>NC_137589.1:11746706-13056615 GCF_963210335.1 Falco punctatus | reverse complement strand
TGTTTGGTATGTGGTTTAATTTTAATGCTGGAGGTGTGGCTTCACCACAACTTCATTCCTCTAATAACCTACAAATGTTACTTGGGGGCAGGGGGGAAGCTTGGCACTAATTAAAAACTAGTGACAACATAAAACAAATGCAAAATAAAAATTGCAATAGGCAATGAAACTGCTTGGTTTCCAACTGCTGGCTAAACAAGATCTGAGATGCTGGAGCACCTCCATTTTGATAACTTACTAATGACTGTTCTGCAACAGCACTTGACCCAGAAACAACCAGTTCCTTATTTATTGGAGCAAGCAAGGGACTGGAGTCAAGCCCTTGTATGCCTCGCCATAATCTCACATCAGGAGACAGTCGGCCTGTGAATTTGCTTCCCCTTGCCCACTGACTCCCCCAGGATTTTATCACACCGGTCCCTCAAAACAAAACTGTAAATGAGTCACTGGATACAGCACACTTTTGTCTTATCAGTACCAGGAACGGCAAAGTATAGGAACAGCATTGCATCAGTACCACCCTTTTTATTAATGACGATGTCCCTTTTTACAGCTTACCCTGCGCTGTCAGAGCAGCAAGCCTTGCCCTGTGCCAGCTGCTACTTAACGCGCTGGCTGGCTGGGCGATGCACGCTGAAAGACCGCAGTGAATAGTTCTATGGACACAGACTTTATTACACAGCGCTAGCATTGTAGCTCACGCAACCGAACAAACCTGGCAGCGCAGCAGGTACAGCTATGGGACTTGAGCATGCCTCGTAGCTCTGGCCCAGGGCTAGCTGGTGAGCGTGTCAGGGAGACTCTATCTTGGTGGCCACTCTGCTCACTTGCAGGTCCAACAAATATTGCTGCCTCTCCAGCGACTGGCTGGCAGAAAGGAAAGGGCCAGTCCAGCTATGCGGTGTCAAAAGGTTCCTTCCAGTATAGCTTCCTTCAGTTTCACACTAATTGTAAATAAAATAGGAAGGGGCACCAGACAGATCTCGCAACTGATTTGATTGGTGACTACGCAAGCGTGTCCTCTGCCCAGCGCTGCCTGCCCTGCTCAGAGGGACTGCCGGGTTAGGGAGCCCTTCATGTGCTCCCAGTTGTTATAGAGAGCGTAGAGGCCAGTAAGCGTCAGACCTGCAATGCCACCTCGTGCTATCCCACGCACTCCACCTGAAAAAGAAAAACAAATTGAAACCCATTAAAGTTACACTTGAGGAAATGGTCAGCTTAATGAAATGCAGCTGCCTTTTTTTTTTTTTTTTTTTTTTATAACTTTGCAGAAAGGGTACCTCTGCTAATTCTACCCTCCCCTCAAACCTCTTGCCAGGCTCAAGAAAGATCCTTCCTGATCCCGACGTTAATTCTGCTGGTATGGCTTCCTCTCAGACTGTGTTAGCCCTACTGCCCCAGTGAACCAAAGAACACTCAAAGCAAAGATGGCTTCTCCCAGGCCCTATTTTATTCCATCTGTCCTCAACACAGGTGTTTACAGATAGATATGTTCTCTTTCTGCTTTAAGAACTCATCCACTTAGGATTTCAGATGAGGAATAGTAATAACGTTTGTCAGTTATAGTAACTAGGTTTGGGGCAGAAAGGACAGGAGGGGAACTAGTGAACACAACAGCAGCTGATGTGGATGTGGCCGCGGGCTGCAGAGATTCATGAGGGCCACAACTCTGAACTTATTGCTGCTTTTTAAAATTTTAAAGTCTTTTGGGAAAAAAGAAAAAAAAGTAGATGAGAGGGATCAACTGGCAAGAATTTGCTAGGGCATACACTGAAAAACTTTATTCTTACTAATGTTCAAAATCATCATCCTGCAATGGCAAAACCTGAGTCATGCAGGTGATTAAAAATTATTTTTAAATTCCTACTGCTCACTGAAGACTTGAAGCTTCTGCAAGCTGTGAAAGTAAAAATACTGGGCAAGTTTGGCTGCTACTGGCAGCCAGCACCTGGCTGGAGCTGGGAGTCAGATGGCATTGCAAGGCCATTCCATCCATGTGAGGGTTGTGCTGCACCGGGGCAGAACTGCTGCTTTTCCTGAATGGCAAAATGTTTCTACTCCTCAGCAGTAGAAAATGCCTTCGTAAAGCTTCCAGAAAGTGCTATAAATGCACAGGAATACCTAAGATCTTGTATGACCCTCAACACTAGAAAGACCTCACTGAATTTGATTCTGCAGTGTTCATCAATCCCAGCCGAATCAAGTTGGATAATGTGCACAGTATATAGAACAGGGCCAGCTTCTGCTCTACCGCTAGATAAACCTGCCTGCTTTACTGGTAAAACTGACAGTGGAATTCAGGTTCCTCAAACCTGAAACCAAATGAATCTCAGTAATCAGTGGCTGTTTTTTGTTTTGTGGGGTTTTGGTTGTTTGGTTTTTTTTTTTCTCCATTATGGATCAAGAAGCTGTCTCGGAGAACTGCATTTAGGCTTGTAGCGGGGCAACAAGCTGCTGGCGTCAGCCAGACTGAGACTGCGTTACCTGTGCTGCAAGACTTAAGTAAGATTTTGTTGGAGCTGTTAAACCTACTCACACTGCCCAGGCATGTAATGAAACCAAGAAGCTGCAGTACTGATAGCAGAAGTTGGACTTGGTACTAGAGGTCATGTCTAGCCATAGTTTCTAGAAATTTCATTGCCAGACCAGCTGCGACTATCTGAGAGTTTTTTGGGATATACACCTAACTGAATTCACTGCCCTAACTGTTGAGAATTCAACAGCTATAAGGAAAGCCATACTGTTTATGCACCTACGTGCCTAAATCAGGATCTAGGAACACAAATGTAGACTTAGTTTTGATAATTCATCCTGAACTTGTTGCACAAAAGGCTTTTCACATGAAGGGGTTGCAGCTGGGTAAACAGAACTAACCATGTGCAAGCAGCTTCTGGCAAAAGGCCGCAGGTGAAATTTAAAGGACACTTTGTGCAAAACAAGTATTTGAGATAATCTGGAAATGTACTAACTTCTCATTACTTTTGGGGAAAAATTAATAAAACATTAGACAGCCTGATTTTTCTGCTGTTTATATTAGGAAGCAATTGCTCACAGAAGAAACCTCCAAAGAGGGCTCCTTACCATTACAGTGTACAGGAAAATGCACAAGATGCAGAACATCCTCACTGTACACTGTACAGAGCTATGACTATTCCTGCAGACGCTTCCCTCAGCCCCCAGGTTCAATTCCTCTACTTTTCCCTTAAAATCCTATCCTTCCTATGGAAGAAAGCTAGGTTGAAGGCTGATGAAGATTCCAGATTCTGTGAAGTCGGGATTGTATAAGAAAGGTACTTTCTTTAATTTGGGTAGCTGAGCCACCTTCTAGCATCCATGCAGACTTAAGACACAGTGCTGCTAAAACGTACTGCTCCTAACACAGAATGTTGTTAATATTTTCACATGCTGAGGTCAGCCAGGTGAGGACGGCAGCTCTGAATCCACTTACGAGGGTCTCAAGCAGTCTGCAATTCTTGTAGAAAACTTAGGGACTTTGCTGAAGATGCTTCAGCGGAAATCTGTTTCGTGAACAGGAAGAACTAAACTTGTGCAGTTGGTATAGGTGCATTTACCGAGTGAGAAAAAATCCAAGAAGAAAGCATGCAGGAAATGTTTCTGACCAGGTTTCCTATGCTTCTGCTACAAAATGTTATTAGTTATTTGTTTTGTAGCAATTGTACCTGGCTTCTGAACTATCCACAGTAATTATTAAAGAAGGGAAAGAAAAAACTTTCCTTTCCCTAACTGGTTAGAATCGCATTTGAGTAAATACCTCCAGGTCTGTGGCAGACTTCAAACAGTAAGGCACTGGAGAATGCAGCCCAGTTGCTGGGCAGGAAATGTTAAGCCCTCTGAGAAGATTACCTTGTTAGAAGGAAAAAAAAAATTCTCCACTCCCGTCCCAGCTGTGTTTGCATGATACAACATGTTCCCACCCCTCCTCTGCAATCACTCCCTGCAAGCTTCCGATACCAAGTCTGCCTTGAAAAACCCTGCTAGAAACACGGTTGTTTCTAAGCCTCTAATCTTGCGTGTCTGAGTAAGATAACTTAAAAGTTCCAGCTGACAAACATTTCTGAAAGCAGGTATTTTGAGATCAGGCAACTTGCACAATACTTGAGAACTGCTATGGGTTTCCAAAGATACATCTGATGCTCTCTTAAATGAGAATTTAGTTCTCTGCCTTTCTTTAGCTGCTGTACCCTTTCACCAGAGTATTGTCCCTCTTCTATACATTTAAAATAGGTTTCAGAGTACACTATGCAATGACACACAGTGTTCTAACAGAACAGCTTTGCATTTCTTCATGGTATGATCCACTCCTAACACTGAATTTTAACTCATAGTAGGTAAAGCCATTATCTATGTTGCATAACACGAGGGAAAAATCTTCTGTTTAGGACTTTACTGCCTCTGTTTTCAAAATGTGTTACTCAACTATCCTGGGACAGTTTGTGGGATGTTTAAAGCAAGAACCATCCAACAACAAGCACTAGAAATACCTTAACTGAAAACCCAGACCCACATATTTATGCCAAACAAAAGAAGTGTTAATAGTTAAGTTGTGTTTACTTTTCTGTCTTCCAATCTTTCTCTCCCAGATATTCAGAATGCAAAGAGTTTCTCTTCATTTAGGGCTTCCATGAACAAAAGTAATTTAAAATGGTTTAAAGGGCTTGACTTTTCAAATGTACAAGGCAAACTCAGTTTTGCTCCAAGGTTAAGCACAGTGGTAGCTAACCAGAGCCACTGAACCATCAGCCAGACATTCCTTTGAACATCTGTGGGTGGTCCCATGTCAGTAGAAAACTTGAAGAGTTTCCTCCTGCTGCTCCACTAGGGTCATTTTATGAAACCTTTGAAGTGTGGGCAAAGTCTGTGGGTACAGAAATTATTGCGGAAACCGGCAAACTTCTTTTTGGAAACAAGATACATTCCAGAAAAGCATGTTCTGCTCTCAGACTGCTGCAGCTAAGACAGCATTGTGGTTAAAATACAGAAACACAAAGCTTGAAATAGGGAACGTCTCCTGTAGTTACTGTGGAGTGAAGGATAAATTGGAAAAACAGTAAAAATTTACTATTTAATTTACAAACTTGTAAGTATTGAAGTTGTTGAAATTACTTTGAAAACATTATTAAAATTCCCTGTCTTCTCGCTGAGTGAAAGCAGCAGCACCTAGCTGACAGGAGACTACTTAAGCTACTGTAAAAGGCAGCAAGAACCCTGCAACACTGAGAACTCAGTTCACCGTTTCTGCTTAGCAGAGCCGGGCAGAAGGCAGTGCTGCTCTCGGTGGCCACGTGTACTTTTAGACATCAGCCCCCAAGTAACAAAGAAAGCCTCTGCAAGCTACTACCTGTAGTGCCTGCTTGTACTTTGCTCTTATTTCTTCCTTATTTCAGACCTGAAACAAAATCCTTTCACTAAATGCCATTAGAGTAAGTCCTATAGACTTGTTAAGTTAAAAGCAGGTTTTAACACAGGTTCTTTATTTCTAAAGCACCAGACAGCCCTGAACTTTGAAGTTCAGAAGCAAATCCTTCACTTTTCTCCAAATAATGCAGAAAAATAAGATATCCTTGGGCCATAGCTGCAGCAATCTGCAAAAAGCCCCTCGTTCCTGCCCCGCCCCAACAGAAACAAGGAGAAAAGCTCTGCCTGGCCCAAAGAAAAACACAGATTAAGCCCAAAGGGAAGAGGCTTTTATAGCTGAAGAAGCAGTTAGCTAACACAACTGCCCTGAACTTCTACCCACTGAATGTCACAAAACTGATCTCTAGCTCTGGCCAGACTTTACTGCTAGCAATAAAACATTTAGCTCCTCTTTAATTAATTCATAATGTATTGATTTTTCAGGGTTGTTTTCTGTGGGCTTAAAACGCAACTACTCCTTTCAGCTACCACTTGCATGCAATTCCCTTCTTTTCAGATGCACACCATTTTATACCAGATAATGTAACATCTATTGTGCAAAAGGCATGAGATGCTCTATCTAGTATTGTGTTCCTACTGCACAGAAGTACAGTAAACAAAATAATTCAGTTTGTTCAAAAGCATTATTTTTGCTCCTGTTTTCCTTAACCTCAAGAGGGGGAAAAAATTATCTAAGAAAAAGAACATCTACAACCTGTGTAACCCTCAGATAAGAGGTAAAGGTTATTTAACTTTTTTGCTTACTGAAGTCTCTGTCAGGAATTTCAATGAGAAATCAATGGCTGTCACACTGGGTGCCAGTCCAAAGTCCTACCCAGCTCAGTATCTTTTTCCCTGAGTGATCAGTCCTGCATGCCTGAGGAGAATTGTAAGATCCTCTGCCAGCTGTACCTTTGTGGAGTGATGACTGGAACCACATGCATTTTCACAGTGGAACGGGATAATAGTGACATAGTGCACAGTGACAATCATATTTTTGATTTTTGCTACTTTCAGAGACTAACACAGTTACGACAAAACAACAACATTTGATTTAGAAAAGAGGTTGAAAACACAAGAGGGCTAAATATCTGTTTTAAGCTATGTTGGTATTTGTGCTTTGCAACATTTATCAGAAAAAGAATTGCATAACAGATCTTCATTTCTGTCTTTGCTTGAAACTGAAGAATAAATAATATTTATTAAATGGAAAAGCCATCCTTGTGCACTTAGGTTATCACTCCCTTTCAGCAAAACTCAGAGGACTGACCAAGTTGCAGCGTTTCTGCTACATACACCACCAGCAAAGGAACACATAGGGGTTTCTTTTGCCTGTCACTCAACTTCTACCTAAAACATTCAGTTAAAGTTGTGAGCTCAAAAGCCAGCTTCCATGAAGCTGCAAGTCTAGTGTAACAAGTTAATAACTGTACTTGCATTGCTACATTTAGGATAAAATCTAGTAAGTAATCTTGGTGTTAAGATTCCATTTCAAGTAAGTCTGAAAGCTAGAGGTCACTCTGGTCGAAGGGATGACCTAATATGCTGTTTCAAAATTCCTCAAATCAGGTTTACTTTGAAACTCAATTCAACATCCGTTAATTTAAGCCATATAGTATGCTGAGGCCGATTCCAGCTAACATCTGATTTATAATGGTGAGTTAATAGCATCTGACTTGCTCCAAGGAGGACCCTCAGGGACTTCACTGCTTCAGTCACTTGCAATGGGGAACTTTCAGTGACTTTACACCACTTCCAGTGAACACAGACAGGCTGAACTTCCACAGTCCTCCCCTGCAGACTTTTTAATGCTCTTTCATATTCTCATAGACAAGCTGTGTTGTTCTAGCCTTGCACAAAACTGCTCACAATCTAACAGCTTGAGAACATGCATATTCTGGAAAGCCTCTTTCTTTTGCTTGACTGCTGGCATTCTGGTAATGATTAACACTTCTACAAGGACAAATTGTGAAAACTGGGACCAGTTCGGGGCAACAAATCTCAGCCTTCAAAGTGTCTTCCCACTATTTTTTTTCCTGTCCACATATTCCCCTCAGCAAAGGCTTAATTATTTGTTTCAGAAATTCAATCTAGGTTATGCAGTGTATGTACGCAAGAGTGTTTTTCAGGTCAGCAGGGTTGCTGATAGGGTTCTTCCATCAGGGCTATGTTTATAAGTGGACCAGAAAGTTGTAATAAAAAACCTGCCATATTTTATAGTTTCTCCTTAAATATGTTCCTGATCTCTTTACAATAACAGGAGTGATGGTACCGGGAAATCTGAGTGTTTGAACAGCACTGCCTCCAACTCTATAGCCACCCTTTGTAGGTTACAGAACAGCCTTGATTTGAAATGGCATGTTTGTGGGAGTTTCTTGTTGACACTAAAATATGAGGATGTATAACAGAAATGTCCCTGAAAGCTTTCAATTTTTCCTTTTTTAATGCCAACACAACATGGCATTCTGTGTAACACTGGAAATTATTACAATCTTGATATATGTCACAGATATGAACTAATCATTTGCATATGGTTTAAATATTCATGTTTTTTTAAGGTAAATATATATTGATGCTGGGTAAAGGTGTAAAGGAGGGAAGCTTTACCATACAGAATTAGGAAGGGCATTCTGGCATAAGATGACAGGAGAGGAAGCATGGGAGAAGCAACAAGAGGGACAGAGCATGAAAAAGGAAAATAAGATTTGGAATTAAGTTCTTCAGACAGATGTAAATACTATCTTTTTCACTTCCAGAACTAATCCTTGACCTTTTAGGTCTACTGTGCTACTCTGATTTCATGCATATGGTGAAAAAATTATTTATTTTGAGTTTCTGTGCACTACAGTTCATATGCATGACACACTTGAAATCCAATATTGTAAGACTTAGTGATTTTTTGACTACTTATTGACTACATTTACCTTTATCAGCCCCACTAGTAGCTCAGCAGATTTTATGTTACAAAACAAAAATCCCCCTGTGCTCTGCTAAGAAAAAATTTTGTAGTGTTAGGTTGACTGTGCATGTGACTGTAGTTGTTGCACTGTGCCAAAAAAAGATTACACATAAGGCCAACCCTATGCTTCTGAAAGGCAAGGTGGAAGCTTCTGCTGGAGTGTAAGATGGTAGTTCTTAATGACTTCCTACAGAAAATGATAAGACTTCTATATGGCTACTCTATCCAGCTGTTGCTGGTAATCTGTCATATCACTCATGAAATCCCAAGTAAATAATTGATTACAAAAGATTACTAACCTTGCACTTAACCTTGCATAAACACGTTGTATTTATGAAGGCTGCTAAAGCCAATTATTTTTGGTTTCAATTAGTCTAGGCCAACAGGAAAATAAGACTTCTTAAACTGTTTTGCTGGCCTTCAGGAACATTTCTAAGACACTGAAGCTCAGTTAGATATGTAAAAGTACATAGGCTAATTCTGGAATTATCTCCTCAGTAAAATAAAGGTGAATCACATAGCCAAACCTCCATCAAGGTACTTAAAAGTTTATAATTTTTTCCTGTGGTAATGTCAATCTGTGGTATCCAGAAGTCCTCTCAAAAAAAAAAGATGATCCAGTTGTTGAGCTTGGAATATGTGTTAACAGGTGTTTTGCTGATGAAGCCCAGACCCATCCTCTCTTCTGCAAACAATTCGGTATGCATCAGCAAACTAACCTTAAATCCATGGTGTTCTCAAATAACATTGTTGGTTTTGACCACTATGCAAAGCCTAGAGTCCTACCACAAGACAAGTTTCACAAACGGCTAAGTAAAACTTCATAAATATATCAGTTTCTCTATGTGTATAGTTGTTTTGTGGCTCCAGATACTAAGCTGTGCTCTGTGTATTCCTCCCCTCCCCTGCCTGGCCCTCTTTCCCTTTGTAAAGGAGTTCCCATTTGCCTGCATCCACTCCTGGACTTGAGAAACTATTCGTTTTATTCCTGCTATACCTGAAAAACATGGCTAAGAATGAGCAGAGTATGTTTTTCACACAGCTGCACTATAAGTCTCAGTAAACATTTGAGTGTTTATTCAGTATAGATGTGTAACAGACATAATTTGGCTCTCATTGATTATTGTTAGTGCTGTGCAAGTTGGGAAGAATCCATTTAATTCAGCTGGAAATTTTTTTTTGGAGTGCAAGTTTTCTTTAAGTAGTCTTAGCTGTGTGAAAAACAGTGTTCGGCTTAGTGCACACTGAACTAATAAGTCTTAGTTCCTACTGTACCATTTTTACACTGCCAATTTTCACAACAGGAGAGTATTTAGTAAAAGTAATGAGAATTTTTAGGATAAAGCACAAGAAAACTAGAAACACGTTGCTACTCTACCAGTGCTTTTGTATAGCATTCCTGTCAAGGTTCCAGCAGCTATGGTGTTCAGGTCATCTTCTGCACCTCGTGTTTTTTCAATTATGACTCCAAATGCACTGTAAAGTAGAGCTGAGAAAGAAAAATGTTGGTTAAAACTCCTATTCTCTGAGACAAAGGGCTCAGAATCCAGGCCTGGTGTAACTAGACTACACTTCTGAAGCAGAGATTTTCTGTTTGTTTAAAGGGAGGGTATTTCTCTGCAAAATCCTGTCTTCGGTGGTTTTTCTTCCCAGAACCTATTTCTGTTTTACAGATAATTTTCCCTTCTCTAGCTATAGTTTGGTTATAAAGTAGCATGCTTCATGACATCTAGTACTGCCTCAAGTCATGATAAATACGTGACATAAAGCACTGACTGAAGTTTAAGCCTGTTTTGCTAGTTGAAATTTGTTTGAAATAACTTCTGAGGGTTTAACTGTACTGGCAGGCTTCATACTGTCTTCTGTGGGTGATGTGAAACTAAAGGCAACAACGCTTTCTAGGCAGCACAGAAAATTGTTGACCTCATGTGACCAAGATGAAATGCAAGTTAAGTGCTGCATTCAGGTGATGTTATCAAGGGCTGGAGTACAATGGGCTACATTTCCCTTGTAAAGGACTGTTAAATTGCTTGGGATTTGACAGCTGCTTCACCTCATAACTTTGTTCCCAAAGGGCCTTTTGCTTTTGGAGAACTTTGGGGACTCTCCTGGAAAGGAACAGAACGTGAAATGCACAGTCTTTTAGTATGGAGGTATGTATAATGTATGCATTTTGATGAAGGGAGAAGGCATGCCCATCCTTTATACCTCATGATATATTTCAAGCTGACAAAGAACGGTAGAATATGTCATCATTTTAAAGTGACAAAGACACAATGCCAATTTAATTCATCCCTTGTCCTCCAAGAAATTCAAATCTTTGCTAAAAAAAAGCAGGTAAATTCTTCATGAACAACCATATTAATGTGGATCAGTTGAACAGTAGCATCTTTCTCCTTTCAGCATAGGCAATGGTATTTTACCTTGTCTTAGTAGCATGTAGTATTAACAATGAGGGGAATGAAAAGCTGAGTTAAACAACATTTTTAAAAATAGTTTAACACATATGTTACTACCTTTGTTCAGGAACAGAATGACAAAATTTATCAGTAATGCCGAAAGGAATCTTTTTTCTTATCAGTAATGCCAAAAGAAATGCTGCACAAGTGAAAGAAGATGCAAAAAAACTTCAGCTCCTTGAAAGGAACTTGTCTGGTAGCTAGGAAAAGGCAAAGATATACCAAATCCCAAAATACTAAATTCAACTTAACTCTGTGACTTGGTAGGCCATCTTTTGTAAGAAATATAACAATTTGTTACTGGAATGCACAAACATTTTCTTGAGTAATTTCTTCAAACACAGCTGGAAAAACCTGTTAATGTGTCACTTAACCTGGAACCTTGAACTCCACTGTGCCTGCATCTCAGTTTTCAGACACGTTTTCATTACATTTGGAATAAAAAATAAGAAAAAACAAAAATACATCCCACCACAAAACTCACTAGGCATATGCAACTCTTATGAGAAGTGCTGTTCCTACTGTAGTTCAGAATCCCATCTCTAACCATGGCCTCTACATTGTGGCTCAAAAGCTGGTGTCTCAGTTAAATGGCAGACTAATCTACTCCTTAGAAATAAGACTCAAACCAAATGTAGTAAATGCAACTTAACCTATCCTTTGATGTGTTTTTCAAGATTCAAATATAAGTAGATTGGGTTGCAACATGATGTAATCTCTATTGTAAATATTGCTGATTTCTCTTTTATTACCACTCTGTGGGGCAACGAGTTACATCATTAATCTTCAGAATAATTTCATCAGGTTTTGATTTTTCCTTTCAGAGTAATGGAGCACCCTTCGGTCTTTTAAGACCTGGGGGGAAGCCAAAGAGCCTGTATGCTCTAGGGCATTAGTTATTCCACTGAATTCTATGAGGTCATGTGAAGAGTGGTTTTTCTGAGGGAACTGACGTGATTTTTATTTGCCAACCCAGCCTCAGTTCACAGAAGTTTCCTTCTCATACATTAGGCTTTGATAATTTTGCTCTTTTTTTCTAACCTGTATTAATTATAAGCAACGTTTAGATTTCAAGTGGGTGGCATCATATCTAGCTAAGCTGCCATCATAAAAGGATAAATCTTTATAGTCGCTATTTCTTCTATAGATAAACATTTTGTTGACTCTTTAACAGGAAATAGGCATCTGGCAGTTGCTCACATGACCACTGAGTGTTGTCTTAGGTTATTAAAGTTACTGCAGATATATTAATTTTATTTTTTGCCTTAAGTTGTGAATTCACTGCCATGTATTAACAAGTAAGCGTTATCTATAACTTCAGTTATGCCTGTTAATTCTGCAACTAGAGTTCTTGTTTGTAATATACTAAAAATATTGGGTTTTAATTAGAGACTTTTGGCTACTTAGGCTTCAGATTCCATTTTAGCCTTTAATTTCCTTTTCAATGTCTACTGAAATGTCCTCATGATCCAAAGAAAAAAACTCGCAGATTTTTCTGATGGATTTCATAATGAAAATTTAAGAATACTCTTTCCCATCAGTTACATCTTTAAACTGTTTTCCCTACAATACAACAACTTCACTTACCCAGAGATCCCAGAGTGTTGGCCCATAATGCTCCTTGCCTTGTCACCATATTTAGAATTCTATAAAGGAATTAAAATAATGTGTTTACACTACACATCTCATTAATAACACTGGAATAATGAACCAAAAGCCCTTCAAAAGAAAACAGTAAGGAAGAGCACACAGCTTGGTAATACATAATCTCCTCTATCACAGATACTACAAACAGTAACACAGGCAATACCGACAGCAAGTATTTAGTCCCCTCAAGTCTTAGGAAAGGTTTTCTCTCTTTCCAGGTCAAACTTGGCCCTTATTAAGAATCCAATTTCTTCCCTTTGAATTACTTTCTAACCCCAGTTGATAAATGTTGTGTACGTGACGACTACACATAGCTACTGAGAATGACTGATACACTTATGCTGACTTAACTGGGTAAAAGACCTCCAAGGAAGCTTAAGTGCTCTTCTAGAAGGTGCAAGCAATACAGGGACCATGTGTCAGGGAGCATGGCGATGCCTGAACAAATGGCATGGGTATTAAAAGCCAGTCAGAAAGAGGCAATCTTTTGCACTTCCTTTTGTCAAACTTAGCACCCAACAAAAGGTAAAGTACCCTGAGTATTGCTGTATGTATGCTTCCAGACTAGCACTAAAGAAGGAAAGCAAATCTTCAGTGCACTCTCAGGGAAGCACAATGCCACTTCTTTTTGGCATCAGCTGTCTCCAGAATGGTGATAACAGCAGCCAGAAGAAATGACTGATCTTTATCTTCCAGCAGTGTAACACTGTCACAAGCACAGTACTGCTCTGGACAGCTGACTACCACTGGAACTTAGTTTATCATTTAAAGCAATGAAAGCATCACAAGTTATGTTCCTTCTGATTTGAGTTCATTCTCCACTATTTTTCCTTTTTTTATAATTTTCATTAGGAGACACAGACCATTACTGAATATGGTTAGGTAATGAATTTAATAATGGAACACTGAAACAAGAATAAAAATCTAAGATGCCAGGGTATTGACAATCTCCCCCTAATTACACCCCCAACACCCATTTTGTTAACATTGCATAGTTCTGAATGGATGAGAAAAATCGTAATTTAATAACCATAACATACTGTGAAACATTTGATGACAGAATATTAACAGCAAAATTCAAATTAAAAAAAAATAATGTACGTGTTAAGGATAAATTTGAAGGAAACACTAGCTAGGCAAGTCTCGTCCCTGCATCTGATTAGGGAAACATGGAACTTAATACACTGTTGCAAGGTGATGACCTTCAACAGGCCTTTTTCCCTTGAAGGGCAAGGGCTACCAACAGCGTGCGGCCTGGCTGCCACCTACTGGGCTTGAACCAGCTGCGCTTGTGCTTAACAGCGTGTTTTTGTCTGACTTGGCTCATTCTGAGTATGTAAAATACAATCCTGTTCATCTAGAACATTATAGAAGAGTCATAATTATGGTGGGTGATATTTTGGTTCTAACTCTAAAGATGGTAAAGAAGGGGATGAAGAATACAGAAAAAGAATGTAAAAAGGAGGTGAGCCTGGACAAATGCGCTAGGAAATACTAAAATTCCTCCTCTAAAATTCCCTTTTTCCAAAGTACTGTGGGAGTGAAAACTGTTTCCCCCAGTTATACCATTCCTCTAGTTTCCTATGTCTCCTTCAGAGGCACTAAGTTTTCTTACAGTTACGTCTAAGCTACCAGTACTTGTAGAAGGAGAAACATACTGCTGGAAAAAATGCCTCTCTATTTCTACTGTGTTCTTTCAAATGATCAGCTAAGGTGAAAACAGTGAATGCCGTGGGTGTTCATGGACACCACAATCCAGAACAACTTCCACCATGCAACACTTGCTCAGCAGCATGCACCAATGTCATGCCTAATGCAAATCCACACGGGCCTTGCTCCTGAATTGTCATTTCTTCCTGTTTGAAAAGTTTGGGAAAGGAGAGAGACCTCACTCTCAAGTAAGTGACAAACAGCTCAAAGCAAAATTGTGTTTTTTTTCTGGGAATATGTCATCATATAAAACCATCATTTTGAGTTTGAAGACGATTACTCGTAAATATCAAAGTAGTGATCTATTCTCAAATATTTAAGGTAAGTCAGAGGACATAGCACTTGTCACTAAATGAAAAGCAAAAAGCTTGAACCGAACATCATTATAACTAAAAACATTTCGTGACTTGATGAAGACAAACACTCTCATTTTTCCCCATTAAAGGCACAAAAATATATTTATTTTTGCAGCATATTTAGATCTAACCTTGTAGAAGCTGGAAGAAACAACTCTGTCACTGAAGTGTACTGTTTTTTGAGATTAAACACTTACTGTACATTTCTAGGTTTTGACCACGCCATATTTTGTGTCTCCTTCAAGCCAAGTCGCAAACCATTCAGTGCACCAAATGCTGCCCCTAGTTAGCATAATGTCAGTTATTAGTTTTGAAGAAGAAAAAGGAACAAAAAGAACAATACTAGAAGCAAATACTGAGAAGAGACTTCAGTGTATAGACAGCTGTTTATGTAAGGCTATATTGCAGAAGACAGAACTTAACAATCTTTGTCAGTTACTGTAGTACACACGTGTTACCTGGACAGTTGGGATAAATGAAAAAACTAACCAATGAGACCTACCTGTCATGCAACATCCTCCAATGGTAAAAAAGGCCAACTCAAATCTGCCTCGAGTTTTGTTGGCTCCTGTGGGCAAAATAAACTCATCTGTATCCTGGGGGGAAACAAAACAAAAAAAATGCTTTTGTATTTTCCAAGCATACCAGCTTCAAAATGTAGGCCATACTACATTTCTTTTTTCTTTAATCCATACAATGAACTAAAGAAGAGACAGGTACAACCAGTGTTTCTGGAAAACTGTTGTCTATGCAAGCATAGAGATGGAATATGCTATGTGTATGCTTTAACAAGAATGAAAAAAGACCTAAAAAAGATAGTGAGCTTTTTTTTTTCCACCTAGCTGTAATCCCCTAGATTACATCAAGCAGCCAAGGAATTCATACTGTGTGGGATGTTGTTTGGGCTTTTTTAAAATTACTATTTGCATAATTATTTATTATATCCTTGCAGCAGACAACACAAGATTCATTCCCCTCTAAAAACATTCCTGTTGTCTGATTACGCAGCACTGAGCAACCTATACTGATGCAGAAATGCATTAAGGTTTCCCACTACTCTGACCTTGAAGAAAAACTGCCCTTGTACTGAAAGCTGTATTTTATTGCGCTAAGTGACCTATTTTAAAGACATGAAAAAAGGAAGGAATAGAATAAGTGATGATTAGGCATGAAATATGGGATTGGTAGTTTTTTTACATGTCCACCTTTCTCCCACAGGCCTATGTTCTCATAAATCAGATTGGTCTAAAAAGCTAGAGAAATGGGCTGATAACAAGCACATGTGTAGAGGTGGTGGTCCAAAGCACTTTTTGTATATGAGACACTGACAAGACGTACACGTGTCAATAAGGTGCTAAAGCAGTAAGATCTCTTTTTCTATGCTTCTGTGCTTTCCAGTTATGGTATTATTCACCCCCTATTTAACCAATTTGTATGACTGCAACAACCGCAGGCTCAAGTAATTGCACTCTTAGTCCACACTTGGCACTAAATGTGGGTGGCAATACAGAAAATAACCCCAGCTTCTAAAACTCTGAATACTTCAGCAATAAGCTGAACCTATAATATGGTTTCTATCTTTCCTGTCACTAGGTTATTTCGAGAAACTGAGCGCGTACACGACTTAGCAGTTCCCAACAATTTTCACTATTGTCCAAAAGGTCAGGATGAAGCTGTCATTGTCTGTAAGTAACCTCTATGTTTCTATAAACACCTAGGAGGGCTATCCTTTAGGTTTCTGACAAAAGGCTGGCATGCTATTTTATAATGCATACCTGTTGAAGGTAACAAAAGCATTGCAGAAAACACATTTTGTGCCTGCATTACTGGACTAACAACAAAAAAAAAAAAGTGGGTTTTAAACTCATGAGTACCATTGTACCACTCATTATTATGGGAAGGCCAGGACCAAAATGTAAGATTCTCAACAATCAGGCTGACTTTCCCTCTGCATTCTGAAAGCCAGTGGATGGTCTTTAAATACAGGAGACCCTCATCATTCCACGCACACCTTCACAGACAAACCAATTTTAAAGGCTAATAATTTAAGTTTTTGTATTCTAAAATATTAGCTATGTCTTTTTCCTTGGGTTTTTAGAATCACAGAATAGTTCAGGTTTTAAGGGACCTGTGGAGACTGTTTAGTGCAACTCCCCTGCTCAAAGCAGGGCCAGCTACCGCTGGCTGCTCAGGGCCGTAGCTGGGGTTTGTGCTGCTTCAGGGATGGAGACCCGACAGCTTGTGTCTCCAACTTGTTCCAAGTAAAGTTTTATTCTCACATTTAATGTGAGATTTATTTCAATGTACTCGCTAGTGCTAAACATAAAGAGAAGTGTTACAACACAAACTGTAACCTCTAGGGTTCCATCACTAGGGAACTGTTTCAGAAGTTATTCATGACAGTAGCACTTTCTCTTCAAGCAAGGCTTTTTTTTTTTTATAAAAAATCTTTTAGCATACACATATTGTTCCAACAAAATTCTGTTATACCTTTTTTGACACCAGTATGTTTCCAGATATACTGTACTAACCAAACAAGACAGCTTTAGAGAGGGCATTTTCAGAAGAGGTCTAAATAATCACTTAGTGGTTTTTTGACCACTCAACAGGAGGCCACCTAATCACACTAGGGAATCTACTTCAAACAGAGGCATATCCCGTTTTGTACTGCTACGGGAACGTTACGCTGTAATCTTGACTACAACAGCTTCTAGTGAGAGAGGAATACAAAAAACAGCCCCCAGAACTGCATTCAGAGTTTTCCACTTAAAAAAAGCTGTGACCCAGCATACCGTGAAACAATAGGCACACAGATTAGCAGACATTCCACAACCGTTTACCTTCAGTGCTCCTACAAAACTTAATGTTCTCAGATAATCCAAGTCATAAATACATATATATATAAAAAATATTAACTAAATAAAATCATTAAAAGATGCATCCTTATTGGATTAACTACACCTTTTCAGCTGTAGTTAATATTGCTGAGAAAGGAAAACATCCTAGGATTTTATTTTCCTTACGGGGGCCTACTGGCCATTAGCTGATGTTAACTAATGTTCAGCTGTGTAAGTATGATAGTTAATTATTCTGTAGAATAAACCAGAAAGCTCTACTTCATGATGGTCTCCCTTCAGCTGGGAAATGACGTAAGGTAAGTGCTGTGAAGTCAGCACATCCGATGACAAAGCCTGTATCAGGTCTGGGGTTTGGTTAAACACTTCTGTAAACTGAGGAAACTCATCACAGTATAAAAAACTGATCCACTTAAGAGTGGAGAGTTTCTGGCTGCTCCTACTGGTTGAAGGAGCTCAGTGGAGGGCGTGACAAATGGCAGAACTTGTGTAAGAGCGCTTGGGGCTGTATGCCTGAGTAGGGAGGGAGACATCTCCTCTTCAATGGAGAGACACTTATATTGATGCAACGGTCTTACTTATCCTAAATATTTAAACTGATTTTCTTCTCTTAGATGCCATGGCGCTGCAAGCTTTTATTAGGAACAATACTGAAAAAAATCGTTCCTTTCACCTGCTCAACAGTTCAAGACTTCAGTGCACACTGCACAGCACTGCGGGGTTTTTGACGCCTTCACGCACGACTGTACAAACAACAGAATCGAGTCCAACAAAATAAAAAGAAGCTGCCTTCTTACCTGGACTAGATACCTGGGATCCAAGTTTAAATACGGGGACAAAGGGCTCATTCCAGTTACTGAAAGGAAAAAAACCCAGAACACGTGACCACCACTTCCCCCAGTAACAATTTCCCACCCAGTGAATTAAAAGGGGGCTGACCTCGTGCGCTGAAGCTTAAGTTGCACAACTGAGTAAAATACGGCCCCGGCCGACAACCCCCCGCTTTCAGGGGGGACTACGGGAGCGGCACGAGTGGGACGGACACGCCGCCCCCGTCACCAGCGCCCGTCGCGCCACGCTGCCCGCCAGGGCCCGGCTGCGGCGGGCCCCGTGTGTCACCCTGCTCCCGGCGGCCCCGGCAGGCGGGGGAAGCGCTGCGCTCGGCTTCCCGCGGGCTCGGCGGCCGGCAGAGCCGCAGCCCGGGACGCGCCGTGCCGATCTCCCGGCGGCGCCGCGCCCCGGGCCAGCAGGCCCGCCCGGCCCTGCCCGCTGACGGAAAGCGGACACAGCCCCCCCCACCCCGGCCCCGCCACCCGGGCCGAGGGCGGCCCCACCGGCCGCCCCTGCGCGCCAGTACTCACGTGGCACCCCGGCCAGGTCGGCGTGCGAGTAGCCCACCCCGCCGGCGCCGAACAGGCCGCCGAGGCCCGTGCCCTTGGAGTTGCCGCCGCCCTCCATGGCGCCACCGGGCCCCGCCGCCCGCCGCAGCAGCGACCTCCGCGCCGCCGCCGTAAAGCGCGCCGCGCTGCTTTCCGGCCCGCGCCGCTTTCCGGCCCGCGCCGCCGCTGCCGGCGGGGGAGGAGCGCGGTCGCCATGGTGAGACGGGGTGAGGCGGGCGGGGAGCCATTTTGCTACGAGCGGCGGTGGTCCCCAGCTCCCTTCTCTAGACGCGGCTCGGCTCCGGCCCCGCCGCTCCTTCCGCGCCTCCCGCCGAGGGCGCGGCTGGCGGAAAGCGCCCGGCGCCGCGGGCCGGAGGATGCGGAGGGGCAGAGCCGCCGCCGCCGCATCGTCGCGCCGTCCCCGGGGGGCGGCAGCCGCCTGGCCCCGGCGGCCGCTGGCGGGCCCGCGCGGCTGAGGCGGGCTGGGCGGGCCCGCTGAGGATGAGTGCGGGCTGCGGGCGGGACCCCCCTCGGAAGAGAGCCCGGCCGAGCACCGCCAGCCCCGGCGGCAGCTCCCAGGGAGAGCGGCCGCTGCTCGGTCCCCGCCAGGAGGGGCCTGGGGGCGGCAGCTCCGGCGGCGGCAGCCCCACCACCGCCGTGGGGAACAAAGGTTTGTACCGGCCGGGGCTGCACCCTCCCCGGGCCGAGGGGAAGCGGCCAGGTGAGCGCCGGGGCTGGGCGCGGAGGGGGCCTCGGCGGGGGTCCCCCAACTCCCTTGCCTCTCGGCGGCTGCGGGGTGCTGGGGGGCGGCTGCGCCCGCACGGCCTGGGCAGTGCGGAACTCGCCCAGGCCGGCCCGGAGCGCTGCTCCATCGCCTGGGGCTGGGCGGGAGGCGGCGGCCGGGCCGGGGGCCGCGCCGAGGTGCGGGGTCCCCCCTTGCTGCTTGCGGGCCCTCCGGCCCCTGTTCGCGTGATGCGCTGGAGGGAGGGCAGCGGGACGTGGCGGGAGGCCGCCTGTGCGGCTGCACGTAGCCTCCCCGGAGCTGGCCTTCAGTGCCGGGGCTTTCGTCGTCTCTAGCTGAGCTTCGCGCAGCCAGCGTGCCCCGGGCACCCGCCCCCGGCGGCGTGGGGCAGTGCGCTTTGCTTCCCTGTGGAGAGGGGTCTGGGTGCCGGATCGCTTTGGGCCAGGTTCTGCACAGACTTTCCGGCAGCGGTGCAGCCGTGCCAGTGAGGCCTTGAGCCGCTAAAGGTAGCACGTTGCGTGTGGGGGGGCAAATCCTTGCTGCGAGAGAAATGACGTTCGGCGGGGTGCTGTGCCAGGCTGTCGCGGCCGTGAGAGCTAAGGGTGGTGACAGTCCGCATGGGCGTGTGGCTGCAGGCCTGGCGTGCTGCTGGCCGTGGGGGCTGCGCCTCCTGCCCTGGAACAAAGCTGTGTATAAAAAGTTCCCACAAGCCTCTTTGGGTGACTTTTATTTGGAGCTAATGCTGTCAAAATCAAATTTTAATGCACGATAAAGTACCTGTTTCAGGAATAGGAAGGAGCGCAGGGACGAAAAGAAACCTGAACAGATTTGCTGTGGTCCTCGGTTGATGAGTTAAACCTCAGTAACCAGTAACTTAGAGGCAACTTCGAGTAGGCAATAGTTCGAAGTTATATACATATGCACTCCTACAGAGTGATAAATAAGAATGTTCTACAAATTCAGTTGTTTTCCTCAGTGGTAGATTCTGAAGAATGGTTTCTTTGTGGGAATTTGCTGTGGAATCTTGAGCAGAAATTTAGAGATCAACTTTAAAAGAAATCACACCAAAGTTTGCTTTTATTGTTTATGCTGTATGTAAGCATATATTGTCTTTTTGTTGTTGCTTATGTTTTTACCACCTTTTCTGTAGCAAAAAGAGATGTTAGTAGTATTAAAATTATGCGTACTGTGTTGGTTATAGGGCTTAAAGGGCTTAGTCAGATGTTAAAATTCAGACCAAAACCATTTAATTCTGTGCTGCTGCTGCTATAATTTCTATTTATTGTGCTAGAGAACTAGTATTCCTGCCTCAGTGCAAATTTATACCTCAAGAAGTAGTCGGCTGCCTTTTGAAGAGGTTTATTTGTCCGATGTTTTAACATGTCTCTTCAAGTTATTTTCTGTTTCTGCCCCTTTTCCTGTAGGCAGTGGGTTAACACTTTAAATAAAGTGAAATTTGGTGAACAGAATGACTAATAGACTTCAGTTTTAGTGAATCTTTAGAAATAACAATCTTCTAGTTAATAAAATCCTTCAGTTATTTTTGTCTGAGTGGGGTGAAGTTATGTGTTTTTTGAAAAAAATCGAATGGCTGAGTATGGCACAGGTATCCTTGTGCTTGCACTCCACATACAGCTTTGGCGTTACTCCCCAGTGACCTAGTCACGTGATGGCAGTTTTGCACTATTGTTTCAGAAGAAACTAAAAAGATTTAAATATTTTCTGGAGATTATTTTTGTGTTCTACCAACTGTACTTTTGATGACGATATTTAATAACCAGCTGTGGAAGTCTTCAAGGTCTGGAGTGTTAGGGAAAGCATTTATGAAACAATGTCTCTTTAAGTTTTCTATGGCCTAAGCTACCTATGCTACAAGCTGCACAACCTCCATTTGCCGTAAAGTGCTGAGTCTTTATGTAGTGACTATTAATTGGAATAGCCAGATCTGCTGTACTGGTTTTTAAGTTCTGCAAAACTACTGTTGCCGTAGGGGAACTACAAATTTTACATACCTGGTTGAAAGCAGTGGGTAAATGCCTTGCATAGTTAGTAGTGGCAGGTAGATAACTTCTCTTGACAAAAGGAAAGAAAAGGAACTGAAAAACTGAAAGCAGTTGCTAGATTTTCAGAATTACCTTTAAATAACAACAACAAAACTGAACTAAAAAAAAAAATCCTAAGATTACTTTCCAGTTGTGAAATAACTGCTTTGAGTTTTTTCTCCTTATTCCCTGCCACCCCCCAAGTCTCTACATAATTAGTTCATGTGCTGCTGGTTTTGGAAGCTTGTCTGAACATCATCACAGAGATAAGAGTGTTAATAGTAATTTTCCAGAAGTCCTTCACACTTTGTTGCTGTTAGGGGAGTAAGCGTTGACAGGCTTTACAGTTTACAGATGGAGGGGAGAAGACAAAATCCTTTTCTCAGCACTTGTCACTTCTAATGTGTACAATCTTTATATTAAGCCTCATGTTTCACAGTATGTTGCATATAAGTAAGTTTCTCAGTTGGGTCTTCTAAGATGCCTAGTTGGTAGTTTTTTGTTTGGTTGGGTTTTTTAAAGCTATTTCATGTTGTCTCTTCATTCCAAACCAACAGAAGTCTTCCAGGACTCGCTGTGGTGGTAATTAAAGGTGATAATCAGAGCTGGAAAGTTGAAGTTGTCTTTTTTTTTTTTTTTTTTTTTTTTTTCCCCCCCTCTGGAGATTGACTGTATGTTTTTAACCATATTAAAAAAAAGTTGGCTACAAAAACCCAACCAACACACCCCCCAAGTCTGGCTTTTATAAAAACTATTACAGAAGCTACAGTTGCTGACTGCTAAAAATTAAATATTGCATCACATGTAGTTTTAATAGTATTAGTGGAAGCTCCTTGTAGTAGAGATAATGAGGACTTAGTTGAGGTGTTTTTATCTTCGTCCAGAACAAGTTACTTTATTCATATGAAATCATGTTGCAGCTCTATCATGTTTCATGTAATAATATAGTGAAATGTGTTTTTTCAGTTTGTAAACAACGGACAATTACCACTTGGTTGGAGAATAAAGGACCCAAGACAACTGAGTCCAAAAGGTAAAATGTACAGCATACCTATTCAAAAGTTGTGTTCTTTGAGTGGGCCTGTGGGGAACTCAAAACTGTGGGTTGCCAGCACAGCTAGCTACTGAAAAAAGGCAACCCCGTTTCTGCTGTTTTCCTTACCATGGCACATCCTCTTGAGTGTAACTGCCTGACGGTTTCATTACAGAAAGCTAACTAGTCCCTCACCCCTCCCCTCTAAGTCCCCAAACACAAACTTTTCTGCTGACTTAGCTTCCTGAAGCACCTCATTCTTTAGGTGAATAAACACTGCTGCTCCTGCAAAGAAAAAGCAAGGGCAAGGCCAAGTGGGACTGCTGCTTCCAGTGGCAGTGAAGTCAACTTGCTAGGTCAAGTTAGATGTAATATCAGGCTATGCCCTTAGTCAACAGCTCTGCTTTTATTTTTGTTTAAGATAGGGCAGTAACAGTTACAGATTTGGGCTGATGGTCCTGCATTCAACTTGCAGTTATGTTAATTTACAGACAAAGGTCTGTTTTGGTTTGTCTCATTGGACTGTGATTGTAGTATAAACATGTGCAACTTGATTTAGTTTGGACCGAAATTTACAGGTGCTCAAATGTAACTTCAGGTTATTTTGTGAAGGTTTTATAAAAGTTTTGCTGCTGAATGGAACCAGGTAAAGTTTGATGTTTCCTGCTAACATAATCTGTCAGGAGCAATGTGTGCAAGGCAGTGTTAAAATTAAACACCTAAGAGTTTAACTGTCTGTTGCAGAGGAATTTCAGATATTATTTTCCTGTAATTCCACTTGCAAATCTGTTGGTTTATATTTCATTGATGTTTGTTAATAAATAGAAATGGAAATCCATAGCAATGCTAAAATAGGAAAACTTGGGATGATTAATACAGAACTATGTAGGACTCAATTACAGGGTCACAGGTTGCAGTAAAGCAAAGATATTAAGAGGATGCTTAAGGAGGGAGCAAATACTTTTTTATTTTTTTTGAAGTTTCCCTTTAGAGTATTGCTTTTGTGTGCTCTTCCCCAGCCTTGCTGACAGACTACAGCCTAGTCAGTTTTTAGCAGGTTAGTTGTGTAAGCATTTAATGTGATTTTCTATTGCAGTTGATACAACAATCTGAATTTGAACAGTCTTTGTGTTAGATTTGATTTCTTATCTGAAGCTGACAACAGATGTTGTCAATACCTTTAAGCAGTCATTTATTGAGATGGCAGCAGTAATTTTTTTTCATCAGAATTTTCAGTGCAGAAACAAATGTTTAGGTGGGAAGTTACATTATCATAATATAAAACCCTCTAAAATCCTTTTGTTTTCAAATAATTTTCCTATGCGTGAGGTTCCAAGCTGTCATCTGTTGCTCCAAGCAGCTTTTTTTTTTTTTTCTTCTCTTTTTGTTCTGTAATGATAAAGGTGTGAATGGTGTTTCTTTACCCAGAGTGCTTTTTTAGAAGAGGATCTGTTACCATTCATGGAGAGAATTAATGTGTTCAAGAATCTATTAAGATATTCAGTTGCTGAATTTAGGATTATGTAGATGGGATACTGGGCAATAACCAGACATAAAGAGTTTAGCGTACTTAAGTTTGCATTGGTTGTATGTAATATGTATCAATAAATTCAGGCGGGGGTATTGTTTGGAGTGATATAATCACCAAGAGTAGTCAGTTGTTTTAATATTTATATGGTGTCTTAAGTATTTTTCTTTATCGATACACTGGTACAAAAATTAGTACATAAGTGTGAAATTACTTCCTAGTGTCTTCTTGAAAAGTTTAATCTGCTCATACAAAACTTGCTTCGTTTCCCTGTGTAACGGTTAGGATGCATTTCTTTCTCTTCTTTGTGTAAGACAGCACAGGACAAGTTAGGTGATTTTTCTCTTTAACTTTTCTTACCAGTTCTAAATATATTTTACTCATGCTTTTGTATTTGTAATTTTTTTTTTTTTTTAAGTCATGGACTGTTTATAAAAGTAAGGAAGTAATAGGATGTTTTTGAAATTGTGGACTGCTGTGTCCTGGTCTTCTAAAAGATGAATTTGTAGCTCTGAGGGAATGGCTACAAAACCATTGCTTTCCTTTTTCACTGTATTTAACTGATTAAAATGAAAGTTAAGGAGGACTTCATCATGACTTTGAACTTTTTTTATCTGGAGAAAATTAGCTAAACAGCTTAATACTGTTTAGATTTGAAAATAAGGATAATGAATAACTTGTATAGATTTCTAAGATAAGCAACTGATTCATCATCCTTTGGATCCTTTAAATGGAAATAGGTTGTCATGGAGATACAGTCCCTGGTGCAGTAAAACTTCTTGATCCTGTTAGTGCTCACTTACAGAGTATAATGAATAAAATCCTGTATTTTCTATTGTATCTTTATAATAATTTCTTTTTAAAAATATATATACACAGAAATTTCATTTGGAGACAAGACATTAAATTTCCTTCTCTTCCACAGCTTACACAGCAAAATCCATAACAATACTGAAGCAAATCCCAAGATGACTTCCATTAAAAAAGAGAACTTTTGTGAGCATGATGTGAAAAAGCTAGAGAATATTTGTCAGCAAAATTATTCAAAAATATCTGTGGAAGTTCGGACAAAGCATGTAAATTTGCCTCAGACAGTCAGCATGTGTAACTGGGTGGCTGAGGACAAAGATGCAATCTTGGACACAGAGCCTGTGAAGGGGATGCAGTCTGGAGACCTCTTCAAAAATGCCAACGTTGACCAGATGCACAAAATTGGCAAGCAGGCTCAGAGGGGCTGTGAAGAAAGCAGTGACAATTGGACTCAGAAGAAATTGCCATCAGGCCAGTCTTTAAAAATGGGAAATACAAAACTTTCTTCAAAAGATACTGAGACAGATGAGCAAGTGGCTTCATGCAACTCACAAAAGCTGAAGAGTTGCAATTCTGTCAGTTTAATGGGTGAACAAGAAGGGGATGTAGTTCCAGAAAGTCCACTTTCAGATGCTGGTTGTGATGCTTGTGTATCTGATCTTGGAGGTCCTGGGAAACTGAGCAAATGTCAGAGCAGTTCAGGGGATTCACCTGCTTTTGAGAAAGAAAGTGAACCGGAGTCACCGATGGATGTAGATAATTCTAAAAATAGCTGTCATGGGTCAGAGGCTGATGAAGAAACAAGTCCATTTCTTGATGAGCGAGAGGAGATAAATATCTCAAAATCCATAAACAAATCTTTTAGAATTCAATATGGGGATGCTGAACTGGAGTCAAGAAAGTCACGTTTTTCTGCCAAGGGCTGTGAAAGCTTTGAGGAAACAGATAATTCTGTTAAAGAGGACAGTCTGCATACGAAGTCACCTGCGCTGTATCCTGCTCCGTCATCAGAATGCAAAAGTGCAAAACAGGGTGTGAAGAGAGATTCCAAAATCACCTCTCACTTCATGAGGATACCTAAAGTTGAGGAGAAAAGGTAGTGTTCTGTCTGCCACTTCATCTTTTTTTTCATGCTCAAAAATTTCAGAATACGTGAAGAAACTAATGGGCTTCTTAGTTTCATCTTTTAAAAATACTGATCTGTTTTGTTGAAGCATTAGTGCTGCTGATGCTTTGGTTGAAATAGACATGAAAAATCTCACTTTTGAACACAGTTGTAGAGATGTGTATGCATATTTTTCAGGGTTTTATTTTTTTTTGGCTTTGTTCATAATTCGGGAGAGAGAAGGGCTGGTGATACAGACTACAGCACTGGAAAGAGAAGCTGCGGCTGTGACCCAGGACTCTGCATGCTAGATGTTGTGTAAAGGGTAATCTCTTCTCTGAGAGCTTAGATTTCAGTGGGAGCAGACAAAAGTGAATAAACAGCAAAGGAACAAGCAGAAATGAGAGGGCTGTGTGTATTGGTGTAACAAGCAATTTTCTTAGTTGACTCAAGTCTTTAAAGTAGGGCAAGAATGTAGTTTTGCACATCTTTTCTGGGAGGTCCTTTCTGTGTGTGAGGAGCAGCACAAACCATACTTTTCAAGGAGGAGAGGAAGAAGGTGATGGAGGTTGGCTAACTAGCAGTGGGAGCTTGCGTCTGACAGATCTTAAGAGATGAGTAGGCTGAGATTGGAGATGAATTTGCTGAAGTATGGAAAAGGGGGTCCTAACGTTTAAAATAATGGGTTTAGGGAGTACTCTTTTCACTAATTTAAATGAATTGCTGTTGTAGCAAAGCAGCAGAGATTGAGGCTTGTGTTTGTCAGTGCTAGAGCATAGTGTGTTAAAATAAATCCATGTTTGAAAGGGAAACTCATGCAGAAGTTTTGCTGTGTGGATAGGTGGGAATCCTAGCAGTACTTTACGGAATAATTAGTAAGATAGTGTGTGAGGCTGCAGAGAGATTATTTTTGCTTTTATTTTTGGGGGGTCTAAACAAGAGGATGTGAGGGTTATAAACTGCAGTGCCGGGCAAAGTAGTGGTATTGCCTATAGTGCTTAAGAGGGCAATTAGAAAATCTTAAAGCTTTCCTCCTGCTTTTTGTTATGCCAGGCCTACAGCAGAAGGTAGAGTGGCTCAGATCCTAACTCGCAGAGAAGAAAGCAGTGGTGTATCAAACAGGTTTCAGTCATCGGTAATGCTGTGCCAGAATTACCCTCTGGCTCTCAGATGAGCGCAGTGGGCCTGTACCCAGTGTCATGCCGATGTGGCTACACCATTTGTATGTGATCGGCCAGGCTGGAGGTAATGTCTGCACCTGGCAATACTGGCATATGCATAGATGCAGCGAACAGGTTGGACTACATCTTTATTCGAGGGTGGAGTAAATTTGCTAAGGGGAATTTAGAGGTCTAAACAGTACCTCAGAGTGCAGGCTTTTAACTTGTTTTGCGTTCTACTCTGAGAACTTCCTCCCTCTTGCGTGAGAAACATCTGGTATATTACATCAAACATACAGCACGTTCAGATTTTTCTTCCCCAGAATATCAGATCCATGCAAATACCTTTGACCATCAAAGAGGATTAGTTCATCTGCTCTTGCATATAATTGAATTTTACAGGTGTGTTTTGGATTACTTTTAAATGTCTACTTCCATTGCAAGTGTTTTATGCCTGACATGAAAAATACAACCCTAGTGAGAAAGGGTGGTTAAGAAGTGTTTTGGGTTTTTGGTGTTTTTTTTTTTAGTTTGAAGAAAGAATATGTGCATCTCTGCATGCACGTTTGTTTGTTTTCTAATAGTTGAGAAGGGGCTCTAGAGGCTATCCTGACAGATACTGGCCAGTGAGTCTGTCTCCTGTCCCTGGATAAACAGATCCAGTTGGGACTCTGCAGGGGAAAACTGTACCTTGCTAACTCACCGCTGTTCTGTGAAGGGGTTTGTAAGCCTGTGGTGAGGAGTGTTTTGGTAGACATTGGGTACTTGTGTGTGTTGGTGGAGGAGAAAGTTGCCGGGGGGGGCGGCAAGGGGAGAGTTCCCCAAATAAAGCTTTGGCCTGGGGCTACAGCAAGGACTAGCAAATAAACTGACTCTGTTACAAACATAACCCTGGAGTGGAAGTTCATGTATTTGCCTACTAGTTTTTTTCAGTGGAAATGAATTGTTTCAACATATTTTATTTTAACAGCAGGAAAGAAAAGTGTGAATTCAAACCCCAGAGGCCAGGAAGGAAGATGCCTAAATATGTGCCACCTCCTCTTCCAACTAATAAGAAATGGTTTGGGACACCAATTGAAGAGATGAGAAGAATGCCTATGTGTGGGGCCCGTCTTCCTCATCTGCGACCCTCAGCCAATCATACAGTAACCGTCAGAGTACGATAATTAAGTGTATTACCTGAAATCAAATTTCCTACTGAATTGTTCAATAATATGAAATGCCAAACATTAGTCTTGTAGTATTAGCAGGTTGTGGAATTCTTTCTTTGCCATTCCTTGCAAGCAGACTAGGGCAACTGATTTTCCTGAAAATTGACTTTTCTGATGCACAGAATTAGGATATTAAGATCCAGAAGAAATGTAATTGTTTGAACTGCCTCTGGCTCATTAGGGACAAGTATTTTTCTTTTGCAAAGAGGTATGTGTGTACTTCCTTGTCTGAGTTGTAAACTGTGAGAATTTAAATATGTCTGCAAGTAAAATTTGTACTCATGTTATATTTTTGTTTTAACATGATCCTGTTTTGGGTTCAAGATACGCAAAAGGCTCAAGATATAAAAAAGACAAAACATGAAGAGGATTTTCAAGGAGTTTTACCACTGCATTTTAGATCAAATCTGATGTATTTGTCTTTAATTTTTTGGAGTAGTATGCAGTCATATTATTCTTGGAGTAAAACATGTGACCAGAAAACCGCAGGGTCATGGTTAAATCCCAAACAAAAGAAAAGCATGTTTAAGTTTAAATGCAAGTTCTGAGAGAATCAGTGCTGTCAGAAGGCTGTCTAGCAGATTAAGTCTTTAAGTACATCACATCATTTTTACATTTCTGGTATTCTGTGGAGTAAATTTGAAATATTGCTGTATCTATAATGATTTCTCATCCTCTTCGTTCTTAGGTTAAAAAACATTTCTGCACATGACTATCGGTATATTTGAAGCTACATTTTGAAAATACTTGGATGACACTATGTAAACACTTAAATTCATAAATGAGGAAGTCTTTAGTTGATAATTGGACATGAGATAATTGCATATATTACCTTTATTTCATTGTGTTTCAAGAGGTCAAATGATAAGGTGGTGTTCTTTTCACCAAGTATAATGTAGGAGTAACAGATGGAATTTTTTTTCTGAGTATCTGTCGTGGTCAGTTTGTGGCTTTCCCCTTTCCAAAACAGGTGGCTGTAGATAAGACCTCTTTTTAACTATGTTTTTGCTTACTTTTTATTTCTTCAATTTAAAAACTTGAAAGTAGAGTCTGAACTTTCCCCCACCTCCTTCTGTGTTGCAGGTAGATCTTCTGAGGGAAGGAGAGGTGCCTAAACCTTTTCCAACTCACTACAAAGATTTGTGGGACAACAAACATGTTAAAATGCCCTGCTCAGAACAGAATTTATACCCTGTAGAGGATGAGGTAAGCTCAAGTATTTACAGTTGTGTAACCAAATAAATTTGTTTTCATATAGATGAGTTTTCAGTTTACTGCATTTGCTTAGTTGGAAGACTGTATGTATGGAATTGGAAAATCAAGTAGATGAACATACCTGGTCTGAAAACCTGGACTGTGGGTCATGATGCTTCAGGCAGAGCAGGAGATTTGTTTTAATGTTGTTTTTTTTTTCTCTCTAGTAATTGTTTTACCTAGCCAGTGATTTGATCATGAATATATTTTGATATGGAGTATAAGTATTTATATGTTTGGGTTTGGTGTTTTTTTGGTGAAGCAATTTGGGATGCCAACAGATGTGAATAATCAATATGTGGTTTCAAATTCATAATACTCTTGTCAGGTATTGCCGATAGTGAGGTGTATCTGACTGCTGTTCTGATGAAACAATGGCAGAGAGGTTAGGGTTGGCCCTGCATGGTTTGTTCATTTGCTGTTTCTTGTTACTGCTCGAGACTTACTTAAACGTACCCACTGAAATACTTTAGACTGTGATGAGTAATGTCAGCAAGTGTGTCCTGTAGTGAAGACACTATCATGATTATTGATGCTTGAATCTGAAACAGATGATTTTTATAGCCTCTAGGAAGTACTCTTAAAAAATTAAATCTTTTAATTTTTCAATGTTAAAGATACAGTATAAAATGAATTTAATTGATGTTTCAGAGGAAAAGTGTTGATAAGGTCTTTGTTGCCAGTTGAGCAAGATGAGTTGTATCTGCCCTCGTGGTGGTCCTATAGGAACTGTTGTTACTGATTGCAGTGGGCAGTAAGACTTTCTGTTGAGGAACAGTATCACACGTTGTCTTACATTTGGGTTAGTGCAAGTCAGCCACAGCAATATGCTTTTATAATCTGTGCCCTTAATGTTCTTAATACTGTTTTTTATAAAGTTAGTTTTTGAGTTTTGAATTGTGTATTTTAAGTGTGGTAATGTTTTATCTGTAGCTTCAGTTAAAAGGGAACCTTAAGGAAGTTAAATGCAGGGGACTCTAGAACTGCAGAAGTGCTTCACAGTTATTCAGAATATGTGGTTTATTTTTAAAGGCCTTCACAAATAAAGCAAACTTTATTTCAAAAAATGGGGCAAGGAAGAAAATTATTAGTAAATATGTCATTCTGTTTTGAATAACTTAATCCGACTTTGTTTTGGGCTTTTGGTTTAAAGAATGGAGACAGAACTGCTGGAAGTCGATGGGAACTAATCCAAACAGCCTTACTTAACAAATTTACGTGCTCACATGATTTGAAGGTAAGCTTGTCAATTTGAAATGAAGTCTATATGCATAAAAAGTACATTCAGGTTCACTGTGTACTGTTAGTGATTCTGGCTTAGTCCTATTTGTTTATTCACGTACAGAAATAATTTTTTTAAAAAATCTGTGCTGTTCAAGGGATTCCCTAATGAATTAGGAGTCTTTAATAGTCTTACGTGTTGCCACTGAATTTATTAGCTATTATTAAAATGAATTGTCATTTATAAACTGTGTTTGTCTGGTAGTATCTACTAGTTTGTGGCAAATGTAACGTGGGCTTTTTCTGTAACCAGATCATAGGGCAACACACAGGTGAGAGAGTTTCAAACAGTAACTGTTCGTGCTGGTGGAGTCCACAAAAATTGCAACAATTCAAACCGCTGACAAAAATCTGTAAATTGTGAAGACTAAATGTTCTGGTAATAACTCTTAGAGTTCTTGTTGGCTTTTAACAAATTGTGATTTGGAGCAGCTTAAAATTGCAGTTATGTTTTTTGTGAAGAATAATAATTTGATTATACCTAAAAGGCAGGGAAGGAGAAGGGTGCAAAAGCTACAGATAAACTTTAAACAAATAAATAGCATTCCCCCAGCAACTAATGAAACTTTCCTTGATGATACTATTTTATTTGGTATTTTTTCTTGACAATTTTTTGAAGGTGGTTGTTGCTGTTTTGAAGGACCTGTTTAATTTTGTTGTGGTCCTGATTCTGTAAGTTTTTAAACTGGTAAAACTTCTTCTGCTATATTGCTGAGGGACTCTTTTTGTATTTTTAAAGAAAGCAAGCACAGGCTGTGGAATGTTTATTGGGTGTTGTAGGCCGGTCCAAGGATGCCTTGTCTTGTTTTGTGCTAGGAAAAGCCTGTAGACTAGAGCTTATTCAATGCTAAACCTAAAATACAGGATTCAGTGTCATGGAGTTGCACCGTATTAATACACTTCTGTGGATTTTGATGGGCTCTGTGACAGGTTTTAGCCACTAGATGGTACTGTCCCTTCAAAAATGAAATTTCATAACATCGTTTTTCTTCTGTTAAGTATCTCTAAGCTTCATTTTGATGTGCTCTTTCCCTAGGAAGCTATACTGAGATACAATGTTGCTTATTCCAAGAAATGGGACTTCACCGCTCTTAGCGACTTCTGTGAGAAGGTAAACCAAGTTGATTTCAAATAGGAAGAAAAGTAAAATCTAAGTGACTGCTTTGTTTCTATGTCTCAATGCTTTTGGCTTTATTTCCCCTTTTGAGAGTAAAGATTTTGCAGACACCAATGTGGACAGTTACTTGTCTGGTAACTTCAGCTGAAATGATAATTATACTTTATAAACTGGGTTAATTTTAAATCTTAAGGACTTAATTGGTGCTTCGGTAACACCTAAGGTTACTGAAGGTAAGGTGGGAAATGCGTTTTCTCTGTTTTATGACAACCAGATTTATTAAGGACTTGTAGTAATATTTCTAGCGTAATGGTATCTTTTTTTTTTAAAAAAAAATGTTGGTCGTATTTTTCCTTTTTTAAACAGCTTTAATGTTATATTGCAGTGGTGTTTGTATAGACTGGGCTTTGCTGCTGTAACAGTAAGATTTTGCTGTATGCTGAGATGATGAACCTAAACTGTAGAGTCTTTGAAAGATTGCGGTGGGTTTTATGACTTCATGTTGCCTTCCTGGAAGAGGATGGGAAAAAAAAATCAATAGTAGGTGACAAATGCAAGTTGGACCGTTATTAATGTATGTCCTGACTGACAATCAGAAACTATGCTAATTAAAGTGGTATGGGAGATTAAATGAGATGCAACAGAAATTGTGGTTTTCTTCCACCAGCTCAGAAGTGCTTTAAAAACACGTGTGCTTTTTTTCTTAGGAGGGGCTTGCTAAGCTGTATTAAGGTTCAGTGGAAAATAAATTTGATTTGAAGCTAATGTTGTTAGTTACGTATGTTTAAAATAATATCTGCTTACTTCATGTGATCAGAACTGTTCTTTCTATTGCCTGTTTCCATAGTGTATGGGGACTACTGTTTTGCAGAGCGAGTTTTGTTTTGCATGCAACACAGTCTTGTTATTACTGACAGAAGACACTTCTAAAAGTACTAGTGGTATCATATGTACCAGCCACGAGAGCTACTGTGTTTGCACATCTTGCCAGTTTAGTGCTTCCTCCTGTCATCTGTGGGGTGTCTCTGTTTTTGAGGCTGTCGTGGCTGGATGGTAGAGGCTGTGGATATTTGGCCTATTTGCTCATATTGACTCTTGTACTAACCAAAATTACCTTGGCCTCTTCAACCGTTTGCTGTCTTCTATACATAACTATTCATAACACACTAATTCTTGTGTTATTAAAGAATACATATTTAAATTTTTAGAATGTTTTGAAGTACAAGCACTATTTATGTAAAAATCTGACTTGGGAAGATACCAGATTTGCATCATATTGCTACAAATGCAACCGAGCTTGCCCTGATGCATTCATATTATGCGTTTGGGAGTTCAGAAACTGTGGATAATCAGATTCAGAGGTCATCTGCCAGGGAGAGTAAGTAATCTCAGCTCTTTCCAGAGAAGAGAGGAACAATAGGAAAATAAACCATAATATTGGGCATCAGTCCTTCACTGAGAGTGAAAAGGAAATTTCTGTCACCTGGGAATGCTATCTTACTTGTGAGGCTCCCAGGTGAAGTGGGGAGAGCTGTTTCAAAACATGAATTTTAGACCAAGGTGAAGAGTGTGCAGCGGTATATTAAATAAAGAATAATGAAGCACTATATGATGGTGGCTCCTTGTAGACCACAGAAGCAAGATTTTACTGTGGCTCTGTTTATTGAATGTGTTCAGTGAACAGAACATACAGAGGGAATACATCTTGTTAGGGAGATGTTTAAATCTTTTCTGTTACAAAGGGACGTCTGAACTCAAGTTTTGTAAGTAAACAAGGCATCTGCTTTCAAAGCCTGTTCTTAGTCTGCCTAAGTGAGTAGCTATTGAGTTAGAAGTTGAGATCTGTGGAAATGACCTAAATACACTGTCTGTAATGAAATGTGGCTTTTGAGGTTAATACATTTCACAGTTAATGTTCAGGAGTTTACTATTGGCATTTGTATTTTCTTGTTTATCTTACGGTTTTGAGGGAACAGGGGAACTGTTTCAGGTGACTTTTGCTCAGCAAAAGTTGAGAGGGTTGGTTGAAAGGAAAGCTGGCTTGAGTAATCAGCCCAAAAGGAGGAGGAGCAGCTCAGCAGAGGGAGAAATAGTCACAAATATATGTTAAACAAAAAAGATTAAAGCAGAGTGTCGTCCTCATCTATTTACATTCTTGGACACTATTGACTTCCAATGCATTTCTTAACCAAGAATTTTGTTGTCTAATTTAGAAGGGAGCTGGGTCCACAAATTAATGGTGTCTATTGATTTGAGACCACTGTATTCAGATACTACTTCAGTAGGTCTGTGCTTCATAAATTATAAAGGACCGTTTGTTATTTTATCTTCTGATTCTGGACACAGCTCACATCATTATTAACATTAATATCTGTTATATGCTTTCATGTCAGTCTTACATTGTGTTTCCTATTTGAGGTAGTTTCTTTCCAAGTTACACATTAAAAATATACATTACTTTTGAATCTTACAAGTAGGATTGAAATCAGTTTTCTTATCATAACAATAATTACCGGTTTATTTGACTTAAGTTTATTTTCCTTTAGATATAGATAGAATAAAGATTCAAACACTTTCAGCTTTCTTAACTAATGGGAAATAAATGTCATGTATGTGAGCCAGGCTTTTTTTCCAAAACAGCATCCCCTGACATGTACGGGCTGACCAGCTTTACAGTTTGTTCCAAGTGTTGTCAGAAGAGGGAGCCCTTACTATTTTAAAAAGATTCTTTTGGATGCCAGTTAATGTGTGGAAGTAAAATTCCTATTTGTAGTGTGAAGTAAGTTTGGAAGCTTCGAGTTTTTTTGTTTCTTTTTAAAAACTCATGGTACCCATCAGTAATGTACGTAAAGCTCTTAGTGGTTTGCCTCAGATATCTGATGGTTTTGGTTGTCCTCTACAGAATTTCCACAGTTGTGTTGATTTGTTTTGCCATCTGTTCGTTAATATTTGCAAACAGGCTTAGGATTTATTTAAGTTATTACTTAGTGGATGAAAATTATTAGTGCTAACATTTTTCTTCTTACTTGCAAAATTTTTGTCACTTGGAAATCATCCCTGCATCTGTTTCTCCAGAACTTATGTAGAAGCCAGGCAGGAAAGAGTTAACAAACAGAAAAGGAAAGGAGAAGAAACAGCTCTGGATGGAGCTGTCTCTGGACCCACAGTGTGTTGTAGATGAGCTTTATTTGTGTGAATGATGATAGGCTGGGAATTTATTACATGTTTTTGATCAACAGTGCTACATACTGTAGTAGTTTTTATTTTTCTTTCTTGTAGATTTGCCCTTCCATTTCCAGGCAAGAGTAAATTCTTTTGCTTTTTCCCAGGTGTGTGGAGAAAAAAAAGTGAGGTTGTTCAAGGCCTGTGTCTTAGGCTAATCTTCAACATCAACTTTATTTAAGGGGAGAAGTAAGGCTTTATCATTTAAGACAGTCGCATGGTCTGCTGCTCTAGATGGGGCTTGTTTGTTCTGGACATGCTTTGTTTTTATCATATTGCTTTAAAGTCTCTCAGAGCTTAAACGTAATTCTTGTTAATGTTGTTTTATGAACTCTTTCTCTTACTGCTTGCATCTGCCCTGCTCTTTCAGGAACAGAGGAGTGCTTAAATCTGAAAATGACATAACATCGTATAAGCAGTGCATAACTTTCTTTAAAGGTCCTCCTTCTTTTAAATCCAGTTTTAGTTGCATAGTATACAAGAACTTTAGTCAGCAGGACTTATGTTGTGAAGCTTTGGAAACCTTCATGATATAGAACCTCTGTCATGAAAATCTAAGTTCTTTTGAGGTGAATCAGTTGGTGAACAGCTTCGCAACTTAAACGTTTTTGTCTTCACAGTAGAGCTGTATCAAACTGAGTTACTTGGTCCCATCTAGAACTTGTGAGATTTAGCAGCAGTACTTCAGTTAATAACAAATCTACTGAAAAAATATGTAAGACACTGAAAGTGGCAAAAAGGAGCTCTGCAGGCACCAAAACAACAATGGGGGCTTTTATTTCTCACGTGGATTAATTTCAGTCTTCTAAACTCCTTTGACGCATAGAGAAGAACTATAGCATGTACATCATTTTAGTGGAGGAAAACAAAGGAATAAGGTTCATATGCTTTTCAAGTCTTACTTGCAAGTTATCGAAGTTACAGGCTTTCCTGATACACTTCAATAAAAAGAAATAATCGGATCTAGTCATCTGAGTTTTAGCTACTCTTGCTGCTTTTTGGTGTACGCAAAGCCGGAAGAGTGACTCATGTATGCAGGACTGTTAGCATTTAGGATTCCCCAAATACTTGTGTTTAAAATGTTAATTTGTGAGTTAATATCTGTACGCTGTTCAGAGCTGAAAAGGATTAAATGCAGTACTCGGGGGTGTCATTAAAAGGAAAACTGTGATACCTGATGATTACTCATGTTTTGGAAATTGCAGATAGTTTAGGTAGAAGTTTGATTGCCAGTCTCTTAAGAAGCACAGACTGACGATCGGCGTTTAGGTAAATTTGTGTTGCATAGTCAGTGGGTGTCTGAGGAGCTGTGAGTCATCTGAAAATGGATCACAATAAATCTTGTAGATATTCACGTTGTATCCATAACTACTTTTATGTTTGTCTGGACTCTTTGAGCTTGATCATCTTGGTGGAAAGTTTGTCTGTGAAATGGAGAATATAGAACGAGAGGAGTCGGGAATGGTGTAAAGGTATGTAATACTTCCCGTGTGAGGAATATCTGCATAAGCTAGGAGTGTTTCATCTTTTCATTTTAGTTGAGAGGAGTGAGGAATGGGTATAACAGCGGTGTCCAAAATATATGTAGGAGAGGGTGAAGAGGAAATGAGTGTTCATTCTTCACTATGACAGTTAAAGAACACCAGAGGAGTGTTCCTATCAGGTAGGGATTTCAAAACCAGACAAAAGCAAGTAATTGTTTAGATACTGAATGAAAGGCTGTGGAACTCCTTGTCTGGGCATGTAGAGGATGCTATGGCTTTACACCAGGTTCTGAAGGGATTTGGAGAAATTGCTGGCAGAAAAATCCCATTGACATCTACACAGATACTGTGATAGATTCTGGAGATTTCTGAAACTGATCACTGCAAGTAAAAGCGTTGTGAGGAAGTGCTGCTGATTGCTTGTTTTTTGTGCTGTTAACTTTTCTGGGCACCTTTTGTTGATGGGCTTTCATGAGCTTTTGTCTGTGTTTACATTCTTACAAATGCTGGATTGAAGTTGAGAGGCAGAAGTGGCCTTGTCACGTTGCTGACAGAAAGGCATGGGGATCTATATGCTAGCTTCTTTTAGGAGGACAAATGAACATCACTTGAAGGCACTTAGGCCTTTTAAATTTTGTTTTTTCAGCTCTCTGCAGAACTTTAAACCCCTTGGTGCCTACTTGACGTAAGCAGGAAGACTTAAAGGGGGAATATGCTGTCGATACCTTTACAAAGATGCTGTCATCTTCTCCACTGTATAACACTCAGTTTCCAACTATAAGATTTGGGTTTTAGTGTAGGAAAAAAGCATGTGTGTGTCTGCTTATGGATGTCTTGTGGTCTTTTTGTCTGTTGGGAAAGCTGTTTGAAGCCGGTCAATCTGTTTAATGTCCAGGATGTGCATATTTGCTGTTGATTTCCTTATAAATTCAGCATCAGGAAATCCTTCTGTGTTATGAAAGAAGCTGAATAACTTTGACATTTGGGTTTTTCCAAGAGGTTGAAAGAAACATGATCATGTTCCTTAAAAAAGACCAGTCTCTTCTCCTCCTGTCCATACTTAATTGCAGAGAAGAACCTTCAGCATGAAGGAAGAATGTACCAGACCATTTTATCTGTGCTTTTTTCTCCTTTTCCAGTCAAGCATAAGTTCAATGTTTTTAGCCTCCAAACTGGCTGCTAGCTGGGTTTTTTGGTGGTTTGTTTGTTTGTGGGTTTTTTGGTAGGGCACAATTCTCAGCTTATCCAAAAATCTGATAAAAAGCTTTGTAGCCAGAAAACAGGTCAGTTGTCAAGCTGAAGGAATATATTGCTATTTTTATTTACCGTTTAGTTATGCTTTCACATGATATAAAATATGGGCTATTAAAAATGTTTGTCTTACAATTACAGCTGTCGTTAGTTTTGAAACAGGATTAGAAAAGGAGTCCCATTTCTCCCTGCTTCTTTCCATTAAAACTTGCATGACAGTCATAGTTCTGGATGCTAGATCCTTTTAAAAGTCTGGAGCAGTCAGGACGTGAGGCTTAGTTACTGTCTGCTTTTATGTGCAAGTGTCGACTGTAAATTTCTAGAAACTCACTTGATATCATTTTTGAATTTTCTATAAATACCATTTAGAAATACATACACTTAATATATAATATGCAAGATAAATATGTAAATTAAATTATAAAAACTTTATGTATTTTCCATGAATACTACACAGCTGTATTACAGATGTTTTGCTCTTCCAAAAGTCTGTTTTCCTTTTTTTTAAAAAATAAAATTGAAGATAATTATTGTACTAGAAATTATTTTTAATTTGCACAGATCCCTACTATTTAAATTTTGGCCTAGCAATATTCATATGGATATGTGCACACGCTTTCTAAGGTATCACTTTTTCTACCACAGGTGTTCTGAGCAGATTCCAGAATGTAAGAGATTATTCTTGAAGTGAGGAGTGGTGGAGCATACTACAATGAGTCTTGTTACTGTTAGTCAATGCTTTGCACTTAGGAATAATTAAAATAAATAGTTTTTCAGTGAAATATCAGTTTTCTTCTAACAAATGTGTCTTACTGAATTGCTGAAGTGTGGCATAAACCTAGTAAAACCTGGGATTATCTACAGAATATGCTTAGTGCACTCTTTTGCCAGACTATAGTTTCTCATTTGAACGTATGTTACTATGTAATATACTGGCACGTTTGGCCTTTGGTACTTTCAGAAAATGTGTCAGAGGCGAGTAATTGAGTTAAGACTGAGCACATGAAATGTGTAAGAACTGAGCAGAAAAATCAGATGTGCAAAATTTGGCAGTATATCTGCTGCTTCTCCAAGAAGAATTGGTTGTGTTTTGGTATCACTGAGCTGTTTTGAATGACGTTAAGAACGGTCTTGTCAACGAAGTACTGTACTTCAATTGCAAGATTTCAAACAGCCACAGAACCATGCAGACTTTAAGTGTGTGTGTGTGGTCTGAACCTTAATAACCTTAACTTAATAACTTTAAACTTAATAACCTTAAGAAATTTTGGAAATTGCCTGGACAATTTTGGAAATCATACTTCCTTTTTTTACCATTATTTCAATTTTTCATCTAAAAAAAAAGACGGTAAATGCAACATCTGAAGCTGATGAGACTATAGCATAGTCTAGTTGGATTACAGTTGAGCTCTGGATTTTCGCTTATTTCAAAAGACTTAACTGCTTAAGAATACCTGCTACTGTTAAGTATGTGCATATCTTGGGAGATTTTTATGTTCTAAAAGGCTTTACTGCAGTCTTGTCTCCTAGCTGGTCTTATGAACCATGTCAGTCTTTCCTGTATGTTCTGTTGTTTGAATGACCTGCTTGAAAAAATGATTGCTGTAATCAGTGATACTGGAAGAGAAGGAATTTTAAGGTACCAAATTGTTCTGGTGACTGGGTTTTTGATAAATCATTTTTATAATTGTCTAGACAGTACTAACAGAAGTGAGCGTTGTACAAAGATGTCAGCATACAAACGTAGGCTTTTAAGCAAGAAACAAAATGTCCCAAGGCTGAAAATAGCCTATCCATTGCTTCATGCTGGATTCATTTTAGTCCAGATGTCTTCAAACAATTTTCATTACATCAGATTACCTTTTTAAAATCTAAACTGAAAGGTCTTTTGAGTGTGCCGTGAAGGGTTTTCTTTTCACAGCAGCAGAAAGGAATTTATCCCCATATTGAACAAAATGTGAGCTTTTCTAGGGTGGGGGCAATATGCATCTTGTACATGTTCAAAACATTAGAAGCTAAGTGTTGTAGCGGAGAAATAGCATTGAGTACTGAATTACAAGCTTATTGTTAGTTTTCTGTACTTTCTCAGCAAAACAGTTGAGTATCTTTCAAGTGGTGTTTTGTAAGCACCATTGCAATCCTATTGCATCAGACTGTTGACTCAGAACTACCAGGGAAAGGGGTATATACACGTACCAGCTGTAGAGTTGTAATTACATTGTGTCTTAAGTGTTTGTGCATGCTTAATGCTTTGGGACAATATAAAGATACATCCTGAGGATCTCTTCCATAGTTTTCACTGTATTGAGAACATTCCTGTTTCAAAAAACAGCGGGGAAAAAAGCTAGTAAATGTAAAGGTTGTGTTTTTAAAAGTAATCTTCTGGTGTTTGCTTTTTTTTTGTTTGTTTTTTTTTTTGTTGTTGTTTTGTTTTGGGGGCTGGGGACTCATGGACAGATTTCTTTGCTTCCATTGGATTATGTGTAAATCATTATTTTCATGTGGTCACCTGTCTATCCCAAATGACTTAAGAGAAGCTCCTCCTTTTGGTTGTGGTGGCTTTCCTTAGCTGCTTTATGCCTTAAGTGGGTTTTGTTTTGGTTTTATGCCTGGAGTAGTTAGAATAAAAAACGCTGGTCAAAGCTTTCAAGAGAAGCGCTCCTCTGAAAAAGTGTACGTGGAACCAGGGAAAGGATAAAGAGGCGTTGCCATTGTTAGAATGACTGTGAAAGCGTAAATGAAGCGTATTATAACTATATTCCTCATTTTTTCTCCTCCTTTTTAATCTTAAAAACTGAATTTGTTTATACTGCTTCCATGCAGAGTTTATTAATAGTTGCCATGCATTCTTAAAAGAGCAGGTTTGCAAAGGTGGCAGTGTGTGTACCCTGGAGATGGCCTGAGGTTCTTATCTGGCCAATATAATCTGAATTACTGGATGTTTTCCTCAAGATATTTGTGATTTTGAGTCAAGCAAAAACCAGTTTATAGATTTGTTGAAAACTACAGTGTTGTGTTGTTTTTAGTTGATCCTTCTTTTTCCCCTTCTGCCTGTGCTGGACTTTTTTTGTAATGTTAAAGAAAATAGTTTTGTAAGGGCAATAGCTGTGGTGTCTCATGAAACTTTTGGTGCCAAGGTTATTGATTTCAAAAGCGGTTGAAAAAAGTTGTAGTTAAATATCTGATGGCTTTCAAATGTTTCTACATTATGCTTCCTAGCAGAATTTTCTTAAATGATAGCAGTATTTAATCTCTTCCGTCCCCCCCGTCCCCCCCCCCCCGTACTGTGTTTAGAAATGTAAGTTTTGAATGAACCTGGAAAGGGATCATTTTCACCTTTATGCTTTTTCCTCCTCCTTGTGTTACAGCCCTGCTGTAGAAACAAGGTCATTGTCCTTTCCACTGCTTTGTACTTCCCAAGTGTATCCAGAAAGTATTTAGAAAGCAGTATTTGATTTTTCTTTCCAGGACTCTATCAGTGCTTTGGAAATGGTTGTTATGCTTCTTCTCATGCTAGAGTTGCTTTGCAAGAGCATACAGGCAGAGTCTATTGGTGGCCTGCAGAGAATCAGGACTGAGGTTTCACTGGTAATGGAAATGAATGAAGTTAGATTTCCAGTGCCTTGGAAGTATAAACTGGGCTTCTAAACCCATGAAGAGGAGATGGAAAAATAAATACATGTTTTTCTCTCTGATTTTATTTAGAATGTTGAAAAGGTTTGAGAACAAAGTGCAGCTGTTAGGGATGATACACCTGAGGAATCATTCCAGGGTTGGATTGGCAGAAGACGTGAATGAGCCTTTAGGGGGGAAAAAAAATTAAACATGAATTAACCTCTGCCTTGTAAGCTGTCTTCTGTTTTCCTTTTGAAGTGTCAGTTTGTGGTTTTGATAAATGTCAGAAGCATTCTTCTTCTCAAATAAGATTCTTCTCTGCATAATCCAGCGTTATCTGTTTTTTCCTTCTTCCCTCCAAAGATTTCTTTGTCCTTCCTTTGGTTTCTAATCAGACGAGTGCTGAAGAAATGGGATGGATTTGACAGCTAGGTGTGTTCTATTGAATTGGTTTTGTAAGGGAACTAAAGGAGGCAGATGAGAGTATTCTTTCTGCAGTTTTGGGTGTTATTAACTTAATAAAATGGGAACTAAAATCCCCCCTACCCCACGCCTCGCCTCTAGGTTTCAATCTTGTTTATATGTGTAATATTTGACATGACAAAGAAGCTGTTTTACATAGGCATACAACAAGTTAGTGGGTTGCAGCCTAGTGTCCCTCTCTGCGTACCAGCTACATTGATAGTTGTGGCATGGTATGTTTAAGCAGAATTCACCTACTCCCTGTCCAGAGGAAAAGGCTTTGTAGAGGGTATGACTTAGTGAAGCCTTTTTTTGTGTGTGTGTGTTTTAATTTAAATACATTAGTCACCTGATAAGGACTTATTTAGGCTTCTTTCATTATTTTTTTTTCTTCTTCCAGCTGTTCCAGATAAGAGATTGAGAAAGTCTGCCTTTAGGATTCTATAATGTTTAAAAGCACTTATGACAAGGATTAGGGGAAGAAGGGGGAGTAGTTTGGCAGTCTGACATTGGTTTATTTTCAGGTAAGACTTAAATGTTGTAAACAGTGCCTTGGTTGTTTTATTGGCACTGTTGTAGGTCTAGTCATGGGTCTAGACTCCACCAAATGTAGGTGTTAAACAGCAAATAAAAAGTATGTAGCTTCTGTATGAGGCAGGAGAACAAGTAAGTAAGTACAGGGTGCTCTGGAAGAAAGAGAAAAGACAACATGGCTTAGTGCAGTAAAGGAGCACCCGCATATTGTGACTGCTTAAGTATGCTCAAGTTTTTGTGTGTCATCTCAAAGGAAAGTCTTAGCTGAAAGGGAATGGTGAGGGGGATGCTTCAGGATGCCTGGAAAGTTCTTCTGTGAAATACACTTTAAAAAAACAAAAAAGAGCTAAATTAAAATTAACATTATCCAAAAGTGCATAAGAACCAATGTCTTGTAGAATAGTGCAAGAGCACAACTGAACTAGTTACATCTCATTTAACAGTGAAATGGGAGCCTTTGGAAGGGAGATACGGTCTATGCACTGAATGAAAAAAGCAGCATTTTAAATACTTACAGGTAGAACGTGACTGTTAACAGTCTTACAAAGAAACAAAGCCTTCAAACACAAGTTCCTGTTGTCTTTGTTTCCCAAAACAATTTTTTACTTTTTTCATTTTTTTGCTTTCCCTATTATCTTCACCAAAATTGCAAAATTACAAAAGCCAATCAACTTTTTTTCTGGAGAACATTCCAAGTTGTCCTAGATCTCGTGATATGTTCCTCCTGCATATTCCTTGCATATGGCACCGAGCAAATCTTTCTCTTTGGGGGAATGTGAATAGTATTGCTTTGTTCATGTATCTGTCTTCATTATTTTTGTTGAATTGCAGACTTGAGGGAGGTTCAGTAATGATGTTATGTCTGCCTCTATTTGCAACCAGGTTTTTCAGTGTGGAAGTATTTATCATGTGGATCTTTATGCCCTGTAAAAGTATACAGACATATTTTTTGAGACAACCAGAAGATAGCGAAGAAAGAAAAAAATTGTTCCTGAAATTAGGAGAATGAACGTACTATGAATAAAGTACGTAAATTATGCAGCTTGTTTAATTAGTTAGGAGGCTGTTACCACCTCTAACCATATGATATCTTACATTAAAGTAATTAGGAAAGCTGCTACTGGAAAGGTGGTTCAGTATAGTAACATGGTACAGGGCACTTATAAACCAAAACAAAGTGATTTGAAGTGCGTGAGGCATTATGGCAGCTGGGAAGGAGAATGTCAGGTCAAAATCTGTTAGAATTAGGAAATAAAAGACACAAAGTCTGAAGGAAGCACTCTGGTCTTCCCCTTCATCCTTAAGAACATGGTTCAGTTGGTTCTTGTCCTGCCAGAAAAGTTAATACGGGGAAATAAAACGAAACAGATTGAAAACATTAAGCCGTTGCTGTCGTAGCATGCTGGTTGCCTGTTGGTGTGATGACTCTACCTTCCCATGAGATAGATAGAGCTGTCCAAATCTGTGTTCTCTATGTGCAGTTTGTTTGGTTTGATGAGCTGTCAGATTTAGATATAAACTCTCTACCATCACTATCACCCCATGCTGCTTCAGATCCTTCTTATTAGGACTGTCAGGCATACTTGTTCATCACATTTTGGAGGACTGGTTTATAGTGACAAGATGCCATTACTTATGACCATGTTTAGTCGGGCCTCTTTGCTGCAGTATAAATGTTCATTTCGCAAAATTGCAATGCAGGTTTCACCAAGAGCTCTTACCTCTGCAACAGCTTGCTGAGCCGTTTGCATCTTACGAATTGGAGCCCTAAGTCATGTTCATTTAATCAGTTGCTCTAGTTGCAAATACTGTTGAAATCAGAGTGATTTCTTTAGCAAAAGGCAAGTCATGCTTTGCAACTCTGCTTCCATATACTTTTCCCTTGGGGCATAACCCCTGCTATTATTTAATTCCTAAATAACTTTTTTGCATGATTGGAGGACTGTGAAGAAAGTCAACAATATGTTTTGGTTTTATTTCAAATCCTGAAGGAAGCTGCAAAGGACATGTTTGCATAATAAGGAAAGGAGAAACTGATCAGTTGTTTACAAACAAAGTTGCTATGATACTTGATGTATTTTCCTTTATTAAAAATTGTTGATAACCGTTTCATATTTTAGAATTTCTCTGAAGTTATAAAACAGATGTTAGTTTTTAACAAATGGAAATCCAGTGGTCTCTCTTAACGTTTACAGAGTTGTAGCCTTGAAGAAGCTTGTACGCAGTTGAAAGCACTTTAGTGAATCAATACAGATGCTTCTACTAGATTTACTTCAGAGTAGAAAGTACTAGATTTACTTCAAAGTGAGGTGCTTGTTGTAACAGCTTCATTCTAACTAGAATATTACTGCTTTTTCAGCGAGAAGAGTTGCAACTGGTATCTGCCTTTTATAGCCCATTGGCAAGGGGCGTGACTGGTTCTGTTTCACCTACCACCCACCCTGTGCAACATCTAATAATGCATGACTTTGTGGTAGGCTGGTTTGATTTATTAATGCAGAGGAAGACTATCCCATCTGACAACACCACCACCACCCCCCACCACCACCCCCCCCAGATTATTTTCCTGTAGTGTTAGCAAGCTGAAGGATCTCAAGAAATTATCAGATGAACATGGGAACTGGTGAAACGTGGTGTGTGTGTGTCTGGGGGGATAGACTGACGTATCCCTCTTTCAGCAGCTACAAGTAAGTAAAATACATAATGTGACTCTAGGCTGGATTTTACATCAGTACAAGTCACTGCTTCCTGAAGAGAGTTTCCTTCTAAATAAATCTTCATTCAGTTCTGGGACCAGGTATGCTCTGTGCTGTTGCTAGGTTCTCTCAGGTTGGCTTTTGCGTTGTGCGATGTCTGCCAGATGTAGTTGTGGTGTCAGCATTCCACGTCCTGGAATACTTTTACTTTCCATGATAGTGTTCTTTTTTGCTGCTTTCAAAGTCTGAAAAGATGGTCACAGATAAAACCAGGCGGCGTTGCACTGAGCATAGCTGAGAATATACATTGATAGTGGTTGGTCTGCAAAGCTGAAACTGTGGTGGCGTGCTGGTTTAGTGGACAAAAGAGGATAAGAGCCAAGCAGCCAAGGGTTTGCAGGTGTTCTTTTTCATAAAAACCTCGCTGGAATGTTAGCTGTGCAGGAAGAGTTCATGGGCAGAAAGGGTAAGTTGTTATTACATGAAGGTGGCCATGACTCAAGTTACATAAGTTTTTTAAAAAGCAAGAAGGGATACATATTTCTGGCTTACTGTCACTGTTCAATAATGAGTTACAGTCTCCAGATATAAATGGTAAGCACAGGACTGTATAGTTCCCCAAGGAGTTATTTTTAGGGAGAAAGCTGGGGGGTTGTTTGGGGGTTTTGCCTTTTTTTTTTGTGTGTCTGTGTGTCTGTGATGGTGATAGTGTTGCGAGGTTTCTTTTAAAGAAACAAACAGCACCTGTCCTTGAACAACCGTGTTCTTAGGTTACATACTGCAGCAGCTCTTTTGTGAATTCATAACATTTCCAGGAAGAAACAAGCTATGTTTGAATTTGAGAACTATTGATGTGCTTCCCCACAATATTTAGGAGATCTCTCCCTAAATAGGGGAGTATTCAGAACAAGGGTGCTTAGGCTGCTGGATGGTTTGATTAGAGAACAATGCAGAGTTAGGAGTTTCTTGTTAAGGTCCGTGAACTCAGTTACCGTCTTTTTGAAGTTGTTGGGTCTTGTGGAAGTGTAGTAAGATTTTCATGGCACCCAAGGCTTTTCACGAAACAGGCAGCTTATTTGTCATTTACATATAAGAATAATCTGTCTGAAGTCCAATGAGAACAGTTCTGGGCATTAAGAGCTCCAAATTTTGAAGTTTTTGTTAGTGGAGGTCTAGTAAAAGTCATGCATAGAAATAATGTAGAGAGGAGAGTATATTCTGGTACATTAGGAAGGTAAGGAGAAGAGAAAGGAGAATTTCAGAGTGTAAGTGACCTTTGTAGTTATGCATTCTGCATCAGAGCTGAGCTGCTTCTGTTTTGGGAAGAAATTGTCTCATACTATTATGATATTGTTTTCAAAGAAGCATAAAGAAAAGGTTGAAGTCTTGACAGCTGTGACAAAGTCCAGTGCCATAATGTGTCACCAGATAAGTGATACTGTATAGTCTGTGGCAGTCAGCAAAGCATAGCAGCTACTATTTATATGTCAACTTTAAAAGAGAGGAAGTGTTACCCAAAGGGGAGAAAATATCAGAATTTGACAGCCTGGTAGACATCTGAGGTTAAATGTCATCTTATGATTAGATTTAACTTACATATTCATTTTAGTATTGAGATCTGAAATTCCAGCCTTTAAATGCTCATTTTGTTACTTCATGGCGCTTAAAAACGTTGTGCCTAAGAACAGAGCAAAGTTTCCTGCTAGAGCAGATGGTGTTAAAGGTTTGGTCATAATTTTGAATATCTGACTTGTACTGTGTAAATATGCAGGTACCTACACGGCCAAGAACAGGGGCAGGGGGAGAGAGAGATATGCATCTTGTTCATTTTTTAACCTTGAAAAAAAATCTGCTTTCACTAATACTTTGTATATTACATGGATTCCTCCTCTATTATATCAGGGGTTTTTTCATGTTTTCTAGGTTTGCTGTTCTTTCTAAGTTCTTGTTTCAATTTAAAATTTTGAACTAAAACCTTGTTTGTATGTCTTTGTGAGCAGCATACATAATGCGTGGAAAGTAACTGTAGGTATTGAGATTGTTTTATTTTCCCCCCTTCCCTATCATAAGTTGTTCGTCCTTTGAACATTTGTTTGTGTTTTGTTTTGCTTTTTTAATCTCCGGAGTGCTCTTATCCCTTTTATATCACTTGGAACAGGAGGGAATAGAGCAGAGATACTTCTATACTTATTTTAATGATCTTGGAAGAACAGAAGTTGTTAGCCTTCAGACAGTATTTTCAGCTTGGCATTTATGGAGAACAGTATGCTTTGAATCAGAGGCATCGTATTTTCCTCTTCTCAAGACAATTGCCAGTATCTTTTTTTTTTACATTCTGAAGTCTCTGTGAAACTTTCGATTGTGAATTACAAAGCTTTAATTATATGAATAAAAAGATCACTTTATGTGATTTCACAATTAGCCTTAAGTGTTGCAGAGACTGAAGCTGATAATACCTTGATGCTGTTCCATCCATTCTGTTTGCTATCGTTTTTGTGTGAAATTGGTAGTAAATCCAATTATTTTCCAGTTTTAATTGAAAAAATAATATTCTATAGTTTTAAAGCCACAGTTTCAGAATTTTAATGGTTTTAATTTAGAAACTGTTGGAAGGTATTTGTCTCAAATACAGACTCCCTGGTTGTAGGGGAAGGAGGGAGGCCAAACTGTGATCTTCATCTTCCGTTCCCCAGCTTTAGTGCACGTTGTGTGTTCTCTTCTTTCTGCTTCTTGCCCTAAACACAGCATGCCAACGTAACAGCCAGTCACATCTAGTGCCTGGATTAGGTCAGGGGAAAAACTGCACTACTGCACAGAAAGATGGAGAATGTGCTTTTCTCTCCTTCATCCTTCTTCAGCCTGTTCGTACAGCAGAGCATGAGACTTTGGAGGCTATGGCATGCTTTTGTGCCATTTTGCATATTGCAGCTGCACAGTTTTTTGGTTTTCGTTTTACAGTCTCCTGTTTGTGTGCCTATCCTAGCTTTTCAAGGAGAGTATTGGCCATCTAAAGAACCTTTTGCACTTTCTAAAAATATATGTATGATACACAAATGGGGGTGCAGGGGGTGTGTGGGTTCATCTAAACGCTGGGTATGTGATGTTGAGCTCAAAACTGGCAGTTGCAACTTTAGAAGAGATAGCCTGCACTTTCTCTGAATACCTTGACTTGATACGCTTTGGCAGCCAAACATGTCAATAGGAAGGGAATTGAGAATAGTATAAGAAGGGTTTGATATGACTTGTCTTGAGTATAGAAGCCTTGTGAAGCATTGGTGTGCCCATTTTTTTGAGCGTTGTCAATTCTGGTCTCTCCTTGGGAATAATGTTAGAATAGGTAGAGAGGGGCAGCTAAAATAGTCATAGGATCAGCTGTCTTACAGGAAGAGGCTGAAAAGATTGCAACTTCAGAGTGTGGGACCAGGCAGGTTGCACCCTTTAAGGTATGTGCCCCAATGGCTATAGTTTTTGAAAGAAGGTGGTGGGGATGGGCAGCAGAAAGGGGCCAGGCTTGCGTGCTTTCTTACGTAGTTTCTTGCTGCTGCAGAGGACAACTGAGCTGACCCAGCAGTGTGTTTCTTATGTCCTTAAGAGGAGAATGGCACAGGCACTTGTCTTGGACTTTGACCTGAATATGAAAGGGAAGTAAATAGTTCCAGTACTTTTGTGGTTAGGTAGTGATTTTTATAAGTTGATAATTTGGTTCATTGTTGGGGAAAGAGTCAAATGATAACTTATTCAAGGTTCCTTTATGCAGTATTTGGTGACGTGTTTTTCTCAACTGCAACTTCTGAGAGTTGTTTCTGTGTGTTTTGGTTAAAGGATTATTGCAAGGGAAAATGTAGTGAGGTGGTACAGTGAAAAATGCTGCAGGTTTGCATGAGGCTAATAGGACATTTTTGGTTTTCTTTCATTTCTTTTGGATGGGTCCTGCTTTCACAAACTTCTTGTACAATCATTATTTCTGATGTAAAAGAGATGTTTTGGTTTTTTTTCCCTTTTTCCTTTCTTTGTAACAGGTTCTTGAGGATGCAGAGGCTCAACATTTGTTCCAGTCCATTCTTCCTGATATGGTCAAGCTGGCGCTCTGTCTCCCAAGTATCTGCACCCAGGTAAGTAAACGCAGCTAAGTGCTCTGTGGCAGACCGCTGCTCTTCAAACTGTAACTAATGGCTAAGGTCAAAATGTCAGGATCACGTTATGTTCTTAATAAAAGCTGTAGGTTTTGTGTTGAGTGTAGCTGAAGCCTAGAGTGCAGAATGGACAATGCACATCTGTAATGGAATGTAAAAAAACGTATCTTGATGTCGTATTTTTAGTCTGAACTTCAGTAACGCTTCCCTTTCTATATGCTGGAGTCGCTCCTTCCTTTTCTTAAATGAAATGACAATGCAGCTTGTCTGCTTTGAAAACCACATTTATAAACTGAAATACTTAAATAATCTTAAAACGTCTTTTTTATTTTAGAAAATTTTTAATCCTGGAATTAGTATTTTCATAAAGCCTTTGTTTACATGGGAGCATATTTTATTCTAGTTAGACCATCACAATACTTGCACACATAAAAACCTTAACTCTTTATTATTGTTATGAGAATCAGTTCTGTAGGTAGTAAAGCTGATAAAAATGAATAGGACTCATCAAGTAAGTGAGAATGTATGATGGGTAACACATTAGCAGGGGAATGACTCGTAAGCTTCTTTGTTACAATTTTCAAAATTGATTTTGTTGGATGGGAGCAGGAAAATACCTCCCTATTTCATTCTGCTGCAGGGGTCCTACAGTAGACATGTAATTTCAGACAGTATGAATATTTCTTAAAATTCTTTTACTAGTCACTGGATGGGGAAGTTTTTGAGAATGCTGTGAAGTTTCTGAACACAAAGTCAAATGCAAGACTTGCAAATTCATGTAGCAATGCCTTTTATAAAGATGATGTACTGTTAGGCAGTGCAAATTAAGAACTTTGTCAGATTCGTTTTTTTTTCATTAGACATAAAGCTAAATTTGTTCCAATATAATGTACTGTCCAAAATATCCTATTTTTATAGGCTTGTAGAACTTTAATTAAAGAGAGCTTCTGAGGCTCTTTTCCCCCCTCTAGCTGTGTGACTTCAGACATCATAATACAGCTTGTTAATTAAATAGCCAGAAGACAGAATGAGATTCAGTGAACGTGAATGTAGTAGTTATAAGAATGAAGGAAAACTTGTTTGTTTTGTGGAGTAAATAGGGCTGTGTATTCGACCATCTAAATCAGTAGCAATTTCTATATTCACAAATAAAAGGATTAAAACATAGCTGCTCAGCTCTCAAGGAGCTAGGCTGATGATGATGGCTGAGAATACTGGGAGAAGAGGTGAAAGCTGTGTTCCCTTTCTCCTGTCAAGTGGGCTTATCATAATAGTTCCTGGACTCCTTAGCATTCAGAATTATATTTCGCCACCCCCCTGTATTATCACATAACTTTAAAAAAAAAAAAAAAAAAAAAAAAAAAAAGGCAGCCATGAATGTAGTGAGTGAAAATTCCATGTCAGGAGGCTGAAACCTGATAAAATGGAAGATTTTTTCCAAAAAAACTTCAGGGTGTTTTATTTTTGTGCCCCCCCCTTCCCCCAGCCCCTTTGTTTACTTTTATATTAAAGAAAACTCCAAGCTGAAGAGCAAAGCAAAGCTGAGCTTCTGTTCATTCTGATTATAAAAGAACAGATAATCCTGCACTTTCTGCAAATGTTATCAGTGTTACTTCTTCAAGTAGGATGGAAAGAAATTCAAAGCAAGTCATAGAATGATGATTTGTGGTGTGACTTCTGCATTTCTTTATTAAGTATAATATAAGTTATTGTAGCTGAAAGCATTCCTTAAGGGCTCCTAACTGTACAGTTTGTGAAAGTGGGGTTTTACTTCAGTTTTTAGATTGCTCAGGATTTGCAGCATCCCGTCTACTTTCCCCCTCTCTGTTCCCCATGGTTTTATTTGATAAGTTGTGTTTTCTTGGTCTTCCTTTTTATTATTGATAGAAATCTGCAGTTTGTCAAGCAAACTTTTTCTGAATTGTCTGGAATAATCTGTTCTTGACTTTAATGGTGCGGCTGATTAAAGGGTTCACCAATGGCCTAAATTACTCTTGCTCTAATTTAACAAATGTAATTTTGTGCTCCTGTTTTTTCATTTAAAAGGGGTAAGCTAATTATTTTTCTCTCTCCTTCCCTCCCTTTTCTCCTGCCCCCCCCCTCCTTTTGTTGGTAGCCAATACCTCTACTGAAACAAAAGATGAATCACTCCATCACAATGTCACAGGAACAGATTGCTAGTTTTCTAGCCAATGCTTTCTTCTGTACTTTTCCACGTCGCAATGCAAAGATGAAGTCTGAGTACTCTAGCTATCCAGACATTAACTTCAACAGGTATGGCACTCTGAGGTAAATGAAGCTGATAACCCTTCAATGAAAATATTATTGTAGTCATTTAGGGGAGAAACTCATTTCTTTCATGCTTCTGTCACTAATTTCAGTAGTTTGCTTTCTGTCTTTTCTGTTTACCTCTAAGGGACAAGAAAACTATGTAGCTATTTAAGAAAGGATCTTGTGCACATAAAGATATGTTTAATATTCCAATTTTTTCTTTTTTTTCATGCACGCACAGACACGCTTTTGCTGTGGCGTAATTAGGCTGATACAATTCCCTACCTCCTCATAAGCCATTTGTCTGTGAATGGTACATTTCAGTTATGCTTCAAGTGTTCCATATGTTTAAATCAAAGGTCAGTGTTTCCCCAGCCATGTTTCTGACATCCTTTGTGTCAGCATCAGTGATCTGCACGTTTGGTTAGACCAATAGGACTTCATTCCTCAGCATCCTTACAATCTCTCTATCATTTTAAGGCAGTTGTAGAGCTGCATGTTAAAATAAACCTATCCTTTTTGCTACAAGTTAGCCTAAAAGGGTTTCAAGACCATGGTAAGAATTTAATTAAAGTTACTCTGATTTCTAAACAAACACTTAGGTTTTTCCCCTCAGTGCTAGCTTACAGATTCAATTAGAAATTTTTCTTCACATCTGTTATTTTTTAAATAAGCTTATTTCAATGTTAAATGGGGGAAGAGGATGGAGATGCTTTCTTCTGCAGAATATTATGGTTCACATGGACTTGTAGATTAGAAAGGGGATTTTGTCTTCTGGGCACCTCCATACAAGGCTGTGTAGGTCAACCTTAAATTTATTAGGCGGGAGCTTAGGTAAGTTATTGATGTAGAGTTTTTCTCATTCCTCACAGTTAACATATGTAGTGTGTGTACTCTGAAAACTGAGATGAAATATAAAAATACTGTCACCTGTGATCCAGCACACTTGGGTATGTGTGTCATAAGAGCTCTGTTAGACTAGAACTTCCCAGAATAAATTGTCAGGCATGCCAATGTACTAATAATCGTTTTGGTGCTTGCTGTCCTTAAGGGCTAGCACAAGCTTCTCTGTACTGTGAATTTCAGAAGAGAGGCCAGGGTCACTGTCTTGGTGTTTGTTCCAGCAGTGCAGTAGGTTATGGAAGTGTGGGTGGACATTAATGTACCATACAATTCAGCATGTTTTTCCACAGTTAGTTCATGAGAACAAATAAATTAAAAGTACCATCCGTGAATTAAAGAAGATTTTATGTTCAAAGCAGCGAAGGAGGACAGTAAAGTTCTGGAAAGAGTTCTGTTTGTACCAGCTATACACTTCTAGCTGAATTTTTGAGGTTATTTATGAAGGGCTTGAAGATTAAAGGTTTTGTAACTTAAGCATGTTATAAATCAAGCAGTTAAATTCTTACCAACTACAGAATTAAATACCGCTAAATCAGCGGAGTAAACTGATACTGTCTTCTATGGAGTTGTACAGCAGTATAAAGTCACAGTAGTACAGTGTAGTACTAGTGGTTAACTCTGGGCTTAATATTTTGAACTACTTTTAAATAAAAAAGCCTTGTTAAATTATTAGGTAAATAGTTTCCTGCCGTAGACTTGAAGAATGACCAGTATAAAGTATGAACTGTTCAGGGGGGTTCTGTCCTATTCCAGTCAGTCCTCCTTTGTTTTCTGTCTTGGCTTCCCAGTGCTGTCATTCATGGTAAGTCCCAGCAATGTTATTTAAAGGGGTAATACAGCAGACAGCCTTCAGGCCTTCCTCTTGCCTTATGGATGAGGTAATGCTCAGCTGTTAGTCACATAGGGTACAAAGCCATTTTTATCCATGTAATTGCAAGAATATTGTTGCCAAACTGGAGGAAAGAAGGGAAGCTGATGTCCTCTGGTTCTTGAGGATTAAAAGTGGCTTGTCCTCAGTGTTTGCCAATTTCTGTGATGTTTTTTTTTTTTAACATATATAATTAGTTGCCATTTCAAGTCCTTTTTTTACTTAACCATTTGTTGGACCAAAATTCCTTCTCCCCCTGCCCTGTGTATTTTGCATATGATAATGAGCAGATTAGTGAGGTGGAATAGGGGGTGACAGGCAGTAGATAAAATAAGAAGGAATGTATGAGGGAGAGGGAGACTGGCAGGATAAAAGCAAAAGGAGATTGAAGAGAGCAAGTGGTGGAGAGAGCACTACAAGAATTTACAGGTTTTATTGTGCTACAATATGTAACCTGATTTCATTGAAATCTGAAAGGAAGGGGGAGAAGGAGGATGGATAGGATTTTATTTCTTTTTCTTCCTGTCAACCCTCTATTTTTTCACCCTGCAAATTAGTTCTTTGGTAGTGAGGGCAAGGAATGAAACGTCATGTTTTCAGCTATTACTGCAGACTTGTAAAGACAGCAAGGTTTGGTTGATTGCAGTGTGTGTTCTCAGCTTTTACAAAAAAGCCTTTCGTGAAGCTGGTTATACTCAAAAGGCAGTAGGTAATGACTGAAGTTAAAATGTTTGTGCCCTCCCCCACCACCCCCCCTTATAACTGTTTTGTTGTAAAGGTTTTGGAGGCTGCTGTTATGCTCTGTCTGCTTAGGGATGGGCATAACAGATCGTTCCACACAGCAGCTCTTTCTCCCCACAATATTATGGACTGCAGCTTTTTCCGGACTTAGTTCTTAGCATAATTCATCTGCTACATGACTGTGAATGAATGACTTTGTTCTTTGGGTAAAAAAAAAAAAATCTGCCATGGTTCCCTAACAAAGCAAAATTACTGAGAGGATGCTTGCATTTGAGGGATTTTTTTTTTCTTTTTTTCTTCAGCAAGTGGTGGTGTTTCTCAATTCTGCTGTGTATGCCCTTTCTGCATCTATACAAAAGGCTTCCACCCCTCCCCTCAACTCCTTGAGACTGAAAAAAATTTGTCCCTCAAATTAGAAACACAACCATATAAGCTGTTTCTTTCTTGTGTTTTCAGTTTTACACAGCAGTTGTTTATCAATTCCCTTTATGCAGACTTAAACATTTCATACACTATAAAACAGTTAATGGTTTCTACATTTAAATGCTGTAACGTTCCTTTTTCCCTCCCAGTCTTTTCTCTACCTCAGGTTTTTATGTGGTATTGACTTACTGTATTTTGCCTTCCACCCATATTTCCCCCAAGGTAAAAATCGAACAGACAGTCAGTGTAAGATACTGAGACTCTCCCCTTTTTTCTTTTTTTCTCTTTTGTTCTTTCTCCCCTGCTCCCTCCTCTTCCCCCCCCCATCCCCTTCTCCCTGTGTTAATCATTTTCTGGTGCACCAGTGCTTGGCATTGTTACTGCAGTGATGATGGCAAGTGGTTTGAGTGCTGGTGCATGTGCTAATAACTGCAACTGATTGGAAGGAAGGCCATTGTATGTTTTAGTGTTGACATGTCATCTGTACTTACCTCTCCTCTCCTGCGTGTTGGTCTTGCCAGATGAGGGGAGAAAGAAAGTGTGCATTCTTCTTTTGACAGTGAAGCACTTAGTTTAATAGTATGTTGTGACACCGATGCTGTTTTGATTGTTCATGCTACAGACTGAAAGTCACCTGTGTATAATGAAATACTGGGTACTTTAATTGAATTCTTCCCTTTCATGCTTGGCAAGGATGGACCTATTATGATTCTTAAGTCATTAACAACATAATTCATTTCAAATGTAGCTAATAAAATATAATTCGTATTTTAACTTGGAGAGCTTTAATATTTATGAATTTCAGTAGATAAAATGACATCTGTTCAGTAGCCAAACATTAGATCATACTAAATAGCATAAAATACTGCTTCCGTTCAAAATATCAAGCTAACTTTAAAGAGTTCAGTTTTTCTTTTTAAAAAAACTTTTATAATATATGATGGAAATAGATTAGGCAGCTTTATGAAAAATATCCCATCACAAAAAAGGAAATAATTAAATCTGCTATTTTTTTTGCCTTGCTGGATAAGTTTCCATGGAAATTGCATGCTGGTTGAATGTAGAGCATGAACTGCATTGACTCTTCTGACATAATCTGTACAATTGTGATGTTGTTTGCACAGTTTAAAGTCATTTCTTATGGTGATGATCATAATTAATCTTTTTTGTGAATAGTTGGTGGTTTAATGTTGCACTTTCATTAAAAAATATATTCCTCTTGAGATATATTAAAGATAAGATTGAGCTGTGCTTTCTTGCTTTTTTTTTTTTTTTTGGGTAAGATGCTGAAACAGGTGCCATCCACTGTCACACATGATTTTGCACTGTGGAAGGTTTTTTTTTTCCCTCCTGTTGACGAAGTTATCAGACCTGTGTCTTGACATTACAGAATTAGGTAGTTTAGGGGAACTACCTAGTCTGATTATATGTAAAAGCAAAGTATAAGGGGAAAAAAAACCTTCTGCAATCTTGCATCGGTTCAGGATGACTGAAAAGGAGACAGGTTTGTCAAAAACACACTTTGGTTTTGCTGTGTCTTTGACCTGCTACAGATCTGTTCGTAGCTATGTCAAGTGACAATAACTTCTCTGTTTGCCTTTTTTCAAAAAAACTGACTGTACTTAAACTGGAGGTTGTTGTGCAGCTGTAATAGCTCCCATCAAAGCAATTGAGGTTGAATTCATCATTGAAGGTAGCGTGTCTAATGCCATAAGCCGGGTGGATCTTTCGGCACATATATTAGTGGATGCTGTGGTCTGAAACTGCCAGTATTCCACTAGGACTGAATTTCTTCATCTTTATTAAACAGACCTTTTAAAGCAATTTCAAGTGATAGGAAAGGAGGGGGAAAAAACCCACTAGTTAAGATATATATGTCTGTTACAGAATGTATAATACATGAAAGGAAATGGGAAAACTGTATAGTACATTTATGCAGGAGAATTGAAATCTGATTTACTAGTAATGCAATTGTCTCTTCATAAACAACATCAATTTCACAACACTGATGAGTATTCTGTGGGGAATAAATTACCTAGCGACTTTGAGAGAACTTGGTTTGGACTGAGATGCATTACTCCTGAAAAGTGGTTCTAGGGTTTCTGAGTTTACAGATGCTGATCCTACAAAATTGATCCTGTATGCCTGCCTTAAGTATATGTTCTAATTAGCCTTGGATGGAATACTTTAAGTAGAGTGTAATTTTCTGAGAAATTTAAAATCAACATTTGCATGTAGTAAATGATTAAATACTCTTTAAACAGACAACTTCAAAAGGACACTATTATTAACAAGCCTGGCATAATTACTTTCCTGTAGTGATTAAAGCAGTACTCAATCTGAATATTTTTTTTAGCTTTGTAAATGTAGTAATTTAGTCCAGAACTTAGTTGTACCATGCTATGGGATGTCTTTTGTTTTAGATCTTTAGGGTAAAATATGGCAAGTACTTGGAGTTAGCATCTTAGCATTTCATCAAAGTCAGCTATCAATCTGGTGTATTTTAGGAGTCCCAAATCACTAAAATTTTCCTTAAAACAGGTTTATAGTGTTCCACATTACTTGCCACAATAAACAAAAACACAAAATGAAAGGCACAGAGAATAGAGATGTGGGTATATGTGAATGTCTGAGCTGGAAAGATAGTTTTTGCATCCAGATTACCAACAGAATTACATTGCTCTATTTTTTCTTTGTATGAATCTTGAAAGTCAGTATTTAATCTAGAGATGAAGTTATAATTAAATATAAGGGTGTTGAATTGGTGTGATGTTGTTATATAACTTTGAGATGACAACAGCTTGTACCCAGGACACATGACAGTAAATGCAAAATGGCCTATGAGGTTGAATTATTGAATGTATAGTTTTTCTCCTTGACATGAAGGGAATTAAAAAACTGTAAATTCCATCCTGGGTAAACAGAAAAGGAAAGCAGTTTTGATACAGAAAGGTGCAATTCATGTTATCAAGTGGAAGAGACATACACTAGGCACCAGAAAAGCCGAACTGAGGTTGCTGTACCTGATTTGTGTAAGGTGGTGCTAAGTTTCCCTACTGGGAAGTGCAAGATCTGGACAGTGGCATTTCCTTTTGTGCCGTCCGAGAGCTGGTTGGTTAATTTGTCTGCCTTCCATCTCTCTAGGAGGAATTTCTCATCTGGATTATTCTGCTTTTGATTTATATAAAGTCCGCATTGCATGAATTGAAGTTTTGATATTCTGAATAGCTTTACTTTTAGTTCTCACATTTTTTTGAATGGCGGCAGGACTTTGTAGTAAGGGGTTTAAGTTTTATGTAGGCTGTAAGAATTTCCCATTTAAAATTTACTAAGGTTTTGTCATCTTATGTCATGTTATTGATGTTTAAGTGCTTCAAGCTGTTTAGGGCAGTGGTCTCCAAGCATTTTTGGTTGCGCATACCTACGAACAAAAAACTTTTGAGCATGCACCCCCAACATACGCATATTTATTTACTTGCAAATTACATACATGTGCTACTGTATCAATATATTACATTCTAGTATGTGCACAAAAAGAGAAATTTTAAAAGGACGACCTAAAGATGAAGTAAATACTACCTTAAAAAATATTACTATTTTATTTTAATGAATGGTGTAAAAGTACTTCTACCTGAATCTTAGTGGATTGACTTGCGCACCCCCTGGGGGCTTTGGAGACCAGAGTGGGTCTGGGGTGCTGCTCTTCACAACATACAGGTATGTAAGCAGGAAGGAAACATTTTGTAATTCATTTCTTTTGATATGTGGAGTATAAATGGTAGCAATGAAACACGAGTTGCAGCTCCATTCTTCATGAAAAGTCCTTGACCAGTAACTGACTGGAACAATCTTCCATCTTCTCCATTGGAGTGAAGCTTTAGGGATGTAGCAGTCTGGTTTAAAAGGCAGACAAATATTTCTGTATGGGGAAGAACCCCACTCAATACCTGATCGATTGAAATGGCTTTCCCAGAAAATATTTCAGGCAAAGCACACAGGTAATTAATGTAATTCCAGTTATTCCTATATGGTAGGCTGAATTGTTTTTCCATATTGAGAGAGTGAAAGAAATTGTTCTCTGTCCTGTGTAAGCATGTGATAAGTACACATAATTATATACACATTCCAAATCTTACATTATGGGGTTCTCTCCGTGTGCATAATGCAAACAGATTTCCTAGACATTAGCTAGACTAATATCGTAGGCAGTCCTCAATATGCATGTGATAGTTACCTTGAGCACAATTGAATAAAAATGTCAAATAATATCGTGACAGACCCTTACTGAAAAAAGAATTTTTTGATCAACTGTGCTTAGCATTGCATATCCAAGCTTAAAAAAATACTTCATTAGAAATATGATACTGTTTCTGAAAAAGGGAGAGTTTTGTTTTTCGCTTTTGTTTGTGGAACTTCACCTTTTTTTTTTTTTCCCGGGGGAAAAAAAATTGCAGGAGAAAGATGGAAGAGAGGCTGCTTATGTGCTCGCCAGTGCAACTGATGTAATCCTGAATGATGAGTTTATTGTGCCATTCAACACTGTATTAGTTTTTCCTTCAGGGTTCCGTGTGTCAGTATGAAATTTTAGTAGTTTGTTGAGACTGCTAGCATCTGAGAATGCTCAGCCTTTTAATGAAAATAGCCCTCAATCATATGGAGAGTTATACAGATTTGACGATGACATAGGTAAGCATAGTATTTCCACTCCTACACATATGCATCAGAAAAGCTTAGGCTTGAAATGCAATAAGATACAAAAAGCAAGGTGCTTGGTTTGTTCTTTTTTTTTTTTTCCCCCAAGTATTTTGTGATCCTATACATTAGACTAAAGCTCTGTTTAGTGATTAGTTTTGTTCTTGATATTGGAGGTAAGGTCGATTTGATATTTTTATTTCTGCCTTAACTTTCCATCCTTCCCCCTGCTTAGTCCCTTTACTGGGTGAAATTCATCTGTCCATACTACTTCCTTGTAAATCCTTCTTCTTGCACCTTTATTTGTAGGAGAAAACTGAGGTTTTAGTAAAACGGCTTGCCCTTGTCTAGATGCTGTGTTGCCCTTAGTGAGACCACACTAAAATACAAGAAACAGTACAAGTGTGTCTTCAACTACAGTAGTAAAGAAAAAGGCACTGTGTAGTGTGTCTGGCAGTTAGGTAAAAGCATGCATAGTTAATTGTGGGGACCATAAGTATAAACTTGTGCATCCATGCTTTTGCAATAGCAAAAATGCAAATTTTTGTTGCTATTTTAGCAAAATTAGCACACATGAAATGTCATGGATTTATGAATGGGAAGTATTCTTTGAAGTATGATTCACACTGCAAATTTTGCATATTGTTTTCACATGGGCAGCTTTGAGTCCTTTGGTAGGTTCAGATTTCAGTAAAGGCATCGTTATAATCTTAAAAAAGAAACATTCAAAGGAATCCCAGCCTGTGGGTGGGAAGATAACAGGCTGGGGATAGAAATACAGATAACAGATCTATTTAACTGGGAGGTTAAACCACGTGATTGTAATGGTTCTTTCTGCTTGTAAAAATTACTGGAGCCATTTCTTCAAGTAACATGAAAGATCAGTTTAGCACCTTGGAAATTATATTTTGCAAGTAAACTTCTGTATTTTAATAATACCTTAATCGGAAGCAGTGTGTTTTGGAACTGTTCACTTAAGCATGCATTATGTGCATGCCACGGTCACTTTTGCGTAGCTTTTAATGTTAAATCATGTTGATGTTGGTTTGATTGGAAGTGCACCCTTTGAAGTCCCTTGAAGATTTGCCGCTTGTCTCAGCACTCCAGGGACCTAAGAGCAGGTTCCTTAGAGCTTTTGGCTCCAGCTTTTGTGCTGTCAGAGAGCACGAAATAAGACCATTTTGTGTTTGCAGTCAGTGAGACTACAGAAAACAGAATATTGATTACAGTTTTAAAATGCTTTTTCTCCACCCTAAAATTTAGGGAAATTTAGCAAAAGAAATGCACGTGTTTTTGTAATAATTACTGAAATAGTATACACTGTTGCCTCGTAACTTCATTGTATGTTTACTGACATTCGTTGAGTCCTTTTTACATTTTTTTTTTTTTACATTTTCCCAGTACCAGTTGTTATTTTTAATATTTCTTATATATAGGAATTCTCTTCAGAACAATTGGATTGTCTGAATACTTGCTAGGAAAGAGTTTTTGGTTAGCCAGAATGACTTTAACAGTCTACTTTGTGTTTATGGCATCGTTCACGCATCTGCTTTCTTATGTTTTTAAATCTCTGACCTTGATTCCTCGAACACTTAAGTATGGCCCTGTAGAGGTCTTCATTCATTAACGTTGCTGCTACCCTGGCTTGGAAGCTGGAGAGCCAGAGATAAATTTGTGGCTATGTTTGGCGATCAGCTCTGCAAGCTTTCTTAACTCCCATATCTGCTAAATTGAAGTTATCTGCATGGCAGTGAGAACATCTTGTACAAAGCAAAACAGCTTACATATGCAGTTGCCAGTAATATTTCAATTACTTCGCCTGAAAGTAGGCTTGCAGTGCTTTGCACTTGATTTACGGTGCACTTCATTTGGATGAGTTCTTTAATTGGAATTAATGGGTTTTGGCCTTGGGTTCTTCTGTCAGGAAATTGATTGTGTGGTTTCCACTTACAATTTTGGGCGGCTTTTTTTTAGTAGGATCTGTGTCACAGGGCTTGAGGAAGAATTTTATTTAGTATCTTATTGATGCCCTCATATAGCTTTGTTCTTCAAAATAGAGATTTGCTTCAGAAATAGAACTTATCATAATGTTGCCAAATTGATCTGTTTCAGAAGTAAGGATCAAGGTTAAAACGTTCATAACTTTGCCGTGTTATATCTTCACTTAAATTAATGGAGTAGGACTGGGCCATTTTTGATTGTTCTAAGTATCACTTGCTTTTACTGTTGCATGTTGGTTACTTTATGCTGTACTTCGGGAAGCTTGGCTGCCTGTGTGTGTTGCAGGGGGAGGTGTTGGGTTTTCTCTTGTGCTTTTCTTCTGAATTTAGTATAGCTTGGTGGAAGCCTTCCAAATCATTGATATCATGATTTCTATGGAAATTTGGGAGAACATATGAAGCAATCAGTTTCAACTGAATGAATATCAATAACTTTAAATAATTAGATACTGTGAGGGTTTAAGGCTAATTTGTAGCCCGTTAAAATCCTTGGGGATTTTTCCACAGGTCTAATTGGCCTTTTAATCAAATTCCTAATGATGTAAAGCACTTTCACTTGAAATAACTGAAGACAAGAGTTCCTTGGTCTGGTTATATGAAAATATGCAAGTGATATACTAGTGTTTTGTATTTTTCAAACATTATAGATAAATAAAAAGCATGTTTGCAGACAGCTATCTTCAGTTTACCATTAGCTCACTAGTAAAGGTAAATCCTAGAACAGAAAATACGAATTAATTGATCCAAGACACGGTGGTTTTGGCCTGCCACAAATGGCTATCCTTTTATGAGTGTGTTCTGTTTCAGACAAACATGATTTGTGGTCCTAAAATGTGTGTGCAGGACTGGTGTTGCACGCTTTTGTTTTTAATAAATAACATTTTTTTAAATATTTTTTTTTGTATTTAACAGTGGATTTTCAAAGACAAAGTACAATTTATGTTATGTCGTAGCAAAGAAAAGGAAATGCTGTGTGGAGAAGGGTGATGAGAGCTCTGGGGTTAACTGTTACAAAAGATCTAATGCATGTAGTTACTGGATTAATACAGCTACTAGGTCAAAATACAGGTAATTTTGAAGGCCATAGTATTCTTCAATCTCCATGGTATGGACTATCCCTCCAGAGCAAGGGATGCCTGTGCCAGAATCTAGAGCTTCTCAGATTCTTTTGTGCTGCCTTGTCTTTACCCAGCTATGTAGGGCTGGAACAGAAATACAGGTATTTCTTCTCATTATTGTAATTATAGATGGTGTTTGGGGAATATTTTATCTGCTGTAAAATGAGCCTTTTCAGAAGCAAATCTGTGTTACTCTAGCTTTGATCGCAGAGGAGAAAAAAGAGAGGTAGTTAACGCAGCTTTTAACAAGAGAAAATATTTGGTTGGAGTTCCCTACTTGACAGAGTGGCTGCATTTTGATGAGTAATTGTAATGGATGAAACAAAGTTTATCTGCCTTGCCATTGCCTTTTAGCTTGATGTGACTTATTTTAGTCATGTTTTTTTCCAGTCCTGGACTTCTCCTCCCCAGTCTGTTAGTTATGCTGAGTCATGTATTGCCTTTGTGATACGAAGAACACTCTGCTGAGAGTTTGCAACATAAGTGAGATTTCAATTTGATGTAAAGAGGCAAAAAGCTAGTAAAGGCATGATTGGACTAACAGATAAATTAACCAGTTCAAAGGATTCATACCAAATGAGACTGACAGATAAAAGGTCAGAGATTATTTATGCACGTAGGGAGGACCTGCACACGTGTGCACACACGCGTATCAACTCTTCCTTTTATGAACACCTTATTAGTCATGCAAGCAGAACTTCTTGATAGAACTTGCATATTGGCCCATTTTAAAATAGACTAAGTCTGGAGTTTGCCGCCTTTGCCTGATTCATTATTCAATGAATGAGAGAGATTTTATAAAACCTTTTTAACCACCTCAAAACTTGCTACTGTGACTTAATATACGTTTCGGATGACATTGATCTTTTCAGCATATATACTTCATAAGAATTCTTATATACTGAAAAAATGTAGTTTGCTACTAAAAGCTGCAATCACCTGACAGCATTCTGGTTTTAAAGGCAGGTTGTCATCCCAGTACGTAGAAACAAATAAATAATGTCGTGTCATTCCTTTACTTAGACTGTTTATTGGGGCGCAATCTTACATCCTTGGGGCTTTCACTGAATCAGACATCTTTTAGTGAACTTCCTACTCAAAGGATATTATTTCTGAAGTCGCTGCTATTCTTCCTTCCAGATAAATTCCATTATGTGTTGCCAGTAACAATGCCTTGTCACTTTGTTGGAAGTGAAATTAACTAATGCGTGTTCAAGTTGCTGGAGGACAGATGATGCAGTAAAAGTATTTCAGCTAACCTTAAAAGAATACATTCACTTAATGGCTAAAAATAGGGCGCTTCTTTTTAATGCTTAGGTCTTTACAAATGAACGTTAGAATGCCAGGAGTTGCCCAGCGGATGAAGCAGTTTCTGTTGGGGGTAGGTTCTTTTCTTTAGAAATGCTGCTGGTGCAATGCAACTCTTGAAAGCAATATGGTTGCATTAATTCTTCTGTGCAACTCACTGAGCTGAAAGTAGGGTAAAGCATTTGGATCTTGGAGTACTCAATGTATGTATTGTCACCCCTTGGTTACTTACTTTAATCCAAGCCAGTCTGTTGCAAACAAACTATTAGCTTTCTTGGATGTTCATATTGAAGTTATATTTTTTGATATTATGGTATCAATATGAGATAGGCGTTCACTTAGCATCTTAATAAGAAACTTAGCAAGTGAATGAACTTGTTACTCTTAAAGGCCCATGTTATAGGGGCTGTCTAAAGAGTTCTTTCCACAGTACAGAATTTAAATGCAAGGCTAATCAAAATGTGCATATAATGATTAAAAAATCAAAGTTCGTAGCCTAATAACTATGTACTATATCCCTGAAATCTAATTAATTGCTTTTATTTCTTGTTTTTCAGATTGTTTGAAGGACGGTCACCAAGGAAGCCTGAGAAACTTAAGACCCTTTTCTGCTATTTTAGAAGAGTCACAGAAAAAAGTATATCCTTTATTCTTTTTCTGAGCTACAAACAGATACGTGAAAAAATTAATCCCATTAAATTTAGAAATGGCTATCCAGCATTATGATGGAAGTGTGCAACAAAAGCCAGCTTGCTAAGTACACTGGTATTTGTATTAATGTAACTTCTTCTCATATAGATGATGCATGCAATTAAATTTTTTGCGCAGGGCTTTTTTTTTTCTGAGAGGAGGATATGAGGGGAATGTGTAAAATACACAGAGAAATATTTTCACCCCCCCTTATACAAATTGTGTGTATATAAATGTGTATATGTAAGTATACTTAGGTATATTTGTAATATATGCAACTACTTGCTACACTGCATCAAAGTGAGGATGTTGAGGGAACTTAGCACCATATGTAGTCATTAAAATCATAGGCTTAAAGATTCTGATTTAAGCTTCAGATTTCCCCCAGTGTGCACATTTAGTCCTCTGACTACCTTTGCAGTTCTGAAGGATTTTCCCCTGCTTGTGCTGATATTTCAGTTTTTTCCCTTCTGTTCTCCTAAATCAAAGCTGTTGTGAAGTTTGCACTGCTCAAATAAAACAACTGATAGCAAGATATGAGAGATCCCCAACTCCTTCAGAACTTAGTGCAATATTTTCCTTAGCGTACGTAGTCAGATCTCTTGTTGTAGCCATGAATTTGAACGTTTGCATAAGCTTTCAAAAATAAATTTTTGTGATAATTTTATTAGAGCTTATATATTGTATTTTGCGGGAGAAAGAGATTTTACTGCAGTAGCAAGCATACATCATATCCGCAGCAATATCCTCATTACAGTATTTTTTAAAAGAACTTTATTTCTTTACATGTCAGTATTTCACTATCAGCTTCATGTTCTCTCAGAAGGGTTTTTTAAAAGACAGACAGCTTTAAGATATTAAATATTAAAATCCCTTTCCTTGGTTCTGTCCATCTTCAGTTCATAATTTTAGTTCACCACAAATTAAGTCCAGCTACATCCTGTTTCAGCTATCAAACTTTCAGCAATGTCAATAGAACTAAATCTCTGATGTAAAAAGTAAATTGTGATCTAAGTGTTGGACTGAAGAGAGACAGAGTGCTAGCCTTTTTTTTTTTTCAGTTGAGTAATAATGTTTACATGCAAACCAAATCCTAAATTTATGCAGCTGTCCCTGACCCCCTGTGCATATGAAATCTGTTGGGAACATGCTTTATGAAACTGCATTTCCTAACGTGATAACTTTAAATAACATTTAATGAGTTTCTTGAGTGCTCTTTTTTTGAATTAAGAATTCCTATCATACGTCCAAAAGAGACCCCATTTCTTTGTTCTTTTTTGTCCAAGGAATTAGTAAGACTGAAGTAACTTAGCTCTGTAAATTACTGTAGTAATTTTGCAATTCTTTATTGTTGCATATTGGAAATGGTAATTGAATTCCTTGTAAAAGAACACAGTGGAGACTATATCAACTGAAGACTGTGCTCAAAAGGTGAATGCTTAATTTGTAAGTCACTGCCACTGATAACCAGAGCTCCTTTGTGGAAAACCACTTGATAACTGAAAGCTGTGCACTTATTTTTTTAAGAGCCAGTAGTCCTTTTATTTCCCCTAAACCCCTGTAATTTTGAAGAAAAGCATAGGATTATTTAAGGCTTTTGGAAAGATATGTTTGTGCTTTACCTACTATTTTGAATGTTTTTCACAAGCATAGACTTACTGGAGCACAGAGATGAGTCTCAAATGCAGTTTTCACTAGGATTACATGACTTAAAGATTGATACTTTTTGTTGCAAAATGAACTTTTTTGAGTAAAACAAGGAGAGAAGATGCTAATGTATCCTTCCTGCAGTGAGCAATAGCTCCTTTTTTTTCTCTTGAGGGCAGGAGTCATTTCTCGGTTGAAATACAGTGAATTTGACTAGCAGCCTGGCAGGGCTGAAAACAGCTTGATTTGGAATCCACTAATGCTGATGTAGTAGGATTTTCTTGGAAACATGAGCTGCTGCTTCATCCATCCATAGGCTGAGTACTTTGTGCGTTGTCTGTTGACTCTGAACAGCAGCAACCTCTAAACGCTCACAGTTTCTTTTTTTCTAAGTGGCAGCACATTTTACTTCCAACTTTCAAGTCTTTCTATTAGTGTTTACAGTTTAAAAATCACTCGATAAATAGTTTCTCCTTGATCTGGAAAAAGAAAAATACTCAAACTCCAAAGGGAGAAGTGAGTATTTTGGTCTTCATGTTACTTGCTTTCAGTTTGAGCATGGGCTGTCAGGGGAAGATTCAAAGCTGCTCCTGAGGAAAGTTAAGCTTTTGTGTTTCTGCCAAGAATGATGTTGTAATTTTAAAAGCTTACCACTTAAAATAATCTAAGGACTAAAGCTCCAGCAGTTAATACGTTTTCCTCTGGGGTTGGTTTGCCTGTAGAACCTACGGGATTGGTGACATTTACAAGGCAGTGTCTCCAGGAGTTTCCAGACTGGGAAAGGTAAGTCAAACATCCAGTTAACGTAAGAAATTCCTTAAATCGGTAACTGAATCCTATTCATATGACATTAATTCAGGCCTGGAAGTACTACAGAACACAATGTTTGGTATGGATTGTTATGGAGAGAAGTACAGAGGGAAGTGGGTGGACTGCCACAAGTAGTTTGAGTGTCCTGGGTTTTCCAGTATGTTTGCCTGTGAAGCCAACAAGTCTGAAGTGAATTTTACACAGTGAACAGTAGCACATCTTTGGTGCTGTTGCTTGAGTGGGGAAGAAAGAGATGACTTGATTTCAGAAGTCACGGGAAATATAATGAAGTATGGGTGATAACCAGCATAAAAACACGACTATTGTGGCTTTCTTGCTGGTTAGCAAGTTTAAGTGGGACAAACTTGTGTGAAAAACATCGAACTTCAGTTTCAAATTTAACACAGTTGACTGTGTTAAACTTTTACAAATTGTTTCTGAGAGGCAAACGCACTTTAATCCGTCAGGTGGTTGGGGTTTTTTTTAAACCACCTTATGTTTAAGGTGTGTAAGAAGTTTGGATTGGGATATCTTTTTGTTTTTTAAATGGATGTCTTTGGAGATTCTGTAATCGTCCTTTCTGTACAATATTTTTCCTCAATGATAGATCTCAGAAAAAACTGTCTAGATTGCATGTCACCTATGAAGGCACCATTGAAAGCAATGGACAAGGTATGCTACAGGTAAGCACATATAACGGTAACTTTGGCTTTATGTCATGGATTTGTCATACTTTTGTGGTCTGCCAGCATAACGAAGTTATTTGTTTATCCTCAATTGACTTAAATGACAAGATGTTATGCAGTTTAAAAGAAACATCAAAATTAATTCCGTGGCCAGTCTTGGTGCTGTCAGTGTTCCCCAGCCCATCTAGGTTTGCCCATCTACCTGGTACAGAACGAGCTGACAGAAAATCAGAAGCTCTGGACAGCTTCGGGTCTTATGGTTCATGCCAGGATTAAAGATTGACAAGATAAAAGTTTCAGGCTGTGATCTTGATGAGTTGTCAAGGGTTTCAGTTTATTTTTAAAAAATTATTCTGCGCCCCAGACGGTGACCAGGTCAGTGGTTCAGGAGACTTTCTTGCTGCTGCCAGCACCACTGTTCCGGTCTGGGAGGCAGTCAGCAAAAGAAATTCATAAGGAGGATGTCCTGTCCATATCTATGGAGCACACTCAGACTTTTCAAATTAGTTGTTTGCTTTTTGCTTTTCTTTTTTAAAAAAAGAAAGTGCCTTCTAGAGTTTGTTTTTAAAAAAATAAAAATTACAACTTTAGCCAGGAACAAGTACTGCAGAGGAAGAGGAGGAAGGCAAATAGGAGTTTTTTTCTGTGATGCTTTTTGCTCAAACTTGTCTTGTGACTGAAACCTGAGCGTGCAATTGAGTGTATTGAAATTATTAAGAACTGAGCAACTGCTCAATAACAATTTTTCTGTTGTCTCTATCCAGCTATATAACCTCAGAGGTGAGAGATTTAATTATACCTTTTCATGTACTGTTTCTGTTGCACTCTGTAAAAGTGAATATTGCCTGGGATGTAATATGTTTCTTCCTGGCCATTTGAAGTCTTATCAAATGAAATATCTCTGCTCAGTGACCTCGGCCTCAGCAGGCAGGGTCACTGGCTGGGATAAGCAGAGCAGGGATGGTGGTGATGACAGGTTCTGCCGACAGGCTGGTGGTCATCAGACAAAGGCTAAGTGATGTGTCAGGTCACCAAGGTCAGTCCTAGACATCTGGTCAGCAGGTGGGCATCCGCAGAGAACAGGGCTGGGCATGGGCCCATACATGATGTGTCTCCGGTGAGGTCAAGGACAAGGCTGTGTGTTTACACGGGAGCCAGGATGGGGGCCCAAGGTGAGGCTACTCAGGGCAGTTCATGTGCATTTGGGGCTCTGACACTGAACGTTTGGGTCATTTTCGTGTTACTTTTTTATATCGTAGTCAAGTTCAGCGGTTCTTAAACAACTGGAGCATGTTGCTGTTTCCAGCATAGACTGGAGGAATGCATGCTGTTGTGGTGGCTGGCTCTCGCTGTGCTTTAGACTTGACTCTTGACTCCTGAATCAGTTTCTAATCTACACGGATGTTCATGTTGCTCCAGCAACTCTTACAGGAGGGGGGAAAAAAAAAAAGTGTGCTCTCATCAGCTATCTAAATAAAAATCAGTAGGAAGCTAATAGCATTTGAAAGATGAATTGACTTTTTAAACTATAAATTTATATGGGCAGTTAATCTGTGTAAATAGTAATCACTTTATTGGATAAACCAAATCCTTTTAAAACTTGTCTATATAAAAATGTGATTTGCAAAATATGTATTATTGCAGCAAAAAATAAGAGTCCAGAGCTTCTCTCTTTCAGGTAGAAACCTTAATGATCAAAATTACTTGCCTTGTTCAGGTGCATTTCAAGGAGAATTCATAAGAGATTCTTCCAAGTGCAGAGCAACTGGTAGGGGGGCAATGCTAATCTTAAAATGTTTCATTGTGGACAGCTGGGGCAGAATGCTTATTAAAGGACAACTTAATAATTGTTCCACGTCCATAAAATGCAAAAAGAATACTGTGCTATTATCATCTTTCACATTTACTGAAATGTGTTTCATTGTTCAGTATGTGCTCTTCAAAAGAAAACCCACAAAACTTGAATTCAGAGCATTTGAGGTGCAAAACTTGATTTTGCTGTATAATGTCTTGCTTGTTTAAAGTTTTTGGAGAATTAGAAAGAGAAAAAAAACATACTTATACTGTTAATTAAGGCTCTGTCCCTTAGGTTATTATTATTAATGAGGCTGCTTGTATTTTGAAGTGATAGCAGATTTCAACAGAAGTACTGAAATTTGTACAGGACTTTTATTTACCTTGGTAAACGAAAGAATTTTGTGCTGTTTGCTTGTCTCATAATCCTCATGAATATATTTTTGTTAGGTTGATTTTGCAAACCGTTTTGTTGGAGGTGGTGTGACTGGGGCAGGACTAGTCCAGGAAGAAATTCGGTTTTTAATCAACCCAGAACTGATTGTATCAAGGCTCATCACTGAAGTCTTGGATCACAATGAATGTCTTATCATCACAGGTTGGTCTTTTGCAGAAAATGTTTCACATCTTATTCTGGTTTTACGTATAGATGATACATTTCAGGTTGGAAGTTTAGTATGTTTAAATGCTTTAGGGATTAAAAAAAGGAAGAAAAAAAGTAAAGTTAATACTCATTTGACAATGAGCTTCCTTCTTCACTCCACCTTAGGGCTGCTGTTCCAGTAGATGTTTTGTGAAGGAAACATATTTGAGGACTTTGGTGTTTAGGCCTAGCTGAAGAATATATTGGGCAATATTGGTAAAAGCCACAATTACTAGCTATTAGCTGGTAATGCTTCTGTTACCTTGAAGCAGGGGTGGTTTTTTTTTTGTTCCTGTCTGGAATTTGTAACATTGTAACTGCCCTTTAGTTAGCAAAAAGGGGAGGAAGTGGAAGAGGAGGAAATCAACATCTGTTAAAAAAGGTTAGAAAGTCAGGAAATGTCTGTTAAGGATTTTGTTCGTAACTTACAAGACCATGTTTGTGTTACTTGCAAGTTAGTTATGAGTTTGTTACTACAACATCAAAAACTAAACACTTCTCCAGTATGTTGTTGATGGGCTGTGTATGGAGATGCTCTGTCTGTCCAGTGCTTTACTGGAAGTTTTTCCTTTTGTTTCAACCTCTGTTACAGAACTTGGAATGTTTTATTATTATCCATTGAATCAAAACAGTGAGCATCAAACCACTAAACGTCACTATTAAGAACTGGAGAAACCCAGGTTGTGCTGTATATGTCTGTTTCATACATGGGAACACAGTGAGCATTTGTCATGACTGAAAAATAAAATGATGCTATAATATTTTTTTATGTACTCTAAAGAACAGCTATTAAAAAAAAAAATCCACAAAACTTGATCAGAGAAGTCCTCTAGGCAAATATGGTAATAGTTATGTATATTTTATATTTTTCAGTAAAAATGTTGGGTTTGGTTACCTGAGCTGCCTCAACAGTCAGTAATTTGTATAGGTATTAGAACACGTTTCTTGGAAAAGTCCTTCCAGAGCACTTTTCACATGCATGCACAGTAGGAATTTGAATTTATATCTTGTAAATCTTACTTTGTCCTGAGCTATTGATTGTACTGGGCAGAGCATCTTTTGTTTTCAGTCTTACACTTGGTAATCTTTTTAAGACAGCATTTTATTTTGTTTTTCCACCATGCCAAAGCTTAATTCTTTTTCTGTGAGAACTTTTTGATAAATTGGCTTTTTGTGATTACCTTTTAAAAAATTGAGTCAGAAAATTCTTGTCTGTGGCTGATTTCTGTTGTGTATTTTGGATATGATACTATAACAAGATTAAGATGTGGAAGTACTGTCCTCTGGGTGAGGCCCTTCTGACAAGGGTAAAAGCAGAGCACAGCTATCAGTCTGTGTAATAACTGATGGGGAGAAAACACTGAGTGCTTTGAAAGAGCATCTTCCATTCCTCTGCGAAAAACACTGATTTGGCATGAACAAATAAAGGTGGGGATATTTTTTCACAGCAGTATTTTTTTTTTTAGTTTTTTTGAGTACTTTATAGTGTTTTGCAATTAGTATTTGTGTTACAGTGTTGTTCTCTAATGGAAATGGCCATTCCATCATTTCCATTTAATCCTTGGAGCTCTTCCACCTCAGTTCTTAGCCAAGTCTCCTTGCTGCGTGTTACAATCCTCGTGATAAATTACATTCTTTCTGATGCGTCTTGGCTTAGCAGCCTAATGGGTATAACTGTGTAGCTTAGATTTGCAGAAGAGTCTGAGAAATTGGAGAGAAATTAAATTTGTTTTGATTGCACAGTATCTGGTTAAGATCACTGCTGTAATGAGTATGGAACTGGCCATGCAAACACTCAGGTTCTTCAGCACAGACATCTCCCTACAGAAATGTCAGCAGCACTGCCAGAGAGTTACAGCTGCATTTCTGCTAGAGCTGTGAATAAGGGTCAGTGTTTCTCATTCAGGCTTTTTTTTTTTCTTCTTTTTTTTATCCACCTCCTGCCCCAGCCCCATCTTGAGTTCATGTGTACTCGAGCGGTGTTAAGAGCAGATGAAGCAGTGTTCCATGTTTGCTTTAAATCTACAGATTGAACAACAACCAGTACTGGTTGCATCTTAGCGATGCATTTCCAGAGACCTCTAAGCACATTACTCGTGCAGTAAATGAGATCAGATAATCGGTTCAGCGGAAAATTTACTCAGAGGGGAAAAATTGTTTTTCAGCTGGATTTAGCAGGCTGATTGTGCTACTGTCTGGAGACCCAGAAGATTAACAGTAGCACAAGATAAGGATCAGAAGAATTGGTTGAAAGGGAGAGAAGGACCTTCCCTTCACTTTTGGCAGTAAATGTTTCTTTGGATTGGTGACTACAAAACTATACTTGCGCTGTTCGCATGTTCTCCTTGTTACTCAGTGCTACTGGTACTGGCTCTTCCGAGGCATAATTTCTAGCTCGTAAGAAAGACTAGAGGGACAGCATGGTGAGGCTTTTCCCAGTCCTTGGGAACTTTATAATGCCATACAGATGACAGGAAAATGAAAAGCTACACTATAGAGTCTGAGAAAGGAATATTTATTTTTAGTAATAATTGCAAGTCTTTCTAGATAGATGAGGTCCCATAAGCACTAACACTCGGCAGTTTTATCATTTGATGCTGTGGTTATTACAAGTTTCACAAAGAATGTAGTTTTGAGGGATACCTGTATATACTTTCTTTTGACTTAAGGCTTTTGTTGTTTTTGTAGTTTGTTTTTAAATTTCTGATGGAACTATACTGTTATGCTGTATTTGTGGCCTGGCTTTTTTTACCCCTTTTTTTCTTTTATGGGAAGAAAAAAAATTCACTAGAAACATTAGCATATCCAGTTTATCCCGTACTGCTTCTATTCTCCCAGCTACAGCAGTTCGTATTGTAGTGGTTCATACGCAAAAGTGCTGCCAGTTGAATACCCATTTTTGTCTGACATATTTCCAGAGCTTCACTTATGAAAACCCATTGATTTTCATTAACTTTGGGTTTCTGGGACATGAGTATAGATTTTGTGTGATTTCTTTGAATATCTCTGTTATTATTTTTTTTATATATGTGTGTATGTTTGTATTTGCTTGTTTGTTTGTTTCCTGGTGCTTTTGTGATCAGACACTGCGCTTCAATAAAAATAATGAAAACAATGAACCTTGAAAAAGTTAGCTTAATACTTTGACTGTCACTTAATCTAGGTTATCAAGATACTGTGAGAGGGTAGTCTTGTCTTTCCACATGCTAGACACCAAAGGCAATGCTTCCTTTTCCAAGTTGGAAGTTTTGCTAGGTTGTCCCCTAAAGAGAGCTGTCAGAAAAGTCTTATACTTCTCTTCTCTGTTTTTGCTTACTATTTGCTCAGATACTTTTTCCAAGCATATAAATAAAACTGAATTTTGCCCGTGTCAGGAAAAGTTACTGAAGGTTGGTGGCCTGTAATTCTATTAGAAGACTGTTCTGAATATTTAAGCTGCTCACAGTTGTCCTTTGATCGAGGGCATGGGTGTGTGTGAATATACAGGCATATTCTGCCGTCGCAATTTTGGGGGACTTTGATTTTGTAACAGGAAGTGAATTCTTGGTGAGGAATCTTTTACCATCCCACTCATTTTGCATAGCAACTTTTCAAAATAGCCTTGAGTGGAATTTGTGTGCCCTCAGTGTGGTTAATCATCTAGACGAATCTAAATGAATGAGTGAATAATAGGGCAGATGATTTAAAGAAGCACTGATAAGTCTTTTCACTTAAAATGACTTAGGGTAAGCGGGGAAAATGTCTTGAAGTAGATGCATCACGTTAAACAGTTTTTAACAGCTTGTGTTTCCTATGTTTGAGACTACAGATAGCCAGCATTCAAATTCCCTGGTCAGATGCGGTTAAAAGTGAATAGTTCCAGGTTTCTGATTGTTCAACTTCAGTTTTATTTTTATTTAGAAATCGAATAACTTTGAGATTAGATTTAAACATTTGTATTCTCAGAGTATCACCAACCTGTGCAATAGTTAGGCATTAATCTTGTCTTAGTAATCAGACATTTTGTGCTGCCTGCTGACACACATCTTTCTAAAACCTATTTTTCTGTTATATATATATATAGGCATAGCTGGTGTTACTGTTTGTAATTAAGGGATTGCTTAACAGTTATCTCCTTACTCTTACTGCTTAAGCCTGTGCCAAACTGTACAGGTATGAGCTGAAATTTTCCAAACAAGGTATTCTTTTCAGTCCCCTGCTTTTGAAATTTGGCTGTTGTGAGCTCAAAATGGGGAAAAGTTGTGATTTTGCTGTGGCATTACTTTAGAAGTATTTCTTTGAAGCATTTGTGCATTCCCAGGTTTTGAAGCAAGGTCCTGAAGCTCAGTAAAATGACACGTGAAAGGCAGCCTTTTAGAAAGGTTCTGATCCTTACTGTCAGTTAAAATGCTCTCCTCCTTGGTCTTCAGATAAACCTTTGAAAAGGAGTTGGTATAGCAGAGCATAATAGCTAAAAATACTGGATTTCTTAGTGAGCTACTTTCTTACAGCTCTTGGTGCTTGCCAACATACCCTGCTGGACTCTTGACAGCAGCCAGATACATGCCAGACCATGATTTTGTGGCTCCTCAAGTTTTTATAAAGTAGCTTTCTGGCACTGACCACTCCAGCTGACAGCAGTGATCTTTGGGTTCAGTCAGTGTCATTAATTGCTGAAAAAATGTAAGGCAAAATGGTAACAAGGAAAGAGGTGTACTGGGCAGTGAGACTGCAGGGCAGCAAACTGGTTAATACTGGTGTGTTGGAAATCTGCATCATTTTTGACCGTCAGGGTTTTCTTTGGCTTTATAGATTCTAATTTTGTTAGAGGAACAAAACTTGTTAGAGAAATAAAATGTGTGAACGTATTGCTCACCACATACACTTTTGAATCTGTGTGTATTTTTCTTGTGTTTCCTAAACTGTCAGCCCAGATGTTTGCTAAATTGTGATGAAGTATAGTTGCCATGTTTTCAATAGCGGAGTGACTATTTTATCATCATGTTTACAGGTAGTAGCCTCAAAAAAGAAGAAAAAAATATGTGCTGGTGGCCCGAAGGCTCACAGTCTTAACCAGATATTAGCCAGTAAAACTTCAAAGATGACAGGCAGTTTATTGAGAAGCTATTGAACTTGAGAGTGGCAAAGTTGAAAACTGTCTTGTTATATACTGGACAGCATACATAGATCTGCACTTGCAGTGTTCTGTGGTGGATGCTACACATCATCTGTGGAAACAAAGCTTCTGCTGGTAGAAGATAATGCATTCTTGGTGCAGATATGAATTCTGTTTTCCTTTGTTTCAGAGAGCTGTGTGTTCATTCGGAGAAGCAGTGATTCCTATGAAAGATTTGCCAAGATAAAAAATATGTACATATTTTTTTAATAATGTGGAAAAATCATTTGTTTCAGGTACTGAGCAGTACAGTGAGTATACAGGCTATGCAGAAACTTACCGGTGGGCAAGAAGCCATGAGGATAAGACCCCAAGGTAAAGTTCCATGTAAACATTTAAAGTGAAAGCGTAAGTTAAATGTTACGGATTTGAAAACTTGGTGCTCTAAGTATTTCCTAGTGTTTGCCATAATAGAGAATTTGGCTGTTTGATCCTGCTCTCTTCAGTAGAGCCGACAAGCTAACAAAGCTATCTCTTATTAATGATGAGATATTAATGCTAATAAATGGTAGCTGCCAATATGTCAGTTCTTAAACCAACATCTTTTACAGTTATATGTATTCAATCCAAAGCTTTGTTAAGGTACTGACTGAACTCTGGATTGTAATGTCACAAAAAGTTTGACAATGATACCTCAGGTGCTACAGTGCAGCTGGTATGTGGCAAAATAAGATTTCATGTAATGGATCTGAGTAGAAAGCTCTGAGGTCTTGAATTTCTTAAAAATTGTTACCATAGTGTATACACAAAGTTATTCATTTGGTGTAGAAACATACATAATACATTCTCATTTAAATGTTGGAGGAAGACAGAGAGCCAGAGTGCTTTTCATTGACCTTGCAGTATTCTTACGTAATAAATAGTACTGTGTAATTTGATTTGTTTTACATTTATGCCCAAAGTCTGGCCAGATTATTTCTGAATTTTTAAGGAGACCTGTCTCATTTCTGATGGTGCTTTCATTCCTGACCCACTGTCTGTTACGAGCTCACCTTTCCTAGCTGCTTCTAACAGAGAAGCTCTGCAGGGAATTGCTCATTTTGGATCATGATTATATGCCAACATTAAAAAAACTAATGTCATCTGCTTTTCTCCTCCCTCTGATTTTAGGGATGAATGGCAGCGACGCTACACTGAAATTGTTGCTATTGATGCATTTCACTTCAGACGTTTCCTTGATCAGTTTGGTCCAGAGAAAATTAGAAGAGAGCTCAACAAGGCCAGTAACTTCTTACAACAGTCTGCAGTTTAATGTTTATAGTACTACTTCAAATATTTTTGTATTATTATCTTCAGCTAAGGAAGTTCTTGCTTAGTTGTGTCTCTTAGATGTATTTCAGGATTTTGCTGTCCAGTGTTAAAGCAGAAGCTTGTCAAATAGAACGACTCTTACCATTTCATATGCTATTCAAAGGTGTATTTTACTTCACTTTCAAAAATACAAGTGAAATTTGGATATACATTTTGTTAACTCTTCCCTGTCCTGCTTCTAAATCATGATTTTAAGTTCTCTTCCTGTGACTGGCTCTGCTGAATCCTACTCAGCCCTGCAGTCAAGGTAGAGAAGGGGGTGCCTCATGTTTTAACATGGTCACAGTTCGCAAATATGGTGCCACTTGCTTTTCTTCCACCTTTATTGTTTGCTCCTGGGGTATTGCCATATTACCTGGGAGTTTATCTTTTCATATATTGATGTCATCTTGAGATCAGATCCAGCTGTTCATAAGTCTCCTATTTTTTTTTTTTTGCACAATGGCTGCAAGGGCTGTTGCAACTGATTGTGTATATACTTAGAGCTTAGTAATGGTGGTGTTCGGAGGACTAATAAATCAGGCCAGTTTTAATCATTTTAACAAAACTTTAGACTGACATTGAGCAAAAGCACACTCCCTACTAGCAATTCTTAAACATTATTAATCATTATCACTATGTAGTCAAAGTAGACAGTCCTTGGCCTTACCCTGCGTTGGCTGTATGTATGCAAAACTGCACTGATCTGATGGCTACGGTCCCTGATAGGGTGGTCTTGGTCATCTAAGCTGCCAGGCTGAAGAGCTTTTTGGTAAGGGAAGGTGGAAGTGTGGTGGGCATCTTTTTGCTCTCCCTAATTTGGGATCCTGTCCTTGTAAGACACTTGAATTTTTAGATGGTTCCTAGCCCTTGGTCTCTGCCCTGGACTGTGTGCTGCGTAATGTTTGTGAACATGGGGTTACTTTCCCAAGCCATGGCAGGTGCTTTATCATCTTGCATGGCTGAGATTTCCATGTTACTTGTTTTAATTCTTGCTTTGCTGCTGTTTCTTTTCTTGAGGCTAAAACAGTTTTTTCCCAGCTTTTGTTGTCCTTTTCAGTGACTAGTAATTGCCATCGCTGAGCTGTTTATAGTTCTGAGACCTTCGCTTTCAACCTGTGCCAATGTTTTCAAGGCCTTTGCTGTTATCCCAGGCACAAATATTATCTCCTAACAAGAAATGCCTGGTATCAGTCTCTGGTTCACATAGCCGCCTTATTAACTTCTAAGTATTTGCTAATGGAGCAGAACGAGGGCCTTGCATGGCTAGTGTAAGGCGTGGGTAGTGACAGGTCTGTGGTCTGTTATAGCAGTGGCAATGGTAGTTTTATTGGACAGTTGAGTACAAGAATGCTTATACAGTTATACTGTATTATTGTGCTTGTATTTGGGTTCAAAACAAACATATGGCAATGTGTTTCTTATTCTCAGCTGGAAATGCAAAAGGAATATACCTGGAAGCTCATCTTCCCCCACACATGCACCTCCCAGAAATGATGTACGGTGCTGAAGGACTAATTTAATTTAGTCATAAAATCTTAGTATCTTGACTAAAGTAACATTCATCAGCTTGTTTCTTCATGGTTGGTAATGAAATTAGCCCCGAAAAAGACAGTAAACAAATTTTGTAAACTTCAGTGATATCGTAGAACAGAATTCAAATTACCTACTCCAGTGAATTTATGATCTGCCTACAATTTTCAGTAGTATTGATTTGGTTTGGATTTTTAAAATAAATTATGGTAGATATATGCAGCTTTTATACAGTGTGTCAGTATGGCTGGTGTTGTTTGAGGACTGATTGGTATTTAAAGAAAATTGTAAGCCTGAGTTAATTCTGTTTACTACAGTAAAAATTTCATTACATTTATTGGAGGTTCTATACTTTTGAACGTACTGTGGGTGGGTTTTTTCGGTTTGATTTAAAATTAATCTTAAGACTGTGGGTGAGAACAAGTGGATGGAATAAACTGCAATTCTATTTCTATTATGATTTAATAAATCAGGACTCAGTATGCACAGTATATGCACACAGGCTTTGAAATATGAGTGTATTGTGTGTTAGTAGACACAGCTCAGTGTTCAGAGGTTCTTTTGTTTGTCGTTATTTTGTTAGATGTTAGGAAATGATTGAAACAAAAGTGGTTCTTCTTGCAACCTGTATTTTCTTACAAGCCTGTATGTTTTCTCCTGCATAAAATCCATTTATCTTAAAGAACCAGATGTTCACTTTTGGTTAGTTTTCTCAAAAGGTAGCTGTCTGAGGCTGACCTTTGTTGCTGGTTTAAGCCGTACTGAGAAAACAAGATTAATGTTGTCTGAAGTCAGCTGTTCAGAATAAGAAACAAAAAAATCATTGAATCTGATTCCAGCATTAAGATTTACAGATGTATGTGCAAGAGATGTCACTGTTTCATCCTTGGTAGCCCCTTGAGATTATTGCCTAATAAAGACTCTCACTAGCAATAACTTTTCCCATTGCAAGTTCCACTTCCCAAATCCTAAGGAACAACTGACTTACCGTGGGCTTGCAATCCCATTTGTAGATGTCATTAAGCCTACTTAGGTAGTCAGCAATTAAAAAAAAGTTACAGCTTCATATCTGGCAAGAAATGCTTCCCTAAGAGTTACGGTAAGCCAAACAGTTATGTTTCAATGTTAACAGTGAGAACTATATATAACACTTTTTATGTGAAAACAAACCAATCGTAAACATGATACAACTTCTAAATATGAGACACCATTTATTTGGAGTTGTGTTGTACAGCTTAAAAACAGATTCATTTATGTCGTTCAAGAGGAACACCTCTTCTGCTTCCCATAGAAAAGTACCTGCTTTAAAACTGCTTTTCATATTCCTAGGCGAAACCTATTTCAGATATTGGTTCATAATCTCTTGTTTAAAAAAGTGATTATTTTTATCTTTACCCTTTATTTGCAATGAAAGATCGTAGAGGAGCACTTAGCAAATACTTGGAAGGACTTCAGCAGCAGTGACAAAAAATATCTGACTTCCTTACTGTGTCTGATGAGACAGTTTTTGTTCTCTGTGTCCTGGCGAGTTGAGAAATACATGCCCATTAAGTAAAAGCTGAAAATAAAACAGCAACTTATCACAACACCAATCCATTTCCCTCATTGGGAGGATGGATTTTGAAGAATTTTTGTCCAGGCAACCAGAGTAGTAGCTTGCCTGGTCCACTAGTTTTGTACAAAACAAATGTGTTCTGGACATGAAGCATACTAATAATACCTCTGACCTGAAAGAGCTCGAGCAGCTGCATGCACCTGATGAGGTGTAAGTGCTCCTTATGCAAACTCTGAATCTGGTATCATGCGAAATTGTAACTAACACAAGCCTGAATTTGCAGCTTAGATCAGACTGGAGTGAAACTACGGGTATTTCAATCTGTACCAGACAATTGTACCAGTTCAATACCATTTCGTACTGTTGAAAAACATCCTGAAGAGTTTTATCCTTTTTTCCATGTATGGAAGCACCTGCCTTTACTCAAGATTTCTTAGTGAATATTGCACTTTTTCCTCCTACCCTCATTTATTACATTAGACCTGTATTCTAAGATGCCATTTTGTATTTTATTTTTAGTTTTGAGACATTTCATTAATACTGGACACAGCAGTTCAGCTATCATGTGTGCTAAATAAGCCAAAAAGCAACAACTGTGACATAATCTACGGTTAAAGTTATTCCGTGCTCTGGCTGTCCTGACAAGTTTCTTGTAGTTGTGAAGAAATCCCTAGGAGTCAGCATCTGTATCTTAATTTTTCACTTTGATAAGGCAAAATTACTCTTGCCTTACAGTCTTTAGTGATTCACCTTAAATTTAAAGGAGGACTAATTGTGTATTGAAGTCTTTTGAATTTGGTATTGCTAGAAGACAGTACTGATTATTGTTGCCACCTTATTTTTTGAAAATACTGCACCAGATTGCCTGTCAGCTTCATCTTCTGACTCTTGTCTGCCTGCAGGCCTACTGTGGCTTCTCTCGACCCAATGTTCCACCTCAACATCTCTCTGCAATAGCCACAGGAAACTGGGGATGTGGTGCCTTTGGAGGGGACTCCCGATTAAAAGGTAAATTTTAGCAAATCATTAATGTCCAAATGAATCAATCAAGTTGATTTTTTTATTCTTGGACTTTTTTGTTGTTGTTCAAGTACGTTTTTTGGTTTCATTCAAATTTAATACATTTTAGCCAAGAATTGGAATAACAGTTAAACTGTCCGTAGAACTGATTCATTAGCTTTGATCTTTAGACCATGAGTAATGTGGCCTTAGCAATAAAAATGCACGTTGCTCTTACGTTATTTTCGGGGTTTGGCTTTGTTTGAGGTAAGTATGTGATGGTGAAATGTCACGTTTACAGGACCTGTGGCACTGAAACCAAAAGCGCAAGCACACAGTATTCGTTCACAAAAGAAACATGTTCATTGCAGTGCTATAAATCAGTTGACCTTTGTGGAGCAGTCTTTAGAGATTATGCCTAAAATTTGTATGTCTGCAAAGCTGTTTATAGTTCCTGGTAATTTGCAAGGCTTCACAAACTTGCTGGCAATTCTTAATGTTTAGTTTTGCTCCTTAATACGTTGTTGTATGCCAGAGAGGTTTCCAGTCACTCAGAAATACGCCTTTCTTTCCTGACTCGCTTGCTGTATCACTAACTTTCCCATGTTCTTTTATTTTTAATTAGAGTATTTATAATGCAGCAGCTATCACATGCCTACTTTAATTCAAGACTTTTTCCCGTCAAGTTAAGAACTGATGGATCCTGACATTTAAATTGATATTCTGATTCGTATGGTTCTAAGTAGACATTTACATTTTTGTTGTTTTCAAACATTCGGAGACTATTTAAAATTTGCTTTTCTGAGCAGCTTTTGGTAGTTACATCGAGACAAACAAGCATCAGGCTACCAGCTTCATTAGTTTTCTTTCTTAATGCTTTTTATTCATTGAGCATTTATTTTTTTCCCCCCATGCTCATTGATTTCCTGACAGTTGTTTTTTGATTACCATTAGATAAAATGGGCTGCCAAGTACAGGTTGTCAATATCAGAAGTAGTTTTTACTGCAGGATCTGATCATGTTTGATTATGATTATGTTAGGAAGGTTTAATAAATGCTTTGATTTGCATAAGGTCTCTTACTGGATCTGAACTGTGATATTCCATGTGTATTTTTTCATGTCTGGGTTTCTGATAAAAATAAGGCTCATCTGCTCTAAGCCATTATTTGTTCAACACTGGACTTTTAGAATAGTGATTGCTCACTGCAGTGCTTTACTCCCTCTGCCTGTTGGTCAGAGCTCAAAACTGAAGCACGCTGACAGAGACCACCAGAGCTGAGCCCGTTTGGTGAGGCAGCCCATAAGGAAAGTCTTCGATGTAGATCAAGAAATGAGCCACGAGATACGTGGTGCTTTGTAAGTTGGCTAGGAACTCCAGGCAAAACAAGAGCATGTAAGGGTGAACATTCTCTCAGTTTTATTTTAACTTAATATTTTAGTTTGAGCTTTCATTTATGTAACTTTTCCTCTGGTTTTTGGTCAGTCTTTCCCCCCGCCCCCCCCCCCCCCCCCCCCCGCCAAAAGTCTGTGAGAATTAACACTTAACAGCACTGCTGCTGTGAGGAAAAAAAATCTAAATCTATGTGTGCACTCTCAAGTCTTCTGCTATTCTTCTGGCAGACCTTACAAAGACAGACGTTGGTTTAACTTGCATTTCGGTTACTCTTTTTGTAGAACAGCTTGATTTCTTAGTTGACCCTGAAAAATCAGTAAAGGCAATTAAACAGCAGTGATGTGCTATGGATATGGAGCTAGTCGTTTAGTATTTGATACTCTACTCTTAGCTGATGCTGATGAGAAACAAGATGGGTTCTTTTTTTTTGTAAACTATGAGCTACGAAGGGTACAGTAGTTAGTCATGTGTGCTTTTGTCAGAATAGAGTTGCATTTGGTGTGTGATAAACAAATGAAGTCTTTTCTAGTTTAGATATTCCCTGCACAGTCATAAGTGCTAAAAGTTGTTTCTCCCTTATGTTCTAAAATGCTGTGTAGGGTTATTCTAAACTGCAAATACTCTCAATGGTTTCACTTCATTATAAGTAAATTTCTTACGCTGGTGAATAATCTTTTACACTTCAAAGGGAGTCATAAATTCTTCATTTCAGAACATGTCTTGGTAAACTCTGAGATTAGCGGTATTGCAGTTTCACTGAACCCAAATAAATAGCTTTTGTTGACTGCACAGGCTTTGCAGTGTATTGCAATGACAAAATAGTTTTCATAGTTTTAAAATTTTGCTTTTTCATTTAATGTTCCTAAATATACACCCTTGTCCTTTCAGAAGTAGTATCTGGATCTGTAACAGAGGCTTCAGAACCACCAAAGTATTTGATGTAATTGGATAAGCACCATAATGCATTATGGTATTTTATATTTTTTTTTCTTTTTTCTAGTCATGAATTAAAGAAACTGAAGTCTTCTTAAGGGAGGAAAAAAATTATCTGGCTTAATAAATTAAAGGCCTGGTATGTAAACAAGCTGGATTCCAGCTAAGTTAAGGATATTTCCACAAAATTTTAGTATAAACTTAAGACTCTCAATACTGAAAAAAGTATGTTTATATGATTGGAAGGGGTTGGAAGAGCTTATCTTTTCAACCAGAGGATAATTTAGCAATTAATAGCTGCAGGGGCTCTGTTGCGACTGTCTGAAGATGGGAAGAGTGTTGTTTTATTGAAAATGCAAAGGAGATGATCTGATGAGGCATCTCATAAATACCTAATTTAACTACTAATGATTGTGAGAATGTAATCTTTAGCTGAACTGGTGTTCTTATTTATCTGAGAAAATAAAGTTCAATGGGAAGACAGCCATCAGCTTTAAAGAGACCCTTGTAGGGTTAGTGGAAGGAGAGAAAAGCATGTGCCTTGTGTCATGGAAGTGCATACGATAGTGAGGTGCAGCCGTGATAGTACTGCAAGGCGACACGAGGAGCATTGGGTGCTTTGCCCAGAGCTGTGCTGCTGTGCCTGCAGTGGTGCGGTTCTGCTCTGCTTGCCCCAGCTGTGTCTCTGCTGCCACGTTCCTCGCACAGATCTCTGGACTTTGGCTGCACTGCCGCAACAGCACTGCAGGAGGGGAGCCCCTGGCGATAACATTCTTTCCTCTGGATAAAAGGGATGTATAGGGCCTCTGAGGGATAGTTGGGTCCCCAGAGGAAATTGTATTGTGCTTCTGCCACCCCTGCTGGGTGATAGAAGAAGGTGTGTCAACGCAGCCATTCCTTCAGGTGTGAGTCCAGAAGAGTTAAATGGGATCACATCAGCTGAGCGCGAGGGGTAAGAGAGACCACATCCCTCCAGACCCCTGTACCACAGGCTCTATGGCTCTTCCTGCGATGCTCCTTTCTGTACTGGTAGCACAAGATTTTCACATGGTGTTGTATATCATCAATGCACAGAGGATTGTGAAGCCTGATTCTTGACAAATTATAAGCCTCATTTCAGAAGGTTTACAGCAATTCAAAGTAAGCAGGAGAATATCTTTAATATCTTCTGTAAAGTGAAACTGCGTTGTTTGTTTGGAATGAATAATAACATCCATTAGGTTCTGTTCCCCTATGCAAGATAGTTAATTAGACCCTTTAAAAGCTGAACTGCTGAAGCTTTACCAAGTCCACAGCTGGTTCAGTAGTTTAATTAAAATATCATTCCCAGACTGAGATTAATTTCACATGTGAATAGTGTAATTTATAATTTTAGCTATGGGTTTACAAGAGGTTTTCTTGATTAAAGAATGCATTATTTTATTAGGTTTCTGTTTGAAAATGTGAAAGAATCTTGAGCTGAGCTATGAGCAGCTTTCTATTTAGTTTCCAGTAGCAGGTGGTAATGCAGCACGTGCACTATTTTATTTAAAATTAATCTTACTGAGACAATCACATTTTAATTACTGGGTAGAAAAGGAAAGAATTAATATCAGAACTGCACTCACAGACCCTGAAATAAGACAAGCTGCACCAGAGTAAGTAGTTGCTGGGTCCATTCATTTCAGGTAATGTTACAACAGTCCAAATAATGTGTAATTGATTGCATGCATCTGTGACACCCCAGCCTCACAGTACTGTGAAAAAGCTGCGTTCTTGCAAGAATTTGGTGCTGCCTAGAGGGGTTCTGGTTTTCCTTCCCCCCTTCCTTCCTGGCTGTATGGTCTAGTGCCCTCTCTTGCATCAGCTCTGGCACTTAAGCAGACCCTGTACTCAGGCAATTCAGCTGCTAATCTGGCAGAAAACAATAGGCTTTTATTCTTTTGTGTGTAACTTTTCTGCCAGGTTTGTGAACGGAATTGGCTCAGTGAAATATTTGAGCACTTGAGAGCTGCAGAAAAGTCAGGAGGTCGGTGACAAGGGAGAAAATGTAGCCGGACTAGAGCCACTTCCTGCAGTTGCAGCGGGTCATTATGCAGCTCAGCTGGACCATTGGTCAATACCCCAGGTGATTTCTCAAGATGAATCTTCAAAAGTCTGTTTCCAAGATAGGAAGCATTCTTTCTTTTCCACATAGAAGAACAGAGTCTATTTTGTAATGTTAGCTATTCACAGAACTTGGGATGCAGTTTGGCCCAGCAAGTCTGATGTAAAGCTGGAACTTCAATAACCTGAATTGCATTCCTGGCATCGCCACTCACTTCTCATAGGTCAGAAAGAGCCGTTGTGTTCCATGCTGCATACCTCTGTGGTGGGTCAGGTGGACACCTTCACACTGCACAGTAAGAGGCTGCAGAACCGCAGAGCTCCCCTGGGGAGCTGAAAGTTGGGTCAGCACCTGCTTTGTGTGGCTGCTCTGTGTAGTGTACTTTGTGCGGTGGGGGGGTTGGCTCCCTTCCTTCTCAACAGTGGCAGAGAACAGAAACTTATGTGCTAGCGGGTGCTTTTTACCTCGCTCTTGTGACTCTATGCAAGCAGCTTAACCCGGGATGTAAGATGGTGCTCTGTCTTTATGCTGTCACCCACGTTTATTGGATATTAATGGCTGCATGCTGCTGGGGGCAGACATGGACAAAAAAAACCAACCCCTTTCATTTTTAAGCACATTGTTCATCTGGAAGGTAAGTGTGGTCATCACTATTGACTCCAGCAGAATACTTCAACACTCTGAGCTGCAGTGCCCAGTATTCTTTTCTTTGTTTTAAAAGTGGAGGTAATACTTATCTAATCGCTGTTCAAATCGCTTTGCAGCATTCACCTGGAGATGGGTGGTATGATTATTTGCTGTAAACTTAGGCGGTGTTTTTCCCATCAGCGAACTGTTTTGTTCCGTATTTATGTGTGTCATCTTTTTTGTGGTTTCAGCCTTAATACAGATACTGGCAGCTGCTGAGGCTGGACGTGATGTTGTTTATTTTACCTTTGGAGATGTGGAGCTGATGCGGGATATTTACAGCATGCACACTTTTCTCTGTGAGAAGGGCCAAACTATTGGTGAGCGTAAAGAAATCTTTTCATGCAGTAAAAAGACTTAACCATCTCTGTAAGTGGAACTTGTCCGATAAGAATTATTGTCATCAGGTCCTGAACACAAGCAAATGGGTCTGTGTTTATTGTCCACTCTGGAAACAGGTACAAACTCTTCTGATTCAGGGTCAGCTGCACAGTGTTAACCTGTTAAGACTTCTAGAATCCCTTTCTAATTCACTTGGGAGTTACGCTCCAGAATTTGGAAAATACAGTACATGGGGTAGACAGAACACTTGCAAAAGTTTTTTAATATAGTTCAAAATGCTTTGAGAAGGGAAAATCAGCTTATCCATTCTTGATGCAGATGTGTCTCACAGTGGTTCTGCCTTGATCCTGAAACATGTGGTCAGATGTATTATCTAGTAGCAATACAAGAAAAGCAGTGTATCCATTTCCCCACTGTAATCGTTGAATGTCTGGGACAGAAGCACAAAGCTAGGTAATTGGCAGTATGTTTGTAAGTAACATGTATGCAAGCCTAATGTTTGGATAGCTTGTGTAGAGAGCTCAGCAAAAAGCTGAGGGAGCCCACCCGATGTTCTGAACAAACCTGGATACGCTCACGTTCCCCTTATAGAGCTATCTACCTCCTCTTTCACTGCTCATTTAAAGAGATGTTCCTAGCCACTTTCTCAGTGTGAGTGTTCGTTTCTAGTCTTCATTTGCAGTCATATGTTCTTCCTATTGTATGATCTTAATGTTTTTTAACTATTTCTTTTTCTTTTTAAGGGGACATTTATAGGCTGTTACTGAGATACTACAATGAGGAATGCAGAAGCTGTTCAACTTCAGGACCAGATGTCAAGCTGTACTCTTTCATCTACAACGCCATTGAGTCCTATGCAGATTCTACTGATGATGATGATGAAGAAAAAGGGTTGTGCTTTGAGGATTAAAATAAATGTATTTGATCAGAATATTGTTCATCTCCTCCCGCTGGTATATCGTGTGAATTGCTGGGTACAATGTACGCATTGGCTTGACTTAATATATTATATTGACTGCATTGATAGTTCTGTATAATACCCAGGAAAAAGAAAATCCCACCTTTGAAAGATTCTTTTTGTTTGATGGTTGCATACGTGAAAACTTTGTTCATGTGTACAGAGAAGATTTCTTTGGTAAATCTGGTTTGCATTATACCTTGTTAAGAAGGATATTTTCAGTAGTATTTCAGTCAGAGATTGCTGGAAGACTTCAGAAGATTTCTCTGTACTCATTTGTCCTTATTTTTCGGAGATCTTGCCTAGATTTCTCATGTAAGTTTAGTGCTGGAGTACAGGCAGCCACGTAACTTCTGGGATGATGGCAGAGAGAAGCGTTGTAATGATCGTTCTTACTGAAAACTCTCATCATGCGGTTATCTCTTAAGACGGCCATGGTACCATCATTGTTCTTACCAACTTTTTCATTCATTTCACTTAAAATGTCCTGGTTTAAATCTATTTTTTTTAATAAATAGCTAAAAATGGAAAAGAATCAGGAGGAGCTAAAGTGCATTTCATAACTGCATGGTCTTTATTGAATCAGACATAAAAGTTATGAAGAAGTAGAGAAAAATCAGAAAGTATGGGAGGGTGGGAAAATGAGAAAGGTGACCAAAGTTAGAAGCAGAGGGGAATATTTCCACGTGAAACTGCAATGCCATTTGTTGGTGTTATCTGTTACAACATTGAACAAGGTCTTAGACATGTTGGTATATTTGAAGTTTCTCAAGGGTCACCGCTGTTGGCGATAATCATTTGAACTAAGGTCTGCTAGTTGTGTTTATATTGTCATGTCAGTTCTTCTTTATTGCAGTATGCATATATATGAGCATAAGGTCCCCATGGGATAACGTGAGTGAGGAAATGGCAATCACTTGCATATCAGTGGGAGGAAAGTCTGCGGGCTACAGATAAGAACGTACCATCTTGTTAGACTTCGCACCCGTGTGTCTTCAGGCATGGGAATGATGATGAAGAGAGGGCAAAAGATGTGTAGAACTGTGCTGTTACTATCTCTGTGAATACCCAAATTAGTGTTGCTGTAGTACATTAATAGTTTACAGAAAAATGCAGATACATCTGTGATAAAACTTTCAACATCTACATACAGGGCCAATCCAATGAAATGTTTGTCTGTTAGTTGTTTAAGCCCAAATTGCTAAGTTTAGCCTTTTCTATGTTAGATTTTCTGGTCCGTCATGGTTGCTGTTATGAGTTTAGCAATACAAGTGAAAACTGCAGCAGGGAATGTAGGGAGCTAAGGCTCTAGTATCGAGAAATTCTTTTGGCTAAAACACTTCTCCAAGCCTGAAACACGGCATGGTAATTAAACGCTGGAAGCTGTTGGCGGCCTGGCTTACAATAAAGCACTTGCTGCTTGAGCTGCTCTTGTGAAAGCAATAGCAGAGTCTGGGCGATTTATAAACATCTTCGGAGCGCCGCACCTTTGCGTTCCTGCTGAGCAGGCAGCCTGGAATTGTGTTGCTTGGAAGGTGACAGACACAGCAGTTGAGGGGTTTATTCTTCCCACCAGCTGTAGTTTTCTCCCATCCATTACACGGAAAAGATTTGGGTTAGAATTTCAGGCTTTTTTCTGTGTTTACAACTTGTGTCCTTGGAGTTAGCAGAAATCTTTTCTCCTGCTCCTGGTGTTTCAGCGTTGGCTCAGATTCTGGCATGGGAATAACAGTGTTTTGTAATAAGTTCTTATTTGGGCGTTTATGTTCAGCTGTGATAGTGCTTCTAGATGCATTGCTGATGATAAATGTACCCTGTTAATTAAGACAAGTGATGAAAAATCGGTGCTATCTGCCAAACCTTCTTCATCTTACTACTCAGGATTTCCTATAGAAAAGGCGGACAGAATTTGTTCCTAAACAACTGGAAGAAAATACAGCAAAAAGCTTTAGGTGGCTAGACATGACTTCCTCTTAATTGTAAATAAATACATCTTTATTAGTGCAATATTAATTTTCATTGTGAGGGGAAATGATTGGTCAGGTATGAAAAATGTACCAAAATAAGATGGTGTAAAATTCTACTTCAACTCTAGAAACAGAAAAAATATATTTAACTTTGGAAAGATTCTCTGAAGATCATATTGTAGGGTGTCCAGTTCAAAGAGTTTTTGCAGAGCCAGGTGACCCCAGGATGATACCAGTCATTTTATGTAGTCTGTAATTTCACCGATACCCGAGAAATTTCTAGTATGAGGAAGAATGCCTTTTATTTGAGATCATTCTTTAGGACATGTTTACCATATGTTCCCATACATTCCCCCCCTGCCCCCCTATCCCATCCCATGAAATATGACAGGAGAAAAGGAAAGTAACAACTTTTCTGTTTAATGTGTCATCTGAATGAGAGTGATACATCCTGCATTCTACTGTGTGTCCCCAGTCTTGTAATGGGCAGTGGTGTAAGAACACTTTGAATATGACTTTGATCACAGGCAGGCTGAAGATTGTATTTTTCTTGGTTGTTTTGGTGTTTTGTCTGGGTTTTGTTTTGGTTGGTTTTTTAAAGTAAAATAGCCCAGAGTTAACAAATAACAACAGTGTTACATTCCCATGGCTTTCTAATTTAATAAAAAGCTAAACTGCCCACAGTGCTGCATGTGGAAGTAGGAATTTTGCATCAGCCCAGTACATATTTTTTTCCCCCCCCTTCCATCTGCCACTCCATTTATAAACCACCTGAAACTGGTTTTTTTTCTACCTAGAAATGGCTTTTGGTGCTCTGTCTGAAGTAGCGTGGAATGGAGATGTCGATGATCTCTTTGTGCAGCCTAGTAAGCTTCAGTTTTACTCTTCTAGAAACCTGTTTATGGAGTATTCCGATTCTTGGGGTTTTTTTATTATTTTAGGGATGTTTGCTATATGATTTCAAATAAAAATAAACTTCCTACCAAAACTTTTGGTTTATATTTTTTAGCACTAAATTGAATGCTTAATATGAAACAACAGGCAGTCATGTAGATTGCAATGTTGCCTCCTAGTCAAGTTTGGTGTCTGAGCACTTCAGTTGTTTTACAGCTCTTGCACCCAAATTCCTCAGTTTTGAGGTGTTCTTATCTAATGATGAGTACCCATTACTGTATATATTAATTTATAAACTGTTGAAGTGTTCCTGACATTCTTCTAAACTTACAGTTTATGCACCCTTATCTTATATTGATTTTTCTGGATCTGTATGCTAATGTTTACATGATTTTGTAGGAATACGATTAAAAAAAATTCTGACTGAAGCAAAATTGTGTGCTTTGTTTCATAACATACTTTCCAGGAATGAGAAATTCCAGCACATTTTAATGCCAGTGGCACGATATTACAGATAGTTCTAGCAATAAATTTAATAATTCCAGTATTTTGACACACAGAATATGGCTAAATGATTTATTCTTACTGTACAATATTGTAACAGTTGCTCCCATGCACGTAGCAACGTAAAAAGGAAGTAACTACTGTAAATTGGAAGGGTGTTGGCATGAATGTGAGAATTCATACGTGCGTATGGGCATAGGGAGACGCTTCAATGTTAATTCCCAGTTTGCTTATTTGCTTCTGGTAAGCAAGCAAGCAATTATTCTTTGAACCTTATGAAGGCAATGTAACTAAATAAAAACGTACAAACCCCTAAACAGATATGAGTAATGAACATGTTGCATAAATGTTTGCATGGTTTATAAAAGTGGGAGCGACATCCTCTGAAGTGAGATGATCTAGAACTGTTACTCAAAAATCTTGTTTTAAGCCAGTAAGGAACTAATGTTTTTAGTATTGCAGAAAATCAGGATAAAGTACAATTTCTGATTGCTCTTAAGGATTTGGGTTTTTCAAGGTTTTCAGAGTTCGGCTTTTTGTTGTTTTGTTTTTTATTTAATAAGCCACACTTACTAAAGTTTATAGTGTTGACACCGAAGGATTCAGTGTGTCGCACAGCAGTGGCACGTGGGCCAGCAGGCGCGCCCGCAGAAGCAGGACTGAGCAGCTTGGCTGTGGCGGGGCAGGGTGCCCCGTGTGACGCTGGCTCTTGCCGCGCGCTAGGTCTCGGTGCGTCCTCAAGCAGTTTGTCATTCCTGGTTTTAGATGTAAATGTCCAAAAAGGTGTCCTTCTCTGCAGGTGGTGTTTGGCTATGTGTGGGATAATCTGGAGATGACAGGCTTTTGGTAGGGAGGTAACTGGGTAGAGGAGAGACTGTGCCCCTGGTGTTGTACCCTGCAAGTCCCAGGTGGTGGGGACGCAGAAGGTGCTCACTCCACTGCTGCAGAGGGGAAGCAGCTGCCAGTCTCCTGTCCCAAGCTGTCACCAATCTAACTGTGATCAGCGGACACCCTCAGGAATATGCTTTATTAATTGTTAAAAGCAATTGGAGCCTGTGGAGGTAACCCCTTAGGGGCAAAGCACAATTGCAAGGGCTGCTTCCCTGTGGAATTTTCCCAGTCTTCTCCACGGCAAACCACTGGCCTCCCACCTATGTCATACTGGGGTGGTGGAGTCCCAGACGAGTGAATGTTACAAGTTTTGACATTTACGTTCCAGCCTGCATGCTCGCAGCCTAAGCAGCTTTCTATGACAGAAGGATGGACAGATGGATGTCGGACCTTGGGATACCAAAAGCTGTTGTAAACTCTGTTAAGGTTCACAGATGTATTTGTGTATTAGCCAGCGTAGGGTGATGCAATATTTGCTCTGGATGGATGACTGGGTTTTTTTCCTTTCTGTTTTTTTTTTGTTTTTTGTTTTTTTTTTTGTATCTGCAAAACATCACCTTTCATTGTTTTGTGGAACAGTTTTAACAAGAGTGAGAACAGCCATAATCGTGGAAACTGCAAGATGTCACAGTTGTCTGAAGCTGAGGGGTTTTTAGCTAAGAACTGAGCATTTATGATCTTGTTTTGTGCTAATAGTATGTCATTTTCACTTATCGTTGCATAAGCGAGTGTGACCCAGAAGCTGGTAACCCCATTACAGCAATACCATCAACTTCTGCTTGACGGAGCTGTCAGCCGGGGTTACCTGACAGTTCTGGTAAGTGGCACTTGGTGCGCAGTCAAAGGCAGCATGGGTATGTGCCGAGTCCTCGTGGCAGCACTGCGCCACCCTCTTCTGATGTTTGCTGCAGAGGCTTGAAGAAGCTGTCACAGCCCCCAGGGAGCACAGATCGTGATGGTCGATCCGCTGTAAATCTGCCAAGCAGAGGACAGCGGCTCCTGCGCGCAGCAGAGATGGCGCTGTCTTTACAAGGCCACCGGGCTGGCTGCTATCCGCAGGTCACACACCTCAGCCTGACGGGCAGCTTTGCTCTAGATCAAATGGAAAAAGGTTTGCACTGAAAATCCTTTCTGTAGCTTACCTGCCCAACAACAAGAAAAAGAGAGGGTTTAGTGTTTTGGTTTTTTAATGGTAAATTGAACAGGTGATACTAAAAAATGGGGGATTTGTTCCCCTCCCCCCCCCCCCCCCCGGCCCTTTTTTTTTTTTTTCCCCTTTTTGAGTATCTAAGAGGACCACTTTGGTCCCAGTTCTCAGAGCAGCAAAATACAATGAGGTGATTTCTTCACTGTGTGTAAAATGATAAAAGCATGCCTGATTAAGTAAAGGTTACTGAAAAGCCCCGGCTCCTCTTTCTGAGTGTTAATATTGGTTTGTGTACATCTCCTCTTGGAGATTTCACATAACACATAGGTAACTACCTACCTGCCCTGCACAAAACTGTCCGCAGACACTTTTTGTCTACCCTGTTCTCAATCACGTTCACTTGGAAAGACCAGTTCAGTGACGCGGGGCTTTTTTGTTCTTTAAAGAGATGCCTTCTGCAGCTGCTTGGAATTTTTATACCTATTATAGCTGCTTTCTTTTGCAACTAATATTATCAAAGTGAGATTCTGCACAGATAAAAAAGCGTTTGCTAAATAGGAAGGGAGGAAAGAAGCAGCGGAGTAGGGTTGTTTTTAAAGTCCGTATTTAGAGTTACCAAGAAACAATGCAGTGCCGCAAAAGATGGCTACCAGTTTGGATGCAAGGTATACACGTACACATATCGGCATTTAATCACTGCCCCTACACAACTGCTGACTTCCATTCCGAAGGCTGTTACTGTAGGATGGCTGTTTTAATGTCACTTTCTTAATATGTCTGACCTTAGCTAAAGGTTAAAGGCATTACTGGTATTTTTGCCGGGGAGTGCAATATTGGCTAGTTTTTGTGTAAACTGATATTTACATTAGGAACAATTGAGAAATGAAACCTCTGTAAATCCTGGCTGGTCGTGCTCTGTAGTGGCTGCTGAGCAGCCAGGCATACTTTTCAGGGTGGAGGAATGTGTTAAGAGGCAAAAGGGAAAAGCTGCATCTTCTTGCTCAAAGACTCTGTTTTCACCTGTCTTTTACACTCACTTTATGGAGATAGATGATTATTTTAATTGTTGGGGAACAGTTACATTTATTCTCAGAAATTGCTAACAGTACCTCTAAAAACAAACCAAACCAAACCTAACCAGGAAAACAAAGGTAGAACCAGGGGTAAACGTCAATGCTTCCAGAGTTATTACAGGAATCTGCTTTAGTCATGCTCTCCAAACATAATGCATAAATTCTCTCAGCAATCATTACCAAGACCAGTTATTGGGTGGGTGTGTGGGTGTGTGTGTTCTGATTAGCCTTTAATTTTCCAAGTTTGCAGATTTTTGCAAAGAGGGCAGGAAACACTTCAGGAAGGCAACTGATTTTTGTTCCTGTGTTCCTGTTTGTTGGGTTGCCACCTCCCGCATGTAAGCGTCCAAGAAGAAATACCTGTAATGGTTTCCTTAGGTGCCTGGTCAATTAATGTTTTCCATTTGTGAAAGACTGTCCTGACTGGATGCTGATAGTAGTTTTGCTTTGCTTATAGGGGGAAAGCAGGGCAAAAAAAAAAGTTTATATTTTTCTGAAGACAACAATGTGAGCTCTGACCATGTCCAGGTAAGCTGAATTAATTTTGGGCTTCAGTGGGGAGACGACAAGAGTAAGCACCTTACCTGGCCAGAATGTTGCAACTTTAGAACTGAGAATAAGAAATTCATGGAAAATTTTCTCCAGGCTGCTTTGTTAGGGTAAGTTGTTTTGTTTTGTGTAGCTGGAACACCAGAAAGTAGGTTTTCAGAGAAATATTTCCATGGGCTTGTGCGTTTTCATCAGTAGCAGTGTTCCCCTGTTAATGGTCCTGAGTAGCTGCTGTCTCCTTTTGTAATGTTCCAATAACTGGGCACGTGAGAAACTGTATCCATGTGTGACGGAGGCAGGGTGTCCCCTCTGGTGTCTGTTGGCTTTGCAGGACTGACAAGGGTGAAATGCGCTTGTGAAAATCTTTTCCCGTTGCAGGAGTTTGACCTGCTCCACTCACAAAGGAAATTCATTTGCTGAATTACTCTTGTGCTGTTTCTGCGTCAGGTGTTACCTACAAGGGGACTCTTGGGAAAGTTGATGATCCTGAACTGTGACGTTATTGTGGATGATCGCTAAGCAGAAAGAAGCTTGGTTTACTTCATATGAAAAAGGAGGAAGCTAAATCAAATTAATTTTGAAGAGAGTCCATTTACATTTTAGATGTAGTTTATGTCGTCTGCTATAGAGAGGCTTCAGAGGAACCTTCCTCTGTGGCCTTTTATCAGGGAGGGCATCGCTCCTCTGCACATGTACACTGGGCTTTCAGCTGGGAGTGGAAGGGAAGTGCTGAATTTGCTGATTTCTTTCATTCATCAAAGCATCTTGGCACACCAGATGCAATAAAGATACTGTATAGATCAAAGTGTCTCACCATGGCATGAAGTTAATTTTGCTAAGATTTGAAGACTTACCTTTTCAAAATTAAAGGTTAAGAAAATTACTTTGAATAGCTAAATCCCGTTATTGAATAATGACAAGAATTTCCTTAATGTACTAGGAATTGATTGGACCTAAACCAAAGTGTCATGGAAATAAATTAAGGTAATTGTAGGTGTTTCACAATCTTTCATAGAAAGAATAAGGTCCTAAAAAACCTGTGTTTTCAAATCCAGAGCTAACTTCATCTTCAAAACGCCTGCATTGTAAGGTAATTATCTTGTAGCAGTTTTAAGTCATTATTTTGCCTGTTGCCTGAGGAATTTTACTGCAGATCAGTATTAATAAGATGCCAGGAGTACAAATTTCATAGCTTCATCTCTGTCGTAAATGGAGTTCATATAAGCAAAGTGGCATTTTCATTCATAATTACTTGACCTACAGCAAATGTGGGTCAGGAATGAAGGGATGTTTGATTTTACATTCTGTGGAAAATCAAAACTTTTGCAGTGTGAGGAAAAAGGTAAAAATAATAAATAATCAGTGTCTTCTGGGCAAGGATTGTATGTACTCTAACAACTTTGAGGAAAGGAGGCTTCTAATTCTTTGCGTTGTAAATCTCAGCTAAGTGGCATTTAGACTTTACTGTTGATGATGACGATTCCCTGAGTGTTCACAGTGGAAAAAAAGACCTACTGATTATTGATTGAGTTCACCCCTCCCTCATGCCACCAACTCCAGGTACACAAAAACTAGCAGCCAAACCCAGCAGATTAAATGTAAAACGCAACAACTCTGGAGCTCCCCCCTCCTCCCACCCCAAACCTGACCATTTGATTGCGGGCAATCATGAGGACTACGTGTTTTTAATGACAACTAAGTGCCTCCTAAAGTCATCTGCCTTCAGCATCTAGGGCTCTAAATCTTTTGATTGACATTTTTTTGGTTAAATTTTAAAGTTTTTGAAAGTTTAAAATTGTTTGTCAGTCATCGGCACAAGAGCTGGAAACACTCAGATGAACCTGCACCTTCTGCATGTCAGTTCTGGAAGGTTTCGTTACCCTGGCTGACAGCGGGAACCTCCTCTGCCTGCTAGGAAAGCTTTTGGCTCAGAAAGGTTTCAAGGGTAATCAAACCCGTGTTTGCTTTAAACAAGCATCCTCCTCTTTTTGCCTCAAATCTTGATTGCATGTGACCCTCAGATAGCTTCAAAATGTTAATAAATCACTTTGAGATTAGTTTCTGCTACAGTCCAGTAAAAGCTGCTGACAGATCCGTGTAAAATTGTACCCACGCAAAATGTTTAATCTGTGACTGTAATAATGCATTGATCTAGTTAAACAAGCAAGAGAAGGCTTTGCTGTTCTGAGAATTGATGAGGCGGTGACCTCAGAACTATGGCTTAAGGGAGCTAAATCCAACTTTGGGTTCTGAACTCCAGCAACACTCAGCCAATGTTCCATGGAATGGCACGCACATGGATGTAGGATCACAGTGACCAGCATCTTGAAACAGCAAATAACGCCAGGTATTCTCTGCCACCTCAATATTTCTCTAGGACTGAGACATAACACAAGCAGCAACTAGTGGCCAAAGTACCCTCATGTTCTATTTTAAAGCATTTCCAAAAATGAATATGTGGAACATACCCAGGTGGGGGGAATTCTCTGAAGTGGGCTGAGGGAAAAAAATAAAGAGCCAGGAGGAGGTGAGGGACTCGGGAGGGTCCCCTGCTCAGTGTCCAGCAGGCAGCCTGCACCTTTTCCTTACAGAGCTACAACACACAAGTGCCACAAACCTAGAGCTGGTGGGTGACCCCGTGCATGTTTTGTCATACGCTTGAGAAGGTGTTAATTCCTTGCAAAAGCTTCTTTGTTTATTGAAGCGCTTGCTTTATATCTCTGTTCTGGTCTGATGGCCTCACTGCCGCTTAGCTCCTCGCAGTGTCTAGCCGATGATCTCAGCCTCGTCCCACAAGGTTCACCCTGTCTGCAGGAGGAATCATAATTCAGCCTCCTGGCTCGCTCCTACTAAGCCTCCACCGCACGCGGAGCGCCGCTGGTGACAGCGTGTGCCAGCTACGCTTAGTGGCTTTGGAGTATTGAGTGAACTGTCAGCTTCAAGCTCATTTACTTATGACTTGGGCTAATCACAGTCCCCAAAGTGATGTGCAATCCTTGCTCTTCAGAGCTAGATCCTTCCCTAGCTACAACGTGCAAGGGTGGTAATGAATCACGATTTGCTAGCTGGATTGAGTAAGAAATGACAGGTAGGATTTATTTCTCACTTTCCAAACACCTTTACGGAGTTTTCAATTTTCTTCTTTAATTGGCTTCAGTGACAGCCTTCCACAGGCACTGTGCACATCCAGGGAAATGGGTCTATGCAGGAAAGGGCTGCTCATTAAGGCAACATCTGTAATTGGCTTAGGCTGCCACAGTGATAGTGCTACAAATCCAAACCTACCACAACTGCCTCATGTTAATAAGCATTAATAAATTCAGTGAGCTCAGCATCCACGAGTGAAGACTTTGTAAAAAAGGAGGGCCTATGTAATGTGACTGTTGAATATGTAATATGAACTACATATTACATCTGGTCTGAAAGGAATTTAGAGCAAAGTTAGAACAATTTATTCTGAGTTGATAAAACAAGCATAATACAACATGCTGGGAGTAAGTTTGGGGTGAGTTGTTCTGTTTTTCCCCTTAAGATCAACATTATTTTTCTGAAAATTTATTCAGTGATATGGTGGCTGCTAATGGATCAGCAGTTCTTCTGAAGCATGAACAATAATCTCACCTCATAACTGAGATGCTCAGGTTATTTTCTACTTTACTGGAGAGCAATTGTACAGTAGAACCCAGGCAACAAAAATTAAGGGAAGCGTAGAGCTGTTTCAGCTGTGAACGAGGATCACTCTAATACTGTCCAGCTGCACCTAGTGCTTTGAATGTAAAGTTTCTAAATGGCCACCATCAGGAAAATAAGAAATAATTGTTACTCTGCAGGTACTAGATTCAATATTTGCAGCCCACCCCTGAGCCCTTGGATATTTTACATTAACACTTTTGCTGAAGGTCCCTTTGGCTCAGGTATCAGAGAGGAAGGGGTTGAGGGCTGCAAGAGGAAAGTGTTAGAAATTACAAAGTTTTAACTGTACAACAGGTTTGGAGAGCCACTTCAAAGGATCCCATTAAAAAAACAGATATGGTGCCAGAACAGAAGTAAACAGAAAAGCCTGTTTAGTTGCTGCAGAATAACTCGGTAGGGACAGTGCATCTAAGGGAACTCTAGCTTTGAGGCACAACATGGTGTTGATTAGTGCAAATAAACCTCTTCAAGAGTCACCTTTTAGCAATTACAATCAGACCCTGCACTGTGGCTTCAAAAGCTTCATTAGCAAACCCTACTCCCTGTGAGAGCTACAAATCTTAGATACCCCAGAAGTTTTAACTGATGGAGGACTGTCTTGACTTATTTATTGTCTTCCAAATAGAAGTGGGAAGATAATTACACTTTCCTTCATCAAGGTAAATAGCATTAAAAATCAAAATAGATTCTTCTGAAGAAAACACATACAGTGGTATAAAATAAGAGATGAGGATAATTTACCAGTTGAGTATGATTAAGTCAGGGTACTTGAATGTTTCGTTTTCACCTAAAGGGACAATCTAAAAAAATGCAGTTTTGTGTTAGGTGTAGCTAAAAGAAAGTTATTAAAAATATTTGTTGTTGTTGTTGTTGTTGTTTGGTTTGTTTTTTTGTTAGGAGTCTCTAAGGAAATGCCTGCAAATATTGAAAACAATTTTCTAGCATTTTTGTCCTAATCCACAGGTAAAATAGAAAAAAATAGTATTTTCAGTTCTTTCTTGGATAAGGAAAAGGCAGTTGGCTTTGTTCATGTCAACATGCCAAACACTGGCAGACTTTTTTGCAGTGCCTGTGGTGACCCACTTCCACAGTTACTGGGAAAACTTCTTGCCGTTTCTCCTGCCAATGTACTAACTTCCTATTAAACTACTAGGACAAATTAAGTTTAGTGCTCTTGCTAATTTCATCATTAATTCATTATTTAGCAGCTATTACATATGTTGTATGCCAGAGTTTCTCCCTAACCTACCTCTTGTATTGATTCACTTGTTGCTTTGTATATGCTGTAGCTTTTTGTTTATTCTCAGATTTTAATGATAATACAGTGAGGTATCAGAGAAACAGTTACAGCAACAGTTGCTTTTGTAGTTGTAGTGGACTAGTTTATTAGGAAAGACTTGTGAAACAGCCAAGTAGAAGTTGTATTGTGCAGATTTTCATTTGGCTCTATTGTCTAACTTGTCCCTCTCTAATGGATCTGTGGCCAGACAAGTGGGCTCCTGCAGTTTGATTCTACCCAGGAATACGTTTGGAGAATAAAGTCACTTGAAATTAATCTGTTGGCCAGAATCAGCTGAGTAGTAGCCTTCGGTGATCTTGGTTTTCCAATGAAATGCTGTACTTCTAAGTTACTGTTTTCTCCAGGGCAATGCAGCCTGAAATTTTAGAATAGAGAATAATTTAAACTAAGATAGATGGTATCCATATAAAACTATTGATATGAGTTCATTTGTTGACCAAATAATGATTGCATGCTTAACCTTAGATCTGATGTGACTTCTGTCGTGAAATTGATATAAATCATGGATGCTTCAGTCAGGTTTGAAGGATGCTTGGAGGTCATGCAGGGCAACTCCTGCTCAAAGTGGGATACACACTGGAGTCAGACCAGGTTGTTGAACGCTTTGTTGAGTTGGGTCATGAAGCCTCCAAGATCTGCCACGTTTCTGGGTCCCTGTTGTAGTGTTTGTTTATCCTCTGAGTCAAAAATGTTTTCGTTGTATCTAGATTGAACCACTCCTATTTCACCATCTCTCTTCCTCCTCCATGCTGGCTCTGTCTTCCTGCTGACTACTCCCAACCCCCAGTTATCCTTACGGCGGAGGAAAGGGCAGCGATTGCTTCCCTCCAGCCACCGGCTGTGCTGCTGTTGGCACAGCCCAGCATGCTGTTGGCTTTCCTCACTGCCTCACATTTAACCTGCCCAGTACAAGAAGCAGTGAGAAACTGGGCTTGGTTTTCCTGTCTCTCAGACATCCAGCAGCCCATGATTCCTTTACCATGGCAAGTTTATTCTGGGATGTCAGGGATATTACTGAAGCTCATGGCACATAAACCCAAGGTTTTGGCAAGCAAAGGAGATAGAAATAAGCTATGTAAAATTCTGCATGTAAACTTTGCTGCAGGAGTTGTCAGAGGTGATTAATACGCTTCTCTCATGTAGGACTGGGGAGGGAGAAAAGCCTGATAAATGATACCAACTGAAAAAAAAAAACCAAACAACCCAACAGAGGAAGATTAAAAAAACCTGAGGGAAAGCACTGAAGTGAAAGGAAATTCAGTGCTGATTCATTAGGGTCATGGTTTCACCTGTTGACTTTGTAGTAGTAAAATATGCTGAACATAGCTGTGTAGATACTACAGGGAATATCTGGGAAAGGTATTCCCAGATGATGGAACCCACTTGAGCCAACTATTGAGAACGTCACCATGAAGCACTTCATTGTTCTCTTTTAAACAAACCAATGCCCAAGTATGTGCCATTTTAGGGAACATAATAAGTTCACCACAAAATGCAGCACTGTTACCCTGGTTAAATAGCAGCTCAAAGCAGATCTGTACTAGTGCTACAAAAAACATTTTCCCATTCGATGCAGCTATGTCTGATACAATAAAAATAAAAGCCATGGAGCAAAACCAGGGAAGTTAGAATTAGAAATCTGCCAGAGGAACTGCCTGGCAGCACTCAGCAGTTGTGAGCTGCTGCTAAAAGTGATTTGGTTCATCCTGAAAACATGATATGAATTCTAGGCTGAAAAGTATATTTACTGTTAATATCTTTTCACACTAATGGACGTAAGTGGAGCACTAACAGTGCAGGGTGCTTAACAGCAGCCGAAAGGTCCCCCAGGGTGGGGAGGGGGGTTAAGCAAGAATTTGTGGTTAACCCTGCTGTGTGAGCCACTGAAGTAGTAGAACACTTCTGGGAGGAAGGGTCAAAGCATCGGCAATCAACTCGAGTGATGTACTCTGCCTAGGAAATGCTCCTGTGCTTGGCAGAGGGGCTTAATCTGGGTGGCTGCTAGATTAATTTCAGAATATTCCAGTTGAGAGGGTTACAGAAAAGGGAGAGAAATGTTGTACGAGGAATCGGTGCAAATCCCAACTAGAAGAGTGAGTGCCATTACTCTGTTACTGTTTATAGGATTTTAGAAGGGTTTTTTAGCACTTAATTGAAATGTCTAGCTAGGATAAGCAGCAAAAACCTCAAACCTTCCACTTTGGAAACTGACTGAACCGCTTGTTGGAGCTCTTTGGTCTAGGATGCTCTAAGGCTTTTAAGTCTCAAATTTAAATATTTGACAAGCCTAATGACCAGAGCCCTGTAGGATGTTCACTGCGTTTATTGTTGGACTCAAAGAGAGAGGATGCCTTATCGTTTCCCAGTCGCCTTGCTTTAAGAAGGGATGATACTTTAGGTTTGAATTTATGTTACTTTGTAGTCTTCACATGTAATAAACGCCCTGGGAAAAAAAGTAAAATGGAGTTTCTGTGCTTGGTTTAGGAAGAACTTCTGGTAAACATTGTCTCTAGTGGAATTACATTACTAATAACAATGAAGAGTTGCCAAAAATACATAAATGTATCTATTTCAGGAGGGGAAGCTATTAATGAGATTGTCCTTCTACGAGTAATCCTGTATCCAGACCACCTCCTATGAGATTACCCTTTGAAGAAACAAGCCTACTGAGAAGTCATGCTGTGTTAGAGAGAGTTGTGTGAAGCAATTAACCACAGGAACTGCAATGCTGATTGCAAGTAACTGCTGATCCAGCAAGGAAAACCGATGTACCAAAACCAAGGTAAGACAGAGGCAAAGTGTTAGAGAGTCATGCAATACTCTACCAATGGAACAAATGAGGGGTCACATTGTGCCCTCGGTGGGCAACACGGCATGTTTCCAAAATGCGTTTGGTTCTAGTTTTGTTAAAACATGCTTTGGTTTGTTCAGATAGGCTGGTTCTAGTTCTGTTAACTCATGCCTGAGTTAAGACATAAAAGAGGCTGAAATAAGTAAGAAAGCATGTCAGGTTCACACTGACATGCTAGAGAAAACAAGGATAAATATAAAAATAAATCATGGTGAGGCAGTGTGTCTTTCAGCACAATAGACAATTTCACATCTGACTTCCATTTCAAGGGTGCTGTCTTCACTATCCTGTTATACGTTTTATCCAGTGCAAAACCTCTCTAACACATAACATTTTTTTAGTGGGCAGCTGGCATGAGAACAATGTTGAGCAAGCTGGCAAACTTGGCTCAGTGTCTGCTATGAATTGCAGTTTTTCTAAGTTTTCATTCCACTGATGGACTTTCCTTCCAGCCAATTTCAAAGCATAATAGTTTAGCAGGAAGCAAAGCCAGTGTACGTGTCTCCTTTTGGGTGGTGGGAGGGAGAGGTAAGTATACAAGTGGACACATAAATGTGCAGGTAAACATGAACTATAATTAGGAAATGTAAGAATTAAAACTAGAATAATAAGAAAATAGCTGATTGTCTGTCACAGGGGCTCACTGGAGAGCAAACGGATGAGTGGCAAGAAGGTATGGCTCAGGAGGCGCAGAGTGGTGGCAAAGTGACACCGAATGAAGGAAAGCCAGCAGCAGTAGGGCAATGCCTTAGTAAAGCAAGAGCTGGAGAGGCAGGCACCAAAAGCTGAGTGGAAGAAGCAGGCAGGAAATCCAGTTACAATAAATACTGGAGAAACTGGGTTGCTCCAAAGTACAATAAACCAGCATTTTGCTGTTTCAAGCACACAAATTCCTCTTGCGTAAAGAATTTAAAAAAACAAACAAACAAAAAAAAAAAACAAAAAAAAAAAGAACATAAATGTTGGGAAATCGGGCAAAGGCTTCAGGGAACAACATAAGTACTTAAAACGTACTGCAATATCTTAGTATCTATCTAATTGTATTTACCCTGTTCACTGCAATGGTATTTCAAAGTCAGATTTGACATGTGGGTTTCCCTCTGAAGTAGATGGGAGATCTGCTTGTCCTCACTATAATTTTTAATTGACTTTATGTTCAGTCAGCATAACATGATTGCTCTAAAGATGGCTTCTGTCTGCTCATAATAAGGTTAAAACAATTAGTAGCTGCAGCATCTAACAATATTTCACCACTCGCCAGAAGGCTCAACCAAGCATCTGGCTAGCTGCAAGTAACCAGTTCAGCACGCATTTAATTTTGCAACGGTGATGGGCTCCCACAGCCAGCATGGTGGTCACCCTCCTGGGCAGCAGCGTCCATGGGACAGGCCATCCCGCAGTGCTTCCAGTGCCATCCCTCTGTGCAATCTGTTCCCTGCACTGAATACTGTATCACAAAGATGTTAACACAAAATCATTGACACCTTAACTTTGCAATATTTATCAATTCCTCAAAGACACACAGCTGCTAGGAAAACTGCTGAGATGATAATGAGGCTTTTGATTTATTTATGTGAGAATTAAGATATTTTTTTTCTAGAAGAAATTAATTTTACTCTAACCAACGACCGTAATAGCCAATAAGCCTCATGAAAACCTGTGTGACCATTAGGTGACAAAGCCCCTGATGAAGCCTGTTGTGTTTCTTTCGAAGGTTTTTACTTTCCATTTCTGCCCATCTGACCCTGATACGCTCATTTTTGCAGTATACCCTTGGCACAAAACAAATTACAGCTCTCCTTCTCTTCTCCTTCCTTTTAAGTTGTGGCATTTTCCTATTATTCCTATCTCATTATTTACCCAGAAAATTGTCACACATTGGTATTTATGTGATGGTGTCAGTATTTACCTGAAATATCAATTTTAGCGTCTCTAAAGACAATTGACCTTGGTTGTATGTACCATGAAAGTTAAGAGCAGGTAAATAACAAACATGCCATGTTCTGAATTATTTGAGAAAATGGATAGACATATGTAATTTGAAGGCACCCAGGAGAAAAAAAAGACTTGGAAGATATAAATAAAAATTCTGCCAGCAAAGGAACACTTCAACTTGTATTGTCTTGCATTTTATATTTGGCCACATAACCTCGGACAATAACTCATTCTAAATCATGCCTCAAAGTAGTTCCAATCATTTTGTCAAGGTCTACTACTTTCAGTCTACTTTATGTACAAAATTTGGAGAGAAAGCGTTATGTGTCCTTGGAACACTTTATACCTCCTTTATGGAACCTGCAGTCATTCCTGTACGGGAGTTGTGTGAATGCCTCGTCCTTCAGATGAGCTTTCCTTCCGCGTTCCCTTTACGGCTTTGCATCTCATCGGTGATTTCATTTATATTTTTAAAGGAAACTGCTGGGCAGGGACCGCCGAAGGGCTTTCTCTGTACACACAGAGTTAGATGCTGCCCTCTGCCACTAACGCCAAGTGCTGTTGCTCTCCTCGCACCAGGATCTTTACGAGGTGATCCATGAGGAGAAGGCTGAGGCGGGAAGGGGCAGCACGGCGCCCTCAGGGCCGGGATAATCCCCCGCGCCCCCGCCGTGCCTCACGCCGTGCAGCTGCAGGGGTGCCCGCTCCTACCGCCGGTTTTCTTGACAATTCGCTGGAAATCCTGCGGGCGGGCGCCCCTTTTATCCTCGTTTCCCTGCCGCCAGGTGGGTCGCCTGTTGCGGACGGGGCCGGGGGGCACGCCGAGCGGCAGAGCGCTCGCCCTGTGCTGCCAGAGGCCCCCGGCACACCCCGCCACCCCCGCCTCGCGCCGGCCCGGGCCCCCGGCGTCCCTAACATGGCGCCGCGCAGGTCGGCGCGGACGGAGCGGTACCGGGGACAGCGCCCCGCGGCCCCGCCCCGCCGTGACCTCAGCGCGCCTCACGTGACGCAGGTAACGCCCCGCCCCGCCCCGCCGCTCCCTCGGCGCGGCCGCTGCCCGCGGGTGGGCCGGAGCCTGCCCGCCCCCGCAGGTCTGTCCGCGCCGGCGAGGGGCGGGGGGCGGCGGGCCCGGCTCGGCTCGGCTGGGGGCGGCGGGGCGGGGCCCGGCCCGTGTGAGCGTGCCTGAAGGTCAGGGGCCGCCGCCCGCCGCCCAGGCCCGCGGGGCCGCTCGCCCTGTGGTTTTGCGGGGGGTCGCGGCGCAGGCCCGAGCCGGGCCCCGGAGCGCGGCCTGCGGCGACGCGACGCGGCGCGGGGTGCGGAGGCAGCGGGCCCGGGCGCCGGTGGTTCCCCAGCCCCACGGGGGAGCCTGGGCAGCTGCGCTGGCTCCGGCCCCCGGGCGCGGCCAAGGTGAAGAGGGCAGGGCTGTGCTGTAGGCCGCGGACGGCCGTGTCCCGGCGGTCCCGGCCCCCTCCGGGCATCCCCCGCGCTTCACTGCGGCCGGGCAGCCTGGCGCCCGTGTGGTGGTGCCCACCGAAGGCGGCTTTGTTGGGGGTCGGTTGGCACGTCGGGTGGCTTTATGGCGTGGGGGTGCCTCGGGTGCCTCGTGGGGGGCGTACGGTTTGTCACCGTTCTCCATTCTCTGGGTCATCGCTCTGGGTGGAGAGCTGGGCTGCTTCTTACAACATGGCACATCAGTGTTGGGAGGGAAACCAGCATGTAGTGTGGGGAGGTGTGTATTGCTGAAGTAGACTTTTTTGATAAGGAAAATCAGCACGTCTCTAGTTTCATTTATCCGTGAGGCCTTTGGAGATACTTCATTATGTTCATCCTTCCCCCCTGCCACTGTCAGCCTTGTTTTATTAGAATCTGTCTTAAAAAGAGCTTTAGGAGCGAGTTGTATGGGCATTATAGGAGAAAACGACTATGATGGTGAATGAAGGAGCGTTTTTGTGAAATATGGACCAGATGTATTAATGATTACTTCTGCAGAGCATAAAGAGCATTTGTTAGCACTGGTAGCAGGACTTCATGGGTGTGTTAAGAAACTCTGTAAGGGTATTGGCAATACCAGGGGAATTATCTGTTCATAAGACAGTAGCCTATGCAATGTATTTATGTTTAAAGTGAGCTTGAAAAAAAAACTTGAAAAACACTTTGCTATCAGAAGGGTCTTGCTGTCTTTTTTTCATATGCTTCTGTTACTCTCTAGAAACATGGGCAGAGTAATTTGCAAGACTGTCCATGACATTAGGTCACTTCTGGAGTTGAAAGTGCCAAGGTGAAACCTCACACATGCCATACTGCAGAACAGCTGCAGAAATTTTCAGCAGCTTAGGGTTTTCATTTACTTCCACCATTTTAAGGGTGCTTTGGTGCATTAAATATCAGGTTGTTCTTTTGGTTCACTGCTTCTTTCTTATTTTTGACCTCCGGTAGTGATTTAATTAATATCTTCCTTTAAGTTGCTCTTAGTTAAGCTTGATTCCTTGCCAATCACTGTTTTCATTTCAGAGCAGAGTTGATTTAGGAAACATAGCCGACTGGAACAATCCAAACTGTTTCTGACTTCTGCCTGCTGTCCTGCGTGCTGATTTTTGACTGACAGTCTCAAGGCTGAGTGGTCTGGGATGGTCTATGATCATGCTGGTGGTCTCTGATTCATGTAGCTGCTGACAGCTGACATCTGTGCTGAAGAGTGGTGTGTGCAAAAGGAAGAGCTAGGAAGAACTCAGTTTTGTTGAGTCAAATTAATCTGTAGCTGAAATCTGACTGGAATTACATGATTGGTGGCTTTGTCTTTTTTTTTTTTTTCATACCTGCATAAAAATAGAGGCATTACTTTTTCATGAGATGGGAATAACATCTGCGATAACAGTTGTCTTCACCTGTTATCTTTATATCTTCACAGGAGTGACATAGCCCATATCTGCTCTTACAGATTGCATATTCAGTAGTTACAACTTGGAGGTATGGCTCTGACCCCATTTTGAAATTTCAGGGGAACCGGAGGGAAGTGACTGGTACCACTTAGAAGCTTTTTGTTTCTATGATATATTATGTCATCTGCATCCGTTTTCAAATCTCCCTGACAAATTGTTGTTATTTTGCTATGCACTCTTTGCTAACTGCTAGAAGAAAGATCTACACGTTTTCCAGGCAGACTTACTAGGGAGAAAGATCATGAAATTACCTGTACTTAAGAAACTTGCCGCTGTAGTATGATAAACTGAGAAAAATGTTCCTCTCATTCTCTTCTTTTCCAGCTCTTTGCAAAGCACTTTAAAAGAGAGAGGTAGCCTTTTAGGAATGAGTGTCCAGCCCTGAGGTATACGTGCAGAAGTTTGGTGGTAGAGGGATAGATGAATTATTTTGCTCAGAATGGGCACAGACATAAAGTCCTAAGTGCCGTGGTGGTCTCTCAGTTCCTACTGTTATGATATGTTGAAATCTTGCCAAGTTTTGCAAAATGACATGATGTATACATAATGGTTTTAGTGCTGTTACATCTTAACGAGAATTATGAATATAGACAGTACGTTAACTCTTGTCAGTGTTGTACCCAGTTGCTCTGAGCTTTTGCAGGACTTAATCTGCTTTCAAAATGGTGCGGACAGTATTTATGTTCCTACATTTGCCTAGGAGCCCTAATCATAGACATGGTGTTGACACAGGAGGAAATCAGTGTTGTAATAAGCTTAGAATTTGTGAAATGGGAAATGACAAGTGAATATAGGTAGACAGGAAATAATGCTAACGTGTAGGGGATTCAGTGTGCAGGTAGCCTAACCTTTGTCAACTTGCTGAAAATGTCAAGTGGGGAGAGAAGTTGGTTTTGAGGTTTTGGGAGTTTTGTAGGAGGGGGGTTTTAAAGGAGGATTGTATGCTCATTTTGGTGATCTGCCTTGGGAGAATACTTCCCATATATCTGGGCACTGTGGAGAATATGAACAAGTGCTTGTTTGGAAAATTCATTGACTGGATGATGGCAGCTGGTGATACGAGCTAGGCATCAGATCTGCTAGTAGATGGGAGTGAAAAGGCCACAGAATTCTCGAAAGAGGGGACAAAGGAATTTAGTAATAAAAGAGGAGAATTCGCTGCTGGGATGCTGCCATTAAAGTCAGCAACTAAGAAAGGGATTCAGTCAACAGCTTTCAAAATAGATGAGTTAAAAATCTCATGTTAAAAATGTGATGACAGAGAATAGTGTGCAGTAATACTGTCTTTTTCAGTAGGAGCTTTTTTCTTTTTTTCTTTTTCAAGACCTGTATTCATTTTTAAATTAGATAATGAAAAATATAGCTCTTCCTATCCCTTCCTTACAAATTTAGGAAACCATAGATTTCCTTTTTTGGAGGGAGAGGGGGGAAGAACAAAAACTGTAAGGAAATAATTTAATGGGATTTATATAAAGAAAATGTTTATATGGATTTTTTAAGGTATCTATTACTTCTTGAAATAGAGATAAAAATAATCTTTACATGTAATAGGTAACATAAATCTTGATCTGTGACTCAAAGTTACAATGTTGTTTTTAAAACACTTTGAAGTACATTTGGCAGCTCAGTACTTTTGTTTGTTCTTAACAATTGTTCAACTAGTCACACTAAACAACAGAACACTTGGTTTTTACCTTCTGGACCAAATAAATTATTTCTCTGGATGGACAGCAAAACAAATGAGAGACACTTCAGAGTTAAATCTGACTTTTTCTTCCTCTTAATTAGTACCCTACCCTTTATGTTCTTGTAGCTTTCCAAATACTTCTAAAGTGAAAACAAAATGAGTAATTTCTTTTCACATTATTGCTATTCCTTTGCAATTTTATTAACTTGAACATTAAGATTATATTATTTTTATATTGTAAGCTGCATTTGTTTGTTTTATTCTGAAGGTGAGCTTTGATTCCCTTTGTTAGCACTGGCGCTGATGCTGTGTTCAGCATTCCCAATGTTCAACCCTTATTGTTTTTCTCATTGTGTTCAAAATCACAGGGAATATATTCTTGTTAAAAAGCTCATGAAAGGTCATTGGAAGGACAAGGTGAATGTTGCTAGCTAGGAAAGCAAATTAAACTGAGCCTTTTCTTAGTGTAATGCTGTTTGAAGGCCAATGCCAATATTAACACTTAACTAACACTTCTAATTATCTTGTCAGCTCTGTTACGGCATAAATTTGAAGTAGCAGGCCTTTTCTCAACCACTGCATTTGTGGCTGATGCTGTTCGTTGAACCTACCCCAATCTGGCTTGGTAAAAGGCCACAGCTTTCTACAACCAAGAGAGAGCAGTTACAGCTGCCAAGAGCTCCAGAGAAGTCAATGATTAGCAGACTCATTTGTTCCCAGGGAACCAGTGCTCAGGGGGCGTATTGTACAAGTGGTATCATGATTGCTTCAGGAACCAGGATGATGTTATCAGTTACAGAAGCTGTGAGGTGAGCTGATTGATGGTGGTGATGGCCATCAGCAACGCTTCCAGCGTTGTAAGTGCAGCTCTACAATCAGTCATGGAGTGGCCCCTCTCCTGAAGAGAATGTGCCTGGGCCCGAGCTTTGTTGAAGAGCACTCTAGCCATAAGTTTTCACTATGAGGCTGAAATGCGTCTGCAATTCATTGACTCTTTCTGATTAGGTTTGGTTTTGTCTTTATTAATAGACTTGGATCTTCCATCTAATAAACAAACATGAGTCATCTGAAGTTGTTTGCGGCTACGGTGAAGTGGCATGGCATTAAACTTCTGGAAAAACAAGATATAGCCAGAAGGGCATTTTTACATGGCCAACGGTATTTTTCATCAGGAACCTCAGAACCATTCCTGAATGGGAGTAATTCAAATTATGTGGAGGAAATGTATTATGCGTGGCTTGAAAACCCTAAAAGTGTACATAAGGTAAGTCTAAAACTTGACTGTAAATGAGCATATTAGATTAAGTGTGAAATCGATTTTTTTCTTAACTTGTTTTACAAAAAGTCCAGAAAAAGGTCTTGTATGAAATGAAAAATGTGAAAGTAATTTCCCACATATTGATTGCTGTGAGATGTGATATTGCAGCTAAAAAGGCACAGAGGAGCCATAGGCATGGTGGGCTCTGCAGAAAGAATGAGAAGTCCAGACCAGAAACAGTAAGCTGCTCAGACACTTTCAGTATTCCTCCATGGAAATACTGTTCAAGCAGTCTGTTAAATAATTAGTTACATCTGGAAGAAGACCCAAGAAATAAAATACTTTTAACTTTTCGTTTTTTGTAATAAGGTTGTATCTGAGGGTGTGTTGTATTTGAATAGTATGTGTTGATACTGGTCCTTCCAAGCTGTCTGAAGGAGGTGAATATTTAGTTCCCTTCAGGTAGCTATGGAAGTTGTCACCTTAAAACTGCATCTGAAATTGTCAGAAAAGCCTTGTTAAGTATCTGGAAAAGTATTTTTTGTCTCTCTCACTCTCTCTCCAGGCAACATAAATTTGTTTGCTTTTTTTTACGTTAAATTTATTGCCAAAATTCTTTCTTGTAGACAAAATACATAGACTTGTTTTTTAACAAGCTTTCTGCTGACAAGGAAGACTCTCTTATGCTGATACACGTATGGTAACTTAAGCAGCTGATGAGAAATCTGATAAATTCTAAGACAGGCAAGTAATTTTCTAGAGAAGTAATGTGAATTGTGGCCAAAATGTTTACCAAATTGGTTGCGTTTTCCCTTATTCTTGAGGCATGTGAATCAAAATGTCACTTAGAAGTTGTTGGTCTGAGTCTAACTATCTAGAGTGTGAGGAAGTGGTGCATGTCGAGGAAGAAGAAAAAAAGACCCCCAAAAGCAGCTTTGTAGCTGGATTTTTTGGATGTTGCATGTGAATGTAGTCTTGTTGGAAGGTGACATATGCAGTAACAGCTCTGAAGACTGAATGTTATTCATGTAGCGGGTAGATCCTAGGTCTTTTGCGTGAAGCCTTAACTTGGAACTGAAGAGGCCTTCTCCAGGGGTGGCTCGTTCTTGCATCCCATCTGTCTTTGACGCCTCATCATGTAACTGCCAGCTAAAGTTCCAGCCAGTGTAAAGCAGGGTAGCACATGTAGATGAATTAGATTTGATTTCTGAGAAGCCCTCATGATGTGTTGCTGCTATAGATCGATTTTAACCCTTTATTGTGAGGACACTGAAGGGATGAACTCACACATAAGGAGCATGTGTGGTGACACCTTGTTTTTAGTTATGCTGATGCACGACACATTTCTTTCCTTTAAGAAGAATGAAGTTTCTTGTTCGGACCTCTCACAGCTGAGTGAATGTTGCTGCCTTGCAGTCTTGCAAACTTCTAATGGTGCATAAATCCCAGGAAACGAACAGAAGCGTCAGGTGGTGAAACCGGCCGTGAGCAGGAGCGGCCCGGGGCCGCAGCCGTCCCCGCGGGGCCGCCGGCCGCCCGGAGCTGGCCAGGGTGCTGAAGGGCCGCGGCGGGCCCGCCCGGAGCTGGCCAGGGTGCTGAAGGGCCGCGGCGGGCCCGCCCGGAGCCCGGCCCCTCCGCTGCGCAACCCTCCGCGGCAAAGAGCACTGGCTTCTGCCAAATTCAGACCTGTTCGTTATTTTGCTGGTACCTGGGGGCAGCTGAAAGGCTATCTGTCTGGCTGTTCAGGCACGGTGGGGCGATGGATCCTGGTGAGGCGATGCAGTTTGTAGGTTGAACAGTGACCAATAAATTAGCAGAAGTGAATTGACAGAGGAATGTAAATGTACTGGTGGTGTAGAGTGGCCTAGGGAGTGGATCCCAGGTAATTCAAGATGCATTTTAAAAATGTGTGAATTCTTTTCCAGGTTAACTGTATGTAATATGCTTGCAATAGTAATGAACTGAAGTAAATTCACTGTGTACCCGGTTTATGAGGCTTAACAGAAGATGACTGATGGACATAATGAATTCACAGCCTAGAAAAAGGGGAGGAGGAGAATGATGCTGATTCATTTTACTTTGTTTCATCAACAAAATTTTTTTTTGGTTTCTTGTAAACCATCTCATTTCATCAGCTGAAAGCTGTAAACTTACCCAAGATTTTTGTTCACAGAAATTTTCAATTTGGGCTTTAATAAACAGTTTAAAATTGTTAAAGTTGAAGTCACCCTATTTTCTTAAAAATACAGAAAAATTCATGCCATAGTTATATGACTGTAGGCAAGGTGTGAATTTGTCATTCTGCTGTGGAAAGTGGTGGAAGTGTTGAATGATAATGACAAGAAACACCAGTGGCTGACATGATGCCAGTTATGGTATTGTTAATGATTTTACTCTCTTCAGGCTACTCATATTTCATTGTTTTATCCAGTATGTCCAGCATTGTTTAGAGAGCAAATTTGTGCTAGGCATTTAGACATGACACTCTTTCTTCTTTTCCCTCTTTATTTCCTATTTTTCCACATGTTTCTTCTCCTTGAACATCTCCTTCTTATCCAAGGGGATGTGCCTTCTTCTAGTTGACAAGATGGAAAAGCTTTATTTTTCCTGGGATTTAAAAATCATACTTTATTCACTTTTACTTAGAAACTCCAATTAATCATGGCTCCTCAAATTATTTCCCCCTCAGAAGATTTGACTGGAAATGTCTTCCTATGTGTGCTTGTTTAAAACTCTTTGAAATATGTCTGTCATGTTCCAATGAGCATATTCAATGTTACTAGCATTTTTTCTAAGAATGTATACCATGGTTATGTGTCAAGGAATATGCATTTATATCCATAGAGGCTTTTATTCTTTGTGCAAATCCATTTCTGATAATTTCCTGCTTTTCCTTGTCTTTAGAATTTCCTATTCTTAGAGTAGCCTAACCAACAATCGGAATAAAACGACTTGGGCTCTGAAAAAGGCATCATTATTTCTCTTTGAAGTGTGGTGTCACGGTCGTAGATCATAAGGGAGAACCTTGACAAGGCTCAGTTATTACTATTGCAAGATTAATTACAAAACTGCATGGCTGGATATTGAGTACATAAAGCCTGCCATGTTATCCTGTATGCAGCCACTGTACTGTGAGTGTAATCCTGTCCTTGTTTTGTGTACTTGGAGAAAGTGTTGGGGTTTTGTTTTGTTTTGACTTCATCTTTTTTCTTTTTTTTTTTTAAATGATGTAGTGATGCTCAGTGTGTGTCTTCTAAGGCTTTACTGTTCTCATTGCAGTTGATAAATATTATGTCACTAGAAAAAAAACAAACAAACCATCAAGATAACTAATATGTTACTTGTTATTCTAAGTGCAACACTGTTTATTATATGAGAGTAGAATATTGCCACTGAATCACTTGAATTGTATTATATTACTTGAGAAAATAATGGCTAACTACAGTATAGATTTGCTGACAGGAGAAAAAAAAGGGATGTATCATGTATCGCTATAGTAATTTATTTTTTACAGATGCATTTTTCTATTATAAGTCTCCTCTATAATTTTCTTAAAGAACTTTAATAATTTAGTTGAGAACCTGCAGGTTTGCTGTGAGACCAAGCTGATCTTCTCTCTGTTCTGTCACATGGCAAATGCTGTTACCAAAGACTGACATTGATACACAGGACTTGAAGACTATAATCTGGTATCAATCTTGAAAGACACTATAGAAATTTGTAAAGGCTTTGATGGATGTGTATCTAGAAAAAACTAATTTTCTGTAGCCAAATGATGTATTTTCCCTCCCCTCTGATTAAATGTCAAGCCTGCCCAACAAATCAATAAGTTCAAAAATGTGATAGGAAAAAATAGTGTGGGTTCCTTCTGGCCCAGCTGGCTGCATCTTTGGATGTAAACATTTTCTTTATATTTGTGAGTTTGCATGAAGAAAGGGTCCTACGCCTATTGTCCCTTAAACAGATAGCTTGTTGGGCAAGTCTATTTGGATTTTGTTAGCAACTGTCTCAGCAGAGCACTTGTCTAAAAACATACTCAGTTGTCTGTGGGACTGTGCTGTGATAACTTTTACATCTACATGAAAACCTTTTGACTCAACAAAGGAATAGTTATATTATCAACCTTTTATGTGTATCATGGTATTGGAAAAAGCAAGGAAGGAACCTTAACATAAGCAACACATATTCGTTATTAAACTTTGAATGAATATACCAAATGTCAGATTTGTTATGGATCTAAATGTGTGTTTGGAATTTCCTAATGTAATGGAAGTTAATAACTCTGTATTGCCAAAATAATTCCCCCAGTCTAAGTAGCATTAGTTGTAAAATGAAGTAATGGTATCTGTTTTTCACTGTCAGGGATCTGCAAACTCAAACTAGGTGCTGTATAGTCATGGAATAACAGTACTGTTCTTAATAAAGAGTTAGAAGTTATATATAGAGAGAATACCAGAGGAAATGAAGTTATACTTGTAGACCATTTACAGGATGGTGTGCAAATTCAGACTTCTAGTGTCAGTGCAGCTAGAGAGGTGTCAAGGTAAGAAGAATACAAGAAATGGGCATGAATGAGAGAAAGGAGAAGGAATGAGTTCTTCATCAGTGTGTCTGGGACTGACCACCAAGCATGATGTGTCTGCCTTAATTTGTCATGGCACATAAAATTTAGGCTATGTTAAAATCAAGTCTGTGTAAGAGCAGGGTGATAAATTGAGTACGTTTATCGTATTTGTGTCAATGCAGATTTGTGTTCGTAAAGAAGTGAGAGAGGTGCATTAAAGCAGTGTTTTTTGAGCAGTGGCTTCAGGCTAATGATGAAGTTCCTGCCCACAGGTTCAGTGAGTCCCCCCACTTTCATAACTTGAACTTGGTTTAGCTCTTGTATGCTGCCTTTCTCATAGCATTTCTGAACACCTCGAAGACTGTAGAAATTGCAATGTGAAGACTTTTTGTTTACAAAACCAGAATTTTATAGATATTTTTCTGTCATGCAGTGTTGGGATTACATTATTTTGATTCTTTTGTGTATTCTGTAATTAATATATTAAGCAAAGTTCTTTTAAAAAATAAAATCTTTGCACTGCTTTTTGTCTTTTCTGGCACTGGTTTCTTGAAATGCATTAGTTCTATGCTCACAGCCAGGGTAAATAACATGCACTGTACAAAATGAGTTTTCAACTTTTGCAGTTACTCTATTCTAGTCACAAAGATTTTAAAGTTTTGAAATAGCTTCCTTTCTTTCCTGAGTTAGCCAAACTGAGGAAGTTGGTTTATGACCTTTCATTACGTTTTATGGAAACTTTAAGCTAAGCAGAAGTATTGATCTATCCCCTGCTAATGCAGACATTCTTCTTTCTGGGGTATAAGCATCTCGGATGTTTATCCCATTCTGCTGCTGTCTGCTGGCATCTGTATATCTAATACCATTTTAACCTGGGACAGTGATCACCTCATCAGAATGGAAACAGTTCAGGAAAACAAAATTTGGGCATATGTCAAGGAAGTGGTTGCTTTAAAGTGCCGATGGAAATGAAAGATCTGTGGTTTGTTGCAATTCGGTTTCTGAAATACGTATTATTCTAAAGTTATGACTTGCACCTGAAACCAGATCCATAATTTCTTTCATAGTAAGGTAACCTAAGCTAGTGAGGAAAGTATCTTAGACCAAAAGCCTCACTCAGAAAAGCTGTAATTGCTTTTAAACAGTTTCTTCAAGAAAGGCCCTTAAGGACTGATTCTTATTTAGCATATTCAGTGGGTGTCTTGAAGTATCATAAATCCTTTAAGTATCATTAAAGGAATGGCATAATTTCATTTATTGAGGTTTTTAGTTTTATAGGCTTGATACCTCTTTACCAGCAGCATAATATCGTACCCATTACTGGTTGCCTGGATAAACATCACAGTTAAAAAGAGCTGTGTGAATGAATAATGTACGAAGATGCTTTGCACTCATGTGTGCTGCAGAGTTTTCCACTGAACAAGCTCAGTGTAAGAAATGAGATGAAAAGGGCTCTGTGTAAAAGAAACACACAGCTGGTACCAAGAGGTGGACGTATCATTGCTCACTTTTTGCTGGGTATTAGTGATACTTAATGCTGTCATGTAGTGAGATACCAGTTGTAGATTAAAGGAGCTGCTGTTGGTTGAGACTTTTGTTTGAGGTAATAAATTTTCCTCCTTTCCTTCTCTGTACCCATGTCCAGTCCTGGGATTTGTTTTTTCGAAATGCTAATGCTGGCCAAGCATATGATCCCCATCTACCAGATCAGCTGGAAAGAAAGGCATCGTTTCTTCAGAGCCATGGTCTTGCCCAGACACCTGGTAAAGCTGAAAAGCTTGTTGAGGACCACCTTGCCGTGCAGTCTTTGATAAGAGCATACCAAGTAAGTGTGCTTTGGGGAAGGTGTGGGAGGACCTCTCATTTCCACACAACCTTTTTCTTCCTTCTGGTCATAACTCTTGCCTATTGTCTTGCTTCTGATCCAGAATGTCTTGAGCTAGACAGTCTTTTTCTTCCTGGTAGCGTCTGAACGCTGAGGTCCTGGATCCAGACTGGGATGCTCCTCTGGCGTAGCAAACTGAGGGGTCAGATTACCCACAGCCCTGATGCTGGTCATCTGACTTAACCTGGGAGCTGTTTATGGAGATAGTGGTTTGTGAAGGGGAACATGAATCTACTTTTTTTTGCCTATTTACCAGAAGCAGGAACAAAACATGTCAAAGCCTAGCCTTTACTATTTTGGCTCACTTTGTGTGTGTGTGTGTCTATTCAGGGAATGACTTGACCAAATTGGAAAACAAATTTATCTGAAATATTTTTGCTTCATATGAAGGGAGTTGTCGTGGATATACTGGTACTAATGAATCTCCTGATGCATGAAGTGAAATAAGAACCTTTTCCTCTCTTCAACAGCAAAGTTTTCCATGATCCAAGTCTGTCTTCACCTCTGAGAAAGTTTGTATTGCAGTTCTTAATGTTACTGCCTTTCTTTAAGAAAGGAGGAAATGTGCTTGCCTTCTCATACATCCAGTGTGAATTTTGAGATTCCTGATTTGAGCAGGATTATAGGTAAAAACAGGGAGAAGAAATAATGAATTAATCAGAAGTTGAATTTTGGGAGGCTTACATACTGAGTTTGGGTCAGCATTGATGAATGTTGTTTAGAGACCTGTTTGTCAAAGTTGACTTTGTTTCACACTTTTATTAAATCAAGAAATTAAGTCTAATTTCCTTTTTTCTTCTAAAAGAAGATGGTTTTTGGAAATAGCACAGTGCTTGTGTTTAGATGTTTTCTAAATGTAAACCAAGTCTAAACATTTTTATTTAGATTCGTGTTTAATATCTTAATTTCAAGAAAGGCTTAAAACTAGTGTGAAACAAAAAATCCCAAACCAAACCCTGCTAATTGTAGGTCTGTGTTGAGGAAGGTATTCCAGGTTGATTTTTTAGATTTGTTTTTTTGCCTTTTTTAAAAAAGTATGTATGTAACTTTGCAAGATGTTTGATACAGTTTGACTTGCACAGATCTGTTCTGCCCTGCACTAAAAATTTTAACGTTCTTTGCTGTCATCAGAGGAACAAAAGAGGAACTTTTAAACAAGCTTTTTTTTTTAATACATCATATTGTCACCATTGATTCATATATATACCATGCTATTCCAGTAACTGGGGAGGTGTTTGTAAAAGAGTAGAAAGGCTTGTGGCTATAAAGGATATATGAAATTTCCTTAGAAATAGCTATGTAGAAAACAACTGCTTCAGTAAAAATTTGCTGCGGAATTATAGAAAATTGGAGAATATTAGGCTGCTTTGACACCATTTACTTTAAATTAGTTCAGGGATTGCCATTTTGTTTCATGTATTTGAAAGAGTGTGCTAAGTCAAGTGATGGAACAGAAATGTCTGTCTAAATGGCAGACACCCATGTGTCTGCGATAGACGATGGAAGAGGATTACCTAAGGCAACTGTCTGTTTTTAAAAGGTATTTAATACCCTCTAAATTCTGTGTTGAAGGGATGTGATCAATTTGTGACCTTCCTTTGCCTGATAATGAAATGAAATGGAGCAGGATACAGTATCTTCATTTCTCAAACCTGTCAGTATTTTATGGCTTTTGTGGTAAACTGCTTTGTGGTCTGTGGAGCTGGACTTCTGAAAAGGCAGTTAATCTGTTGCTTTATCTGATGCAGAGCACTGAAAGAAGGATTTCCAGTGAAATGTGTGAGCTTAACAGAAATGAGTCTAGATAAATTAATTTCTTGAGTTTTCTTTCGTAATGTAGGTTAGGTTTTTTGCATCTGTGTCTAGAAAATAAGATTTTAAAATCTGCTTTCAGGTAGTCTGTACTTGGATTTAGTCAAATTAATGGCAATTGATGAACAATTTCCATCCATCTATTTTCACAGGATTGATCTCTGATTTTTGCAGTTGTTACTATTTTCTATATCCAGTGAAAGAAGTGCAAGGTATTAAAAAACAACTTGGTATTGAGGTAAACACTGTCTTTTAATTAAAGACCAAACTGCTCCTGCAGTGTAATAAGGCATAGCGCTTCATTGATGTGCTATTCTGGGTTTTGGTGGTCTTACTAATCTTCTTCCTCTTCCTGCTAATACTGCAGAGCAGATGTAGCTTAGGGAGGTGAATTCTTTCCTGTTGATGATGCTTGAGAGAGAATTGTTTGCTTAGTTCCAGTCAGATAGACTTTGTGCTGCTGTAAACAATGAGGTGGCACAGATGCTGCCGTGGGCATCATTTGGCCTGTCAGAGCTTTATTGCTGGTGATTCATGAGATGCAAAGAGTCTCAGAGCCCAGGCAGAATTTACAGGGCTGGTGGTTCTAAAAAAAATGCCATATTTCTGCTCACTTATGAGTGGAAAGCATTTTGTTATGAACTCTTGCAAATACAGAACATTTCAGTACTGTTTTTACAAGTCACTTGTTGATGAACCATACTTTAATCACACTCTTATTACAGTGTGATGCGATTCATTATTAATATTGCAGATTTTTTTCAGAAACAATTAGGTTACTAGTACCGTGAATGAAATTCTCCTCAAGTGATCTGAATTTGTCCCTAGAAAGAAAAATATTAAGGAGAAAATATCCATATATTCATCTATAAAGAGCTTTTAATGAGCTAATCTGGTATATTAGAATCACGCACAGGAGACATGCTAATTTTTTTCTTTTTATTTGTGGCTTTATTGAATCAATTAGTTATTTCTTCTATAGCAATGTTACATGTTAATATAAGGCACTAGTTTATAAAAGTTTTTATAAAAACTGAAAACTGGCTAAATTCCCGGTTGAATTTGTGTTTTTTGAAGTCTTGAAAGTCAACTTCATCACAGATGAAATTCCCACCATTTCATGGACGAAAATAAATGCTGTCTGATGCTGTCCAATGTAGAGCAGAGCTCAAGAAGAGCAATCCCTCCATTTCCAATATAAACTTCTTCATCCCCAATCTATGTTTTAGGTCAATAATGCTGTATTTTTGTATCCTGCAGGTGTGGAAAGGAGGATTCAGGCAAATATACAAAATGACCAAATTAGCAGATGAAAGGATCTGTAGACTGGTCATAATTTAATTTTACCCAGAGATGTAGAGTACAATCTTCAGTAGTTTTCTTTACTTAAGCTTCAGTGTAATTCCAGTTTAAATCATATGTCAGACAAAATAAAGGTTATGCTCTGATGTGTATTCAGCATTTTTTAATAGTTAGTATACATATCCAAAGATACAATGGTTATTTCCCATCCTTATGGGGAAACTTGGGAAATAAGACCCTTTCATGACATTAGTGGTATTTGCTGGTTTGATTTCATGGCTGATACACATGCTATAGGGAGATATCAGTGAATTTTTCCCTTTCTCTGATTTCTGTTAGTGTGATTTCATTTTTCTCTCACTTTCTTCCTTTTTTTCAGATCCGCGGCCATCATGTGGCTCAGCTGGATCCCCTTGGAATTCTGGATGCAGACTTGGATTCATTTGTTCCATCTGACTTAATCACTACAATCGATAAACTTGGTGTGTACACTGTATCCCTTGTTATTTGCAATGGTCATTTGTCTCTTTTGTCTCGTTGGTCTGAAGTGATTTAATAAGACATTTCAGGGAAGCTTGTACCTTTCCTGCTTGCTGGTATCAAGAAATAGTTTCTTTGAACATCTGTAAGGAGGCTCAAATTTCAGGACAATGGAATTTCAACTCTAAGATCACAAGTGAGGTTCCTGTGAATTCACCTGCTGAAGAATGAGGATTATAAATGCTTTATGAAAACCCCAAATCTTATGGTTTTGAACCACAGCAGAAAGTAATGCTAATCAATACATCAGGCCAAGATTCTGATAATCTATATTACTTTTGTACCGTTATGCTTGATACTTGTTTTGACTGGGGACATCTGAAGGCTAGTCAATAGGAAAAAACCAGCAATAAACAAAATCTTGGATAGTGGAGCTTAGGGTAAATTTCGTACCAAATTTGGATTCTAGCCTCTCATAATTATTCCTTCTGTATAACTTGAAGAAATCTGTTTGAAGCTTTCGGAAGAAAATACGGAAAGTGTAGAATTCTTGACTTGCGTATATAATCCAGTGGCGATCACTTTAGTTTACTGCTGGAAGAGTGTGGTACACTAGGGTCTGCTTTTGCAAAGGTTATTCTGGTTGCTAAGAGGGCATGCCTTTGAGAAATTGCACTGATCAATTTCTTTGCTCCTCTCTGCTTGAATAAAAAAACCCCACACATCTGATTGATTTTTCTCTACTCTTCAGTCTACCTGGTTTGTTTAAAAGGTGGTTTTCTACTTCATGAAGACACTGGATCAATTCTTCTTTGATATGCAGGGAAGCTTTTTGGACCAGACATAAAGCATAGTGCAAGTGATAGATAAAACACATTTTGCTTAATTTTACTCAAAGTAAGTCTACCGCCTCTTCGCTGCTGTGGTTTCTATTTCTGGTGGTAGGGAAAAAAGCAGTTCTGACCCTTGATCATATAAAGGCAGTGGAGTGCTTAGGACTGTAAATAGGAGCTTACATAAATCAGCAGTATCCTTTGAAGTTTGTCAGCTTTAATTAAAGGAAAGTACCTACTAGAAAATCCATTAGACATTCACTGAGTAAATATAACTTGTTTGGAGCATGGGTGATCGCTAGCACATCAGTACAGATTTCTTAAACTCAACAGATAGTTTAGAACAGTGTTGTGACTGGTCAGAAGGCATCATACTGAAGCCCTCATGAGCGTAGGAAAAATATGCTAGACCTCTGAGTGAGATGGTGGGATGTGTCTGAGTGTGTAACTGAAGTGATATATCAGTTTTTGAGGGGAAATAAAATTTCTAACCTAGTCTTGGCACAGCAAAAAGGTGAAGGTTCTCAAATGTTGCCTGTCCTTGGATCATCCAGGCAGGGAACTTGGGAAAGGTCTCTGGTAGTACAGGAAGTATTTTACTGTTTGATTTTCTGTGCATTTTTGTTATCCCTGTCTTCTGGCTTCTTTTTTGAGAAACCTTCTGGTAGGAAGCTTCTTCTGGGAATTGCTTCTAAAAATGCAACTAGTTACAGGTGTACCTACTGCATGATTCGGTTTATAGAATTACTTTCAGGATTTCAGTAAGGTTGTATCTCTTTAAACTTGAGGTGATGCTTCAGTAGATATGCAGCGCTACAGTACAAAGCACAGATGTTCTGTGTGTGCCCAGATCGCTCCTGTACGTGTTCTGGTTTTTGCATGACAGAACATGAAGAGCCTGTGAAGTCTGAGAGAAAGTAAGCAAAGTGGGAGGGGGGAAAGCTAGCACTGCTTTGTTTCAAATGACACTAAAGGCCCTGTGGTCCCCCGTGCCCCTCCCTCCTCCTCTTTTTTTTCTCTTTTTCTTTTTTTTTTAATAAATTTTTAAAAAAGGAATAAATTAATAATTAATTTAAATACCTATTGTGGTACAAAAAAAGGAGTAATAGTGGTACAAAACACTTTTTTTGCTCACTCCAGATTTGACATTTTAATATATTAATAAAAACATTATTAGAAAAAAATTAATACTTAAAATACAATATTTTAAGATATATTATTTTTAAAACACAAAATGTGTTATCACTGACAGTGCTGTGTAGTAAAAGTGGTAGCAACACAGTCCTATGGCCTGAATTCAACTCTAAAAACTAAGTTCTGCTATTATTTCATCTTTAAATTACTTCTTCATATTCATCTTCAGAAAATTCATTGAACAGGGAGTACGGAGCACTATTCTATATTGATTTAAGAGTTATGTGCAGGCTTTCATATCAGTGTTAAAGTGGATGCCTGCAGCTTATGTGGAACCAAGGTAAAGAGTTCAAAATTAAAAATAGAGAAGCTGCTTTTAGTTCTTAAATTATTTTTACATGTGTGTTTATGTATAATTTTTCCATATATATTTTTGTTTCTATAACTGTATGTGTATTATAAGCATTACACATTTGCTTCTTACAATTGTAAGAAGCAATTTTTCTTTTCTTTAATTAACCAGGTCTAGATTAAACTTTATCATGCAAAGCCTTTAACTTGCTTTGACACCAGTTTTGCAGTTTTGTCTGTTGTGTGTTTTGGCTTTCGAAATGTGCGATAGCTAAGTTAAATATTTTCTTAAACCGTGTTCTCAGCCACAGCAAGCTTAACTATGTCTAAATCAAGATGGAACCATGTGCTTAAACAAGCCCTTGTTTTAGCTGGGGAGTGTGTGTGTGTGTCTGTTCTATAAGGGGTCACCGACTGGGAAATATTGCTGGTAGAGGTTACTACAGGTTATTACATGGCTATTTCAAACTAACTTCCCTGTAAAGAGAAAGAGGGTGAATCAGAGATACCTTGGAAGTCCTACTGGAGTGTTTGCACAGTGTTACACTGAACACGTTCTGTATATTGTCTAGTCTGTCTATTAATGTTATGTAAATTAATCTAGCACGCTTCCAACCAACTGGTTCTGTCTGTGAAAAGTGGTTATTTTTGTCTTTGTTGCTTGTGATAGAGCAAGGAAGATATCCCAGTCATTACAGCTAGTTGCCTTACTAAATGGTGAAGTGCAAGATATAATATGGAGATTTGATAGCATATATGCTAATATGCTAAAATATAAAAAGGTTTGGGTGATTTTAATTTCAGTTGTTCTATCTGAGCATTAAGAAAGAACAGCTTGGTACTTCTAATCAAACAATAACTATTAAAGGAAAACATTTCTTTTTAAAATCCAGACTAAAGTGCTTTTACTAATGGATGCCTCCAAAATATTCACGCTTTCAATTTTTAATCTGGTACCTTCTTGCTTAATATTGCTTTCTTAAACTTAATTTGTGGTGGTTTGAAAACCAGTGCTGTTTTCCTTTCTGTCTCCTGCCCTGCTTCACAAATTGGTGATGTACCTGTTGTAGGGTTTTATGGTTTGCACGAATCGGATTTGGACAAAGTCTTTCAGCTGCCTACAACCACCTTCATAGGAGGAAATGAGAACAGTCTGTCTTTACGAGAGATCATCAAACGGTTGGAGGTCAGTGGGATTTTTTTTGATTTGTGGTTGTTTTCATCCAAACAGAAGTGAACTTTTTCTGGTTGTCAGTCACAAAAAGCCTTATCGTTTGTCAATTTTTAAATAGAGCATGTAAAGAATTCAAATGACATTAAAAATAACCCTTGTATTGTTTCTAGAGAGGGCAGCACCATTGATTTCACTGTCTGGATATCTGAAATACATAGATTAAGGATGAGTATAAAACAGGTGAATGTGAGCCCTAGTTCTGCAAAGAGCTGATGTTGTTTAAAAGGAGTGGAGCCTTTAGAACTTGTCTTTTAAGCAACCTACCTTGTAGTTCATACTATACAGATGGAAGTCCTTTGTATAGAGTACTTGGGATGTGCAGGGTTTGCTTTCAGACCCCTAGCTTTAGTGAGACTTTTACCTGAGTGAGGACGTGAGGGTTGGTACCAAACATATGAAATCCCAGCTGTAGCTTGTAGGTAGTGATGGTCCTTGTTTTGCATCCCCAATCCTTTTTCTAGAGTTTCATCATCTGACAAGTGATATGGTTATGCCATGTTAAGTCATCACAGCTAAAACCATTTAAAGCAACAATAATTCAAAGGAGTAAATGTAACTAGAGGGCAACTCCAAACAGCAAAACAGCAAGTAGGAATGGCAATGATTTTGGAGACTACTGAGTTAGTAAGTGCTGGATATTCCCGATCGTGCTTCTTCCAGGATTTGGGAGTACTGAAGTTGTAGAGAGTTCTGTTGCATGGTAATGAAATCCACTGGAGTGAAAAGGATTAGGGGTGAGGAAACACGGTACTGAGTTTGTGTATGTAAAGAATGTAAAATAAAGAATGTAAAAATAATTACTAAGTGTGTAAGAGTTCATGGCTTTGACCTGTTGCAAGTGTGAGAGAATGTATTGACTTGCATGTTTGACTCTTATGTCAGTTTAGCTGAAGCATGGTAAGTTGTTTAGCCACAGCATCTCTGTTGTGCATTTGAGTTCTGTATTTGCTTTTTGGTTTTTGCACTTGTAGCATGTCTGTGAGCAATTTAAAGAGAGAATCCTTAAAACTGTAATGTGCAAATAGATGGTCAAAATCAATAGCAAAATCTAAAAGCCTCAAGGAACTGATGTGCGTTAAAGAGAAATAACCCTCTGGCTTCCCTCTTCTCTCCAGAGCTTTGGATTTTTTTAAAAATTCCTTTTTAGTGGCAGTAGAGAGCCCATACTGTGTGTTCAGAGTGGTTTTGTCTCAAATTAAACTCACAATAGGTCTTACTTCTGTTGACCTGTATTTTGGACACATTTTTTTGGTGACGTATTCTATTTAAGGTAAGAAAAAGAAAATAAAAATAAAAATGCAACAAGAAGATAAAAATGTCTGCATTTTTTCCCCTGTCCTTTCTGTGCTTTCATCTGCTTGGATTCTTTTTCAGATTTCCAGCCTTCAGAGAACTGACAGTTATCAGATAATTTGCATAAGGCTTCATAGCTGTCTTCTCATTGTCTCTATTGCTTCATTTCAGGTGACATTTAAAAAAGACAGGGTAAATTCTAATAAATTACTTGAAACCTTTGCTGGTGCATCTAAAGAAAAGACTGCTTGTAAGAGTAGTAGCAAGTTCGGTGAAATATGCCAGTCGGTGTAAGGCAGGTTTATTGGCCTACTTTGAATGTATTACCAAATGAGAATCTTCCAGATTCAAAATTTTGAAATGTTACTTTGTAGAGAAAGCTTTCTGGCACAAAACTAGATTCAGCAAAATAATTTATTTGCTTAAAAGATTACTGTGAGGAAGATCTAGTGGAAGAGGAAGAAGGCAAGATAGCTTTCAGAAGAGTAATATATCCAGAAAATATAATTTAAAAAATATCTTTGTTTCTTCGTGGCCTATTAACTTCCTAAAGCTTCTGTGTTGTTTTCACATCCTAGAATACCTACTGCCAACACATTGGTTTGGAGTTTATGTTCATCAATGATGTGGAGCAGTGCCAGTGGATCCGTCAGAAGTTTGAGACACCGGGAGTTATGAAGTTTACTAATGAGGAGAAAAGGACTTTGTTGGCAAGGCTGGTGCGCTCAATGAGGTATGCTGGGGTGGTGCTGGGGAGCCGCGCTGTGGCTGCTGGGTGGAAGCTGGCGTGGGAAGCTGGTGCAGTCTGTAAACTGCCAAGGTGGGGGTGAGGAGTCTAAGTGAAATCTGGAGTAGAGCTGGGTGTAGCTGACTTGGTTGCGATATCAAAGGAAAGCTCTGAAGTATGTCAGGGTCTACGTAGTGACTTAGTCGTCTGTCTTAAGAAAAGGCAGGTTGTGTTCTCTAACAATTGTATGGCCTTTAGTGGTACATCTGGCAATGTTTTCATTGGCTTGTGGAGAGACACTGGGAAAAAATTGTTTCAACGGACTAGTAACATACATCTGTGTTAAAAATTCACAACCTAAATAGGTTGTCATAAATAATAGGTTGTCATAAAATAGGTGTCAGAACAACGCTGGATACTGATCTGCTCTATTCTCTCTACCGTGCATCTTTCTAGTAGCACAGGATCAAAGGAAGCCATCCTAACAGTCAGCCCAAGGAGAATTTTTAGATGGGTGAAATGTTGATGTGAGCATTGTTTAACTGACTGGGATGTTAACGGTCTCTGGAAAGCTGTGCCAAGATGGGACTGGATTTGAGAGGCATAATGTGATTTCAAGTCTTGTTTTTGCCCTTTTCCTTTTGAGGTGTACCAACATGTTCTGTACTGCTGCACGACCTGGCAGCAGGAGTTTTGGCCTCTGCAATATATGAAGGCATGTTTGGAAACAGCATGTTGATGGCTCCCATTATGGCTGTCTGTATGCAAACACTGTGATCTCAGAGACTGAATTACCCTCTCACCCCTAGAGTCAGACTGTCTTTTTGGGCACAAGATTTATTCCAGTTCTTACAATCTGAAACAGTTTGCATATCCTTTGATAAGCACAAGAATTAGAAATATATAAAGATACATATTTTTGATTAAACGTCTGTGTTCAAAGACTTAAAAATGAAGTGCTCATTGGGGGAGTTGGAAGGTATTTTTGCCAGGTGTTTCGTTTGCCAATATTATAGCAAGATTGTTTGGTTAAATTTCATTTAAACAGAAATAAAAATGTCACTTGATGGTCAAGTGAATATTGCACTTGACTAAGTTCAAGCCCTCAGTATGAATCATCACCATTTATCTTGAGACAAGAATTTGTGCTTTTATTCCTGCCTGTCTAAACTTTGGAAAGATCTAGAGTTTCTAGTAGCGTGAAAGAGCTGAATGTTCATCTGCCAAATTAATTGTCTGCTGAAAATGCAAGAAAAAAGTTTTACCTAAATTTCTATCCAGCTATCTTTAGCGTGCATTTTTTCTTTTTCTTTTTTTCTTTCTGAAAATGATCAGGAGAAAAAACTGGTTTTGTGGAAAACTGGTTGTTCTCTTGAGATTTGTGACTTTTTAAAGCAGATAGTCATCACTTTGCTCAAGAATAATGTTTTTAAAAGTGTTCATTCCAAGTGCTACATAGTTCAGGTACTTGAAACTGAATTTTAAAGTAAGATTTCTCACCCTTTTTGGTTTTCACTGGTAGGTTATTGAACAAAGGGTCATTTTTAACTCTTCCTCCTGTAAAACAGTCATGGTATATCTTTGAGCTGCCTTGTGTATGCATTAGTAAACATGTTAGACCCTAACTGTGTAGTGTGATCTGGGCATCTTCTTAAGCCTGTGCAGGGTCAAGCAGTTCTAGATTATCCCTTTTGAGAGCAACCATCTTTCACAGACTTGCTCCTCTCTGGGTACTCAGTATGTGCAGTGACAGTGGATGAGCTGTTGTCAGCCTTTGTGGCATACGGAGGACTTGCAAGATGTGACTGTGAAATACTGTAGTTTTGCACACTTAGTGGGAGTTTGCCTCAAATAATGAACTTTCTGCTTGTCCAATACTGGCTTAACTTGCAGCTGCAGAGAGAAGGAAAACAGCTTCTACACCACTTTGACTTGCCCTGGAGGACCTGCTGTTCATGTGGAACCCCGCTTTCAGTTTATATAAACTGGCAGAGCCCCACAGTCTTCCCTGAGGAATTCTGGCAGCATAGCTCAGCTGAGGGTCTGGCTTGTTGCTTAGATGACTGAATTGTAAGGGTATTGATGGGTGAGCTAAGGAGAATCTTTTGGCAACTCTTCATTTCGCTGCTTTTAGGATTTCAGTCTGAAGAGGTAAATGTCAGCATCCTAAGTGAGGAATAAGCTGAGTATTAATGGATTAGGGCTGTCTTATGAGTCAAGGTGTTGCACAGATGATGTAACCAATACAGTTATTTTCATGAAGATTTATTTTCTTTGCCTCTTGTATCTCCAAGCTTTACAACATATAATGCTTTCAACGTTTGTTAAAAGGTACTTTTTAACTACTCACATTGCCTCTGGCCCAAATGCATTAAAGAATGAAAGAACACAGAGCTGTCAAGGATTGACATCTTTCTGCTGCTGAAGCTGAGGCAGAGATACCAATGTCCTAGTTCTTGGCATGTCACCAACAGTTACATCACAGTCTGAGGAGCCCTGCCACTGAATAGGATCTATGAAATAGGTGTGCTTTCTACTCTGGGTTTTTAGAAGTATTTAATTGTTACTTCCAGAAAATACAGGTTCTCTGTTATGTTTTCTTCAATACATAGAAGACACTTCTTTGCTGTCACTCTGCCTTCCCGGTGGTCAGCATACATTTTGTGTACATAGGAAGGAGCAGAATATAACTTTACGTGAATCTTGTCTGAGGTGGAGACTCTTCTTCCTGTCTGAATTTTTTCACAGTCCTAGTAAATAGATCTCAAATGGAGGAGAAAGAAGACTTAATTCTCTCCTGTGTCTCCCTCCCTAATGTGACTTACTTTGAGGCCTAAAAACATGTATTCACAGACATTTTAAAACAGCATAATGTAATTTTATCTGCTAAAAGATGTTTGACAATGAGCACGTGCTACATTATCTTAACACAAACACTCTGTCTTGTTTTTTCGGGTTTCTTTTTGGCAAAGATTTGAAGACTTCCTTGCTCGCAAGTGGTCTTCCGAAAAGAGATTTGGTTTGGAAGGATGTGAAGTAATGATTCCTGCACTGAAGACCATCATTGACAAATCCAGTGAAATGGGAATTGAATATGTTATAATGGGGATGCCTCATAGGTAATGTCAATGGAACTCCCCCAACAAAAACAGGCTTATTGTCTTAAGACGAGTTTTGAGTTCTAGGCTTTTATTAACTAAGTTGATATTAGAGAAGCTCGAGTAGCAAGAATATGTCATACCGAGTAGTGGGAACACAGAATTGTAACAAGTACTTGTCGGTGAGAGGCTACAGGCTTCACAAGTAAATGCCAGTGAAACCCTCTTCAGTGTGTATCGAAGTTGCAAGCAAATGTGGCAGCAGCCGTGCTGTCTGTCCCATTGTGTAAGGTCTGGGACTGAGGAAGCTTGGTGAGATAGTATCAAACTTACTTTTGCAGTCTGCCTTTATTAGTTATTAGTGGCATTATAGTAAGACTGCTAGATAGCTGTGAAATTAATTGCTCATACTTGGATAACCAGGTGTTATAAAATGTCTGTGGGAATGCATTGGAGGAACTTTGCAATGGGAAGGAGAAGGGTAGAAAGAAGGGTTTCAGGTTCAAAAGCTTGAAGTAACTTCTTACTATGAAATTTCTGACAGAATGGCTTGCTGATTTTATGTTTCCTGCTGTTAACATTACTGTTTTTTGAGACATAACTGTGTTTGGAATTTTCTTAGAGGTAGACTGAATGTATTGGCAAATGTAATCCGGAAAGAGCTGGAGCAGATCTTCTGTCAGTTTGATCCCAAACTTGAGGCAGCCGATGAGGTAGGATGCTTCTTCAATAGATCTATATAGAGAGGTCAACATTCAAGCTATTTTTTAGTCATTTTGGTCATAGTTATTATGAAAATAGCATTATCAGCTGCTGAGATGTATTGTTGTCTTTACTAGTTTGAGGAATGTAATTCAGTGAATTTTTTTAACGAATCTAAAGACTATACTGTACCTCTGACTTGCAGAAGGTATCTCAGGAATGATTGTAGATAAGTTAGTTCTGGGTCATTTGACTGAGTTCGTAATCTCAAAGCATCTTTCTTTGTTTTATACAAATGAAGTTAGTATCAATATTCTGTAAATATTAATCCAATATTGGCTAGTGACACTAAGATAATAAAATAGGAACCGTGTTCCAATTTGAAATTACGTTGTCAACACCACAGGGCGTACTGGTGTACGATTAGCTAGATGTGTTTTTCAGACTGAAGCACAAATTTTAGGCGTAGTCAATTGGATGTGGCTGGTATGAATGACATTCCTGAATCATGAATACTTCATGCATGTTAGGGATCTGGGGATGTAAAATATCATCTGGGAATGTACCATGAGAGGATCAACCGAGCAACAAACAAGAAAATCACTCTGTCCCTGATGGCTAACCCTTCTCACCTGGAAGCAGTTGATCCTGTTGTGCAAGGGAAAACAAAAGCCGAACAGTTTTATCGAGGGGATACGGCAGGGAAGAAGGTACAGATTGTTTAATATAGTAACTCTTACCGGTGTTTTTTTCGTTTATTTTTAATAAAAATAGCTTACAAGTAGTTTTGTATCATAGCATTCCTCTCTTCCTCCTTCACAAAAGGGATATATCTCCTGTTGAACTAGATAGGGGTTTTGACATGGTACCTCAAAGGTAACTCTAGGAAGTAGGATCAAAACTTCCTTTCATTTGTGAACTGAGAAAGGTAGAAGAATGCTGAGAAGGCTATATAAAAATACAGTTCTATTTTGTAAGCACTGCTGAAATACAGAGCAAAGAAATCCTGTTGAGAAGCTGAAATGGAAGTTTTGCTTTCTAATATATATGTGGATATGTGTGTATAATCCTCCCTTAGGTTATGTCCATATTGTTACATGGGGATGCTGCCTTTGCAGGGCAAGGAGTGGTGTATGAAACGTTTCATCTTAGTGACCTGCCGTCCTACACCACAAATGGCACTATTCACGTTGTGGTCAACAACCAGGTAAGAAGTAGAACATTTTGCATTCAGTTTGTCTGCTGAATAGCTGCAAGTTTATTTCTTTTTATTCTTACTTGTTATTAGCTGGGTGCATTGTCCCCTCTGTATGTCAGAATGCTTAGGATGTTCCTGAAAATGATCACAGTATCCGGCAACTCTGAGTGGATGGTATTTTATCACCTGTATTTATTTCATTCAATTTGTAAAACTTAATTGGATTGGGTTTGCTTTGTTTTGTTTTGGGGGGAGCAAAAAGAAGCTAGCTAGCCAAAATGAAAAGCTGACACTAGTGCTGTATAAATGACTATTAAATGAAAACCTCAAGGGTGCAAAACAAAGTAGAGGGAGATGCCCAAATTATTTTAATGGAAGTTTCTGGCATTTCTAGATTGGCTTTACCACAGACCCCCGTATGGCTCGTTCATCTCCATATCCTACTGATGTTGCTCGTGTGGTCAATGCTCCCATTTTTCATGTGAATGCTGATGACCCTGAAGCAGTGATGTATGTGTGCAGTGTAGCTGCAGAATGGCGAAACACGTTCAATAAAGATGTGGTGGTTGACTTGGTAAGTCTTTGTTTTCTTAACTTTTCATTCTGTGTATTGTGTACTACTCTTATTTTTCTGTGGCTTAGATAGCCCGGTCAAGAAACATACTTTGTTTTTAAAGGCCTTTAGTTTTTTCATTTAAAAAACCTGAACAACTAACAGGCCCACAAGAATCTGTAAATGTTTTTATACCAGAAGCCTTCTAAAATGTCTGTAAAACTCTGAAATTGAAAGATTGAATTTTACGTTTTTCCTTACCAACAGATACAATCTTTCCCATTGTAGGTTTGTTACCGTAGGAGGGGGCACAATGAAATGGACGAACCGATGTTCACCCAGCCTCTAATGTACAAGCAGATCCATAAGCAGGTGCCGGTGCTGAAGAAGTACGCTGACAAACTGATTGCAGATGGGACCGTAACGCTGCAGGAGTTTGAGGTACACGTCCACAGAATTAAAGGGAACTTAAGCTCTCACTAGGAAGACACAACTGTCGCTGTGTGCTCTCTGCTTAAAAACCTTCCGTTACCGTGATAAGTCTTCACCCTTTGACACTTTCTGATTCAGTTTGGTTTGGATTTTCATGTAAAATAGATTGTATTGTTGTAACAAAAGGGCTGAAAGCACTGTGAAGTAATTCATAACATATTGCACAGAAAGAAGTGTTTCAGTTCTGAGATTTGTAAAAGGTGATCAAATGCGAGTGTTGAGGATGGAGGGGTTTGTCAACTGTTTTTCATCTCTAGAACCTTGATTCATCAGTAAGACAGTATTTAAACACTCATAGGTATAATTATAGCATCAAATTGATAGCCTTGACAGGCTTGTATCCACCAACAATGCAATAAAATCAATTTAATCTTTTTATTTTCTTGCAATGATTCAAGTAAATTCAGAGATTATTTGAAATATTCCAGAAGGAATGAAGTGCAGTCTGGTGCCTGTATTAAGCTGGTCAGGTCTTTACCTTAATCTTTTTGAAAGTGAGGGTGTAGAGTGTAGATGCAACAAAGGACTTTCTGAGAAGGTGTGGCTGTGTAGTGACACATTATTGCAAATCAACAAAAAAGCAGTTTGTGTAGGTGTGTTTTGTTATCTGTGGGAATGGTCATGGCTGATGCAGAACTGTCTATCTGGAGTTGTTGTAAACCTGTGTCAGCAGTGACGTGGGCTTTGGTGACTGGATCCAGGATGGTTGTTTTGCTGTACAGGCTGAGCACAACATTGCTATTCATTACTTGGAAGATGAGCTAGTTTGATAACTGGAGTGGGGTTTTGAATTGAGACAGATATTATAGAGGCATTCTGCCTCTGCAGAGTACTGCTTTGTACCTGTTGCCATTGACAGGTGTGGCCAGCAGATTCTTAGCTAGACTCTCCTAGCCAGACTAGTTTTCTAGGAGATTCTTTTGTAGTCTTTAGTGGCTTCTGTAGCCAGACGTGTGAGAGCTGGATAATGCTGATCGTAGAAATACGATGGTAAATTGTATTTAGTACTTCGGTTCTGTCTCATTCTAGAGCAACGCTTGTGAATTCAGCTCTCTTTACTTCTGTAAAACCTGTCCAGTAAACTGATTTTATTTAATGTGGGTAAGCATGTTTCTAGAAGGCAATTTGATCCTAGATTAAAAAAAGAATTGTTTGCATAATTGTAACTAAATTTTCTTCTGGAGTTAAATAACTTTTTGTCATACTGAATGACAGGTGTCATCTGTAAGATACAAGGGTGTTATGTTTATTCATTTTAAAAATAAACTTTTGTTCTACAGGAAGAAATTGCAAAGTATGACAGAATATGTGAAGAAGCATATACTAGATCTAAGGATAATAAGATCCTTCATATCAAGCACTGGCTTGATTCTCCTTGGCCTGGTAAGAAGTGTCCTGTCCTAGTGTTAATATTATTGTGCTTTTATTTTGAGTGCATATTCTAGAATTCTTAAATGGTTTCTTATCTGAAAGTGTTCCTTTAAAATAGAATATTTGACCTTCGGTTTGCCCCTGTTAATAGTAAATAAAACATTCTGCCAGATCAACTTGAAAGAGATGCTTTTCTTAAAAAACATGCAAAGTAAGGCGTGGCTTTGAAAAAGATGTCTTTTCAGTTTAGCAGAGAAGTGTTTTTCCTGTAATTTTCACTGTCTGTGCCTTCAGGAAAAAGGAGTATGTCTCATGCTCCTTTTTGTTGGGTTTGTTGGGTTTTGGAGTGTTTCTTAGGGATTGAGATATGCCTTTTTTTGGCTGCCTCTGCCCAGATAAGTTGGGACTGCACAGGGAGTGAAAGCAGAAACAAACCAGATCATGCATGCCTGTAAGATCAGGTTCTGTTGTCATACAGATGATCAAAATGATTGTGTCTCCCAGTAAAACATGATGAATGAGGTTTAGGCTGCTGCTTAGAATGTCTTTTAAGAGCTATGAGGTTTTAAATAAATTGTAGATATATCTTAATCAGTCCTTGAACATCTCACCAAATCTTTTACTTCCAGGATTCTTTAATGTGGATGGAGAACCCAAGAGCATGTCTTGTCCTCCAACTGGCATTTCAGAAGACCTGCTGACTCACATTGGCAATGTAGCTAGTTCAGTGCCAGTCAAAGACTTCAAAATACATGCAGGTCAGCTGGAGTCTTTGTTTCTCCTAGTGGCTATGTTTCTTGTTCAGACTTTGTATTTGTGCTCATGAGTTGCTGTTGGGCCATTTCCCAAAGAGGAAAATGCTTGGGACTTTTAACTCTTCCACCCTATGGGCAAGGAGAACGTGACAGTTGAGGTCCTGCTACTTGTGCTCAGCATAATGTTCTTTCAGTATCACGTCGCTTCTGTTCCCTACCTCATTAAAACAGATTTTCCTCTGAGGGTGTTAAAAGCCTCTTTGTAACGTTAATACCTCCTTTCATTCTTCATGTCCTTGTGGAAAATGCTGCCTCTATGCAGCGTGTTTGTGGGACTTACTGGGAAGTAAGGCACCCATCACAGGAAGCACTATTAATGGGGGTTTTTAATGCTAAAACCAGTGGTAATTTGAAGTCCACTGAAAATACTTTTCTTGTGGTTTGATAACTTTCTGTTCAGGAATATAGCTTGTTCTTTTCAGACCTGGCAATGTTGCTGATATACTGTGAGCCTAACTTTAGTACAGCTGAATGAACTCTGTGGGGGCAAATTCAGACAGTTTTTTTTTTTCAACTTACCATTTAGCATTGATGATAGCACAAATCTAGTGTTTTCTCAAAAAGTCTTAGTTTTTGGTCTGAAGAGATTCAATTTAGTATTCGGCATCTATTACAGTAAGCAGTTAAATGTGTCTGTCTTACTGGGGAGCCCTGAAGCTGTCTCAGAGTTCGGAGTTAGTTCTTTTACTTTCTCGTCAGGCTGAAGTCTACAGCTCTACAGGGAGCAATAGAATGTTCATTCCATGGGGAAACATGGAGACACTTTGTTTAGGGATCTTTTTTTCTTTTGTTGGCTTGTAGGGAAGGTACTTCAAATCAGGAGAAGCAGCTTTTTTTTCCTATGTAAAATCTCTAGCTAGTCCTTCTTCTCCAGAGTAATCCATCAAGGAACGAAGTGTGTCTGCTGTAGATGTTCCGCGTGTTTGTGTTCCTTTGGGACAATTAAACACTGTTACACGTAATGATGGTAGGGCATTCCCAGTTTTCAATTGCAGGCTTGTTGAGCAGATACAATTGATCGATCAACTTTAAAATTCTCCTATGTATTTATGCACTTTGTTGTGACACTGATAAATTTGAAATTATCGTCAGCCAATAAAATTTAGTATCAAACATTCTAATGATCTCAAAAGTCTTTTCCAACCTAAATGACTCTATGATTCTGTGATTAAAATGGTAAGATGTTCTGTGTTTAGTAACTTAATTAACCATTGACAGTAACACTTGCCAGCATATAAGATAGATTTATGGTTCAAAGCAAATCCTATCTGCTGGATTGTTTTATGCGGTGTAAAAGGCCATGAGAGAGAAAATTTTGGGAGAATTAGAAGGGGCAGGAGCGTTTTTGACTTGTTTTGTCCTTCCACTGGAATGAAACAGCTGATGAATTGCAGTCTTTCAACAAACAGTTGGAAGATTTTGTGAAAAGTTTAGTATATTCTAAAGAGAAAATTTTCAAGATTTTTTCTTTACTTAAAATTCAACAATTTCAATGACGTTATATGTCAAATGAAAACAGGGAGATTTTTGTAAAAATGGAGAAAGTAACAAAGGGAAATATGGGAATGTAAAAAATAGGACAGCTTACCAAAAAATCAGTGCAAATGCGAAAATAAGATGTTGTCAAGTGACACTGAATACACTAGGCTTATAGCCTCAGAGCTGGAAGACTTCCCTTTAAAAGTCACAGTGTTGTAACGTGTGTTTTGGGTTACCAAATTATACAATCTTCACTGTAAAAAAACCCACTCAACCAACCAACCGAAAAACCCCAAAACAACAGAAAAACCTATTGGTTACCAATCGAAAATCTGTTGGCAGCTGCTATGATTTCCTATTTATATGATACTCATAGTATTGATTAATCCAGCCTGTTTCACTTTGTAACATCTCCAGAAGTCCAATAAGACAAATGCCAAGAAAAAATGAGAGAGAAAAAGGGAGAAGAAAAAGTCACAAACCTGATAGCTGATGTTTTCAGTCTTTCATGAAACAGTACTTGGTGTTAGAGATGTGAAAATAAATCTTTGGGAAGAAGTATTTCACCATGAGTCTTTTTGATTGTTCTCAGTAGTTTCTGACACAACCAACCTTATTTTCTTCTTCTCAAACAAGGTATGAACATTATGCAACCCTTTGCCTGGGAAACAAGTTACTTTACTTTGCTAGTAGTTCAGTTCTGGAAGAACAGTTTGCAGACCTTTTTAAGATCTGTGTTTAACTTAGCCAGTGGGGAAGGGGAACGGTGAATGTAATGTGAATATAAAATATCTCTGAAGTAGGTCCATTGACTTGTGGTCTTTATTGCAATGTAGGCCTCTCTCGGATTTTGAGAGCCCGCTTGGAAATGACCAAGAACAGGGTTGTTGACTGGGCCTTAGCAGAATACATGGCTTTTGGCTCGTTTCTGAAAGAAGGGATCCACGTCCGACTAAGCGGACAGGATGTGGAGAGGGGTACTTTTAGGTGAGTATTGAGTTGACTGTTAAATGCTGTCCCATTCTTAAAGAAACACCTTGGCATTTTTTAAATAATATGGTCTTCTGTGGGAAAGGGGAAGTTGAGACTATTCAGCATCAATCTGAACGTTTTAGATTCTGGCAATCAAGAATGTTCTAATCTCCTGTGTCTCTGTAAACAGCATTTTAAAGAATTGTATTTAAGGGAGAACGACTGTTCCTAAATACTTTCTTCCTTCTCTTGCTGAAAAGCAGAATTTTTTTTTTTTCCTGCTTTTTAAGTAAAAATTCAGTTCCAGTCCATCTCATTGTGAGAAGTAAAAGGATATGTGCTGCTGCAGATTCTGAAGTCTTTTAAATACCATTCCCACGGTGGCTGCTTGGAACGCGGGTATTCTGTGAACAAACACGTTGCCGGTTGGAAAGGCTTTTTAAAATGAAATAAGGTCTTTGGTACCAGGACTTTTTTAATGACTGTGGAGCATGAACAAACACAGAGTCTGATCGCTTCTTAAAATATATACAGTTCTTACCTGATTCTCTGCGGAGTAAAATGTTAATGATGTATTTAATTGAAGCCTTTGATGCGAAGCCCATTGCTGGGGGTGAATGAACCAGCAGCTGCACTGTGCTTCATTGTGAATGCTTGCAGAAAGAGAGAGAAATCTTGGTGCCTGTCTTCTGTGGTACAGTGCTCTGTTTCTGTGCTGAGCTTCCTTTGGCACCCAGTCTTTGGGGCTTTCTTCTTTTTGCTCCTATTCTAATGGCAGTTTAACAAAATCATTTGGATAAGACCTGAAGATAAAACTGAAGATCAGGAGATTCCCGCCCTGCACCCCCACCCCCATTTTTCATCCTCTTTGATTTCAGTACCGTAGTCTTGTAAAGTGGTGAGCATCTCCTGGGAGAGGAACGCACATGTTCGTTGTTTAGCAGCCTACCCACCTATTTCAGGTGAATGCTTAGTTATGTCTAGCGCACACCTATAGACTTGTCTGTAGAATACTGGTTCTCTGTATACCAAGTTCCCTCACTGGTGGAAGAGGATTTTCCAAAACTATTGCCCAGATTTTCTTGACTTTCAAGATAAAAATAATTGTTATGCTCACAGCAATATAGGGAAAAAGATAAAAAGCATATGTTGAAATAAAAAGCTGTTTAGACTGGTGAAGACTGGCTCAGGGTTCCTGTGCCATCTGGATTTTATTATTCAGTCTTTTCTAAAAGGAGTAAAAAGGCATTCAAATAAATTTTGTGAAGTTCAGGACTGAAGCTGGTACTGCAGATGTTAGATTTATAGCAACCTGGTTCTGCTTTACCACTGAGTTTTGAGTTTGCCTGATGCGTAGTGGGAGCTACAAAACACTAGCCTGTAGAGTGATTATGAATTTTTGTTATGAATGTGATAGGGCAGTTGGACAATAAAGGGTGAGATTAAAAAAATGACCTGAGGAAGTCAGAGAATATGCAACTACTCTGTTAAACAAAAGAGAACGCTGTAGAAATGTGTAAGACAGCCTATTGCATTCAGGCTCATTTCATCAGAGGAACAGGTAGAAAAGTTAACTTGCAGTACAAGCACATCTGAGAGATGAGATACTGCAGTTGTCAGTAAAGCCACTCTTTTTTTGGCTGTGGTTGAGTTTTTTTCGCTTGTAATAAAGGTGAGCAACTTCCCGAACAACTGAAGACATTTGCAAATGTTGGTGCATTTTTATTGGAAAAAACACATCGCAAACACATAGGAAGTGTATGTCATGTTATCCTCTCCTTGTACTGAGAAGATCCTTCTTCTCCCCCCAATCTCTGGGACTAATTGAAGAGGGAGTATCAGCTAGAATTTGGGAAGAACTTAAGATACTGCATTACCATAATGAAAGCAACATGACTGGAGTGCTTTCACTGTTTTGGAGCTTCAGAAGTGCTGTCTAGAAAATGGTACTTTCTGTTAGTATTCAATACGATGGTTGCCTTTCCTCCTGTTTCAGTACTCAACGTTATCAATAGACAGAAGCTAGATAAAAACTACAGATAGAAGCGCTGGGCCCTTTCTCATCTTGGAGACGTACTGGAGAAGGGAAGGAAAAGGGGAGAGAGACTTGATTCTGTACTGGTTTGATGTCGGTAAACCTGACAATCACGCAACAGCAATATCTGACTTGTACAACTGCATTTCTGGGTGTCTATCTATGCTCATTGTAATCATCTTCTGCTGCGGAAGAACAAAAATTTGTGCTCGAGGCTTATCGCCTATCTAGGCCTTCTATCTTTGGCTGAATGACAGAAATAAAATGACAGTGGCAAAAATTATTTCTGCCTAACAGCTGTCTGGTGTGTGTACTCTCCCGTTCCTACCAGCTTCCCTCCCTGTGGTGTTCTCCAAAGATTCAGTCTTTTCCTGGCCTTACATTGTTGACTTCTAAATAAATTTCAGAGCTCTTTTGCTAGCGTTCATTATAGCGAAGGGAAGCACAAAAAGATTCCGTCATTAGTTCAGTGTTGGCAGCTGTACAACACACAGTAGTTGTGAGCAGTGTAATAACTGTCCTTCTGTTAGCAGTTGTAAAGCTGGACTTGTTGGTGTGATTCACTCGGTCTGCTCAGAGAGTTAATGGATGACAGTAATTACTCCAGTCATCTCTGTTTTGGTGGTGTTCCTCGGTGCCCCATTCTGGTGCTGATTAATGGTGTTCTAGAGAGCTGTAAATGGTGCATGTGAGTGGAAACAGCAGCAAAGATGATACCACTGCTTCAAGTCTTGATGCTGAGATTAGAATTAGATTAAGTTTTTGCATAAAAGGCAAACAACAGTTGTTTTAAGGAAGAGAATAACAGAATTTGCTAGGGAGGCAGCATGAAATATTTTTAATAGCAGTTTTGTTCTTCTGTGTTTTTTTTTGTTTTTTTTTTACTGTAATCAGTCTATTTCATTGCAACAACCTCCTCCCCCCACCCAGTTCTACTAGCGATGAGGTATCTTCAGTTTCTGTGAGTGCTTGAGGACAAGCCTGGGTATTCAGTGAAAGTCCTTATAGTGCAGCAATTGTATTTAGACATGTGATTGTATCTCTAGGTTTCAGCTGAAGCAGGGTATTTTGTAAAGCAAAGACAACTGTGCTGCTTGCATGCCCTCTAGAGAATGTGGCTTTGGTGGTTTGTCTTTGAAAATAGCTCTGTTAAAGCCCAAAGTTAATCTTAGCTAACGAATTTCTTTCTACAACCCTTCGCAGCCATCGTCATCATGTGCTTCACGATCAAGAAGTCGACAAGAGAACGTGTGTTCCCATGAACCACCTCTGGGAGCAGCAGGCCCCCTATACCGTCTGCAACAGCTCCCTTTCCGAATACGGTGTCCTAGGTATGGCTCGGAGTAGCTGTCTGACAGCTCTGCTTGTGTTTTAATAGGTCTCAAGCGAGATGTTGGAAATGATGACTGCTGATAGTTTTGTTGGTTTTTTTTTCAGATTTTGCTTTAACGTGGTTAAGCTTTCTGGCTACCAAGTTTTACTTTGTTACTTGAGTTTGCCAAGCCTCAAACCAAACAAAAAACATCTCCTTCTGCTAGTGGCCTTTAATAATAAACGCTCTGCCTTTTTTGTATTTTGACTTTATCACATTCATAACATTTTTGTATTAAGAGGGGATCCAGGAATTGCAGAACAGGGGCCTAAAATCCAATCAAAATGCCTAAACCGATCCCCCCACACCCTCTGAAAAAAGTAGTTTTCTCAAGAGATTCAATTAATTTACCCTGTTCATTGTCAGATTTGTCCCTTATTCTTACTTTGAATGGTTTTTGAAAAATCATTGTCAGATATAAACTTTAAGCCAAACCCTTGTTTTTTTCCTACAGTGTGCTATGATGGGTTTCAGTTTTAATGTATATTTTAGTTTTAACATTTTAGAATAAATTAAAAATTAGAGGGGAAAACTTCAACGGCGTGTATGTTTGCATTGTTTCTTTTTGTTTTCTTTAGTTTTTGAATGTGTTGCTTGTGGTATCAGGCATATGGATTTGCAGGTTTCAGTGTGCTTTTGCGATGCAAAGCTTTCTGCACTCTTCAAATGGTACACTGGTTTGTTTAGGCTGCTCAGAACCTGCTTGTACTTCAAAACTACAAACTGGGAGACTTAAGTAGCTTTTGGTGGAAAAGTCACAGAATATGCTAGCATTGGTCTCATTAGTGTTCAACAGGAAATTATGTAGTAATGACAGAAGATGAATTTCAGAGAATAATACAGCTACACAAGAAGCAGAGCTCAGCAAGAAAGGAAATGGAAAAAAGCTGTAAAACAGTTGTATAAGATTCAGGTATCAAAGCTCTCCCTCTCAGGTTCTGGCATCTCTTAAACAAGCATCCCCACATTTTACAATTTTGGGATTCGGTTGAAAGTATCCATCTGTTGTGGTTGATCTTGGCAATGCTGGAAGATACACTTAATGCTTTCTCAAAAGGGGAGAAACTGTCAAGAAAATCAGGGGCAGTTGGTAATATAGATATAAAAATCCATGCTAGCCTTATCTGAACTGCTATTCTGAGCGTCCTATTTCAAGAAAACAAATTCTTGTTAGTGATAACATTAATCATAGTGAATTATATTTTTGGTACCGGACAGACATTTTACCTTCAGTTGCAGAGAATGGATAACCTCACTCTGACATGTTGAGGGTGGCAAGAGGAATGTGGAGCACAAACCAAATGCATCTAATAATTTATCAGAAGTGTTATTGAATCTATGGATAAATAATGAAATCTTGTTTCATATCCATTTCAGAGCTAGTGTGAAGGTTAAAAATGAAACATTGCAGTAGATAAATGTGGTAATTGATAGCTGCTGTCAAAGTTACAGAAATATTTGATCACATAGTCATTTTTACATATGCTACATATTACCTAGCGCTAATGAAATTAAAGCGGTATAAAACTATAGTTGGAGCATGGGCTGAAGAGCTGAGGGGTTTTAGCTATTTTTGTTAGCTCTGTGGCAGAATTGATGCAAACAAGTTTGTATCTCTATAAGCTGGTACAGTAACATGTAAATAGGAGAGTAAAAGAGGAGATGTGTATAAACGTAAGAGAAATAATTGTTGTAGATAAAAAGCAAGAATTTAATTTCAGAGAATGTTATTGTTAGGTTTTTTTTCCCAATTTCCTGTTGTTTCATAGAGTTTGGTCTGGGGGTTCTTAACTTGAGCCTGTTTTAAGTGATTATTATATTATTTTTTTTTACTGAAACTGCCATGTTTCTGTGTTGGAAGTGATTCTATAATTGTTTCCTCTCCCTTGCTAACTTTTACATATGAACCTTCTCCAACATGTTTACTCTTGTGTATTGTATCCATAGAGAGACAGTGTTGGGATAAGCAGCAGTGTGTGAACATCTTCTAGTTAAGCATCTCAGTCAAAGAGGAGCTGTTAGAATTGTTACCTGTTCAGCTGGTAACATCACTGCATGTCTGTACTAGGTGGAAGAATAAGTGAACACTTGCAGTTCAAAGAGTTGATCCTTCAGGAGTGGCAACCCTCCACCCCCCCCCCACCCCCCCAACACTTGATTTTCTCTAACTGCTATTTCTGCTATATAAGCCTGTTATAAGGAACAGTTTGGGATTAGTGCCCTAAAGTATTGGGAGGTCGGGGGGAAGAGCTGGGAGGGTTGTGAGAGGATACAAAGAAGAAAAAAAAGGGTGTTAAGAATTTAATTTATGACTGTGTTAACATGCAGCACCTCAGAAGCATTTTGGGAATTCCTTTAGTTTCTGTAAATTAGAGCTAAATAAAAATGGATTGAACAGCCCAGCATGATTAAACAGATTATTTCCTTGGCAGGTACATAAGCCAAGAGCTGGCATCTGTTCAGAGCTGTGAGCTTTGCACCAAGTTATTGTTGAGCTGGTTAGGAACGCCTGGAGTGTAACTGCTCCATTAAAATGATACTCTGATGAGATTGATTTCATGTAGAAATAAAACAAAGGCAGTCTTGTTAACTTGTGGTTCAAACAGTTGCTCATGTTTTGTGTACAGGAAGCTGTAGAGTGTGTGTACTGGGGCATTAAATCAAAGTATTTAACAACCTCTGATAGTTTTGTTTGACATCCTATGTCTACTGTTTTTAGCTATATCCAGACTATTACCGTTTAGTTGTGCATCCACTCATCTAGCTATAAATTTTCCCATTTACTGAAACTGAATGTCTGGGAGTACAAGTGATGGCTGTGTAAAGTCATTTAAGCAAAACAGTTTGAGTTTATTTGCTGATTGAGGTAGAGGAGAAAAGCATAAGTAACTTACAGGCACTCCACATAACCTCTTCAGCATTTTTTAAATACTTCAAAAGATCTCCTGTTGTTGTTTACCACTCTCAGAATGACTTGTGTAGTGTTGATTCTCTATCCAGGAGATACGACCTCCACGCAGGTCAGGTTCAGTACTGTCTTTGAGAGGTCTTGGGCTGCAGCATCCTATACTGGGAACTTCCAGGGAGCATCCAGGCAAGATAGACTTGGAACAAGGGCGTAATTCAGCAAATTCCCGAATGATGAGGCCGGGAGTGCAGCTTTTTCAAGGGGGGAGGTCATGGTTAAAGTAAAAGATGAAGGGAAGAGGACAGGTACCAATTTAAACTTGTTTTTTGCAATACACTCTTAGGATGAAATATGTAGTATTACTACTCATTCAGAACAGCATATTTTTAAAGTTAGGAGTAGCAAATACAATTACCTGTCAGAAATTGTCTTAGGAAATAGGACAGACCGTGGTAACCAAGGACCTGGTTTTCAGTGGCATCTGCGTGGAGCTCTAAGAAGGCATCGGTCTTTCTGTTTAATAGAATCAGCCACCAGATGGGTATTAACTTCACTTTCTCCTGGTTTGTGTTTGGGTGCATGTCCCTCAGAGTCCCTGTGCTTAGATTTTCTGTTAAACATAGCACAAAACAGTCTTTGTAAATTTCCTCTTTCTGACATTAAATCCCTGCACTCATAAGCCCTCTGTAACTATTAGTTAACATTCATGCCTGAAGTCACTTTGAAATCATATTGAATTAAGCTATAGCCTTACTTACATTAATTGAAAAACTACAGTTCTTACGACAATCATGAAAAGTGCTGTGGGGAAAAACACAGCGTAATATGCTGTGTAAGCTGCCACTTTGCTTGACAACACCTCTTTCTGTGCCAGAGTGACAGAAGAACAGTAAGGGAGCACAGCAGGAACTGGACTAATAGAAACAAGCATTTCTGCTATGCCTGTCATCTAGGGACCTTAATGAACTTCAGCAATTAAAACATTAGTTTGGCAACCTTAGTCAAGTGCTGTGTATTTTTATTTCTTTTCTCCCCTCAGTTTGGCCGTTTACCAGACACTGGTCCCCTGTGCCCTGGTGTGCTCTGAGCCCTGAGCAGCTGTCGGGTGTTTGGGAGCTGGTGCCCTGCCACCCTTCGGGTGTGCGGGTTCTTTACCGGTCGTTCTTTGAAAGCCACATCTTGCAGCCTAGTTGTCTTGGCACTGGATTTCCTCACAGCTTAAACCTCGTTCTCTGTTTCTTTCTGTTTCTAGCTGTGTAAGAGTTAAACTTTAAACTCACAATGTTTGCACAGCATTCTGAAGAAATGTTCAGCTCTTGCCTCTGCAGACACAAACGAAAGTTTGCCAGGTCTCTGCTGCAGTTTTTTTAACCCTTTACTCATGAGGGGCTGCGTTAGGAAGCTGCTCCCCTGCAGTTCATGTTCTGTCTCTAGAACTGTGGAGTCTTTCTAGCTCAGGTCACCTTCCCTGACATTGACTCATCTGATGGCCCACAAGTCCCTTTCAGGAGAAGCACCTCACCCTCTCCTGGGTTGTTCACCTTTCATATGTCTAGGTGTCTTTCCACCAATATTTTATTCTTTTTTTAGTTTAGCTTTAAATTTTGTTCAGATCTTGTTCTTTAAACTGTTTTCTCTGCATGCAAGTAGGAGTAGTAACTCTTGACAGACTCCCTGATAATTGCTATAATTGCTGGTGGAATAGCTTTGATGTTAAGAACTCTCATTGTCATTTGCCTGGTGGAAAATGAGTTCTGGTATAACATAGACATATGTTCCATGAAATGGTCTTGGCAAAATTGATTTCAAACATTAATCGGAATGTACAGATTACATTTGGATATATTTTCCCAGATATTTTTATGGCTGTCAGCAAGCCTGCAAAAGGCACCAGTGTTAGGATCACACCTTTCAATGCGGCTTCACCTGGGACATTGTCACCTTGTGAAGATTATTAGACAAGTGGGCAACAAGATACAAAATGAGATATGGACACACTTTTTTTCTGTCTGAGTTTTAGGGGTGATTTTGATATACGAAACAGAATTACATGTGTGCTCTGAGCAAGTTTTAAATATGCACAGAGCTCCATACTCTTTGAAAAGCACTGTGTGATTATGGCTAACTCCAAGCAGCCAAGACTTCAGTTTGTTCTTCTGTAAAAGCTAGATTAGCCCATCCTTACAGAGAGCAGCATATGTGCAAATAAGTCTTGAACATATTGCATATTTTCTCAACCATGTCACCCAATCAGTAGAAATGGTCTCTTAATGCTTGTGTAAAATTAGAATGGGATTCAAGCCTGTCTAGGGAAATCTATTTTTCAGATACCTTTGGGAACATGCATTGAAGGAGTCGTATAAATTTTTCCACTGTTTGCATTGCATTAAAAACAATAGATTCACACAAATAAGGATGACAGAGGTTTAAAATACATTCCGAAAGACGGGCCATTCAGGCAGTCGGGCCAAAGGAATGGTCAGCAAAGCCCATCCTCTTTGGTAACGCGCTGTCATGGTGACTCACAGGTGAAAGGCTCTCTGGCTGACTTACTGGTCCCCTTTTGGCCTCTGACTTACTAGTTGCCTTTAGGTGAGAACGTGAGCATCTGCTGGGGTTATGGGTGGACTGTTCAGTCAGCCATCCAGAAGCCAGGTGACTCCAAGATTTCTTGCCATAGAGATGGTAAACGAGAAGCTGGATTGGGATAACCGGGGAGTAGACTATGAGGATACGCTATAAAAATCAATGTGTAGAACTGTTTTCTCTGTGAGTAAACAATTTCACTTGAAGCTCTTGTTGCTTTTTTATTCATGCTGTTAATTTGTCCTGCACTTGTCCCTCCACTAACCTTCCGGGAATGTTTGTATACTGACATTGACAGAAAAGCCTGCTCCTGGAGCAGAAGAAAGAAATCCTGTAGTCCCCATTTAGCTGTAGCCATTGAGTTAAGCTAAAGCAATTTCAGTTTCATGCATAGATGACCTATGTCAAAGCTTCATGTCAAGTGTTGGAAGGGTGTTCTTGTAGTTCACGTTATAGAGGGACTTCTCTGATACGTTGCTAGTCTCACTAGGTTTTGTTGAGGTGTTGAGGTTTTCCTTGAAGTTAGTTTAAACTTTCTGTAACTGTATATTCATTAGTTCTCAATTTTATAAGGTGGAAATGCTTGTCCTTAACTCTTTTTCTCCCTCCCTCCCCCAAGTTTGACAGTAAAACTTTCAGGGAAGGAGCTACTTGTGTGTGTTTGTGGTATCCAGCACATGAAGACCTCGATCTTAGCTTAGAGCTCTGAGTATCTGTCTGCTAAAGAACATAAAGTAAAAGTTGAACAAAACCAAAAAAGGGCAAAGAAGGTTTGGATAGGTTTGACTTGATCCTGAAATCTTCCTCCATAGCGAAGTCAATTACTTTGCACCGATAACATTAAAGTAACTCATATGCTGTACGTGCCACATATTGTTCTCTTCTATCTCATACTATATTATTAATTTTTTTTTGATGCCTGGAATGCCAGGCCATCTTAAAGGTATTTTAGGTATTTTTCTATTATCGCTTACACAGGTTTTTGGTATTCTAGTTTTCTTTAAGTAGTTCTCATTCACCTAAAGGGAGGCTCTCCTAGAGGGACTGCAGCCCTTAGTCACCAGGGTATAAATCACAGATGATAAGTATGTGAGAGATGTCAGCTGTCACTTGCTGGTGACCCCGTAGCAGGAGCGTTCTTTGTGTGGAGAATGTCAAGGTGCTAAGTTTGTCTTTTCCAGGAAGCCTGAGGGTTTTTTAAGTTCCTGAAACTTGTCTAATTGGAAGAGTTTTATGGTGAGTTTGATCTGAGTCAGAAACTGTAGTTCAAGTGACTTTGGGTTTTATCATGGCTTCACAACAGTTTACTGTAGTTTACTAAATGCTGCTGGTCACAAAGCAGTATTGGATTTTACTGATATGCAGTATTTAGGAGGCATATTAGGTGCCTGACTTAGGGTTGTATTTGGGCTCATAGACACCTTTCACTCTAAGAAAATGCTACCCACAAACATGAGGTTTTACAGATTGATTTATTTTTTTTTTTTTTGTCCTGTACTCCAGAGAATGTCTGCAAACCCAAATTAATGCATAGTATCTAGATCGGTGTACCATCCTCTCAGATACGAAAGGACTTCTCTCTGCATCCCAAATGCCAGTCTTGGGTGCATTTCTTAATTAAAAGCACACAACTCTTGTGACTGTTCGGAGGTAGGGGGAGGCTGCAGGCTAGTGGGACAAATTGAGCAGTACAGATATTTTTTTACCAGAAGCTGCACTCATTTTTGCTATGAAGCCTATGTTGTAGAACAGAGTTTGAGCAGCTACCTTGCCACAGTAAGGAAACCAGGCAAAAATGGAAATTACGGTGACTGGCACATAGTGAAAATATGAAGCTGAGTGCAGTGCAGGTCAATGGTAGCAGGATGGGACTTTGCAACTTGGGTTATATGGGCAGATCTTAAAATAAAGAAGCTGGAAAGAGACAAGAAATCCAGGTCAGTTTGTTAACTCACTGAGGTTTTTTAGTCTTGCAATTACTCAAGAAAAGAGTTACAACTCATTATCACAGGTTTTTAAATAAAATTTTACAACAGCAAAGTTAGTTGCTTTGCTGGGGTAACCTTCAGTGAGAGTCTATCCATGTTGCAGTTCTGTATTTGAAAGCAAATCTTTATATTCTGTGCAGACCTTCAAAACTTTAACACAAAACATACTTATCCATTGAATATTTATTCTTTATGTGTATGGAACCAGTTTTCCCTCAGTCAGAGCCTCTACATCCAGAGCAGTGCTGCATAACACTGTTTTTTACTGAGAGATTTAACTTTTTGGGGTTTAATCATTCCAAACCATAGGTGTAGAGTATGAGTACAGGTATTCACTCAGCACTGCAGGCTCAGCTGTATCAGTGTCAAAGGAAAATATGAGCAAAGAATTAAATATATATTTTAATATATATACATATATATTATTAGATACTTTTAGGTGTTTAGTATGAAACATGGTATAGAAAAATACCTTAAATTTAAGCGTGGTCATTAAACTGAGACAGGTACTTTGCACGTAGCTAGGTTTTCATGTCCTGACTTGACACAAAATTCTGCATGTGTTCTTTTAAAAGCTAGGCAGCTGAGGCTGTCTCGCACATACAAACACCCTTGTCGTTTCCTGTCTTTTGCCTTTCCGGAGCTCCTAAGAATCAATCACCTGGCTTACATTGCAGTTTAGGTTTCCTTTCGCTCTGCCGATCACTGCCCCAGGTCCTGCTGCAGAGCTGGGGCTTTCTCGTACTGCAGCAGGTCTCCCAGTGAGAGCAGTGGTTAGTTTCTGCCTTTAAAGAGGTAAGTATGGAGCCTGGTGAGAGCCTGCAGTTATGTTTGAGCCTTGACAAGTTTTAAGAGCTGACCAGAAGCTGCCTGGCCAGCCCCGTGCAGAACACCTGAGCTGCTGTCAGCCGTTGGTCCTGCTGCGTTAACCTGATGTGGCTGAGCAGGGGGAGCGGGCAGCCCTTCTGCTCCATGCGCAGCTGGTGAATTTACAGTTCAAGCAGCACAAGTTTAGGGAAATTTCTGCAATTACTGGCCAGTGTAAGCCACCTGAAATCTTTGACACAGAGAGGGAGAAGGTTATGTCTTTCTGTTTTCGTTAGCTGAAGTAATGATGTCCTCCCCACAAAGAGTGAAGAGCACTTCTGGTCTCCTCTTTGCCACCAAGACAGAGACCTTAAGGGTCCTTGACCCTGCCGAAGAAAGGATTTGCCCAAATCCCAGATATGTCTCCCATGCACCTATTTTGTTCAAGCTTTTCTGAAGATCCAAAGACTATGGACCTGCCTGTAGACTAAAGATTGATGTCACCAATAATTTTGTTCAGTGCCTGCATATGAGAACATAAAAAAAAAAAAAAAAAAAAGACTATTGTGCAGGGCTGTGCAAATAATAAAATTAACAAGTAGCTTCTTGAACTAATAATGTGCTTTTTTATCCCACATTTTTTTCCACAAAAATGTGGATTTTTTTCACAGGAAAAGATGGCACCTACCTCAGTGAGCTCTCAGGAAAATGTCACACAAAAGTCTGAGCCAAGGGAGGGGTTGTAACTGTTCATTTAAAAATTCCTCTGATATTTAAATGTTTGAGGAAAAATTTGAAGGTTTGGAGTCAGGATTGGAAAAATGTTACTTGCTAATCCTTCTCATGGAGACAGTACTACTGTAAACTGCATGGTTTATAACAGGGCTACAGAAATCCAGTTCATGCTCTCATTTTGGTTTTGTTTTAATTTATTATTGTTTTTTAGTGAGAAATGAACAGAATTCTCGGCAAATCTCTTTACTAATTCTCCTACTTGTCTGGTTCTCAGGTTTTGAACTTGGCTTCGCTATGGCAAGTCCCAATGCTCTGGTGTGCTGGGAGGCCCAGTTTGGCGACTTCCACAACACGGCACAGTGCATCATAGACCAGTTCATCAGCTCTGGCCAGGCCAAGTGGGTTCGTCACAACGGGATCGTCCTGCTCTTGCCACACGGCATGGAAGGAATGGTGAGGGCTGCTGGCAGGCGTGCTGGGGGGAAATGCTGGCCACCGTGCCTTTCTCTGCGGCTGTAAAAGCCAAAAGTGTCTCGGGGATCCAGTGGTGATATGAAGCCAGGAGCAGGAAGGCCCTGCTTGGCATGTTGGACTGCTTCAGTGCTTTCCCTCGAAAGCCAGATTCTTAGTGTGCAGTAAGAAATAAATCATTAAAGCCTAGAAGTGCTTGCTTGGCTTTATTTTGCATGAAGTAAGTCTGTGTAAAATCTGCTCTAAATTCTCTTGCAATGAAATGGTATGAAGCAACTTTAAAAGGTCTTCAAAAATCACTGATGTTGGATAATTTTGATATAGTAAGAAATTTCCCTCTTTCTGAAAAGGAAAATGTGTCCACTAGCTGTTGACTCCCTTTTCTTTGGTGGTTAGTAGGAGGAAGTAGACAGTGTCTTAGAGGGAAAGGGCATGGGCACGCTCTGTATGTAATGTAATATGAAGATCATATCAGCAGTAGAATTGTTCTTCAAATCTTTTAAATTATTTGTAAAGGTTACATGAACATCGTGTCAGGCTAGGTTAATTTTCCCCTTTTCAAATGCATTAACATTTATGAATTGATGTGTGTACGTTTCGAGTTTTCTATTAAGAAAAGCATAGTATGTGCCACAGTGTCATTCTCCATCTGTATAAGTGCTCTAGACCCTTTCACTACAAATGACATCGTTTCCATTCTCACAAAAAAATTTAGTTTATTTCCCTTCAATTATAATCCTGTCCTGATATACCAGGGTGTATTCATAGCTTATGAATGGCTTTCCATACTCAGGTGTGTGTGAAGAACAGAGGGTGTGATGCTGTTCACAAATGTTTTGATAAATTATTATTTTTTTTAAATTAATTCTGAGGGACAGCCTGAATGTGCCCTCAGCGGGAGGTGTGGTTCTCGCAGGGAAACGCTCAGCTGAAGGGAGCTGGTTCTCTGCTACTTAAAATAAAACTGATCTTCCTTTTCTCTTAGCAACTTGGCAGCTAAGATTTGTCCAGATCTTCTCAAACATGCTTATTTTGCTACTAGTGTCAGGTGTTTTTGGAATATTTAGGAATCCCACCAGGCTGTTGAAATCAGTTATCTTCCCAGAGGAGCTTTCCATTACAGGAGTGTTATTCTCTCTATAAGTACAGTGCTGGGGACAGAATGATTTGGGGAAGGATTCGTAATGGGATATGGATCCTTTCATCTCTGGGTCATGCATTCACAGGCAAGTTGGCTGAGATTGAAAGACTCTGCTGCCTAATGGCTCCTTGGGGGCTCGTCTGAAAGTAGCTAATGGATTCAGTATAGCTCTCACTGGATAGGTGGTCACAGTAGAAATAAACCCTAGCCCATCCCACACAGCACTTGCTGGCAATCTGACTGGTGGTGTCAGCAGAGAAATCAAAGATAGATGTGAACCTTGAGGCTGCGGATGAGGTGGTTGCTGGGGCAGTGTCATGTGTGTTAGGGAAGCCTCATATGTCTCTTCTCCAACTATTTGCTGGTAACATCTCTGTTTCCAGCGTACTGAGCTCAGTGTGCTCGCGAAGCACTGTGTGTGTGCATGTGTAGGTACTTGGTGTAGGATCTGATTCACGGCAAATAGCTATATACAGCAGAGGTACTGCGATGTTGGACTCTTACTGTGTGCGTGTCTTTGCTTCTTGTTCTCGAGCCCTTACCATCTATGACTAGATCATCTGGCACCTCAAAAGTGGAGACGGACTTCAAAAGAGTAATTTTTGAAAGGCATAATTCTTGGCTGTTTGTGTTACTCCTTTGTTGCCAGTGGGGTGTTTTTTCCTTGGGATTCCCTTAGTCCATGGAGTAGAGTGAATCACAGAACGGTTTGGGTTGGAAGGGACCTTAAAGATCACCTGGCTCCAAGCCCCCTGCCACGGGCAGGGACACCTTCCACCAGCCCAGGCTGCCCAAAGCCCCGTCCAGCCTGGCCTTGAGCACTGCCAGGGATGGGGCACCCCCAGCTGCTCTGGGCAGCCTGGGCCAGCGCCTCACCGCCCTCACTGGGAAGAATTTCTTCCCAATATCTAATCTAAACCTACCCCCTTGCAGTTTAAAGCCGTTCCCCCTTCTCCTATCACTACCTGCCCTTGCAAAAAGTCCCTCCCCAGCTTCCCTGCAGGCCCCTTTAGGTACTGGCAGGCTGCCCTAAGGTCTCCCCGGAGCCTTCTCTTCTCCAGGCTGAACCACCCCAGCTCCCTCAGCCTGTCTCCATAGGGGAGGTGCTCCAGCCCCCTGATCATCTTTGTGGCCTTCCTCTGGACTCTGGAATCCTGCAATTAGAATCAGGGAGGATGATGTGTTGAATCAAGGTGGACTACTAGCTGTCAAAATAATGAGTGATTTTTGAGATCGTTAAGGTTTCAACAGAGGAAGTTATGATGAGAGACGGCCATATAAAGAAAAAAGTTCTTTGTGAACATCATTAGCTTAGGATGCATGGAGACATTCGGGAGGTGTAATAGTTTATGTTTTCAGGTTAAAATTCTTTGCAACTGTCTCCAAAATGCAAGTCTTACCTAATGGTAACTGTCATTTGAACAAGCAAAGGCTGCCAGCATTACCAATAAATGCAAACCCACACTGCATTCTCATACTCCTCACAGCTTTCTTTTATCCTTTATAAACAAGGACATGAGAGGGAAGATAACAGGTTCTGTTACACTCCTCATTCCTGATACTGTCTGTGACCAGCATGCATGTTTTGCTAGTGTAAAATGGATCTAACAGTGTTTGTGCAGTAAAAGAAACCACCTTGGCTACTGGTAGTGAGATAGCAGATGTGAGTGCTCAGTCCTTTGACAGAATGTGAAATACCTTCTGAGGGGGCAGAAATTAATTATAGGCTAGTTGGTAGGTACAGTTTGTACGTGTATTTTGATCCATTTTAGCTGAAGCATTCACCTAGGCTAATTTGTCCTGTACTGACTCATGTACAATGGTAGGAGGGAGATCCTGAGTCTCCTTTTGTCACTAATATAGCAGAGAGAGTCGGCAGTTAACTTTGCGTTTGCTCCTGATCAGCATGCAGGTGCGGTTTAGCCCAAAGAAGTGTGAGTCACTGCAGTATGCTGAGGAACGCAGTGTTTCTCTTCCTGACATTCTTTCTGCTCCTTTTTGCCCTGCATTAGCAAGGTCATTCTTGTGCCCACGTGGACCTGCTGCCCTTTCACTGGTCTTCATCGTGCAGCTATACTAAGGCTAGAAATTACTTGCAGCCGGTAAAAGTAAAAAAGCTGGTAAAAAAAAAAAAAATCCGTGTGAAACTTAATCTTCTCCTGTGCAAATGGTTTGTGGATGACAAAGATTTCCAGTCCTTCGGTGTGTCCTCTCGTCTCACTGCTGTTGACATTGATGCCTTTGCCTGGGGGGGCAGGTGGGCAGGCTGGTCAGAGCTGCCAGGGTAACAGGAGGTACTTATGCAGGGAGCGACCTAGAGTGTTGTCTAACTGCTGATCTGGCTTTTTAATGTTGTTTTAAATGATACCTTTACCAGGGTCCGGAGCATTCATCAGCCAGGCCTGAGAGGTTTCTGCAGATGAGCAATGATGATTCTGATGCTTATCCAGTAAGTAGATTTGTCAAAGGCCACGTCCTTTTTTTTGCTCTTCACATCTCAGAGGTGTTTTTTTTTTGCAAGCAGCATCCTTTTAGCTAGGTATAGTGGGTTTTAGCTAGGTATAGTAGGTTAAGATTTAGCTTCAAGGACTAGGTGTAACATTAACTTGATCCCGGTAAAAGTAATGGTAGTATGCTGTCTGCGCTGTTTCATTGCAAAGCTGAGGTCATATACAATTAATCTCTGGCAGCATGATCTTTTTATGGCTGTTCCTCAGGGCCAGTGATTCTGCTTGTTTATATTGCTGTGTGTACTGCAAATAGGTGTCTCTAGCTAATTTTGAAAGGAGGCCAAGTGAGACTACTCCTGGCTTTTTGCAGTGGAGCTACATTGTACTGCTGGGAGCACGAAAATAAGCAACTTCTAAATTTGATTCAGCTAAGACCTTCATGCGTTGGACATTCCTTTTTACTGATAAAGTATATACCTCTACAGGATACTGGGCATACACTTCCCCACTGCAGATTTCCTAAGAAATGATGCTATACATCAGTTGAAAAGCCCACCAATTTAAAAAAAAAAAACAAAAAACCAAAAAACAAAAACAAAAAAAAAGGCAAAATAAAATGGGCGTTTCAGTTTTGGCCCTGAGTTTGTTGCCTGTGGGGCAGTGATGGTTCCAGAGCCATGTTCCTCCTCATCTAAAAGTGATTTTTGTTAGTCTGCTGGCTAACTAAAGACCAGTTTGACTGACTACATTTAAGCACTGCCAATTGTACATAATAAGCAAGTTATAAATTTTGTCGTAGAAGGTAGGAGTCCAATTCAGTGGACCAGGAAATTGTAGTAGATGCCATACCAATCTATAATGAGATTATTGTACCTCTACACCTATATATGTGCTTACCTAATATATATGTACATAGATATAGATAACCCCTCCCATGTTTGTAAAATACGTGATTTTATGTGTTAAAGTATTATAAGGGGAAAGGACACCCACCAAAAAATGGGAGAGAAAGAGTTAAATATCTACTAAAAAAATTAATTGCTGTTTTAAGAATCTTTCAAAGGGGTCCTGTTTTGTACTTCCACCTAGTGAAGTCCTAGTCCCCCCACCCTTCCTTCCTGAACTTCCCAGCTTGCTGAAATTAATGGAAGCTTTTTGCATTTATTTGCATACATTTTTAAGAAGAAGTAGAAAAAGAGGAGAGTGATTTGTAGGGATGCTTCCCTAGCTAATAATATAATCTCAGCAGAGATCTGCTAATTAAGTTTTTTGAGGAAGGAAGTTGCCGAGAGTCAGAAGGATAGCTTTCAAGCCTTTTTTTCCTGCTCTTTTTAGACTTTTTTTTTAATGCCTTTAATGTCTCTCTCAGGAGTTCAGTGAGCAGTTTGAAGTTTCCCAGCTGTATGAATGCAACTGGATTGTGGTGAATTGCTCAACTCCAGCCAATTACTTCCACGTCCTCAGAAGACAGATCTTGCTGCCATTCAGAAAACCGGTAAAGTTCCTGTAATGGACTTGGTTATTCGAAGTATATTAACTCTCACACAAAGAGGGGTCTTTGCATATGACATAAGACTGAGTAGAACAAGAATTGATGAAAAACCTTAACTGAACACAGGTTGAAGTCGCTGATTTGATGGGGTGAAACTCAGCTCTGACTTACTATGATTCTAAAACTTGATTTTCAGCTTTACTTCGTCCTGGCTGTGTAGACCTTCAGATGAGCTTGTCAAGACATTACGTAGCTAACAGGTTGCATAACTGTAATCTGTATGTCTAATTGCTGGAACTTCAAAAACCTGAGATACATCTGTTGGATGTTCTACTGGTTCATAGCCTGTGATTTGAATTTGTTCTCAAAAAGAGGCATAAGCAATCATTTTTGAGAACCTTTAAAGGGAGTAGACTACCCAAATCTTTGAATAATTTTTGAAGCTTCCTAGGCTTTCACAACAGGAAAAAAGAATTTACTGGGTTTGCTATTCACATTAATTTGATGTGTGGCATATAAGGCTTGTGTGTTTTGCATGAACAGTGTTACAAAAGTTGCATGTAATAATACTGTAGATAAAACAGCTCATGAGTGTTGGAAAAATTTCTGTCTTACAGCTGATTATTTTGACACCTAAGTCACTGCTGAGGCATCCAGAAGCTAAATCCAGTTTTGATGAAATGGTGTCTGGTAGGTCATCTCAAAGCATTATGGACAAATAATTAGCTATACAGTCACATCTGAGATGTGAAGAGAATCTGCTCTGGAAATTTTTTTTGCCTTTTCCTTTGCCGTAATCTCTGTGGAGCTGTTGTGAGATCTAGCATGGACTTTTGCTGAAAAATCTGCTTTCAAGTGTGCATTCTTAATTGTAACAGGCTTATCATGTAACCAACCATTAATCTTAAAGGCAGTGGAAAGTACATTCCCCTCTCTGCAGGGATGTTCCCCTCAGTAGGCTGTTGGAAGGGAAATAATAATAAATATGTCTAATAATAAATAAATATAAATTATGTGTGTGTTATTTATAGTAAATAAAAATATTAAACATGAATTATACACATACGTAATAATAATATATTAAAAATATAATGGGTCCCTCTGCTCTTTCTCACTTCATAAAAATATTGAGTTGTTCTTTGTCCTGCTCCCCCCCCCTGCCCCCAGATGTGAGGGGCAGGGTGTAATCATACTGTGCCCATTTGGAAGAATGAGGGGGCTGTTTCTTCTTGCAATACCAAGTTCTGGGGCCACCATGTCACACTAGTGATCTAAAGTGAGCTCAGTTGGTTCAGAGCTGTAGGCTACCGCCCTAGCTGTTGCTGGCATGCCATCAGCACCAAGAGACGTGTGGCGACTGCAGAGGTAACACCGAAAACTGGAGTCATTTGTCTTGCCACGCACTGGTTAAAATGTGTTTGAGTGGTGTGAGGAAATGCAGTGAAATGTAGTGATAAAGCGATTGTTCAGAGCGACAGTGTGCCCAGGTGTGATGGTCTGGCTCCAGTTCTAGTGGGTGTCCTGACTGCTGTCAGAAAAGAGTAAGTGCTCTTTTTTTTAAAAGCAAGTTCCAGTATATAAACATGCTTAAATATTGCATTGTCTCCTTTTTGTAGGAGATTACAGTTTGCTTCTCAAGCAAAAGCATTTACTGGTTTTGATTACTGATTAAAAGCTTTGTAGAGTGAGTCAGATTAGAAATTCTGTAGGGATTGTGATTTGTCTCTTTGTCTTGGGATCCCTCTCTACTTCAGGCTAACCCTCAGTAGTGGCCAAGCTCCTAATTAACATTGAATTCTGACGTACTTTCATTTTCCTGCTGAAGAGGACAGCAAGTAGTAAAGTATTGCTGACTCTTAGCTGATGCGTTTTGCTCTGTTTTTAATGGAAAGCTGAGAAGGAGAGGAAGACTGACTCCAGCTGACCCAGTGAAGTGCAGATTCAGTCTTTTTTAATGATAAATTCTTCTGTTCAGGGAGACAGGCTAATTCTGACATAAATCAGTTCCTTTTTCATGTTTGTGCTGCTGCTTTTCACCCCCCCCCAAAGATAAATGATTCAAACAGGAGCTTATTCTCCTGGTAAGTGGGTGTGCTGATTCAGACTGGGAGGTCATGTGCTGTCTGCTGCCTTGCAGTTGGTTAATACGGGAGTAGTTCTAATCAATCATCTAAAAGAGCAAAGAAAAGGATCTTTTAGACCATCAAGTCCCTCTTCCAGTTTCACGTATCCCAAGCAAATTGTTCTCCTGGGAGATGATATCACAGGGGAAAAGATACCTAGCAGTGAGGATTTGTGTCTGAATTTGTATCTTATCACTTACACATATGGCTCAGTACTACGTTAATTCTTCCTTTAGCTAATGCCATTTTAGCTCTCAAACAGAGCTTTAAATTGCATAAATATATGGCAGTAATGTATGTGCTTGTGTAAATAGTTCTGCAGTTGCCAGATTTAGTTGCATTATGAATATGTGCTATGCTTTTATGTAAGAATGTTATAAAATTTTCTAAACCTGTATTAATGTTACATGGTTGAAGTCATCTTGGAAAGAAGAAATAATATTCCAGGTAATTCTCTAAAAAAAAACCCTGGAAGCAAAGGTGAGCTATCTAATGAATCTAAAATTAAAGGTGTAATGCACAACACAAAGCTAAAGAAGAATCCACTGTTAATATGTTTCTCTCTATTAAGTGTGGAAGAGTGGATTATTGACAGTCTTTTAACTTCTTGAAACTAAACTGCTGAAAGTCACTTTAGCAGAATTACCAGTCTGAAAATAGGAATAGGGAGGCAGCAGAACCCCATGACCATTGCAAGCTGCTGTTTCTTGGGCTGCTTTATTACAGTGTCAGTTCCACTGAGGGCACTTTTCTAATTTTTGCTCTAATCTAGGTACCACTTTCCAACGTGTGATCCCTGAGAATGGGCTGGCAGCTCATGCACCACATGAGGTCAAGCGAGTGATTTTCTGCACAGGAAAAGTATACTATGATCTTGTGAAGGAGAGAAAGAATCAAGACCTGGAGAAACAAGTAGCTATAACCAGACTTGAGCAGGTGAGCTCCCTGATCCTCAGAAGACAGGGACCTTGGGGAGACTTTCAGCAAGGGGTTCCTATGCTTTTAAATAGATGTCACTTGTCAGAAAGGATGGTGATAGCATTTTTATAGCACTGTGCGTCTTACAAGACATTATCTAATCCTTCGTGGCCTTGTGGAGAAGGAACACATCAGTAGTATAGTGGACAATGAGATACAGAAAGGTTGATGACTTTTCCAGAACAAGGTAACAAAGTGAAGGTTACAATATGATAGCACCTTAAATATGTATATCCAATCTTCTAGGTTTGCATGTTGCAAATAGTACTCTTTGCAGCTATATTGCCATTTCCTAACTAAGGACTTGTGTTGTCACAGCTGCCTCACTAGAAAAGCTATTGGGATGCAGGAGATCTGGACTATGACCTACTTCTGTTCATACTGATGCAACTATAAAATAAGTGTGTATTTGCTTCTGACAGCATGAAATCAACTAAAGAAATATGAATCACTTTAAAGAACATACGGCAATTATATTGGGTACTAAATAGTTCAATTATATTAGGTACTAAATAGTTAAATACAATAGTTGGTTGTAACACCTGATAGGTAAAAAGCTTTCTTATAATGGGCTAACACCATGTAAGAGAAAGCTTTGCCAGTTATTGCTCTCTCTTTCCAGATCTCACCATTCCCCTTTGACTTGCTGAAAGAAGAACTTGAGAAGTATCCAAGTGCTGATCTAGTTTGGTGTCAGGAGGAACACAAAAACAGTGGATATTATGATTATGTCAAACCTCGTTTCCGCACTATTGTGAACCACACTCGACCTATATGGTATAAGACTTTAAGCAATTGCTCTACCTCCTGGTCCTGGGCTTTTTTTTACTTTAAAATTTAGATGGGTTTGGGGTTTTTTTTGTGCTTTTAGATTTGTTTTTGATGTAAGGATGTTATTCATGGGTAAGTCAGAATTTTTACAAATCAGTTTGGGGTCTTAGGTGAAGGAGGGAAAAGTCTAGATGGCAATTTCTCAAAGACATCATGCCTATCTTGCTCCTCCTAGTACCTCTAAAAGAAAATCAGTAGCAACTAGCTCTGTATTTATTGCCACTTAACGCAGCACTTGGCTCTCCTGGATTTTTCTCTCTTGTCATCTAAGATTGTCTTTTGTAAGAATTTCACTCAAAATCTGGAGGAAACAGATGTTTTAAGAGCTCAGTCCAGGTACCTTTGCATTTGTTTTAGATGATTGACTCTCAGATCTGCCCATGCAGCTGTCGGAGGAATAAGAGTCTTTATCGCCAAAAGCAAGTTACCTAATTACGAGCTGGCTGCCCTGGGAGGGATGGGGGAGAAAGCGCAGTTTAATATTGATGGGAGGAGGAAAAGAGGCGGAAGCTGACCAGAAGCTATAACTGATGGTGCACCTTAGATTGATTTTTATTTAAGAAAGATTGATGATTAAATGTCCAAATCTGCCAAGCTGACTTGAATGCATTTACCAACATGTTCTCATGCTTGTTTGTGTCAAAATAGTCTCTCTTCTCACCTCATTTGTCTGCCCAATTCTTTTTGTCACAAAGGTACGTTGGCCGAGAGCCTGCTGCTGCAGCTGCCACAGGCAACAAGAACACACATCTGGTGTCGCTCAGAAGATTCTTGGATACAGCTTTCAACCTGGAGGCCTTTGAGGGAAAGACGTTCTAGCTGCAGGGCACCGACCCATCTCTGATATAATCTCTCAAATCACTGCATCTGAAAGAGGATATAAAAGTGGGAAAAATACTGGAAATTACATGGCTTTGCTTTACCAGATAAAACAATCCAACAGCTGGCTTCATTAATCTGCCCCTTGCTCCCCAGTTTGTAAGGGGAAAAAAAATTATTCCTATTTACTTTCCACCATTTTTTGTCACTTGGCAATTTAGATTGGGGACCTCTTTGGCAGAAGGAGAGTCTCCTATCCAAGGATGCAGTGTCTGGCTCAGTGAGGCTGCAGTCTCAGTCTGTGGGCACTAACTACTTAAGTAAGTAGAGCAGGCATGGACAGCATGATAGTTGTGCCCATCCCTGAAAAAGAAGAGAGGGTGTTTGGGAACCACTACGGAAACAAGTTGCATTGTTGTAAGGAAAGTGGTTGACAGTTACTTCTAAATATATTGGAGAAGGGTAATGAAACTGAAAAGCAAAGAGTTGATAGATGACTTTGGTAGGGGAACATACTGGCTGTGGTTGTTGAAAGGAGATGGTAAGGTCCATCACAGTGATGTGAGGAGGAGGCTGGGAACAGGGACTCTGATTACAAAGTTGCTGAACTATGGGTGATAAGAGAAGTGGTGCAGACCACCTAGGTAAGGTGGAGGAGGGTGATGAAGGCAGAAATAAAAGGGACCAAGAAAAGATTTGTTGGGGGTAGCTGAGGAGGAAAGAGGTCTACACAAGACCACAGCTCACAGAGCAATGGGTGATAAGCAGCATTCAGCATCAAATGACTTCAAAAGTGAGAGATGACAGTACCGATTTCTCCCACTCCTTGGGCTGCCTGCTTTGATGCTCTGTGATATTAGGGAGCTGTGGTGTCCTGTGAACATCCTCATTTTGGATGAGCACTTCCCCTCACCAAACTACTAGGATCTGCTTTTCTTTGACCTGGTAGCACCTGTAAAAAGATTGTGTTTGGATGAGAAATCTGTGTTTGTGCAACACGTAGTGGGTTCTCTGCTTTGTCCAGTGCTAATCCCTGCCTCACATCTCTTTGCTGACATTAATTCAACTCTGAAGTGGCAATTCCTGATTTAGTCACCCTTGTTTATATTAAGAGGAAGGTGGGCAAGCAACAGTTGCTGATTGACCAAAGGCACATGCTGTGGGTTTGTACAAGTAGTCATTGATTTTTTTGTTGTTTTGTCCCTTGTGTTTACTTGTCAATTAGGATATCGGTCGCCATGTACTTTCAGCATGGACAGCAGGGGTTGTTTCTCTTCCCAGGAGACGGTGCTTGGCTTCCTGGGAGGCACTGCAGCGGGGTGGTCTCAGATGCCGCTGCCTGCCATGCCTCCGCAGGGCCAGAAGGCAAGTGGGCACCGCTTCCCTCTCCTCTCTTCATATAAGAACTAGTGTGGTCAGAAGTCCTGTTGCCTCTGCCCAGGAGAACCTGGGTCTGGGTGAACATTGTGACTGCCGGTTTCCGCAACGCTGGACTGTGTAGTGGCAGGACATTTCTTGCCTTTGTGCTGGCTGGCAGAGGGAGCTGCGTGGGCAACACAGTGAGTGGTGTGGTGGGACGCAGAGGAATGGCCAGGCCTGTGCTGAGGCAGGCAGCAGTAACTGGCTGCACAAGGGCCCCGTGCAGGGCCTGCAGGGTTGTGCTGGATCTGCTGAGCAGCCACTTCGATATATCCTAACAAGTGACTGGAAAACATAGACGAGACCTCACCCCCGTCTCCAATTCCCTGTCCTGAGCGTGCTCCTGGGACATGTATGTGTTCTTGGCAGTAAGTTTTACCCTGCTGCTGCTGTATTGGCTGTGAGATAATAAGGCTTGACAGTATATGCCTGAACCAAAGAATCAGGTGATGCTGGAAAGCTTCCTGTCTCGTCAAAATAAAACGATGTATTAAAAACTTTGAGCTGTAATCGGATACTACTTGTCCGAACAGATTACCAAAAAGGGACGTGTGCCTTGTGCTGTCCCTTTATTTGGCCTGGAGACAACACGATGGTGAAAAAAAGAATCCTTCTGTCACAGCATAAAATTGATGTGCTAAGGTACTTACCATGGGATTCAGAATCAAACTTAGTCTAATGTTTGTGAAACTCAGCAGCATCCTTTTAAATCAGGCTGGTTGCCTTGGGGTTTTTCTCTTACCTGAAATATTGAAATTAATTCAGTCTTTTGAAGCCTAATGAACTTGGAAGGTACTGCAGTTGACAGCAGTAAATATTGTCTCCTGTCCATTTCTATAGCTCCAAATTTTAGGCTGATAGGCAGTAACCATCACCCAAAGTATTTTAATGCTTTTATGAATGCTTGTTTGTGTGGCAAGAACTGAGTGCAGCTGAATATTGCTGGCACCGTTTATTGTATTTGCAGTCTGCATAAGGCAGGTCAGTGCTGCATGAAGTATGATAAATGCACTTATGCCACAGTATATCCAGAGGCAGAAAACAAAATTAACATCGACGTGTAAATGGTAAATAACAGATTTCCATTTTCATTGTGTATCATAGATTGTGGCATAATAGTTGCATAAAAATTCCATCAAGGAATGTAAAAAACTCAATAAAATAAAAATATGTAAGAAAGAAGTTCTCTGTTATGGCTGTTATTTTTGACAGTTTCTCCGTTGAGTGCTGGCATTAGCATCCCATCCGTAAGAGTGCTAGGGCAGCTCATTTTTCCATTTTCTGTTTGTTTCCTCAACAATGGCTTATTTAAATGTGGTAGCAGTGAGGGAGACAGCGTCTGGACTAGGAAAAGATAATTATTCAAAACAATTGGGTTAAAAGTAGTAATAGCATTGAGGTTATATTAGAGTATTTTGGTTTATTCTAACTTTTTTTTTTTTTAATAAATGAACACATTTCTATTTCAAGCAGCATTTTTAAAATACTGGAACTAGACTGGAATTAACTTCTCTAATTTATAAACACTGGAGTTCATTTCTCTAAACATGTTGGCTCAACATATGTTTCTATTGAATTACTTTTCCTGTTGCCTGCACTTTCAGATAGTAAATGTTCAAAAGCTTACTAAAGCATTATAAATTGCAACAGGCATAGATTATACTGGTTTACAGAATTCTGCTACTTTTCTTGAACAAGGCTCTTGAAAAGAAACTCTTGCAGTGAGTTCTCAAGTAGATGCACATTAAATAGGTGCATTATCAACAATGAATGCAGGTTTCTGTAATGGCAGCTTTCAACCAGGTTAAGAATATCTCTCTGATCTCACAGCAAACAAATACTTTGTTAGAACTGACAAGGTAAATACTTTTTACATACTAAATAGCAATCAGTTAATCTTTGTGCAGTGTTTGTAAAGGACTGAAGTATTATGTAGTCCTCTCCTGCAAATAGTCTGCACTGAAATCCAAATCACGGCTTTGTATCTCAGAAGGAAGAAACAGCCCATGTGAGAATCAATTGCCTTCATCGTATCTGTGGGTGAGATACCACGCCATGCGTGCCCACAACAGCAAAAGACTTGCTAAGACAAACAGCTTCTGTCACAGAATTGGGTTTGTTTCCTAGTATCTACCTGATGAACTGTGCTAGCAGCAGGGGTGTGCTTGGTGGAAACCTTTGCTCTGCCTGCAGTGCAGTTGGAGTCACTGCTAGAGCAGAGGAGTAACGCGTTCTCCAGAAAGGGAACCATTCTGCTGCTTCTGAGAGGTAAAAATTAATGTGTGAGAGTGGCCGAGAAACAGGGGTGTGTATGCGTTTGAACTGAGTAGATGAAAGTGTGTGTGTTGGGTGGTGGTGTTTGCTTCTTTTTGTTTGTTTGCTTTGGGTTTGTTGTTGGTTGGATTTTTTTTTAAGAACCCCTTGGCCATACTCTGGCTTCTGTCTCAAGAGCTCTGGTAGCTCTTACCTTGATGCACAAAGAGCAGGGATGTTCTGCTGCCCACATATGCAGAGTTGGGAATAACCGCTGCTGCTGCTAATAACAAAATGAAAGCTTGGGAACTTCTGCTCTGCGCATATGCGAATATATACATATATATATTTAAAAGTCTTTTTGATTGCTGTTAACTTTATGCATGTGTCACAGATATTGTTGCTCGACCTAGGGTTTTGCCAGTGGCATAGACGACTTGAAACGTTGTTTAAAATGTGAAATAGAGGCGTATTCAAAAGTCATGTAAAGCCAGAAAATCCCTAAAAGTAAATTAAATATCTTTGTAAAGTTAACAAGTCTGGTCAAAGGTGGAAGCAGAGTCTGCTATTGTCTAGTGTTGGTTCGGTGAATTCAGTACGCTTCAATTTTACAGGCAGTTCCGCATGTTGGCACTGGGCTATGGGATGCCATGAGGGGATGTCAGGGCATCTGCCAGCCTAACGAGTTACCCTGTAAAAGTGACCACTTAATTATGGCTGATGGGACTGGCCGGCGTGGGGATGGCCAAGCAAAGGCAGCCTATGGTCAGCTGGTTAAATCCCAGATTTTGGTCCCAGTTGGCCCATCTCTATCTCCTTTGCCATTGTCCCCTAAATACTTCAGATACGGCACGTTTTCCCCCAGGGTGGGAGGCTGTGGCTGGGCCCCTGGGCACCCGCAGGGGAGGAGGGGTCCCTGCCTGGGCCCCTGTGGGGCATGGCTGGCCGTTTCTGCAGGAGGGAGGGCCAGAGTCGGCCGACGAGGCTGAGGGGTGGCCGCTGGGGCAGGCTCAGGAGAGAGCGGGCGCACAGGCTGCCGGCTGCGTCTGCTTCCTACCAGCAGGTAAGAGACCTGGCTGGTGGAACTGGGTAGGGGCAGGGGCCTCATCCTGCCCCGGGGAGGGGGGAGCACTGTCTTTGGAATTATTATCAGAGCTTCTGAGGGCTTTAAGGCCTAGAGAAAAACCCCGAGTGTGGCTGTGGATTTCTGGCGCAAGTCACCGGCAGAAGCTGCTTGGGATGTAAAATGCTGCCACTCGCAGTGCAGGTGCAGCGAGGATTGTTTGGAAAAGGTGAGGAAACCTTTGCGTGAAAGACAATGGAGAAATGCATGTGTTTGGGTTTTTTTAAAAAAACAACACAACAAAGCAACCCCTTCAAAAATCAATTCTCCCTCCCTGGGGGGAGGTGAAGAATGACCTGCCTTTTGCCAGGCTGCAGCCATCGTCCCTGAGCAAGATCTGCCTGGATGGGACACATGCTGGACCTCTGCTTTTCCCTCTCTCCATGTCCTGTGGACAAGATTGCAGGTCCTGGAGCTTTGATCAGTAGCGGTCACAACCTTTCTGTGTTGATGAAAAAAGCAGCATTATAGCACCCAAAAAAAAATCTTTGCAGATGAGGGTAATTTTGTATGTATCTTTCTGCCCTTGCTCTTGGGTAGTAGAAGTTACTAAGTAGAATAACTACAATGTGAAACTTTAAATGGTAAAAGACGTCCAAGATTTCTATTAGCTCTGATCAAAAAGTTTTGTGTATTTTTTTGTTCCCTTTGGTCATTTAGTAGTTCTGTGAAGTCCAATTGTGTAGCAACAGGAGTCTTGATTTGATGGACTCTACTGATTAAAAAATGATGGTTGAAAGGTTTTCTTCATGTTTATGCAGAACAAAGAGATGAAGTGGGTACATTTTCTTAATCATCAGTGTAAGATATCGATGAAACAGCATGCAGACTGAAATAGAAATTTGACATACTCGCAAGAACAAAACAGATGAATATTGCCTCTTGTCTAATTCTTGCCTTTTTTTTAATTGTTGAAACCACTTCTGATTTTAGATACTTTCAACACTTACTTCAGCTTGTGCTTTTCTTAAAGCCATTATTTAAAATTTAGCCTATTATCCAAAAGGAATAAAAGAACAAAAGGAAAATTTATTCATGAAAAAGAATATTTTAGAAATTTATTAGCTTTGAAGAAATCTGTGAAACATTTTTAATCAAAGTTTTCAATTATTAATAAGCGCACCAGGCAGTTCCTTTGTGATAGTTAAGTGACGCAGTCCTTAATGGCAAGTGGAGATCAAGTTTGTTTGGAGGGGAGAATAATTGTAGTCATCACTAAAGATGCTGCATGAAACACTGAAATATAAACATTAATTTTTACCTCTCAGAACAAGCAGAATGGTTCCCTTTCTGGAGAACGCATTACTCCTCTGCTCTAGCAGTGACTCCAACTGCACTGCAGGCAGAGCAAAGGTTTCCACCAAGCACACCCCTGCTGCTAGCACAGTTTATCAGGTAGCTACTAGGAAACAAACCCAATTCTGCTGCAGAAATCTTTAGTTCCTATTCAATAGCCCATAAATTCACTGACACTCTCATAAAGGAGCACAGAGAAACTTTCTGCCCATGTCATACCCCAGCCAGCTCTATCTCTGTATCCTCCTCCCTTTCAGGGGGGAGGGTGTGCTCAGGCTATCACAAGTGAAGAAGCTCTGCCTAAGACTGCAGCTTGGCTCTCGATTATTTTCCTTGGATGGACGTTAGACATTATCAAAGTAATGGGCGTGTTTACATAGTGGCTTACGTGACCACATTTCAGTTGGCCTAGCAGTGGAATAACAGCTGTCTGCGCAGGGACTTGGTTGAAGGGCAGCGATGTTTAGTGCTCTCGGGGATTTCTCCCCATGCCTGCAATGCTCCCTGGGGTAAAGGAAAAAGTGCAGGTCCATGTTGGAAGGTGCCTGAAAATGCACCCCTGGTATCACCTCTCTGGGGCTTGGCTGTGCCATGGAGGAGACCTCTCTTCTCCTCTCTAGTGTCCCAAAATGACCTTGCCCAGGTTGCACGATTGCTTCTGCAACGATGCCTTGGGTGGTCTGGCTGGGGGGTCCAGTAAAGGTCCCGTACCTGTAGTACATCAGTTCCACAGCAGAGGCCATCAAGTAAATGCGAGCTGTCACTGTGTGCTGGCCAGGACTTGGCAAGGGTAAACTGAATGAGTAAAAAGCAAAACACATTTGAAGAAAGAGTGTGTTTTCCCCGTATTGGAGGAATTTATTTCCCTAAATGAGTGTCTCCACTGCTGTGGATAAAATAAAAAGGATAAAATAGAACTGTCTGATACAGAACATGATAAAATGACTGTACGTAATTCCCTGTGACTAGAAATAAATGTTTAACAAACTGCTCCCAATAGGCTTGTTAAAGATGAAATATTTATTACTATATGTTAATTACAGGGTTTAAGCAGTACTTAAGTAATGTGAAGGGATTGGCTTCATCTTGCTTTCAAGAATTTTATGTGATTAAATCCTTCTTCATCAGCTGTTCTTTGTGCTAGAGCGGTTTGCACAAACACATCCTTAACTGTACAGTGTTTGCAGTGTTGATTATATTGAATAGAATTAATAGTGGACAGATTTCTTCATTAATTCCATGGCCCAAGCAAAACCAGATTCCGTCAGAATTAATGTTTTTGTGAGTGGACTGAAACACACAATTGTTTTCAGGTCTGGAAAAATCTTGTTAATTCAGTAAAGTTATACATTAGTACTGGGATGTTAGTCTCTGACACTATGTCATGAAGGAAGTGGTAGGTCAGGTTGCTTAAAGATTTACCACCAAAGAGTTTAAGTGAAATAGATTTAATATGAATTTGTGGGAATGTGACTACGCAAGATTTGATGGAAAGATCCACTCTATTACTTATTATGTGGAGTAAATGCAGAGATAAGTCACACTGAAATCAAATCAGAATAGAAGCAGCAACAGTTTGTAAAATCAAAGGTATAAAAGGGTAAAGGAGATTCTCCCACTGAGTCATGAGGTTTAGGGTAGACCCCCTTGCTTTCTATACTCGTGCAGAGTTTAGGTGCAGCTGGATCTATTCCTAGTCTCAGACTTGCATGGCAGATTAGATCTAGAGAAATATTAGGGGTAAGGGGAATTCTCCCACTGAGTCACGAGGTTTGGAACTGACCCCCTTGCTTTCTAAACTCCCACAGCATTTGGATGCAGCTGGATCTATTCCTGGTCTCAAGCTTGGGCAATAGATTAGATCTAATAGGGGAGAGAAAGATTACTGACATTTCATAGGATTTTAGCAGGAAAACACTTGATTATGTACTTCTGTGATTTAAAACAACCTAACTACTTTAAGCTTGCAATGTATTACAGCAAAGGTGTACCTACTAAAAGTTTTCCCTTGAGTTCAGTGAAATACTCGTGTCTCACACCTTTGCATCCCTCAACAGGTGAAGGGTTGAGCCTCGAGGAGCAGGGGAATCAGTCAGCCCAGGCTTCATCATCAACTCTCCGTGACGGCCCCTCCATGTAGTATTGCAGAGTTAGTAGTTTGCAAGCCCTGAGCAGCATCTCGCTCGGAGGGAGATGCTGTTTGCAGCCTGCTACGATCCAGGAGAGCTCAAAGGGTCTCACTTTAGGGTCACTGTTTATAAGGCTGTGAGATGACTGGCTTTAGTCATTAGCAAATTTCCACCCTGACCTCAACCCGAGCCAGCAACTTTCTCAAAATTTCCAGAAACAGTACATTGTTCCACCTGGTTGCCACTTGGACTATGATCTGGTGAGAACATTCCGGGGCTGTCAGGGAATAACTGATCATTCCCATTCTTCTTCCCTGCTTTGTCCAGTGAACGGGAGTTCCAGCACAGGCGGTGCCACACTCTGCCTCCGCTGGGTAGGAGTTACCGGAGCAGCCAGTGGTGCCTAACCCTGACTCATCACCCAGGGCACCAAGCCCTAGCCAGCAGCTCCCAAGGTCCCAGGACAGCCCGGAGAAGGGGAGAAGTGCACCACCGCACACTAGCAACCAGTTTTGAAGAAGTCTGTGTATACTTTTTGTTGGGGTGCAACACAGGAGAGAAATACATACTTACCATGTAAGTAATCTTCTTTCCCCTGAGCAGCTTAAGGTATCAAAAGAATCATAAATATTTTGCACCTTTACATCTTAAACACTGGTTTGTGCCAGCATATTTGGCACAAAATTCATTTGAGGAAAATTTTTGGTTTATCAGAACTTCAAATTATTGACAAAACTCTGTCGTCTTAGAGCTGATGAAGAGCTGAAGCTCTGTGTTGCTTGGGGACTTTTCATTGCAACAACCTACTGCCTGTTCAGAAGGAAAGTTAAATAGAAATAAAGCAACCTAATCTCCAGCGGTTCTAAACGGTTCCTCGTTACACTCTTAGATAATTAACTTCTCCTGTGATGTGCTCATTTAATAGATACCTGGTCATATGTGACCATGTTTATTTAATGTGCTCTGCAATATTTATACCACAATACACCCTTCTCATTATAAAGCAGACATTCTTTAATTTATTTACACATTCACATTCTGAAGCTCTTGCTTAGGCAAAACTTTAGAGGCTTTGGGAAAATATATCTGAGTATGCATGTCAGTATATGACTGCACATAAATAGCTTCTGCAGTGACTGTCAGAAAAAAACCCCAACAAACTAATATTTTTCCCTCTTTTCAGCATCACTGTTCTGATATTTACGTGCATTAAAAAATTAGAAACATGCTACATGAAGAGTGATTATTATTATTATTATTATTATTTATTCCTTTTTTTTTCTTAGACCTTTATCACAGACCTCAGGCCCCTCATTAGACTTAACAGTAAAACTGTATTTTTCATGGCGAGCACAATACTGCGCAGCTGATGAGCTCAATAGATTTATGCAGAACTTTGTAACTTTGTGGTACCTGTCTCTGTAACAAAGCCCAAAGGGAAGTAAACAGAAATCTCTGTAATGTAGTCTGTTCCCTAGAATTAATTCCAAAGGCTATGACAAAGGCCACTAGTTTGTAATGTTTCTGGCTGCGCTTCATCTAACCTTGGTGGATGCTTTCCTGGTTACATTTACATATGTGCATGTATGTGAGCAAAGATGTCTGTGCCCGACGGGTACTGCCTATGTGTGGGTGCAGAACAACCCTCTCTCTTTTTAAAACTGCCTTACAAAATTGATCAAAACTGAAAGTTGTAGCAAGGAAATGGCCACATTTTGGAGTCACCTGAAATTAATAATGCATCTTGCCTCTCACTTGAATGAGCCTATACAGACTCTTGTAAATATGTGCCTTGACAGAGCAGAAGAATCCCGCACATATTCTCTTGGGCTGTTTTCAACTCGTAATGTGTGTGGGCCTTGATAGGGAACATTCTCAATGTTATAAACAAAAATGCCTTAAAATAACCAAAAGAGATCTGGACAGGTTAAAGCAACCATCAGAATTATCCCTTTGTCCCCTCTCTTTTAAGCTGAGGGACAGGAATGGTGGTGAAGAATTTACTGGACTAAAGCCCTTGCACTAATTGTGGAGTGCCATACAGCTAGTTCTATAGAATTTTTTACTGGAGAATTGGAAAATGTTTTAGGGTCCACAAGTTCTCTATGATTCAAAGCTGTTATCTCCATTTCAGGTAAAGGAGATGGAGAAGTAATGTCTTACAAGCTGCAAAGCCAATCTGTCACAGACTTTCTCTTAATGTTTAAGAATGATGCATGGAAGTCCTTAGTGCTACCGTGTTTAATATCATGACGCTGGATGGCCAATATGCAAAATGGTCAGGAAGGAAATTTAACTATGTATAGTAACATTGATATCTTTTATCCAAAAAAACTCCGTTACATTAATTCAACTTTGTTGCTCTAATGAAGTTTAAACTCTTTTCTGACACCTGTGCTGGTAACAGCTGTATTTTGCTTTATTTTTCTGAGTACGTGATCAGAGGTGTACCTATGGGAAGTTGATTACCATCCTACAGTCACTTTAAAATGAGCAAAACCTGTCTAAGCAAAAATCAGATCTTTTCAACTCTTCCTCAGTAATTCTATGGAGTGATTTCCTTTCCAGGCACCATTTCCATCTCCACAAAAGAGCTCCTAGGCTTTTTCAGGGGTTTTTTTTGATCAGGCTGGCCACGATGAAAGTGTACATCTCTCCTACCAATAGCTGTGCCACTTTTGCATTAGGCTTCTGAGAATAAGCTGCTTGAAAATTAAGTGGCTGCTGTCTTTAATATGGTAATATGTGAGATAAACACCTACAGCTCTGGTAAAGGGAAATGTCTTGTTGCCATGCATGGCTTGTGCAACCGCTGGGACTGATGGCCAAAAGCAAAATCTTGCTGTTGGCTGAGAACGTAAGGAGCATACCAGTAGTGTGTGGGATAACACCAGCCTCTCATATGAGGAAGAAGCTTCATCTCTTTTAATAGTGTTTGAAACCAAACACCAAAAAAGTACCTAAATGAGGTGCCCGGAGATCCTCCAGTCTATACTTAGGAGATATCTGAATTGCTCTGCGGAGACACCTCTCTCCATCAGTTACAGAGGCAGCCTAGAGCAAGCCAGCTCCGAAGCTGAGGGCTTCGATAAAGTGCCTGCAATTAAGTGTAGCAGACCTGGCCTTCGGAGGTGCAAGGGGGAGTGGACGGGGTGCCACACAACCATGCTGCTGTGCAGCCTGTGCTCGATGCAGTTGTTTTCATCTTTTTCTTAATGTATCAAGTGTTGTTAATTTGTTTCTTGGTAGCTAATGATTTTTTATTTTCCCCTCCCCTTTTTAAGAAATTACCGGAAAAACTGTCAGATTTTTTTTTTGGAGCCATTTGCAAAACACAAGGAAACGCTCATAACAGAGCTTAATCATATTATAAGAGATTGTAACTCCAAAAGGCAAACTATTTTAGTTATATTGTGTTATTGTGCCATTAGTACCATTTGACTGCCAACTGTGCAGCAGCGGGGCTCCAATCAACGGGAGCCTTTGTGTGTTTTCCATGGCAAATAATGCCAAGGATAGGAGGGAGAGAGGCTCTTAGTGGTACAATTTTTTCAGTGATTAATAATACTTGAGATCCATTTCAGTGATCAGAAATGTGTCTTAATGAGACAATTAGTCAAACCATAAAAGCTGCACAGCAATTTACTTGGTGTTACTACTGGAATAATTTGCTGCTGCTGTTTTCCTCCTCCTGATCTCACTTTATCACAATGGTCTGGATGAAAGTCGCTGTAGAGAGACTTGCAGGCTGGGTTCAGCTTTCAAATGGCCATGATTATCTATGAGCAGATAATCCCCTTAAAAATGAGGGAGACTTGGAGGAAAAAAGTGGTTATTTCGCATATAAAAAAAATTAACTGCCTTTGTCCAAGTGGCTTCTACAGTGCCTTCAAATATCCAGCTGCCTGCTAGTGCCATGGCAACTAATCGCAGATAGTGTTTGCGGGACAGGTACCAAACTGAAAGGGCTGCTTCAAATTTGTGTTTATTTTTCTCTTCTGTAACAAAACCACAATAACGGGGCCTGAGATCTCTTCATGCATTCTAGCCGGCTGTGTTCAAAATGTCTGATGGAGCTAATTTTTTATCTTGCTGGAAGATACCTCACTGTCATGTTACAAACCTTTTCTCATCTGTCTCTGTTCTTTCACAACTTGGTCATAATATTAATCTAAAGCAAAGTCAGAACAGTTGTTCTCAACCCATACTTGCCTTGAAGTTTGCTGCTTCTCTTTCAGACCTGAAGAAGCTTGTTTGTATTTATTCCAGCTAAACATGTTGAATTATTAAGGATTAGTATCTCCCTACAAAACTGCTGGCATTCTAACTTGGAGGTACATCAGAAATGTCCTCAGAGTGATGTTGCAGAAGGCACTAAACAGAACAAAAACTAAATCTGTTTTAAAAAATAAAGTAGTCACAGTGGTGAGTACATCTGCCTGGAGTGTTTCCATTGATGTGCACAGCATTCCATGCTTAAGAGGTCTGGGGAGTTTAGTCTTCTGCTTTTGGGAGTAAATTCCGCCCAGAACTAACATTATTTAAACTTAGTCTAAGTAATTTGCATATACCTAAGAGGCCAATAAACAATTTACTGCCAGAGCAAAAAGCCCTTTGTTGGTGTCCCGCTGACGAATGCAGTGGGGGCGGGTTTAAAGCCCTCCCCATGCTGAGGGCTGCGCTGGAGCTGGAGCCTGAAGCTGGGTTGTGGTGCAGGACAGTAACTGCTCAGTAGTTACAGGGTCGGGGTCACAGTGAGGTGTGAACTAACTCACTGCTCTCCAGGGCAGAACTAGAGCAGGGCAGATGCTGAGACCCCAGCCTGCTGTCTGTGTGGATCTCTACTGCAGAAAGTGCCTTTGGTATCTGTGCCAAGCGTAACTGTATTGATCGTCTCAGTATGGTTCAGTCTGAATGTTCTCACTTTCTAATCTTGTTACATCAGAGTTGCAGAAAGCAAAAAATGTTTCTGTCTTCTAAAGGGACAATATGGTTTTCTGCCTCACCCAACTCTGAGTATTTTTTGCTCACTGAAGAACACTGTTTTAATGCCTTCGTTACCTGTAAGTCATCAGAAGGGGACTGTATTTGGATACAGTCATAATGTTATTTTGGCAACACTTTTGTGTTGGATCAGTATCAGTGTAAATGTAGTTTGGCTATTTGTAAGTGCAGCTCCCTGCAGGTTACAGCTGATAGGAGACACCGAGTGACAGGATTTCTTTGTCTTTGTTTTTTATGCTGGGCAGCCTGTCTTTGCTGCCTAGCGCTCCCAAGCCTTGACAAACGTTGCATTTCTTTATTCATGCCACTCTGTTAGGATGCAAAGACTAACCACTTCTTCCTTTCACAACTGATTATGGGCCAAACTGAAAATTGCTCAGGGTACCAGCATTCTGGCATAGGGTTGTTTGCAAACTGCTGAATTTACCTGACTCAGAAGTGTTTTTAAAATGAAGTTGAGGTTGAGAATATATGTTGACAAATCAGGAGCAAAAAAGAAGCTTCATACTCTAGATATTGGGGGGAAAAAGATCAAGAGGAAAAGGCAGCATTACTTTTGAGACACCTGGAATACCAGTTGTGGTAACACCCAGTCAACTTTAATCCTGTCCTTATGGCAATGCCACCTTCTTTCTCTCTGTACCTTTGAGCTGTGTCTAACGATGTACGAATGTTTTCTGAGACATTTGTGGCCAAGAAAAGAGTGGATCTGGCATATCGGTATGAGTCTTTGACATAGGAAACTTTCTAGAAGTTGAAAGAATGAAAGATATCCAGGAATTTCTTCCTCCTTTTAATTAAAACCAAATCAGAACAACATGCAAGTCACAATCCTACATGAATTCATAATATTCGGAGTGGTAACATGACTGGTTCTGGAAAAGGCAGTATATTCTTAATTGGTTGACACATGAGTATAGCAAGTAAGATTATCTAGCGCTTCATTAAGAGACCTGGAAGTGTAAAGAACCAACTGTATCCTGACATTTTAGATACCGTTGTGATGCAAGTACATTGCCTGGCAGAAAGCAAAGGCATAAGGGAATGCGTCCCTGTAAATAAGTAAGCATTTAACACTGCTTTTCACTAAGTGGGTCCAACTTCCCATCACCTCCTAAAGGAGAAATACAGCTTACAAAGTATATGCAAATAAGTTTATTCTTATTTTACATTTCTACTTCTTATCCTAGCATCTATATTCCTTTGCGTTCTCTCTCACAGTACTTGGATCCAGCTTGGCTCTACCCTGGTTAACTGTATAGTCTGAGGTTGATTCAGCTTTGGTGTGGATTTAAAACAGATCAAAAAGTGAATGCAGCATTGCAGGTGGTTCCACAGATAGTAGCATGGCCTATTAGCCAGTACTTCACTGTGTAGCGTAGGTCTAGGATTGGAACAAAAAAAAAAGTATTTTGTTGGAAGAAGTTTCCAGCTGGAACCTCCCAGTTCCTAACCTATCTGCCTGCCTTGGAGGAGGGTGAAACCAACCAAGCTGAGGTGCTAGAGATGGCATTATCCTTGGTCAGTTTTCTGCTTTTGCTCCACAACTCCCATCCCCAGCCCTAGAGAGGCTGTTGAAAAATGGGGAGGTGAGCAGTGGTGGCTTTCAGCCTTTCTCTGGAAGCCACTTGCACATGAGATTAGAAAACTCAAGCCCTGAACTCCTTGTCTCAGCTGCAGCAAAAAATGATAAAAAAATCACTCTCCATGAGGCACTTAAATAATATTATCTATGTTTTCCTGCAGGGGAGGAGGGGAAAACAAAAATCCTGAAGAAATTAAGACCAAAGCAAAGAAAAGTGTTTGCTATTTTAAAAGCAGAAGCATGCTCTGATACCTTTGTGGACTGAAATGTAGCAGGTTTTCTTGTGATTGTGTGCTGGTGCATGCGGGAAGGCCCCAAACGGTGCTCTCCTGGGCATGGCCTTAACTCCCAAACTACCCTCTCCTCCTGACTGTGCCCTTCAAACTGCCTCAAATATAAAGGACTGCAGAGCTTAAATGTGTTAATATTGACAGAACCTGGACTGTTTATGCCTTAGGAAGCGCTCATTTCAAAATATAAGTGCTTTCAGTGAGAGACTGCGGTGAATAAAACTCTGTACTTATGAAAATCCAGGTCATTGATGTTGCAGCAAAATACAGTCTCCCTGTTGCCCACCAGCTCTACAGTGTTCCAGCCTGGTACCTCTCCCAAAATAAGCTGATATCCATCTGCCTGCAGGACAGCTGGAGAAGGGCAAAGCAGCAGTGGCCAGCACTGTACTTGCTTGGTTTCCTGTGAACCCTGAGTATATCCAAGTTCTAGCACTTAGGAGGGCCAGGAGCAAAAAAACAGTATTAATGTAGTTAAGTGCTGTACAAAACTCTCCACAAATCCTATCAGCTTTAATCTCTGGCTTCACTATTATTACATTAATGGATCTCCTTTGAATGAAGCTTCCACCCTCTGTCATTTCTAGTTCCAGCGGTAAAACGCAAGAAATTCATTATGCACTTGTATTTGCTATTAACTGGCACAGCGGCTGTAAGAAACACAATGTATTTATTTGTAACTACCATGGAACAGGACTAAATTCAAAAGAAATCTCCAATAAACATTAAGATGGTGCTATAGAACAGCTGGAACATTAAGTGAACAACCTTGATAACCCAATTGTTCATTCACGCATAATTCATTTCACTTCTACTGAAGGAGTAATTCCTCAGGACGTTAAAGACTTGTGATTTTGTGAAGCTGAGAATGAAACCAGAAGGGACAAAATCCTCTCGTGACCCACATATTTGTTTAGATGAATTAGGTGCTTTTTGGGTTTATTGCAGTACATTGTATAGCATTGTAAATTAATCAGAACTGGGGAAGAGAACTGGCTGATACTGAAATTCCATGTGCCTGCCGCCCCCTCCCCCCCCCCCCCCCGATGTAATTTTTTTTAAATTCATCTTACTCTATTTACTTATTTCACAAGACAGAAGCAGATTCCTGTATAGCCAAACGTGCAGGGTCTCACCTTTCCAGGTTTTTATCGGCTATGTGTCAAGGCTAGTACAGCCTACTGCCCAGCACACATCAGTTATTTTGGCAGGCAGAGGTACCGCTTCCTCTGTCCCAGTTCTACTGCAGCTGTATGACTTGCAAGGGTTGGTGTTTCTCAAACATTTAACCTAACTGTGTCCACCTGTGACAGCTGTTTGCAGCATTTTAATTCAACTTATTGCAATACTACAGAAAAGGGCTGAGGAAAGAGTCCGGTTCATAAAGCAGCATGTTTTCAGCTTCTGCTGCTGTTCTGTCATCCTCATCAGACAGCTCCCACCTATTTCTTGGATCCTTTAATGGCAATGTCTGACAATTAACATTTGTAAAATGAATGAGAGAAATGGCATCTCTATACTGTTGGCTCTAAATGTAAAAAACCCAGCCTTACTAGTTTCCCGAGGTTGAGGCCTGGTCTCGCCCAGTCCCTGTCAGGTACATTGCAATGATCTGCAATACATTGCAACCCCAGTAAGAGGTTGTGGATGAGGTGCTGGTAGCTATATATTGCATTAACTCCTGCTCTTTGTGTCAGCTCAACAGTGATACCGAGTTTATCTTTTTTTCTTTTTTTTTTTAGGTGCATGCATGTGATCTAAAGCCTTTATAATCACACATTTTACTTATCTGAATACTTCAGATCACATGCGTGCGATTTATCTTGCAATCTTACATTAATTTTGCTAGGTAGAAGTTTTTGTTATGTACCCTCTTGTAGTCGGAAAGCATTAGAACAGAGAAAAACAGTTGCTCATTCCCTAACAAACACAAAATAGCCAACAGTAATCTTTAATTCGCGATGAATTGGAAAAATATAGCTACACCTTCTTTCGTGGGCGATGTCACCCCAGCTTTAGGCAGGGATAGTGCACTTTGGCTGTTCTAGCTGGCTGGCCAAGAGGCTGAAGCACTCCTGCCCAGCGGGGCCTGCAGCCAGGCGCAAGGTCAGTCCTGCACCCCCCGGGGCCAGCCCTGCACCCCCCCAGGGGCCAACCCCGCTCCCCCCCGGGGCCAACCCCGCTCACCCCCCGGGGCCAGCCCCGTTTCCCCCCCCGGGGCCAGCCCCGCTCCCCCCCCCCCCACCCCCCCGTGGCCCGGCATCCGCCACCTGCCCTCAGCGAACTGCTGGGAGCTACAGCTGGGCTGACGGGCAACGGGAGTTACCCTGCACTCCCAAGTACTTGGCTTTATCGCTAGGTTTGAGCCTGAGCGTTTTCAGCTTGAGGAGTTTGTTTCGGATTGCGCTTTTTTAGCGAGGTGTGTGTAATTGGGAAAGATACACGCAGGGTACTACGAGCTGGTTTTAGCGAACATCACGGGCCAGTTCGCCTTCCCGAGGCACGTTTCAGGGCCAGCTCTTTCCCCAGTCACACAGAGCCTCCCTCGGCGGCCTGCGAGCCCCTCAGCGCGGCGTGACTGCTGCCAAACGCCCGGAGGTGACCGCCGGGCCCGGCCGCCCCGCCTGCCCCCCGGCAGCTCCCCCAGCCGGGGCCCGCTTCCCGCCGCGCCGGTGGCTGCGAGGGCCGGGCCGCCCCGGGGCCGTTAGCGCGGCCGCAACCGCCTCCCTTCCCCTGAGGGGCCGCGGCGGCGGCGGGCAGCGCCCTGGGGCTGCCCCGCGGCGGCTGGCGGGGCCGGCGGCGCCTGGCACAAAAAGGCGGCAACGTCTTTCCTCAGGGATTTTTTATTTGCGGTGCGAAGCTCCATCTTTCCATAAGCTGAGTGCATGTTGCCGGCATACACACCTCGGGTTGTATATATTAATATAGACAGATAAATATATATTAGTCGAGCGCAAAACACAACAGAAACCTGACGTGCTATAAACACACCTTTACATTTATCATAAATCTATACTATTTTATAAAAATAAAAGTATCGCTAAAATATTTTTATGTCCTCTGCAATGCATACAGGAGGCTTTGGGCTGCGCTGCCACAGGGCGCTGTGGGGAGCAAGGCCGGCCTCCCGCGCCCTCCCACCGCCACGGCTTGCCATGATGTATATATACTTATCTATATATCACTATAGATAGAAAGAAGTCAAGTTTCTTTCACTTTTGTACACAGTGAGCATAGAAGTTGAGAAAAATTGCCTTTTTAACTTCTGCATCCCAGTGCCGTGCGCACACGATGGACACCTACGGGCAGAGCGAAACAATTACCGCCTCAAAATTCTCTTGCAGGGGGTTTGTATGTCCCAGGTCTCACCAAGAGGTCTTGTTAAGTCATTGCCACTTGTTACATCCATGTAATTACACTTAATTTGTCAATCAAGATTTTCTCCCTCTTTATAACAAACTGTCTATTCCATAGTTTTCTGGTTGGAAATGTTTTAAAGGCTTCACATTCAATTTCCGTAAGTGCATGTGCATAGACCGTGTATTTTTAAACCTTAGAAGAGAACTTCATTTGTATAATGCAAATAATTTTAAATAAGAACCTAAGAAAACTGCCCATTTCCTGAAATCCTTAAATAGGTGCAGGTGCAGCATGGGACCCTGATGTGTGGGTGTAGGGGTTGATTGAGGAGCAGCACAGTCCCTTATGCTTGCAAACGGAGACATTTGTAATGCCCTGTGCCCTGAACTTTATCTATCTGTAATTTAATCAGGACCCTCCAATTTAAACATGCCTGAACCGAGCCTGCAGTTTCTCAAACAGGGCCAGGCACTTGGCAGATCCCACTTTTAGCAGGGGCAGTGGCTGAGGTTAAGGATGTATGCAAATGCCTTCCCCTGGAGGGACTGGCTTCACTGAAGCTGCTAGTTTTAGGTATTCAGGCTGAATGCTAAACTCAGAGCAGTGAGTATCTAAGATACAAGTATGGAATGGTTAGCTAAATAAATAGGAAGTATGGGTGGTCATGGTTTTCTTCTTCAAGTAAAAATATGGTGTTAGTATTTGCCAGTATTGCAGAATCTGAAACACCTGTTACAGCAGCTGTAGACAAGGGGCTCTTAATGATAAATTGGTATAAAATTTCAGGTGTGGCTGTAGTTTCTGCCTGAATTCTCAGTGATTGTGTATTGAGTACAGTGTCTAAGCTACTGTTAAAATTCCAGCCAAAAAAAAAGTAAAATGAAAACATGAGTAATATTTACAAATAAGCATCAGTAACTATGGAACTAGGAATACAAAATAAAATTGTACATTTTGTTAGAAGCAAATTAATAAATAATTAAATAACGATTCACAGCATTTTTATACACTTAAAATATGATTATAACTTTTAAACATACAATTCTATGACGCAAAACACTGCTATGTTTATGTTAAAAATGTAGAATGCATTTGTAGGGACATGAGAACAAAGCAAAAGTACTGGGAATGTTTAAAAGTAATTTTCATAATTACAGTATAGGAATTATTTAAAATCGTATTTTGAACAGTATATCCATTAAGTGAATGTCTGGCTTGACTAACAGTTTTCTTGGGGTGTGGGGGGGTTGTTTTGTTTTTTTGGTGTTGGTTTTTAAAAAAAAAAAATTTTACATTTTAACTTTGGGGCAGTTTTAATGCCATAATATTATTTATAAAATCTAAAAATAGATTTCACCTTTGGTTTGAGCCACAGCTCATGGAGTAATGAAACACATACATTTTTAAGTGAATGCACTCTCAATCACTGTAAATCATCACAGCTGATTTGCTCCAACACAACTGACTTGCTCCAATTGATCATCAGGCCCACTGTGCTTTCATAGATGGGGTTGTGGGTAGTCTTTGTCCAGCAGACTGCTTAATTGCATGTACGCCCCTCCAAAGAGGCAGTAAAATAAACATGGACACATATAATCTACTGAATCTGTATCTAGAGTTCTGCGCTTCCAGTTTATTGTAATAAATCTGTTCTCCTGCTTTTAGGCTTGAGAGTGCTTACGCATGTGATTGTTCAGCCTACAAAGGAAGAAAAGATGTCTCTGCTTCTCCACAGGCAAGTAAGCAGTCCCTGGCCAGGCCTCCGAGTGTGCTCCAGCTTGTCTAGCAAAGGTTCTGCACTGGAGCTAGTAACTAAGTGTCTTTAGTCAGTGAGTAAGCTGTATTCTAACAACGGTGACTGAACACTCCTAAGCAAGACAACATATTTCAGCTTAAGAGGAAGTAACTGAAAATAGCAGTCCTTGGAAGGATTTGTAAGTAATGAAAGAAAAGAGATAATGAGAAAACCCTCAGGGTAACACTCACAGAATATGGAAATTACCAGATACTCTAGTATTTTCCTGACTGAATTTACTGCGTATTGCAGAATATGAACCCTACATTTACAATTTAAAAATATAAAATATAAATCCTCCCAAGTGGGACGATGCAAAGCTGATATGAGTACTAGTACTCCTAAACTGGTATTTATAGCTCTAGCTTGGAGACTTCCTTATATTGCAAGTTTGCCTTTTCTTTCTACTTATTTATTGCTCTTTAATTTTGTGTGGTTGCATATACTCTCCTGCTAACCACAGTGACTAAATTCATTCCTGTGCAAACAGAAAAGGTCTTAAGCAGGACTGAATTGCACTTATGCTTTGTGCTTTGCCTCTCTGTCAGACTGGATTTTGCACACTGATAGAAAGAAATAATTAAGTCAATTCATTACGGAAAAAATTCTCCCAGTTCTCTGTGATGGATCTTATCTCCAATATGCCACTTTCAGAACAGGACTGTGCTTGAGGCAAGTGCAAACCTGAATAAAGGCTAAATTATTTCTGCAGCATTTTTGAACTGGGGGAACACGCAAACACTAGTGTAATCTTCCTAAACCCTGTTGGTGAAAATACACAGTGGCCACTTAAAAATAATCTGTTTTCCTTATGTAGTAAATAGCATGGTGGTATTAAATACTCTACATTCAAATTTTCAAGATTTAATGGCATCAGCCTATTATTTACGATGTCACTCTCAGCGTTCCCAGTAGGGGAATATTTTAATTTTTTTTAACATGCAAGTCTTGCAGGAATAGATGTGAATACTTTAGTGCTACTTGCAGGGGGTGTTAATTAATTGGTGTGCCTTAGTATTTAATTTATGTCATAGACAAACTTACTCAATTTTTTAGGTGATAAAAAGGCATAAGTTAATTATGGTTAGAAATAGTAGTACAACTTGTATTAATTCTTCCTTCATTTCAGCCATTTGAGACCAAACCTTTTTTTGCTGACTCTCAAGCAAGAAATGGTAGTTTAGTATGTACAGGGTTTTAAATGTTGGCTACAATGTAAAACAATGACATTTTGGTTCTACACTAATATATTACTAGTACTATCTTGCCTTTGAACAACTATATTATTGTTTCTTCCATAAGGTGGGTTCAGGAGAATAACTCCCACAGCCTCTTAGAGTTTGTGGTCACTCTGCAGCTATGTCGTTGCTTCTTGTTTAGCAAGTGGCTTTGCCATAGTAGGATTGCATCTACTGCACAGATCTCTCATTTCTAGGAGACTTTCTTCCACAGCTTTTGCAAACACATCTGAAGAGGTTTCTTTACAGTCTTTAAAGCTTGAGATGCAGAATAATATATGCTCTGGCTGAGGGTTATAACATGCCCCATAACCGTTGGGCACCACAGGCCCATAGCAGCAGAACATTTCCGTAGTAGTTGGAACCTGGTTGCAGGGAGAAGGTAAGGAGTGATCTCTGGTTAATGAGGGCACCTGAAATCGGTTGGTTAGGAATGAGGAAAAAGATAAGCAAATGCTACAAATGCTGAAAATGTGGTGAACCCCCCTTGTAAAATATCACTTCCTTCAGAAGTCCAGACCTGGAGCTGACACTTTGAAGGTAAAAGCTGATCTCAATACTGAATTCGGTTGCTCTGTTTGTTTGCTATTGTTTGGAAACTGGTATCATTTGAAGTGGATATAATGTATAAGTTTTCTCACTTTATCTAGATCTTTAACAGCTATAAGCTGTGTTGCTGATAGATGGGTTATTTTTAAGGATGTATGTAATTCTGATACATAAAGTTATGATACATAAAACTTCTCTAAGGTTTTAAATTTCTTAAGGTTATCTTAAGGTTATATTAAACTTGTAATGGGAAGACTGTAATCAATTAGAGAAAGTAGTATTGTCCATTTCTAACCACCATTTATAATTGTGTTGTTGTATAAAAATATTTTAATGCATCTAGGTGCTATATGTCTATGACATGTGAGTTTAATCATGGCATAATGCAGGAGTGAAACACTTTCTCCTGCAGAAAACAAAAGACGTGTTAGAAATCTATATGTTTCAGACTCTGTGTACATGGGCCTTCACAAATGACATTTGGCTTTTTAATGGTCTAGAACAAGCCATTAGTCCTGCTAATAGAGCCATAGAATTGTCAGATAAATTTGCCGTGCAACAGCCGAAGGCCATAAAGCTATTCAGAAGCACTCTTTGCTCATGGATAGTTTCTTCCAGAATTTATGTAGTAGTATGTTGGTTACATTCACTCATGTCTGAAAGCCTACAAACATTATGACAAGATCAAATTACTTATTAAGGTTTTATGCTGTAGCATGATATTATAAGTCTCTTTTGTTGCATAGTTCCAATCTGTGCAGTTGGGTTAGTGTTTCAGTAAATTAATTCCTACAAAGATTTCTTCTTTCATTAGGACTGCTACTACATGCAATGAAACATTTAATTTTTAGGCTGTATGCTATAAAGATGTTTCCTTATTCACAACATTAAATGGAAGAAGTGTTGACTCTTAGAGTATCTTAGTATGGTTGCAAATAACTAAAATCCGTAAATGTCTGTAAATCCAGGATGCATGCCTGCGCAGGCTGCAGTCTTACACTGAGTAACTGAAGGCTCTTGAAGATTTCAGACACAGCTACTTTTAAGAGTAAAATTTCCTCATGGCTCTTGGCTTTTGTTTCTCAGAGTGGCAGCCTGTCTGGCTTGTGGCTGTACTGTCACTGGAGTAAAGAATTCACACTAGAGCTGTCACCTTAGGGGAAGGATGAGAAGAAAGGGAATGGGAAGATACATAGTTTGGGAAGTGAGGAAACACTGAGCCCTCATGCGAATTGTACTAAGCTTGTTTGTGTGCATTTCCAGAATTTCTGGGAAGGGGTTTGGGATGTTGCAAGGGAAGTGATAAGTTCAGTATTTACGGTTCTGATTTTGTGGGATGAACCAAAACTAGATTAAAATTCTGGAGAATTTTGCAGACTTCTTGATGGTTCTTGATGGTAACAGATTTTTGTTGTAGTTTGTTTTGGTTTTTTGGTTTTGGTGGTTTGTTTTTTTTAACTGTGAGCTACAAAGTCTGGCAGAACACAAATGAATTAGCCTTTGCTTAGCAAGACCAGTGAACAGGAGAAACTCACCTGGCTGGTTGAAAGGATGAATCGATTACTTGTCAAATATGTCTCATCTGTAAATAACTCTGGCAGTTCCTTGAAGTGTTCCCGTGCCACCTCTCTGAGCCCCAGCAGATGATTGTCTATTGCCATTCCAGTAATAGCCTGTGTACGACATGATAAGATACCAGCATTTAATTGAGTATGGAGACATTTTCTTAGTTGTAACTGCCTTGTTTTCTGGTCAGAGTTGATGAACTTGGTTTGGATGATGTAATGCTGATAATGTTCAGATATTACTCTGAGTACGTACTTGGATGATCGGTAACTAGAAATTCATACGGTGCTCTGAAGATGTAAAAATTAGGAAGGAGCTGGTCTTGAGATGTACCAAGTGCTGATGTTATCTGGCATCTCTCAGAGCTAAGTATCATGGGCTGGGCTTCCAAAGCCACTGAAGGGAGCACATGGGACACTTAGAAATCTTTAACTTGTTTTGGAATTTCCTGTGTGTCACTTGGATTGTATTTCAAGATAGCAAGACAGATCTGAATTGAAACAAATTTATCTTTCATTGCCTTGCTGCCTGGGTCTCTCTGGCAGGTAAAGCATGTGCTATTCCATAGAACTCGTATCCAAAGATCTGGTAGATGTCTCCAACAGATTTAACAGTGATCACAGAATAACAGATAGAATTGCCAGTGATCTATCACAGATCTACTAGCATACCCCACCACTTAAGAAGATTGGGGTTGTGGACACAGATGCCTTCTTGATTCAATTCACTGCCCAAATATGCCACTTCCCCCTGCCCTGTGCTGGATTATCTCAGGGGCAACCATTACTTTAGCCCTCGCCCTAATGGGGCAATTGAAAACACTAAATTTGGTAAGTAAGGATGGTACTGTAGCCCAGGTGCCATGAAGCCAGAATCAAATTAAAGAGGGCTTAACTAATGAGAATAATGTGCCTGACAAGCAAGAGACCTGGAGCAGCAGTCTAATTGCCATCCTACTTGCCCGTGTCTCTGCTCACCATCATCTCCAGCATAGAACCAGCTACGCTTGCCCCCAAACCCTGCTCCTGAGTGTCCCCAGTCTCCTCTCCTGATTGCCTGGGGAGGTGATCAGCAGCATGTGCAGTGACTGAACTTTAGTAGGGCCATGCTGGTGGCCAGCTAGCCAGCTTACAAGAATTATTGCCGAGCCTGCAGTAAGTCTTTCTACCACGAGCTGGATATGCTTGGGTGTTTCAGCTCTATCCAGCTACCTAATGCTGTAGACTTAAGGAATGCATTGGCTTTAAGGTCTTTGCCCTGATAGCAAATGTGATGGAAGATAGCTAACAGCATCAAAAGTCAGTCGTCGGAGATGGGCAGACCAGGATAGTTACAGACTTTTGTTTCTTTACAAAACCCAATCAAAATTTGTTCCAATCAGGCAGGAATTGCATCAGATTAAAATGTGCATTTAAAACCCTTCAGTCTAGGTTTATTCTGCTTGGTGGAAGCATTGATTATGAGGACTGAGCTGTAGCTTACCCCTTGTAACAGGCTGAAGCCATGGAGGAAGAGAATGCTGAACAAGGGACATGGTACTACACTGGGAGTAGAACCGATAACCCTGTGGCACAGGCCCCTTGTAACAAGGGAAAGAAGCAACCTGAGAGGAGGCAGGATTTAAAAACAAGTACAAACTTGGTTTTCCTCTTAAGGGGCAAATGGAAAAAAAAAAAAAAAAAAGCACAAGTTTGCTTAACCCGCTAATAATGCTTGAAGCAGGGGTTTGGGAGTGCATAATCTTGTTTGTCTTATTAAGGAGTAGGCACTCATTGGTAGAGGGGCTATTTGCTCATCAGCCCAGATGGAGAAAGGAAGCTTGCAAAAAAGTAGCATACATCAGGGCATGTTTACGTTGTTTTTCCCATAGAGGGAAACTGACTTGATAATAAAAGGAAATATTTTGCTATCACACAAGATTTATAAGGTTGTTAGAATTGACATTTTTGCAACATAGATCAATGTCATGTCTGAAGAGAGGCCGAGACAGCCTAATGAAATAAACTGTGAGTCAACACATAGGAAAAAACTGTGCTAAATTGAATTTTAGAGCTCCGCACTTAAGATAGCAATGCTACTAGTAAGCCCTAACAAGGGGAAATAAAATCATTAAATTGCTTTTTGTTTTATGAACTAGATTTTTTCGTTTTTCTTAGGAGCAATTACATTTCAGCCTGTTACACACTATTTAGTCAGACAATGTAAGTCTTGACCATAGTTTACAGGCACAGCAACTACATTGTGCTATTCTGAGAAAGAAGGGGGTACTTGGTGAATAGAAATACCTGGAGAACTTTTTAAATTTAAAGATAAGTTAATTTTCCTGTCTCAATTTTAGTATTTTTCCATGACCTACACGCGAGGTTGAATTTTATGAGTTTCAGGATCTGAAATGACTTGGAGGGGGAATTTTATGAAAATTTTTTCTTTTTATTTTGAACAGATGTTGTACAGAAATTCCATTGGTTGTGATCTAGTAGGCCTACAGTATGTTGTGTTCATGGTGAGGTTATGCTGAGGTGGTTCAGGTGAGACAACTGCCCTGAAGTAAGACTCAGCTCTGCTTTACAGGTGACACAGAGCCTCAGCCTCTAAGATGCAAGTTCCCAGCACAACGCTTGAAACACAAACCTGTTGTTTTGTGTTTTTTTTCACCTGCTTCTTTGTTTCACAGTCTTGGGAATAATCCTGCCTGAAAGCAACACTTCACCTCTCCAGTGCTCTGAGTATACCTTTGAAACCACCTCTGGAAGTGAACGATTTCTTGAATATTTAAACAGTGAGCAACAATGTGGGTTTGTTAGGCAATGGTCTGAGACAAAACCATAGGTTTCAGATTCACTTAACATAGCTGGTTAACATTTATTAGTTTCATAAGTGGTTAGACTAAGTTGTTTGTAGGTTAAGTCTGTGCCTGTCTTGGCACAAGTGGGATGTAGAGCATTAACTAGACTGAATTATCTAATTTTTAATCAACAGAAAATGAGTTGCATTTCATGCTAAACTGATTTCTTCACTGGGGTGTGTGTGTGTGTGCATCTCTTCCTTTTATTAGATGTGCAGGTCTTTAAAAGAGAACTTACTGGAATCATTCCCTCATTGTTATGACCTTGATTAGAAATGGCACTTTGGAATACCAGAGTACACTTTCCAAAATACCAGCCAGTCTGAGGATCAGGTCCCAGATAGGGACCTCTCTCTGCTAGGGAAGAGAAGCCTAAGAAAATCCATAAATTATTATTTTTAGGGGTGCTCTGTGTGTGTGGAATTCCTGATGTGTTAACAGCTGTCTTGAGCTTATCTGTAACATCATAGCTTATCGGTCTAAATACCTGTAAACTTGGGGGATCTGGATTTTGCAGTTGGATTTTTTTCTTATGCATGTTACACAGCAGTTGAGTTGGTTGCTTGTAATGCTTGCTTACTTCTCATCCTGATAAGGCTTTCAGCTCTCCACTTGCCGTACCCCATTAGAATACACCACTGCCACTTTTCTTGGCTACCCTCACGGCTAACATTTCATGTTGATCACAGGGTACCCAGAATAAAGGCTTATTTCATCAGACTACTGTTTTCCATTGCAAGCCTTTCAATATTTAATTAAAAAGTCCCTTTATTATATTTTGATTACAAACTCTTTAAGATGGAGGCCATTTTTTAATTGTTAATTTGTACAACACCAGGCTTAGTGGAGTCCTAATTTGTGGCTGTGACTCCTAAGTAAGACACAGATACAAATCATAAATGTTTTGCAGAAGCACATTCCGCATGAATATGTTGAATACAGAGTGTCATGTTCCATGACAGTTCTATATAAAAGAGCTAATGCCCAAGAATGATGGTCTTGCCACTGATGTCTAATGCAGAATTTTGTTATCTTGCTTTCCAGGAATTATTTTTTTAAGGTGATGTTAGTTAAATATGGCTATTTGGAGGGTGTTTGGGTCATTAGAAATTTTCAGAAGTGTGACGTGGCATGTACTTTTCTCTTCAAAGATGCCTACATTTTCTGATGCATAAATAGTTAATGATTGTATCTTCATGATTTTCTAGAACAAGCTAACTAGTCCTTATTCAGACAAAGCAGTGTTCCACTTACCAGAATAGTGTAATTAGTTTGAGCTGCAATTGCATCCTTAAATCTCTGCATCTTCTCAGAATCCTGGTGGGGGAATGGAAATATATCTGTTATTGAATAAATTCTCAAAGAAATAGCATCTTCCATCAATTAACCAGCAGCCAAAGAGCGAGCGTACTCAAATGTCCTTTGCTCCTGGTTCAGGTGTAAGTATTATTTATAAATGAAAAGCCATAGGGATTCAATGTCCTAATCGGCAACGGTGCCTGGTTGTGCAAGGGTTGAACAGGTTTATTGGTGGTAGTTTGTTTAAAGTCAAGGAAGAACTTGCAGTTCCTTTTGTGGATTCCTTCCGTGGATTTTGGTGAAGTAGATTACTACTAATGGAATTGCTCCATTTGAAGTAGGGAAAATAATTGCCTAGTGTAATTCAGTGTTTTCAGAACAGCTAGGCAGTATATTTTTTCCACAATGGTGTATCTAGACAATGACAGTGGTATTAATGACAGCCATTACTGATATTTTACTAGCCAGTCAAAAAATTACTCCCTGGTGTGAAAGGGCATCTAGAATTTTCCAAGGCTGCTCTACCCTGCACAGATTCCTCACATTTCAGATAACAAGCCAGTAAATTTTGACTCCTGTCAAATGACAGCCTTTTATATTGCAGGAACGCTCCTAAGAAGTACTGCCCTGCTGTACATCAAGTCCAATGCTACAACTTTTGGAGACCCTGAAACAGCCAGAAATGACTGGGTCTCCAGATAAACGGGAACCTTCAGCTCCTATGGACGATGAATGATCTTTTGAACAAAGAATTAATTTTAGAAGCCATTCAAGGCCACCATCAGGGACCTTCAAAGTACAGAGTCTGTTATTTTTTCATAGGGCTAGAGCTAGGCCTTAGTTCCCTTATACAGATTAAATTACCAAATGCAGTCTTTAAATCTGATTAATTTACAGCTATTCAAGCAATCTCTGCAGTGTCAGTTGCTACTTCTTTTACAGCAAGTGTCAAATGCATGAGATATTTCTCCTCCTAGAGAATCAATCCGACTTGATCAATCTTTGGTGACTGTTCAAGTTATCATTTGAAGATCATTTTTATTAGCATCAGATAGAAAATTGTTTTTAATTTAGTTTGGATTAATGGCTATTAACAAACAATATTTCGGGGAGTTCAAGGCTACTTAAACCAAGTGATGCATCTCTTTGTCAAAAAAAATAAAATTAACCCCTTCACATACCGAGGTAATCTGTAGGTCTAAAGAAATCACCTTGGAACAGGGCTGTATTAAGTGAATTTTGTTTCTAATGATACTGTGATAATAATACGTATTGTTTTGAACTGAAAGATAAAGATGTTCACATCAAAACAAAGATTTCTAAAAGTTTGTGGGAAAGAACATTCACAGATCAGTTTAAATGTCCTTTGCATCTCTCAGTGGACAAGAAGCCAGGAAAACTGTCAGTGTATTGGTTTGCATTATGATTGCAGGTTTTTCAGGGGGAATGAAACCATTATTCTCCCTCTTCAGTACTGCCAAGGCATGCGATATAAAGATTAGGGAGATGAGACTGAGCTCACTGTAGACACGCATGGCATTCTTCTGCTTGCCTGTGTGAAGCCGTACAGTTTAGGATGCAGTGAAAGGTGGGTACAATCTCAGATTTCGGTGGTTTAAAATGATGAGAAATTCTGAAGCTTTGGGAGAGCTGCAGAAGTCAGTAAGTGTTGGAATAAGGAAGGTAGGAAGAGATAGTTGGAGGGAACAAGAAGGATCTGGCAAAATAATGTGCTAGGAGCAGGTTGGCTCCTCCTAGGTGTATAGTCAGCCTGCAGCAATGTGTGTTGGGGCTGGGGGTATCCTGGGCACCCAAGTGTGGAGGGGAATGTGTGCACATATAATATCAGCTTCTAGTGAAATATGATTAAGAACCATGTTGTCAGACAGGACACTGATAGCAAATAACATCCTCTTCTTGTCTACTGTATGGTAGTCACTATGTGCAATAGTATGGTCATAATCTGCCTTGGATTACCCACTCAGTCTAGGGAGTTACTTCAGGTTTCCTTTGAGTTATCATTTTAACATAGAACTTATTTGAGTCTTGTTCATCATGAGCTAAGTTCTGGTCATGGTAACCTTAAGGAGACTGAAGAAGCAGTGAAGGAACAGAGCACTTCTCTGGGCAAATTTTCCTTATCCTCCGGGACATTAAAGCTTGGTTTACAATATTTCATTAATTTACACTTAATCCAGCCCAGCAATACTTCTAGCAATGCTATGCTAGATTCTGTAGAGCAGCCACGTGGTCTGTTTCCACTGGAGTGGGCTTATTGTGCAAAATAATCTATATTATGGCAGTGTTTTGCATCTGAACAGCCACCTGGAAATTCCCTGTACAGCAGTGAAGTGCAGTGGGTAGAAGCAGCACACAGAGAGATGCTGAGGGAGCCTCTCCAGGGATGGCGGGCGGGACAGTGCGCAAAGCTGTTTGTGCAGCTATGGTCTCGGCTCTCTCACCTGTACCTCTTTGCATCCTCATCTACTGTGTACAGTACTCATGCTTCTGGCAAACAGATGGTGTGCCTCAAAGAAAGGCAATTACATTTTTCTTTTTGCAGGATGATGTCAGGACAGTTTGGAGAGTTGTTTTATTAGCGTGATGAAGTTTTTTCATCACGAAGGTTCAGCCCCCTTGAGGATCCTTTAAAGCTAACTCTATTTGGTAGAAACATACCTTTAAACCCAAAAAGCTCAGCCAGAACATATCCACTTTATCCAGAAAGCAAAGCATGTGAATTATATCACTTCACACATAGCCGTCTGCAGCAGAGCTCTTTGCTGCAGGGGACCTGTGAGGCAATTCCCCTGGTGTGGCAGTATAATGATCCTGAACTTTGCATGTTCAGCCTAGATCTCGCCAGGGAGCTGAATTTGGATATGGTGATAGATCATTCCCGAGACAGTACTAAGTCTAAAATCAGATGATTTGTTTCTTGTAATATCATGCTTAGGCACCTCTGACACCTTTTTAGGCACCTTTTGGTGCTTAAATAAAAATAAGGAAATATTTATATTTAGCTTAATGGATGGTCTGCACAAAAAGCAAAATCCTGCTACCCTACCCTATGACTTCATGTTCTCAGTTAACAGTTAAAAATGAGAGGTTGGGGATCATGAAAGTATTATTTGCTTAGTGTTTTGCCAAAGAAGGCAGAGGGGGAACCAGGGCAACATACCGATAGAGCTGTCTTGTCATCAGTCATTGCTTTCACAAAAGCGAATGCTTCTGCGGTAGCAGACCTAATATTGTCAACTCTGCCCTCATCAAATCGGCGTATGGAAGCACTTTCGTAGGTAGGGACCAGTCTCCTATGGCATCTGAGAGAATGAATTAAGAAAAACGAAGAATAATTATTTTCAAGGAGTCATAAAGACTAAAAGAAATATAGGCTTGGTATATTTTATTGTTACAGCCACGATTTTATTTTTTGCATAGTATTCATCTTAATGTTGATAGAATTCTATAAGAAGCTTAAAAAAGATGGATGGTCACTCCTTTCTAATATGAGAAGCTGCATACAGCTGTATACGTTTTAGTTATGCATTGCCCATAAAAAATGACTTGCTGTGTAAAAACAAGGCTAGTAAAACTAAAATTTACTGAAAGATCTCAAGGAATGTTTTATTTGTACTGCATCACTAAATAATTGTGTAATTAATCATTTACTTATGGCATTGAAATATACTTTATTTAAAACAAGAAAAAATGCACTGTGTAAGAAAAATAGAAAACTAAAAAGGGAAAAGGGTGCTATTTGAGATGGAGCTGGAATGAAAAGCAAACAGAACAGTGTGAAGACTATTGTTTGATTTGGGTCCAGGTATATAGCTCCTGTTCCTCGCTTCAAGACACCTACTGTGCCTTCCAGTTGAAGCAGGAGTCTCGGAACATAACTGTCCCCTAAGGTTTTTGCTGCGTACATGGGATTTATATCATGGTTGGGATCCAGATGAAAATCATGGACCAGGTCATTATTGGAATTTGGTTAATGGAATACACAAATGGACGTTTAACAGCACTTAATGGAGTATGCAAAATGTGATAGGCATCTCTGGTTTTGACTAGGTAAAGACCACTTCAGGATTTAATTTGACACAATAAAGAATTGTTTATGAAATAGGCTGTTCTGCAGGAAACCATGCAACTGATCTCTAGCCTGGAGCATTAGCTGTTCTGACAACGTAAAAAGGAGCTTTTAACTTTGATAACACCATGGAAATTGGAGGGTATTATCAATTTTGGGGTGCCTGTGAAGAAGGAAGCAGCAGTAGTTGCTATCCCGTGTAGGAACTCTGATCTGATATGCTGCTGTAGTATTTTTCCCTGTCAACGCTTTTTGCCCTGCAGTGCAAGGGATGCGTATGTGTTGAGCTATGCGTTACTGCCACGGTTCCTCACAACCTACCTGCAGTGGCAAGGGAGTGCATTCTGCTCCAGGGACTTGAATTCCCTAGCTGCTTCTGCTGCTGTGGGTGGCAGGGTTGTCTACCACTCCCTGCCACATCCTGTCACCCTCTTCTCTATGCTGAGTGCAGGGACAGCTGTAGGGAGGGCACTGCCTGGGAATGGTGTGTGGTGGAAGGGGGATGTGGGGATGGGAAGGTAGAGCAAGGAGAGGGAAACGGAGTGAGGAAAAGGAGTATTCTGTCTTAGAGCCAAGTGGGAATTCCTATCTTGTCTGACCTACAGTCATTATGCAAGATCCCTCACTTCCATGCAGGAGGCATTTGTTTGGGTGCCGAGGAAAAAAGGACCCTTTGCATAAAAAAAACAAATTGTGAGTCTCCTTTTGTGCTGCCTTGTTCCTGTGATTTGAATTAACCTTACCTGTAAAATGCCAGCTGAAGTGCTACTTGAATATAGGCATCTGGGCTAATCTTTTGTTTCTTAATAAATTCCTTTCCATAGTTCTCAAACTTGTAGGCGATAAAGTCCAGGTTTTTTACTATCCTGGAAAACAAGCAGAGGCAGTTACTGCAGGGGGAGATGCAAGAATCTCATGTTCCATTTCCATTTGCAAATAAAACCCAGAGATCATTTCCTGCCTGTACCCACTTGGAGGTGAGCAGGCTCCTGCTCTGCAGACAGTCCTGCCCTTTGGTAACTTGTTCCTAGTCAGTAACTTTTATTCATGCAGGTTCTAGGCTGGGCTTGTTATCTGCAGCCTTAGCAGGAGCTGTGGCACTCAGGTCATTCTATTCATTTGAGTAAAACACTTTTTTTTTTTAACCATAGTGTTAAGCCTAAGTGAGGGCCTGCTTTGTTCTTGACAAATGTCTGTGAGATTTGCTAGTGTGAGAAATGGGTGGATTTAAAACCTGGTAAAGGGTGTAAGCTCTTTGCAACCTTTCAATTTAGAGGACTACTACCTTTATTTAAAAACAAAAAGGAATTACTCTGCATCCTGGATGTTCTCATACTCTTACATATGCTTCTAGTTACTTTGAGGTCTCGTCTAATTCAGTCACGCTGGACATACTTACCGCTGGTCATGCAGACAATACGGTCTCTACAGAGAGATGACAGGCCTGAGTGTTGAGATTAAATAATTTGGAAAAAAAATCTCTCATTACCACCCCTTCCCCCAAAGATCATGCAAATCTTTTACAGTCTGGAAAACTAACCCCTGTATGAGCAACATAGATGTAAACAAATTACATTCCTGAATTAAAATCGTTATTCAAATCAGTTGTATTTTACTATCGCATGTATGTATCCCCATTGTCCTGGCTTCGGCTTTAGTCAAGTCAAACCTGCAAAGTGCATCCACAAAAACAGCGGACTTGCATCCTGTGCAAATCAGACTCAACAGTTTTTCCAGTGGTCTTTCATTGTCCTAATATTTACATGGAAGAAAAACAGTGGTAATACAATTCCTGAATACAGTGAAGTGGCTCCAGTCCATGAGGGTGCTATCCTGCCAAGAGATGCTAGGTATGTTCAGCTTGGGAAGAGGAGGAGAAGTGGGAGAGCAGGGAGAACCCTCATGAGGAAACCCATGCCTGCACACAATGTGCTGAGTAGTTCCCAGCTTGCAGTCACTGTTGAGAAAAATGAGGCATCTCTTCTACCTTTGGAGTTTTTCTGCTGATGATGCCAAATGTGCCTGAATTTCAGGGGAACATTTCCATCTCAGTCTCCGTGGAGCAGGAAGCTCACTCACTGAATCGGCTCGGACTAATTTCTTGGAGCTTTCTTTCCTGTTAGTATGTGAGAAAAAAAAAATCATTACAGTCCCAGGAATAACCAATTTATTAAATACTGCTTTTTTAGGAGGTAAATGACTGGTTTCCAGGAGCTGTATGGGTCTTAGCGGCCCTGTGCATCAAGGGGAATTTGCGGCTGGCAGAGGCTTCCCAGGGGCTGGAGTGGGTACAATAGCTGTACTGAAAGGTGACTCACATGTGCTTGAGCAAGTGTTCGGTGCACTGCACCAGTACGATGCCATCAAAAGGGGAGTGTTCACACACGGTACCACAGATGCCATCTCTTCCTACCACAAACTAAGCAAGGAAAAGAACAAGTGTAAGATATATAGAGAATAAATCATTTTCTGGGTAAGATACCCAGGCTGGCAACCTAACCACACGAGAACAACAACATCTTTTGTTTTCTTATTGCTCATATCAGGAACTTCCTTGACTTACAGATTAGTGGGTGACTTACAGTCTTATCGCAGGAGATTTTCTTGTCCTGTGAATAGCATTGCATTGGATCCCTTTCATGCTGCTATTTCAGACTGATTCCTGCGAGAATGTAAATTTTAGCAGTTCCCACTGGAGTCTGGAAATAGGATTTAGCATCTGCTTTCTGGTAGAGAAAACCCATTAATAGAAATACAGGCCAGGGTTCTCCTTCCCCATTTGGGGGCAATGCAACTTCTGTATCTGGGAAGTCCCTTAGGATCACATTTTATTACAGATATATCAAATGAGCTAGCTCATGCTTATTTGGTAGCTTTCTCATGGCTTGTTTTACTGCCCTGCTTCCTCCTTACCTTTTTTGGGGTGTGTATTCTTCATTTTCCTCTTGCTTGCTTTCCTGATTTCGTTACACATACATGGTACAAGTGGTGACACTTAACCTGCTGCACTGCAGTTCTGATACCCCCATGCAGCTGGTTACTTCTGTGTTTCAACCCAATGCAAATGTCTAGGACAAAATTGCAACTTGTCTCACATGTTTCCTATCCTTTTTCTGGACTTTCCCCCTCACTTCTTTTGAAGTGTCTTTTCCTGGACTTCTCCCACTCATCTTGCTCTGTGCATTTGTATCACACACCTATGCATTCTGCCTCCGTGATTTCTATGAGGTTTTCACCGTGTGTGTGGTGCAAAAAGTTTACCGGGATGTTTTCTGATGCCTTACTGCAGAGCTGAAGAAGAATACGGAGAGAAAGAGCAAGTCCTACTGTGAGAATGGCTTCCTACAAAATTTGCATTTGCATGAAAGAAAATGGGATCTTTTTTCCCCTATGAATTTCTCTTCACCTTTGAACCACTTCTGGCCGGAATAAATCTGGGCAGATGCAGCTTTCCCATATACTATGTAAATGTATTGCTTTCTGCTACCTTCTGATAGTAAACAGAAAGAAAATCTTGTTTATTCTCATCTACTTGAAACACCTCAACTGGTGGCCCTGCAAATGACAGGATTCTAACTAAAGACAAATGGTATGTTCTTGAAAAACACAGCACTGGGGTCTGCTAATAATGTCATTTGCAGTGGTATAAATCAGGAATGACTACTGAAATGTATTTGCACAGTAAGTAAGCGCAAGTGAAATTAGTTTAGTGGTTTCTCTTTTCATGTTGCTGTTCTTAAATACGGGCACGATCAACAAGCATTGTGCAAGCAATGTATCAGTCAGGGGTTTTTTTTAGTGTTTTTCATGAGGTGTCAACTTTGTTGGCAGTTGGAGATTAATACATTGCTTCACCCTGGGTCTATTGCAAAATGTGAAATTAACAGTGCAACACTTTCAAATATGACAATCAAAATCTGATTGGGAAGAAGGCTGGAGAAATCAATACTTTCAGGAAAGTCTCAACAAGGATGTTATTAAATGAGTAAACAGTCTGTTAAGTGAGAACTTTGTACTAACTTTAAGACATGCTGAATTATAAGCAGTAGTATTTCTAGGACGACAGGAAAATGTGTGAGAAAACAGAGAAAGCTATTGTACTTTTCTTTTTTTGTTCTAGGATGCTAGCTCAGCATTTTTATTTCATTTGATTGAGTGTAATTAAATGGGTACTGTTGTTTCGGTTTGGTTTTATCAGATACTTACCTATCTGTGTATCTGTCTACCTCCTCAAGTGCAAAGGGCAACTTCAGGGAAGGTGAAAGCATACCTGTGTTGGAGAAGGCCTCCCCACTGCAAGAAAGGCAGTAGATCTGCATCCCTGCCTTGCAAGGAACAGTGCTGCTCACACCAACCCTGCCTTGGCAGATGCTGATGCCACCTTCCCCTCTTTCTCCTCCTTGATTCTAAGTGGTCCCTACCACAAGGGCAACTGGAGTGCTTTGCCACGTGCAAGTAATATCATCGTACTGTAAGGTTTTTACCTGCATAGGTTTGTCATACCAGCGATTGGCCCCGTTTTTATGGTAGCCTCCCCCATGCAGCAGTTGCAGTGCCATGTTTGTATCATTGAGTTCCACCCCGCTTGGGCTATCCAGACACACCAGGCATATGCACCGTTCAATCATGTCAAGGGAGTCGCGGTTAGTAGAGTCTGGGGATAAAAGAGTGAAATATTCACATCCTCTTATGTGTAATACAGGCCTGGTGGGGAACCCTGCTGCCTTGGAGAGCACTGGAGATCCGACCCTGACTCTGCAATGAGCTGATGACTGCAAAGCTCTCTCTACAGCAGAACATCTCGGTGCAAGGAAATGTTACACTGAGGCATTCATTCATGTGTTAACTTTTGCAATATCTCTGAGTATCTTTCATATGATTTAATAATATCCACTTTCTTTTTCTGCTTTCCATTTCCTGAAGTAATCATATTACAGAATAGATCTATTTTACTCTTAAAGCCAGCAATGCTTACTTCTTTTATATACAACAGTTACAGAGAGGACAGGTGGAAAATACAGAATTTCAGAGTTCGTGCTGTTGCTGCAGTATCCTGCTCTGGAACAGCAGGGCCTGTACAGGTATTGTGCTGTTCACTCATTAAAACCCTTTTCTGGACAAGGAACAGCAGGGCCCACGTTGGTTTTGTGTTCTTGCATTAAAACCCTCTTCTCTCTCTTGTCCTTGGTCATTTCTTGTCCTTTAGAGAAACAAGCCCTGGATGGGTATATTGCTTATATCACATGAGGGAAGCATCTGTGGATGAGGTTGTGAGGTTTAGTTTTTTAATGTGATATTGCCAAAACCATGGGTTGCCACATTCCACTTCCTTCCTATCACTAGTGTACCGCAGAATAAAATATGATTTTTCTGGCTTTCTTTCTCTGTTTCTTTTTCCTATCCTGTCACTCTTGCTTCTACAGGTGGACTACAAAGGCTATTTTCATGTTGTCCTCAGCACTTTCCTCCTTATTCATGGTCTATTTATGTGGGGTGTTTTCTCAAGTTTTTAAAGTCAGAAACATTATGAAGGTAACGTTTTGTTTGCTTCTGAGGGCCAGTTTGAGGCATAGAAAATATTTAATAGTGAGCACTTAATACAGCTCTTAATTGAAAGGATAAAAGTGTGGAATCTATAAAAAGAACTTGGTTTATTCAAAAGCATATAACATCATTAATTGCTGTTAAATGTTTTCTAACAAGATCAAAGGAAAAAGGGCTTTCAAACATCAGCTTAAAATTCCTTCCATTCTTAACAGATCAACTTTTACCTGCTTGTTTAGCTAGGTTTTGATGAAAATGTTTTTGTTTCAGAATGTTCCTAACTAAAGAAATGAATTCAAATTGATCAAAACTTCTTGCAAGTCTGTGCTAAGTTCAACAAATCTGTGCTGAATTCAGGAGATGACTTTAACTGAAAGAATGGAAAAAATATTTAAAATTAAACAATTCTGATTTGCATTTGAAATATGGAGCCATTTCAAAATGTGCATGTTTCTAATGTATGCAAATATGAGAAGTTGATCCTCTGAAAGGACAGCATTTTTCAAAGTAAGAAAAATATAACTTCCCAAAATGAGTAATATAGGTTAATAAGGAGCTAGAAAAAAACCCAGATGCTTGTAATCATCCAGGTTCACTCTCTGGATGCTGTGTAGTAAAAAAGAGCACAAATATGCAAGAAATGAAAAAGGTATCAGGAGAAAGAGAGGCAAATGATAGCAGTGGCTGAGAAGGAAGAGGCAGGTTATGGTAAGGTACTGTCTATTGCGGTCTGGTGGCTTCTACTAGGGAGTGTTGGTAGCCATGGGCCCAAGTGACAGGGGTGGCCAGCCTGACTTCTAGGCTGCGTGGGGACCTGGTGGGGCACATTTTATGGTGTCTTCCCTTGCACACAGAAGCAAAGTCCTAGGAAAGGCACCTGGTGTTCCTGCCAGGTGCTGCAAAGACTTGAGCCAGGACATTGTAATTGATGGGTCATGCAGGTAGGCTGAGCTTTCTGCCAGTGATCTGTGATGCCCTACAACATGTGAAACACTGATGGCTCTATGAATTGTATTCAAAAGCATTCAGAAGTTCTATAAGGGAGAAGCCACGTCCCTGTCCTCTTGGCTGTAAAGCTTTTCTAGTATCTGACACTTAAAGGGCTGACCGTAATTGTGGTATTTATTCCATTCATGGTCTGGGTACATCAATGCAAAGGCTGAAAAGATCCTCGTGAATGGAAGTTGCCCTGTATACCTCAGCTGCTGGTATTTGCAGACAGGCACCTTCAAGGAAAAACTGCTTGCATAGTGATTTACAAACTGCTCACAGTTTGCTTGGCGTTCTGCTTTATGTTGTCTGATAGATTTATATATATTTCATTGTGGCTGTTGCCCACACATCTTTGACAGATATGAAGCCCTTATTCTGACATATGACTTCAGGGTATCTTGAGTCTAGGTATTAGGGAGAATAAAATTAAGCTCTGCTAGAAACAGAAAAGTAGGGAAAAGATGCCCTTACAGAAAGAAACAGACATGTCCAGAGAGCTGATCAAACACTGAAAAAATTATCACGTAAAGCAGGCAATGAACTGCACAAGAACTCATGAACCATGACTCAGGATGGAAAATGAATATTTCCAGAAATAGCTGAAACAGAGAAGTGTGAGAACAAGTCTAAAGCCCTGCAAGACATTTCGTGTCCCCCTTCCTTTCTAATGCACACAATTAGCATCGAGTTGGCCAGTTATCTTTTGGTTAGTTGGCCTTTTTGTTTTAAAAAGGAAAATATGAGAAGACGGTTCTGAATCAAATTCAGATATAGTATACATGGGACAGCAGCCCCTATAGTAGTAAGAATTAACTTCCTCTACTTAGGGGAGTGAGTTAGTTCTGCAACCTCAATGCAGTTGAAGCACTGAATACGTTTATAAATCAGCGATGACTGACGGGGTTTATTACAATTTCTTTGAAATTTTCTCACCTAGAAGACCTATTCTTTACTTGTAAAACTATGCAGGCCCATGTATATATCTCCTTCATAACCTCTGCAAAGTGCTGTATAAGTCTTCTCCATCTTGAAGCAGCCTCTCTTTTCCTGCCCAGGACAGAAGAGTTGCAGAGTGGCCCCTTCCACCTCACACTGCTTCACTAGAGGCTTTTCTATTCCTCTCTTAGTTATTTTTGCAATAACATTTAACCACATATAAGAAAGAAAAAAATGTCTGTTCATAATCATGTATCCATGTGTAACAGCAATACATTATACTACATAGAGGAGCTGTACTAATTTGAGTGGTCTAGGATGGGATTCCTGCTTAAATTAGAGAAGGCTCACACCGCAGTGATGTGAAATTTGCTAGTGCAGAATCTGTTTTTTTCAGCTGCATAACAGAGTTGGTTTGCTTCCTTTATTAAAATTAATATTTTGGCAAATGCCAGGCAATCCAAATACACTCTAGAGAGGGTTCAAGTTTTTGTCAATTTGTCTTTTTTTTTTTTTTTTTTTTACATTTAGGATGATGTAGGTTTACAAAGATGATGTTGCTTCAGGTCCAAGGTATTCACTGTTTTACTTAAAGTTGTGGCATGAAAATAAATAGTCAGGTGTTTATCTCAGTTTTCATTAAAATAAGGAATCTTTTTTTTCCTCCTGATTTAAAAAGAAAAGATGGGGAGAGAAAAGCTTCAGCATGAGGTTGGTACCACATAGTAATGCTGTAGTAATGGCCAGGACTGAGTTTGTGTGTGTGTGTGTGTGTTTATCTAAATAAATTTATTATTAGCACAGAAATACTTGAATAAGAAAAGGGAGGATCTTCCTTGGGATGGTAAACATATTTTGATAATATTGCTGAACTGGGGATAAAGAGATAGTTAACATTTTTTTTTCCAGGAGGGAAAAATAAACACCTAAGTCACCTAAAATGGCAAAAAGAGGGTGTTTACATCACTTAGTTTCAGACTAAAATGTATAAGGTGTGACATGATATAGATGACTAATCCCACCCTTTATTTTCATCTGTTTCAAAGTTAGGCATTCGAGTCCAGAATCCAAGACAGCTAAATGCTGCCTGTTGTTGAAAGAGAGAGAGAACTATCCCCAGATAATAATTAGTGTCACCTTTCCTAGATACTTTCTTAAGATTTAGATGAATCAGCCCGGGTACTTCCTATTTTTCTCAATTGACTAGGGAGAGTGCACAGCTAGATTCAATGGGTGTTTAACTTGTAGATGCCTTTGTTAGATGAGATGAAAAATGTCTAATAATTGCCAAAAGCTAAGAGCATACATCATTCCTATTGGTACGAAATGGATGTGAAGAAAGAGACAAATCACAAAATCTGATGCAATGTAATTTATGGGATGAAAAACAGAGAATGGAGTGAAAGCTATTTACATGGTATAACACTTAAACATACACAGCCAAAGGGTCAAACCGTATCTGCTGCTTCCCAGGTAATGCACATCTGAACACTTACAGGTATTGAGTTTCCTCCTACTAGAAAAATTCAGCAGTGAGGTTGCACGTTCAATCCTGTGTTTGCTGTAATGTTCACTCCCAGCAAAGAAAGGCAATGGTGGTAAGGAGGAAGAGGAGTAAGATGATGAAGAAGAGAAAGCTGGGGTTGCTGCTGCTAACCTTTCATAAGGATCATCCTGGCCTCTGCCCACTCTGTTCTTCCGTCTGTTGTCAGCAGCCCAATTGGAGGCAGCATTTCCTCTTCATTCTCTGCCATTTTGACTATCTTTCGCAACTGAGTGAAAAGATCTCCCTCACTGAGACGACGGAAATTAATGACAACATCCAAAACAAAAAACTGCAAAAAAATGACAGAAGTCAGAACAGTTAGAGGTGGGTTGGACCCTCACTGGACCAGCATTTGGCTTTTGCCTGGGTGAGTGTTGAGATGCTGAAGTCCTGCCTGGAGAGCCAGGCCTGCAGACAACGGAGCACAAACCCACTGGAGACTGGCCCAGGGCTCACTCCTCCTGCGTTTTCATGACAGTATAATGCCAGTTGCTATAGGGGACTTAAATTGTATGTTGGGCTCAAATGCAACGTGCCTTATTTAAATAAGCTTAAAAGCCCCTGAAGAGATAAAATCAGGAAGTATGTAAGTAATTTCCATTGTACTATCTGTTTAAAAATAACCTAGAGAATCTAGAGAACTTCCCATTCAGGTGAGGGAATGGACTTCCTAGAAAGGGGACCACTGGGATCTACCCCTTCATTCCAAGGGGGCCTGCAGGCACAGCTCCAGTCAGACAGTCAAGCTGGGCTATAAGATATCCTGCCTGGCCAATATACTCTGCTGCTCAATGGTATTTATTGGTTGGGGCGGACTCAGTCTAACGCTTCAGTATTTCTGCCTGCACCTGTGCTAACTCCTTCAGACATACCTGCTTGGGATGGTGGTATATATGCCATGTGTTGCATGCCAATACTTAACTGTCAAGAGAAGAGCATTTCCAGCAAAGGCACTCTAATAAGATATTTTTTTTTCTCTGTGGTTTTCTCTCTGTTTAATAAATATTTTTATTTGAATGAGAAAGCAAATGAATTCTGCCACATTCCTCCTTTCTGCATCACTGTACTTGGAACATAATGTGGGCTAAGAACAAAAGTGCTGCAGAAGCATCTTTTGGAAATATTGACAGCAAATGCTTGGTAAGAAGTGAGCTCATACATAGCACATCAATTGTGTTTCTAAACAGTGATTAGATTAGGCTCTTGAGTGAATTTAAGCAAACTAAGAAATATAGAAAGGTATAAAAGAAGAATACTCATTTACCTGATTGTTACAAGCAACAATGATGTGCTCTGGTTCTGGCATTACACTGCTTTTCTGGGCCACGAGGGTATCTTTGGTATGTCCTGGAAGACGATAGGAAGAAAAGAGTCCATAGTATTGCTTCATACAGAGAGGATGACCAGACAGCTGTCCACGAGCAAAATCAACAGGTAAAGCATGGCTGGAGAGAGAGAAGGAGAAAAACAAAGCCAGAGGAAAAGAGGGGAGAGAGGGGAGAGAGAGACAGAAAGGAAAAGAAATCTAATCTGTCCTTTGTTCTGTTACAATTAGATCAGGTATAGCACAAATTTAATAATAAAATGAGATTACAGTATAAGGGAAATAGATGAATTCCCATACCGAAGTTAAATACATCATTCCTGGCAGCTTCATGCATATTCATTAAGCAATTGCATTATCGTCTAGTGGAAATGGAAAGAATAGCAGGTCACAAGCAGCTTTGCAATGTGCGCAGGACACCTGCCGAGATGGGACCCTGGAAATTTGCCAGGACAGAAGTCAGCAGAACAGCTGGAAAAGACACAGCACCTTGAAAAAAAGGTCTGATGAAATTCACTGCAAATCACAGTGGCCCTGTGCTGTGCAGGGTGGTTAAAGAGGCTGTGAGAGGGCCTTGTCTGATGAACAGGAGTGGCTGGGCATTTCTGTTTTCCAGTAAGCCTCGCTTACGTACTAGTCTTTACTTAGAGCTATTCCCCTTTTACGGAAGGCATGTGAAAATAACACCACCTAAAAGGCATCTTTAGTGGCCAGATAAAAAACCCAAGTTATCACAATCGCAATTATGGATTGTAAAATATCCCGCTGACACTGCAGCAGGAAATAATGGTGCTGTCACTCGGGACAGGTTGCAGAGCCCACAGGAAGAAGAAGATCTTGTGCTGCAGACATTTTTCCCTCAGCAAAAGAGGACTCAGCTTCCAGCTTGCCAGAGTGGTGCAGGGGTGAAAGGCACACAAGGAGGGTTACTGCTACATGGCTGATACGGGGTAATGTCTTGTGCTAGTTTATCTTGTTTAACTGTCTCTAGAACTCTTGCAGTTCTAAACCAGCGAACTTCAGTTCCTGGCTCTCAAACTCTCTGTATCACTTATTTCCTTGTACAGGTGCTTAATTTTTTTTGTTCCTTATCAGCAAAATAGGCTTATTAGTGATCTACTTCTCCCACATTTTGCATAATGCAGAAATCCTCTTACATTTAGCAGAGTTTTAAAGAGCATCTTTGATGATCGAAGATAGTGGAATAGCATGGTAGATTTAGATAAGAAAATCTGTAATTATAGCAGTTAAGAAAGGGGTTATTAGCTCTGACTGATGGCAGCAGAAAATCTTGAACTGATTTAGGAGATGTCTGTGTAAGGTCTTACAAGTCTTTTACATGAGCGAGTTAGGCGTCATTAGTCATGGCAACTGCATGGAATATCTGCAGTTAAAATGAAATGCCTAGGTTTGGGTTGGAATATTGTGCATCTGCATGTGGGATGATCCAAGAGAATCTAGCAATACGCTCACTGGTAGAAGTCCTTAACAGCAACAAGGAACTGAAAAAGTTACAATTATGGTGTCCTCATAATTATACAGGAGGCATGATAAACAAACAGCAGTAACAATATGAGGACACAGTAGTGAGGATTTAAATGATTACAGATTTAAGGCAAGCAAATCTGATCACAGGATTCTTTGGATATGGAGTAGCACGGTCAAAATAATAAGAACTTAAATCATCCTTTGTTTGAGCAATGTGGTTTCTTTATCTCAGATGCAGTCATATAAAGATGCAACAAACTACATTAGTATGCAATAGTGCTTCACAGCACGCTAGTGCTGGTGTTTGCAGCTGCATGGCATATCTTGGACAAAAGCATGTTCTTAAATAAGTACCTCTTCTATACTTTCTGAGTAGCTGTCAGACTTCTGAAGTGAAAAATCAGCCTTTTCTTTCTTTTATCAGAGATGATAGGGACTTTCTTTGAATAGGGACTTTGCCTTCCTCATACAAATAAGTGTGGGTTAAAGCATACGCCATAGGCCTTGTGTGTTTCCAGGCAGGAAAATGACCCCATCCCTACTATGGTGTGGTGTCCATTGTGCTTGACTTGCCACTCTTTCTGCTCTTTGGCGAGCAGTGATTTCATCAGTAAACTTGGAACACTAGGTGGGGTTAAGAAGTGCTGTGTAAAATGCTGTTATGAGGTACCTCATACGTGAGTTAAAGAATCATGGATTTCCCCATGTTTATACACAGAAAGGAACAATGGCATAAGTAACTTATTTTTACCAGCCACTGAACCAGCCTGTCTGTGGCGAGGCTCCCTTCTCCTGGTGAGATGGGTTATTTCTTTTCTGGTAGGAGGGAGATGCGGGGGCTGATGCCCTGAATGGAGGGAGCAGTGCGTGGAGACGGTGCATGCACAGGGAAGGTGTATGGGCTGTGTCACCGTGGTGCTGCTGCTCATCGGGTCTGGGCAGCACAGACTTCTTGGGGTGTTCTCAATAGCTGTTAGGCAGGTTGTGTGGGTCCTTTGGGCTGTGCTGCATGTGCTAGAGCAATGACTAGCAGGCATCACAAGGATTCTTCTCCAACCCATTAGATTGCAGTAATAGAGCAGAAAGCACATAAAAAAGCATCACTGAAGCGCTTGCCTTGAAGCATGCTGGAGCCCCAACCCTTCCAAATGGGGGAGAGGTGCAATGCAGCCTGACTTTGGGCATGTTAGAGCACCCTTGAATCAGAAGCCCTGCAGATACTCAAGCAGTAGTTCTCCTTCCAAGCTACTTACGTGTCCAGTAAAGCTTTATAGTCTTGCACTCCTGAAATGAGATTGGCAGCAAACCTGCAAGTAGCAGATAGAAGTGACATCAGTCTTTTGTCATTTGGCAACATCGGGCTGTTTCTGAGAGACAGAGGAGAGCCTGAATGATTGATGACACAGCATAAGGAGAGAAAGCCTTCTGGCTTGGCAAGAGGAGCCCCCCACCCCCACCTCAAACCTAAATTAATTCATGTCAAGAGAAGTATGAAATCCTAGAGACGGTCCCTTCAAATGGTTAAACAGACTACCACAGGAGGAAGCCTGAAAGCATTTATTTAAGGAATGGGAGCAGAGGCTGAATACTTAATAGAATCCCTAACATGGCTTTCAATATCAATACTCATAAGCTGTCCATTTTATTAGAGTACTTCCTGTCCTAAGCAGATACTCTTTCTGCAGAGCTGTGGACAGGTGTATTATTTCCTGACACTGCCCATTTGCACTGTGTCTGAGTGGGAGGCTCTGAGAAAAATATTTCCTTGTTACAGCACGTGCATTAGAAAATGCAAAGTGGAGTTTTTTTGAAAGCTGTGTGCACAATAAATTTGCTCAGTAATGAATAGAAGCATTTATAGTTATGTTCAAAGTAAAGTAAAAAGATACATTGGTTGCCTATGCAAGATGTTAAAATAACACATATTGGCTTCAGGGTTCTGGCTGTTCTATAATAGCATAAATTCACATGCAGTTAATTCTTTCAGTAATGAGCAGCTAGAGAGTGCTAAAAGCAAAGAGGAAAATTGCACTATGTGAAGGTAGATTTGATCTGGTTTACTGTTTTAAAAGGAGAAAATGTTTTGGCAAAGGCTGAAGAATGGAATCCTGTTTTAAGGGCGCCTGGAGAGGTATATTCTGTGCTTGACTACTTGCTTACCTTTCCACTTTTTAAATGATTGTAATTGCCCACAACAGCTCAAAGGAGAAAGGCCAGTTCAGGGCTGGGATGGATGGGCCTGAGGAAAGCAATGTTCTTTGGGAGGAATGATTTCTGAATTCTTATTCTTAGATCCCCTGTGTTTCTGGTGCTCTTTTGGGCACCTGAGACAGACAATTTAATGCCACCGTGGCCTTTTCTGTTTGAAGCGTGGCTACAAGTTGTAGTGATGGCACATTAAAAATTGTTTTCCTTTAAAGAATGTGTCAGAAATCAGTATTTCTGTTTTCCATCACAAAATGCTTTACTTACACAATGAAAAGCTTTGCAAATATTCCTTAAAAAAATTATAAATAATGTGGCATTATTTTTCATGCAATAAATGGAATAATAATGATGCTTTCATTTCTGATTATCAGTATGAGTATCCCCAGAAACACTGTCTTCAGTCAGCAGGCCTAGTAGGAAATCATTTAATGGTTGCAGCCCTTATTTTTTAATGAAAGTTGATTGTCTTTTTGCAAAAGCAGTATATTTAAAATATCCTTTCATTTAGCAAAAGCTACAAAGTCGTAATACATTACCTCAGCTGGTCATCTACATCCTTGAAATACTGACGAGCAAAGATAATTGCTGGGCTGGAATTGACTGGAAGAGCTAGTCGGTTGTTGAGGTACATGTCATCCAGCCAGTAGTTAAGCACCTAAGGGAAGGATATGTGAATTCTTAAAGCTATGAGCAACGTGCAGAAAGGCAGTCTGGGCATGAGGGGAGAGTGCTTGGTGCTCCTGGTGTCAGGCATGGGCTCTGATTAATGGAGCCGCTGAGCATTTTCAGTCTGGGCTCTGTGACCTCAGCTCAGCTGAAATCAGCTGCAATTCCATAATCCTATTTTTCAATCAATGGCAATTTACAGTGTGTTCCATTAAAAAGTAAACAAGCTCCATATTGGGGTGCTTTGGGTATTTTGTTGTTTGCTTTTCTCTACAACAAAAAAATGTTTGAGTACAACATGCTAACTGCTGACTCTTGAAGAGTGATTGGGATATATTTAAGAGATGGACAGAATTTTACTAGCGATCGCTTTCCTCAGGGGGCTTCAAATATTTGTCAGCAATGCCAAGATGCTCTGTTGTTAGCCAGCAGATACTGTCCTGTAGCAAGACAGAGTGGGAAAAGAATTTCCCGAGCCTAATGGTTTAGTCCTGCAGATACTGGCATGTGGATAGGGCCCCTGGAGAACTCCCTCTGTGTCCACTGACACAAATGCAGATTGCTGATGCTTGACCCAGACAGACACAAGTATTAAATTTCTAACCATTTTTATTGAAAACACGTATGTACAATAACTGCATTGCTTTATCTCTGAGTAGGGTTTGAAGAATCATTATTTGGAAAATGGAGGCTTTCATAAAAAGATCAAATAGTCTTTCTGAGTTTAGCAGCATGCTTTGAATATAGTAACTATAAACAACAAGGAAATTATGCAAAAATAATTACGAATGCATGCATCAGTTGAAAAAGTTTTCCTCTGAGATATTTCATTGCTGTTAGAACAGATGCTTCCCCCACAGTCTCTGGAGTCTTCAGGAGAACAGGCTAGAGCTGTACTCCTGGCAAGTTAAATTCCAAACAAAACCATTTCTAGTTTATCTTAAGAATCAGGTATTTAATTTTAATAACCAGTGTTCAAAGTTGAGATGTTGCAGAAAACACTTATACATCCTTCCTCTGTAATTTTCATGCTGTAAGTGGTTAAATGAACAGTTGTCTCCTGGAACACTATTTGCTATCAGGAACGCTATTTAAGCAATGGTTAATTTAGCCACCAAAACCATGAAGTTCTATGATCAGAATAACAAAACAAGATTGGGCAGCATTTAATGGAGCCCTCAGACTGTGGCAACAAGTCGTTCAGAAATTAAGAATTGCTTTTAAAATAAAAGCACTGCCAGTACTGTAGCCTTTTTTTCTATAGCAGCAATTTGATGGAGTCGTCTTGCAGGTCACACAACTGAAACGTTAAGGGAGAACCATGCTTCACTGACATCAGTAGCAAGCCTGCAGGATTTCACTGAATCCATGAAACTATCCAGTGTCTCTCTTCCTTGCTGGGAAGTGTTTCTAGTTTTCAGCTGCCATATTCTAATGTGGTTAATGCAGGCAGGATGAACTGTGACTTTGTGGAATGATAAAATCTACTTTATCTATGGCTTATTTAGTTTTCCATCTTGGGAAGCAGAAAGCTGAGCTTTTTTAAAGGCTGAGGTCTCAGCATGGTCTATGTGATAGATAGAGATATATCTATGTATACATGTGTGTGAACATTCGGCAAAATAAATACTTCTGAGTAACTACATTGGTACAGTTTGACAATAAATGGCAAATAGTAGTTTAATTTAAAAAGAGTAATTCCTATCCTGTAGTATTCTATTTTAGAATAATTTGGATCAGAGTTTTGGGTAGATGGGCATACAAGACACATTTTTATAGCCCTACCAGAAAGCATTTTTAATTTTAATAAAAACTCTAAATCCTGTTATTAAGGAGAGAGGAAGACATTATCTCCAAAAAGGATGTAATAGTGTTTCCTGCAGGTAGAGCCGACACCTGTGTGCATGCACCTGAGGTGCACGAATTCCCTCATTTATGTCAACAAACTGTTTAATAATGACATAGATTTTAAAACTGTTTGAAAAATCTAGCCTAATATGTCTGAAATATTCATTCCCTTGGTAGACTCTGATGTGACGACCCACTGAAACCAAGCAGTGATTGCATATATAGAACCACAAAGAGTTCGTAATTGCTCAATACAGCAAATATTTTTCTCATCTGTATTTGCTTACCCAGTTCGTTGTCTTTTCCCTTCTTTCCTCGAGGATTTGCTGCAAGGATTCCCCCAGACCTCCTGCAATTCCAAACTGCTCCACAATGACCTTGGTCTTTCTAAATTGCTCCTCTGGCACCAAGTGTTTCATGCATTGTAGGTACATGCATAAGGTCTGTTGTAGTGGTGGGACTGGAAGTTTTGACACTGCCTAATTATAAAAAAAAAAAAATAAATTAGCAAGTAATTCTAATTGTTCCCAAACTGTCCTCTTTTTTTTTTTTCTTCTTCTTTTTTTCCCCTTCTGTTACTGAACAATATATTGCATCCCTTTTTTATTTTGTTTTAGCATTTGAGATGCCTGATTACTGCAAATGTAGTTGCGTGACTTCAGTGGAGTTTCATTAGGTCTTAAACTGTCTGGATTTTAGGACACAGTATGCAGCTGTATGCAATACTGAAGCAGTGGTACCTATCCAGTGGCTCTATTTGTAGGCCTTTGGCCAATGACAATTTCAAATAGATAAGCCAGGAAACTAGTGGAGAATTTTCCTCTGTAAAAAGTCTAGAAATCCTAGGACAAACAGGTAAATAGGCATGATGCAAGCATATAGCCTGAGCTAGACTCTAGGAAATCTTCAAACACATTAAAGTATAGTAAAATAATGCATTAAGAGAAGGTATTTCATTAGTAAAGAAGTGCACTTAGCTTGTGATCAGTAAAACCAGGGGTTAATACTTGTTTAATTGGCAATATGACTGGTTATAAAATTGGAGAAATAAAAGACATGCACGTCTACCTGTTCATTAGTACTGACTACAGACAATCCTCAATAAACCTGTGGTTTACCCTGCCAAACCACTGCTGTCAGCCAGTGTGGAACCCTCCTAGAAGGCTTGATAAAACATTTCTGTTTATATTTGCTTTATCTTTATCCTGTTTGGAGCAGGAAACCAACAATATCTGGGAAAAAAACAATCTCATGCTGCTCATGCAATTAAGTTTCTTTTGTTTTTAATCTAAAATTAACCAAGTGAATTGTAATTAGTCATTTAAAAGCCAGAGCAATCATGGGGGCAGTGGGAGAATCAAGCAAGGATGTAATCCATGAAGGACTGAGAAATTGCAAGAGGCTGTGATGCTCTAAGCATGGTTCCTTAGGGAGATAGACATGTTTCCTGTTGAGAAATGGTCATCTAATTCAGCTGTGCTTGTCCATTAGCGATCAGTGTAGACTGTAAACTTTGGGAGGGTTTATTTCTCTAATCTGATTTTTGTTTATCTCCTAAAGCAGGTAAAATTCAGATTTTTTTTTTCTATTAGCTCTTGATGAAATAGACATTCATTTTCACAGGATCGCATGACCATAGCGTGATTTCAGTTGGAGGAGATGTCTGGCAGTCACCTAGTCCCACCTGCTGCTCAGGGAAAGGCTAGCTGCAAACTCCTTTGCTAGTGCACGTAGGGATGGAGGGAGTGGAGGAAGTGCTCGGAACAGAAGGCAGGGAGTGGGTGTCCTCAGAGCTCAAATACCAGCCCTGCCTTTTGACACCCACAGAAAAGTCAGATATTTAATTAAATTAAATTAAAAACTGCATTAAATTTCCCTATCTAGAAACCGAAGATTTCAGGTACTCGTAAAATGTGTCGTAGGATTACCTGCTATTAATGGAAATGCAAATCCAATTTAGCCTGTAACACACCCTGGATCTCAGAAATGATAGAATGGTAATTCTACAGTTTCAAGCTATGTTTAGTCAGGGGCATATGTCTTCTGTCACTGACTTCTAGGTCAGTGGAAACAGATGGGTAAAATGATATTTCTTGTTGATACTGGCTTTGGCCCGATCTTTCTGGGTAAGGTTGCTCTACAGTTCATGGCTCTGCTTAGGAAAAAAGCTTTAAACCCAAGGGGTTGACTGCTTATAGGCATACACATCCGGCATCTTTTAAACCAGCTTGAAAATGAATCATACATGATAGTTTGATAGTTCTGTACTATTAAGAAATAATTACATGCCATCTCTGACTGTACAGTAATGCATCTGCTGCTGTGTAATAATATTTCACTTACTGGAATTCTTCACAGGATGTTGGGAGGAAAAGTGTATTTGGGTATGAGAAGCACTAATGTTACACCAAAGTTCTTGATTATGAACTGCTTCAGGTATCCTAGTGTTCCCTGAAATGAAGAACTCTGCTCTGGAACAGAGCTTGGTTTACAATTATTGTATTAATTTACAGCATTAAAAGCTGTTAAGTCATCCATCTTCAACATTTTTTCTTGTTTTTTGTTTTCCCAGAAACAGTCACTTACTGTCTCATCTTTACTGCATGTATCTTTCTCTTTCTTCTGCATGTTTTTTTCTAGGACAGGCATTCCTGCATTTCTTTTGATATCTTTTGTTGAGGACAGAAATTGAAGCCACTCGGGGGCACTTATGGAGCCTCACGCCTCGGTTCTGGAAATAGAAAAGATTTAAAGTCCAGTCAATACCCATTATTTATAACCAAAATGTACGTGGGGAATATTCCCTGTGCAAGCATACACAGAAGCTTCAGAATGCAAAACTGAAGAGAAATAGAAGTACAACGTTCAGAAGTAGCTGAACTGAGCCCTGTGGAGATTGCTCTGACATTGTTTGTCTCATTTTGCTATAAATTTCTTTATCCAGAACAATCTGATACACATAAATGATGTCTTCTCAGCATGGTTTATTTTGTCCTTCTAATTTACTTTGCAACGCACTGTGCCGTGATCTGCACGCTTTCTATTACTGCTATGTGTTAGCTGGAGGAAAGAGGTGACTTCTCTTTGAATGTACTCGTGTTGACACAGGTAATAGGAAGGCTTCAGTTTTTTATCTAAAGATCTTCTGCATCCTCCCCTTACCATTTTATATGAAAGCATCATGGTCTTTAAATGTATTTGTCATTGAACGGTTCCATGGACACAGTGAGGTGCTGTCATCTCCATGTTAAAGATGTGGAAGCGAGCTTGACGGAGATGTGCCTTTGCTCCCTGCAGACTAGAAGCTCGCAGGGTGCCAGTACTTTGAGGCATAGCTCTGGGCTGGGGGCCCCCGTGAGCCTGCCTAGGCTGGCAGGCTGGCTGTGGGAGGGGTGGCATATGCTGCACTTGAGCCACTTCACACAGCGGTCTTTCCAAATAGCATATACCTATCCAGGGAGACGGCTTAACCTGCCAAAAGTCACAGAAGTCATCTGTGACAGAGAACATACTTCCACTTGTGTGTCTCTGGTATTGTGCTCACCCTGGTTTTCACTTCTAAGGGTGCCTCTTGCTCCTTTTCTGTACAAGAATGAGCGATATGCCAGACGTTTCTTCCTATATAATAGTGCCCACATCAAGCAGTTACCCTTCAATTATGGTGATACAGCTAAAGCAGAGTAAGTTCCATGTGTTCAGTCAGGTCTTGATGAATCATAGGGGCTTTTGGAGTTGTTTTGGAGATTATTTTTTTTTAATTACTTTGCACTATGTGTATGCGAAATATCAAAGACAACGTGTTGACTAAGTAGAAAAGAACTTCCTTTCTGAAACCCTTGGGACTATACATTCGAGGCACTTGAATTACTCCTACGACAACTTTTCAGAACAATTTGGATAAAAACCTGAAAGTGAGATGAAGAGTTTTGTTTAGCGATGGGCAGGGATGGATGTGCATTATTCCTCTCCTGCAGAACCAGCTTGGCTTTTCCAGCCTTGAGGCTTCAGCATGGCTCTGCCAATGTGTATGTGGTCACTGACACCTTGTGTTGATCTTGTCCTCTCCCAGTCCCGCACTGCCAGCGGGGCCATGTGCTGTGAAGTAGGTTGAGTAAGGTTGAGAGATGTCCCTGGGGCCCTGCAATGAGCCACACAGCAAACTCATGTTGATCTGTCATCTGCTCATGATTTCAACCCAGCTGAGAGACGATTTCCCTCATGGAAAGGCCACATTAACCCACTGTGCTGCTCCGCTCCCTCCTGTGTGCTGCACAGGTGCTCTATTCCTGGCAGCACAGGTTCAAAGCACGTCAAATAATGGACACGTTCTGTAACTCTTGGAAAACCGTGGCTTGCTCAGTAGTTTATGGGCTGGCCTCTGCTCTCCACCTGCGTTCAAATACAGAGCAGCCATTTTGTCTCCAGGGCCCCTAAAACCGCACCACCCTAAAGGAAAAAGCGTGCCGGTATCCTTCTCACTGGGACTTTTGATCTTTCTTTCCCTATGTTTTTTGTCAAACTGCAATATGGAGTCACACCGGCTACGAGTCCGTACTGGTTCTGTGACTGTGGAAAATGCCACTAATAACAGACTCGCCTATCTGTAAAATCCGTGTGATGAAGAGTTTGGGGGTGTGGAGGGGGGGTAGCCTGAGCTGTACTTTTTCTCTGTCATGGGGATGAACCGAGGCTTTGCCTCTGGTTCAAGTGCTGCCAGCTTAACATCACACCCAATACTGTATTTGCTTAAAAAAGGACAAGGAAACTGACACGAGGGAAAATCCTGCAGAAATTCAAGATGACTTCAAAGTTGCTCACTGGAACGGCTGTGAGGTGCATTGTCAAAGTTATTAGGCAAAAAAAAAAAAAAAAATAATCCTAGCCGTTTTTATTTACGGCTGGCTTAGCTGGAGGGCTGGGGCGAGTGGCTTAGCAGGGCGGCTGCGAGTCACAGCAGGCTGGGGAGCCGGTGGCTTCCCCACAGCTCAAAGGAGCAGCTCAAATCCACAACAAAAGGCACTGATCTCCCCCTAAGCCGAGAGCACAGAGGGGCTGAAATAAACCCATGTGCTTATACTTGAGTTCTCCGTCCGCTGCGGCCCCGGGGGCAGGTTGCAGTGCATTCCGCTCAGCCCCCATCTATTCATCCCCCCTGCCAGTGGCAGCAGGAAGATAAGCTTCAAGTTCTCAGGAACCGACGCTTAAAGTTCAGAGGGGCGTACGCGCTCCCACGAATACTTGTGGGAAGTCGCGCTGCGGCGGCCGTTGGCAGTGCGAGGCGGCCGGAGCCTCCCTGTCGCCTGCCGGCAGCTCCCTGCGGGCCGCAGCACCGTCCGAGCCCGTCCTCGTCGGGGAGCGCTCCCGCTCCGCCGGGGACCGCCCCGGCACTTCCCCGTGCCCCGGCCCCGGGGCGGTCCCTTCCCTCCCGCACGGCCCGTCGCGGCGGGACCCGCGGGGAGCTCCGACGGGAGCGGTCCCGTGGGTGCCGCGGAGTTTGGCGAGGGGAGCCCTCTCGGCTGCGGGACCCCACTCCCCCGCTCCCATGCCCGCGGCTTCCCCGCCCCGGCTCTCGCAGCCGCGCCGTCGGGGCGGCGGGGGGCGCGCAGCCCGCCCGCCCTTACCTGCTCGTCGGGGCGCTCCGGGGCGGCGGCCGGGCGGGCTCGGCGCGTCGCGGCGGCTCTGTCCAAGGTACCGCCGCCTGCTCCGCGGCCAGGGCCCCTCTGGGCGGGGGCGTGCGGAGCGAGGCTCGTCCCCGGCGCCGCCTGGCTCCTCCCCGCCCCGCGGCCCCGGCACCGCCCGGCCCGGCCCGGCCCGCCCCTCCCGCTGCGCGCAACAGGCGCTGCCCCCCGCCCGCCGCGCCCCGGCCCCTCAGCGGGCCGTGCCTGGCGGGGGCGCCGCGTCCCGGGCCGCCCGTGCCCCGGGGGGGCTGGCGGGGGCGCCGGGCGGAGCCGGGGTTGCCCGCGCCCTGACCACCGTCGGGACCAGCCGAAAGGCTGCGCGGCGGCGGCAAGGGGAGCCCCCGAGGGCTGCAGCTCTCGGTGACCTCCGGTGCCACGGCGGTTGTCGCCAGCGTCGAGCGGTGTGTCGCCGCGGGGCATCTGCGGCTCCTGAGCGCTCCGTGGCCGAGCGGGGCGGGCGGTGCTGCCAGCGGGTTGCCGGCAGGGCGGCGGGGAGGGCCGGCAGCGGCCCCGGGAGGGGACCGGGCTCTGCGGGAGCTGCCCTGGCGGCGGCAGCGGCCCCGGGCCGGGAGGGGAGCTGGCCCCGGGCGGCGGCAGCCGCGGACCGTGCCGTGCCGGGAGCGGGGCCAGCCCCGGGGCGGCGGGCAGGTGCGGCGGACGCTGCCGCCGCGTACTGCTAGGAGAGAGGCTGCGGTTTAGGGAAATGGGGCTCAGCCCCGCCGCGCTGGCCGTGGCTTCTCCGCCGGACCCGCCGCGCCACAGCACCGGCGCGGTGCTTCCCCGAGTTCTGCGCCGCCTGAGCAGTGACTCGACCCGCGGCGCCGCGGCACCGACGAGCCGCTTCTCTGCGCCTCCCTCGGGGCGCCCAGTTCTCCGGGGGCGGGTGGCAGCCCTTTAGTGAATGCTGTGGCCGTTTCTACAATTTTCCCCCCTCTCTCGAGATTGTAAGCCATGTATTTTGTTTCCTAATGAGCTAAGAATTTAAATGAACGATTTTATTTCATATCAAGATAAATTTCCAGGGCAAAATGTGCACTCTGCTTCCATTGTGGTCGGATCGAACGTTTCAACTTTTTGCAGAGGTTTGAATGAAGCACTTCATCCATCTTTTGTTTTGTTTAATCCCTGTCGGCTACACCGCAGCGTAGGGGCAGTTCTCGGCACCAAGAAAGGCTTTTTCCAGTGTTGTGTCTCTTAACTGCCGGTTGTGCGATTTTTTAACTACTCGGGAATTGAAACTCATGATTGTCGGAATTAAATTTGCGTGAGAATACAAGGACCTGGTTTTAGGCAATCGATAGCATGTTTGCAGTGCGATGCTCAGACCCATTAACGTATATTTTGAAGAATGAACGAGAACGTTTTTTACTGGGTTTTCTCCTGGCCAATTTTGGTAACCGATGAGGTTTGTGTGAAGAATTGTTACTGTAGGGGTTACGCTGAGCACAACCAGCTCCCTCCCTCAAGCAGCCCTCAACAACAAAACAGAGGCAATCGATCCCCTTCAATTCCATTTATTCCAATTGTATTATTCTTGTAGTTTGGAATTCAACATAATACAGCATATTGCACTTACCGGAGAGCAGCACAAGAGAGAAAGAGAGAGAGAGAGAGAGAGAGAGAGAGAAAAGTACAATACTTCAGTTTATTCCCAAGTAAGAATAAGACGTTGTGATGGTTGTTGCTCTTCTTAAATATATGAAACCAACAGAAAATCTAAGTATATGTACACAAGATTTACCAAGTCCCTGAATATGCCATTCAAAATTTTACACAGACTTTTTTGCTTTTCTTATATTTTTTACAGAGATATACAGTATGTCACACACAGTTTCAGCTTGAGAAAAACTTTGCACGATTATACCCCAGCTATGAGACTGTTGGGATTTTTTGTTGTTGTTTTGTTGTTGGTGGGTGGTTTTTTTGGAAGGCCCCCTCCCCCAGATTTATGCCAATGATTATTCAGATAATTTCCTTCAGGATTGTCCCCCCATTCCGCACCCCCTCCACCCTGCCACCAATTAAAAATAAGTCTAGAAGAAAGCCATTACATCATGACAAAGGTTAAACTCTATATATTGCACGTCAGTACAGAAACATAATGCAGTAACGCTTTCGTCCCCCCCTTTCCCTCTCTCCCAGGTGCCCCTCCTTGCTCCTGGGCTGGGTCATGTGGGGGAACCTAACTGTACTCATAGTCCGACGAGTCCTCCTCAGACACCCCTGTCAGGTCTCTGCGGTAAGAGTCCATGCTGTTCTCCACCTCACCCGCTGGCTGGAGGTTTTTGCCTGTGCCTTTGCGCTCCTCCATTTTGATGGTGTCGTAGAGTCCCTTAGGTCCTTCTTCAAGGAGGATGTTCCTCTCTGAGTGAGAGGGTTTCATTTGGCAGACGTTTTTGAGGAAGAGGAGGACAGGGGCGTAAAGCATGTTGGCAAGCCCCATGCCCAGATTGAGCTGCACAAAGCCCATGGTGTGCACAATCTGGCCAGCCACGATGGGCCCCAGGGCATATGCCACGCAGTAGGAGATGTCTGCGATGGCGTAGACACTGCCGTAGACAGAGACGTGGCGCACGTCCACCAGGAAGGCCAAGGTGGGCAGCAGCGCCGTGTCCACCAGGGCGATGCCAAAGCAGATGCCGCAAAGGGGAATGATGACCTGCCCGAAATTCCTGCAGGCTGGCACCAGGCAAGAGCTGGCGCCAATGATGGCCATGCCCAGGGCCCCATAGAACCATTGGAGGTGGGGGTACGCAGCGGCCAGCCGGACGGTGACGTAGACGCCCAGCACGTGGGGGAAGAAGGCGGGCAGCCAGGTGAGGCCCACCTCCCACTCGCTGGCCCCCATGGACTCCTTCATCCAGTTGGCGATGGTGGGCTCCAGGAAGGCCAGGGGGATGTTGCAGGTGGCCAGGGCCCCTGCCACCACGGCGATGTAGGGGTCGACCATCAGGCGGTGGATGGGGGTGCCGACCGGCATGTTGGCCCGCGCCCCGGCAGCGCCGGGCGGCGCCAGGGCCAGCAGCATCAGCCCGTCGAGGAGGCAGACGCAGGCCAGCACCAGGAAGGGCACCCGCTTGCCGGCGAACTCGTAGAGGACGCCGCCGAAGGGGGGGGCGGCCAGGCTGCCGAAGGAGATGCAGGCCAGCGCCGTGCCCAGGGCGCGGCTCCGCGCCGGCTCCTCGGCGTAGCGGTCGGCGATGAGGGCGATGCCGGCCGTGTCGGCGAAGGCCGAGCCCAGCCCCTGCAGGCTGCGCGCCGCGAACAGCGTCGCGTAGTTCTCCGCGAAGGTGAAGGTGGCGGTGGAGAGGAACATGATGGCCAGCCCGGCCAGCAGCGGCGCCTCGTAGCCCACGCGGTCGATGAGGGTACCGCTGAGCGGGTTCACCAGCAGCTGCAGCATGGCCTTGGAGGCGAACAGCACCCCGACCTGCACGTCCTCGTTGCTCCCCGTGGCCGGCGGGTACCGCGCCGGCAGGAGGCTCCTGTTGCCGCCGCTGCCGGTCTCGTTGCCCCCCGCGGGCGCGGACGGGCCAGCGCCGTCCCCGCGGCCGCGCATGGCCGCGATGTAGTCGGGGATGATGGGCACGATGACCATGTAGAGCATGTTGTCCAGCAGCAGCGCCACGCACACCACCACCAGCAGCAGCCGCCGCTGCCGCCGCGCCTCCCCCATGGCGGTGCCCAGCCGCCGCCGCCGCTCGCCCACCGCCTCCGACAGCCGCGCCACGGCGGCCCGCGCCCGGCCCGCGCCCCCCGCCTCCGACATCGCCCCTCAGTGCCGCCGCCGCCCCGCCGCCGCCCGCATGGGGCACGGCGGGGGCGGCCCCGTCGCCGCCTCCGCCGCCCGAGCCGCCGCTGCCGCCGCCGCCGCTCACCTCCCGGCGGCCGCCGCCAGCCCGCGCCGCCGCTGCGAGGCGGCTCCGAGGGGCCGGTCCTCCATCACCACACTAATAAGCGCCGCGCACGGAAACCCCACCCGCCCCCGCCGCCGCGCCGGCCCCGCCGCACGCCCGCCCTCCGCGCCCCGCCCCGCTGGACCGCGCCGGCGGCGGCAGCCCTGCCCTGGCCCGTCGCCGTCAGGGGGCTGGGGGGGGGGTGCCGCCGGTCCCTGCCCGCCCCGGGGGTGTGCCGGGGGGTGGGGGCAGGGACGCCCTGCCTTCCCCGGAGCGGGGGCCCTCTGGCAGCTCTCGGCGCCCCGACGGTGCGGCGGCCCGCGGAGCCGCGGGCGAGGAGCCGGCTCCCCCGGCAGCCTCCCGCAGCCCCCGCTCTGTCGTTTCCTTCAGGGCCTGGACGCGCAGGACCAGCGGGCCGGGCCCGACGTGCGCCCGCCGGTGCTGCGGCGGAGCCGCGTCCTCGCCGCCCTGCGCCGCAGTTGCCCCAGAGGGGCGACCCGAGCCCGGCTCGCTGTGCGGGGGAGTCGGCGGTTACCGGCGCAGCCCCTGTGCGGTGCGAGCCGCAAAGACCCCCTTTGCCCCCGCTCCTGGGCCGCAAGGAACCGGCGTCCCCCTCCCCGGCCGCGCAGCCCGGAGCCAGCGACTGCCGCCGTCTAACCCGAGGGCTACTCCCAGGGCTGCCACCAGCCCGCGCAGCTCCGCCGCCCCTCCCGGTGGCCGGGCCCCGGGGCCTCGGGGGGTGGGGGGTCGGGCCCGCCGGCAGGGTTGCCGGGCGGTCCCTGCCCCTCCTCAGGGGGTGTGTGCCCTCCCCGGCGCCAGCGCTCCCCGCTAGCAGACCCCTGAAGCTGCACTGGAAATCAGAGAGCAACACGGTAACTGTGCTGCACGTGCCTGACACGGGGGCACACGCGCCCCAGGGCCGGACTCTCCCAGGGCGGTGGTGGGAGCTGGTGCTCGCCATCGGCCGGGCCAGGGCTGCGGCTGGAAGCCCTGTGGAGCAAGGGGCATCGTGGGGCACAGGGCCTTCGGTATGAGTAGGATGCTCCTGGCATAAAGCAGAGGGTAAACATCATTAATCCTGTAGCAGAAATGACACGTGGGCTGATCCAAGGAGGATCTCTGCAGGAGGCTGTATGAAATAACTGGATCTCTCAACAGAGCAGTTCCTCAGTAGATGTGGAGTTTGGGCGCCTTCATTTGCTTGCGTAGCTGGGCTTCTGTGGCTGAAAGGGAGATGATTTATCTGTCAGTTGCTGTGTCTTGCTTTGTTGCAAGAAAACTGTCTAGATGGCCAGAAAGGCTTTAAGATGGATCCCTGCATGGAGTGGCATACAGATCCAACCGTGCTTACACAGACGTGGTGTCACAAAGCACACTTACAGCAGCAATACCCCTAGACATCCATACTGTCGTTGCTATCATTATTTGTTAGTTGTTCACTACCCCAGCTGCAAAACTGCAGAAATACATCAGGACAAGGCTCTTGACCCAGGGCTCTGAATATTCTAGTATCCTAAACGCTTCAAAAGATCCTTTCAGAGGGTAGAAGGGAAATGTCTAAGAAAGTAGGAGAGTCTTATTAGAAGGGTACTGAGCTGAAGGCCATGGCTGCTGCACTTGGCTGCACAGTTCAGGCTACTTGTCACCTGCGAGACTAATTTTGTTGGGAAAAAACCCAAACCTCAAGCCCTGCAAAGCCCGTCTTCCTGTGGTTCCTCAAACAGACAGAACCGGGGCAGCAGCCTGAGAACATGTTTCTGCACGGCATTGTGTGAGCACATGAAGAGCAGCTCCCAGGATGGTAAGGAAACTGCTGAAGGATGCACCCCCTGCTTGGGATGGATATCACGTTTGCGGTAAGCGGTAATGGGTTGGGGGCAGATATGACTTTGGATCATTGCTGTGCTGCAGTCAGGAGTATTGGAATCTTGGCTCTCGCTTGATGAGGCACTTTATTTGATTAAAGTTTCCCTTTTAATCAGAGATATGGTCATTTCCCGTCTCTAAAATGGAATCTGGCTCTGGGGGTCATGTCTGGATAATAAAGGGACTGGTTCTCTTGTCTCAGGGGAGCTGATATTGAATTTATTACCATCAAGGGAAAGCAGAATTATACTTGTAAAATGTTGCATAATAAATTTAGCCTTCTTAGTAAATCAAATCAACGGATACCCTTATCTGCAAGAGATGCGTCATCGCTACGTGAGCTTCTTTGACTAGACAGAACTGATGCAGAGAAAATATACCTTCAAATGTGGCCAAAACTGATGGACCTACAGTAAATTAAAGTTAAAAAAAAACCACCTCTCCCTAGTGTTTGGCTTAGAAATGCGTAATTATATTTGGGAAGGGACTTCAGGGTGAGATGAGACGACTTTTAAAATTTTGTACTTTGTCCCAAAGCCCAGAGGATGTGACACTTACTTGGTTTGAGAGGAGGAATGCGGAGGAGGAGATGTACTTCATTTGTCCTCTAGTGCAGAACATGCAGTTTTAGAAAGTCACTGTTAATGTCAAGGAGATGGAGAAGATTTTAGGTCTGTATATAGAGCAGAGTTGGCTGCACCAGGACTTCTTACCACTTTCTTTGTTCTAGAGGCAGTAGATGAAGGAAAATGCAGCTCATGATGACGGTTTTGCCGTAGAGAGGAATTTATTCCTGTGTCCAAAAACAGCCCAGGGCCCAGAAAGGGAAATTTCATGTAGCATCTTTGAGATTTCAGAAACAACGGAAAATACATAACACACATATAAGCATATAAACCTACACGTCTGGTGATGGTATCAGTTCAAGTTTAACGTGAGGGGAAAGTGGGGTTCAGTATGACCAGCTAGTCACTCTTTTAACACTTGGTTTAGTTTAAAAAGAAAGACCTACCTACATTGGGAATCTTGGAAAAATGAGATGGTTTTCTCTTCAAATATCAAAATAAATATCCGAGTAGTTAAACAGAAAAAATGACTTGTGTACAATCTGTGCTTGCTTGTCCTGCTACCTACTGAATTGATAGTCCTTGCACTTTGGAATGACAGTTGGTTTTGATGCTGTGTCAGAGTGATTTTACAGAGAAAGAGGTAGAAGCAACAACTGCTGTGATGCACTCTGCTGTCTGGAACAGGCTTAAGTTAATCATGCATCCTTAAGAGTCTTTCTTCCACAGGAGAAAAACTTTTTGCTATGAGGAGTCCAAGTACAGTGAGTCAGTGTTCCTCATGTCTGCAAAATATTAATTTTCTTAATAGTCTGAGTACTTAGTATCTGCAATAGGGAGCTTGTCCCCTTAAGGATATGGCAATACTTTTTAGCACTTAGTCCCGAAATAATCACGTGTTTCTTTTCTGATTTTAATTTCTGATTAAAAGACCTGCTAATCTGATCCTGCCAAATAGGAGAGGCTCACCTAGTTTGACAAGTATATTATAATCTCTGTAAGTGTGGTGGTGGAAAAGAGAGGAGATAGAAGGTAAAGTCCATTTTCAACCACCTAATTTCAAAATCTTTTTTGTGCACAAAATGGTCAGCCATTGACATATTCCTGTATGTCAGTGGTCATTATTTTCCTGCCCTTCCTCTTGGGCTCTAAAATCTTTGTTCCCAAGGCAGACAGACACAAGGGTGCAGGCAGAGCCACACAGAGGAGCTTGGAAGAGCAGAGGGAAGAGCCAGTCCTGGCAGGGGCTGGCAAATCCCAGGGCTGGTGCCTCCATGCAGTGGCACCGGGTGGGGGGAGGCCAGGCAGGGCTCGATAGCCCTGGTCCTGCTTCGGGTACCCACTGGGCAGGTCTGGTTGGCAGGACTGGCTGGACAAGCCTTAGCTCCTTCAGCCGATGGTGCTTTTGGCATTAGTGAGAATAGCCACCAGGCACAGCCTTCTGGGGAGACTGTGTCTGTTGTAATTCTCTGTCAAAACTTCACGTGTGATATAGGTGTGACGAGGGAAGGGGACTGTACATGAAAGTGTGCCTATCTGTTTCTATAAAAGCTGTGTTCAATAAGCAAAACTGCTCTTTATAAATTGTTGTCATAACACACCCACACCCTTTTATTTTTCAGCAATGGTAAATTATCTGTGTTTTTTTTTAATGTTGCACCCATACTTTATGCTGCTTCGCTCTTTGGCAATAGTGCTTAGAGAGAGACAGAAAAATAGATGAGAAAGAGAAGAGAAAAAGTAATTCAAGGTTTTGTGTCTAAGCTTATGTTAGCTCTAGCAATAGTTGATGTTCTTGTTAGTTATAACAGACAGTTGTTAGTTAGAGTTAAAAGAGAGGTATTAAATTATAATGTGTCTTCCATCTCTAAAAGTACAGGGTATTCTCTATGATAAAGTCATGTCTCTACTTCTAAATGGCTGAGTGAATGGAGTTTCCACTTCCTCCCTTGGAGAATACTTAGCTGTCCAATAAAATTCACAGCTTAAGTAGTCTTTTAATGTTCAAGTTAAAATTTCTTTTCCTGTTTTATTCCCACTATACCTATATCTATTGTGTGCATCACCTTAAACCACCCTTGTCTCTTCTTTCATGGAATCACAGAACAGTTTAGGTTGGAAGGGACCTTAAAGATCACCTAGCTCCAAGCCCCCTGCCATGGGCAGGGACACCTTCCACCAGCCCAGGCTGCCCAAAGCCCTGTCCAGCCTGGCCTTGAGCACTGCCAGGGATGCGGCACCCCCAGCTGCTCTGGGCAGCCTGGGCCAGCGCCTCACCGCCCTCACAGTGAAGAATTTCTTCCTAATATCTAATCTAAACTTACCCTCTTGCACTTTAAAGCCATTACTCCTTCTCCTATCACTACCTGCCCTTGCAAAAAGTCCCTCCCCAGCTTCCCTGCAGGCCCCTTTAGGTACTGGCAGGCTGCCCTAAGGTCTCCCCGGAGCCTTCTCTTCTCCAGGCTGAACAACCCCAACTCTCTCAGCCTGTCTTCATAGGAGAGGTGCTCCAGCCCCCTGATCATCTTTGTGGCCCTCCTCTTGACTTGCTCCAACAAGTCCATGTCCTTCTTATGTTGGGGGACCCAGAGCTGGACGCAATACTCCAGGTGAGGTCTCACAAGAGTGGAGCAGAGGGGTAGAATCATCTCCCTCAACCTGCTGGTCAAGCTTCTTTTGATTCAGCCCAGGATTTAGTTGGCTTTCTGGGCTGCAAGCACACATTGTCAGGTCCCATTGAGCTTCTTGTTGACCAACACCCTTGCATCCTTCTCCTTAGGGCTGATCTCAATCTATCCTCTGCCCAGTCTGTTTGTGTTTGAGATTGCCCTGACTCATGTGCAAGACCTTGGACTTGACCTTGTTGAACTTCATGAGGTTTGCACGGGCCCACCTCTCAAGCCTGTCAAGGTCCCTCTGGATGGCAACCCTTCCCTCCAGCATGTCGACTGCACCACAGAGCTTGGTATCAGTGTTAAACTTGCTGGAGGTGCACTCAATGCCACTGTCCATGTTGCCGACAAAGGTGTTGAATAGCACTGGTCCCAATACGGACCAATGAGGAACAACACTCATCACCAATTTCCACTTGGACATTGAAGCCATTGGCCACAACTCTTTGAGTGTGACCATCCAGCCACTTCCTTATCCACTGAGCAGTTCATCCATCAAATCCATGTCTCTCCAGTTTAAAGACAATGATGTTGTGTGGGACGGCATTTACTCTGTCAGTCCTAGACTCGACAAGGATCACAAATGGTGTCCATCTCTGAGATGCAAGAAGCAGCTATAAGATCTGGGAAGATCCTGCTCCCCCCAGTGACTGCTTCTCTTCCTAGTACTTTAGCATCATTTTTGTCCTAGCATGTCTTTCTTTGCTCTTTTGAGGAAGCCTGTCAAAATGTTCTCTAACGAACCATAAAAATACTGTTTTTCCCAAAGTTACCCTGTATTTCAGCTTTTCAACTGTAAAAACACAGAATCTATCCTTGCTCCAAAACCCCTCAAATTCATCCCTGCACTCATTTCTCATGCAATTTTGTAGGGAGCTGGCGCTGAAGAAATCTTTTGATGCTACTGATTCTTGAAATGCTTCTCCACTAGCCATTCACATCTACTCACCTTCTGGGGCTTTACTGTAGCCCAAATCAAATTCCTCATTGCTTAACAGCCTCTCAAAACTAAGACAGCAGGAAACACTTCTTCCACACCGTCACAAATAGTTTCTGTGACTTTAAGAGCGGTGCCAGATTGGCAATCAGATTTGCTGACAGTTTAAATGTAGGCTTCCATCATGCTGGGCTTTCTCCTCATACTGGCTACAGAAGAAGGATATTTCAAATAACCTGTCAGATATTTTGTTTTGGTAATCTGTAAAGTGATCAACATTGTCCCAAGCAGAATGAATTGAATATGAATGTTTTACTTAAGTGGGGAGGCAAGTATCTTGGCAAAGAATTAGAAATGCGTTTGCAGGATGTATTGTATGTGACATATCCCAATGACAGGATACAAATCAGCTTGTACCTTCATACTATTTGAGTGAAATTTCACTGTCAAGAAAAGCTCTGGCATCTGGCAATTTTGTAATACCTTTCTACAAAACCATTGCATTTTAAGTATGAAGTAGTTGTTAGTTTTTGGAAACAAACAACATAATCATAGAATCATTTAGGTTGGAAAAGACCTTTAAGATCATCAAGTCCAACTGTTAACCCAGCACTGCCAAGTCCATCACTAAACCATGTCCCTAAGCACCACATCTACGCATTTTTTAAACATCTCCAGGGATGGTGATTCCACCACCTCCTGGGCAGCCTGTTCCAGTGCTTCACCACCCTCTCAGTGAAGACATTTTTCCCAATATCCAATCTAACCCCTCACCAGGCACAACCTGAGGCTGTTTCCTCTTGTCCTGTCCAGCATAGGTAAAATCAAGTGGAAGGTGAAGCCACCTTGTAGCTATTTGCAGGTGTGTAGGATTACTATTTGCATAAATTTAGGGAGGGCCATTAGGCATGTCCTCGTGGCTGGTTCCTCAGGAGGATGGGCTCAGGTGAGGTTTATCTTAAGTAAGCCAGCGTGGGTTTGAAGATGCTGTTGGAGTGATGGTGTGGGATAAGTTGTGGGCAGAGACAGAAGAGTGAAGGTAGTGATTTCATGGTCCTTTTTGTCACTTGGAGTGTTTGCTGAGATCTGTGTTGTCGGTACTGCTTCAGAGCAGCATATGGTCCATGTGGCCCTTGTCAGCTGGGGGTTTTTCTTAGCAAGTTGCAAAGGGCAGTGGCTCCTGCTGGTGCTTTTACATCTGTCAAAGCAGCCTTTGGTATTTTTGAATAAAGCTGAATAACAATCTATGCTTAATAATACATTAGGTAAGAGGTTTTTGGTCTTTGCTCACGAATCATCTGAAGATACTTTGACAGTTGTCTCACTTATTTTGTTTGTAAATGTGAGTTGCTCTCAGCATGAAGGTTGTTCTGAAAAAAACTTGCTGTAAACATGAGATACCTGGGCTGCACTGACCGGCCCTCGGGGGCTGTGCACCTCCCATTGCCTCGCTGCCTGGGCTGGAAGCGTGGGGGGTTAGTGCCAGGTTCCCTTCTCCTTCCTGCTGTCTCATCCTGAGCACTGCCATGCTGATGCAGGGCTTTGGGGAATCATTCTTGGGGTTGATGATTCTGGAGACCTGAGCTGGGCTTGGCAGTGGAGCACAGGTGGTGCTGGCCCCAGCGTACTGGCCTGGCTGATGCTGAAGGGCTGTATCCTGCTCCCTGCCCAGGGGCTGCAAGGCTGCTGCTATCAGGCTCCAGGCTGCACAGCACTGATGGAGAGGCTCTGCTGGCAGTGGCCTGGCCAGGGCACCTGAACAAGTCTGATGAGATGAGAACTGTGGAAGGGCAGGTGTTGTTACTTAGTTCTGGATGCCACTTCTTTGTGTAAAATTTTTTCCTCCCCAAAACATCTGCTGCCATCAATCTGGTCACTTCTAGGCCTTGTTCTATTTGCTGTTTTCTTGGTTATGCCCAAATCGGCTTCCCCTCTGCTGTGTCTAAAGGGTCTGATGTGGGGGCTGGAACTCAGTTAAAGAGAACTTCTGCAATTTTCTAAATAAATTCTTATATAAGTTCCCCCTCTCCCCCCTCCTGCTTAAGAAGAGTAGGAGTAGTCTGTAAGTGAAATGAACTTCCTAAGTGCTGAGTTTTGTCAGCACATCCAGTAAGTTTGTGTTTAGAAATTGCACTGAAAGATCTCTGGAGGATTTGCAGATCGGAGATGAGGTCCGTTTGCTAACCAAGGCAGGATCGGCTGAGTAGCAGGAGGAGCACCTGGGAGAATCAGCTGAGAGTGCTCCTGCTCTGAGCTTTCTTGCTGGTGGGGAGAATGCATGGGATTTGCTGTCAAAATGTGATGGGACTGGTAGTGTCCTGGTTGTAATCCCAAAGAGTGTCTGGTTATGTAGTTTAGAGTCAGAATCAGAACTTAAATTTTCTTTAGCAGTTTCGCATAGTGGATATGGGGAGGTTTTGTGTTTGTTTTTTTTTTTTTTTTCTTTCCCTAGAAGCACAAAGTTAGAGGGCAAGCTTTCTTTGACTTTCAGTGAGATGGTGGCACCTGCAGTTGAACTTCATTCTTACTGAAGGTATCTGGTCTAATTTTGAGCACAGCCGTAGAAGGAAAAGTACCTTGGATCTGCAGGGTGTCCTATTTTTTCCAAAGACTTCAAATTTTTAGTGGTACTGTTGAGAACTCTTTTCAACTATCTCCATAGTACTTGAATGCTGTTTTCTGTGCATTACGTGATCTAAACTGTATGTATGGAAAAGAGGGCTGTTCTACGCAGGCTTGTGCTGCATGCGTGTCCCTTCAATAAAAGGGAAATGCAGGGAATGTGCAGCAGTGAGCTAAAGGATGTTGAACGTAGACTGTGAAGTACCTCTAATTGGAGACAAATAAGGCTGCATTTGAAGGGGACCCTGTACTTCCTGACAAGGTTTTAGGATTTCAATGGGCTCCAATAATTCCGAACAGTGAACTTCCAAAGATATTTCCCGTTTCCTTGATGGCAGCTATGTTTAAAGAATATGGCACCCGGGAATTGAGAGTAGGAGACTATGACCTTACCTTACCCGCAAAGCTGGTGGCAGCCACCTATTCCTAGTGCAGGGTCATTCTGCTCTTGCTGTGAGGCTGCCTTTGATTTTGAGGTGAAAGGCTAGAGCTCCCATATGGGAGGCTATTGTCCTGCATCTCTTACAGAGCATGCGTTAACTGGACAGCAGGCATCTGATTAACATCCCTAGTGCTGTCATAAATCAATCTGTGTATGCTTAAACAAGTTACATCAGCATAATGGGAAAAGATGTGGCGAGACAATTAAAAGAATTAACCCAGAGCAGGAGAGTCGATACCACGGAATAATCTGTTGCTGGAGTGTGACAGCCAGGCACCATGGCAGTTCTGGCAGCCAGTCCCTGCAGGAACTGAGCCCCAATCTCTCTCATGAGGAGGCTGACGCATTTTCAGAGGATCTGGCAATAGGGCTCTGGGACTTCCAAATACCTGAAAGCTGATACATTTTAATTATTTTTATTATTAATTTTTATTGCTCCGAGGTGGAAAGCAGCTGTGTGTGAATGAGTTCACAAGTATGTGTGTAAATAAGCCGGCTCATACCTTTCCTGCCAGTGGAATCAGAGCATAAGGAATAGGGTACAATCAATTTTAGTGATTTAATACTGTCTAGGTAAGCTTTTCTTCCTACCCACTGACTCAAGAAGGTTGTCTTGCAGTATTGTTCTTCTGCTTTAGTGCACTGCTTAAATTGAGCACTGCAAATGGCTACCAATGGAAAACAATCTCAGACTTATTAGATTTAGATTGTAGTGGTCATTATGGTAAACTTAATTTAAAAAATGAAAGGGGGGGAGGGAAGAGTTTCTAAAAAAAAGTATGGGTTTGTTTTCCTTGGCTGCCCCCCCCCCCCCCCCCCCCCCCCCCCCAAGTCACATTGTGAAAAGTCATGTTTACAATGTGCGTCTTTCAGGCATTGCAAGCTCCTACTAAAGTTCAAGACAATTGCATGGGAGTCCTTGAAAAATGAACTTACGTCTTCCCCAGCCAGTACTCGGTATTCATTACTTGAATCCAGTGCAATTACATCCTGTGAGATAAGACCTCTGGTCCTTCATTTCTCTAAGTCTGCTTGAGGTTCCCCTGGAAAACTTCTCTGTAAGGCTGCTCATAGCTGGAAAACACAGTCAGCATAATGCACCTGGGACCAACAGATCTCCTCCTTTCTTGCCAGTTCAATGTAAAGGAAGTCAAACTGTGTGCTGAAACTCAGTGAGTGGCGAGAGTCTCTGTCACACAGATATGTTTTGGAGAAAGGCAAGAGAGCCAAGACATTGAGAGATGGTGTGAAGGGATGCTCTCAGCATTGTGTTTGTGTACTCAGCTCTTTTTTTCTTTGCTGCAGCTCTTATCTTCCTCAGGCAGAGAAACCTGTGCTTGCAGGTCACCTTCTCTTCCACTTATCCCCAGGCAGCAACAGCCAAGTGCTACTGGGACCATAAGGAGTGATGTAAGGACCACCTCTTTGGAGGTGTGGAGGGAGCTCCACCACGTATCTCTGAGCATGTGGGACTCGCATTGCAAGTCCACTAGACCACCAAAGCCTAATGGGTGAGGTTAAAATGCTGTTGGTGTTTCCAAGAAACAAAGTTATTGACCCTTTGTTTGGGAAGAGTTTCTCTTGGGTCAAGGCAAAGCACCTAGTGCTGGGACTCGTGTTGCCGCTTTGCAGGGCAGCAGGTGGTGAAGTGGCTAAGGGTCCAGTGTCCTCTGCTGCCAGAGAGGCAGCGGCAATGGTGGTGAGGGGGCTGCCTTGCTGCAGAGCTGCCCTGGCAACAGGCATATGCCACTGCTTCTCCTTGGGGAATGAAGCTGGTCCAAAGCTTCCTTTGGCAGCAGGCGGTTAGGGTTCATTTTAAGCTCCATGTGGATACCCTCAAGACCAGGTGCTGTGCTTGTACCTGGAAAATGGGTGTCCTACCGTGCGGTGAGAAAGCAGTGGGTGTTGAAATGTGTACAAGGGCCTCAACTGCAGTGCGGGCCCTGCTGTGGAGAGAGCAGGAGTGTGTGCATGCTGACTTATTGCGAGGGGGAGTATTTACATGCTCTGTGTGAGGCACGGGCTAATTTGAAGTGCTCTAGTTTGCCCTCCTGTAGTTACCCACCTTTCCCTGACAGCTGATGGGGAGGATGCTATCCTTCCCCCTTCATCATATAGCCATGATGATTTTTGTATGTGCTGTTCTTGAAGGACATGCTGGAGGGTCTGCAGCGAAGGGAGGCTTTTGCTGGCCCAGGAGACTGGCAGCATGGAAAGGCTGTTGGAGGTGCAGAATGAATGCAGGCCCTGCTTACTCTGCTTCCCGTTTGCTGTTCTGAAGCATGCTGGCAGTAAGGTAACTTGCAAGATAAGCTTTGTGTCTGTTTTTCAGTGCCAGTTACGTGTATAATGGATCTCAGCTGGGAAACCCTACTAGGACAGGGCAGGGGTAAGGGTTAATGCAAACCCGGGGCTGACCCTCCCCTAGCAGCTCTCCAGATGGGTCTTCTAGCACAATGCCTTTAGCAAAGATCTATAATCATCGAACTTTTGACCCCAGTCTCTGAAGTAACTCCAAGTATGTTTAGCACACATACAAATGAAGTGGAAATCATTATTGGCTTGCTCGTGACCTGCTGAAAAATGGTTCCCCTCGGGGGGCTCCGTTTCCATTTCCCTCAGTCTCTCCGAGCACTCAATCTTTCAGCAGTTTCATGTGCTACACACTGAGCATCACTGCTTCTGATCAGAGCTGCCTGCTGTTGCCTGTTCACTCCAAACCTTTCCCTGCCTTACATTTTCTTGGGCAGGAGTAACAGGGCTCATACATAACCACTGCCTGCCGTGTTTATGTTGTGGGTCCACCCATGGCTCTTGAACTCATGCCACGCTGTCAGTTGGTCTGTCTGTCCTCTCTGTCCCTCTACCACCAAGTCCCAGGTAAAGGAAATACAGGCTTGTGGGCTGCCAGGAGGCGGTGCTGATCCAGATGGCTGGTAACCCAAATGGCAAGGCTTCTTCCAACCTGGAATTTTATTTCTCTGCTTTCTGGCTGCATGGACATACTCATCTTGTCTGGGCTGTCGCACGGGTGTTGGCAAAACTGATGTCTTCTTTAAAAGTCAGTCCCTGGAGCCCATTACTTCTGTTCAAAACAAAGAAACTATTTTTCTTTCTTTCCCAAGCAAAGCTACAAATAAGTTTTGAGATAAGGACAAAGCTCATTGAGAGAATTGCTACTTATTCTGTGTAAATACAGAGTAATTTCCAACGCTTGGGTTGTTCTTGGCTGGAGTCTCTTTTTGTGTGGAAATGATCACAGAAAGAAGTCCTAGTATTCACTTTGTCACCTTATCCTGCGTTGGAGTTGAAATATTCTGAGTACTGGTACTTCTATTTTGCAGATTTGAATGCCTGCTTATTTTTTTCCTATTGTACTTTTTAGTAAATGTCAATTTCTTCTTGGTGGGATGGCATAACACTAGAATAAAATGACAAGACTTTGCTAGAATAAAAATGACCAGTTCGTTAAAAATGGAAAATGAAATAACCATGTTGAGCTATCCTAGAAAAAAAATGAATAAATTGTTGTAAACTTTTTTCTGGCAGTACACTAAAGTCTATATTGAGACAGCAATTGTTCATGCAGACACATGGTGCTCTGCCCATGCTGTTAGCTGTCTGTTTGGCAGCTAGCCCCATGGCAGCACGGCCCTTTCCTCCAAAGGGGATGGTGCGGCTGTGACTTGGTGTGGGGATGTGGCAGACCAAGGGGAGCAGGACCCTGGCTCTCCTCCTCTGCCTGCTCTGCTGTTTGCTGCAGTCTGCTTGGAAATCTTGCCATTGTACCTAGGGGCAGCTTGGAGCCAGGCAAGCTGTGCGTATGCCTAGTGCTGCTTATATGGCCTGCTGTTCACTTTGTGCAGGGGTCAGGGTTGCTCTGTAACAGCAGAATTACCAGGACATTCCCAGCATTCCCTTAACTTCTTCTTTTTATGTCACGGGACAGCTCTTCTGCATCCATGACAGACAGCTGGCAGCGCAGCCGGAGCAGTGCCTGCCCCAGGGTGTCCCACTGCTCAGGAGTGCGTATCAGCCCCGGGACCAAGGGGAACGGTGCAGATCTGGAGCAGTGCAGGAGGGAATCGAGCCTCCTGCTCAGCTGAACCTTGTGGAGGAAACTTTGAGGGCTCTGAGGCTCTTTAGTGTCAGTGCACAGGTATGCATGTGTGCATTTTTATTCTTGGAACTTCAGCCATCTGAGGGATGCTTTCAGTATGGGCCTGTGTCCCCAGGATGCTTGCCGTTGTGCTTGGGTAGGGCTCCAGACTGTGGACCAGTTACAGGGGTAACTTCTCTCTCAGTAAAACCTGGGAAGCGTCTCCTTAGGCAACCAGTAGAGACGCATCCCTGAAGTTATGCACGAACGCTGTTGGAGAGGCAAGGTGGAAGTGTGGCCCTTGGACTTGCTGGAAACCACCAGAGGATCCAACTAAACCCCCAATTTCCATGGTGTGACCTCTTCATTGGAGGTGATGTGAATAAGTGGTAAGGCTTGTGGGAACCTGTTCCTCTGGACTCTGGAACTTCCTGGAGGTTTTGAGTTTCTGCTCCACTGCTGATGTAAGGCAGTACCACATGAGTTGTACACACTGAGGGACTTGGGGTCCTTCTGAGTCCTGTAGTTTCGGTGGTTTTCCAGAAAAGCTGGGGTGGGTATGCCAGAGTCTGGTTGCACAGAAGGAACAAATAAAAGAAAATATTGCCAGCGTAGAATACGTTAGTTATTGGCTATATTGCTCTAATTCCAATGGGTTTAGCCAAGTGGTACCTTAAATGATAGATAACTTAGCTGGGTGAAGTGCCCAGGATTCTTCTCTGCTAGGCTCTGTCAGACAGCAGTTAAGGACATTTGGAGCAGATTTGTGGCAATATGATGCCACCTTCTGGTTATATTTATAACAGCAGAGATGCTATTAAAAAATGGGTTTATTGCTATCTTTGATAAACTAGAATAACCAAATCCTGAACTACTTTAGTAGCTTTCTTGCATACTTTTATTTTAACGCATTTTCCACCAAGTAACATGATCATTTTCCCTTAGGCTACTGTTTAAATTAATAAAAAATTAAAAAATAATAAAGAATAAAACGATTGCACTGTGATGTGCTGCTGCTGACTTCAAAGGGAGAGAGTTAAGGCTCCAGAAGAGGGCTTGACATCCCTGCTGCAGAAAATCTGCCACCGTGTTTTCTGTATGGCAATGGCAAAGACCCAGTTTTCAGTAGCTAGCAAGTGCTTGTCCTCCCGAAGTTTTATTTAATAATATGTTATGATGTTTTTTGGCATTAAAACGGCCTTTCTACCCAGCACAAGATGACTCCTTCCTTACAAAAAGCAAAGAATCAAGTGACTTTGCAAGAAGGTGATGGTGAAATAAGGGATTTTCCTGAGCTTCCCTTGTTGGTCGTTAATCCTATGTGTAAACTTTCGCTCACCACAGCCAGTAGAAGTGATGCCTGGACTCTTAACTGTTATGAGGGGGTTAAAAGGCATGAGGTGTCTCGGACACAAAGCAGTGCCCGGTAGGTGCCGGGGCGCCCCGGCCCGCCCCGTGCCCAGCAGGGGGTGCGAGGGCACCGCGCATGGCCAGCTCCCCCAGCCCCCTTAGCTGTGCGTGCCGCTCCCGCAAGCCTCCGACAGCGAAGGAAAAAAAGCGTAGAAGCAGAGTGTAAGCAGATGGAGAAGCGTTATTTGATAGAATTTCATTTCACTTTGCACATATGCCAGTTGCTATAGGAGATGGAGCCTGGCAGGGAATGGGGTTCCTTCTATTTAGTGTAACTCTCTTCTATTTACCAGCTAGGATTTTATTGTTACTGACAGCACAGTACTTCTGTGTGTCGTCTTGGTGTGAAAACATATTTTATTTCAATATTTGAGCTTCGGAGCAACTGCTGCTTTTTCATTCCTTAGCACAAAGATTTGATGCTACATTTTCCATGTAAAAAAGAGTTGCTTTTCTGAAGTGAGAAGGATCTTGGCTATTGGGACATACCAAGAAATTAATGCCACCTTCAGGTCAACAGAGCTCACTTATTTAACGTTTCCTCCTGCATCTTAAAGTGTTTTGATACATAATTTTCATTCTCCAGTATAAGCCCTGATTTTGCTGCTTTAACAAGTATTGTTCTTGGCTGCTCTGTCCTGACACCAAATTTTGCGCAGAGACATCAACTCTCTGATTTCATGAGATTGATGGCAGATGTTTTAGAAAATCTGTTAATAGAAGTTGTATATTTTCACTAGATTTTGTATAGGGTAGTGGTAAGTATTTGGTGGTAGAATTATTTGAAAGGCATTAACAACTATGATACAGCAGTTTTGTCATAAAAGTAATGTATTCCTTGACAAATATTGGTGTCTTTGGGCCTGATAGAACATCCAGTAACTTCTTCCTCTTGTAGGAATTGCCTTAAAGTTATTGGCTTCAACAGTAATTTTGTATAAGGAAGTCCTAGGTTTGTGTTCTCTAAACATTCATGAAGATCATTGTACAGGCTTCTCCTCTCTGAGGATGGGCACATTGTGTTTTATGATCAATGGAGATATTAATTTGGTTGTGACGTTATCTCCTACACTGTGACACATCACTGGCATTATCTTAATGCACTACTAATGATAAAAAGAAAAAAAGACAAGTGATGTGTTTGGTGAACAGCAATACATGAATCTTAAATATAAGTTTTCTAGAGAAACAAATTTGTTTCTGGCAGAGTTTGTTTTCATTAAGGGCAATCTGCTCAAATGCTTGGGTATCATCATCAGCTGTCTCTTTGCTCCCAGTTTGTTAAATCCAGATTTCACAGTAAAATCTGCAGCATTTATGCAAGAGCACAAAGCAAGTGGCAGCTGCTCTGTCTGGGCTGCTTACAGCAGATTAAGCTGCAGTGAGGTGTGCTGCCAGTGGCCATTGGCCTGAGGAGACCGGGCAATGAACCGCCCTCTGACTTGTTTATAGTCAGCCCTGTCCTGTAAATCTAAAATAAATCAGAAGCTGAGCTGTGGCTGGGGTTCTTAGATGAGTAGCTGAATGGAGAGGCCAGTCAGGGCTTTAGCTAGTTCAAGGAATCTGTAACTGCAGTCTGAGATGCACCTCTGCATCTTGGCCTTCTTCCAAAGAATATTTTCTATGTTTTTTTCAGGCATGCTTCTGGTCCCATCTGAACTTAAACACCCCTTTGGTTCTGCTCTTACTTATCCCTTTTCATGCGGTCCGGATGGGTGCTGAAAGAAGACATGCTGACTTCTGCAGGAAACAGTGTAATCCACTTCTTCCCTAATTCAAAATCCAACAGGAGCCCACACCTCTACTAAGACTTCAGCAAAGACTGAAGGAAATGGCAGCTACTCCCTGTTGAGAGCTGATCAAAGCAGTTTCTAAAAGTGAAGAAATAGTTATGACAGAGACTGTGGCTTTCTCTTTTCACTGCTTGTCTTTCTGCCTCTTTGTGTCATCAGTCTTGGACTGATGATCTGTATGCAGCAGCTTTCTTCCACATAATATTTATTGAGAAAAGGCACAGCGCTGAGTGACCTTTCCATCTTCCAGCTGTGCATGCAAGTATCTGATCAGCAAATGCTTGATGTGGTGTGTTTGGAGATGAGCTTGTGGGGTACCTTTGAGCTGGCAGTGCAAGGGAAGAGCGCTGTTCTCTGCACTTGACCCAACAGAGGGCATGACTTGGATCCCGGAATCTAAAGCGCTTGTGGAAAGCACAACTTGTTTATGCATCACTGTCGTTTTCTGCCACTGATAAGCCACGATAGGGCATGTATTTTGGAGATTATCGCACTGCTCGGGTGATTAAAGTCCAGAGGCAACCTGAGGTATGTGATAATCACTCAGAAATCCGCTGCCAGGTAGATCTGGTGGGTTAAGTAGATCATGCAGTTTCCTTCTGTAGTTTTTGGAAGCTGCAGCAACAGTCAAGTGCTGCCATTGCTCTGGGAAAGTGGGATGCCCAGAAAAATGGAGACCCCTGCCTGGAGCATGGCTCCAGCCACCCACAAAGTGAAGGTGGTTTTCACAAAGTGCTGGGCTGGCTGCATCATGCTACATCTGCTGCCCCTGCTTCTCAGATCTGCAGCATCTGCCAGACTGAGCTAACTTGATTATCCCCAGGATGAGATTACCCAAAGGTGATTTTTTTTTCTTTTACTGCTGTGACAGATGATGGGAACTGACTCTTCACCTTTGGAGTCATGCTGATAGAATAGGATTTTCTTCAGGAAACTATAGCTGGTGCCTATTACCCAGGAACCGTAATTGTGTTTGTGTTATGTATCCCTTCCTGGCTCATTTTCTTATATTTGCATCTCTGATCACCAGCTCTGTGCTCTGAGCAGGGGCTCTCAAACTGTGCTGCTTGGCTGTTGTGAGTGCAATGGGATGGTCATGGGATCTGTGACTGAAAGCAGCTCCAGCTCCTGAGTTTGGGGGGGTATATGCAAGTGGTGATGTCTGGGGTGGGCAGCTCCAGGCCTCTCAGAGCAGAATGTCTTGAACTAGGGTTTTTCTCTAATTTTTAAGCGGTGTCTGTACCAGTGTTGGTGAGGATATAGCAGGCTTAGACAATGCTAGTTTTAAAAATGAACTTTATGTCAATGTACCAACTGTATTTAAAATAGCAGTGGCAATGCCTAGAAGGGGGCCTGTGCATATGATGCGTAGACATGGCCCTGTGGTGTTCGCAGATCTGCAGCATGGTGGGTAGGTGAGCCTGCAGTGTGCGAAGTGGGGAAGTCACCAGAGGGTCATGTGTGACACATTAGGAGAAGTAAATCAAATGATTGCTGTGGCAAAGACTGTTTGCTGTTCTTTGTTTATGCTTTTCTATAATATGCTGGAAAAATACGAATTGTGTGATGTATTGGGCGTAAATAGAATTTTGTACCGATTTGATTTTTGGTGTGGCATGTTTAATTACCATAGAAAGGTGTGGAAGACCTTGAAAAGGAAAACAGGATAATACAGATACAAAACACTAAGTTCTGCTATTAACTGTAAGAGATCAACATTATTTTCTGTAAGGGAAAATGGCACAAAGACTTCCACTATACAGTGACACAGAATACTACATCTGCTCAATAAATTGGGTAATCTGTGATCAGAGCCAGCCTCTGCACATTGTAGCAGGCCCTTGAAACTGTCTTTCGGTGACCAATGCTCCTTTTGCCACAGTGCTTAATGATTGTAAAACCCCCTGAAAGATCACGGGGGAGTGAGCCACCTGGCTGGGCCTCTCCTCTCAACTGGACACGTCCCCTTCCTCCCTGAGGAAAGGGGCTGGTGGGGGAATTTATATTTTCTGCTTCAGAGGATGAAAGTAATTTTGTCAAGTGCAGCCTGTTCAGGGCTTGTCTGAGAGCTGCTGGCAGGGAGCATGTGTGTGCTGCTAGTCAGGTGGCTTGTAGAGGTGCTCGGCTGTGGGGAAAGTAGTCTGACAGTAATGAAGAAACCACAAATCCACCTGTGTAATAGCATGTGCTGCAGCCACATCCTACCATTCTCTGTGTCTGTCAGCGGAAGTTTTGCCCCAGTTTCTTGTCTGTTTCCCTTTCAAGCAGTCATTCCACAAATGACTGTACGGAAAAGCTAGATTAAAAAGTCACATAAGCTGCTTTAGCAGCCATTAGTTTAAGTACACTCAGTAGAGTAAACATTTATATGCCAAATCAATTCAATAAATGGAGACAGGTCACTGTATTAAGTGGACTAACGGATGCTCAGGACACCGGATCCCCTCAGCAAGCAATGCAGGGATTGTTCTCTCTCCAGCACTTTGCTCTTACTACAAACAGTCTTTTGGGGAAATGGTTTTATCTTATCATTACTTGGAAGTGGTTCCCCTGGTTAGAGAGGTGTCTAGGAGATTTAATGTATCTCCAGGACTGGGAGGATGGTACCTGCTCCTAGGGAAGGAAGGTACTGTGGGAGCTGGGAATAACTGGGTGGGTAAGCTCCCGGTCTTTGGCTTGTGTCCCTATGTGAGTGTGTCTCTGGAGTGAGGGACAGCCTGGAAAACTAACAACAAGAGAAGCTGTCAGTGCCTTTTCCCTCCAGACATGCCATGGAAAGACTTTTAGGAGAGGAGGGCTTTTCTCCTGAGGTACTTGGGCAATGCTGCTCAGCTGGCTGTGCTAAATAAACAGTGATGGTTGTGAACAGCAACGTGGGCAACTGGGTGCCTTGCAGTCCTTGAGAGAAGTGTCTGTCTCTCCTGTGGTGCGTGGATACTAGTCCCAGATCCCTTCACCTGATGGCCTTGCTGACACCTTTGGCAGGTTACATCTGAATATGTACCCTGGAGTGCTTTACATGCATACCAGGTGGGATCTGTGAATCTCCTTACTGTAATGAGAAGGAAACAATAATAGGGTAGAAATGCTGACTTCTCAGAAAAAGCACAACTGAGAGATGCCAAGTATTTTTATTTTTTTTTCCCCAGCTGTGGCACAGCACTGTCATTGATCAGGCTGAGCAGAGAAAATGGCCACACATCCTTAGGTCTCTGCCATGCATGCTCCTGCCACCAATTCTTCCCTCGTCAATGGTTAAGGGGTAGTAGATTGGGTTCAGCGTGATTAATCTGGATAAACTGCATGTTATTTGTGGTCTTCATGGCTGGTTGTAGTGGCAATGTGCCTCCCCAGCCCTCCTGGCAGCTATCCCCAGGTCCGTGGAAAAGGCAGCCCAGAGAGGCATGAGGCAGTGAGCCACCGGTGGGACCTGGCAGTGGCTGTGGAGGGTTAGACAAGCTACATACTCATCGATGCATAGATCGGGTGTTTCATTACACATAAATGCAATATGCTATCAGTTTGATTTCAGTGCTGTGCAGAGGGGAGGTTGAGGAGAAAGCTAGTGTGAAATTGCTTCATCCCTGTTTGTTCCATGTTTAAAAAAATAAGAGAGAATAAAGGCCAGTGGCTCTAGTCAGGGGACTGGCAGTGCTGAGGACATCAGGAGCTGGCTGGACATTGGCTAAGCCTAAAATTTTAGAGCAGCATTAAATATGTTTTTTTTCATTGCACTCACTTTTTTAAAGGTCTTTTTGTAACAGGAACTCTAAGGGGGGGAAATAAAAGTTGACTGGGGTTTCCCTAGGGTCTACTAAGGTGGCTCCAGTGATGGGAAATGCCACGGAGCAACCTCAGGTGGGCACCAGATGTGCAGCTTTCCTGGCTGTGGGTGTAGGATGCTGTGACTTGGCATAAGAGCGCTTATTTTTTCTCTATGTTGGAAATCTGCTATTTCGGTGTTCTTTGGTAATGCTAAAACAGGACCCAATAAAGAGAATTTGAGTTGGGAGGGAGAAGAGTTTTCATTTACACCCCAGCTCTGGTCATTGTGAAGTACTTTTATGTCCCCCACAAACAGCTGGGCAGGTAATGAACTGTGACCAGCTGGTAACAATTTGCTTTCCTCAGAGGCTGCATTATGAGGAAGTCCAGTATGGAGCCATCGTGGAGCAACATGTGTGCCATTACAGTGGCACAGCTTGAGGGCTTCCCTGGGTAGGGATGGGCATAGCTTATGGGATGTCACTGCTGTGCCTAGCTCATCGCAGCTGCCCTCTGCATCCCGTTAGCCCTCTGACTCTCTTGTTACAGCAATCGATTCCTGCTGCTGTCACACACATAGTGGCTGTATTGTTTCCTTAACTTGGAAAAATACATGTTCAAACTTCACTATTACAGGGAGTGTCCCCACTTGCATAACATTAATCTTTTTCCTCCAGCTTCAAAGGCTGGGCTTGCTTTTTTTTTTTTTCTTTGAGTGAATTACCTTTAGATGTCTCTGAAGCAAATTAAAGAAACCGTAGTTATAAAGTCTGTTTTGGATATTTTTTTTTTTAATGAGGAGAACAAAACCTTTGCACCCTCCTTCATCTGGAGTGATGTGTTATTTCATACTATAGGTAAGCACTATAGTATCACCGCAGAGCCCAAGAAGATTAAACTAACCTGTATTTCATGAGGAAATGAGAGCATAGATAATTGCTTAACTTGCTAATCTCTTTAAAAGTACCACTGAGCAAATTTTAAAAATTCTGCAGAATGGAAGTAAACAGAAACGCTTGATTCCCAGTGTCCTAGTTTATGAAACCCAGATGACTTCTTTTTCTGAAGTGTGTAACCTACTTGAGATTTTTGTCTGCCACCTACTGTCGGGCATTTGATCTGAGTCAAAAGAGGTTGCTGAAGTCAAGAGTTGAACATAGTTTGCAAATTGTAATACAGGGAAACTGGAGAAACGTCTCCTCTCAATATGTGACTCTACTGCTGTGTCCTCCTCCTTCATCTTTGTATCTCACTCTTTCTACGGTGCTGCCTCTTCTCTCCTATCTTAGTGGGACCAAGTGCATCTCAGGCAGTGACCCTTGCTGGGGTCCATGTGGTGCTCAGTCTAGCTTCACGTGGCTCAAAATAAACACCTGGAGCTTATACCTCCTGATATTTCCTGTATTGATTACTACCTTACCGTGCCTTGATTTTTTTGTATCCAGGAGTAGCTGAAAACATTGTTTACCTTTCTACTATACAACTTGCCCAGAAAATAAAAGAAATCGGATGCTTCTTAAGGGAAAACGTTTTGGAAGCAGCGTGAGGGTTGTGTTTGTTACTATCAGCTCTGGATTTCATGCTTTTAGCCAGTTTGATTCTGCTTTTGATTTTGAACCCTAATACCATTTTTTCAATGTGTTTGTTTATTTTGCTGGGACTTCATAGCTTTTTAAACAGAAGCTCACAAAATGTTTTAATAGTGGTCGTGGCAGTTCACAAGGACATTTCCTGATTCGGTATTTCTCCTTGGACCAGCTCTATCCATCCTCTCCTTCCAATCTGTATTTATTAGATGAGTGTGTCTGTAATGAACGTTTGAGAATATCACAATCTGTGTGTGTGGCAGTCCTCCAAGTGAAGGAGGAAAACTGTGGGAAAAGCTCCTGGGTACTCATTTTACTGCTCAGCTTTAGGCATCTGTTTAATTATTCCTTGCAAGCTGAAGCAAAACAGACAGGCAGATACAATCAGATACATTTTAATTTGCATTTCTATGACATTTCCCATGCCAGGGTAGGATTTGGCGGTCATTCTCTCCCTGGAGTATGAGAAAATGCCAGGCTTGGTGAGGGTGGGTTTACCTTCTCTCCAGGTGGTGCCCGAGAATGGCAAAGGTAAGAAATGGAGAAACCTGTAGCTTTATTAGATCTGGTACTAAGTTTTGAGATGAACTTGCAACTTTAAGGGTGTTGCACCTGGTGGTTGCTTACTTCAGGATGATTGGGTTATTTGGATTCGTTTGCTGTTACATTCCTCAGGCAAATTGGCTGCTGAAGAAACATAGCTGGTTGAGAACAAGTGCTGTTGTGGAGGCAGAAATAGAACATGTAGGTTAACGAGTGAGTATGTAACCTATAAATGTCTAAGTTCACATTTGCGGAGCAAGCTCTGGCCCTGCCAGCCTGGGTGTACCCAGGGATAAAGCAGGCTGCGGTCGGCAAGAGCTGGCACCAGCTCCCTGGAGCCAGTCATGGGGGTCCCTGTTGGAGTGTGGGAGACCTGCTCTCTGGCAGCCTTCCTGAGACCGCTGCTTTGTGAGGACATATTTCTTCCTGAAGCAATTGCCAAGCGAAAGGCAGGGTTCCCTGCAGTTGTCTTACTGTAGAATTTTCATTCCTGTTCTAGGTTTTAAGCCTGTTTTAGCTCTTCTTACTTGCCATGATCTAGTGCTGGTCCTCCCCTAATTAAGGGATATATCGGTTCTCCTTGTGAGGGTCTCATGGGGCCTACGAAGGGATGTCCTGGAAAAACTAGTGGGAGTTTGGATCACAAAAATGCTTTGATGCTCAGTGTTAACAATTTGCAAGTGTAGCCAGGGTGAAGGAGTGGCACGAGCAGCCCCAGGTTCTTGCTGTGCCTTGGCGGTGGCTGCTTGTAAGGGGGAGAGCTGTAAGCAATGTACCCAGCTGTGGTAGGCTAATTGCTTCCAAGTCCTAGGTTTCCAAAAAAGCTCTTGGAGAACTTGTTGCTGTTGAGGTGGTGCCCCTGAACAGCTTCATACTACTATTTTTTTTCTTCTTTTTTTAAACTGTGAGATATTTCTAGCTTTCTTTGGGAGGCATGTTTTTTAATCACTGTTCTTGCATAGTTAACTGGAGTCAACTTGAGGTTAAAGCTAATTTAAACTGGATGTTATATTTAGCATTTATGGTGCTAAAAGGATTATAGGAAAATAGATACTACATAAGTGGCCATAATCTTCTCGCTCTTTGTGGTACTTGAGTGGCAGAGAATGGGGTGCCAATCTGAGATTAAAAATCTAATTTTAGGGAGCTAACGAGAGTCACATTGGAGTAAAAAGGTAAAGATGGATTAAATTTTGAGGACTTAATTTTTTTAATTGGGCCTCAGACCTGCTTAAAACCTTGCAATCAGAGCTTTAACCAAAGCATGTGATTCTAAATCATGTACTATTTCCATACACCAATTTAATAAAATTAAACTAGACACTTCAGTTATACCCTTGATGGAACAGCCAGGATATATTTTTCAGAGGTCATTTTTTTCCACTGCTTAAGTTTGACAGGCTGCCTCTGTGCTATTATTTTTGATTGCTGGAGGCAGTACTTAACCAGCTCCTCTTATGTGGTACTTCCAACATGACAGTGACAAGAAAGCCCAACCCGGGATGCCAGGAACCAATGCAGATTGCAGCTCTGCAGCTCCAGTACTGGCCCTTGGTCAGAGTGCAGTCACCTTGCCTGAAAAGACCTCTCAGTTCATTTCTTTTCCATCAGCTGGAGGGGAGGAAAAAAAAAAAATAGATGTGTGAATAGTAATGCTGTTTGCAGCCCTGGCCTTACCGCTTTGTCAGGAGGGTGGGTTACTTCTGAAAAGAGATGCAAACAAATTTTAAACGGGAAAAATCCCATCACTGCGTTATAGATGAGCCAGCTTCTCTGAGTTAAGTTGTCAGTGTGACTGAGAAAGGACTGGCTGCTAGTGCGTGAACTCTGCAGGAGCCTGGTGACTCGGTGCATGGTAATACACTACGTTGGCTTGCTGGTGTCTGCTTGCAGTCACCGGGAGTTCTGCCTTCAGCCAGCCACGTTTAATGGCTGCAGGAGGAGGGATGGATCCTGCATGCTCACTGTGACCAAAATGTAACCAAAATCAGCATTTGGAGAATGTCTGAGCTGGGCTCCCTTTTATTCCTGCTTCTCTGTAGGCTTTAAAATTAACAATTAAACCCTTTTAATGGGATTTGTGTACCATATGGCACCTTCCCCACAGGATGACTCTTTCTTGTTGCAATCCTGTCATTTGTCCATACCTACAAATAGTTTTCAGCCAGAAAAACAACATGCACAGTTTAAAGACACCCAAAGAGAGATCACCATCTCTTTGGATTATTCTTTATGCCCCAGGCGGGAGATACAAATAGTGTTCTCCTGTTGTGGTAAGTCAATGGAATAGACTTCAGTGGTGGTGTGGTTTAACCACAGCCGGCAACTCGGCCCATGTGGCTGCTCACTCGCTCCCCACAGCGGGATGGGGGAGAGAATCGGAGGAGTAAAAATGAGAAAACTTGTAGGTTGAGATAAAGACAGTTTAATAGGTAAAGCAAAAGCTGCACACACAAGCAAAGCAAGGAATTCATTCAGTGTTTCCTACGGGCAGGTGGGTGCGCAGCCATCCCCAGGGGAGCAGGGCTCTGTGAAGTGTAATGGTGACTTGGGGAGATAAACACCATGGCTTCAAACATCCCTCCCCTTCCTCCTTTTCCCCCAGCTTTGTGCTCAGCATGATGCCATATGGTATGGGACACCCCCTGGGTCAGCGGGGGTCAGCTGTCCCGGCCGTGTCCCCTCCCAGCTCCTGGTGCCCCCCAGCCCCTCGCTGGTGGGGCGGTGAGAGGAGCAGAAAGGGCCTCGGCTCCGGGCAGGCTCTGCGCAGCAGTCACCAAACAGCCCTGCGCTGTCAGCCCTGTTCCAGCACGCATCCAAAGCACGGCCCCACACTGGCTGTTATGAAGAAAATGAACTCTATCCCAACCAAAACCAGCATGAGTGGCAAGCTCAGCCTCTGAAGTGCTATAACAATGAGAAGTTAATGCTCAATGCAGGATCTAAGCATAGACTATGGGGTAATAGGATGCTGACACGCTTCTAGTCCTGAATTCCTTTGTTTTGTTTGTAATACTCTCATTTCTGCTGGTAATGAATTCTCGGAAAGAGAAACTGCAAAAGGACACCAATAAACCAGTTTTATTATTTGGTCAATATAATACAATACACACTAAGGTATAGCTTGTCCTACTGATGCCTGTGATACTTGCTTTTCCTTTAGTTTCATCCTAATCCTCTTTCAAAGCACAGAGATTCAGCCAGCAGTAGTTACACAGCTGTTTGCTCGTAGATGGAGCTTTTAATTATGGACAATGTCATGGGATTAAAGTTTCCAATTTCAGCTGCTGAGTAGGTTTTCACTGGAGTCAAGAACCTTGGGTTTTTCTGCTGGTGTTCCTGGTCTAAACTCATTGCTGCTTCACATGTTGCATTTATAAGTATGTTGCTATATACCTTTAATTTCAAATGCCATCTTTAGGTGATGGTGGCAGAGGTGTTGGTACCTGCTGTGGCACAGATAGGGAGAGCAGGGTGTGTCTGTGTGTCCGCACTACCCTCCAGTGTGCAACTTCTTCTGGAGGAGCAGAGGGACTGTACAAGAGACCTGGTGCCTCCTAACTTTTTAGACAACTGAAGCTGGCTAGTGTGGCTCCCTTCAGCAAACGCATCAGGATCAGATCTGACCATGTCTGTGATGTGCTCCACTTTCGAACTGCTCTGTAGGTGAGAAAAACTTTAAGAACTTTTGAAGAAAGTAGTGGAACACTTCAAAATAGATTTAGGCTGCATGTAAAGGAAAACTTCCTTAGCTTCACAAGTGTTGAGAGCTCTCCACAACTATTTACAAACATTTTACACTCAGTGTGTTCTTTGTTTGTTTTTAAGTCCTGTTCCAGATACCATATTGCAACTTTTTTTCCCCTTATTGGCCAAAATAGAGTTGCTAATGGCCACTCTGCTGCTGTGGCTATTGCTCCTTCCTACCTTAGAAATGCATTACAACCTCTCAAACACCTGCTATCAAAATCCTAGCTGTCAGGGCTGACTGCCTGTATCAGAACAGGACATGAGAGTGGGAGGAAGCTGGAGTTCACAGACAAGCAATTTTGCTCAGCTGACAGGGTTTCATCTTGTCTTGCTCTAGCTTCATGTAGCCTGGAAATCACTGCATTCACTCAGTTACTCCCAGGGGATACCAGGTTAAAACCTCATTCCAAGTGACTACTTTTTCTTCCCTCTTTTTATACTTCTGCTCCAGTGACCTGTGAAAGGAAGAAAAAACATACTTGGGGTAATACAAGACAAAGAAACAACTTCAGGGACTATAAGATCATCTAGTCTGACCTCCTGTGTATAGCAGAACAATTTGTTTAAAGTTCCTGTGGGATGCCTGTTGTTACACATAGCTGTTTCTGGGACTACAGCATAGATGCATCTGTTAGAACAAGCACGGTATAAAGAAAGAGGTTGGTTTTTGGTTTTTTTGGGTTTTTTTTTTTCTTGTTAAGAAGGAGCAGTGGTTCATCCACCTGATGCCTCTGTCTGGTTCCAGTCTCATGGATGTCAGAACCAGTATCGCTTTTCCCTCTATCACCCCCTCTCCCTCATCATGAGGCTGGTGTGGCCCCCCCAATGCTAACTCTGCATCCTTGCCACTCATAATCCCTGTAGCATCATTTCAGTCATCATGGAAACACTGCAAGCATGTTGAGTACAGCGTAGGCAGCCCTGTTTCACCAGGGGCTGAAGGAATATGTGTGCATAGGGGAACTAAGGGCTCACAGCTTAGAGAGCTAGGGAGGACAACCATAATCATCTAGTCTGAAACTAGGCTAAAGGTGTATCTTCAGAGCTATCTGTCTTTGTCTAAAAAGGCTGCAAGTGATGGTGGTTTCACTAGTTCTCCTGATAAGCTGTTCCTGTCTTTCATTACTGCTGGGAAATTTTCCCTTATTTCAAGGTTGAATTTATCTAGCTTCAACATTTATTCATTGGATCTTTGTAAGCAAGATTGGAAAGCTCCTCGCGTATATCTTGCCCAGGTGCAATTACCTACGCAGTGTGATGAAGGTACGCCTATGCTTTCTCTTCAGTGAGCTGAATATGTTGAGCTCCTTACCCATCACGTCAGAAGGCTTGGGCTTTTTTGTTAAAGCCAGAGAACTCATTTTGTGACACTCGCTTGAACTCTGTCCAATGCCTTCAAATCCTCTTTAAAATGCAGACACCAGAACAGGATTCAGTAACCTAGTAGGGGTCTTGGCAGTGCTGCTCAGAGATGCTGGAATCCTTCATTATTTCTACTTCATACTTTTTTTTTTTTTTCTTCTTTTCCACTACATTAAAGAATCTTATTAGTCCTTTTTGCTACAGCATTGCCCAGAGAGCTTACATTGAGACGATTATCTATAATGACCCCTAAATCCTTTTCTGAGCTCTGTTTTTCAGAGTAAAGTCTTCCATCGTGTAAATATAAGTGACTGCCATTCCTGGATCTCAAACGCTTGGTCTTACCAAAATATATTTTGTAAGGTTACAACTATTTACCATGGTGGCTTGGGTAACCCTGTAATGATAATCCATCTATCTCTTAGTTACTACTCTACAATTTTTTATGTCACCTAAATATGTGGCTATAGCATAGAGAAGCAAAAAAAAAAAAGTTGTATCTGGCTTAAAATTGTCCCCATTCAGTGGTATCTGCCTATCAACTGTATTTTAAGATCTGTCAGTAGTCTAGTTTTAGTCCATAGAATATGTTATGTGCTAATTCCATAGGAGGTGTAATTTGTCATATTTTGCTCCTCCTTCAGAAGTATCTTGGAGAAATCCAAGCATCTATTAGCAACACATGAGCCTTTGCATTTTTGTTCTGGAAGCAAAGACCGTGATTGAAACTTCTTCCATTTTAGTCAGGTCAAACCAATTCTGACTTGCTTGTTCTCATTTTCTACCCCTTCAGCTGGCAAAACCTTGTATTTTTTTTCAGCAAAGGGTGTACTGTAGGGAAATGGAAGAGTTTTGCAACAGCCTAGTGGCTCTCCTGGATGAGAGAAGATGCACGTTTGGCTGCCATCAGGTTAAGGACAAATGGATTTGAATCCTTCTACTCTCAGATGAGTATTGCATAAAAGCGTCTCTTTTGGCCTTAACAGTGATTTCTTTCTTGTTATATGATAAGATAAGCTTCAAGTTGCCTAGTCTCAGGTTTTGAATCCTTGCTGAAAACAAGCTGCAGAGAAGTGGCTCAATGTGATGCTGAAGGCAGAGTGGGCAGGATATAAAACAAAAAAATCTCTCTTCAGATTTATAGATGTTTAAAATGCTTTTCTTGCCTTATGTTTGGATCCCACTTTTGGGGGAGAGCTTAGGCACCAGATTTCAGCTTGGGGACTAACCTCCAGGAGCTGGATTTATTGCATGTCTGTGCTGAGTATCACAGTATGCAGTCTCTCTGTAAATAAAGGGCTAACTCAGTAAATCAGCCTACTGTCTTGTCTCCATTATGGTTTTTCTTAGCTATTCCAAGAAAGTTGAAACCTTCCCAGTGAAGGAAAGGCTGCAGAGCCCTCTGGGAAATACAGCACTTGATCCATACGTCAGAGGTGCCATTCAATATGCTATCTAGGGCATACTGGGCCAGAAGCATAACTGTGGAGTACCGATCAGCTCATGATGTTCAAGCTGACTCTGGTTCAGTAGTGAAAGACCTGACAAACATTGCCATCTCAGCATTGGTTTTGTCTTCCCTCTATTTAACGGCATTTCCCCTGCCCTGTCCGCAGCTAACGGCATCCTTAAACTTCTGCTTGTACAGCTGCTTTTCAGCACAGCAACCTCTCATCTGGTGTGGTATAATTTCCTTGCAAAACTGCCTGTATTTGAATGATGGGTCAGGTAACAAAGACAGAAATCAAGAATGATGTCGTTGAACCTTCTTGTGTAGTTCAGTGGAACAAATCTTGGGGTAGCAGGCACAAACCATTGAACACCATGAGGGGGGAAAAAAAAATAAATCTGTTGTCTCACTCTTCACCAAGAAAATTCAAATAGTGGCTTCTCCAGCAATTAAAGCCGCCAACTGTTGTCTGCCGTTGTACAGTTTGTTTTCACTGTCAAGATCTGAAGCACATGGAAAACCTAGCATTCTTGCTGTTAGGACTTGGAAGTTTGCTTTCTGCTTCCAATTATAATCTTCTTTGCTGGTTTTCATATGTAAGTGAACTATTGCTGTTAGCATTTCAGTTCTTTCTTTAAAAATAAGGTGTATGTTTGTAAGCCACAAATATTTGTCTTCCTACAGTCACGTTCTTGTACTACCAATTAGAAGTTATTTTGAGAACTTGACTTATGTTGGCACTGTATTAAGATATTAGACCTTGCTTTATAACTATACAATTATTTTTAAGATTCCCAGCAACAGTTTATTAGAAGGAAGCATACTTTCTACCATTAGAGACCCACCGGATTAAGTATTGTCCTCTGAAGCATATTTCCAAACAGTGTTTAATTAGTTTGCATTAATTTAAAACCTGGGCTAATTGACATTAGATTCCTCTAAAGCAGGTAATTGAATGAGTGTCTGAAATACTTCTCCTATAACATGAGATCAATATTTAGGTGTAAATTCTTAGTTGTATTGTCTATTTCTGTGGGCCAGAGGCTCAAAGGAGACAGCAGCTTGCTTCACTCCCTTTGCCTCGTCTCTGGTATTGTTCAGGGGAGTTCTCTAACCAGCATGCGGGAGGCTGAGCCCTGAGCTTGTCTCTTGCTTCTTCTAAAACAAGGAGAATTGGTGGCCCAGCCCAGTGCCTTTACTCGGCCCTAGCTCTTCTCTTCTGACAGATCAATGATCTGATGTTGTGTTCTGAACAAAACTTGCTTTGGAAAATTTCATACATAGGTAACAGGAAAAAATCCTGCCTGTGGAAATCCAAGGGTCTTAAAATATTAAAAAAAACCCCCTCAATTCTTAAATCTTGTATGCACAATTTTAATTGTCCTAATCATTCAAACTTGCATCTTACTGAGGTCTTAGAATTCTTGTGCTTTCTATTGCTGTTGTTATTGGATCCTTTTTTAATGATGTACAGATGCACAAGAGATTACTGTACATCAGGAAATTTTCAAACACCACCTAAAACAGACATGTAGGCATGTATGTTTACTATTTAATAATTCTTATTTTACATAATCCTTAATGCAACAGGTCTATCCTCCCTCTTTCTCTGCAGAAAATGGAATGCTTGTTTTCATAATAAAATATCTTCTGAGTATTTACTGTGTTAGTCTGTCTAGGGTAGCTTACACAGACCGTTGATTGTAATCCTCTGACGAATAATCTCTAAGAATAATCTAATGTATATACAAGGCAGATAGTAGCACATGTATTTGCATTTTAACTCCAAAATACAAACTCTCAATACCATAAAGCTGAGCTGTGAGTGTTCACTTAGCCATCCTCGCAGGTAAAACATGAACAGAAACTGAAGTGAGACGTGACAGTAAAGATAAGTACTGGTGACTAATACTTGCTGTCGTCATACTACAAGGATCTGACATTACATTTTTTGTCTCTGTATCCCAACTTGTTGAACCAAACCAATCATTAGCGCTTGGGTCCATTGTTTAGGAATTTGGCAATACTCTTCTCCCTGTGGTGACAAAACCAGCTTACTTCCCTGTTTTACAGCAATTTAATTCAAAGTAGTATGACGATAGACTGTGAACAGTGCAAATTCTTCCCTTGACCCTGTTCCTAAACTGGTTTTTAATGCCTTGGTCAGATACACAAGAAGTGCCAGGAAAAAAATACATCAGAAAGTGTATGGAGTACATGAAGAATGTGCACTGCAGAAAACCTCAACTCCCTGTTATTGAACTGTAGGGTGTTTGTAAGTGTGGGCAGTGCAGGAGAGCAGAGTCAGCAAGACCTTGATTTGCAGCATTGTTGAGGACACAGTAACTTCATTTGGAGTTGTGGGCATTTAATAGCTTTGAAAAGAGGACTGTAAGAAATGCTATTTAAGGTGTGAGGCATTTCTGTCTGCTGAAAGGAAACCTGATGAAATTATGCTGTTTGTGTCTAGAGATAAGGAGGAAAACTTGCCTTCCATTTATTCTCCAAAAGCCTGTCTTTCATCAGCACATCAAAATATTCACTCTGACACAAATGAGCAGAACTAGGCTGCCTGTAAGAGGGGTAGTAGGATGGCTGGGCGATACTGGATGTAATACTGCAGATCATTGTGTTAGGAGTGTTTGGATACTGAATCAAGTAGCTGAACCCAAAGGAGAGGCACACTTTCCTCTTCTGTTTTGATCGTGGACAATTGTCCAAAGCCTCCCCAACAAAGGGCTGCAATAGTTAACATGGAGTACCCTGAAGTACCATCTAATTATTTTTAGAAGTGGGTAGGTTGTAGTCACTGTCATCTTTAGTGACAGGATAGGTATTAGTCACTGATGTTCAGATTGGCTGTTCTGGCTTAAGTTGAGTTGCTGAATGCATCCAAGGGTTACACTTTTCTCCTTTTTTTTTTTTTTTTTTTTTTTTTGTCCTTATGGGTGGAGGATTTTTCTGAACAGTAGGTGGGATGCTATCTGCGTGGGAGTGTCTTGCAGTCCCTGAATAAACCCCTGGGCTGTACTTTGGTTAGGGTGATATAAATTCTGTTTCTTGCCCTCTGGGATTCTCTAATGTTGAAAACGTGGTGGGACTTTGCATGCTTCAGCATAACCTGCTTGAGATGTGGGACCTTGTTGTGACAGGCTTTATCGGGATGGTAGCAGAAACTCATTGGCAGGATCTGGGCAGCCAGCAGTGCCAGGGGGCATTGGGCCAGCACTGTTGGGGTGAGGGCTGACTGTGCTAAGGACAAACTCTGTAATTAACTGGAAGTGTGTGCTGGGCTTCTTGATGCACTGCAGCTTGCTTTCAGACATTTTTCTGAAAGAAACACAACATGCTTACTGGTGCACTTGCTCGTGGTCATCAGCCAGTTCTTCTTAATGCCAATAAATTAATGGTGAGAGCTAGCTGTAGCTAGAAGAGGATCTTTGCTTTGCTGACCAGTTCCTGGAAATTCTTATATGTACTTCCATCTCTTGTTTGTTTCGTTTATCTTTTTTTCTGGAAAGAGTGATATTTTCCATGATCCAATAAATGAGCCATGAGCAACCTCATTTCCCCTATTCTTTCGCGGAAGTCAGCAGCTGAGGCATTATGAACCAGAACTGAGGAGGTGGTTAAATCCACCCAGTTTGTTCAAATGCTTAGTTTACCTCTCTTCACTCAGTCAAGAGCCTTTTTAATTCAAAGAATGAGGCCCTAGGCTGGGACAATTATGGGCCTGACTGGTTGAGAAGCATTTGTTTAAGTTATTTAGGGTGGAGATGGATGACGGGAGAAACGATTCAGGTTTTATGTACATCCTTAGGTTTGGAGGTGCAGGCTGAATCCAGGTGGGATTTTTGAGCAGGTGGGAGTAACTGGATCTTAAGGGCACTTGGCGCAACACAGCGCACAGGGAACTATCTCAAGTGAAGTCTCACCCTGGGAAGCTGTGGGACACCCTCTGGAGGAGTGGGACAGCCTCTTCTCATGTCAGTCATGCACTGTACCGCCTCTGCTGTGCTTTCAATTTGTTGCACTACGCTGGGCTGTATGAACATGTCCCATGTTCTACAAAGCATGTAAGTTTTGCACCATCCCTAGGTCTGAAAGATTTTGGTGACTGTTACTTTGCATTCCTTCAATATGGCCATAGAGGATGGATTTGGTTGCTGCTCTGGCCAAAGGCCCTATTTCTCTTTAGCCTTGAATATTACTAAGCAACTTTATGCTCACTAAGTAGCAATACTCAGCTTTACCCATCAGTAGCTTTCAGTAATCAAACATGAAAAAGTGTGCCTCAACAGAGGCACATGAAAATCTGTAGCTGCTGTAGCTGTCCAGCAGAATGGAGAAACAGCTCTGCTACTTTCTGCTCCCGTGATAAAAGGTTTGCATAAAAGGAAGTAAAAAATCAATCTGAAAATAGACTAAGAGCCAAAGCCTGTGAGAAGTTCCTGAGGTATGTTCCCTTTAAGGCAAAGGGGACTCAGACCGTAAGCAAATGTCTTAAGCTGTTGTTTATTACACTATTACAGTATTGTTTAGGTAAGCCATAATGTGTTTCAGTAAGCAAACATGAAGACCACACCTCAGACTGCAAAGTTCAGAAAATACACTGCTCAATTTAATTTTACTGCGTGTCCTGTCGTTCCTGTGCTGTTGGAAGCAGCAAACAATCATTCCCTCTACACATCCCCGAACCCCTGGTTCAATCAGGCGGTGTCAGTCTCCTCGGCAGCTACCTCTCCTGAGTCAGCACTCTCCTTAGTTTCATCCCTGCTGTGTTCAAGCTTCTCCTTCATGTTTGATCATCCCTGCAGCCCTTTTCTAGGCTGTCTATGCCCTCTGTGGGTCGGAATGCCCCAAACTATGCGTCTTATTCAATGTCTGAGCACTGTGGCTTTCAAGTGGTGTGACCATGTGTCCGCTTTTGTTTCCTATTCCTTTTTTTAGAGTTTTTTAGCATTCTGCTGTGACTTGCCAGTATGACCCTGCTGACAAGTGAACTGATGATTTCAAGGCCTGGCCAGGTCTCTTTCCCGAGAAAGAGGTAATTACAGATTCAGAGCCTGTCACTGTAGATACATACTTAAAGGTAATTTTCTGCCCATACACATTATTTTGTGCTTATTGGTGCAAACATTTTGTCATCTGCTCACTTAATATTATGGGTACCTAAGATGTAAGTCTTAGCTGTCAGCTTTAGATGTGATTACTCTGAATAATTTTGTCATGGTGTAATTCACTGCTCTGTCAGGTGGTTTGTGACTAGACTGAGCCTCACAAGTCCCAAAGCACATCTCCGAATGGGATCCTGCTGCTTACTTGTGACAAATGACATTTATCTCCTGTCTCTAGCCATGGTGGGAATGTCTGTTCTACCCACAGATTGTTTAGCTTCCAGGATTGCACCATCTACCCTTTTGTAACCCATACGTAACTATTTTTCCTTACCCTTTTGTAACCCACGTGCAAGCGTTTTCCCTTCTCGTATGTTTGAAAGCATCACAGGGACAGATCAAATTGCTTTGGTTAGCTTCAAAAGCTCTTTCACTGTCAATGCTTGGAAATGAACTATACGATCCTGATAAAAGTCAGTTAGGTTTGGCTTTTTGTATGCACAATACCTTCTATTTTGTGTGTCACACACATATATTTTTGTAAATGGGTCATTGAGACACATCTTGTAATAACAGGTGACATCAGCTGACAGTTTTTCATCCTGTAGGCAATGTGAGCAACACGAGCAAATACAAATATTTAAAATGGACATTTCTAATAGTTTAAAACATATACAAATTCTGATAATTATAAAATAAGTGGCTTTTTAATTGCTCAGACTCTTCAGTCACAACTGATACAGTCATTGTTCTCACTCTTGTAGAGCATACGGGAAGTTAATGGCAGATGTGAAGTTAATTTTCATTTTTATGACGTTTATAGAACATAATATGACCCATACCTCCCCTGAGTTTTTTCTCAGTGTCTGATAAAAAGCTGGATGTTTTTCTGATGGACTGTGAGTTTGTTGATTGTCCTGGTAAGCAGCAGCTACAAAATCTGATGCAGTTTAGCATGTGCAAAGCTGAATGTCACACACTAATTCATTTGAACCAGAGCCAAGCTAATATTCCTTATTGGGGTAAAATGCCTACCGAAATGTTTTTATGGAATTAGGAGGGCAGACTCATCATGGAAATTTGGGAACTCCCATTGTGGGAAAGATATGTTATTCAGATGAACAAGCTACTTATACAGACATGTGGTGTAATACTGGATACTCCTTTAATCTTTTCGTAATCCAGACATTACCATATGGACAAACTGCACAGATTGATTTGAGGAGGCCTCGCTGGATAAATGAATACCCTACTTTGTTTAACATAAAAGCTCAGCAAATTAGAGTATCAGGGAAAAAAATAACGCTTTCCAGCACATAGTTTATTCGCAGTGACATATAAAATGAGAGTGATGACAATCAACACAGGTTTAAGGCAGCTTGTTTGACAAGCAGCTCGTGATGGTTTGGACAGTTATCTGGAGGGCTTTCTTTCGGTGCTTCATTGCTTGTAGCCAATGCACGGCCTTTCCAATGTGGAACCAACCACCTTTGCACGTACATATCAGAGAACACGCGTAGTTTTCTCTAGCGTTTTGCTTCCAGTGGTGTACCTGCATTAATTTTGCTTGATGCCGTAATGGGTTATTTAGCTTTGTTATCAACCTCTTTCTCAATCTTCTGTCCTGTGAGGAACTGCCATATTCCTCCTCTGTAGTTCTCATTCCCCAAGGCATATACAAAGGCATTCACCATTGGTGCAGTCTTGGCAATAACAGCAGGAATCTGTCATGAGACACAGTATTTATTAATAGGATGATGCACTGAGAGGCTGGTTGGCCGATTTCAGCCTGGGCTCAGTTTCCCTTTACCAAACAAATGCCAGTCTCCAACATGAGCAGCTTGCTGCCCCCAGAGAGATGAGAGGCAAAAGCAATTTGGTCAGTTGGAGTCCATTGCTCAGGAAATTACAGTCTCCAGGAGAAATAATTTAGATCAGCATTGCCTGAAACTGGGATATTTCATTTAAGAGTGAATACAAACACTTCGGAGGAGTGAAGGGTGTGCCACGGACACCTTCTGATGGATAAGTGGGCTGATATTGCTAACACATTTTATGTGGGAAGCTGAATACCGAAGTACAGTAATGCATTTGGTGACTTGAAACTGGGCTAATTTTTGGGGACTGAATGAAAGTTGAAAGGTTTAATGTGACATTATTGAGGCCCAGAGGTAGCCTTAGAGTTAAGACTCATAGAAAAAAGGAGGCAGCATAACCTTAAGAGTGATCAATTGCAGTCTTCCCGAGGAGAGAGAAATGTTAAAAAATGAACGAGACAAACAGTCTCTTCAAAATTGAAAATTCTGGGCAGGTCCTTGACTCTGGGAAGGACACAAAAGCTCCCTCAAACCATGGGGCAGTGCAGGCTATAGACCCCTAACTGTCTGCTAAAGAAAAAAGCCCCCAACTTCCTAAACAGTAGCTTGATCAAAGCAGTAATATAATGCCCATTACATCACTGTGCTTAGAGGTTTTGCCTTAAGTGGTAGATGAAGAGAATGCTTTGAGGAAATGATCTGCTTGTTATATATATGTTATAACAAGTAAACCCAATTGTGAGTAAATTGGCCTCGTTCCGTAGGAACGGAGACAGGGGAGTAAGGAGAATGTCAGTGTTTGAATTCCCTCAGGTGGCATAGACGTACCATGCGGTATTTTGGTGAAATGAACATCACGTTTTCAACTGCTGCATAGAAGCATAAAAGGCAATAGGGACCCCAGCAGATGACCAGCGTCTTCAATGGTAAACCAGTATTAAACTGAAAAACAAGAACAATAAATTCTTTTGTGCTTCCCAGCAGCACACTGCCACAGGCAGATGGGACAGATCCTGTGAGACCATGGTTTGTGTTCTGTAGCAGGAGGGGATCAGCCAGCAGGATGTGCAGTATTGCTGCTGCTTTGCCGTGCATGTTGGACGTATGTGAGCATAGCTCCCTCTGCATCGAGGGCTGCCTGTGCAGCAAGTCCCCTGTCCATGGGGATGGGGTGGTGAGTGGCAGTTTTCCTGGGCAGAGGTGCCAAAGCACCTTACGGCAGATCAGTTAAATCAGTCTGTGTGCTAGATGGAGGAGCCATGGCCAGTAATTGCTGCTGAGGGGGCAACATAGACATTTAAATACAGAACAACATTTTTCTGACTTCTCAGAGGGTCTTGCAGACAAAAAAAACCTCTGTGGAGCCACTACTAGGGCAGCACAACAGATGGATGCAGCAGCAGCAGCTGTGTTGTGGTAGTAGGACTCCTCTGTCCTTCTTGCTAGGGCCTTATCCATGCTGTTCATGGATAGCTGTTCCCAAGTGTCATATAAATATTAATGCATAGGGAAGATAAACTTAATCCTTAAATTTTCTGCATCATAACTAGTCTACAGAATATTCTAAGAAAGAAATTGCACTCTATTGCATAAACTCACTGAAAAAAAACCCCCTGTGATACTTATAATAATGAACGTTGAGATTTGTTTAAGAACTGTGCAGAGGGTACACGTGTTTATTCCAGACAGCCACAAACCAGTCTGCCTGACTGTCTCTTTGCCAGTATAACATCCCCCTTGAGCACTGGCTGCCTTTACCAAGTGCGGGGGTCAGGCTGTGCCTGCCAGCCACGGATAGTGCCCCAGACTGTGCAGCCTGCACCTAAGAACTCATATAATCACCACATTACATTCCCATAAACCTGCCACGCCAGAGCAATTCCTTTGTTTCCAGCTCATAAAGGTTTCTGAATTTCCTCAACCAAGCGTAAACACGATGTGCATAGGAAGGCCCTTTGCCCCCACGGGGTGCCTGTGTGTTTCCCTGTAGTGCTGCAGTTCTGGCTGGCTGCCTCAGTGATAAGCTTAGAGCCTGTAGCAAAGCAGGAAATAATGATCCTTCCTGAGCAATGTTTCTCTGGATAAATACTGATATGCTATTACCAAATATCCTGCATGCTGTGTGCTTGTTTTGTAGCTAGAGTTGGACCAGTGTAGGTGGAGGGGAATCCTCAGGGTCACTAGTCCAACCTCTGCTTTGACAGGGAGTGGTTTGTAATGCACTGGGTTGGAGCAGGTGTGGCTGGCTGGTCAAATCTTGAAATATCTAAGGATGGGGTTTCCACAAGCTTTCTGGGTAGCTCCATCCTGCGTTGTGCTACCCTCCTGCTCCAGTAATGCTGGTGAGCTAGCGCAGAAGGAGCTGAGCCAAAGCCTCTGTGAAAGAAATTGGCTTTTTGAGGACTTTGTCTCTGTTGGATGCAGCCCTATTTTGGCAAGGCAGTTGCAGGAGTGGGGGAAGCTTTCTTACCTTATAGTTCCCACTTTTCTTGAACTTCTGGTGTATGGACTGATAGGCCGTCAGCATGATGAAGCCCGGGATCATGAAATTGAAAATGGATAGACCAAAAAGGAATGTGATATAGTTTCTGGAAAGGGTGAGGAGGAGCAAAAAAGAAAAAAGAGGTTGTTAATTCCTCTCTAAGGTATCTCTGTAAACTTGCTGTAAATATTCATTAACTTGTATTTTTAAAATGGGAAAAACCAGTTTTGTCAACATGCTTTACATGCAGTGTTTGCTGAAGGCTGGTTAAGTTGTGCCATGCTGTTGTGTATGGGATGGATAGTGTCATAGAAAATCACAACAGGTGTTTGATTTCTAAACCCAAGCATCCCTACTCGGACATCTGTACTGGAATGCATTAAAAAAAACCCTCATTCTAAAAGAGTTTCAAGTCCTAAACCCAGAAAAGATGCAGTTTATAGATGAGCAAGGGAGCAGCAGAAACCTGAGCACTAGCCTCTGCCATGGAGGAAGCTGACTTCAGCCATTCCCAGATGGTGCCATGTGAGTCAGGGCAGCCTTGGGTCATGCCTGCCTTGTCCCAGCCACTGGGGAGGGAGATCTGCCCCAGCACCAACGACGGAGGATGGCTGGGGGCTTCGGTGTGCTGTTGAGACCACCCCAGGGGATGGCAGCTCCCCCCCCCGGGAGCTGGCCCCTGCACTCACCTGTCCCCTTTGCTGTAGTCCAGGGTGCAGCAGGTTCGGAGGGGTTCGTAATCGTATTCCCCCCATCCCAGCAAGGGCATCACAGCCCAAAAGGCAGCAAAGAGCCATGCAAACAGCATCATGGAGATGGCCGTGCTCCACTGCAGCTTGCTCCCTGCAAGAAAGGAAAAGGGGGTACGCATACCTGGAATGAAACCACCGTGGAAAGCTGCCTGGCTCGGTGGGGCCAGTGCCAAGCACCCCAGCCCTGGGGCCTTGGGCAGAAACAAGCAGCTGTCGGTGTTTTCTAGCCTGAAGGCGACCTGAGCCTGGAGCAATCAACCTTGCATAAAATAGGAAGGAAGCTTTTAAACTTTAGGAAACAGCAAATTGTTCTTCCCTTTTGGGTGCTTTACTTAGACAAGTGCTGTATTGCTGTTTAGCTTTGTACCATGCTGGAGTTACAGCTGCTGTTACAAATATTAGATTCTTGTGCTTTGGGAATGTGTTTGCAGACTCAGATGAGGCAGAGAGCAGCTGAATGAACAGAGCAGTGCAACAAATAGTGTTGGAAGAACTCGAGCCCTGCTGCAGGCTGTGGGTCAGATCAGAGATGCGACTCCGCACAGCCTCCCCAGCCCTTGCCCGCTTCCCCCCTGCCCTGCTGAGAGTGCAGGGCATGCATGGATATTAAATATACCCTGTTCTAAAATCACTGCTCATCAATATGTATGTCAATATCTATATACAACCTGACAATGCACCTTGTTCTAAAAATACTGCAGATCAAATTATTTTGCCCTCAAGATGATTGCTTAGCCTGGAACAGGAAATGCAAAGCTCAGCATTGATCATTTTTATTATAAAATTACGAAAAAAAATACTACTTGTGCCTATCTCATCCAATTATGTAAAACGCCATAGGAATAGGTCAATGAATGGAATGAAAGACTGGAAGCTTCAGAAGACACGGGGGGTATTTCTTCATGGAGGAGGCAGGCAGGCTTTCCCGCAACTGTAGTATGTTGTGGTTTAGCCTAACTGCTTGCGTGTAAAAAACCAAACCAAACAAAACAACCCCTGGATAATTTTGTTATGGAGGCTAATGTCTCTAATCATGCCCGTGCTGAAGAGCCCACGACGCCAGCTGCACCAGCAAGGAGCACGGTGACTCTTCCCACTGCTCCTTCTGTCTCCTCACACATAAGGAATCTATTTTGGACACTAGAAAAAGAGAGAATAAAACCTAAGAAAATCAGATTTTTTTTTCGTTCTGGATTTGGCCTTTTGCAAAATGAGACTAATGGTGAAATAGCCTTGGTGAAATCACCTGCCTGTTGACCCTCCAGAAAAGATTTAATGACACATCAGAAGTAGCTAAAAATGTATGAATGTAAAATTAAACACACTTGATATTATTTTAATTTTACCCAGAAAAAATACTTGCCTTACAAGAACAGTGAAAGAATTGTGCTCTGTTCACATGGCAAAAATGGCCTCTTCTGGGGGGGCTGATGCCAAGAGAGCAAGTTAAGAGCAGTTCAGTTGGTTTTGTGCAGAGCAGGCCATTGCTATACCTTAAATGCCTTTTATTTTTTGCCTGATAAAATTTAATGTAATAGTGATGTAGATCCTAATTCAGTTAAGTGTGTATGTGTAAAGTCCAGCATATGCTTAAGGATATAATTCCTAATTAGGGGCCAGTGCTGGCAATTTGGTCCTATTAAGTCTAATCACTCTTGTACTCTGGCTTTCTCTTCTTGAAAACTGAGGAGGACGCTTCTCTTTTCCATACAGTGAAATATTAATGCAGGGGATTTGAAATGGCTTCTGTGATTGCTTTGGAAGAGAAAGAGGTCACACTTATAAACACACACACTGCACCCCACCCCACCCCATTATTTAAAGATCACTAAAATTGTGATGCCAAAAGCTTAAATTTTAGGAAGTGGTAGATAGAGCATGGAACTTTAATCCTTTTGACTGCACTGGCCAGTTCTTAGTGACCTAATCATAAACTATTTCTCAGTCTTTAGTCTGTGGGAACACTTAGGAATTTAGATATTTTTTTTTTTTAAGATTTGTAAGTTGGTCAAACATTTAGCTGATTTTCACAGAAAAAGCAAAAAAATAGATCTCTGAGCGGCTCCATTTCAGCTAGATTTCAGACTGAAATTCAAAAGGAATTTCTCAAAGAAAAGGTCAACAGGATTTTCTAGGATGGAGGAAAAAAAAACAACAACCTTCTCCTTGCTCTTGCAAATGGTTGTTATAGCTGATATATTCCAGAACAATATGCCTTGTGCCAGACTTCATGGCATGCATCACTTAAAATTGGCAAAGTTTGTCAAACCCAAAAATGTCTGAAAATATGTATCGGTCATGAGTAAAATAGGTGTTGGTACCTACTTCAACTGCAGTGCAAAAAACACTAGTCACTGGTGTTCACAAGTATTCATCTTTTGTAGGAATAAGAAAGGTTTACTGCATAATAGCTTCTTTTGTGCTTATCATTAGAAAAAGCTCTTTAAAATACCCTAATAAAGGGAATTTTTTTACTCCAATGATCTTTTTCTTTTTTTTTCTGTGGTTCTCCATGGTCACAAAGCTGTCTTTGTGATTACCTTCTGCTTCAGTGAAAATGCAAGATCTGTATAAACATTGGCATTTTGTCAGGGAAAACTGATGCAGGTGCAAAACTAGATGAAGGAAGTGTGGCAGGGTGGCTGCAGTCAGTGTGGCAGCAGGTAAGGACTTGCTCCTAGTTTGACAGAGCTGACAGCTGCAACTTGGAGCAAACAGTAGTTTGCTAATCTTTGAATACTGATACAACAACCTAGGTTTACTTATTCAAGGAATTAAGGATTTGACAAAACTCCCTGCAATTCTTCTTCTTGAAATTGAATGCTGCTGTGAAATCCCTGCTGATTTTGTTCATCTTTTCTTTTGTAATGTTGAGAAAAGTACTGACATAAATCACCTCAGATTTTCCATTTCCCTCTAATTCTTAAATGTGAGTGTAAAATCTTCAAGATCTTTTTTCTTTCCTTTTAAAGCTGTAGCTCTATGCTGTGGTTATGAAAGGAAAAAACCTGACCAGGATCTTTCCCCTCTTCACAAACCGCTGATGGCAGCGTGCTACCCTCTCGCAAATATGAGCCGCGCGTTAGATCTAAACACTTTCTGCAAAGATGTCTCCGTGGTGGGTGGCTGCCCCCCAGGCTGTCCACCAGCTGCCCCCTGCCTGCCTGCGCCCAGCTCCAGCGGGACCTCCAGGGCTGCTGCTTCCTTCCTCCCTCGCTATGTTAAGAACATAATTTGGGGTGTCGTCCTCATTCGAATGGCCGGGGAGGGAGAGCTAACCTTGCTATGAAATGTCATCTTCTGTCCTGAATGCTTGGCTGTTGACAGGCAGCTTTTTCTGAGTTTGCCCTTTCCTCCTTCCCTGTTGGGCACTAACATAAAACCGCTTGTTTTCTCCTTTCCTCCCTTAACGATCAAATTTTGAAACACAATAGTATATGTTTTCCCATCTTGTACGCATTTGATATTGAAACCCTTTGGACTCCTCTGCCTTTTCTCCTCTCACGGCATACCTTTAGTCTATAGATTTCTGTCATCCTCTCCTTGCTGGGAAAGCAGCATCTCACGGGCCCCAAGGCCACATTTAGGGGATAAAAAGAGAGTTGCCTGGGATGAAGAAATCAAGTGAGGGGAAGGGTAAAATGCCTTGAAACTACAGCTTCCCTGTCATGTGTGGTGGTCATACTATTTTCTTCCATATGCCAATCAATACCAACCTGTTTTCTGGTGAGTGACATATTTAGTTATCAATATGCTTTAAAGGCTAGATCTTTGTCACTTGAGGGTTACATCGACTTCCAAACTTAAAAACCTGCTTAATTTTCAGGATGTTGGTGAACACATTTGTGTTATTAGCATCCAGAATGGCTGAAAAATCACATTTTCCCTCATCATAGTAGCAATCTCTCACATTCTACTCAGCTCGCTCTTCCTCAGAAATACAGATAGTGGATAACCGAGCATCAGGCTGAGGAATGCCTCAACAAATGTTTCTCAGGAAACTGTTAGGACATAACAAAAACATTGGAGGTGATGTAATTGAACCTGGAAGGAGTGCCAGTTCTGGGGGAAAAGATAAAACATTGATAACTGTTTTTTTAGGCAAAGGTATTTTGTACCTCCTGTATAGGCACACAGCACACACCAGTGTCAACAGGAGTTTAACGTATGAATTGAGAAAGTAGTATCGCCAGCAGGCTTGATGTATCAGATCTATGAGATATGACTTAATCTTTCTCGCAATCAGCTTGTGCAGGATGAAACTAGAAGTGGCTGGTGTTACTGGAATAGCCACAGAGCAGGGCTGGAGATTTGTGCTGGGACTCCAACTGCGCTCCAGCTTTTAAGGCCTTCTGGGTTTTTGGTTTTGGTTTGGTTTTGTTGTTCAAAACGTTCAGGAACAGCCGCAATGCTTGGCCATCGGTAAGTAACAATTTGAGCAAAGTAAAGAAGCTTGTGCCCTGAGGGTCTCTCTGTCTGTGCTCTTAATGTAGTATGCTCTTGACTGGAGGAGTGCGTGACACAAAAGCATTAAAGTCAATGTTGCGGAGAGTAAAATGTCTTTCCAAAGACATGTTTATTTTCAGGCTATCTCTCTTGTAAAAATACAGATGCTACTCTTTAGCTCCAAGCACATTTTAGTATCTAAAGGGTGTTAGTATGGATTTAGCCTACAGCCTGCATTATTTGGGGCCTTTGTCTGGACACGAAAAAGAACATTTCCTTGCCTGAGCTGAATTCTTGACAAAAGTTGCAGCACAAAAAGTTGGCAACCTTTCCACCCTCAATGGGATCATCAGATTGAACTTGTTTGCTGCGTGCTCTGGGTGTGTTTTAGCACTTGCTGCTTTATTCCTACAGAGGCCATGCCTGAAATGCAGCGTGGACGCTAATGGCAGAGGCAGTTGAGGCATTGCAGCTCAGCCGCTTCTTCCCCAGCCCGTTTTTACACTTCCATTTAGGAAATATTTTGTGGTCTGAGCAACCTGCACTTTAGCACAAGAAAAGGAGGGCTCTGTTTGCCTATCAGCATTGTTGAAGGGACGCAGTTTTTTTGGGAATGGTGTGGTTATGTGAAGTGCTCTGCACTGCTCGCTCCTCTGGGAAGAGCCTGGCTGTAGTGGGAACCAGGAAAGCTGCAGGTCTGCGTGGGAGGACCTCATCCATTTCTCTCTGGGGGCAGAGCTGGGAGACTGCTGAAATGGCCAAACAGTGTGGATCAGGGCATTCCTGGTATTACGGAGTGCTAGGTTGCCCTTTCAGAATAAATTTGCATTTCATATTGTGTCTCTTTCCCTTTTCATAATGACAGCCATGAGATTGTGTTTGCCACTCGGTTGTTTTCTAATAACTTTTGAAAACACTGGCTACTTAGAAGTACACTGGTGAGGGAAGAGGGAACTGGCAGGTACCACATTGCTGCGTTTACAGTGAAAGTTGGTGTCTGGGGAGAGGTGAGCACCCCATACAGCTGTCAGCACAAGTCTATCTTATCAGACAAAAGCAACATCATCCCTTGCCCTATATTCACAGGGAAGTGGGGTTTGGCAGTTCCAGCACTAACAAGGCTGCTAGTTTGTTTTACAGCAGGTAATAATGCCCTTGACTGTGCTCCCTGACCTCTGTGCTAAGAGAATATGGTTATTCCTCTGCTCTCCCCATCCATAGTGGTGGCTGGAGTGCAGTTGGAGTCCCAGCGTAAATCCTAGCAGTCTCCACAGATGCTAAATTCAACCCAGCACCCTCATTCAGCAGAAATTTCCACTCACGTTACATGAATGAATGCAGAAATGCAGTACTGCTGAAGTTTGGGAGGAAGTTCTGTGAGAGAAGACACAGCATATCTATATGTATAAATCCATATGTTTGACATCCTGTCAATCCCTATTTCTCACCTAAATCAAAAATATGCTTTCATGAGTCCACAAAAAAGGCAAATTTACTTTCCTGCATTGATCTCCCTGTCTAATATTAGATTTCCATTAAATCCAGCTGAGGTGTCAGAGCTACTTAAAAACTAAATTGCAAGAAAAAACAAAAAATGACCTTCACTAAAAGAAGAAAACCAACATATTCCTCCTCTTATCAGTACTTAAAAATGGCTCTGCTGCTCTTATTGAAACTAGCAGATAATTTGTTCTTTTCTTGGGAGCAAATGTACTGAGTTCCAGTCTTCATAAGGGGGCTTGGAAAGTAGCATAAACCCCACAAATGGTTCTGGCACCCCAAAGCGCCCATGCGTCGTGTCACACAATGGGACTGCTGAGCTCTGTCTGCATGATCATACCTCTGGGCTAGTGCTTTGCCATGGGCTCTGCTCCAGCTGCTTTCTCTGCAGGGGCATCTCTCTGGCTACACCAAATTTACCTGTAATTAGTAAACTCTGCATAGGCACAAAGATCTGTTTGGTACACAGCAAGGTGTTGGGTAGAAGCCCAAGGGGCATAGATTATATTCTTCAATATGGGGAGTTGAATTTTGTTTGGGACACTGAAGATTACTTATGGAGAAAATGAAAACATGGCAGGCAGGTCACAACTTGGATGTGATCTGGAAGAGGAAATATCTCCTGATGGTGGCTGGTTAGTGCCCCCCATATGGAAGAGGTCCTTTGGAGAGATTGTTTATATTTGCTCTCTCTCTAGCGTGTAAGGCAAATAAACTTACATATAAGATATGCAGATAATAAATGTGTGCTTGCTTTGATTCTCTGAAATCTAAGCAAGCTGCTTTATAGCAGGATCTGGGTAAGGCTGCTAGGTAAATTGTAGCCCTTACTTGTACAGTAGTGATGGTACCGGTCCCAGGCGACCGCAGCGCTGGAGCCAATGCTGGCTAGTGCTGTGAGGAAGCCCTGGAATCCGTGAATTTGACAGCCATCAGAGCCGTAGGGCCAGTATCTGCCAACAAAAAAGAATATGTTAAGAAAACGATAGAAAAAGGTGAAGACATGTTTGGAAATTGCATTAACGGAGAGGGTGAAATGATAGCCTGTGACCTTGCTTTCTGAGTCTGAGAAACATTGTGAAAGATGTTACTGTGGGTGCCTTTAGGTATTTGCCAGCATTTATCTTGCTGTAATGTCTGATACAGCACAACAGCTATTTTTACTCTTAATATGGAGAAGAAAAGATAACCCTGCATTTATGTATTGGAAAGTTGTTGTGGTTTTTTTTTTTTTTAAATTTGAAATCTACATTTCATCCAGTTATTCATATCTTCAAATTTGTCAGCCAATTTGTCAACATGTGAAAGTAGCAAATGAGTAATAAACTTTTTGGAAAGTCAATGTTCACCATGCAATACAGCATAAATGTTCACAATAGCAAGACTGATAGCATCCAAATGTCTTTGCAGACATAGATTGAAAAGAACTATGGGATAGTCTTATGTAGCTGACATCTGCTGACATGACCCTTCAATTACCTGGTCACCCATGGTAAGGAGCCATGGCTTTTTTGCTTCCCGTGTTCATCTAACCTGACTCTTATGCTCATAAAGCTGGCTGTGAGGTGGAAATCTTCGATCTCCTTTCCCAGGCATTTACAGAACACCAGTATAACTCATTAGGAGACTACCCCTGGAAGTCCCTTTGAAACACGTCTGCTTGGGAGGCTGGGAAACTTCTGCTCCCATTTAAAAGAACCATATATTGATTTGAAATATATTTCTAGTCTCTATTAAAGGTATTTTCAGGGTTTAAAAATATGCTACTTAAGTGGAATTATTCATCAGCTTTTTTATAGGGTGGTGGTAGTTTTTTTGATTATGGTTTTCTTGTGATTTGTTTATTGTAATTGTTCACTGAAATGCTTGATATTGTTTCTGTCCTCTGATTAAATGATTGCATGTGGGAAAATGTGGGAAATCAAATGTGTCATAACTGATGGGAACTCCCTGCTAACAGATCTGCATTTTTATTTTCCACAAACTTCTCAAATAAGTGCTTTAATGGAAAAGTTCATAAAAAACTAGAAAGGCTTGCAGATGAATTTGGGGTCAGTCTAGAGGTTTAGGTAAATGAAATGTACAACTGTTTTGATATTCAAGTAGCTTCTACTATAACCACTGTGTGGTTAAATGTCTTCTATAATCGTCAACAGATTATAAGACTGATTATATTCGGTATAGTCTGCTTTCTTACTTGCCTGGTGGAACTATATAGAATTTCATTTTGCTGTTTCAGATTGAGAGAATGAGAAGGTTGGTTAGATGGTATGTAGAAAAAGAGTGATTTAATTAATTTGACCTCTTAGGACTTAAGCTGTAAGTTTTAATGTGGTTCTTCTGATCCTCCTTTAGGAAAAATAAGATATACCTTAGGAAGCTGGAGAAGGCAGCGATGAATGCATTGATGCAGATCCCGCAGTCGGCCAGTGCAATGCTGAGAACCAGCAGATTGCTGGGTGTTCGGAGTTCTTTGATTTTTCGGAAAGAAATAATTGTCAAGCCATTCAGACAGAAGCCAAGCAGGGCTGAAATATAGAATTTTTTGGTTTGATTCCACTGGAAATGGGAAATATCTACAATTATATTGCTGTATTCTTTAATGAGAGAGCAATAATTACTATGGGAACTTATGCACAGGGAATGTATCTGTAGTGGTTACAGCCTGCATGCAAGCTAAAGACTTTCAGGAGAGAAGTCAGAGGTGACAGCTGAAGCCAACGCTTCAAACTGCATTAGGGTGTCATGGTTTAACCTCGGGCAGCAACTAAGTACCACGAAGCCTCTCGATCTCTCCTCCCCCCACCCCCAGTGGGATGGGGAGAAGAATAAGGTAAAATCCATGGGTTGAGATAAGAACGGTTTAATAATTGAAATGAAGTAAAATATAATAGTAATAATAAACCCAATAATAATTTAATGAAGACGAGAGGGAGTGAGGAATAAAACCCAAGGGGAAAACCCCAAGTGATGCACAATACAGTTGCTGACCACCCTCTGACCGGTGCCCAGCCAGTCGTCAGGCAGTGATGAGGGCTCCCCGGCCAGCTCCCCCAGTTTATATACCGAGCATGATGTTCTGTGGTATGGAATGTCCCTTCGGCTAGTTTGGGTCAGCTGTGCTGGCTCTGCTCCCTCCTGGCTTCTTGTGCCCCTCCTCACCGGCAGAGCATGGGAAACTGAAAAGTCCTGGACTTAGAGCAAGCACTGCTTAGCAACAACTGGAACATCAGTGTGTTATCAACATGATTCTACTGAATACTAAATCCAAAACACAGCACTGTGCCAGCTACTAAGAAAAAAATTAATTGTATCCCAGCTGGAACCAGGACACAGGGATATGGCCAGTCATGTGGAGCAGAAATGTTTTAATCTTATTTGTAATTCTGTCGTTTGTTTTAATAGAGAAACCTGATTGCCAGGCTCCGTACAGGGACACGTGGGTCAGAGCGAGGGAGATGCAGGGGAGGCAGTTTCAGAGGGGCTCACAGCCAGCACATGCTGCTGGTGCACACATCTCCCAGCCTGTCTTTGGTAGAGAATGGGTTGTGTTTAATATCAATAGTAACATTCTTTTGTGTTTAAGCATAGAAATCCCTCAGCTGTATTTGTCAGCCTGCCTCCCTTTGGCCTTCTGTTTAAGGTTAGCGTAGACAGTGCTTGAATCACACCAGCTCAATCTTATTACTGCCCTTAGTCAATAGACTATACATGGAAAGGAATAATCTAATTATAAAAAGCAGTCACTGATAGATTTTTTAAAAAATAAGTTAACGTTGGTCCTCAGAGAGGAGCATCCAAGCAACCCCAGCTATTCACCCAGGGCAAAGCTGTGCCATCCTGAAACCCATTCTTCACTGGTTTAAACTCAAGCTTTGTCCTTTAATGCCCTTTTCAAGACAACCTGAATTATTTTAGCTCTCATGAGGCTCTGACTCAACATCCCACCTCTAAGTCTTGGTTACATGAGATGCAGTATGTCTTTTGCTTCGTGTTCTTCTTGGAAAGAGAAATGATGTAGCACGAAAATGTCCATATCCCCTAAATCTGTAAAGTAGTGTAGTTACTTACGCTTATTGTCTTAATTCTGCAGTTACATAAGATGGATGATTTTGTCTAGTCAGAAATCCTGCTCCTGCCTTAATTGCATTAATGGCTGATGGCATAACCACAGTAACAGTTGATGGGAGTCTTTCATTACACAACATGTAACAAAATATTTGCAGGAGAAATATTTGGAACCATTTGAGATTGCCGTTCTTATTCCCTCCCTGCCAGCTTACCTCCCACCCACAAGGTGAAAACTGCTGCCTGTTCTCCCAAATGCAGTGAAGCCTTTAGGAGAAGCATGTTGTGACCGTGTTTGAAGTAGAGCTGAACAGTTATTACTGTACTAACTTTTTTCTGTCTTTCCCCTGTTTTTGGAAGCTCCACTCTTCAGCCCACTCTGCTTTTTTGAAGGCCAGCGTGAGTGTACAAATAGAGAACTTACTAAATTAAAAAACTAAAATAGCTACACACATTTTCATTTTTGGAGCAGCAGACGTGTCCAGTTAATAAAGTGAATGCAAGGTTTTCCTCTTCCCCAGAATGTTTGCACTTAGAAGCAGCACCAAAAAAGGAGGTCTTCACTGCCTTTCTCTCAGAGTCTTTTAGAAATTATTTAGTTTGATCTTCTAAGTCAGACAACAGAGATAAAATTTTATTGCCAATCTGCTGGTCATGTTCTGCCTAAAACCCTATAGAAAATACTTGTGTTTAGTAAAACATACATGTGTTAGATCACATCTAGTTTTAAATGCAGGTTACAGGCAGGTACTTTGCTTGGACTTCAACAGCTGCAAGCCCCCTGGCAGGCTGCAGCCCCTGGGCACAGGTGGGTGAGCTGTCAGGGTGCTGGTACCACAACCAGCTGGTCCCCAGCAGGACCCTGGCTGTGGGGCTCTGCCAGCACCCAACGGTGTCCCTGTCCCTCCTGCTGCTTCTCACCCCTCAGTGACAAAGTGCAAAGTCATGCCAGGACCTGCCAGGCCCTGCAGATGCCTTAGTGGCTCTTAGGCAGGTTTAGCCCTGAACCCTCTTTAGGCAGCAGCTTGTCCCTGGGCCAGGAGTAGAAGCTTTTTCTTCTCTCTTTCCTCCAGGGGAGAATTTCTGGCCGTGCTCTTCCAGCTTTCCTTTTCAGGCAGATACGATGCTGCCTTCCAGCTGAGCTCACCTGCAAGGAGAAGGCAAGCATCCTCCTTTCTCCCATGCTCCGTGTTCATGGGGTGAGCTAATGAGCATATATCCTGTTCTGTTGGTGCTTACAGCTTCTCCTCCTCTACTGTTGGGCCCCACGATCCTCGCATCCCCAGGTGAGCAGCACTATGCAGGGATGGGGTCCCAGGCCCTGACTGGGAAGTAGCTCAGAAGACACACCAGCGGCTGAAATAATCCTGGCTACAAGCCTGCCGTTTGCTAGCTGCCAGGTAGGTATACATTCGTAGTTTTGTTGCAGTTTCTCAACGTGGCACATGCCTTAAGAAAAGCCTACATTGGCTAAATTGAATGAAAATGGACTTCTTCCTGGAGTTTTGCTTCTTAACAGTTTGAGAGCTTTTGAATCTCATACAAGTATCTTTCTGTTTGTCACTTCTACTCAGGAGCCATTAACTGCAGCACTACCGATGCAATCTGAATGTATGCAAAGAGTTAACAGGCTCTTGTGGACCTGTTATCTTTATGACAGCCTTCAAAGCCTTGTTTCATTGAGGGATGATCAGCCATTTCAACATGTTCCCCAGAAGAAGATAAAATTGCCTTTAAAAGTCAACCACAAAACCTTACATCGCAAATTCTTGATACGAAAGCCGAGTAGCAGGTACTTCCCTGCCAGAGGGCGGCTATGCATACAGAGCAGACCTTCCCTGGCAAACAGCTGGCAGCTCACCCTGGTTTACTCACAAGTACTGGTGATGTAGCCACAATGACCGCCATAGGTCTGGGGCAGCATACCACAAGTGCTGCTCTTTGCTTCAGTTTTCCTTCCCCCTCCCACCAGGAATAATAGGAACAAAAATCTTATCGCTTTTGCGGTCCCATGCCGAACTTACCTTCGACCAGCAGGGCAGTGCCGATGGCAAACACCTCTAATTCAGTGAAGCCTTCAGGGACAGGGTATGCGGTGACCATACCTGCGATAAAATGCCAACAGATTTAACCTCTGCCCTCTGTTATATCTGTAGGGCTGCCTTTTCTCTGGATATCCCTTTTTCCACTAGCCCAAGGCTTCTTAAAGGAGCAGCTCACGTGCAGACACATGCTCATTATTATATAAAAGCTTTGGGATTTTTACTCCCACCACTACAATCCCCGCAAGAATGTTATTAATGATGGGACTAGCATCAACCTGCACTCCCCCTTCCCCTGCAAATCGTATTTCAGACACCAGCAAAATGGAAGCATTCATTGCAATTACAACAAGTTCTTTGTAGAGACAAGATTAAGAGCCCTGTCCAGTTAATTCTGCAACACTGGAAAAGAATTAAAGGTTGTGGAACGAAGGAAACATGTAATATATAATTGGGGAGTGACCTGAAAAACAAAGGGGCACTCATTGAGTTGGTGATTAGGGGAAAAGTACGAACCAAGAACTTCTGCAGCATATAGGTCTTCCCCTCACCCCTTTTTTGGAAACTGGCCAATATATTTTTCTGGCGATGACTATTCTGTATACGAACTTATCTCCTCTTCATAACTGAGACTTAAATTAATGTGCACACTGGCACAGCCTGCTTAAAGACAAACACTTAGAAATTACTGATTTGGGGCCCCAGACATACAGGGAGGGATGTGAGTTGTCCAGTTGTGACTACTCACAGGAATTACCTTGCTGTCCTTTTGAAGGTATTTGAAGACTGGGGTCTTGGTGTAGTGCTGCTCTGGAGTATGTGCAGTGTGCAGCTTGGCCAGCCTCCAGACCTTTACCTGCCGGCCAACTTCCCCCCATGAGCAAACCACGGGATGGATCCGAGATGTGCATCAGCCCTTGCCATTTCCCAGCAGGGTCTACTGTTTTCCTTTCATTTCTTGTACTGCTGGTTGATTAACTCTTTAGGAATTTGAATGCCTGGATCCTGCAGAATGGAAGACAGCAGCTTTCAGAACCCAAGTGAAGCAAATGGTACTTTTTTAGCTATACAATTATTGTTTATGCCTGTCCATTAGAAGTGAGCAACTTGGCCGTACTTTCTCGATTTTTAACCTACATTTAGAGTAGCAGTAGTTGTGATAAGTACTAGATAGGTTGTTTTCTTTTAATGGTACTTCATTGTACCCTTTTTAGTGCATTTGTTTCTTTATTCTTCTCTTCTCGTTCCTTACTGCTTTTCCACAGATCTACTCATTGCCTTGACAACAAGGTGCTGCTAGCATGATAGTTGCTACTTGGACACATAACTTTCTTCATCCTCATAATCTGACTGCAAAATGGGAGCAAAAATGGAGCTGAAGCACAAGGCATTTTGGCTTCCCCCAGCTCAGGCCCCACACTGTGCTGACCTGGGTCTTGGCTGGTTGAGATGTCAGAGTGAATGTGCTCCGGCTGAGGCCAGAGCTTGTTCATGGCTCTCCTGATTACACAGCAGAGGAGCAGTCATAGTCAGGAGTCTTGGCTGAAGACAGTTGTGGATTTTTTGCAGTTTTCCTGAAATCTGTGCTTACAGGCTGTGATGCCCAGAAGAACTGATCAGAGGTTCAAGGCTGTTGTGAAACCATCTTGCTGTGTTTTTTGATCTCTGGCATTCAATTTACAGCTGGTTTTGATGCGGGTAATTGCCTTGATGGATATGCTTTTGGATTTTAAAGTAGGATTCAGGAAGGCATGACATTTGTTAGGCTATACAGATGTTTGGTTTAAGCAAAGCAAGATTACGTTGCACCTCATAAATCCATTGTTATGTCTGTCTTTCATTCACCTACATGTCTTGATGACAAAGAAGGTGACAGCCCCTGCCTTCTAGCAGGGCAAATGAATGATCTAAGTCTGTGTTTTAATAGTGATCCATTGTGTGTTCTTGCAAAAAATTAGTGCTAGATCTTGTAAATGTGCTGTAAATCTTTTTAGTGTGATAGTTTTGAAAATAGATAGCTCATTGTAATGCTTGTCAACATAAAGCTGTACGGTTCTTCTAGACTAGGGGTAAAAGACATGGATATTATATGAACTGTCCTCATGAGTGCTGTCAGGTGCTTTTCATTGCCTGCCACTGTACTTCACCCTCACTCCCAAGCAAACCTCCCAAATGTGTTACTCTGCTGGTAGTTTTTGTGGTGTGTATTGAAGTCTGTGGTGCAGACTTTGCTCATTCCAAAACTTTTTTTTCCATGAAAGTAGGCTACTACCCCAGCCCCTCAGGATTTAGCAGATCTTTATTAGAATGAATATTGTGAACTTGTTGGTTGCTTTTCTTCAAGTATCTTTATAATTTTCAGGTCTAAACCTTATTTACTTTATTAATGTTGAGTCTAATAACAAAAGTCAGTCACAGGGTTCAGCATCTGACTCAAGTACAACTGGTGTCAATAGAAACTTTTATGCGCCAGGCTCTACAATATCTATTTTTAATGCTGTGTTAAGCTGACTTTCTAATAGGTCAGTGGGATGGTATGAGATGACGTATGGCCCAATATGGCTACTGCATTCAGTTAGTTATAAAGGGGTTTCTTCAAGCAAAGAGGAGATGTAAACAGGGGATAAATGATTGAGTTTGATAGAATCTGCTAACAATAGTTCTCTTTCCATTTTTTAGTGATTCCTTTCTACTTTAGGCACTCTTTTGGTAGCTACTTGCTGTTTCAAATTCAGGGGAAAAGGTCTTTCACTCAACCTGATGTTATATTGCAACTTCATATTTTGAATTCCCACTGATCTCTCTGCATCGATAAAAAAATCCATTTCATTTTACTCTCTCACTTAAGAATACTTCACTGGTTACTGATCTGTTTGCAAGGAAGATGCAGTAAAAAAGATCTGATAGGTTCTTGCCACATGTCCTCATGGATTTCATAAGACTGTATGGACTGGGTGGGAGCATATTAATCTTTGTAAAATATGCATCGGTACAAGCACAACAAAAAAAGGTGCAGTGCAAAGATAACAGAGTGCTCATGCACTCTGAATTTTTTCCAAGTAATCAATGCAGATTACTGACATGCTTTTTTTACATTCACAGCAAGAACTTTGTTAAATTGATGTATTATTATTCCTCTGCCTTCCTAATCCTTTATTCTGATTCAGGTTTAGCCAAATTGTCTTTGACTTTTTATATTGAAGAACACCTTTAAATGACAAACGACAGTATTTCAGCAGAAGTGGGCTGGGAATACAGTGACACAGAACTTCAGTTTGATATCACAGGAATGAGTGGTAATCTTGGTCCCCATGGGAAATGCTTCTCATCAAGGCAAGAAAACCAGAAAGCGTATTGTCTGGAGACCTTGTGGTTGCAGTTCTGAAAATTTGTTTTGATCTGGAAGTAATGAGTAGGAATACCCCCTAGATTGTAAACAGGCACCTAGCATTGGCCACAGGAGGGATGATGCAGGGGAAAAGCCTGCAGAGCAGTGTGCACAGGCATCAGCCCTTTAGACAAGCCTGTGACCACGTAACAACTGCTCTCCTCAACAGTCTGGCAGTCTAACACACTTGCCAACCTGTCTCTGCAGCTGCCTCCAGATGTGCTTGGAGGAAGAAGCAGTGGTGAAGGCTGAGGATGGCCGAGAAGGCATGGGAGAAGCAGGAGCCAGTGGCTGTGCTTTTGGGGAGTGAGCGTGGCAGCCCTGGGTCCGGTGGGGAGGGCGTGAGGGGTCCAGAGCAGGGTTTGTACTCTCCAAGGACAGCATGGGGGCTGGGAGGTGCTGCTGTGCAGAGGAAGGGGCTTGCTTGCAAGTGCAGAGAGCCAAGATCAGGGAAAATATCCAGGGAAAGCTCCTGGGCCATGCTGAGCCAAAGTGAGGGAGGTGTAAATTCAATGGGAAGAAAGCAGGAGGAGCATCTTCACAGCCAGAGCGGTGCTGTGTGAAAATTCCTTCAAAAAAGGATGAAGGTGCCTCACCTCCTGCCCAAATGTCACGCATTAACCCTGTGCTTGGCTACGCAAGGATGTGATGCAGTGCTGCCTGGATCCAGACAGCCGGTCACAGCCGTGCCGTGGCCTGGTGGCCGCACCGCCTGGCTGCTGGGGACCTGTCTGTGCTGGGGCTGGCTTCCCCGTGCACTGCTGCTCCAGGCATCGGGGGGAAGCTGCAGTGGGACTGGGAAGCATTGCCTTTCATTCCTGCGGTTTAAGTTACCCCTCTAGAGACAGGTGGCTTAATTCATAGTAAAGTGAATACATATTTGGTAAAAATATACATATTCACCTAGGCTAGAAAATTAATAGAGTTAATTGCATCCTAAACTTAGTCTTTGCTGGATACACCAATTGTGATCATTATCAAATATATATAATTGTTGCCTTGATCTGTTACCTGTTTCTCAAAATGCATTTCAGATGCCTGTAAACACTATATTTTGCTTTCACTTTGTCTACTAATTTTAGGGTGGTATACTTATCCACAGCATAATGAAATATGCTATCTCTGCCGAATAGCGGCATGTTTCAGGACTGTGGAGGAGAAGGCAGTCCTATAGAGTGTAAGATATGCCTAGCACTGTTTGGTTTGCCCTGCGGGGCTGAGGCCTTCCCACAGCATGCAGAATAAGAACTCTTCCAGGAATTATGGTTCAAAGACCAGTAGCCAGTACTCAAAAGAAACTCTGCTTTCAAGAGGGACTTTAGCTGTGCTAAGGGAGAGTTTGTACACCAGCTCTCCTTCTGTTTGCTGTTGCTCTTGTAAAGAAGCAACGGGACTCTCTCTGAACTGGTCCTCAATGAGCGTATGCTACTGCCCGTGTATGGAGATGAACTTCTAGGCCAAAGTATCTAGTATGACAAAAGCACCTCATTTTTCTCATCACTGTGATATTGCAGATCTTACTTGTCTTAGCAGTCTTTCTACCAGTGTCTCTTTGTGCGGGTATTTTCCCAAACTTTCTGCTGACACTTCCCTCAGAAACATTACTTAAACCTGAATTCTGCATAGCTTTCCTTGGCTTCAGTATAAGATCTGTGTTTACACTGAGGGATTCATCACATCTAATTTTTTCCATGTAAAATCCAGATCTGCTAATTATCTATCTAGTCTAAGCTAGGGTTTTTTACTGTTACCGGAGGAAACGGATAGTTCCCAAGCATCACTTGTCTTAGGGCAGGACAAATTGCACTCTAGAGACACCTCTGACTCTTCACTAACTGTTGAGAGAGCCCAGTGACTACTTCAGACTGATGCCTACCTTTTAGGTGGCTATATTAAGAATCAGTCCAATCTTTTGTACCAGAACATAAAGATTTGGGGCTTTCCACTTCTTTTGAAGCTTGGGGTTAACTGCAGTCATTGCCTGCTCCTCTCTTCTTTTGGCTTCTTTCTTCTCCTGAACTCTTCTATGGAAACCTGACCAAATATGTATTTTTTACAATAGATGTATTAAGGTCTCTTGTGTTATCAAAGTGCACTTTTCAGTGCACATTAGGAATAATCAACAATTATTTATAAACCACACCTGTGAATTAGTCAGGGCTTTCCCCTGTATTACCATAAAATAAATGTTACAGGTTTTTTAAAGATTGCCTAATTATTTTAGCTTCTGTTACCCAATTGTTTAGGCTCAGCGTAATACACAATTTCTTCAAGCTGAGTTGCCTTTTATAATAGAGTGGTACAAGACTTGTAAAAACAACATTACGTTCTCTCACAAAATGAAATTAATCATGATGAAGGCAAAGCCTTCAGTTGTGCCTTTGTTGCAGTCTCTAATATGAGAATGTTACTGAATTACTGTTTGTTTTGTAGCTAGATAATGAAGGTGGAGAGAAGTTTTCATAGTGTGCCATTTCAAAATGATAGTTCCAGGCGCTCTGGTGCAGCTTTCAGTTACTTTAGTAGCTGGTAATTTTTTTCTTTTTACAGAAAAAAACCCCAATCAATCCCTGAATAGGACCTCTGGTGGGCAAAATCTCATCATAAAGTGGAAGTCTTGATTAGGAAATTGCTTTTCAGACAGACAAAATATGTGAACCTTATGTTACATAGGTATCTTAAAGGCAAGTTGGAATAAGAGAGAATGCCCATGAAACAAATTGTTTTGCTTAAGTTCCTCCAGCAAAATGAAGTAACCTGCCAAACACTTTACATGATACTTTGAAACAAATATAAATGGTAATTTTAAAACTTTATGAATGCATTTATTAATAAGGCAGAAATGCCTAGAACTGTGGAGGTTAAAATACAGGCACTGAGCAGTAAACTGTCAAGATAACAAGAGAAGCTTGGGGTTTTTTTTTGATATATCGGTAAAAGAGCTTAATGTCCATCATGATAGATGATTAAACTGTCCCCAGATGACAGGACTTTCTGAGGACCTTGCACACCCCTTCACTTCTGTGGGAAAGTCCTTAGGGAAAGCCCTTACCAAGACTTCATCTCATTTTATGTTTCTTGCAGGCTGCAGCACATGCCACCTCCTGCTGTTCCCCTTGGTGCATCAGCCTTCCCTGTGTTTCTGCTGGTCTGAGTGGGACTGTAGGACTTGCTTTTGCCCTGGAAAAGTTCATCTGAAGCAAATTGAGTTTCTCTGAAGATGGCTCTGCATGCATTTAATATTCCTGTGCCTGCAGGCAGATGGGACAGGGGAGTCAGCGCTTAGAGGAAGCTCCTGATCATCAAAGGCTTCCCTCATCTTCCCAGTTTTTTTTCTTACTCTTATCTTGGTAAGGATAGGTCATCAATATTAGGCCAGTTATGTATCTTCATAGGTTGAATGAAGGATGGGCTGCAAAGCAAAGCAGGAGGAGCAAAGTGTAATGCTTTTCCTTTTTGCCCTTCTGTGTGTCAGTAGGATGGTTGTGGGGGTGAGCGGCTACCTGAGGCATGGCATGCCATGATTTTCTGCTGTTAACTCCCCAAACTGCCCCTCTCTTATTTCAAAAATAATCATATTTTTTTAAAAATATATATATAATGAAGCATTTAGTCCAAGAAAAATAAGAACAATTACACAGACATTGTAATCCTCCTATTATGACCCCACCACATGAAAAAAAAATAAAATATATATATATATGCATGCATTGCATCACTGGAGAAAATGGATTGATAAAAGCTTATTGCTCTGAGAAAAATAACATTAAGGAGGTAGAATACACCAGGGCAAAAACTTTCCCTTTTCACTTTCTTCCTACCTTTTCTCCCTTTTTCTGTAGTCTTCTTTTTTTTTTTCTTTTCTATTTTTCTTGGTCCCTGTGTGTAAACATTGACTTGCAGCTTCCAAGAACTTCACTAGAACTGTCACAAGGGCATGTCCTTGGACTGCAAAATTCTCAAGGCTGTAGGCAGCTAAATCAGAAGAGGAAAACTGGTGATTATCAGACTGGAAAGAGGGCAGAGGGTCGCTGTGTAAAACGTTATGCTCCATCTGCATTCAGGAGCCAAATAAACAGTGCTGGAAGTTTAATTCTTCTTGCATGCCTGAGGAAGCAAAATAAAACAGGCACTGTTTCCTAAGCAGAGGTGACTCTATAGGGCTTAGACTAATACTATTAAGGTCCAAATCAGAAAAGGTTGTTGCAGTCAGCAATACTACTGCATGACCCCCTCTGTCATGCAGCTAAGGATGCTAAGCCCAAAGTTAGCTTGTTTTGTTAAACTGTAGAAACCTTACTGGATTTTAGGGAATGAAGGCACAATAGAGAAGAAGGACCAGGAATATTAACCTGAAGAAGTTTTACCCATTCCAAATACAAATGTCAGATGTGATTATGGTATCTCCAGTCATCAAAACTGAGTACAGTGAACTGGTGTGTGGCTGTGGCATCTCAGAAAATAGTATTTTTCCTGTGAGAATGATGCTGTTGGACATCACATTTATGTTGTTCTAAGTGTGTGTTTGGGAAACTCCATGGGTGTGTGCCTGTGTGTACAGACACATAAATACTTTTCCAGTCTTATTCACTGCGCAATTGGTTTCCTTCTTTAGAAGACTTGTAAAAATTCCCTTTAGCTGTTATTCTGATCAGAAATCAGTCAAGAGTTTATGGCTACCAGTGCAATGTATTAATTTTTCTATTAATGATAATTTAAGCTTTAAATCTAGATGTACATATATATGTATGTACAAGTCAATGATACACTTTATTTGTTTATACATTCCTTTCCCTAATCTTTGTGTCATGTCTTCTTTGGCTGTGCTCCATTAGAGATACAGGTGTTGGTCTCGGATAAAAACTTTTGGAGTGCCTACACCTTACTAAAGTTCCTGGGCATTGTTTTAGTATAAATGTGAAATAAGCACTTTTTAAACTGTACATTCCAGCAGTGAGGATGTGCTGCAATGCTTATCTTTTCCTCCTTTTCTTCCTCCCCCTACTACCAGCTGTAATGTTAAGAGCTGGCGTAGCAGAAAGCTGATAGATGACTGCAGCATGTATGAGTGATACTTGTTCTGAGCTTTAAAGGGCTTTTTGTAACAAAACGAGTCAGAAACATTAGTATCCTCAAAAAGATAACACTGTGCAACTCAGATGTGTTTTTCACATTTGCATTATTTTTTGACACTGCCTTGGTGTGGATAGTTTTATGGTAGTTAAAACATTTACTGACATGGATTTATATGTATTTTCTGTGCATTTATTTTTTGTGGGTGGAAGCATCTTCCAGATTCCATCTAGTGGGCAACACAAGTTCACTCTCTCATTAGTGCTCAAGACTAATAGTCTCAAAGACAGGTTTGCAGAGGGATTTTAGGAAAGAGAAGTTAGCTCACCTGCTGTGTTCACCTCTGCAGAGACATTTACAGACTGTTTGTCCCAGAGAATTTTGCTCTGGGGTCCTGTACGTCTGATCCCAGTGGCATTTGCTTGTCCTTGTGGGGCCTTTGGGGAAGAGCAGAAGAGCCATGGCCATGGAGGCTGGTGCACTCCTCCCTTAAGGTGAGGCAAGAGTCAGTGTCACCTCTTCCACCCTGGGGCCAAACGTTCCTTACTGGTTAGTGAGGGGACCATTCTCCCATTGGACTTGAAGGTCCTGGGTACAATAGTGTAATGCACAATTAACACTATAAATTTGCATCAGCCATGACGAGACCTTGCTAGGTACATGAGCCCAAAGCGAGGAGAGCAGGAGAGACAAGGCGGATCATTGTACACCTCCATCTTCTGCTAGACTTTGCCTCACTGAGCACGGCTGCTTGCAATGTGGCCTTGTGAAGCAGCTTCTGCTGCATGGACAGAAATGGGTCAAATGCTGCGTTCCAAGAGGTGTGTACGCATTTATCCCCTACTTGGGTTAGAGGTCTGCACTCCTTTGTACTGGCTATAACAGCCAAGGTAAGCGTATACACAAAAGAAATACCATTGATAGACTTACAGTGCTCCGTGCCAAAATTTGGGTTTATTTTATTTCTTCAGCATGTCTAGACGTCTATTAATGACTTCAGTCCTATAGGTTTGGAGGAGCTGCCTTCATCAGCATTAAGTGCAAGATCCAATTTAGAATGACATAATGCATTAATGTGCTCTGGACTTGCATCAGTGGGAAGGATTTTCCACTCTACAAGATGTGCCCTGCCAGAAGCTTCTTGGAGATGCATTTACCTAATGAAATTGATTTAGTGTCTGGCTTGTGTTGCCTGCTAATAAAACCTTTCGGACAAAATCATGATAATAAGGTATTTTATGGCTTTCATTTATGATAAAATGTGCTGGTTTATTTGCTTCATGTCATATTTCTCTAAGTATATGGGGAAAAGAAGTAAAAATAAATTCTACCTAATGGCCATATTAAAAACGAGTGACTTAGTGGAGCATGCTGACTTTGTCACTCAGGTTCTGCCTCTGAGCTCGTGAGAAGATTCTGCTGATAAAACAATTTGGGATCAAAAATTCTATATGGGAAAAAAATGGGAAATGATAATGTCAAGTAATTAACTTAATCTTACTAAAAACGAAGTGAAAAAAAAATTCTTGAAATTATACCTCACTAAGGAAAGATAAGAAAGATTGCCACATGCTGAACTTTGCTGACAGTAATCTTTGTCCCATTTGCTTTGCATTTATTTAGACCAAAAACATAAACAAGAAAACTGGCTATTCTCAGAGTACGTAAAACAGTCTTATGTAAAACAGTCTTATGCTTCTGCTGAATGATGCTTGTTGGCTGCTTCTTTGTACGCCTTTTTTTCTCCAGCTGATTTTTTTCAGCTTGATGAAGATAAGAAACCGTTTACTTCCTAAGCAAGCAGCAAGGAGCACTATTTTTTATGATTTAGAGTGCAGAATTGTGCCCATGGAAGTAAAGGACCTAACTCCCACTAGTTTCATTATGGAATGAAATTGGCTGTCATGAAAAGAATGTTTTTACTCTGCACTTTTACCTGTGGCAGTTGCAAAAGGTGATATTGATTTTAAAAAGTCACATATAAATATCACCTGCACCTACAAGAAAATTAGCTAACGAGTGTTCAGTTTAAATGAAGTAGTATAATGTGTGAATAACTGTTCAGTAGCTGGCAGGAGGAGATACACTTAAGTCTTAAAAATACCATGAAGATGTAGAAAGCTGTTGCACTGCAAACAAATGCTTTGGGAGAAATCAGAACTGTGTGTAAAAGTGAATACGTGGTCTGTTGAACACAGTAGTGAGGTTTGTTTTTTGTTGTCCAATTTTCTCTCTTCCTTCTCACTGAATTAGAGAGGGACCATGGATATAACCAGAAGCAGCATCTTCTTGCAGCCTGCTCATCGAAGCTGCCTTGTGCATGCTTGCAGTTCCTCTCCTGCAGATCCTGAAGTGCAAGTGCTGGCATCTAACCTTATGATTTTAGGCATCTTGTTTCATTGCCTTTGTTTTATCAGTTTGCTCTCTTTTGTTCTGCCTGCTCCTTTCTGTTATGTCTGTGAAGCCTGTGCACCAGGGGAACATAACCTCTCCCTGTGCACCAAGGCCTTCCTCCTCCGCCAGCTCTGTGTGTCCAAAGCCTACCTGACCTGGTTTCCTCACCTCCTGATGAACTTCTGGTAGAGTTTCCTCGTGGTGAGGCCAGTCCCACTCTCTTGCCCGTTCAGATCAAGCCCAACATGGGTGTATCTGTGGTTTGACACTCATCATTTGCATGATTTGGTGGTGATTTACCAACGAACAATTATAAGAGGATACAGCCGACGGGGAGGAGAACCTCAAACCTGTAAGTGCTGATAAAACAGAACAGGGTTGTTAGCTGACTGATCCTTTTCCCTCCCTTTTCCACATGTCTCTGACACACTTGCAGATACATTCCAAGGTGAAGAAATGTGTTAATGTTGCCACTTTTATTTATCTTGTTTTATTAATCTCTCAGCCTTTCACCAGGTCTTTCTCTTTCTTCAGCAGTGAGTCTGTATGTTAACTAAATATCAGCTTTCTTGATGAAGTGCATAGCATTAGCAGCTGCTGAGGCGTTCTTTATTGATTGCTGTTGTTTTTTATAAATTAAGTTTACTTCTACTGCTCCTGGCATTTAGTTGTAACTTAGACGTTTCTTTTGTGAGGCATAATCGAGGTTCATGAAAGCTAAACCTTACCACACAGTTACTGGCTACTTTCTACCAGTCTGTCATTCCAGAACTCCAATGGAGGGAAACCACTTTATCAGATGCGTTGAAAAAAATAGAGGCAAGAGGTTAATTATATTGAATTGCTTTTTTCAAGTAGAATATAACTTCAGTGGGGAGAGAGATGCTTCAGTCAATGTTGTGAGTATTGAGCTGAGGCAGAGGCTGGGCAGCAAGGCAAGTTGACCAATGAGTGCACTAAAAAACCCGATAAGCTTGGTCTTTGCTTGGAGATCATTAAGGGAACTGACAAATCATTAAATCTAGAAATGGGACCTAATGCAAGTCAATGAGAGAACAACTATGGATATTTAATGAGCAGCAGTGCATCATGTTCTCAGCTCTTCAGAAATAAATAATGAGATACTTGAAATTTTCTTTGAACAACAATAAATGTAGAATGTGAAAATAGCATGAAGAAAAAGAATCCTTTGGGCCATCCTCTCAGTAAGTGATTTCTACTGGCCTTAATTAATTATCAGAGTAACTTGTGAAACAAGCTTATGTGAAACTATGGCACCATAAAATGCCTGTTTAATAGTTAGCCCCAAACCACATCTAGATTACCTTGAAACTCTGAGAGTTCATTATCCTGAATTATTGAAAAATTGCCAGTGTAATTTCATTCTGCTGAAGAACACAGGATGAATTCTGCATGAAAACAGCTATACACCAGAAATCCTGGTAAGCAATCTTGGTTAGGATCTATGCCTCATGCTGGTGCTGAAACATACTCATTAACCTGCAGGTAGTTTGTACGTAGGAAAAGGTATGGTATTGCTGCACTTCTGACCGGTGGCTTCTGATTACATATTTAAAACAAAAACCAAAATGAACAGGTCTGCAACAGGGAGAAGTGTTGGAAAGGTGAGGTGGGAGATGAGCTCTGGAGCTGGGGCTACTTCAGCCAGCTTATTCCATAGGGATTCTCCTTGCACAGGTGGACCCTCAGCCCAGGCAGGAGAGCAGGGGCAGTGGGGAAACAGTGGAGACGTGAAGGTAGTTACACCATGTAGCCTTCTGCATCCAGCTTGGCTGGGGAACTGGGCTCCCTGGATACCCTGTGTTGCCAACATGAAAAGACACCAGCTTCAGAAACAGGCAGCTTACGTTGCCTGTGTTACGCTTATTTTGGAATGTCCCGTGCATCCCGATAGCTACCGTGGAGTAGTCTTTTGTTAGGGATCTGAGATGGCTGCACAAGCGTGGAAGAGATTTGAGTTTTGAGGAGTAACATCCACAGAGCAGCTCTTCAAAACGTGTCTGTCTTTCATAGCACTCTCAGGTGGAAGCTTTGCATTTGAATGGTTTCTGGTGGGTTTTTTTTTGTTTGGTTGGTTTTTGGGATTTTTTTAAATTATTATTTTATCTTATTTATTTTTAATCACCAAAATGTCTTTTGGCCTATGCATAGGCCAAAATACTAATATTTCTTCCCTGGCTTTATGGCACTTCATATGATTTGATTCTCCTATGCACCTCCGTAGAAGGGCAGCTGTAGATAAAACCAGGCTTTTAAAAATGTGCAGAGCTGTAGTTTTCTCCAAGGGAAATATGAATTTAAATCCAAGAAAACCTAATTTTTAGATAAAACTTCGTGGTTGTAATTCCTTTCCCTGTCTTTTCTGAGCTTAGGTAAAGGAAAGGGGAACTGGGAAGCAACCAGTGCTGAAATGCCAACAGGATGCTGGGTGGTTTCTGCCTCAATCAGCCACATTTGATCCCACGCTCCCTTTTCTCTGGGTGGAGCAGATGGCAGAGTCCCTACTGTGTTAACAGGGTCCAGGATTTTAGTAGAATTGATCATGTTTTACATTGCAGTGAAGCATCTGGGACTCTCCCCTGTAAAACCTGCTGGGCACTGTGGCTTCCCTGAGCTCCAAACTGGAAGAGAAATATTTTCCTAAAGCACCTTTGAAGGAGTAGTGGCTGGTCAGTGCTTTATCACTAGCTGTTGAGCTCCATTTAGTTACTCCTCATTTCTCTTCAAATTTAACTTGCATTTTCTGTTTTGTATCTGACACAGGGGTCATTTTTTCTGCCAAAGCTATAACGTAGTGTGGCTGGGAACTGGGGGAGTAGCAATCTGATCGGGTTGAAAGTAATCACCTATTAGTTTCTCCAGAGCCTTTTACCTCTAACAGTGTGGTGCACATTTGTGGTGTGAGTGATTTATATACTTTCACCTCAACAGAAAATAATAGTCTTTATAAACATGAGACGTCCTTGCTAGTAGGAATAGAATTCTGCTCCCATCTCAAATAGTGACTTCTCAAGCTTTATATTTGTGCATATATTTCAGCTCTACTTTTCTCACGTGTGTTGTGTTCTTCAGAGTCAGACGAAGGTTGCTGAAAACATGGGTGCTCTCCATCAGCTTTGCAGTTACGGCTGCCTCTCTAATAGATGGGAAACAACTGTCTTCGACAGGAGTGGACAAAAATAATTTCACAGGCATCCCTGGGCTGTCCTTAAGACAGAGGTAAGCTTTTCTTAGCATTCCTGAAGCTGCCCCGCAGCCCAGCATCAGGTAGTGCTCCCCAAAATGGTTCCTCATCTGGGCTTTGTTGTATTAGCAAGGCAGAGCACAGCGCTCAGTCCTGCAGGCATGTGCTGGCCCTGATATAAACTGAAATATGTGCCTATTTACTGGGTTATTCATTGTTTATTAGTATCAGGCATGTTGCCAACAGTTCTATAATTGCTTGATCAAACTAGGAGTTTTTAAAAGAAAATAAAGCTTTTTAATAGTATCACTATATATTTTTAGTGTTCTTGTATAGGAAGCTTGTGTTCCATTAGCACAAGAAACTGTTTTTAAGTATTCCCAGTTCACTGTGAGGAAATAAATTATTGCTAATTCCTGTTCAGATAACAGTTATCTTGCCTGCAATGCAGGTGCCCCAAAAGTATGTTTGCTTTTTTCCTTGCCCAAGAGCCACAGATTGCCGGGGGAGAGTGTCTCGATGCTCCCTGAGGGAAGAAGTGCTGTCAGTATGGTTCCAGGAAGCAATAAGCACCCTCATGAAAATAACTCAAGTCCCCATCCTTAATCCCTGCCTATCCTTTTTTATCTGATGGACTCAGCGAGGGCTGGAAGATCACAGTGTGGCGGAAAACAAAAGGGAGTTAACAAGATGTGACCAGTCAATGGATAAAACAATAGGCAAAACCCTCCGCGTTGTCTAGTGCCCAGGTGTCCTTCCCATGCACAGGTAGCCATGTGGATCGTGGTGAGTTTGCTCTGCTGCTTCATGCTCGGAGGGCTGCCATGGGCAGGCGGCTCGTGCCCGTCGCAGTGCAGCTGCGCCTACCACAGCCTCAGCGAAGGGACGAAAGCCAGGTATGCCGATGCTCTCCCCGGGGGGGGTGCCGCTCTTTCGCTGGGTGTCGGGGATTTTATTTCTTCTTCTCTGTAAGGAGGCTTGGAAGGGAAAATATTGCGTCCAGACTTTGCGTCCATTATTTTTCCAGTCGCTTTGCACTCTAGCTTTATTTGCAGAGGATTAGCTTCTGAAAACACAGTAAGCTGATTTCAGAGAAAGCGTTTGGGTATCTCCTCTGTGAGAACAGAAGTGACATAAGTACTGCTGGTGCAACGGCAACAAGGGAATAAAATTTAAACATCTTCTTTTTTTTACCATTATGCTGAAAATGCTAGTTTTAAAAGGCTTTATTCTGCTCTGCTGGTTTGTTTCTAAAATGTAACTAGATTTGGTTTATTTTGTTGTACCAAAACCTGCAATTCCATTTACTTAAAAAATCCTTTAGTTGGAGATTTTAGGCAAAGCAATATACTCTCGATGAAAATGAACCAAAAAAAAGATAAATGATAATAACAATAAAAATAAAATAAGATAATGTTCAGACTGGAAACTTACAGTTTAAAAAAGAAGACAGGACCAGAAGGACATCCATTTTTGAATGCAATGCTCTTGTACATACATTTCTCTGGAGGACTGTAATAAAAGTCTTTCTGAAAGATAATCACAAAGTAAATGATTTGAATTAATGAAATACAGGCTACATTTTTATAAGTTGTGGTTCACAGCAGAGGAGATTTTGTGACAGAGATACAATATTTGCAAAATCCTTTGGAAAAAAAATTTCTAGACAAGACCACAATACCGAAATGAAAGGCTGTCCCCTGTATTCTGGATTCCCATTAAATAGATCCACTTTCTTATCTCTTTTATGGTGCTATAGATTTAAGACTTGAAACTTTCCCAGTAAGAAGCATGATAGAGACACAAGTAGTCTGCAATTGTTAAAAGCGAATGCAATCATGGGACAGCCAGTTATTGCTCCATAAATGTCACAGTTCCCAGGTGAATTTCTTCTCAGTGACTTGAAAAAGCTTTAGAGTGTTTTGGTAAGATACCAAATAAAGGAAATGTCTGTTAGACCCTTAAGGAACAAAATGTCACCTTTTTTTCTGCATTATGATTTGTATTTCTCACTAGTAGAAGATTATCCCATAGATTAAATGTTTAGTGCTCACTGACATAGTTTAGGGACACTATGAGAAGAACTGTTTTACTGTCATAGTGTCTCTGTTATCAAACATTTTGCCTCATGCCTATGCAAACGAACAAACAAAAGTTTATTGAAAGAGGATTTCTGGCTTTTTCGTATTTGATCAATTATTTTTTTCTTCAAAATCTCAATTTTCAGCTGAGGGTGGGCAGAATTTAATGCCATAATAAAAGTGCTGGATGACAGTAATGTACCAGGCTTTGATTATAAATTGACAATTTAACTGTAGGCTCGAGTAACATTTAACTCCAGGAAACTTGCATGACCAGTTCAGCCATGTTATTTGTGTGTGTTAGTAGGGGAATATTTGCTTTCAGCCAAACTCAATCTAGTTTTGGCAGCTTTGTAATATTCTGCTTATCACCCAGGCAGTGTGATAAGAAAACGTTACTTGACTGATCACATTACGTTTCTTGCGGTATCTAGTTTAGCATGTGGAGTGGGACATGCCTATCTAACCTGTTACCTTTGCAAGGTGGCTTTGTATTTTGTTAAGAACTTACCTTTCTTTCCTTGCTGATAGGCAAATTAAAGTGTATTCTGAGAGACCTATTTTGTCTCCCTTCATTCCTCATCGCTATCTACAATCCCACACCTTGACAAAGTCAAAATCACAATTTTTTGTATGAAGGCTGTGAAAATGCAGCATAGGGTTTTCGTGATTTGATCTCTAGAGATTAGAAATGGGAAGGAATGATCAAGACACATAAATCTGCCTTGCTTTTAGTATAGCATTTTCCAAAGAGTTAATTTTCTGCACTTTCACTCTCATAACTGCACATGCCTGCAGTGCAGTGGCTGCTACCAGCTGCACACATCTTCCCAACTATTTCACAGTAAAGCAAAGCTTGCTGTGGTGTAATTCTAGTGAGTTGTGAGCTGACTTTCTTATCCTCATTTCACGACCCAAACATCCTGTGCCGTATTTAATCTGTATGATTTCCTGCCATCCCACATGTCAGTAAGGCTTCTTTTCTTACATCTTTTTTTGTTCAATTTATGGATCATTTTGTTTTAGCATGCACTAGAATCCTGTTATGCGTGAATGCTGTCATTGTTGTCTATCATAAGTACTCTAAAAAAAAAACCTGAATGAAAAATAAAAGCAGGAACACTATATGGGCCAGAGTCAGACTCACACCCCTCCAGGAGGGGCACAACACTGCAATCTCTGCAGTCAAAAGATACATATGGATTAATGCAAGTTGATGTACTTATGGTGAAGATGTAGAGATCAGCAGCAAGTAAGAAAAAACAAGAAGGAATCTGGTGAAAAAAGAAAGATGGATCAAAATCCTGCATTAAAGTAAAGTTGCAAAACCTTCTTAAAATACAGGAAAGTGACATCTGTGTTTGTGTTTCCCCAACAGGACAGTGCTGTGTAACGACCCGGAGATGACTCTCACTCCTGTGAACATCCCTGTAGATACGTCCAAGCTTCGGATAGAAAAGACAGCCATCCGCAGGGTGCCAGGAGAGGCTTTCCACATGCTCCACAACCTGGAGTACCTCTGGATGCCCTATAACTCCCTGGCCAGCCTCAGTGGGATCACCTTCAAGGGCCTTCGTCGTTTGCAGGAGCTGAGGCTGGATGGGAATGACTTAATATCATTCCCCTGGGAAACCCTGGTTGACATGCCACAGCTAAGGCTTCTGGATTTACACAACAACGAACTTACCTCAATCCCTCCAGATGCTGCTCGTTATGTCAAGAATATCACATACCTGGACCTCTCTAGCAATAAGCTGATGACTCTTCCTCAGGCTCTTATTGCCACCTGGGCCAACCTCCAGGCTGTTCCTTACTTCCCCAACGATAACTCCAAGATCATCCTAGGTAAGAGAAGTGCCTGTCTTTTTGCAGGGGGCACAAATTTCAAGAGCTCTGCATCTTACTGCAGTATTTTCACCCCCTGTGGTTACTACAGCAAGTACACTGCTGTGTACAATTTAATACCCCATATAAAGTGTGCAAATTCATTTACATAATTAACAAACTCACCTCAGGCTCCTTACACCTGGCTTATTACACCATGAACTTCATCACTTGCTTGAATCTTTGTAACACAAAACTGGTGACTCTTGCTCAAACTCTTTATTTATTGACATTGCCACTTTTGACAGAAATGCAAATATGATTAGAGCTCCCCATCATTCACGTGTTCTTCTCTAATAACAGTTACTATGGAATCGACCCATTTTAAGCAGCATTAAATAAGAAGATGGACATTTATTATGTCCAAAGAGGAATACAGCCATCACTGAGCATAACATCTGGGTCAGGACTGCCAGTTTGTCTCTTTCCAGAGCTGTGTTTATCTGTTTATACAGAATTAAACCCTAGTCTCCCCACAGCCACCAAGACAGTGCTGCCTTTAAGGGCAGCTATAAAATTACAAGAATCTACCTTTTGGTGACAATTCTGGGCTCCTCAGAAGTATGGCTTTGAGGCAATTGTTCATTTTTATATCAGAGGGCATGTTACAGATGAATCCTCTTGGCTGAGTGTCCCCAGATGAGGTTTCAAGTACATTTACTAGTTCAGGGGCTTACTACTCAGCCTTTTAGCCATCGTGCAGCGGTTCCACTCTACAGCAGGTTGACGACTGTTCAGGGTTGTTGCCATCTGCTGTCTTCACTTGCTATGAGCTGACCCAGCTCCACTGGCTGTGTTTGATGCGTGGGGTGTGTGCATTTGCATGTACTGCCTCTACAGCCACAAATGTGAGTTCAGGCACTTGCTGATAATCTTGTCAGAGATATTGCAAGTTGTCTCTCGTTCTGGGGAGTTCCTGCTGCTCTTTGTTCTCTGGATAAATTTAGTGGGGTAACGTTTTTAAAACCAGATTGCAGTGGAAACAGACACAAGACCTTAACAAGATTCAAAATGGCACCTACAAAGCTTTTAGTGTCCTTTGCAGATGTTGTTTAAGGTTTCATTAGCATCAGGAGAGGAGCAGGTGTTTCATCATCTCCTTTCGCCAGATGTGGTATCAAGTTCTTTAAGCCAATGCTAGCTGTTTGGGATTGCCCGTTTCATTTGTGGCGTGACAAGACACTGCCTGGACCATACTCTTTTCTTTCTTTATGTTTTACAGTCAAGTCACATGTAAAAATGTTATTCCATTCAATATAGATTAGGAGAGTATTTTGTTGAGAAGAACAGATCACGCCTTGATGCTCATGGCCAACCTGAGTGTTTATGTAGCCAGCTGTGCACAGATTGCTTGTGCCAGAATCCTAAAAAATTCATGTAGGCAAATGAGTATAATGCTAAGATTAATACAGTAATATATAGATAGTCCAGCTCCTAGATCCTATCTTGCTAACACCCACAGGAACCAGGTATATGAAAAGCATGTCCCTCGCAGGAGAAGACTGGGAGAACACAGCTGCACGTTTCTGTTTCACTTTCCTCATGACTGTTTCTCATGAAGGCATTAAAAAATCCATGAATAATAAAGAGTCCTATCTACAGTGCATCATTGTGACTCTTCTTCAGAACCCTTGCTTTTAGATGACTTCAAAAAGAAGCACTTCCAGTGGTAGCTCACTGGCTGATAGTCTGTGCCAAGGCTGTGAGCTTTTGCACATGAGGATTGCCCACATGAGCCTACAGAATGGTGCTGTGCAGGGCAGCAAAGGGCTCACTGTGGCTTTGGGGGTGCCATGGCATCAACTGGAGCTGGGGTACCTGCCAAGGAGTCTGGAATAAATTGTTATGCAGTGCATGAAGTCAGAAGTAAGCTGCTAGGAAAAGTGCCATAAAACAACAAAGCCAAGCTGACCTTTCATTCTTTACTTAGTCCTCATAACTTTTATATATCAATTTATAGGAAGTGCCCTCCCACTAAGCCCACCACTTTCGGATTCCCTTCCAAGCCCAGTGAAGATGGCATGCAATGGCCTCAGAAGTTTTTCAGCAGAATCTTTAGAACAGTTTATCTGAAGCCTCAAGGGCTTTTGGTTGACCCTGTGTTTCTGTTGACTCTAGCAAATTCAAGCAGCCCCTTGATGCTCATAGAGCCTTGTGATGCATCGTCTGTGCTTGTGTCAAAACTTGGTTCTTACCAGAAAGCCACTGCTTGCATGTATTCTGCTAGCTAAAGCTGTTAGAGACCATAAACTGTCCATTGGACAGGTGAATGTGGATATTTGTAAGTAGGATGACAGAGATTTAGTCAAAATTCATCACCTTCTGTTCATGGATATGCATTGCTCTAGTTCCAATTTTGCTTATTTGGTATCATCTTCACAGGTCTATTTTTAATAGAGTAACGTCTCATTTTTTTTGAATTTGAGTTCAATAGGTACACACTCGGATAGCAGGAAAAAGAAAAAGAGAAGCGTTCTGAGACTCTGAAACGGGAGGGTATTCTTACATGTACTCCTTTCTATGTGCATATTCTTAATATAGTTAATGTCTGTTTATGTTCTTTTATATACCATAACATGTATATTCTTCAATTTAATCCTTAAAACTGTTCTTTCATCTTATCAAGGAAAAACAGCTGATTACTAGATAATGAAAATAAATTAGAATAAGAAGGCTGGAAGAGGGCTCTTACAGTCAAGTAGGACCACCTACACCTATTGTGAGCCTGACAGCTGGCATGAGAATCTGTCCAATATTTTAATAATCTGCAGTGAGAAGAAAACAAAACAAACCAGCCCTCCCCCATGGCTACTTTTTTTTTCCATCCTGGAACCATATGTGTTTATAATAACTTCTTTTTCTTCTTTACATGCACAAATAGTGTTTTTCATGATGTGCATAATCCTGCTTTGAATTTAAAGAATATGATTTCAGCTCTGGGTTTTGAGATACTTTAGCAAGCTGTATTTATTCCTGTCTACTAACTGGCAAACATATGAACGATCAAGCTCAGTCACCAGCATCAAGGGGCTGTTGGAACGTCCCCCCGACCCCTGTGCCCCTGCACACGCACAGGCAGCCCTTGCAGGGCAGGTGAGGAGTCTATCACAGTTTGTCCTGCTGAAGAATAGAAACAAAAGTGGCAGAAACAAAAGATGATGTCGGAGTCACTTAATGCTCTGATTTATTTTGACAGGCTTGCAAGACAATCCTTGGGTATGTGACTGCAGTCTGTACGAAATGGTCCATTTCCTAAATTTCCAGTCTCCTAACATAGCATTCATTGAGCCCAGGCTGAAATGCTTCACGCCCCGGAGCCTTGCAGGAGTCTTCTTCAGCCAAGTCGAGCTAAGGAAGTGTCAAAGCCCCGTTGTACATACGTCTGTAGCCAAAGTAAAGACCATCCTGGGCAGCACTGTGCTGCTGCGATGTGGGACAACAGGGGTGCCCATTCCGGAGCTCAGCTGGAGAAGAGCTGATGGTGCTCAACTAAACGGCACAGGTGGGTTTGGTTTAAGCTTTTCTCTTACATGTGGAATGAGTGAGGCAGACCTGCACCTTTATTTTCTACAGACTGTCGGAAGCAAATGGAAGCTTCTGTGACGGTACATCCTTCCCACTTATAAAACACCCCAAAAATAGAAAGGGGTGCAAAATTAAGATTCACTGTAATTCACAATAGTATCGTGTGTGATTCACTATTGTGATTTTCTATACAGTATAAAATCACTTACATGTTGATATCATCAGGTAAATGTATACTATCATGTAAAAAGTTGGGTTTGCTTTGTTTCATAACAATTGTGGTGGTGAAGTCAAGTGGTTTTCTGCAAATCTGTTGGAGCTGAAGAAATGAAATATGTCCAGCTGTAGCAAAAGTCTCTGTTTTAAGTTAGCCAGTTAGTTATTCAGTCACTGGAAAGGCTTCCCACTGAATTATTTTATGGGTCTTTGAGACTAGTGATGCGTTGCTGTTAATCGGTTAGTAACCATCTCTGGCAGAGAGGTGTCTGATGTGAATTCAGCAGCGGTTCCAATCTGCTGTGACAAAGAAAGAAGAGGTTGCAGAGGCAACATTACCGATACATTAAAAGAGAAAAAAGTCACTAAACTGCTAAAGGATGCAAATGGTTCATTTCTGATGGATTGCCAGGGTCTCTTGGAAAAATGCTCTGTGGGAGAAACACTTGACAGGTGCCTCTTCTGTGCTCACCCTTCTTGTGGGGGAAGCTTTCAAACAGCCACTGTTTTTGTGACTGATCATGTTTTCATTTCCATTCACAAGAATGGATGGACCTAAAATTGCAATGTTGGTCCTTTAATGTGTGGGGAATTTAGGGAAGAAACCTTTGCTGCACTCAGGGCAGTCATCCTTAGATTTTTACCCTCTAGGTTTTAGGTCAGGACCTGAACCTTCATCCCTCCAACCTCCCCTGAATGCTACTGTACCCCAGCCCTGGCCCTGACTTTCATGGATAGGTCTAAACTCAGCAGATAACTTGCTAAGGATGGGGTCTAATCTTCACAGGGTTATAGGGCTCCTCAGTGCACAGAAAGAGGGGAGAGAGCATTTTTTTTCTTTCACAGCAGTAGAACTGCATGTAATAAATATCTTTTTTTGGATCTGCACAAGTCATTGCTCTGTTGTACATGACATGCAGGATGGAGCAGAGCTGCTCCTCATAATGATAATGTCTACCCATCATGCTGTGAACGTCCCTCCTACACTTGAAAGAGAGCCACAACAGAAAAATAAAACAGAGAATGCTTTCCTGAAAGCTTAGGTTGAATTTACTTTGAGCTACAATTGAGAATGATGTATTTTGTGGCCCATTAAATCAGACTTTAGTGCCTTTCAATAGAAAGTTTGCTGAAAAAGACATTATTTCAGCTTTTGTGTCAATTCTGTAATGACTGTTTGAAACGTTGGTGTTCTGAATAGAAAGGAGTGAGAAATAGCCCACAGTCTGTATGTACGTGGAAGCGTCATAGGAAGACCTGTAGCTTTATGTTTTTTAATATACCCATTCAGTAAATAACTAAAATGAAAAAGTAACTCCTAATGATATTGTATTTTACTGCCATTGGAATGTGCCCTGGTTGACAGGGCTGGATCCTCCCCATGAGGGCTTGGGAGAAGAGTGCATTCTGCCTTACCTTTGCTTTTCACACACCTCCCTGGTTTACCTTTCAATGGGAAAAGGCAGAGTTAGTACGTGCTCATCCTAAGGAGGCTGGTTAAATAATGAAGAGGGTGCTTTACCCTTCTGCATGGTCCCTGCTCTTTTTTTCTGCACAAATAGAAAAAGGCAAAAAAAGCTGCTTTTAGACTCCTGGTAAGCCAAGTGAGAAAATCGACTCTCAGCTCTGTATATATTGCTCAGTCATAAGTGCTCGGACTTCCCTCTGTTTGGCTCAACATAAAAACCTGCACTAATTTAGCAGTAAAAGGGATATTGTTTTTCAGCTGGTTTTCTCCGTATACTCTAGGCTAGTCCATATATGGTTTTTAGAAGAAAATCTTGCTGCTTGTATTCTCTGTCACTCAGAGGACTGCGTCTAATGTTCATATAGGTCACATTACCACCTGCTCCTTCCACCCTTTTAAGTATTGTACCTGCATAAGAGCTTTTAAGCTTTTTTTTTTTTTTTTTTAAATAAATAGAACTTTCCCTTTTTTGTTTTCAAACTGCATCAATTTGGAGGAAATGGCATCAAATGCTTCACATCTCTTCGGTCTTAAGCAGTGTAAATCCCAGCGTAACCTAATTTTAGTGTTACTGTCTTTTTCTTGGATTTACTTTGATTTTGTAATGTTGGTGGCAAAAAGAAATGATGATTCTATTGTATCAAGCAGACATTTGGCAGATCGAATCCTATTATTTTACAAAACATGTTATTAATTCTATTGATTATTGCCTATTTATTTTATATTTTTCCTTCCTTTCAGTTCACCAAGAGATTTCTAGTGATGGGATGAGCTGGTCTATTCTGGGCCTGCCTGTAGTCTCTTATCTTGACTCTGGAGAGTACATCTGTAAAGCAAAGAATTTTCTGGGGGCAACAGAGGCGTTCATATCGCTCATCATCACAGACTCAGAAGGCACGGATGACTCCAACTCTAACGCCAAAGGGGCATGGAGTGGGAAGGCAAGTGGGATGGAAGCAGCTGCCTACAATGACAAGCTAGTGGCAAGGTACGTTATCACCACCTCCACCATGCCTACCCTGGGGGCTGGAGGGGGCACTGGAGATGGCCTCCTCCTCCCAGATGTGGCACAAGATAATCCCAGAAACCTACTGGTGAGCCCACCTACTGGTCAGCAGGAGCCAGAGCGAATGGTGAGGTCTGTCAGGGTGATAGGAGACACTGACCAGAGCATCACCCTGGCTTGGAAGGCGCCTCTGACAAAGAACACGACGGTGTTCAGTGTCCTCTATGCCATCTTTGGAGAGAGAGACATGCGGCGGATCAACGTGGAGCCAGGGAAAACCAAGGTCACCCTCTATGGGCTGCTGCCAAAGACCAAATACATCGCCTGTGTCTGCGTGAAAGGGCTGATCCCCAGGAAAGAGCAATGCATCATATTTTCAACAGATGAAGTTGCCAGCGCAGGAGGGACCCAGAAGCTCATCAATGTGGTTGTCATCAGCGTGGCCTGTGTCATTGCTGTTCCTCTGACGCTGGTGGTCTGCTGTGGAGCACTGAAAAGGCGCTGCAAAAAATGCTTTGTGCGGAAACCCAAGGAAATTCAGGAGTCTTACGTCACCTTTGAAAGCCTGCCTCCTGGAGCCAAGGCGAAAGGCGTGGAAGGAGAATACTTGACTAGACACACCCCCGATGAGTCGAACAGGCTGCTGTCTGCCCGATCCAGCGTGGACTCAGAAGCAATACCAAAGGTGGAGGAGCAACCTAATGAATACTTCTGCTGATAATAACTAGGCTGATCGTCGGCTTGCTCACACGGCTGTATATACACTCTCTGGTCCAGAACTGCAGGCCACCTTGTCAATGCTTCTGTCGCCAACACATGCTGAAGGACTATGCAAGAGGGTAGTTGGTGCCCAAGCTTTACAGAAACATGTTGCTCATCCCACTTGGGGTTTGCTGTTTTGTACCCAGGCAAAAGCTTCTGTGATAATGGCCTCGTTCTCCTGGACCACTTTTATTTTCGTAAAATGAAGCGTGCACACTGAGTGTGAGGACATTAAGTGACATTTCTGAGCGCGCTGTGCTTGGTGCTTAGTACCTGCTCTGTAATACACAAAGTATTTTATTCTCTTTTGATGTACTTTTGGTTAACAAACAGGGGAGTGTTTAGTAATTTTAATATATATACCTATGAAGGTGGAGATTGAGAGTCTTACCTTTCACATCCCCCATGTTTGCATGAAACATGCAGCTTGCTGCATAATAGATCACTGAACACAGCTGTACAGCACCCCCTTCTAGTATGTCCAGCGTAATAAGAGCTCTGTGCTCTGAATTCAGAGAAATGTGCAAAGAAGGTAGAAATCAAGAGGTAAACCCCAATCCACTCCTAAGAATAACTAATAGAGAGCGTTTTGTGATTGCATTCTGGCCCTAAACACTGTTAAGATTTCTTGAACAACAGTACTGCAGAGGTCTTTCAGTATCAGTCCTAGCTGGCATTTTGTAGCTGTATTGTAATTAGTAGAGTATGTTTTATATCAGCTGTGCTAGTTGAAATCATACAATAGGCTACTCTGCAAACTGTGTGGCATTGTAATGCTTTGTAGTCACACTGAAAAACTTAAATTAGTTCTGCAAAACCCTCCCAGAGCAGCCCTGTCATTGCTGCCGGCTCTCCTGACAAAACTGGTGGTGAAGACCAGAGGGCTCAGCCAGGCATTTGTGGTTAGGTCATGAAAATCCCTTGCTCCATGCGGAGCAGGGGTATGTGATATGGTGGTAGATCGCTGGCCAGGCACACATCAGTCATACTTTCACCATGGCGTCAGCAGTGGCAGAGGCTCAGTGTGGACTTTTGGGTTTCAAACTTTTTACAAGTTCAAGAACCCTGAAAAAAACCCGTCTAATATTCATCTAAGTGTACTTTCATTGTCCGGGTGAGCTAATCAGTTATATTAAGTCCTGCAGCTCCACTTGAATTTGGATCTGAGTGCTTACCACAATGCACTTCCCAGTCACATAGTTTTCCACTCCAGTCCCTTGTGTATTAGTACTGTATATAAAGTTTTTCTCTTTGTAACAAATATTCTTCATGAAGAAAATGTTCTGCCAAATGTTGAATGGGAGGGATCCAGGCAAGTTGAAATGAAAACTGGTAAAGCTTGCTGAATTGTTTTGAAATGTGTATTTGTAAATTTATTGGAAGGATGTCAACACACATTCTGGATCTGTATGTGCAGTGGGGGTTAACAAAACTCACTGGTTGGAATGGAGCCCTCTATGGATTTTGCAAGTCCTCCTTGTACAGAAGAGTTTCAGTTATGTCAGATTACTTGGCCTGGTGGAGAAAGCAAGTAATTTGATCTCAACAAATACTAGCAACAGGTGACACATTACAATAATTTCTGATAGGACTCCCTGTATTCCTTACATTAATGATAAAGAACTTCTCTTATATTGGGAGAATTTGTCAATCTCTGTATGAAATAATGCATGCTACTTCTGTCACTGGACTGCATAGATCTTTAGGTTTACAAATAACATTTACAAATAAAATTATGTCTTTTATTACAACAGATTAATTGATCAAATATGTAGTATGTAATAGATCTATTGCTTATTTATACAGTTGCATTTCCCAGGATTATTTTTAGAGTCTTGCTCCAAGGTAGAACCCCCCCCAAAATTCTTCCAGTAGCAGTTTTTGGGATTAGTTGCAAGGATTGCTGTATTATTGAGCTTGATTCCTGCCTACATCTGCAGCGCAATCACTGGGCTGTGCAGAAATCTGCCTGACTTGGCCCTGGATGGATAAGTTAGCCCTGAAGAATCCAGGCTGTCCCGAAGTTCTCCTGTTGTTGACGGAGTGGACATACTGCCCAAGGACTTTCCTGTAAGTCAGGTTTGCAGGAGCTGACTGGGAACGAGAGGTATGTACCTTTTGGCTCCCTGGAGGCACGAGCTGGGTGATTTGCCACCTCCAGCCCTGGTGAGGAGCAGCTCTCACCCGCTGTCGGTGCGTGCTACGCCACACGCTCTGTGAGCCGGCAATGGAAAGGCACGGGCTGGGCCAGCACTTTGCTTGTGAGGGAGCATGGAGAGGGCATCCTGTGACATTCGCTGTGGATGTGTTAGGTTTTACAGAGCCTATTGGATAGTTTTTGCACTCTGAATAAATAGTGATCCCAAATAGGACAAACATGATTTTTCTTTTCTATCTCCTATGGCTTTTCTCACTGACTCATAGGTGAGGCATCACAGCTCAGCGTCTCAACTGCTGCTGCTCCAAAACAAGCCTCTCTACTGCACCAGTGGGTCACACAAGACAGGCAGTAGATAGAATCTTGAGTAAGCTCTGTGTCACCTGGTGTCGGTCAGAAGAAAACCCCTGTACTTGCCAAACTGCAGGTGAAATGTCAAACCATTAAGTAAACTGATTTGCTGCGGAGTGTGACTTCAAGGCTCTGGGTCAGATTTTTCAGTGGTATGGAGGCAGGTAAAGGCAAATACCTCACTGGATTTTTTTTTTTTTTTTTTTTTTTTGTGGATATTTTAACTGAAGAGGTGTTAGGCACCTGGTTTCAGCAGGGTTAGCTCAGGCCAGCTTCCCTCTCTGGTTGTAAGATACGTTTCTCAGAGTTCAGGCAAGGAGAATATTCATGCCTGGAAACAATTTCTTACTCAGGTAAAGTCAATCCTTGGACAGACATGTGCTGTAAGAACTGAAACAAACATCCAAATATCTTTTGGAATTACTACATTAGCAGCATTTTTTTTTTTTTTTGACACTTTGTTCTGTTTGGTTTTCTTCTTCCACACATAATGTTTCCTCTGTTAATAATATCTTTGTGTCAGGTTTTGGCCAATTTGTTGTTTTGGGGGTCTCTTTCAAATATTTTGTCACTGTCAAGGAATATATTTTGGAATCCCTTGGTGTTCCCCACTTTTACTATGAAACCATTTAAAATTTTCTTCTCTGATAAGTGTTGAGCCACTTCAGTAACAGGATTAAGGTAAGTGTCCACCTGTGTTGGGCAGGAGGTTTGCACTGGTTGCCTGGGCTGGGCGATTTGGAGAGCAGTATGAGCCACTCTTTGATGGGCCCTTCGTGTGATAGATAACAAAGAAATGTTCCTCCTTCCACAGTATCTTTTAATACTTATTTTGGAAATCAGAATAGTGTGAAATTGAAAAATTAAGGATAAGATCTGAAAAAGAAGGTAACTGCATTTTAAAAATGAATCCAAATAGCTCTGAAGTGTACTGAAAAATTGTCATTATTTCTTTTTCTTAAAAGGATCTGGAGAAAAGCAGCTATCAAAATGAGGGAACTGAGCAGAATATACATGAAATAATGTGCCCAAAGTGATTAAAAAGGAGTACTGCAAGCAGCTGAAGTGCAAGAAGAAATGTAAAAAAATCATATTGAGGCTTTGAAAGATGTTTTTTCCAAATATCTTAAAAAGTGTCCAGATTATCTGGTGAGTAGATCCAGAAAGAGGTTAATATTGGCTCTGAATTATAAAGTCTCTGCAAATATTTTTAATGCCACATATATATAAAAATTCCACAAATTCAAACTAATGTTCAAGCTGACAAACACCTTATTTCCACAATGTGATTTAAGCATGTCAGAAGGCTATAATCGCTTTAAGTCTGGTCAATTTATTTCTGTGTACCCAGAAAGAATAGACTAAAATGTCTTTAAACAATTAAAAAAATATATCTGGGACACAAAAATGTATGTGCATATAAACATAAAATTGTGGGAAAAAAATGAAGAACCCGAAAGTGTCAAGAAGGACAGGTAAAACATTTTTCAAGATACTTTAAAAGTTGAATGGACATTGAAGAATGAGTTAGAAAGTATTCCAATAGTAAAACAAAATGTAAAGGTTCAAAAGGTCCTGAGGAAGCTGACATCAAAGTCCCTCAATGTCAGAAGTGTTCTGGGAACGTCTGAAAAATTTCAGGATGTATTTACTCAATATTCAGTGCTACAGTACCGTGGCTTAGTGGGAGCTCCATCAGCTTTAAAGTCTGTGAAAAGAAGAAGCAAATTGTTGTCCAAAACAGAGCAAAAGATTTGTCCCCCACTTTATTTTCCCATTACTCAAAACAAAAAGGAAAGAATTTAGCAGTTGCTGGTAAAGTTTCAAACTGATGAGAACTAAATGTGTGCACTCAGGAGAGCAGACCAGGAGCTTCTCAGAGGCAGCAGTGAGCCTTGGAGCAGTGCCTGTGTTTCCCGAGAGCCAGGGGATGCTGGTGCAGATGTGGAGCTGTTGGCACCACAGTCACATCCCATGGGAGTATGTCGGCCCTTAGCTCCCATTTTCGACATGGCAGATGGACTCTGCTCGTGCCCTGAGTGAGAGATGAAACCTTTCCTTTCCTCTGGTGGGTGAAAGGGGCAGGTTGTGCCCCTTTGCCAGCTCTCTGTAGGATTTGCTGTGGGACCCTGCCAGGGGCACTGGGTTACTGAAAAAATTGGGGAAAGAATGGCAAGTTTGTACAGCTCCTGTTGTTGTTGAAGGCTTGTGAAAGAGAAGACTTATTTACCACTTTTCACGTCACCTTCCTCTTTTTCAAAGCTGCTTTTTCAAGCCCGTACCATTTGGTGTTACATGCACTGTATCTGAAATACCCAACTGCAGCCTTTACCTCTTATGTCCTCCCCAGCAGGGATTTCTGATGCTGATAGCCCTGGCAGAGGAACTGGAATTGTAAAGCATCAGCCTGGACTTGATTTCTTACAGACCTGTGTGCACCTGTCACTTCAAGATGGAATTCGACTTCCCTCGCCATCGCTGGGAGCATGCAGCGGGCGTCCTTTCGGCGCTTGCTTTGGCAATCAGTGCAGCCTCTTAAACTCCACTTCCCATAGATTAGCAGACAATGACTCTGTAGAGATTTATTTTGACAGTTTGGGTTTTAGGCAGCTTGTTCTGCATTTTGGCTTTGGCCAGGATGCCACATGACATTAAAGAGCAGCTGAACGGAGTGGACATCTGCTGTCACAAAAGTGACCATTAAATTTACAGGCAGGCATAAACTGGACTGAATTAAAACAGCAACAAAATCCGACTCCAGTAGGAAACATAAACATAATGGCTACAGCAAACACCGTTTGGGGGATTTTTTTTTTTGTTCCTTTCTTTCTTTTAATTTTCCCCTCTTCTCTCTACCCTAGAGAGTGGGTAGACTCTCCACCCACTAATTAATCTGATTGTGGTAAATAATTCACCACTAGTTTCTCAGCTTATTACTGAAGCCTCTGAGTACACTTGGGCTTTCAGAATGTTTAGAGAAATGGCCTCTTAAGTAGCAAATAAATATCAGCCTGAAAACAGCCGGAGGATTGCCACAAAGGATGACGAAAAGGCTGAAGTACTTAATGCTTTCTTTGCCTCAGTCTTTAACAGCAAGAGCAGTTTCACCCAGGTACCCAGCCCCGGAGCCGGAAGAGGGATGCAGAGGGGCTGGAGCTTGTCCAGAGCTGGGAAGGGGCTGGGACACCCGTGGGATGGGGGGCGGCTGGGGGGGCTCAGCCTGGAGAGGAGGGGGCTCGGGGGGGCCCTTATTGCTCCCTGCAGCTGCCTGACAGGGGCTGTAGGCAGGGGGGGTCGGGCTCTGCTCCCAGGGAACAAGGGACAGGACAGGAGGGAACGGCCTCAGGTGGCACCAGGGGAGGGTTAGATTGGGTGTGAGGGGACATGTCTTCACCGAAAGGGTGGTCAGGCACTGGAACGGGCTGCCCGGGGAGGTGGTGGAGTCACCATCCCTGGAGGTGTTTAAAAAACACATAGATGTGGTGCTTGGGGACATGGTTTAGTGGTGGGCTTGGCAGTGCTGGATTATGGTTGGACTTGATGATCTTAAAGATCTTTTCCAACCTAAACAATCTATGATGCCATTAGCCCATGGTACTGGCTGACACCACTCTTTGAAAGGCTGTTTTCCAGATAGGTGAGTCTGGGAAGAGATCTCATGTGGGAGAAAGAAAACAGCTATGTTTTATTTTCTTTCTTTTCTGTTAATAAACTAATTTATTTAAATTACTGTATATTTTTAGCAGAGAAGCCCAGATGAAATTTTACTTGCTGCATCCCAGTACACTGGGCATTATGCAGCTGTACTGTGTCCAAAGATGTACGTGAGGTGAACCTGCCAATAATTTTTACTCTGTATATAAACCTGCTAATAAACAACACTTTTCATGATTTTTTTTTTTTTTTTAAAGATGTGACTTAGCTGCCACATACTTTAAGACCCTCCCTGCGGACCACAGAGGAGGAATGTGACAGTGGCAAAGGAGGCACCTTTCCTGTGAGCAAAGGATGTTTTTGCAAGGTTGGGCCTTAAAAGTGGTGAACCCCTCCTGCTAGCTTGGTGCTGGAGACAACCGAACATCCTGACCCCGCGGCCTCACCGGTGGCATGCGTGCAGCTCACAAAGTAGGTGGTTTTCAATCTCGTTTCCCTCACGAACCCCATGCACTGATGGGCCTCCCCATCACCTTGTGAACACCAGGCCAGCACAACTGGACAAGCTGATGATCTGGGTGAACTTCAGCCATTTATCCCATCACGGAAGGCATTCCATCACGTCTAACACTGAACACTATCTAGCACAGGGGTCCTCAAACTACGGCCCGCGGGCTGCATACAGCCCCCCAGGGTCCTCAATCCGGCCCCTGGTATTTACAGAACCCCCCCGCCGCGAGGGGTTGGGGGGGAGGAAACCCAGCAGCCGCAGATGGCTGCCTGCCACTGCATCCGCACACCGGCCCCCTGGTTAAAAAGTTTGAGGGCCCCTGATCTAGACACTGGTTTTCTTCTGCTTCTGCTGAAAGCTTTTCTCTCCAGACCATGCAGCTCACACATGGGCAAACTCCAGGTTTGCTCCTGATGCCAAGCTATTTTCTAACTAACTACATGTTGTATGTAGCTTACTACTGTTCTTAACTAACTACGTGTGTGTAGTTTACTACCATCGTTACCAGTTATAATGAAGCGTAAAATCATAAAATTATGATTATAAAATAATATTGTTGGTTTATTAGGGAATATTTCCATGGCAGACTACAAAAGAGGACCGAAGGCGCTGGTTGAGTGTGGCGTTTGCCCCTCCAGAGGCCCATGTTCACGCAGGGTGTCCCTGAGGCCCTCTGCTTCGGTGGCTGATGGGTGCCCAGGAAGGACACTTCCTCCCACTGCAGCTGCCAGTGTTGCTTCTGCAGCGTTCCCAGTTTAGCCGGCCAGCCCTGCTGACAGGTGGCCCCTTTGCTGCTTAAGCTGCACTGAAAGTGCGTAAGGAGTGTCAGCCTCAGCTCACGGGAGTTGGGCTGTGCCACTCATTGCAACAGCTTCACCAAGAAACGTCCCCAGTGGCCACCACCACAGTCAGGTGAGGGATTTGTAGTGCTGCATCTGCTGTGCTGGACCAGCAGCCTTTCTCCTTCACTCGTGGCTTACTGACATGTTAAAAATGTAGGGCAGCTGTGAAATAGCCGGTACTGCACCATGGACATATAAGGAAGATTTCAGTTTTAAAAAATGATATAAAAACACCCAGCCCCATATGCTGGTGCTACATGCTGGGCATAGCGAGCAAGAGCAGCCCGACAGGCCCACTACTCACTGCCTGCTGCTCGCACACGGGAGGCAGTCATGAAGCGCTGCAACAGTTCCCGGTTTCCCCAGCAGCTCATTTTGCTGATTTGCCTTGCAATCAAAGCACCTGTCAATTTAGAAGCTACAGAATCAATCCTACATTTTCTGTAGGCTTACAGAGGCTATGCTGTTGCACACACCCCAACAACCAGGTATAGATCTAAGCCGTCACACTATAAATATTTTTCTATCCTGGTCCCACAGGTTAGAGGTTAAGTAGGTTCAGGCTAATCTTGATTTGTGACCCAGCTTCACATGTGCTGTGGTGAGGTTAAGCCTTTTTCCAGTGGCAGCTGCCTTCTGCGGGCTGTGATGAAGCCCATACACACTAGATGGCCCCAGGAGAACGCAGCGCTGCTTGGAAATTATAACCAAAACTTGCTATCTTGGATTAAAAAACAAAGATAAATGAATTTGGTTACACCAAATCAATGCTCATAGAATTGTTTAGATTAAGTTTTTCAAGTTGGTGGAAAGGCAATTGGCACGTCTCATGGAGAGGCCAGAGAATAGCACTGAAATTTTATATTTATACAATAGAGATTAATGTCCAAGGTATATTTTTTCAGAGAAGCCCATGGACTGGCTACAGCTATGTTTCTTTTTTCATTACCAACATGTAAGAATGGAGATGGGTGTGGGGGGAAGTTGTTTCAGAGGAAAAACAGTGCCATACTTCTATTTCTGTGACAGAGCAACCAGATTTGAGGATGAGGTTTCATGCTTGCTGTGTGCAGTGGGACACCCTGCAAAGAGCTGTGGGCAGGGTGTGGAGCCTGATGGGTTGTACAACACAGCACTACGCACTGACAAATTCCAGCTGTGAAGCCTGGCCCTTACTGTGGCTTTCTGCATTGATAAATGCCATTAAAGTATATGAGATTTAGACAGATCCCTTGAAATTTTTTAAAAAAGTAAATAGGCTTGGTTAATTACTTTTAAGGAACAGAAGTGGTTTTGCCTCCATCTTCATATTATCAACCAAATAAACATGCCTGTGAGAATCCCCACAGCCAAAGAATAAATGCCAAGAGTAGTCCTGGGGGTGATGTTTAGCACTTTGACACATGCTATGAACATAGTACATGTCTTCTTTAGGGTTGGGTCCCCAGCAGGATTTATTTCTGCGTCAAGGAAGATTACAACTAATAGGATTTGCTTCTTGGAGGCTGTTGGCATGTTTGGTACAAACCCTGCACAGTGCTTTCTTAAAGAAGAATATGGACCCTATTTGTCATATTTTTCTTCTTCTTCTGGCCTTCCACAAGATAAACCCATCTGTTTCATCTTGTGTCACAGGATGCTCTTGTTCTCAAGACAGCTTTGGAAGGTAAGAATGCTAGTTACCCTACTCGTAGCACCAGCAAAGCAGCTCGGAGACTCCCAACATATATTTGCCGATGATGTGAACACCAAAACCAAACAGGTGGCTGCATAATATGCTTCCTTTAATACCTGGATAGTATTAGCTTAAGCATAGAATGAGAGTTCTCTTATTTTGCTGAGATACATAGTTGCTTGCATAGCAATTTTTATGACTTCGTTGTATTCTTTGTGGGAAAATGGGTGTAAAACTCAGGGAAGGATGGATGCATGGCTTATGCATGCCCTGTACACAATACCTTATAATTATTCAAGTGCTTGTAGATCTGTATAGAGAACTAGTTTGTCAGCTATGAATGTGGTGTATGACCCGGAGAATCTTCTGGTTTCTGCCTTAGGAGTTTGCTCTGCATGTCTGCACTGTTGAGGCAGATCCCTGCAAACATTCCTCAGGACATCAGGAAAATTAGAATAGAAAATTCTCACCTAACAGAATTGCCTCGTGGGTCTTTTGAGAATGTTAGTGCCTTGGAATATCTCTGGCTCAATTTTAACAACATCACTGTGATGCACATTAAGAGCCTGGAATATCTGCCCACTCTGAAGGAGCTGCGCTTGCAAGGGAACAAATTAAGTTCAGTGCCATGGACAGCATTTCAAGACACCCCGGCCCTGAAAATCCTGGATCTGAAGCACAATCGGCTGGATGTCCTTCCAGAACATGCGCTCCGCTATCTGCCCAACCTGACCTATTTAGATCTGTCCTCAAATCAGCTTACCGTCATATCCAGGGATGTCTTCTACAATTGGCCCGTCTACCAGAGAAGCCAGAGGGCAGAGGGGCAGATAGAAGCTATTTCCAACGCTGTCCTGGCCCTCCATGACAACCCCTGGATTTGTGACTGTCGCCTGCGGGGATTTGTCCAGTTTATCAAGTCAGTCGGCCCACCTATTATTTTGATGAATTCCTATTTAACTTGCTCAAGCCCGAAATTCAGGGCAGGGAAGTTTTTTCATGAAGTGGAGCTCAACAGCTGCATGAAGCCCCTGACCTCAGCCCTTGACACCAACCTGACAGTCCCAGTGGGGCTGAACATCACCCTGACCTGCTTTGTGCAAGCCAGCCCTTCCCCTGTGGTCTGGTGGACCTATGCGCTCAAACTTTTAAGGGCATTTAATGGTAAGCAAAGCTTTTTCATCTCTCTTTTTTTTTTTTTTTTTTTTTTAAATTTAAAATGTATGTACTGCTATTCTACTTACATAGGTCTTCAGGCCATCACAGTTACCATGCTGGCTCTCACTCCTGCTTTAGAGCATCACAGTTATTGTGGTAGCAATAATCCAAATAATCTTAATCATCCTGTGTGTCTGACCGGCATGAGAAGACCTGCTTCATGCAGGATATCAGTCAAAGATGAGAAGAGCACAGCCTCATTTCTACACAATTATTTTATGTGGATTTTTAGTAGTAGTGCTTTCATCGCGACACATGAAGTAAGAACTAGTAACAAAACATCAGTCATACATATATAGTAAATATATAGCTAGCTAGACATGCATATACATTCACACTATATATTATATAATAAATACACATACACTCTATATTATTATGTATGTGTGTTTCTAGGAGTGGGAACAAACAACATATTTGTGGTTTTCCATATGCTGTCTCAAGAAATACCCACACAAACCACAAAAACCTGCAGCCCTGTTGCCTGTCTCCCTCTATTCATGTTCTACAACAAAACCAGAGGTTGTAACCCTCTGCAAACCTGGCTTATTTATATTCTTTATTGAGGGCCTCTTAATATGAGGCCTTTTCCTCTTCCTCCCCATCCAGCTCCATTCTTGCACATCCTCCTTCACATTTATTTTTACCAAGAGCCTTCAGTAGGACAAGCTGCTATTTTCATCAGGTAAGCTAATAATGTATATGGGCACCGCACAGGTTGTGTGTTCCTAATAAGCCAGCTAGCTAAATAAGATAGCATTAGCCCTTAATCCTGCACTGCTATTTGCTTTAATTGTAGTGTCACAGCAGCACTTGTGCATCTTTCCATAAGCACATGCTGAATTAATTATGTACAGGCTTTCCCCAGCCACAGCCACATGCCCCTGTTTGGGCAGACGGCAAGGGGTTTCATACTGTTCTCCAAAGCTGCCTCTCATGTCCAGCCCAATGCCCCTGGCTCCACACGCCTCTTTTCAGCCTCAGCCTTTTGAGACTGACAATTTCCTGCACTCAATCCTAATGTAGGATGGAACGTGTGTCCAAAGCTGCAACTGTGCCTCCTGCACCTCAGCAGCTCACCTTGGCTCGCCCTGACCTGAGCAGGCTGATGGCAGCTGGCACACGGGCAGCTTGGCCTCTGCCTGCAGCAGCCTCCCCAGCCGCTCGCATGGGGTCGAATGCCCTCCTTGTCTCCTGATCTCGGGCATTTCAGCGCATTAATTGCCTGTTCGCCCAGATAACACTTTTCTGACAAGCTCTGTTGGGATTTGGCACACTCCCATGCCCCCTTCCTCTTCCCGGGGCAGGGTGCATCCTGCCTGGCCTCCTGCCCCCCCATTCCACGCAGGAATGGTCCTTGGGGCTGCCCCAAGGGCATGGTGGCTCCCTGTCTGCATGGGCAGGAGGGGTCCCTGCCTGTTGACATGGCTCCCCTCTTCCCACAGTGTCCACTGAGCCCGTCAGCGAGGACACCATCCGCTCAGAGCTGCTGATCCCGGCGGCACGGCCAGCAGATGCTGGCAACTATACCTGCATGGCTGCCAACTTCTTGGGCAACTCCTCGGTGGCCATCACCCTTCAGGTGGGAGCCCTGTGGGCATCCACCACTCCCGTGGGCTGGGCCCCCATTGCCCCCGCTGAGCCAGGCACCCACGTAGAAGTGCGCATCGCCAAGCAGACGGTCTATGGCATCACCCTGGAGTGGTTTGCAGTGGCAGCGGCAGCAGCAGAGCCGGGGGAGACCTGGTACACCCTCCTGGTGGGCCGCTATGACGCCGCCCAGAAGGACACCATCTACATCGGCCCTGGTGTCAACACCTACTCAGTGACCGACCTGCTGCCCGCCACCAAGTATGAGGTCTGTGTGGCTGTGCGCAACCAGGCACCCCGCAAGGGCCAGTGTGTCGTCTTTGTCACGGGCAGCGACATCAGCCAGCTGGAGCAGCGCGAGAAGCTCATCCACATCGTGGTCATCGTCTGCGCCATGGTGCTGGCCGTGCCTGCTGGCATGTACGCCTGTACCGCCGAGGCTCGCCCCGGCTGCTTGGCCCGCTGCCCCTGCGCTTGTCCCCGCCGCCGCCGTGGGGGCCAGGCACAGGCTGCGGGCAGCAAGGAGAGCACGTTGGACAGCCTGCCTGCCGGCAGCGAGGATGGGCTCTGTCGCCCCGAGGGTGGCCGTGGCGCCCGGCAGCCCTTGGCCCGTGAGGAGCCTGGCAAGCCCCGGCCACCCCACCGGAACAGCGCTGACCTCTACTAGCCCAGCCCTGCCCTCTACTAGCCCAGCCCTGCCTGCCCTGCAAGTGCAGCGGCACCTTTCTCAGACAACCTCGAGCCACAGCATGTGCTGGTTTTTCTTGAAGGACCACGCAAAGAAGGCTCAGTGCTGTAAGGACTCAGGGCATGGTGGGGCACACGGCCCGGATCTGCAGCAGGCTTGGAGAGCCCTGGGAATGGGGGTACTCGGGGGGGCGAGTGGCTGTGCCCCCCCCCAGCCCCAGGCTGCCTCTGCAGCACTGTCATGGAGCAATGCACACAGATACACAGGGAAACAAGCATTAATGAAGAAAAACACCCCAAAACCAACAGCAACGCACACGGAAACAGGCCAAAGGTCCCCCTTGCCCACTCGTAGGGGCTGGTCTCTGTTTCTGTATTTCTCCCAGCCCGGGGGTGCAGGGGGAGGCGTGTTTGCAGCGCTGCCCTGTGCCGGCTGCCAGCTCCTCCTGCGTGCAGAGACCGGGGGCCTGGGCAAGGCTGTGCTCACAACTGGCAAGAAAAATGAGGATGAGAAGGACTGGGGCAATGTGATGCAGCTATTTTGTTTCACTTGGCAAAAATTTGTTTTGGTAAGGGCTGTTGGTTGGTGGTGAGGTTTTTTGGTGGGGTTTTTTGATATTTTTTTTTCTTACTCCTTAAGGTTTACACAGCCCTAAGAGGTTCACAGCCTTGGTTGTACAACAAATAGGAAACCTGTGAGTGCTTGCTGAAACACCAGCATGATGTAGCTGCAGCACAAGGTTTCTGAGTTTTTGAGTTGGCTTTTTTTTTTTTTTTTTTTTTTTTTTTTAATTTTTGTACTAGACGGGAGGGGAGGGCCTTTTACTTGTGTCAAGACATCTTAAGAGGACCATTTCAGTTTCACACTATCTAAAAAGAAGAGCTGCAGAAAAATGAACACTTTGCCTTTTGCAAGCCAGCACTCAACTGCTGTTTCCCCTTCCACCCTGCCCATCACTTGTCTCCTTTTTTCCCAGGAGGGCCCTGTGGCTGCTGGGTTATTGTAGCTTAACCCCAGCCTGCAACTAAGTCCTACTCAACCTCTCCCTCACTCCCCCCACTTCCACCAGCAGGATGGGGGGGAGAATCAGGAAAAAAGGCACAATTTAATAATTTAAATAAAATAAAATAATAAGAATAGTGATAATAAGAATACTAATGAAAAGGAGAGAGAAGGAGAGAGGAATGAAACCCAAAAGGAAAAAAAACCCAAGTGATGCACAACATGGTTGCTCACCACCCACTGATGGATGCCCAGCCAGGCCCCCAGCGGCGACCAGCAGCCCCAGCCAGCTCTCCCCAGTTTATATACTGAGCGTGATGTTCCGTGGTACGGAATGTCCCTCTGGCTAGTTTGCGTCAGCTGTGCCGGCTGTGTCCCCTCCCAGCTCCTTGTGCCCCTCCAGCCTTTGTGCTGGCAGCACCTGAGAAACTGAAAAGTCCTTGACTTAGTAAAAACATTACCTAGCAACAACCAAAACCATCAGTGTGTTATCAACATTATTATGCCAATTCCAAACCACAGCACTGCACCAGCTATTAAAAAGAAAATTGACTCTATTCTAGCCAAAATGAGGACAGGGGTGATGGGGATGCTTGGCCTGAATAAGGCTGGCAGGAAAAGTGGCCGGGGACAGAGAGGGTGGTGGAGCTGGGGTTTGGGATCCAGGCACCTCCCCCAGATGCAGATGGGCCATCTACCCATCCTGCTGCTTTGAAACTGAAGCTTGCCTCCTTTCTAGAGGTAAAATACCCCAAATGTGCATGTAAAGACAATCGGCCCCTGCTTGCAGAGCAGCTCATGCTGCATTTCTTGGGGGTCTGAGGACATGTGACTTACCTGTTTCTTTTTTGGCCTCATGCTTTCCAGTACAACCAAAGCACGTGGCTGGTAGACCTGCAGCCCTTTTCATATGTGTTGTTACAGACCGCCTCAAAAAGAAAAAAAAAATAGAGTAGAAACCTCAGCGGTAAGCAGAGATAAAGCCTAACGTGAGCTTCACTCCACGGCAGTTTGGCTTTCTAGTTGTGTTTTTGTTTTTGCTTTCCACACCGTCTGTCCTCCGGCCCCAGGATTCCCCCCCAGCACCTCCTCCTGCTGTAACTCGCTGCACAGCTTTGGAACAGAGACCTCTTGCTAATGCTGACCCTCGGTGTTGTACTTCAAGGCACTTCCTAGTCTTGTCAGTCTTTTAGTGTCAAAGTAATAAACACGACAGATTTTCAGAATATGCAGATGTCACCTGCTATTCATTTCTATGAATTTAGTTACCAATTGCAAAGCAACCTGGATGCCCAGGAGCTCCCAGGAGGGATGGGGGACGCCGGGCAGTTGTAGCATGTGTCACGGGGTCTGGAGCGGCGGGGAAGGAGCAGAAGCAGCCAGCCAAGCAGGGAGACAGCCTTGTCCTGGAGAAACCCCTGGGGAGATAGTGCATGTGGGGTCAGGCATGAGCTGATGCTGGTTAAGGACCAGTGTATAAGGGGGATGAAAAACAAATCAGGGGCTGTAACAACTGGTCCTCTCCCACCCTAGTCAACAAGGAGGGACAATGGCAAACTGTGGAGACTGTAAAGAGCTGCTGAACCACAGCGAGGGACAGCCAGAGAAAGACAAAACTTCCCATCACCACATGTAGAAAGTCCATAATAAAGCACACAGCCTGCAGCCTTGCGAGGAGCCTTCCTCCCCTGGGGCCATGCCGCAGCAGGCTGCAGGGCACAGCGGGTGCTTGGCCAGGGGCTCCTCTGTGACCCTGCCTGTCCCCTGCACCATCCCGCTTCTTGCCTCCTCTCCCTCGAGGCTGGTGTTGCCCAGAAACCATGCAGCCCCTCTCCCGATTCGTGATCCACAAAAGGGGCCATGTGGTCACCCTAGAAAGCCGCCTGGCTGCCTGTGCCCATGCGGACACATCACAAGCACTGACAAGGCATCGTTGCTCACAGAAGCGCACCATCCACAGACACACCTTTTGCAGTTTTTGTTTTTTTTTTTTGTTTTTTTTTTTTTATTATTTACAAACCCGTCCCTCGAAGTTGAAATACAGAGTAACTGGAAAAGGGTCTCACAACATAGTAATAAAACATCTTTATTCCCTCTTAAATATAATCTCTAAGACTAAAAGCCTATAATTCCTGTTAAATCTCACTTAATTCAATGGTCTTTATAGGCTTTCCTCGTTAGAGAATGAACATTGAATACTGGCTTCAACACAACATCGGGGAAAACAGTAGTACAAAGAATAAATCACAAACGTTTGGTACCTCAGGAAACGCTGCAGAGCCTGGCAGAGACACAAGCAGCAGAAGGCATGTGCTCACACAGGGCAGCGGGAGCTGGCTGTGGGCTGCATCCCACCCGTCCCACCGGCTCACAGCCGGAGGACAAGGATGAGGTGACTGAATACACCGTGAGAGCCTGGGCCTGACACCACGCAGCCCTGGGAAGAGGGATGAGCAAGAAAACAGCGGAGGAAATATGAGATGCAGCAGGAGAGACTATGGGAGCAGCGCTGCTGCCACAGCCCCCAGCTCGGACCCTGCTGCACCTCTTGGCCACAGCTCCTGGCTCAGCCCATGGGTGGCATGAGCGATGGTCACCCTCTGGCTTCTAGGTGGATTGAACCAAAGTTAAAAAATACAGGATTTTCCCTGTACGTAGGTAACTTCTTATTCAACCAGCTATCCCCTAAGCTGATGAAGACCTGATGCAAAAAAAGGGAATTAGACCAGCTAACAGGGTGAGAGGAGGCTCTGGGGGTTAGGTCTGCTGGTCCAGCTGAAATGACAGCTGGAGAACAGTCTCATGAACCTCTTGTGTCCTGTCCTGTCAGGTTTGTGCCCCATCTTGATGTCCACGGTGCTGATCCATGACAGCACAGCTGCCCTGGGGGGCCAGGGCTCTGGCAGAGGGTGCAGGATGCTGCTCCCCAGCCAGCCTGGTGCATGCTGCCTTCTCCCCAAGGGAAGGGAAACAGCCAGGCCAGCTGAAAAACATCTCCTCAGAAACAAACACGAGAGAGAAACTATGGGATAGATCCAGAGGAAAAGTGCTCTGCCTTCGGTGCCTTTTTACCATCATGTAACAGAAAAACAAAGCATCAGCTGCTCTGCACACACACACACACACACACACACCCCCCCCCCATTAGCTGCTGCATAATTCACTCAAAAATACTGACAGGAAAAAACAGAATATTCTATGGAAACCTCCTTTTTCACTCACCAGTCCCTGGAGCAAGCCAGGTAAGCTGATGAAATACATTTCCCGACACCTCCTGCTCATCTACAAAACCGAATGATCTTTCCAGACACTTCCCTGACCAGCCTATGCAACTTCCCAGCACTTGTCTATACTTTTCACTTATGATTTTTCTCTCAGTTTTACCTTCTCTTCGCTGCTGCTTTAATCATGTCTTTCTCCTGCCAGCTTCTCCCTCCTTAGGGGACGTGGTGTTGGAAGGAGACAGTACTGGGTGAGCGCGGCTATTGAACTTCTGAGCCCAAATCTTGCCCAGCTGGTCTACACAAGGCTGCGGTGGACCCCCCGTCCCCCAATTAGCCGGGAAGTCCAGGACAGCAGCAAAGCACAGCATCATGTCAACGTACTCTGGCAAAACCCAGCATAAGCTGCAGGATAAACGAAGAACTTCTCCAAGCCTGCTCGCTTACCTTTTGGGAATGGAGGTACTCAGGCCATGAGCACATCGCTCCGCCAGCTGTTGCAAAATGCATCGCACCCTGAGGACAGCGGGTACCAGCTACACACTACTCTCTTGCAGCACCGCTGCTGTAGGACACCCGGCCCTTGATGTAGTGCTGGTGCCACAGTCTTCTAAAGTGGGGCTGGGGTTTGAAGTGTCAGGTTTTTGGACACCTCAAACCCACCTGCCAGACCAGGTCAGAAGTGGCATCCTTCAGTGCCTTGGCTGCAGAGCGCCTTGTTTGAAAACCCGGACTCTGGGGTAGGGACCTCCAAACTGGGGGCCAACCTGAATCCCCGTTCATGTGGAGAGACTGTGGCTGGCGTGAGGGTACTCAGCACCCCGATCCAACAGCTGCAGGGAGGGACCAGTGCTGGGACACGAGCTGAAGGAACCACACTCACAACTGGACACAGACTGCAGCGTTTGCTGTGGGTGGGGTGACTCTGTAGCATGCAATACTTGCTGAAGGTGAGGGGTGGCTATCACAGCGAGAAGTTGCTGTCGGATCATGGGGTGCTGACAGACACGGGGGAGACCACAGCACATAAACATATCCATGCATAGCCTCAATCCGCAGTCTCTGGGGGCTGCCAGGAGCACCTAGATGTGGGGCTCACCAATAGCTGCGTTCCTCTTCTCAAACCTCATTTTGAGCTCTGACACGAGGGCATTGTGGGCACTGCCATGACCTCTCTTCTTCTGCTTGTTTATGAACTTGGGAGTGAGGGAGCCAGACACAGTCGGTACCCGCCACCCTGGGGCATCACCCTTGGGAGCCAGGGTGGGGGGTGGGGGGGGCAAGGGGGTGGGCGGTGGCACGGGGGCAGCCTGGATGTTGTTGTTGCTGTTCTCGTTCTGTAGGCTTTTGGCATCGTCTTCAACGACAAACTTTTCCGCAGCATTGCTGGGTATCTTGAACTTCAGCCACTCCATCCTGACTGCCCGGGGCTGTGGGGTCTGTCTCTTTTTTATGATCCTTCTTACCGGCATGATTTTGTTGGACCGCTTGTTGCGCCAGAACATGGCAGTAGAGATCATGATAGTTATCAGCACCATTATGCCCATGACACCAGCTAGCACTCCTAAGGCTTTCATGGGGTTATCTTTAGTTTGCATCAAAAAGGCGGCCATAGGCCCTTTGTGAAGAGTCTGTAAAAGAGTACAAAGAAAACACGTGACTTACTCTATGGGACAGACAGCGACCCAGAAATTTCATTTGTCCAAAATATGTAACACGCAGGGCTGACTAATGGAAATTGTCTCTGAAAAAAACGAGAGGCAAAGAGCCAGTCCAGGTTTGGAGAATTTAGGTGGAGCAGGAGGCTGGGCAAGCATTACAGTGTAGTGAGATGGATGGATGGCGAGCACGGAAGCTTACGGGACTATTACTGCCAAATTAGGATGGATTCCTCCACCTCACCGTAGTGTTTGTTTAACTTGCAAGAACCGAGCAAGAAAATAATTGGCTCCAGGATCTGCAGCTGTATTGTTGTACTACATTTCAGAGTTAATTTCCTAGCAATAATAGTGTTGAACCCAAACAGAAGTCTTGAGTAGAAAACAATCTTGCAAAAACAGTTGCAGGTGATGCAGTTTATGGGGTTATTACTGAGCATGGCACTGAAAAGATTATGAGAAAACTTCACTTCATAAAATTCGGGTGTACAAATGAGTAGTTAGCAGGTATGTGCTGCATTCTGTTTTCAAGTACTCTTTTACAGACATAACAAAACTCTTTGAGGTAGGGGAGATGAGTAGAACTAAAGAGCTTTGTTTTTAGAAATGAAAGAAATAAACAATAGCATAAGCTACATATGGCATATTAAGGACAAATGAATGGCCTGTTCACTCTGCAGCTTAGCACACTGAGCGTCTCGGAGGTCCCCGTATAATTTTGCGGATTTTGCCCTGCGGGTGGAGCTTGGATCTTTTCACACTTTTCCAGTACATGATGGTAGAGATCACCATTGTTACAGAAATGGTGGAAAGGACGCCACTCATGCAAATTCCAAATATTGTCCATGGACGCTTCTTGAGGCCTAAAATATAGGATTTTACCCTGGACTTGATCTGGAAATATCAAAAATAAGAGAAACTGTCAACCCTCGCATGGTTATATATGAAAGAGGCCTGCATCTCTTATAAATACAACTAGGGAACTAGGGTGAGACGTGTACAGGATAGAGAGCATATAAAATAAAGGGAGCTAAGTGTTGAACTAGGCACAGAAGAGGAGACAGTTGCATTGGCATTGAACTGAATCCAGAAACACTAAAAGAAGTTAGGAAGCAAACTGGTTGATCAGGGAATAAAAGGGAGCAGCACAGCACATGGATCACCCGTATTATTTCCAAGAGACGTTCATAATGAATACAAGCTCCTGCAACAATGTCTGGACAGACAGTGGTGTTGCGGAAGGCCAGGAGATCTTTCAGAAATGGCACATTCACGAGCAGGTTTGTTTACCAAGAGCCAGTCATAAAGCTATTTGTGGCTGTGGAGGCACAGGGCTGCGCACCGTGCCCCACTCCTCTGGCCTCCACTCCAGGAGGGAATCATCACCCCAACTTTGCATGTCTAGTAACAGGTTATCTGCATTTAGTTAGCGGTCTAAGCTCCCAGCTTTTAGTCAATGAGGAGCAAAGGACACCTCCAGAGTAGTAGCCACCACATGCTAAAACAGGTATTAAAGACAGTGAGCATAAGGAGAGCCTCGTGCCTAGCTTGGACTTGCACCTCTGACTTTTAGACATTTAAGGTGAGATCAGATGGATTTCCCTGTATGACTCTAAACTAGGACGCCCACCTCTTTACCCTCCACAGTCTGTGGAGGGAGATCACTGAGTATCCCCAAAGGGTGCTTCAGAGCACCTCTTGTCATGTATTACACAGGAACAGTATTTGTTTTTAAATTATATCCCTAAACATAGTGAATGTAAATTCATTAATAAACACCCCATTGCCTTTTCACTTCACTTCTCTATTTTCACAGCTTACCTCCAACACATTGTCCAAGCCCACTCTTCCCCTACCTTGAATGTTTCCTACTGCTGAAGAGAAATGGACGAAGAACTGCTATCAGAACTCATGGACCATGTTACCTTACAGGTAGTGACCAATTTTCAGCATTTTGCTGTGCAAAGAGTTTTTCCATTATTTAATTAGCAATGGACCTGAGCTAGAATCCAAAAGCAGAGCAGCCCGTGATTTGGCAGAGCTTGGATTCACATCAGCTTTGCTGTTCTGCATTACATGGATTTTCTGTACTTAAGTCCCATCAGATGACAGAAATTCTAGCCTGGCTTACTTGATTTCATGTGAAAGTCTGATGAATGAAGTGTCAGATAAACCATGCTAAGTAGTACATGGCCCAAAATGAGTCCACTTATTATGAGTGTTGTCAAGATCTATTTTGTAGCAAGACACTGATGGCTAAATAGTATAGAATCAACACTAGGAGAAAGATGACATATATTTAAGAAGATGCTGTATCTCAGTAATAATTATTTGACTAGCTATTTGAAAATCTTGAATAAATGGGATTAGACAGAAATACAACGTATCTATGTTGCCAGTGTACAACAGTTGCAGGGGTGAGAAGCGATGGAAATCGTATGGGGAGTTTCAGAATTTGGCTTCGCTCAACTCTTCCTCGTCTCACCAAGTCTGGCACCTCTTCAGAGCTTCCAGTTACAAACAGGAGATTAATACCAAAACTAAACCCATTAATAGTTAGCTGGTTCAGCCTACATTCTAGTTACTGGGCTGCTACTATACAAAACGCTGCCTAGAATCAGCCTTGGATAACAATTCTTCTGTAACCTCTGCATAAAATCATAAGGCATTTTGTAAGCATACAGTGGGAGAATTTCTGTTTGTCGTGGCTGTGACAGTCACCTGATAAATAAGAAGAATAACTTGCAAACCAAGCCTGGAATGTCATTATCTTAGCCAGCCTGCAGAGAAGCTTGTGGTAAGTGCATTTGTCACCAAAAAGCTTTGCAATCGTGTCTGTATCATCACTGTGGCCCAGTTAGTTAACACATACAACAGGTCTGAGAGAGGTCTGAGCACCCTCTGACAGAGAAGTCTGGGAGCGCTTAGACACCTAGGTTTAAGCAGTTTGGCCCTGAGCACTACCCTGCATGTTCAAAACACCTTCAGGTCCTTGTATCGATTGCCAGCACTGCCTCAGAACTGGGTCAAGGCTGCCTCAGAACTGGGTCAGCGAATAGTGCCACTGTGTGACTTATTTAGCTGTTCTTCCCTAAGAGGCATGCTGCATTTTGAAGAGCACTGGTTTCTCTTGTACACGTAAAACAAAAGCAGATACACAATGAAACGAAAGCTGGTTTGGGAAGCAACTGCCATACCTCTGTAGGCCAAACCCTGGAAAAAACACTCTCTTTCTTAATAGCCATCAAAGGAGTTAAAATACCACTGCCCACAGAAGATAATGCTTTGCTGTTTTTTGCTGTGATTTCACAGTTATAATGAGCACTGGCTCAGAGAAAGGCTGGGGGCAATTAGAGGGTTACAGAACCGTGGCAGAAGTTTGGAAGTAGCTAAACTGTGCGCTTCAGCTTCCAGAAAGAAGTCCAATCCTGAGACAAGAATATAATTAAAAGGATTAAAGCAACTCTTTGGATTAAAAGATGTCATCACCTATTTTTCATTTACTAGGCACATGTGGTCCCTTGCAGGACCCTTGTGACTGGTATGTCCCCTGCAGAGAAGCTCCTCAGCCCAAGTCCCATGGGCTGCTGAAGCGTCCAGCGGTCACTGGGACTCGCCCGCTTTTGAGGGGCTCTAACACTGACACATGCCTTTGAAGCCAGTTTCATAAGACCCAGCACTGCGCGGTTAAAGCGTACATAGATGCTTTCAGGCTGCGTACCTGAAGGGCAGGCTGCGGAAAACACTCCTCTGCAGCACGTGGGGCTTGTTCTTGCCATGCCTCCTTCTCGAAAACCTGATTTTCGCAGGGAGGATGCCAGTGCCTCTCTTTGCTACTGAAATGGTGACCTATTTCCTTTGGTTTTCTCTCTCCTGACACAACGGTTTGCAGCGTGCAGACACCCACACCTCCCGGCAGCTTCTCAAGAGCCTTTCATAAAATGCATTGGTTGCAGTGAGCAGAGCAAGTGGGTGACGTATCTAGAAGCTGGACCCAACAGGAGTGTGTGGTTGAGCTGTTCAACCACGAGACCAGCTAAGGCTCGCCGACTATATTTAGAAGTCTAAGTAAGTAGCCGAAGCTGTTTAGAGCCCAAGTTATCGCAGATTATAGACAACTCGGGTTGCATCAACTTGAGCAAGTGGGTCTGTACAAGCCAGCTGGTTCTGAGGAGGCCACTTCCACATATTCAGCATTTCTGAATATCAGATTGCTCTGGTGTGGCTGCAGGGATGCACTGCCTGCTAGCACTGAAACAAGCTAGGTGTTCTCCCCAAACACATTTTAGTCTCAAAGAAGTCCACTTAGTGCAGTTGGAGCTGTCTGAGACACGAGCCATCCCACAGTATGTAGAGATGATCAGGAGATTTGCTTCAGAAATAACTCCTGATCCAAGGCAGAACACAAGCTGCCCCCTCCAGTGCTCACCCCAATGCGCAGTGCTATCACCTGTATATGAAGGCTGCATTTACAGATGCCAGCATGGGGCAAGACTTCTCAAATCAAAACAACCTTCTCTGAACAATTCTTTTCCAAGGTGTGTGTAACTGGGGAAGAAGAGGCTAACTGCTCTGTGAATGTGGCAAAGGATGTTTAGTGCCACCAGCAAGCACAGTTCCCATGGTTTCAGGGTTCGTATGAGAGAGGAGATACCCACGTTAATTCACAGAAGGAGTTTGTTGAACTCTTCAGTTAGAAGAATCTAAACTGGAGACTTACCAGCTACATTTAGAAGTCTAAATGTGTAGCCAGAGCTATTAAGAACCACACATTGTGCTGTCTAAATATGGACTTAAGCCTCATCCCATGAAGAGATGTAAATAAACACCCCCATATATTTTCAGAACCTCAGTGGAGTCATGAAGACGCAGAGGGATCTCCTCACCAGGCCAGCTTTCAGGATCAGGAATGGGAATCAGCCTTCCAGGAAAATCTTGGGCAGCAAGATAGATTTTTGAGTGAGACATAAGGGTGGAAAAAAAAAGAGAGGCTTTTCCAGCACGTTTCTTATTCTGTTGAGAAAGGATGGGAGATTAACAGATGCCACTCAATACCGATTTCCATAAACCCAGACTCAGTTAAATTAAAAGGCCTCTGGAATTTTTTTATCACTGTATTATTCTAAGAGCAAAAGGTCCTTTTGATGTGCAATATTGCTGAACTTCGCTACAAGCCATCTATCTCGAAGGGCACAGCCTTGCGCTAATTGCAATGGTAAATGTTAATCAGAAAATATGCCTGTTTAATTACTTTGTGTGATTAACACTGCGGGAAACCTCTAGAGGATGCATTGAAAAATATCCTCCTTATCCAAAATCAGTAATACATAAATACCCACCAAACAGCTAACTAAAAAAGACTTTGTACAACTGAAGCACAAAGGGATGAAATGTACATTCATAACAGCCTGAGTAAGCAAGAAATTGAGAGAGAGATTGCAATGTCCCTACACCAAGGGGCTGTTCTCCTCACAAGGTGCTAGCAGCATCTGCACTGTCTCTGGGACACGGAGTGACTGAGGGTCTTGTACACTGGCACTGCCTCTCATGTGCAAGCTGAAATGCGAGAGTGGTTTTTGCAAGGTGATATGATGTTCTTGAAGACAAACAACTCAAATATGATTTCATTTCAAGCAATGAAAGAAGTAATGAAGAAATATACAAAAATTTATGGAGGATGTGCATTGGGTTAGTAATGCAGGTCCTGCTGAAGAGACCTACTAAAGCAAAGAAAGAAGATGCTGTTGCTATCTCAGGCTCTGGTTTGGGACTTGGCATCAAGGAAAGCGTGGGAAGAAGTGAAAAACTGTCTCAGAGCAGTCCATGTCTTCACAGCCCTCTTTGCTTCCCCTTTAGACTTTACCAGGAGAAGCACTCCCTCACTTTGTGCCCTGGAGGGGGAGAAAAGGAAGAAGAGAGGGGACTTTGTACAAGACACTTTCTTCCATCAGGTGCTGACATTTCTTCAAGCTCTAGAAGGAAATCCAGGAAACTGTTTGTCCCAGAGCATCAGTTGCTCTTGCTTTCCTTCCAGATGTCCTTCATCAGTTGGTTCAGGGACACAACTTCTCCCCCAGCAGCAGCAGCATGGGGCACCCTCTCTCCCTCCCTCCCCTTAGCCTGGTACCTTAGCCCTGCACGCTACCAGAAAGATTGCCAGCTCGTCTGGGAGGACAGGGAAAGGAAAGGGAAAGCTGGAGGCTAGATGCAGGGGACCAACAGTGCCTGAGGCCACCTGCTGCCACCCACTCCTGAGATGCGTGCCCCACGGGAAGCCTGGAAGCAAGGCAGGGAGGGCGGGTGCTCCCACTGTTGGCTACAGGTAGCAATTCTTATTTGCTGTAAAAAACCCCCAAAACTTACGGTTTTATGAGAAATCAAAGTGATAGGCAGCTTATTTCCTTTACATCAGTAAGAATGGCTAAACCTCTAGACCTAAAGCAGGGACGCAGCATGTGCAGCCCCCCGGAGCCTGGAGGTGACATGCCCTGCCCGTGCTGAGCCCCAGCACTGCTGCATGGCGGCTTCCAACGAGCCCTATGGGCAGCCCCACACCAGGCTGCCCCACGCCAGGGCACAGCCCGGTCCTCTGGCAGTCCTGGCAGGGCAGGCACTGACAACAGGGACCAGGAGCTCCTCCTGTGCTGCTGGTGGCAGAGTTTGCCTGGCCACACAAGTGTCCTCTGCAGACATCTTTAACTTCCAGCGGGCTCTGAACTGTACACAAGAAGTATCATGTCATTGCATCTGATAAGGAGTATCAGTGAAGTAAGAGGAGATGGAGAAAACGGAGTAAGACTGCGACAGATAAAGGAGCGGTTGGCGCCTTTTGACCAAAGAGAAGGGCAGCTGCTGTCTGTAGGAAGAGATTTGCATCTTTGCCCAGTATGTATGTGGTCCAGAGACTGTCAGGGTAATGATGTGTTTCTCATCTACTTTAAAGCACATTTCCTCCCTGCTGGTACCTACTTAAAGGCATGGCAAGGCAGTTACAATAAATAAGAATCATGCAAGCGTGTGCTGCTCACCATAAATCGCTGCTTGTTCTTTGGCTGATGTAAAAGTCGCACTAACAGGAAACTATCAACCTATGTGTGCTATCTTTCAGAGCCTTCTTGTTATATCTGCTAATAATACTGCAACTATTAAACTCGCATTCAAAATTCTATATACTTTAAAGCGTTTCTATAAAGTTTTTTTCCCTTTTCCTATGTCACTTACATTGACTTGCAAAACTGCTCTGATATATTTCACTCTGGCGCCAGCTACTTTTCATTCACTTTTTGTTTTATTCTTCTGAATGAAAACAAAAAAGCAGAAATTTAGCAGTCAGGATTTACCTTTACTCTCAGGAGCCTACAGTCCTTAGTTTGCACCTATCTCTAACGATCAGGTGCCAGCAACTCACCTTCCAACTACGCCACGCTCCTACCTTTGCACCTTTGCAATTTCTCTGACCAAAATGCCTTTTACGTTTGTGGCCGTAGAATCCAGCTTCACCACAAGGCTCTAGAAACACTCTACAAAACAGAGCTAGCAAGGAAGGAGAAGCAATAGCTGGCAACTGTTTGGCTGTTGGTTTCAACTCTTGAAGCATTCTTAAAGTAGCCTCAGAAGTGGAGCAAGCAGTGTCCACTCTTCAGTGCCTCTCAAGGATCGTCTCACACAAAGATTTTTGTAAAACATCTGCTTACCTCCTCTGTGATATCAATCTTCAGAACTGCCGTGGTACTGAAGGACGGGGAGCCTCGGTCTTTGGCCTGCACCACCACTGACCAGATGCAGTCTTTATTCTTTGTGATGTTGTGGATGATGTCCAGGGAACGGATATAGGATTTCAGCTTGATTTCCCCAGTGCTTTGGTCTATGTCAAACACGTTGGCTGGATCTGCTTGCATGATGGAATAATCCACAATGTTGTTGGGCTCTTCTGCATCTTGATCTATAGCCTGGTAGGGGAAACGTAAAGAACAAAGATCTTATTGTTTGTATGTCTGCCTGAAGACAAAACTCTAAAAGTTCCTGAGCATTTACCTCTGATAATATCCATGCTGTGAAATGACTGCGCTGTTTTTGTTTCATCTTGGAAACAATTTTCCCTTTTCTGGTATCAGCTATGCCACTTTTTGTAGTGAAAAACAGCAGGAGTAGAGTTCTTTTTGTATAAGCGATTTCTATTTGAGATTAAATAAAATCAGAGGAAAAACTGAACTGTAACCCGTCTATAGAATGCAAATGACTCAGTGCTGGGGAGTTTCTCACACAGCGTGGGGGACAAATCTGAAGTGATAGAGAACAATGGGATTAGCTCTGCACCATAAACTAGAGCTGCCGTAATTTCTGTGCCGTCATATTTATTCTGCTAACATGAGGTGGTGTGTAATCAGGCTTTGCTATATGCATTCAAATATGTGTAGTATAAGATCTTCTGTGCCTTCGCTGGTGAATTGTTACTGCGTTTTTTTTTTTTTACCTCCCGTTCCACACTGGATCAACAAATACAATTCTGCAAAGTGAAGGGAAAGAATCTGTGTGGTTGAGCACAAAGGCAAGGCAGGAAGGTTAAGTATCCAAACCCCTGTACTTTCATTCATTCATCTTATTTGGGCTTCTTATGATCACTATATAATCCAGGATCCTCCAGCAGCTGATGGTTCAAATATTGTAAGAGAATTTTATCTTTTGCCTATGGAATTTATTTCTCCTTCTCAGCACTCTGTAAACACTATCATTCCACGCTTTAATCCATTTGTTACATACAAATGGATGTGCAAAAAATAGAGCCCCAGGAAAAGCCAACTTTCAGACATTCATCACGATCCCTGAGCAATAAACAGCAGAGTCGGGGCTTTTTCAAAGCACTCTGCTTTGTGACACACTGTGTCATCTCTCACCTCGATCTTCACTGGTGACCCGATAATCATTGTCTTTTCCTGGATGTTTTCATTGAACTCTGGAGAGTGGTCATTGACATCTAGCACAGTGATAAACACTTCAGCCAGGCTGTATTTCCCATCCGTGTCCTCTGCCTTCACATAGAAATTATACTTTGAGTTCACTTCAGCATCTAATACAGCCCAGGGCTGGGTGTAAATTATACCAGTTGATGGGTGGATTAGGAACCTGGAAAAGAAGCATGGAAAAACTTCTGGGTTTTTGGGTCACTTAATGTGTGTTTACAGCCTAGGGCAAAGGTGGGCTCTAAACACGGAATTGCTGCGCCCAAAGATTGGTACTCTTCACCTAACTCCTGTCTGGCTGATGATTCCAAATCATTCACTCTACCTATTTTTGTCTAGATCCTTTAGTTTTGAAACTATCAGTGTCTGGTGTTTTTCAATTATGCATTAGCCATTTAAGCTGCATTTTCTGTTAAAGTCTTTGTCCTCAGTAAATGCTCAGTGTGATGGCCTTCTCACAGAGCGATTTCTTTGCGTTAAAACATTAAGGAACTGCCTATTTATTTTTTTTTCCAGTTTATAAGTACAATATATTAGATCATGTCCTGCATAAATTAAGATTGAATGATATCACCTCAATAGCTAAGGGAAGCATGCCACATATCATATTTAAGCTCTTTACTTCTCAGAATGGGTAAGAAAAATGGCTGCTCTTAAATCCCCCAAAGTGCAGGGCAAATTACCCCCTCCAAAAATAATCATTTTTCCATAGACTGGCACTGGGATGGAGTGGGTGTTCAGATTTATTGATAGCAAGTTTGATTCTACACATTTGTAATTACGGAGACACTGTCAAAAGTGTCAGCCAAAAGCTTGGATTTATAGAGAAGATCCCAACACAGTGGCTTTTTAAAATGGACTGCCAGCGTCGGCTCCAAGCAGTAGGGTGTTTAACAGATGAAAAGTTTTATATACGCTTTTATTAATGTACAGGATAACAAAATATTTTCTGTGTTTCCTCTGTGAGCACAATTGAGAGACGTTATAAAACGGGCACTTAATAATCCAGACTCTTCGATTGTTTTCATTACCCTATTAAATACAAATACAAGGCTTGATGAAAGCCAAGACCTGGAGGTGGAAGGAGCTGTGCCAAATCTCGGTAGGGGACAGTGCCTGTGCCAAGTGCCTCCTTAGCACCCAACCCAGCCTGACCATGCAGAGAGGACTCTCATCACCCCCATTTTAGTGGGAGACTAGAAGCACTGAAATATGAAGACATTACAGCAGCGTACCCCGCTCACACTAGCAGCTTAGATATAGGATTGCCAGCATAATGGTTTTATCTTCAATAGGAAACGCTATTCCTCTTACTCCAGGATAACTCATCCTTCTGCCAACGCAACTGACACACAAAAAAAATCATGCTTCTAATTGAAACTTAAATCTGCATCAAACTGTGTGTTCAGCAGGTCTAGAGGTCCCAGGGCTAGGCAACCAATCCAGCCTTCCAGAGCCATGCTATTCTGGCACAAGAAAAAAAATATCTCATACTTAGGAAGGAAAAGAAAGTCTTGACATTTTAATTTCCTTATTCAACAGCATAAAACACTGAGTCTGAGCATCCCCCTAATTCCAATCAGAATAAAGTTGCACTCCTGTTTTTTTTCTAAATCCTTCATCACCAACCTTCACAAGTTTCTTTGCACCAGCTGCTACATTCTAAACCTAAGAGGTCTGCCTGCACGACATGACCTTTGCCTGCTTGCCTCTATGCAGTTAGCAGCTAGCTTAAGGACTTAGTGAAGAGCTCAAAATAATCCATCGTGGAAATGCTCCCATATGTGTATCCTTCTGGCTACAGAAGAAGTTCACCCTTAACATCGTGGATTTTGGGCTTTGATTGTGCCTCCTAAATGGCTTTCACCTTAATAAGAAGAGTTCAGCTTTAACTCCAGGTGGATAATGTAGGAAGAAAAACGGATTCTGGGGATGAGTGCCTGAAAAGCTCACTCATTGCAATGTTCTGCCCTGCAACCCCACCATACCCAGGAGCTGCAGGTTCCAGTAGCAATATCTGTGATGGCCGGTGATGCTAGCCACGGCTGGCAGCCCCAACCAAGGAACCAGTGCAACTACTGGGGGGGAAACAGTGTGGGAGAAACCTTTGTTTCAAGGATGCTCTCACCCCAGCACTGCCCCCAAAGACAGGGAGAGGGAGCTAGGCATCACCACAAAATCAAGTAAGCATCAGATTCCTTTCTTCCCTGATGCAGGGCTCTTAGGCTTAAATATATAAAATGCCTTGAACACCCAGTGCAGCTGTCCTCCAAAGCTGAAGTTTATATTCTTGAAGGTCTTGTCATCTTTGATTTGTTTTGACAAGAAACCGGACTATTCATACAGCTATACGGAAATGGAAGGGGAAAGAGCAAGGGATTTTTTTCCCCTCCAGACCTGACTTTTCACAACAACTAGACCAAAACCTCCTCTTTCTTTCACAAGTGTCTTTCAAATGGTGATTGAACAGGTCTGTGCATTAGTACTTCAGATGTCTTATATCTCTTTGGGGGCTTGTGGGTAAAATTCCATGGGTTCATGAAGCAGATGTTTGATGATCACATTGGTTTTTCTATTGTTGTTTTCACAGAACTCACAAAGAACACAGCATAAATGTCCTTTAGAAATGAGCAGGTCAAGAATTAGCCTGTGGTGGTTTTTTGTTTGTTTGTTTGTTTGTAGCTTTTTAAAATTCTTTTAAAACTCTGCTTAGAGGTTATATAGGTTTTTTTGTTGTGTTTTTTTTTTTTGTTTTGTTTACTTACATATCTGCTCCTGTTCCATAGATAGAGTACTTGACTTCTCCCCAAAGCCCTGAATCTGGATCTGTAGCCTTAAGAAAAGAAAATCAGTGTCATTCTTTACTAAACCGCAAAAAAGAAATGTTTCATTTTTCTTTTAACAACAGGCTATGTAGAAAACCCAAATGATTTTCACTCTTTTTGCCATCACATTTTTAGGGAGAAATCACATAAATGTGCACTTAGAAAACTGCAAAATCTAACACCAGGGAAGGTCACTGTCCCAGGGAAGCTGCTGAGATGTCTCCTGGCCAGGCGGGTGCCCAGAGGCTCGAGCAGGGAGAAAGCCACTAGATGGCTCCATCCATTGACATTTAACACATCCTCCCTTTAATAGAGATGAAGCTAATCTCAATGACACCAACAAACTACCCTCTCTCAAACTTTCCTAATTATCAGTTAAATATTAATGTATATTCCCCAGACAAAATTATTTACTTTGTATAGAGTATTTTTTAAGCCTCTTCTTGTTTGATTCAATTTAAAGTAATGCATAACAAATGTTTCGAGCTATACACAATATTTCAGCTTTGCTTATATTTTAATCACTCTTGTGCCTGTGTGACTTTTAGTAATGCAGATACTACACCAGATGATATCTTTCTTCCAGACTCCTGTTGGCTTCCTTTCTCAGCCCAGGATTAGGAAAGCTATTGATTTGGTAACAGCTATTTCCATAAACTCCTGCTTCTCGGATCGCTCTGAGGTGGTGTTACGTTATACCTTTGTACCTGGCCATCAAAATTCATGGCAGCAGCAGCTGATTCATTCATCACCTTGTTTGACTGTTTGGAAACCAGGACAATGCCTTTGATTCCTGCATGGTTAGCGTAACCCACCTGCAGCCCTACTGCAGCTGTTCTTCAGTTCTTCGGCGTGAGCTTGTCAGATGCTCTCATCCCATAATTTTGACCTCAGTCTACTTTAGGACTGCCTAACTGTTCCTAAAATATTTGCACACTTGGGACTTCTGCCAGAATTCGTATCCCGAGTCCTTGTAGTGCCTTAATTTGTCAAGTATATTTGTGATTCTGGGTCAAGTACTGAGTGACAGCACATGACAGTAAATGCTACATGGATTCCTCAGCTATGCTGTCCTGTGTACCTTGGCTCAGAATGGTTACTTTTGCTGCTTTTGCAAACTTTTAAAAAAAAATCTTTCTTTTCTTCTCACCTTGGGCATTTTTTATTGCTATTGCTGCAAAGATAGTGATGTTTGGAAGTCTCTGTTTTCTACAGCTTTCCTGTCTGTTTCCTCTAATAACCTTTTCTGTATCGTTTATGTTCTGCTTCTCAGCTTTCATTCTTCCATTGCTAAAATTTGCCTTCAGCGCTTTATTATCATGATTATTTAATTTTCTTTCTTACTCACAGCCAGCCTGTGCTGGAGATCTCTGGCAACCTGTGTCCGTCATCCCTACCTGTGAGGCCTCCGCCAGGCGCCTTGCATCACCCACCGAGCCCCATGTGGCCAGGAGCTCTCCTGCCTTTGGGACACCAGGTCTGTTTCCAGTCCTAGCAGCTGCACCGAAGAGACACAGCTCTCATCAACCGACCGCTGGAAATGATTCTCCAGCACACAGGGCCCATGTGATACCCTGATTTTATTTCTATGAAAATGTGATATACTGGGAAATCTATAGGCATATTTTTCCTGCTGTGAGAAGACACTTACATAGACAGCTTTCTTTCCCAGCTCTAAGTCTTTTAATGTTATATTCTTGCCTTCATTAATTGTCTAATTCTGCATTTAGAAGCCAGATTCCTCCCAGGAGGAAGAGACTAATACCAGCTAAGCAGCCATCTTGTTTTCTTTTTACTCGTACTTAAGCAAGCAAATCCAGTAAATCCAATTCCACGATCAGTGGAACTGTCACAACCGACTCTTCCTGCTGGACACTGATTTAACAGGGGCTTTCTTAGTACTCACAGACCCTGTGATCTGTCTTAAAAGCGGAAGGCCTTTAATTAAAAATCAAAGTGAATTTGTTGTTCTGAAAAACATTTGCCTAAAACTTTATTTTTTTCAGAAGTTTTTTTTCTGTTTGCTTTTTTTTTTGTTGATGCTCGAAAGGAACTGGAGTCCAGAAGCCGACGGTGAGTACGATTTGCTACTTGCCTCTGTCCACCAGTTTTAAGGTACTTGAACTGTCACCACAGACACTTAGAAAAGAGAGCATTTCTTAAGAGATTAATGAAACTTACTGTAACAGCAACTACGTTAGAGCCTCCCGGGGAGTTCTCAGGGATCCTGGCAATGTAGTAATCGGAGGAGAACTTTGGGACGTTGTCATTCGTATCCAGCAAGCGTATCACTACATCAGCCGTTGAGCTGAATTTCTCTGGTGTGTTCACCTCTATTGCAAGAAGCTAAGAAGAGAAAACCAGGAAGTTACTAAAAGCAGCTATTATTACTTCTTAAAGGAGCTTCTTTCCACTACCCACGGCACATTTGTCCATTTCAGCCTGGTTGGACCAAACAGCTCAAAAACAGGGAGAGGATGAGCTGGGTCAGGGTGCAGCCTAGGCTTGTTTGTGCAATCCTGTGATGGGCAGTCAAGCTGCGGGAAGAGGAGTTCCAACCTGTGTATACATATTAGACTTCATGGGACAAATGCAATTGGTCATAACTGACCAACACAGCTCAAAAAGCTGTAACAGAAGCAAGCAAACACCTATCCCTGGGCAGCTCCGAGAACATAGAGAATACATAAGCACCAAATAATTTTGAAGAACCTTGTACACTGAATCACAATCCTTTGCAGAGGAAGCATAAATTCTTAGTCAGGGAAGAAGTCAGGGCAATAAACTGCACCAAACAGGGCAAGGAGATGAGAGAACCGGTACCCTGGGCTGTTTGGAAGCAGCAGTACCCCCACCCCAAATGTTGGATGGTCAGGGATCAGGCACATACAGTAGAACCCCCCTTCAGAAAGTCTGTGAGAACTCCTACCACCAAACTCCTTGGGACCCTACCCTCACTGCCTTGTGCTGACTAGGACTTTATCAGGTACCCACTGGGACTTTTGGATTGCCTCGCTGCCTCCGAGGAGAAACAGAGAGCTCTGGCATAACACATTCTCATAACTCTGCTCACCTGAAAGGGCAGGCAGCCCCGTACAGCAGAACCAGGGGTGGGGAGAAGCCAGCAGGGTGGATGTTCTGGCTGGCTGTCAGCAGAGCTTAACGTGAGTGCACACTTATCCTCCCCTCAGCTGAGCGATGGCACTGCTGGGTCAGCAAGTGGGTTTCTTACATTGCCCCCAGCATGCAGGGAATCGATGCAGGGAAGAGCAGTCACCACAGAGACGGCAGGGGATAACCCAGGCGCCTGGTGCACAGCAGCTCTCAGTAGGCAGCAGGGAGCTCTCAGCTCCCCACTTGGGAACAGACCTGAGCAAGCATTTGGCGAGTCACCTCCAAAGCCTCAGGCAAGCACTTTCCAGCAGGACTTCAGCTACTTAGCACCGAAATTTTCCTCTCTTACTCTTAGTCTAAGGCAAAACAGCAGCAGCATTTCTGCTGTGTCTGCTGGCTCCGCAGTAGATTAGGGAGCTATCAGGAGGAAGCCTGAGCTAGTAAAGCAGCAAGCCTATTGCTCAGGTGTTGTGTGACTGAGCAAAAGCAGGTTCAGCAACAGGTACAGAGAGACAGTGAGTCCTTCACAGCCTCCGGCCCCTGCGCCTGGTCCCTGGTGGGTGGCTGCAACACACAGCATCGGCACTAGGACATCAGTCTTGGGCTCTGCAGGGGCTGAACCTGAACGGCTCACACAACAACCAGTGGTCAACCCTTTGGTTTTCATCTTTGGGTAAAGACCTAGTTAACACGAAGCAGGAGGGCTCTAGAACTCTCCTGAGGCCAGCACACCACTAATAGACTAGCGAGCAGGACAGCTAACTGTGATATGAGAAGCTCAACTGGAAAATCTAGTGGCACAGGTTTTAATTTCCCGTAGGTATCTGTTCCAGGAGCTCCCTCAAAGAGGGTGAATGCCTGAGGGAGCTTTAAGCTTCGGAAGGTAGAGCAGGGCTGCCACGGCATCTCCTCCTCCGTGGGTGCGGAGGTGGGGGCTGTGGGGGCTCACCCTTCCCGCACCGCGCGCCTCCCTCCCACCGTGTCGCAGCTCCCCATGGGCGGGCGGTGCTGGCACTGCCGACCCTGCCCTGCCACGTCCGGAGGAGTTTGTACCACTCAGAGGTGACAGGATTTGGGGCTAGGAGGGAGCACTTCAGGTAGACAGGGAAAAGGCTATCTCAGGATCATCTCCTGGAGCTGTTCCTGCTGTGTGAACAATTATAATGGCTGGAAAAAAGCAACAAAAGGGTTCTTGAAGAAGTGAATCTTGAAGGATTGCTTGTAATTACTACAGGACACTTCTGCTCTAAAAGGGGAGTTCGGTCACTGGGTCTCTACGCTAACTTCTGTGTTCAAAGACCAGGCATACAGACATCGGCAAAAAGCTGCTCATGAGCAATCTCAGCTCCTAAAGCAGCACAGGGGTAAAATCTTATTGTTGATCATGCACATGGAGCTATAATTAAATTATATCATCTGCAGTGAAATGATCTTTGCTGCTGGAATCAGCTAATCTTAGAATGCCTTATGAGAGCTTAGCAGTTTTGCTTTGTTTCCTACATTCATTTTTTCTTCCCTTTCTTTTTAGCAGCCATAGTCCAGCTATGTCAACACACTGACAACATCTTCCTTCAGGGAGGGATTTTTGTCAGCTTACTTGCCTGCAATGTCTTAGGCAGAGCTGAATTGTTGGTTTTATGCAGAGAGAGAAAAAACGTAGCATAGAACTGTTACTTCACAGGACTACATAGTAAAAATTAATACAGGTCAGAAGAGGAAACTGAGATGTAATCTTAAAATTGGCAGGCACATTTTTTAAAATAGCGTTTGATTTTGGCAACTGGGGATAACTGCAGCCTCATTTGGTCCTGGTCTGTGGGAGATGTGAGGGGCAGGAGTGTCCAGGCTCCTGTCAGGGCGGCATGTGCTCCAAGCTGCAGGGGGTGGAACACGAGAAATTTGGCCCTCCGAGTATGTCAGCCCAGGACAAGGTGGGACAGCGACGTCTGGCCCCTGTGGCAGAGGGACTGGAGCTCTAAGAGGCTGAAGGGGTACGAATTACCACTGCTGCCATGCCTTGGGAAACCCACTCTAGCTCTTGGCCAGCTGAAAATTAAGGAGGTCCTGACTACCAACTGCCTTTGAGAGACAACCGTAAATGGAAGATAGATTTTCTCTAGTAGCCTTTGCTTCAGGTAGTTTTTCAGTGCATCTCCCGGTCAAACTGGCTTTAGTTCCTCTCTAGCATTTTCCTGTTTAATAACAAACCAGAGGAGAAGACTCATTGCTTACAGATACCCATCCTCCCCCGAAAATAGCTTTTCAAAGCTGCTTTGGGATACATGTTAAATAGGAATGTATTCTTATTTCATGCAAAATTCTAACAAGACTGACTACATTGGCAAATAAAACTGGGTAGGAAGTGATTTGAACTTTTCAGGGAAATGGAGACAGCAATGAGGTCTTTATCAAGTATTTGGTGCCATATATTACTACCATATCATTCAGCTGCACCTTCTTAATTTGGAAACTAAACAAAGGCTCTGCATTTTTAGCAAAGCCTTATGGACTTCTCCAGTAGAAATAATTTCATAAAAAAATAAATGTGAATAACTGCTTAAGCTAAAAAAAAAACAATATCCTTTTTCCTGGTAATTAATTATTTCAGTGTTTATGGCAATCACACGAACTACTTTGATTTCTATTAGTATTCATGAGGAGGCCACGTGTAACTTCTTTACTGGTCTTTTGGTAGTTTAACCTGAATAAATGTGCGCTTATTATAATTAGTTTCGGTAGCACTTTATAGCCCTTTCAGAATCTTCCATTTTAATACCATAATGATGCCTCACATTTTTGTAGCATCTATAACCTATGAAACTCAAAATGGCTAAGGAGCATTGCAAGAGGAGACGTGAAGCATACTGCAGTGGAGCTTGCTAAGGACACAAAGCAAACCATGTAGCAAAGGAGAGAACAAAATCCAGGTAGCTGGCTTGTGGAATGTGTAAAAAATGCCACTTTCTGTACAAAATTAAAACTAGCATATGTTAATACCCAGCTAGATAGTTTTGCCAATTTTTTAATTTTTTTTTTTAGCAATTACAGGGATTGTCTGTGCCATGCTTTGCTGTCAGAACTGACCCATCTATATTCATGTTCAGAGGCAGCTGATATAAAACCAGACTACTTAATTATCTTGCTGATGAGCCAATGAATCCGCCAGGGAAGGTGGTAGTGCAAGGGTCCAGCTTTCGGGTGAAAGCTGGCTTTTGTATGGCTGGCTTAAAGCATGGGTGAGATGCCTCAGGTCAGTCTGCAAAAGGCCATATATCTAGATACACTCTGACAAAGGCAGTGAGCAATTTGGGGAAATTTTCTTCCAGTCAGCTGGGGTCTTCAGCCTGCCAACATTCAAAAGCATGATCGTGAACCAAATTACTTAGGACTAAGCAGGTAATGTTCTGGCCCCAGAGAAATTAGGGTTTCATCCTGTGAATTTATCATTGTAAAAGCAGAAATAACAGCCTTAGGGTTCAGCCTAGAATGACTCAGAGCCACCAACATATGCAGCTTCCACAGAGAGATAATACTCAACATTTTGCACTGACTGGACTAAATTAGTCCACAGATGCACCCATTAAACCTTTGGAAGTTGATGAACCAGAGGCAGAAATGAGTTTGCCTTACATGGAATATAATATCACTGACAATGCATCAGACAGCTCCAGACAGATTAAGAAGCTAAATCCCATCAGATACATAAGCCATCACACACACATCTTATACACAGGCAGAGAAGACCCAGAAAGCAGAAGTACCTTGAAGGTTAACAACTTGAATTTTTCATAGTCAATAGCAGCAGAATTTTCCACTATTATCGTAACCTGAGCCTCATTCAGGACAGTTTGGGGGACCACTCGGAAGATGCCACCAGGTCCAATAAGACGGAGGTTGAATTTAGCATTGGCTCCCTGTGAATAAAAGCAGACATGGCACTGTTTTCAGTAAACGATGCACTTCTTACAGCCTAGATTGGCTCTGTTTCTTCACACTGTATAAAATTAGAATGAGTCTTACTGCTTAGAGCCCTCTGCTCTCCATCCCTTGGGCAAGAGACTGCTAAGAAGCTTAGTTATATAATCCCTCCATCCCTGGTCACAAGACGGACACAGCTTTTCTTAAAATAGATTGACAAGCTTGGTTATTCTTCCAGTCATAATGGAAAAACCCTGCAGCAGGACTGGTTAAGAGAGGGATCTTGCGGCAAGCACCCTTGGGCTTGGTGCCATGCACTGTGAACCAGCGCAGGTGACAGATAACACCACGTGCACACGGGCAGGCGAGCCCTGGTTCCTGCCAAGGGAAGACAACTGAACTGTCTGCATCAGGACAATGGACTCCTCAAAATCCCAGCCTGTGTCCTAAAAGCTCACAGCCTGGGATGATGCAGAGCCACAAAGATGTGCCACCTCCAAGCAGAGGTGGTACCCCACAGTTTGCACTGACTGGACTAAGCTAGCCCAGAGTCAAAGCCACTAAACCTTCTGGAAGCTGATGCACCTGGGGGGAGAGAGGAGCCCAACTTGAGCAGAATAAAATCTGACACATATTTTTGACAGCTCCAGGTGAAGTGAGAATCCAAATCCCATTATATACAATCATTGAATCTTTAGGTTGGAAAAGATCTTTAAGATCATCAAGTCCAACTGTTAACCCAGCACTGCCGAGCCCACCACTAAACCACGTTCCTAAGCACCACATCTACATGTTTTTTAAACACCTCTGGGGGTGGTGATTTCACCACCTCCCTAGGCAGCCTGTTCCAATGCTTTACCACCCTCTCAGAGAAGACATTTTCCCTCACACCCGATCTAACCCTCCCCTGGCACAACGTGAGGCCCTTTCCTCTTGTCCTGTTGCTTGTTACCTGGCCAGACCAATTCTTATAAAGCAAACTGGAGCACAGAAGGGAAAAGATGAAATGGAGATTCTGATACTTCTGCCTTACAGAGGAGGTGGGAAAATGAGCTGAGCCCACTTCACCAGCTCTCTGACTTCACCAGTTTCTCAATGTCATGTTTACACTGTGACAAACCAGCCAGATTCACTGCCTGGCTGGTGCCACCTTCTCCCCCTAGCATGAATCCTGAGATGAAGAATTTCTAATAATACCTTTCAAACAGCATAACTCTACTTTTGGCTGTACCACCGGAGGGCTTGTTATGAGCAGTTCTCGCTGCAACCTTAGCTCATGTCAAGAGGAAAAGTATTCAGCCGTAGTCCCCCAAGTAAAACAGAATGATCTGGGATCCAAACTCGATGGTCTGTGTCATCTGGTCATACAAACTTTTCCAGCTACAGAGGTGACAACAGGAGCTCTTTTGCTGGGTAGTACAGCCAGATGCACAAAGCCAGAGCCGCTGGATTATGGAAAATAGTGCTGATGGGGAAAGCACACCACCTGACTGTACAAAGTCTTCTGTGCTTGGGACTGTACGTGGCGGTGGCAGGGGGCAGTGAGAGAACTGCCTCTCTCCGGCAGCTGAGTCATTTCTGACAGTGATGTCCACCGAACCCAGATCTGCCTGGAGCAAGCTGTGCTGCTGCATGTCTCCAAGCAGCCAGCCCTGAGACACAGGGGTGACTGAAGGAACAATAGCACTGAGCCCTAAGCTGTGTCTATCAGAGGAAGAGGCTTGGGGGAGAAATATCTGCATAAAGTTCTTGCAAGTAAAGATGGCATTTCCATCAAACTGTAGGGCTAAAACAGACCTTGTTCACAGCTTCCTCCTTCTCACCGCACCATCCACTCCCCCAAGAGTCACTAATGGCCGTGACAGAAACAGACATATGTTAATTTTTCTCCTTTATATTGTTGTCTCATGTGGAAGGGAAAACGTATGCTATGCCTTGAAAGAATGGCACACCCCCCCCTCCCCCAGAGGGATGCCTTACACTGTACTAGGAAGCTTCTTGCGAAATCTAGACAGTGTATTTAGCAATGTTTTCTGCTTATTTTATAGCCTAACTTGCATCCTGAATATTTTGTCAGCCGATATAAGATACCTACATATTTTGTTTCTAAGTAGAAGAGACGGGGTTTGTTTCTTTCCTTCTGCAGCAACACCCCCTGTGACAATAGCAGGATAGACGTAGCACTGCTTTGAAAGCAGTCATTTATCTGCTTGCTGCAGAGCAGCAGGAGGGAGGGGGAAAAAGCTAGTGGGTTTGATAGAGTACAATACAGTCAAACCAGCACAATACTGAGCATGGTTATATAAAAGCACTCTTTCCAATAGTGATGCAGTTCTCGGATGCATTAAGCTTTTCTCTTGTCGCTGCCTAACCTCAGGCTAACTCAGATGGATGCCATTCATACAGTATTTAGCTTAGGGATCCCTATAGCAACCATCACCATAGTATCTACGGGCATCACAGGTCAGTTAGATAGCAGGCTGAGATGGATGGAGTCTTTTCCCTTTATCTGGTTAGAATTAGTTTGGCTCTGGCATAATTTTTAAGATTACCTAAAAATATCACTCCAGTGGGAATGATTTATCAAAGCATGCACTGCAGACTCTGGCTGAAACATAAGGGCCAGAATAATAATATATTGTAATAAAAGCAATGTAAGGGTACAAGCTGTATTGTTTCCAGCAGGGCTGAGAAGATACAGACAGCAAATGCACTTGAAGTTACTAAAGTGATTGGAAACTCTAAATCTCCAAAGGGAGCACCTGCTTGGACATTTACACTGACAACAACTGAATACAGCCACTAGTCAGGGGAAGTTCATAAGGACTGTTCAACTTTGGTCACCGCAAGAAGTGGGCTGCAGCTTTAGGGTGACCCTGCTCACGGACATAATGCTATACGACAGACTAAGCATATTTCTGAGTCCAACCTCTCTGTGGTAACGGATCCTGCAACTACTTTATCTGCCCTAGGCTTCTGGGAAATGCAGGTGAAATAGTTGAGTTCCTAAAATGACGTTTCCCCATCTGACAACTCTTGGGAAAATAAGGCTGGAAAACTGCAAGTCACATAGTTTCCACTTACCTGATCTGAATCATTGACTGTAATCTTGAGTCCCCTCAAGATTTCACCTTCTGGTGGGTGCTCATACATGGTCAGTTCAAATTTGTTCTGGGGACCATTTTCTCCATAGAACGTTGGTGGATGGTTGTTGAGGTCGACTACCCGTATAGTCACCATGGCAAAAGCGTACACAGAGGTCTCACCCTCCTGACTGACTTCTGTTGCCTGCAGCGGGCAGGAGAGGGAGAGAGAAGAATGATGAGGGTATACTCTCTTTCCTCAGCTCCATGCTTAGGTACTGTTCTGCATGCCCTAACATGCTAACTGGTACAAAGATTCACAGCCTTTTATTTCTCCAGAAATCTCAGTCCATTTCACACTGAAATTTATGAAGATTAGTAGATTATGATAATAAACCAGTCCCAATAAAGCCCCAGTGAAAAAATTCTCCTCCTCATTTTGTGAGCTTTCTAACTCACCCTAGGTGAAAACAGTTCTCTAATGACAGATAATCTAATAGAGGTAAGACAATTGCTTGCCTAAAGTGTTGACAGAATAGAAAAGGAACACAATCTATAAATTTGCTGTGGTACCACAGGTAGTTGATTTTCATGTTGCTGCAAGGACTGCAGCTTTGAAAACTGTGAGAAAAACTGTACTTGTGGTATCTAGGCAAATATTTGAAAAAGTGACACACTTTTTTTTTTGTTTGTATGGGATTTTTTTTGAGATTTAGTCTCTGATTTACAATTCTGCTTTTCTGTCCAGATGAGCTTAATTTAAACTGGATATATTTTGGACAGGCAAACAAACCTGTTTGGCATTTTTCTGAACTGAAAGTTCAAATCTGCCTGGGTTTCAACATTTTCAACACGCAGCCTGATTTGCTGGATTGAACCTAAAACGTTTCTTTTGTCAGGACAGAGACTCCAGCTGGTTTCTTGTAACAAAACAGCTATCTATAACATGGGGTTTTTTTGCTTAAAAGGCTGAAACCCAAAGGCACTAGACTGCTAAATTTCTCTGAAGATGTTAGTCTGGTAACTGAGGTGCCTGTCACTACCTACTCTGGGTAATGCAACACTCTTTTGGTGCCTCAGACAGATTTTTGTCGCCTGCACAAGCTCTGGGTTGCCACAGATATAACTAGGAGAAACAGAAAGGTTTGCAAGGGCTTAACCAGTCCTGTACCCGGGAAGTGCTGGCAGACTGCAGTCAGCCAGGGAGATTAGGGGAAGAAATGGTGTCCAAGTTTAACTCAGATGATGGGTCCTCTATGACCTCCCAGGTTCAGCAAGCTGCTTGAGCTCACTAACAAGAAAGTGCCCTTGGGGATGCTACCTTGGTTCTGGCAGCGTGCAAGCCCCCAGAGCTGCCTTTAGACAACGTCCTTACCATGACAAACTCTTGTGGTTGTATTCTGCGTTTGTTGAAGAGAACTGATACAGTCTTCACAATTTAATGCTACGTTTTTAAATTCTTGGTCTTCAGAAACTGCTTTAAATAATGCCTGTCAGACTGGTATTACACCTCATCAAGGTGTTAGCATGTATTTGTATGTGGCTGATCAGTGCTTCAGGAGTGGATACTGCTAGGACATTGCATGATCTACCCCAGCCCTACTGCTAATCATAGATTTGGCAGTTACCTATCTCATCACATGGAGGTTACAAGACAGTAATTCCCATTTTCGCAATAAAATCTGAAAAAACATAGAACAGATATCTACACGCTATAAAGGATGTTGATTCTCTAGACTCAGAGATGAAATTAGGACAAGATGACTTCATTTGAAGGAAATAATTTAGACACTAAATATCCAAGGGAACAAAAGCACTTTGTTCCATTTTATGCTATCTGGCACTCGGCTCAAATATAGGGGGTAAATATAGGGTTCTAAAACAGGCAAAGCCAGCTATAAACTGAGCTGTATTAGACAATCATGCCTACTCACAGCATTTAAGACCAACAGTCTTCAAGTGGCCACGGAACATACCTGAACTTTTAGTTCATACACTTCTTTCTTGAGCTGATTTGGGCTTTTTATAACAGAAATGGCTCCAGTTGTGTTGCCAATTTCAAATGAATCTTCACTTCCTGCAATAAAACCAAGATGCTCTAGTTACATGTCACACTTCCTTTTTCTGAAAAAGCATGAGCAATCAACCATGCGCTTCATTAAGCATATCTTTGTCCATATGTGTATCCCTATCCATTAGTAGATTTGAAGCTGTGTTTGAAAAGCGAGCAAAGCATTTCTATGCCTGGTCACAGTGAGCCGAGAACACAGATGAGGGCCAAAAGGGGTTTCCTTCCCTAGGAACGGCTCAGTGGAGCTCTGCCCCTGTGGGCATCTGCCCTCACTTTCCCCTTCCAACCCAGGTCAGATTCCCTTCAAGCCTCAGCGACCAGGTGTGCAAATTTGGTTTTCATTTCTATTATGCAGTCTTCTTTATACCCTGGTTTAGATAAAAATAGACATTCCTTATTGTAATTAGCAAATGCATAATTAAGCACTGAAGAACAAGAACATTTCAACTCACTAATATCAGTTAAGGTGAGACATTTGACTACCTAAAAGAAACACAGTCACTCTTTCAGCAGACAGCATCTCTGGAGAAGCATCTTCTGGCCTTAGACATTCAGCTGTTCAAACCCTTTCCGCCTCCTGCAAAGCTGCCCTGAGCAAAAAGGGATTTTTGAGGATCTGGGGTAAAGCCCAGGCTCTGTGCACTGAGGCGGAGTTGGGCACAGGCAGGACAGGGCTGCAAGCTGCCTGCCGCTGCCGACCTAACTCCCACCAACCTGAACCGAAGACTAGGCACAGGGCCGCCATCCCTGGAGACCTGGTGAATTTGCGCTGAAGCAAATACCAGCTTGCAGAGAGGCAGCGGCGCCTCCCCACAATGCCTGCCCCCACCTCGCCATCATGGTCAAAAGCAGGGTGGGGACCAGGGAGGGGACCAGGTGGCGGCTCAGGGGCCTTGCCCTGTCCCCCTGCACGTTACCCCACGTACGGTATCAGCCACAACCTATGCTTGGTGGCAGACCCTACCATTGCAGGGAATAGAAAACCCTTGCAATGAAGAAGACCAAGCCTTCAGAAATAAAGGATGATGACCTGAAAGCCCAGTCATTTATCTTTCTCTCTAACTCAATTCCAATGTTGATTTTTAAACCATCTGATAGTATCCTGTTTTGCTAACACCTGCAGTAACTGCAACTTCATTAAAGTACACTAGACACAACGTTGAACAGATATCGACTCGTACAATGGTCAATTATTAAGATACATTGGCCTGGAAAGCACATCCTGACTGAGAAGCAGCTTAAGTCAATAGTGGTTTTAAGCCACCGTACTTCATGCCATTGCCTAGGTATCACAGGGAAATTAGGAACTCAGGGTATGTAGCATTATGTCTATTCTTTCGTACAGCATGTTCAGAGGACTGGAGCATTTTCTGAAGTTACCCCATACTTCCCAGATGAAAAATACGTATGAGGAATAAATAATCTCCTATTTGTGTGTAGTATTTTCTTGCCCATTGACAACCCAGCCTGCAGGTATCGGAATAATGGCTCGTCACGAGTAATGTCAGGGCCTGAGGTGCAGGGGCAGAAACATACTGTCATCTTTGTTCTCTATTTCTTCTACTTTCTATGCACTAAAAGCATATTTCCTTCCCCTCTTTTCCATTTCACCGTAACAAAATCCTGTGTTAATGTGCATGAGAAAGCTTGCTTTCCATTAAGTCGTATTTTGTGCTACTTATCTGTCATCCCCTTCCATCTTCATTTTCCACTCGTTCCTAATCACTTACTTTTTTTATGCTATAGCACCTTTTTGGTCATCTATTTTCTTTGGAAATTGAATATATTTCCTCGTTAATCCTATTTCCCTTTGACATATTCCTTGGTTCATCTGCCATTTCTCCCTTGCCTAGTATATTTTCATCCCACTTGTTCTTACTCCTCATTCTCCACCTTTCTTTTTACCTTTTCTCCTTTTCCATCTATTCTCTTCTGGAACCTTTTTTTCTCAATGTTTCTACTTTCCTTTTACCCTTTTTCATCTATTCCCTTGCACTGAGGAGAAGGAACCTCAGCTTGGGTCCTATCCCATGTCAAGGCAAAACCTCAGCTGCAGCTCCCTCTGTCCCCACCAGACCTCGCTCTTTAGATCACGTAACGCAATGAGGAACTTTACCGCGTAGCTCTGCAACTGCAGATTTCTCTGATGAAATTTTGGAATCTCTCACACCTGGGAGTTGGGGTGCCCAGTTGCCATGAAAGTCTTGTTTTGGAGGAAGAGAGAACCAAATAAAACTAAAATTGTGGCTTGGAGTTTAGCTAGGAGAAGTTGTTAGCTTCACCAGCTAATGAATCATCAGTTCAGCTAAGTCTCACATTTATGCTATTAAAAGATGTGCGACAGACACTCTCAGAATAGCTGATGAAAAGCATTAATCTTTTGATAGCATCTACATTCTCCCAGTGCAGCGTGCAACCAGGATCTCTTCACTGGTAAGTATCATTTCTTCTAAGAAATCAGAGGTTTGGCCATTTAACCACTTTAAGCACAATATTAATAAACTTCTCCCTCTAAATACCACGTCTGGGTCTCCCAGTGCATTCTCGCGCCTCCCAGATTAAACGATAGAGACGCTCAGTAGCAGTGACTGCATCTTCCTTTACGCTTTCTGAAATGACAAGCAGGCTACTGATGCCTAACAAATCAGCAACATTAATAACTCCAAGCGTAGTTCTGTGAAGCAGATACTAAAACCCAGTGAATCGTATCTTGGCTGTTCTCTGGTAGACAAGGCCCTGGAGTTGCTCGAGGTACCTGACATTATTTCATGAGAGTTTGTCTCAGCTTTATTAAACTCTAGCATATCCCATTCTAATTTAGTGTCAGACCTAGTTTCGACTGCCCTTCAGATTTCATACCAGACAAGTCTACTCACCGTTTACGATGCAGTAATGAATACTGTTAGGCTTTCCTCTGTCTCCATCAAGAGCAACAACAGTAAGGACCTCAGAGCCCTGGGGAGAAAAGGGAAATCACAGTCTGCGTGCTGAGATCAGAGAGCAGTGAAATTGCAACTGCCTATTAATAAACTGAAGTCTTTCTGCAGTGAGGCGTGGGGTGGAGAGTGGGTACTTTTGCTTGTGCTGTATGGGGAGGACAGCAAGGGCCACTGACTCCCACCCAGGAAAAACTCAGTGCTTGGCTTTGCAGAGCAGGAGCTGAATGCTCCTCCTTGAGCCAGCTCTGTGCTGTTCCTACATCAACAGTTTCAGCTGTTCCCAGCGATGTTGCAGCCCATGCACCGTACCTCCATACCAAGCGGGGACATGCTGCTCACTCCCCACGGCCGTGCTGTGTGACCTGCCCTAGCCAGCCTGCTGCCAGCACCACGCCACCACCTGCACCGATGGCAGAGCAACCTGCTTTGGGGCAGGGGCCTCCGCTGCCCCAGGAGGACCACGGCTTGCTGCAGCCTCTGGGCATGCCATGCACCTGCCAAGTGGCCGGGGCTGCTTTGCCCAGTGCCCAGCTCCTCTTGTTCTTTTTTGCAGCTGAGCTTTGGGTGAGCAACAGCAGGAGCACTGCTCTGCTCCCCACGGGCTTCTCGGTGCCCACCACTGCGGCTGTGCCAGCAGCACGGGTGGGGAACGGCTGCAGACCCCCTGTGCCCACGGGTGCCTCAGCCCCAGGGGCTGGCCGGCTGCAGCCACGGCCAAGGACAACTACTTTGAGCCACAGACTTGGGCAGAGGATTTGGTGTAACTAATCCAAAACCTGAGGTTTAGTTTGGGTCACTACCAAGCTGCTGTGTAGGCTCCCAGCAGTAGACACCAGCAGCTGCTGAGGAGTTATCAGGTCATTTTGATCCTCCCTAATTAAGTTCAGAGTGGCAGGGAAAGAAGAGATCACAAAGCAACTTGTCCCACAGAACATTTAGGGCATAAAATTGTGATGAAAATGATGATGATTTAACTGTCCTTAAACCTTCACTGTCTTTCCTTCTGTGCAAGTAACATGGCCGTGGGCCATAAGTACAGAACTTGTGTGCTGGAGACCATTTGCTTGTGTGACTACTCCTATCAACTCAGAGGGATGATGACTGTCAGCATTATAATGCTCACCCAAATGGCAATGAGCTGTGCAATTCAGGCCTCCCTCTGAACTAAAGTGTTACTGTTGGGGGCTGCAATACCAGGGAACATTGAAGTAACTGCCAGTTAATCACAAATGGCAACAAGGAACATTTTCACGACAACACTTGAGTGAATTTTTCAGACAAGACCAAGGTTCTGTTAGAGCTACTGGAAATAGAGAACTGTATTTATTATTATTTATGCTGGAAGCTGCAATAAAATCTGCCTACTGGGCAAAATGCAGTGCAGTCCCTTTGAAGGTGACAGAGTACTTGTAAATCCTGACAGCTCCACCAAAGAGAAAAGCAGCAAGCTTACAAAATTAACACCAAACGTGTAAACAACACTAAAATTAGCTAGTGCATCTCTCTCTGTGGAGTTCATTCTAATAGCAAAACACACACTGAGAAGGACCAGTTTGTGCTTCCATCATTATAATATCATAATGGTGTAAGTTATGAGCTCAAGCTGGATGTAATTAACGTTTATTGACTTCCATTTCCATTGTAAACACTAACTCCTGTATGCACCTGATAGTTATTTCAAGATCTATATATAACTATGCAGAATAAATCAATATACATAATATCATTCATTCCAAACATCTGCAAAGTACACACTTCTCTGCCCTGCTGAAATGGAACAGCCTATGCACTGAGCTCCAATATACAGTCGTGCAGAGGCTGCAGTGTACAGGACAGAAAGGAAGGACGTGATTTTTCCTCAAGGGAAGATCAGGTGAATGGCATGCAATCACACTGCCAAAGAGATCTACAGTCTAATGTTGGATAATTTCATGAGTAGATACCATTTCTCATAAGTATGATGAAAAATTTAATTAAATCTTATGTATCAGGGTGAAAGCTGATCCATACACAATATCATGCCACAGAGAAAATTAATTAGTCTGCAGCTTCAAGAATCCGATGTGGCAGAAAGCATCATGGTGGATATAATAAACTCATTTGCTAAGCTGTACACTTCCTTTTACGCAAATCCGCCATTAGGCATTTCTGAAGTGATGGCACAGCCAGAAGCTCCACATACTCCTTGGATTCTGTGTCTGTGGTGGATATCAAGTGGTATCTTCAGCAGCGGACATCTGCCAAGAAATGCAGTGTCCCCACTCATAAGTGGTTTTCTTAAATATGTCCCTGCTTGCCTGATGATCCGGTGGTTTTTAGCCCTGGGAGGATTGGTGGCCCATTCTGCCTACCTAGCCATCACTGAGCAGAAAGCATCCTGCATTTTGGGGATGTCAGGATTGCTTCTCACCACAGCTATGTCCATGGGACAGCACAAAGAGTCTAGAGTATTTGCGCATGAATTGTCCCCACACCTTGCATAACCAGTGTTGGTACCAGACTGCTCAGCTAGGAAATAAAAGCACCACACAGCATACAAACACACAAAGGCTTCAAGCATGGTGTGTTTGGGTGAGGTAATCGGCAACCTGCTTGAGCCTTCAGCCAAGTGCCTCTGCAGGTCTCAGCTGTGGAAGGGCTTCTAGTCACTGGCTGGGCTTAGACCAATGTAAATGGGCAGAATCCTTTTCGACTTTAGTGGCAGTAACAGGAAGCCTTGCCTGGCAAATTTGCAATGGATGTAAATAAGAACAAGTCTGAGATTTGGTCAGTTGGCTCATTTCACCTGGGAGTCAAAGCAGAGTTTAGGTCCCCATTTCCAATAAAGTCTGTGCTAGAAACCGTAGGGTCATCTGGACTGAGATGTGAGAGGTTGCACTTGTTGTCCCACAGGTGAAAACGAGCACTTACTGCGAGCGTATCCTCATAGACATAGCCGTAGTAGGGAGTCCCAATGAACATGGGAGGGGTGTCCTGAACATCCTCCACGTTGACAGTAACAGTTGTTGTGGCCGAAAACACTTTGTTGTCTCCCCTGAGCTTACCACCACCATCCTAGAAGAGAAGTCATCATCAGGTACCTCTGCTGAAACACGTCTGCAAATCAGCTTATGGCATCGCATGCACCTCATGAGCCTTCAGGAGCACGTCCCAGGAATCCCTTCTCTCAAGACACACATTAATCTCTACTGCCTTATTCCCTTCTCTTCCATTTGTCCTGCTCCCTCTCTGGTTAGGAAGACAGCTTGCAGCGTCTCAGAATTAATTTCTTATATTAAGTGTTTGTGCCAATATATGCACTCCTACATGGTCTGTTATCAGCAACACAGGGGACAGAGAATTCAAGGGGCTTTTGAGGGAAAAAAGAATGATAGAAACTAATGCAACAAGTTCGTGATTAAGGTCTACAGCTTTTCACCCCACATACAGTCTTGTCATACACAACGTGCAGTAGCAAGGCAGTGCATTGCTAGGGTGAAATTAAAACAGTGGCCATGATCAAGGTCTCCCAGGGACTCCTACGTGATAGAGTGAAAGCACAGAGGAGCTAAGCAGCCAAAAACTGCTAGATAGCCACAGTGTATAAATAATCTCCAAAGACTTGATGACAATCAACGCTGCTACTGATACAGCAGAGCCAATTAGAAAGATGACTTCCAATTTCAGAAGCTTTTAACACCCTCAGTCTCAGAGCACTCCTGGAGGGCAGTAGCCATGCTGGTGTAGAAGATTGTGACTTGTTCAGCATGTCTGCTGTACCAATTCTAAAAGTTCCACTTTTTGGAGAAGTCATGCTCATTGTTTTTTCCTTCTTACTGTCCCAAAGGCAGCATCTAAGCCAGATTTTGTTACTTATCCTCATGAACTTTGTCTAAATAAATACATAAAAACTTACGTATGTTTTTCATAAAACATGAGAAAAAGTCCCCATAAGTTACAACAAAATCGGCCTCTTTCCACCCATGCAAGTCTGTGTGTGACAGGTCCCCGCCGGATCCTGAAACACTTTACTCCAGAATCCATAAACTTTTAATGCCTGTTATGAATCCTCAGCCGCACCACAGGCGCACCATTGCCGAGGACAACAGTGGCAAGAAGGGATGTGACCAGAAGTATTTGCAGGATTTGGATAAACTCCTGCCACAAGGCAGCAGGGAAGTGAAAGAAACGTCCACAAATATTCCCAGAAATGCAGCCCATCGCTCGTGCTGCAGCGGGTCGGGCTGTGCCCTGTGCCTTGCCGCGGGCAGTGCCTGCCTGCCAGGGCTTCACCCTGGTTGTGTCAGGGAGCCCTGGGCACCGGCGTCTACCCAGAGGGTGATGCCTCTCGAAGCCGGGGCTGCGTACACCAACCCTTCACTTTAGGTGACTCTCCAAATGCACAGGTGGCTCTCTGCAGCGGGGCGCTCTATCCTGGTACCAGAGCCTGAGCGAAATGTGGGAAACCCACTCCCAAATACCTCCAGACGCTGCCCAGCAGCAGATGCCGGTCCCCTTTCCGCCCTCACTTTTCCATGTTCCCTCCCACACCTCCAGACGTTTACAGAGGGAGCGACACTGCTGCCTCAGCGTTATGCTTCGTGTTTCAGCATCCCTTTGAGTCACACTTGCATTTGAACTGATCAGCCCCACTCAAATACAACAAATAGAACCCCCTGCCTCCTCCAGCTTCAGAGAAAAGCTTTCTACCTTGGCTATGACGACAACAAAATGCGTTCTCGATTTCTCGTAGTCCAGGGTGACCCCTGTTTTGATGCGCAGGACACCGCTGTGACGGTCTATGGTAAACTTATTAGCATGGAAGTTCTAGAAGAAAGGAAAAGAAGAAACAGCAAGAGATTACGGGTATGGAAATAAGATTGCCGTAGCGATTCATCTTTTATTTCATCTGCTAAGGGAAAAGACTAGAATAATGATATGGTGTGGGTGAATAATGTATTTGATGAATTTCACCGCGGTGTGTTTATGAACAATTCATGAACCAGCCACGGGTCTCTCATTATCCAGAATAAATCAGTTACCTGCAATGTAGATTTTTTTAATCTTTTAGTATTTCATTGTGAAATCTTTAACTTTGGTTAATGCAGTTCATTGCATGGAAAGAGGTAGGGAGGCTTAACAGAAAAAAAGGTGAGAGGAAAAGGAAGAAGCAAAAAGGTGGTATCTCTTAGCGTTTCAAAGTTCTACTAGCTTAAAAAAAATATCAGGAGGCTTGCATGCATAGATTACTGTCAATAGAGTTGTGTTTTGGTGATTACTGTGATATACAAATAAAACCTAAAAGGCATGTGATTGCCAAAAAGGCCCCAAAACTGTCTCCCTCCATTCTCTTGGACTGAAGGTATCTACAAACACACCTCCATTTGGGCATCCATACACAGTGGCCGCTGTCGGATAATCTTGGCCTTTTCAGTAGACGTCACCACCTGCCTACATCAGACTTTTGGGGAGGTATTTTTCTGTGTAACTTGACAATTCCCAGCAACTGTGCCAAAAGACACAGGAACATTTTTTCAACAAATATACGTATTTAGTATCCTTTTTGCCACCCGAATATATTGACTAGCCACAGAAGTTTAAAATTGTAGTTCCTTGGCTTCAGAGTCTATCAGCTTACTGGAAAAAGCCCTGCGCAAAATTGTGTCCTACACACACGGTATTTTAAAAGGATCATAACTGGTGCAATTAGTACTAAATTTCAATAAGGCACTCAAGGTGTTCTTGCACAGTATGTCCAAGCTCTTAACAGGGTTAGCTTTAGTTTTATGTAAGTATCCTCATATTTGTATGCAAAGTAAACATTGCAACAAATTGCCTTTGGTTTTGCTTCCTGTTGCCTCCTGAATAAGGGGAACTGCAGCTAATCTGGAGGAAGCTGCTCCTAGGAAGAAGGAATTTGAAGGGTGTAACGCCAAAAGTTTCCCTTTTGGCATGCAGCAGGCCTGTAATACAGCACTTCAGTTGTGAATACGGAGCCCTTTCTGTTTCTCACTGGGGGGGGGGGGGGGGCAGCTGAAAGGCTGGCTTCAGGCAGGCATGGCTTTGTCCGTGAGACTTGGTACCTCCTATTTCACACTGCGACCCAGCGCGCAGCTCCGCACCAGCCAGCTACACCGAAGCGCTCATTTGGGTTTCCAGTGCATTTTGCTTTCTAAAGCGAGCTGTTTCACGCTTCAAAAATCCCACATGCATATGAGATTACAAGTCAGACTTGCTCTCCCCGTCACTCCAAAGAAAGGGCCAGTAGGAGCCCTGCTGTGAGGAGTCCTGCTGGCCAGCACAGGAGTGACAGTGGCAACTCCAGCTGCTCCCTCTGCCTGCCGGGCTGCACCCGGCTGTTTGCAGTCAAGCGACACCCGTTCTCCCAACGCTCGCCTTCTTGTGCGCAGCACAGATTTGGTCCTACAGGCACTAGCAGCAGGCTCAACCCTCAAATTATTTTTAACCTGATTTCTGAGAGCTCAATAAATGACAGATGTTTTTTGAAGGTACAGGTAATACCTTACCTGCAAGAAGTACGTGATACTTCCTCCAGAACCTGTGTCTTTGTCCACTGCCTCAATCTTAAAGATGCTGCTGCCGGAGGGAGTGTTCTGTGACCAGAAAGAGTTACCAGAGTCACACCAGAGTGGAAAAGCAGGTGAGTTAGAAGAAATGAAAAATAAGCATGCAAGAAGGCAGAAAAAGAGAGTGATGGCAGAAAGAATATAAATTCATTGAGGGAACCAGAGAGCAGAAAGAAAAGAGGGAAGAGATTAAAGATGGAGAAAACTGGGGAAGAAAAAGAAGGGAGAAACACTTTTCGGAATAAAAATGACAAAATCTCAGCAAAGATAGAACGCATCCTATTCCCACTGAAGTAACTTCTGAAAACTGCCAATGACTCACATCTTGGAGCTTACCCAGAAAATAACACCCCTTAAGTACCTACAGACTCATTCCCCAAGTCTGCAGTGAGTACTCAGTATCTACCCAAACCCTAAAACAATAGAATGCAAGTTAGTCCTGCACATCTTGTTCTTTTACCAAAAACATATTAGCTCCTCTTTACGTCCTATTGAAATATAGTTCTAGTATGCAAAGGAACTTCACCAACCTCTGGGACTTGGACTATGTAAGGTGTATTGATGAACTCCGGGCTCTCATCATTAGCATCCATTACAAGGATCCTGACTTTTTCAGAAACCTGAAGTAGAATATGGAGAACATATTATGACTCAGGCTAATTTTTAACACTTAACTGTTCATTTGCCTACTACGGTGTAGTCAAAGGCAATGAAAAATTGTGTTGTAATAGAGTATTTTTGCACTACTGAATCTAAGCACATAACAGAAAATCCCATAATCCAGAAGAATTTTCTTTGTGGAGAACAACCAGACATCTCCAAACTAAATAGGGGGTCTTGAAGTGCTTTATACTTTACAGATTTGGGCTGATTTTCAAAAGTTTTCTTCTTTATGGCATTCAAGAGACCATGATGTATTTTATGAGAATATACAAAACACTGTCAGTGTCTTTTGTACAGACAGAAAAGAGCATTCATTAATGCCTATTTTGATATCATGATACTAGGTTAATAGCATGCATAATTTGGATGGGCAAATACATGCTACTAACATGTAACAATTCATCTTCAACAAAATGCATGTCCTCTTTCTAAAAATACAGAAGCAGGCATATTTGACCAACAAAACTTCCTAGGTGCGTCCAAGTGGACACGTGGATGAGATCCCATTATTTCCTATTTACAGAGGCTGCCAGGGCAGTTGTGCCTGTGGGATGCTGGCACCTCCCAAACATTTGTTGTAGTAATCTCACTTAATCTGTTTGAGGTGAGGAAGAACTCTAGAGTTATCCAGTCTTGCGGATAGCAGAAGGGTCCCGCTTTTGTGACACCTTTAGTGATGAAGCCCAGGCCTTCTTTTCGACAGAGTAATATCCTGGATGGGACAGCATCTGTCTGTAAACTGGAAATGCCAAGGGAATTTGTAGAGCTAGGCTTGTGCAGTGCCTCAGGTAAGTCCTTCATGATTAGGCACGATCAAAGTTTTATTCTGCAGCAGGCGAGAAAACTCCCATCACCTTTGCCTAAGCAAATCTTCTTAATGTCATGCCAGAGAAACATTGCGGGGGTGGAGGGACAGTCCAGCTCTTGGGTGTCCAACAACTGGTTCCTATAACGTCATGCATTTCTCTAAAAAGCCTCCAGATATTTCTTAGGTATGAATCCTACTGAGCTGACAGTGAAAGTTCACAGGAAGCTGTGGTAATGCTCAGGCCACTAAGACACTCTTTCAGCTTGCACGACATTGGAATTGTCCTCACGTAGCTGAGCAAGGAGCAGGGGTGAGACTTGAGCTCCTGGGAGTTCACTGGCTCTTGAAACAGGAGGTAAGACTCTAATAAGATTATGTTTTCTGGTAAAATGAGATAGTCCCTGTAAGGTAATTTAATAGGAGGAGATATGTGGGGACAGACAGTTTGATAAACTACAGCATATTTCAATACTTACTGTACTCAGGCCATCTGAAATGCGGACAATAACTTCAATCTCATCTTCCTTCTGCAAACCAAGAAAATGCCTTTGTTAGAGAGATGGTGTTTGCCCCGATTGGAAAAGGGACTGCAGATGTAAATGCGCCTCAGCAGGTAGATCAAAGTAACAACTAATACCACCAAGCCATCAGAGCAGAGGCCAGGAAGCCCCCCCAGAGGCTCCAGCTGCTGGGCTGCTTGGACTTTGTGTGGCTACTGTCAAGAGATGGTTGGTCTGGGAAACCCTGTTGTCCTGTAAAGCGTGAGTGAAAATCAGTCCTCTTTTTCAAGAAACACTCCCTAAAAAGGCAGGATTGCTTCAAAATTCCTCGGTCTCAGTATACAGGATTTTGAAGGGTTTACCAAGTACTGCGTACCCTTTCTGCGAAGGAGACGTGAAGGGTTCAATGCCTGTGATCCAGAATAAGGCTGCCTTTGGGCCATTGTCACTGGGAGCACCTTTAACCCACACGGTTACATGGGCTAAAGGACTGTGATGTAGCTAGAGAGGCATCCCAGAACACTGCTTACACAGACCTCTTCCTCCTGATGACGGCAGAGTCCCCTGGCTGAAGGCCAGAGGACTGTAACCACCCCTAAGCTCTTGGTGGAGTGCAGGTGGGGGGAGACAGGGGTAAGGAGTAAAGTTCTCTTTGCCGCAAGCTGGACAGACAGCTGCCAAAAAATTTGATAGCAGTGTCAGTGGCACAAGTCAACTGGAAAACAATATGATGAGTGAAGCATAATGTTTCAGAATTGCAAAGTATACTACACATTTCAGAGGCAAATACATCGGCATTGTCCCTCAGAGCCACAGATCAAATTAAATGGAAGGAAATTCCACAAACACATGGAGCGCTGCCAATTTCAGTGTACCTCTCTGTCGAGCTCCTCGATCAGCGTAACATTTCCAAGGTCCTCATCAACAGAAAAGTAGCGTCTTGATCCAGCTTCATAGGCCAGGCCGTACGTCACGGGATCTCCTTCTGGATCACTTCCATTCAGAGTGTACACATGGGTACCTGAAAAATCAGTGTCCATCAGCATTTCCCTGTGGTTACTTCAGTCAGTGAATGTTTCACTGGCGTGTTCCTTAGTGACTGAGCTACCTGGCAGCAGGCAAAGCTCTTGTGAATCAAATCCACTTACTGAGACATACGGAGAAGGAGACAGGTCAATAGCCCCGATTGCCACTTTTCAGCCTACTGGTTAAACTGAGTTTATCAGCGCTCGTTTCTCTCACCTCAGGCCCTTCCCTGTGGAACTGCGCCTAGATCAATACTGTTCACACCATGGCGTTTGCACAGATGACAAGCTCTTGGCTAACTCTCAGCCCCAGTGAGTCAGAAGCGATGCTGATGTACGACTGGGTGACAACCTCAGCGGCACCAAAATGCCCTCACGCACCTCTGCTCTACGGTAACAGTGGAATTGCAAGCGAGCAGGCAGAGGATCCAGCAGTCCAGAGCTCCCACAACACTGGACCCCAGCTCTGAAGCTCAGGAGACACAAGCGCATTTGTGGCTTTTCCATTTTCAGAACTAGTAGATGCAAAAGTCTTCTTTCCTACTTCACTCCCCCTCATTAGCTCCCTCTCATTAAATTCTCTGACACACCCACTCACGCTCATACCCACAAAGAAATTCTCCAAACTCATCAATGTATTTCTTTCACAAGCTGGGGAAAGAGAGGTTGTTAATTCTATTTTTGAACATTTGAGAAATTGGTGCCAGTTTTTCCAGTAAACTGACTTTGTTTATCAGAAGTCATACTTCCTGGGGGAGTTATAACACCCACGTTTGCAAAACATGGTGACGGCTTATTAGTACTATTTTTTTAAACTTACATGTCTGTCATTCTACTGTGCATTAATATATTCATCCAAATAACTTCAAGCACTTTACAAATACCAGTTAACTGAGCCTGAAATATAAACCGCTGTTGTTTCCTTCCGATCCGCTATGCCTTGGGTAAGGTACCTGAGATACTCAGAACAGAAACTCTGCCTTACATCCCACAAAGCTCTCTGCACTGGAAATACTGTGGCTGAGCAGCTCACTGGTTAGTAGGGAGTTTGGCTTGTGCATGGAACACAAAGATACAGTGGAAGGATCCCTGCTAAGAAGGTTAGCAGAAAGTTAAGGAAGAACACAGTTAGCAGAAGACTCCAGTTTTAAACTGCTCTGGCCTTGAGTTTGAGAGATTTTTAGTTCCGTACTCAAAAGCCGTAATCTTTTCCTCATATACCCTCTACAGTGACAGTGGAGTGTTTCAGTGACCAGACCGACACGCTTCTATTTAACTCGAGCTTTGGTCGAGGTCCTGCCCACAGTACAGACAGGTCAGCTGCTTGAACATTTCCTCAGTTTTGCAGTGCAGCCTTCCACTCCTCGTTTGCTTATTCCTTGGCATGCAAAATGTAAAGTAAACAGATTGGTGGGCTTAATGGACACACAATGTCCAGGCATCAGCGGTGATATTCAGAAAACAAGGCTGTCTTCTTTGCATAGCAAGAAATTATGCCAAGCCACATGGGATCTGTGCTCACTTATGAGTAAACTCTCCTATGATAATTACCAAGGCAATATTGGGGTGACTTTACGCAGAAACACGTTCCCATTGCAAATACCAGTGGGCCCACAGGAGCACAAACAACAGATCCTGTTACGAGCCAGCTCAGCCAGGTAACAAATAGTCAAGATCTGCAAAACTGGTTCACAAAGCTACAAAACACTTTCCACATTTTTCGGAATTTTCCCACAAAATAGAGTAAAAAATAACAACACACCTGTAGCCGAGGTCCCCCAAAATTATTAGGGAACGACAATGAGCAGTCCGATGAGATGCTTTTCTGATTGTAACAACTGAACTGTGTAAGTACAAAGAAATGCAAGGAGAGGAATAAACTGGCACTGATATAAAATCATGTCCTGCAAGGACACCTGCCTCCTGGTACAGCTGTCTACATAAGAGATGGAAAATTGAAGACCGTTGAAGGTTCTGCAGCACCAGCGCTGGCTGCATGTATTCCTGTTTTTCAAAAGCTTTGCCTTACTATCACAGCTGGGGCCAAACCGAGAATTCAGGTGTCAACTGTCAGCACCTCACCGATGTCATTATCAATACAGCACTTCTCTTCAGCCTTTTCCAGTCATTAGCAGTTTTTCCTACCTAGTCGCTTTTCTCCCCTTGCTTTTAGTTTTTCCTGCCCCTTCCCCTTTACACACCACTGGCTGTCCTGCCTGTTTCTAGCCAAGGCGGATGGCTGTGGAGCTGCCATGTAGAGCAGAAACAGGACGGACACCGCAACCCACATCGGGGGTCTCTCGGAGCCTGGGGGCAACAGCCAGGCACAAGGTCGAGTGCCGTGAGTGGGGCTGCCCTCAGCTGCCGACGGAACAAGAACTGCAGAGCACTCCTCAGGTATGGCAGGGCACGTGTGGGGAAGAACAGACTGCGAAAGTTTAGGTGAATACATTGGGACCTGGGCTTGCTCTCCTGATCACACAATTTTCTCTCCTACGTTTTCCTGGAATTCTTTTATAAGGAAAACAGGATTTTTCTTGCTGCTAAATATGAGAAGAAACATTGATATTGGTACAGACTGAAATTACTGAGGTTTCTGAGCAAGTAATGAAGGACATCATTGACCTTTACACTGGACTGTTTGCTTCCTACCTAAAGCTGATGCTTCTTCATTTTTCATAATATGGGACACTTGTGTGCCTTTTAAATTGGACTGTGGACCAAAATTTTTTTTCATAGCTTATTATTATTCCTAATTTTTTTCTGAATTGTAATTTCACTGCACAGTACTCTCCATATCATTAACACCCCTGGGAACACTTCTCAGAAGAGTGTTAATGCCAATTAAAAATCTCCTCTCAGTGTGCTATCTCTAACGGTTGAAAAGGACGTAAATGGAAAAGCAGCTAAAATCTTATCAGTGAGTATGAAGAAAACAGTCTCTCCCTGTCAGAAAGATAAGGGAATAGAAGAGCCCGTACCTGGGGATATGGCAAATGCCGTGTGAGGGCCCCAGTCGGCAGAGCTGGATGCTCCTGGTACCTCGCGGATCGTGCAGCAGGCTGGGGTGGGCAGGTCTGGGGGAGTGGCCCACTGCTCCCTGCTACAGCTGCCTCCCGTGAGCCACACCAGGATTTCACTCTGCTTCCCTATTCCATCTTAAAAATTGTTTGCTCTTTGCTCCTGACACTAAGGCTGAACGGCTATCCCATGATGCCATTGCTCCATTTTACTTCATTTCTGACTTAAATTTATTCCTGACCAGCCTCTGCCCATGTGCTCTGGGGCTGGTGTTGCCCTTTCACTGAAGATATGCTCTCCCTCTCTGCTCTGCGACACTTGGCGATCAAACCCCCTCCCTGCCAAGTTAAACGAGCCAAGCACATTTTGGGCTCATGCTCAGTCTCCCGGTTGTCTTTGCCACCACAGCTGACATCTGTTAACAAGATGCTGAGAGGGACATCCGTGGCCATGCTCCCAGGACAGGGCACCTCTGCTCCCAGTGTCACTGCAAACACCATCTCGCCCAGGGTTACGTGCCTGCTGTCCACCTGTCTCAGCCAAAAGCCCATTTCCCCAGCAGGAAAGCCGATGTCAGTTAACACAGAGCCTGCAGATGGACGCTTTGCGCTCCAAGGTCATGCAAAGCAAAGGGAAGCTCAGGATCCTGGAGGGCATGGACCACACACTAAGACTACCTCAAAACCAGCTCCTTTCCCACTCCCTACCAGCTACCGCTCTTTCCCCAGCACTGCCAGGTGACTCCTGCTCCCCCCCTGCACACCGCAGTGGCCGATGAAGCGGAGGCACGGCCTGGACTGGCATCCCCAAAGCCACGGCGGCTGCAGCAGCAGCACAAATGGCCCTGGCACTGCAAGTGCCTGCGGCAGGGACAGGGAGGTATGGCGGCAAGCGCTCAGCACAGGGCCCCAAACACTACTCCACCCGCAGCAGCGGTGCGTCCCTGTGGCACCCACAGCGAGGAGAAGCCACCTGAGGGCAGTTTTCTGATGTACCTCCAGCTTCTGTTAGAAGAATAAAAACAAAGGCGAAGGCTGTAAGACCTGCGAGCCCCCGGCGCACCGCTGCGCAGTGCTGTACCATGCAGGGCTCCCCGTGCTGCGCAGCGAGGCGGGAGGCAGGCTGTGTCTAACGGTGTTGGTCCAGCAGCTCCTAGCTTTCCTAGGGGGGAGATTTTCATTTCTGCAAGAAGCTGAGTAGTTTTACACCTTTAAAAATTTAGCCTTCCCAGAGTCATCTGGATGCGAGGTCTTGGTGGGTCTCTAGATTTCAAGATGCAGCTTGGACTAAACTGTCCATGTCTGTGTCCTTGCCAGTCAGAAAGGAATTATCATTTACAAAAAGCAGCATGTTAATTCTTTTGCTGAGATATTTTTTTGTGACAAGGAGGGCTGAAAATAAACTGTGGGCAGAAAAAATTCCTTGCAGGTCCCGCAGCTACTGTGCCTGTGGCGAATACAATACAGAAACACATACACAGAGATGGCAGAGTGCCAGGGAGGGATCACTGAGCACTGAAGGAAGGACTGGGAAACACATTAGCAGGGACTCTCAACAGTTTGGGGACCATCAGTTGGATCAGGGTGATAGAAATGGGGAAGGAACAATGGGTACCAGAGGGGACAAGAGTCTCTCCACAGCCAGTTGTGAACAGTGGGAAGAAACAAGACCAGGAGCGTGTGGGAACAACAGGGCGAGCTTGAAGGATGGAGAGATGTGAAGTGGTGGGTCAGCCAGGGGTAAGTAGCTGGCAGATCAAAGAACTACCTCTGCAAACTGGCTGTTAATGGAGAGGAATGCATACTCGTTGGGGGCATGGGGAAAAAAAGAAAGGAAAACTGCGAGGATGAGGGGCACGCAAAGATCTCCAAAGCACTGACGATGCTTGGGCTTTGAGAGAGTAATGAACTTAGGCCTTCTGCGTACGCTTCAATCCCTTGCTCTGCTGCTGTTCTCAGTCCCGCTCTGTCCCCACTATGAGGGCTTACAGGGATTAATGAGGTAAGATGAAACAAACAACCCGAAATAGCATCCTACACATGCCTTAAGACCCTCATTAGGAGCACACGTACATTTTGTATGTACACAGGCAGCTCTTCGCAAAGAGCTGCTCCCCCACCTGCCCTGCGGAACAGCCACACGAGCTGCAGCTGCTATTTCAGTTCTTAACTTTTCCCATTCTTCTTAAATCTGGCACTGAAAGGGGCTGCTGTTCTGGCCCTTCTTACCTCGAGGGGTCTCGTGCTCTGCAGCAATAAACAGGATCTGGGAATCTGCAGACACTTTCAAGCTTTCACACAAGAATACTGTTTGCTGTTTTTATGATAACTTATGTCACAATGCATGTATCTTGGTAGATCACAATGATCTACAACTAAGCAAAATTTCACAAGGAAAAAGAAAGTAAAGGATGGTATGAGCATGATAACATGATTTTCTTAAATTTGATGCATTCCTGCAGCTGCAGCGCTGCAATTTCTCTTTCTACAGTCACGTAGAGAATCCATTGTCTCCTTTTGGTGCTCCAGAAGGTTGCACGTCCCTTGCCTACAGATGCCTGAGAATATAACTAGCAGATGCCACTTTGCCAACTGCTTGTAATCTCAGCAGCGCCAAAGACTGTAAAATTCCTGGAAGTTTATTAAAGCTGCTGTCCATGGCATTGCTCACATCAGGCACCGGCTGCTGCCAAGAAAAGCATCTTGCCTATGACTCCAAATTTTATGTAAGCCCAGGGAAGACCGAATGGCAACCTGCCCATTTTCGCAGCACCTAAGCCTGAGTGAAGCCATCCAGAATCAAACATATGAAGGTTTTAATTCCCCTGTTCTGTCACTGATCATCCTGCTCAAACTGAAAGACGACTGCTGGAGTGAGGATTCTTGGGACTGGCCACCAACATGGGAAACCAGATGCCTTCTCCTCCTTCCGGAGGATGTCAGGGCAGAGGGATGAAAAGTAATAGCCTCCTCTGCGGTGTGAGGGGGGCCCTTACGGGGCCACAGAAAAGGGCCAGCCTGGTAGCCATTTAGCATGGGCAGTGTGTGAGTCCGCAGCAAGCTCTGGCATGAAACTCTGACTGTGGTCTGACACGTACACTGGTCATCTTTGCCCTGCGCAAAGCCAAACGCACACGCAGCACTGTGGCCCCAAAGCATGGGTACCATTCCTGCCCTCCCGTGGGAGCCTCTCTGCCAAAGCATCCCCAAGGAGCGGCTGTGCCGATGTGGGCAGTGCGTAGTAGCAGGAGTTTGCACCAAGCAAATCCCGAGAAGCCATGCACCAAGGGAACTTGCCAAAGTGCTTTCAGAAGACAGGACACTGTGGTACTCGCAGCTTTTAGTCAAGGTGTTCTGTGAATTAGCCCAAAGAAACACTGGCAGCTGCCCAGCAAAGCTACCACATTTTGATTTCTAAAAAGTAAGGTCTTATCTCCCTTTCTGAAGGGTTTCTCTAGGCCTTTTGCAAAAGCCTAGACTCAACACTTCCTAACCTTTCACCTCAGAGAAATGCTTTTAGTGGCACCTTTGGAGCTCTAAGCCAGAAGGTGCTTTTCTTTTGTCTTTTAAAGCACGTTTATACAGCAAATTAGAAGTACAAGCCAGCCAATGTAAACACATTCTGGATGAAGCCAGCAGGCATGAGTCACACCAGCACTGAAGACAGAGCAGCTTGAGCTTCAGCACTGCTGCAACCAAAGCATAAACCCTCCAGGGACCTCTACGTACCTAGTCTAGTTGCTAACGTTACCATAGCACGTGTGAAAGCCCGTCACATATTTGTCATTATTCTTATTCAGGCCAGTTACAAGAGCACTAACACAGGCTCTGATCCCTCACACTGCTGCTTTGCTGACAAGGCATGCACGTTTTCCTTCTTTGCCTGCCTGGAGTCCCAGATCAGATGCACTGGGTCCCAGCGCTGGAAAATTACTGCTGTCCTTTGCTGCTGCAGGGAGTGCTGTCACCTGAGACACCGCGTGGCCCTGCGGTCCTGATAGAAGGACGTCTTTGCCTGTGTTGCTGCTGCGTGCCATCTCCAGCTCCCCATCCCCAGGCAGGAGGCTGGAGGTTCCCAGCTGTGGCAGGGAGAGGCGGATGCTCTGTAGATGCCTGCGAGCTGGCACCACGCCAGGGGACAGGAGTTCGATGGCAAGCCGGCGCGTTGTACTGCTTGCGGTTTGAGCGGTTGAATTGGCAAACATCACCCCAAACAAACCGAGTCGGGGTCCCATTTTGCAGCTCCCTGGGCTTACGAGCCTTACCTACCCTACTAGACAAGCGATTGTGCCGGCTAATCTTACTCCAGCAATCAGCAGGGCTGTCCAGATCACTAAGGCCAAGCGAGTGTGGTTTCCATGTGACTTCAGGCAGAAGTACAGCAAAAATCGCAGCTCTTTGGGCTGCCTCTGGCTTTTGCAAGTGCCACTACATTACTGTTGGCCTTCAGCCGAGGTTTCCATTTAAGCTTGACCAAGCTTATAGCAAAACCCTGCTGCATCAGAAGCAAGCTCTTTTTCAGTTCATCGGCTAGATGCGTCACTTCTGTGCTGTGTGCCGCCTTCTCCCCCTCCTGTTCTCTGGTTAAGCAGGCAAAGGAGAAGTCGCTGCTTCCCAGCCACCCTCTCCCCATCCCCTAGCATGCCCGGTGTGGATCTTGGCTGGCATTAACACAGATGGGCCAGAAATGGAGACTTGGAGCAAACCCCAGGCAGCTGCCTTCCAAAGCAGTGAGTGATCCCTGGTCACTTTTAGGAAGGCAAAGATGGCAGCATCAGTCTTCCAGAAGAGGCTGTTCCCTCTGGATCCTTCCCTCACCTCCCCAAGCTGCCCAAGCCCTGGGAGGACAGGGGTTTGGATGCACCCCTCCATGCAGCCATCTTTCTCCTCTGTGCATGAGGGTAATTAATGGGTGCTTTGGTACCCAATTTGCAATAGCTAAATACTCTTCTGATTTAGCCCATAAAAGCTACAGACAAACAGGAGCAAATCCTAAACAAAACCACAGAGCGATGTTTGAAGAAAAGGTAGTGTTCATCACTGTAATGTATTTTACATAAATTTTTTTAAATGTTAGGAAATTATTCTTCCCCGTGGAAAATACAGATTATAAATCACCCTTCTGTTCTTAATTTTTCTTAATGCAACTACAGTTAAAAGAAGCATAAACAGACCTGCCTCAAAACGCTGAAAGCTGAAAAATATACTAGTTCTTGAATTTTCAATAAAACAAAACTAAACCTTTTTAAAAAACATCAGTTATTTAGACAAAGCTGTTTTCACTCCATCTAGAAACATTTTCTACTATTTGTACTGTAAACATGAAAAAAATGGGATAACTGTTCAAAGGAAATCATCCTTCTGTTACTTTTTAATGCATAGCTTGCTCTTCCCAAGGCTGATAAAATTATTAGCAACTAGCCTTTCTTCTCATAAGCATTTACAAAAGTTGTAAGTAGTCCCTCGCCACCATGGATTTATTTCTGACCCCGGAAGGTCTGTGCCTTGATACTGTGAATATGCTGGTGGACCAAGAAAAGGAGCTAAAATGCATGTTTTAAATTACAGCTACAATTCAAACAGGTCATTTTAAATTGAGGCTGATTAAAAGCTTGAGAGAAAAACATTAAAGACCACAGTATATAATAACAACTTACAACCAAACAGATGTTGCTAATCAAAAGAGCAAGCAGCTCCGGTTTCACAGTTTAAAGATACTGATTTTAATACTGACCAACAGGTGTGTCCTCCGAAAGGCTGAGAAGTGCCATGTTCCCGTTCGTGCTTCTGGCTCCATTATCGAAGAAATAGGGGGCATAATTTGCCTGAACTGCAATTAAAACAAAACAGAAGGCAAAGAAAAGCATTTTGTAGGTGGCAGTTATTTGGCTTTGTTGCCTGACTCTCAGTAACCAGGAGCTGTTTTGGGAATACTATGAGTATGTCACATACCCAGTTGCTGCAACGAACTTTCAGAAATATATCCATACAGATTTTTTAATAAAATTACTCCTGCATGCCACTGTGCCAGTATTCATACAGCAGCAAATAGAGAGTATATGAAAAAAAAAAAAAAACCCAAACAAAAAAAATCCACCAACCAAAACCAACAGAAACAAAACAAGTAGCAGGATCTCTCTAAAACATCTCCATCAGTTCCAGACAGTTTACAATGACTGTACACCTCTCCCCTGCTCTACACATGCAAGTCTGAAATTTTCCCAGTGCCTCGGTACCTTACCCAGTATTCTAAACACATTCTGTCTTAAAATTACGCCTACTGCATGAGCAATTAGCCATAATTAAATAGTTACTTACTTGCTGCCAGACAACAGCAAACAAAGTTAAAAAAAAAACAAGAAACAACAAATTAGTTGTCATTCTACTGACTGACTGTTAAGAGATTCAAAATAACCCCTTGGAAACAAAACTCCAAATACATTAACACAGAGGGTGACATTTGCAGGGGGAAAAGTTGCCAAGGAAAATATTTCAGGACATTATCACATCAGTAAAGATTATTACTGGATTTAAGGTTGTGCCTGCATCCTCCTGTATTTTTATTTAACAAAGTGATTCTTGTACTCACCCAGGCAAACGTGCATCAAACTGAGAAGTAAGGAGGGGCTGAAATGCCTTACATGCTTCATCCCACTGAAGAACGGGCCAATTTTTATCTCTGCTTCAAGGGACTGGGATATATTTTTTCCTCTCTGAAAGGTCCAGGAAAGTGTCCTTCAGACTGATGTAGTGAAGAAATGTGCAAGAGGCAGTTAACAGATGCTAAGATGTTAAGCGGATGACACGTCTTAATTTCTGAGGAATTTAAAGAAGCTCCTTCCTACCACCTAATTAGACCAATTACTTTGCAGGGAGCTGTGGGACTCATTTCTGAGACAAGATTTGGAGGAATCAGTGTAACTCTCATAGGTTCTGCTGTTAGTACTGTATTTGTGCTGTCCAAACACACAAGTCAGAGAGAAGATAAAGTAGAAAGCTGTTTTCTTTCTGAACTCTGTCTTTAGTTCTCCAAGCCGGTATTGTGTTTTTGAGAACTACACCAGATTTCCCTTTATTTTAGCTTTGATAATCTTGAGAAACTACAGAGGCAGAAAATCTAACATTAGTAACAAACAGTAAATGTAATTGTTACTGTTTTAAAGGAAAATCACAATTATGATAGCAAAAAATACAGCAAAATTGCCTACCAAAAATGCAAAAGTCAAAAATGTTCTTTTCATGAGCTGGCCTGATCATCTAGTTCTTAAACTGCATGAATTTCTGAAAGCATCTTTTACATTCAGCAGGTAATTTTTCACCAACATACTAAACAGTGTATTTAACACTGTATTTGACTAAACAGTGTGGAAAAAAAATGACAAAGTAGCTTTAGTTCATTGCTTGGTTTGGTTTTCTGCACATAAAAGGTGTTTATTTAAAATATCTGTCATCCAATAATTGATAGCATTAACAAATCAGCCAGTCTGGGAAGTTGTTCACAGGCAAAGCTTTTGGCTGCTTAAAAGGAACTTTATCAGTGGTGATACTTTGCCTCCAATCAAGGAGATGTTTACATAGCGGCTTAGCTGTTTAAACTTCACCCGAGGTAAAGCACTTGCCCTTTAAGGATGTGTTCACTAATGGAGTTTCCTGCTTTTTAATTAATAGCCTGTGTGAAAGCAGTGTCTAAGAAATTAATCAGTCAAAGAGCTTTCCGTTGCAGCGCTTGAAAAGATGAAGCTTTTTTCCTGGCAGAGACCCTTGACACCAGCAGTGACTCGCTGCCTGCAGCATGGGTGCTGGTGGGATGGGTGCTGGTGGGATGGGTGCTGGTGGGATGGGTGCTGGTGGGATGGGAGCAGCTGCCAGCACCCTGGCAGCCTGTGCCCACACACAGGTCTCTGGCAGAGGTCACTGCTGGATGACTCGATGGTGCCGCCAAGCCCTCAGCACCTTCTCATGGCTGGAGGCCATTCCTGCTATGGCAGTGCTGCTTGGCCGTGCCGAGCGCCCAGGTCGCATGCAGCTCTGTGGGACGCTGCCTGTCCCGCGTGTGTCCGGCTGGGCAGCAGGCAGGCAACCACTGCTCCCTCGGGAACAGGCTGGGGACATGGAAAGCAAGTGCAGAGCTAGGAAGTAGCTTCAGACTGGGCAAGAGCAGAGATTTTTGGCTTCCTAATTATCCATGTGTTTTATCATTATTTGCTAAGGTTTTGGAAAAGAGGAGGTAAGTGTTCCCTAGACCTAACCCTATGGACAGTCTGCCTTCCATCCCCAGCCTGCGGGGTGCTGAGCTAAAGGTGGGCAGTGCTCCGGGGCTACCTCTCATCACACATACAGGAGAGGGACAGGCTGGGCAGTTTCTATGTATTTTTCCTACAGAGGGAGCTGGCAGTTAGATCTCGCTGCATATGTATAGCATACCTTACCCACCAGCTGCTGAAACGGCAGGTAAAGGAATGATGGAGGGGGCTGTGGCAGAGAAGCCTTGCTGCAGCTGCAGTGCTGTGATGCTCCTGCGCTGCCGGCAGGGCAGTTCTGCACCTCCAGGTTCCCCTGGACCTGCTGGGAGGGCAGCTCTGCCTGCAGAACACATCAGCCGTAAGGCTCCCAGAAGGGTAAAAGTAAAACTTTTGGGCACAGTATTAAGAAAACTCACCATCCGTAGTAGAACTTGGCAGAGGATGGTACAGAGAGCAAAAGCCTAAAAAGGTGCCTTAAGGGATTAGACAAATTAAAGAAGGTTAGGTTCATCGGTGATGAGCAAATGCGATGATACAGGTGCAAACCCTGGCTCGGTAAGGCACTAAATTACCAACTGCCAGAAGCTCAAAAGTTAAACCGGGGGAAAGCTGTTTGCCATCTTGGTCTTTTTCTAACCCTCTCCTACAAGACCAGACTTTAGGTGTGACTCCATATGCCTGTTCCTGTAGAGCAGCGTTTGCAGAGGCTCCGTGCCGAACCAACGTGTGACTTCAGCAGCGGCCTGTGAAGCTCAGGGGAACCTGCAGCAGGCAACTAAGAAAAACAAATGTATTTTTAGTGTGTTTCAATTCACATTATGTGGATCCAAAGCTGAAAACTGTGTGGGAGGGGATACACATATAGAAGATGGATATAAATGTAGTCCCTGTTACAGATTTAACCATGTCACCACTGTCAAAAGTGATATTAAACTCCTGATAAAATTACAGAAATGCACCTGCGTGGTGCCCGAAAGGAAACATAAATAGCAGCTAAATGTCCTCTCACCTGCCTCCTCAATCTGGAGCTAGCAACACACTTTTTTTCTACAGAGTATTTTCCTAGAAAAAGTGATGGAGAGCTCTTGTCAAAGTTAATAGCTATCTGTTCCCCTGGTTGCATCCCCTGGGATCTAAATCTCTAGGGCCTGCATCTCCAAGGAAGCAAGATATCTCACTCCTCCTGAATTCCAATGAGTTTGATCTCTTAATCCCCTTAGAATTTGAAAACCTAGCTAATACATGCCTATGCACGCTCAGATACGTACCTAACACAGCAACACTCTGACAGAATTTTTTTTTCTGTCAGAAAATATGCTTTGATCAAAGCTAATACAGCTCATGGAGCCAGGCTGATTTTGATGAATTTTTTCCTTTGGAAGAAAAGGGGCAGGAGAGGGTTTCAGGAGAGCAATATATTCTGTCCCAACCATTTTAGGAATGGAAGGATCCCTCTCTCTATATAGAAGAAACTTTCTGCTTCATATATTTTTAGCATATCAAGTAGCAAGAAACATAAAAAAAGAATGAAATATGCCCATCTGACCTGAAACAATTAGCTTCCCAGGGCGTTCTGTTTGTTTACTATTCAGCATGAAAACAAATCTAGAAAGATCCAATATTTTCAGAACAAAACTTCTGGGTTTGGGCCACTGATTAACAATATCTACTCCATTTTTTTAGAAAACATGAATTTTTACAAAATAAAAACTTAAACATTGAAGGACACTACAATAATGCAATGAATATTTTTGTGGAATTCACCCCTTCTGGCCGTAGCTTGGGCGGTACTGGTGGTACTGGTGCAGCATGGCTGTAGCTGCTGCTTTGTGCATCGTGCAGCCCCCTGGGATGCTCTGAGCCATGGAGGCTCCTCTTCCCCTAGCACAAACCCACACCTTCACACCGAAACCAGACCCCTCCAGGACACAGGGGCCAGACACAGAACTAACCACACATGAGCCCCTTCCAGCTCCTGCCCTCTTATCCTTGGAGTAAAAGAGGATCTTGGAAGACCTGGGCCCCAACACACTTGGTTTTCTTAGCTCTAACCCCCAATTTAAGCTTAAGACTAGTAGTCTTCCTTAAGCAAGTATGGCTGACAAGAAATGGGCTTCCACCAGTACTGAGAGCTGCCCTTTTCCTGATTCCACGTCCCTGCGTATGGGAGTCATGGGCCCCACCAAGACAGCTGTTCTTGAGCCCAGTCCCAAAGCCCAACTTAAAACATAGGCCAGGCTAGAACCAGCAAGACACCAACACTAAACTGGCACATAAAGTGCCAAAAGACCGCAGCCCCCCACACGAGGCAGCAATACCAGTATGAGCTCAGGGCTTCCCCCGCTGCGGGCTGGGAGGAGGTCTGCAAGGAGCTGGGAGGAGGTCTGCAAGGAGCAAGTGCCCCAATCCAGCACTGGCATCCCAGCTGGCACGCACAGCACCCATGCTGGCAAGCCAGGGCTGGGAGGGCAAAGACCGAGCTGGCGCAGAGATAAATTACTCTTTCCACATTGTGGGTGGCCTGTCCACCTCAGGGCAATCACATTAGAGCTGCCTACCTGGGGAATGCCTGCCTGGCATACAAATGTGAGGTTTCCATGAGTCGCATTTCAATCAGGTTTTGGATGCTTACATGCATTTGCAATTTAAAAATACAGAGAAACATAAAATTAAAGAAATAACCGAGATTAAATTATCTACCACTGTTCTGCTTCCATCCGAGTTAAAAGCCCCTCTGTTCTAGACTCTGGACAATATTGGTAAGTAATGAAGTTCAAATCCATATAATAACAACTCCAGCTACTCTTTTTTCCTATGCTTGTCCTCCCATTCTGGATGCATATGACATTAAGCATTACCTTGGAACGGAATATTCAGCATTCTGTGTGTGCATTTGTGTCTGCAAATAAATTCAACATAAAAAGTGCTGCACACTTTATCTAAACCTCAGCACGTGCAGAAAGAGTCCAGCTTACACCCCGGCCTTCCCCTCTCTACATCATGTGCTAAGGAGCTGTGGGAGTTCCCATGACACCTGCACAGAGCCATTCACTCAGAATTGCTCGAGGCAATAGCCACGAAGGAGGGAAGTGGAACCTCAGCCGTTTTCAAGACCCTTGTCAAACCCCTCCCTGTTCTCCCATCTTTAAAGGCAATAGGGAAGGTCTTACTTAGCTTTGAAAGCAAAGCAAGAGGAGCAGGCTGGGCCTGTGACGCACGCCACAGGCCAGAAAGGCACCCTAACAGCCCTGAGCTTGGCACAGCTGTAACCACAGCTGGGCTGTTCCTTGCACACTGAAGGGTCAGTCCATGAGCAAGTCCCATGGCACGGAGCAAGCAACAGTTGTCCAAGCTGGTCTGCAAACATCTTCACAGCAGCAGGATGTGCTAAGGTAAATTCCATGTAACACACACACTTGTTGCTTGGATGTTTGCTCCCTGGCTGGGACCTGGGCAGAGGGCATAGTGCTCTCTGTTTCAGTGCAAGCAGAGAGATGAGACGGAGTCAAATGCACAATTCCCACCACAAACAAAACACAACACTTGTGTCTCTCCGAACTACATCACTCCTCCCTTTCAAAATCTCCCCCCAGAGGACTGAGAGATGATTTATACTGGGGCACATCACTGTTCTCCACCAACTTTGGATACTACAGAGCACAAATGATGCTGAAAACCCAGGAACAACTGTTGATGACTGTTTCAGATTACTTTTTCTGGCAGTGAAGTATTTTACATGAGCTATCCTTCGCATTTTCCTAGCACAACAACATACCTTCTGTCTGGCTGCCAAGAGAAACTGTGGGAAGTGCTGGGGGATCCACAGGAACTGATCCAGTCTGATGGCAGGAGAGAAGAGCCCAAAGTCCCTCAGATGTCTTCACTGTCCATTGCTATCTCTATGTTTTGAATTACCAACTATAAGAGGGAAGTGGGCTTACAATACCATTGCGCAGTAGGAACAGCAAAAGAGAAACACTCCCATGGTTTTGGTGGTTAAATCTAACCAGACACACATGCTTGAGCCCTTGGCCACAATCACCAGACTCTGATCTTCCCTGTTGCCAGAACAAATATGCCACCTCCTATATAAGAGTTTATGCATCTCTCCACAGCCCACTCCCATCACTTGGGGTATGCAAATTTGTTAAAACAACATGGAATTCTTTTATAGTCCTGCAACACTCAGATGCAAACCAACACACACCTCTTTCTCCCTCTAACTGGGTTAGTCTCTTGTTATTCATTGAGTGAGTTTATCACTTTTACATCTGCAAGGAAAATGGTCTCATTGTTACAGTCCTGACTCATGGGGGTCTAAGTTCAGTTTTAATCTCTACCACAGTCAATCTATAAATAATTAGCCTAAGATCATAAAATTCACATTAAAGTAATCAAAAGACAGTGATGTGACCACTAATGAACTTGGTCAAATTTATAAACCTCTCTCAGCTCAGCAATAGAAAGCTGGAAGTGATACTCTGCTGTTTGTGGAGTTTAAAGACCAACATGACCTGTGACTCAGTGGCCTACACACACTTTTTTATATTGCAGCTCCGCGGAGCAGCTATGCTAAACCTCAGCAGTATACAGGGGGCTGGTAAAACCCTGGACAGAATCACAGAATCATAGACAAGTTTGGTCTGGGAGGGATCTTCAAAGGTCACCTAGTCCAAACTGCTCTGCAGTGAGCCTGGACACCTTCAACTGGACCGGGTTGCTCAGAGCCCAGTCCAACCTGGCCTTGAGCATTTCCAGGGATGGGGCATCTACCACCTCCCTGGGCAACCTGTTCCAGTGTTCCACCACCCCTGTTGAAAGAAATTCCTTCCTTGTACCTAGTCTGATAAAACACATACCATGAAGAAGACTGGTAACTCAACTGATACAGGAAGATACTCCCCACAAAACAGAAGAAAAACATTCTTCATTTGTGGAAAGGAAAACCAAGATTTAGAGAGGGACTACAAGCATCTGACCACAAGTATTATGTCAGCTTGAACCTCCTTGGAGTGTCCTAAATTGGATAACAAGGACAGAAGCATCCAACATGGCTGGCTGCTTTGGAAATTCTGGGACAAAGTTTAGGCAAACAAGTGATTCAAGCTTGCACACAAACTGCAGTTTCTTCAGGCAAGATGTAGCACATTATCTTTGTCCTTGATGTGGTAAATCTTGGCAAAATCCACGTAACCAGAGGCTTGATCTCCTTTTAAGAGCTAGGTTTTCTGGTACTTGGTTATGCCTCAGTGTCAGAAGGCCATTTTTTTTTGGTTTGGTTTCATCATTTTTAAGAATTGCATACACCTTTAGACTGTATGTGATCTACTTTTGCTCCCTTATGTCTATAAAGAAATCAGAGAACTTATAAATTAAGACTCACATGTCAAAACTAGCAACCTTTGTCTTGGACTTTGACAAAGTATCTCAATTATTAGGATCAGTAAAAAATTTCCATCCATCATCAGTTTTTCTAATATGCAAATCAGGTTTTGGTTTTAAACATTTTCACCTTCATTCTTTGGGAACATGTTCGTATTACACTAAAGCCACATTTCATTTTGAAATATTTTAATTTTTTTTCATAAATTTTGATTTAATATTATTCCACAGAGAAACTGAAAATATCAGGGGGAACGAAACATAGATTCCCTCCAGCCCTTTCCAGGTAGAAAACCCTCTGTTTTCTATCCTGCTGTACTGACAGTTCCTGGCAGAACCCCCCGCTCCAGCCATTCGTGAGGGGTGGGTACGCTCTTTGTTGCGATGTGAGCAGAGGAGGAAAGAAAGAAGGGGGTAACTTTGTTGGGGATAAGCAGGAAAGCCACAGAAATCGAGACCACAAGCCTTCTCCCAGCTCTGCAGCCTCCTGTTCATCCTGCACACGTTTCACTGTGCATTCCCTCCCACCTCCCAGCCTGATCTCATATTTGATCGAGAGGAAAGCCAGCCTCCGTTATCCTCCAGAATGCACCTTTTTTCTCTTGCAGGCACCTCTCCCGTTGCCCCTCTGATGGAGGCTGCCAAGCCTGGACCTGTGCGACATGCAGCGGGACTACGCGGAGCCCTCCGGCAGCGAGGAGCAGCTGTGGAGGTGGCACACCAGCTCCCCTCCCACAGGCATGCCATCCCCAGCCCAGGCACCCCCGGCTCTCTTATCAGCACCGTACCCAGCTCTTCACAAGCCAAAAAAAGCTTCCCACTCTCAGACATTAATGAAGGATTACTGATAAATTAACAGAAAGAAAATGCGTCCCTGAATAATTGTAATAATTCTGCCCCCAACTGTTTTGGAGTAGTCCCATTGCTGAACGTGGGATATGTACTCACATATCTACATACATGCAACATCCTCATGCTAGCCTTTGAATTTCTTTCAGGCTATTTTCTTGTATTCTGCATACATTTGACATACAAAACAATAAACACAGGAAGAAACTTCTCATATTTTCCAAACGGATAGCAAGGCTTTCTACAAGAGCATCGCATCCATACACATTCTCATATCTGTGAAAATGCACTTTATAATCATGACCAGATCTGAGGGTGAGAGCTTTTTAAAAATAAAGAACCCAGACTGGAAGTCTACCTGTAGTAAAAACCGTTTATCTGTGTTCACTCCCACTGCCAGGAAAAGCTAGAAGGAAGTCTGAAGTCTTGTTCCAGTAACTGTTAGCGAAGTGCTCTTGTGAGGTTACAAGACAGACCTCGAAGGAGGAAAGACTCACTCTATTGTTTAACTGTGCACAGACCGAGACCAAATTATGGAGGTATGTACGCTCAGTATTTCATAAGGCACAAAATAACGTCAGATTTTCCTACCTCTAACTCCTCAAATGGCCTGATATAGTTGAGTCAGACCAGAATCTCCCCTTGCTGGGGGAATGCTTTAAATGCCAGACTCCACACATATATCTAAATAAACCCAATTTTCATAAACCCCAGTTTACTGGACTTCTGATAGCATTTCTGCTAGGCACAAACTGCGAGAAATGACTCACCGCACTGCATCAAGAATCAATAAAAGTTACCCAGGCAGCAGAGCAAACACACCAAGGCAATGGTGTCGGAACAGGAAGCACCCAGGGCTCCTTATGACAAAGTGGTCTTAAAAACTGAGTAACGCCATTCGGTGAGGTCAGCCAGCCCCATTATTTCACATACCACAACACATTTAATGCCACGCTACAGTTTTATACAACGCTGCCGTGAGGGAACCACGACCATGATGTCCTTATCTCTGCAGGAATTAACAAGTGACAATGGGAGGGAAAACAAGAGGGAGAGCAGACACCTAACATCCAGCAGTGTTAGCATTTCCACAGCGAGTTTCAAACAGATGTCAAAGTCCTTCCCAACAAAAAGTGGTGTTTTGTGGGTTTTTTTATCCTTTTTTTTTTTTTCCAGATAAAGAGACAGTGCTTTCATCCCTTCAGAAAAAATGCTACTTTGCCAAACAAAAATCTCAGAGCAGTTGCCTGCACGATTTATCATAAGTTATCGTCATTCACTGTCAGTGTGGGTGGCAGCAGAGAAGGCTTAGGGAATTCCTGGGAAAAAGAAGTAACTTTCGCAGTGCTTCATCTCAGATATGGCTCCTCCTCATTGTAGTCTGCCGAAGAGTGTTTTATAGTGTTTGCAGGTAACTGGGGGAAGCAGAACACTTGCCACAGCTGCTAAGTAATTAAGTTCCTGCTAAGCCACTTTACTAGCTTTGAGGCTTTTAAAGACCACTGCAAAATCCATTTACAATTCAGTAACCTTGCTTCTTTGGAAGCTACATATCACTCTCCTCATTTTATTTTGACAGGGATAGAAAAAGAACAAATAGTGCCTAGAATATCCAGGTATATTTAGATAGCCTACATTCACTTCGGCAGAATGATCTCTGATGGATGTGGTGCCACGGAGCGTGACACAGATCTGTGTGAAGGATGCCATTTAGCAGCAGACAGACAGTCCAAGTTATTTATGGAAGAACTAGTATTGTTCATTGTTTTGCTTGTAAAAATTGTACGTATAACTCAGAGTTGGGGTGTGAATAACGAATGAATCAAGATTTTATAGTTTACTCTGTGCGGCTGAGAAAAATAACAAGACTTGTCAAGGCAGAGGAAAGATATGTTTGTGTTCTCCCCATAAATCCGGCTGCTGTGCATGCCACGGACGTCACTGCATAGATGCCCTGCTTACAAGGCAGTAATATAACTTGTTGAACCAGGGGATGTATGAGAATTAAACATGCTCCTTTCACTGCCACGTATAACCAAACTCAGCTGTTCAGTAGAGCAGTGGTGTGAACGCAGAGACTGCAGGTGAGCTAAAGCCCTTGCTAGAGGTCAGCTCTAGCCCACACCAGCACTTCAGCCACAGGGGCTGCTGCCATCCCTGCGTTTTACTCAGGTAAACGCGTGACGCAGTGGTTGCAGATGGGTCTTCCTGTGACCTCTCGTAGGAATGCAGGTGTGTGCCTTAACCATCCTCAGCAGGGAATCCCACAGCACAGCAACTCTCAAACCGGACTAAGCGCTGCGGTACTTACCACATCAGGATCTGGCGGATCCAGCTGGCTGGGGCACAGCTCAGCCTTTGCCTTCAGTTGCTGTAATGAGAGGAAATCTGAGCATCCAGGCCACCTTACACCAAAGCAGAGCTTGTCCTCAGCCTAGAAAGCAGGATGTATTTCAATACGTTTTCCATCTATAAGAAGGGATCTAAACACTCAGCTTTGATGTAATTTACTTCACAAACCCGCAGAGCTACTGCTCTATTCCCATATACACTTTCCAGCAACGGTCTAGCCTTTGCCTGCAGAGGTTTCCACAGCCCATAGTCCTGCATGTATGTCAGTTCTGAAAACAAGTAGTTTAACCTGGCTGGAACCTGGAGGTTGGCTCTTCATACCTACTATCTCTACCTTATGAGTACTGTGCTCTTACCACCTCCTCCCTGTACACCTTCAAGTACTTTATCTCAAAGTACTGTGGTTATTCGAATACTTTTTTTTTTATTTATTTTGCAGCAATATGTCAATAAAATAAAACAATAGAACTATATGGCAAGAGTATCAACAAAATGTTAATTTGAGGAATGAATTAAATATGTGGGAACAGACTTCCACACCTGGCAACTGAGATTACACAATCTGAAGCTATTGCAGTGAAGGCTGAAATACAAATTAAATGACAGAAAAATCCCCGCTCGCGCTGTGACTTTAAGATGATCATATGGTGCCTTGAAACAGGGATGCTCAAATCCTGTAACTGAAACTGTCCTTAGTCGTGGTGGTTTGACCCAGGCTGGGCGCCAGGCACCCACCAAAGCTGCTCCATCACCCCCCTCCTCAGCTGGGCAGGGGAGAGAACGTATAACGAAAGGCTCGTGGGGCGAGAAGGACAGGGAGGTCACTCACCAGTCACTGTCACGGGCAACACAGGCTCGACTTGGGGAAGTTAAATTTATTACCAATCAAGTCAGAGCAGGATAACGAGAACTAAACCCCAAAACTTAAAAGCACCTTCCCCCACCCCTCCCTTCTTCCCAGGCTCAACCTCACCCCCCATGTTTGTCCCGTCTCCCGCTCATGGCACAGGGGGACAGGGAATGGGGCTGGGGTCAGTCCCTCACACGCTGTCTCTGCCGCCCCTTCCCCCCCCGGGAGGGTCCTCGCACCCTGCCCTGCTCCAGCGTGGGTCCCCCCGTGGGTGCAGCCCCTCAGGCACACGCTGCCCCAGCCGGGGTCCCCGCGGGGTCACAGCCTCCTGCGGGCACCCACCTGCTCTGGTGTGGGACCCTCCCGGGCTGCAGGTGGGGATCTGCTCCTCCATGGACCCCCACGGGCTGAGGGCACAGCCTGCCTCACCGTGGGCTGCACCGCGGGCTGCGGGGGAACCTCTGCCCCGGTGCCTGGAGCCCCTCCTGCCCCTCCTGCCCGACCTGGGGCTGCAGGGCGGCTGCTCTCACGCAGTCTCACTCCTCCCTCTGACTGCAATTTCCCACACCCCTTCTTAAATACCTACCCCAGAGGCACTGCACTGTTGCTGATGGGCTCGGTCTTGGCCAGCGGTGGGTCCATCTCGGAGCGGGCTGGCATTGGCTCCATTGGGCATGGAGGAAGCTTCTGGCACCTTCACACAGAAGCCACCCCTGCATCCCCCTCACTACCAAAACCTTGCTGCACAAACCCACTACATTAGTACAAAAATAACATCTGGAAACAATAAATGCAATGCAGCACCATTGTCTAGTTCAGCACAAGGAGAAAAATTTGAGGAAAATCAGACAGCAGAAGAATTTCTCAGACAGAAAGTCCCACATAGACAAAGAAAGGGTGAGGGACCATCACACACCAAAAGTCAAAAGGTAACTTTTCTAGTCAGTGAGAACAACCAATGAGGAAGACTTGTCATCTAAAACTGTAAAATCACATCTAGGAACAGAACAAAGCACGGGAAGAAAGTTGGGGAACAAGCAGAAAGTTGTGCTCAATTAACAGGAAAAGGTGCAAACCACATTTTACAGTAAAAGTATGCAGAGCAGGTTGGCCTCACTTCTGAGACTTGAGGATCTGTTTTTAAAACTGTTGAGTCTTGACTTAAACTCATGGAAATTTAGGGGAGTTCCTTTCAAAGAACATCAAAACTGGAGCTTACGAGGTTAAGGTCAACCATGCACATAGTGCTTGGCTAGACATAACCTCAGCTCGGATTGTCTTTAATCTCTGTTTTCACCAGCCACTCACCTGAAAAGTTTTGCAGGAGGCGGCAGCAGCACTGGTATATGTTGAACTAAATCAAAGGATAATGCCGATTTGTTTAACCTTGGTACATTCAAACAACTTCAAGATAAGAGCCCAGTGACAATTGCCATCATTTATTGTTTCCCAAGTAATAAAAAAATCAGCAAATGGAAAGTCAATGAGTTGAAAAAAACACTTTTTAAAGGGCCTTGCAGACACCGCTCCATTTTTTCATCTCATTCAGAATCTTTTCAACCATCTCACTGTTTCTCTGATAGCATCTGTAAACAGATGGACTTTGTCACACTTTTTTTGTAAGAAAATATCTTTCTTCCTAGGCATATTGATGTCTTGGGGAAATTTCTGGGATGCAAATACATTTTAGCACTGCTCAGTGAACACGCCACACAGCCTGCACTGCCTGTGACACAGGGCTCTGCAACAACACAGTAAGTTTTGCCTTGAGAACCCGCTTACCAAAGACAGCAGTTCCCAGTGCACTTCGGTTTTGTGAGCTGATTTTAAGAGCATGCTACAGAGATTTGATTTTCAGAGCCCAGAGCAGCCACATGGCTACAGACTAACCAAATAGTTGGGAATATGTCTGTCTTTTTTCCTCCCTAAGCTTGGCATCAGTGCTGCTGCTGAAACAACATCACAGAACCCAGCGGAAAACCACTCTTCTTCACGGACCTAAATTTCAAGTGTCATCTTGCCTGTCAGGTGAGGGAAGCCCTGCTGCTGTCTAGCTTTTGGAGCTGGAGATCTTATTAGCCTGTATATATTAGTTGCTCTGATTACACTGCACTTACCACAAATGCACGAGCACACTGATATAGCTAAGAGACTGTACAGGTGCCTAGTGGGCAGTTAATCACAACCATCCCTTAAACAGGAGTTTTTGTGTGCACTGAATTTTGGGATGCTTAGGTGTCAATGCCTCCTATATAAGGTCACCTGTGAGCATCCATGCCATACTGCCAGCTGGGACTAATCAGCTCTCGAACTAAAATCCTGGATGCAGCCTGAGCCTCTGACAGAAACTGGGCATGGTATGACAGCTTCTTGTGACTACACAGGTTTTTGTGATTGTGTCAGACGGCAGAAGACAGACAAGTCCTGTTCAGTTTGGAATCTCTCATAGGCACATAGTGACCTGAATTCTCTAATAAACGCTTTCAGAGACTGGCCAGATGGCATCGCGCACGTAAGGTGCTTATCCTGCAGCAAATCTCTGGCCTTAGCCACTCTGTGGTGGAGCATCAGCCTGAAAATATGGCATCAACCCCCCGCCACCTGAGGGTATTTCACAGTCAGTGCATCTGAGACACAAACAAATGTTGGCACAAAAGCTGAATGACAACTTGGACAAATAAGTATCCAGACACTGAACTAGCAGAGACCCCTACCATGGAGACATTGAAAACAGAAGTAATTTTGGCGAACTCCTTCTGTGCTGCTAGCCCTGCTCCAAGATCAAAACATAAAGTATAAGGAGACAGTTCTGTGTCCATAACCAATGTAGGTTATGCAATGGCTGCCACAAGTCTAATAATACTGAAGGGCTACTGAAAACAACAGGCATACATGGGTTGGAATCAGCACCCTTGCTCGTGCCATTTAATGTAGGACTAGGGAGCTCTCTTTGCTCCCCACCAGAAATTAAAAAAAAAAAAAATAGTTGATGAGCTCTGCAGAGAAATTAGCTGTGATGGAGACAACTGCTCACAACCAGCAAGAACTCGTTGATCTGAAGTAAAAAACCAGACTGATGTGTAACAGGGTTTTCTCCTCACCCTCAGCCTACAGAAGGATGAAGTCCGTGCTCAGCAATCTTCAGTAAAAAGTGCATATGTATCTGATCCGTGATCACCATCTGACAATACTTCCCTAAAGATATTCATGAGGGGGTAGTCAGCAACACCGTCGGACAAAACAGAATCAGGTAACAGATGTTCAGACTTGATCCGATGAATACTGAAGTCACCAGAGGTCTCCCATTCAGTTTTGGCACAAGCTATCTTATATATCTTATATAGCCTGCATATCTACAACAGGAGGTATTTATCCCTCTGCTTTTATGTTTCACCTGAGATTATTATTCGAGATGACACTGTCCATGAGTGATTTTAGTTCTCTTTGCCAAATACTATCCCAAGAAGTTGCCACTGCAGTCCATACTTCGGATAAACTGAACTTCTCCAAAGCTAAAATCCTGAATTCTTTAACTATACCCAGGTCCTTGCAACAGTTGAGGGCCACATAGTCTAGAGGGCAGAAAAGTCACCAGCAAGGGCGCCCGTTACCCCTTTTGGGATCATATTTTATATAAAGAACAAAGTATTTTATACCTTCTACTACCCACTTCGGAAGAAGAGACCTGAAACCCTGCCCTGCCTGTCAGCAGGGATGGTTTCTCCTGCGCTCCCGACAAGGCACAGTCACAGTGCCAACTAAGACAGACTGATTCGGTGTTAGCTGGTGGCATCAAGTTCTAAGCAAAGTGAGGGACCACCTGCCTCACTCAGTTGACAAGGTCAGACCAGGGTCCAACATCTGTTCTGGCAGGCATAGAGATACTTCAGAAACATCTTTATTGGAACTTGGCTGTGCAATTTTCTTGCTTGACTGCCAAACGCACACAAAAACCACAAGACACCAAAAAAAAAAGCATTTGTCAGCTTGGACAAGCTAAATTTACTACTTTATATAAGCATACAGCTTGTGTACTTTGAAAAGCCACTGAGCAAATATGTTTCTCCTCAGGTAGTGCCAAACAAATATACGCAGAAGCAAAAGGAAAACAAAAGGAAGAACAGATGCCTGTAAGTGAAATCATGATGAGAGGTACCTCTGTTCTACCTGCCACATGGGGAAAACAGCCTGCTGTGTAAGAGGCAAACTCTGTTGAAGAACCACCTTCAAGGGCTGACACATAATATCCCGATACCCTCAGATGTTTGGGCAGTGGTCACAATCATGCTGAAATAATTTGAGTGTACCTGCTTTAGTTTTTTCGGCCAAGACTTGGACCTCACACAAGGAACAGCTTTAACTGGAATAGCCCTCACCTTAGATTGAGGCCACTCTGGGAAACTCATTGAGTAAAAACACTGAAGCGCATTAAATGATGTCCTGGGATCCCTCCAGAGAGCCAGAGTATTTCTGTAATTGTGCTGATGGTCTTTGGGGCTTATGTTTTTGCCAGCAGAGAGAACATGTTGCCTGAAGGAGGACTGTAGTGTGGCGCACTCTGGTTGGAGGGCGTGGTGCAAAACCAAAAATGATGCGGCATTTTTCAGATGTGGAAGGAATGGGTTTAAGTTCACTTTAGAGAACAGAATCTTCATACCTGTTAGCAAAGCTTCATACGGAGCTGTAAACACATATGGCCATAGTCTACAGAGGAAAACCCTGCTGCAAACACGTTTAATATCAAAAATGCTTTTAACTTTACTTGCCATTTGTATTCTACAGATTCCTCTGCAAGCTACAAAAGACAAAATAGAAATAAAATATGTTGGCCAAGTGATCAGCAACAGAGCAGTCAAACACAGCTCCTTCACCAGCCTCCCCACTCAGAGATCTGGTGAGGAGGACTGGCAGCTCCTTCATCCTTGATATAAAAATGCTATGCATGGTCAGCTCTTCAAAAATAGGAAGCTGAGAGTCAGTTCTATCTAATCCCAAAGTCAATCAGAAAATAAAGTAGTAACAAGCACACAGAAGGCCCAGAAATAGGTTCAGTTTCTCAGTGCAATAGAAACATTGCCAGTGGGAGCATGGCCACGTGTAAGTGCCCATAAACTTGACCCCTGGGAACTGCATGTGCCTGCGTGGGTTACCACAGACCTCCGACTGTCCCCATCCAACTCCCCGAAATGCTGAAGGGCACCGAGACCATTCCTATTGTATTGACAATCACGTTAAGAGGAACAGTAGTACTATGAGTATTGAGGGAAAAATCACAATTTACAATCTGCAGTTTGCCCAACAGCAAAGCTTTCTACTCCTCCTCATATTCACTAGAAGGAAAACCAAATTTATGAGCCACCAAGCAATTCTGTTTTAAGGGCTCACCCCCAGGCAGAGAAATAAGCAGCATATGCATAAGACGGGTAGGAAAAGACAGAAGATATGTGAGTGAAGACCCCAATCACTGCTAACAATGTCAGCAGAGGGTGCTTCTGTTTCTCCATTATTCAGCCCTTTGGTATTATTCTTCGCATTTATTTCATGCTCCAGTAAGTTTTGTTTATTGAGGTGATCACACACAACTCGGGTGTCTTAAAAGAACAGCTGCCTTCTGGCTTCAGGAGGGAGAGATTTAATCTGATTAGCCTTAACATCTTTTCAGTACACTGTTTAATAGCCACCTGATGACATTCTTCTAGGAAGTTAAAGAACAAGCCCCCTCACTTTTAAAGCCAGATTTAAATGCCCAGAGGAGATATTGAAAAGCTTACCACTGTACTGGAATCTGGTCCTTTACCGCTTTTTTAACAACCTGCTTATCTAGTTTCTCAGCCCTTTCTAAATGATGAGCTCTCCCTCACTTGCTAGAAACCTACTTCCAGGTGGACTTGAAGCACTGAGAGCAAAAGCTGCTGGAAAAATCATCATGTGCCTAGCTACAAACGAAATCTTTTTGTCGATATAAAATAAATCTTCATAGAAAAGGTTAAATACACATATATACTGATAGCTAGAAACAATAACATCTGCCCCTTCCCATCTTTCAGGCAATCGAAAAATGCAAAACAAAGTGATGCAGCCAGCTCTCCTCTTTCTCTTTTTTGAGGAGCTAAACCCCTGTTTGGTGCAGAGGAATATGCAGCTGAGGCAAGGTCCAGTGGTAGCCAGGCACCTTTGCCTGCCTCTTCAGCTGCCAAGCTAATGTCAACAAGACGTAGGAGCCTGAGTGACCATAGAAACAGCACTGAAGCCTTTCCCAAACACAAAGTAAAAGTAATATACACATAGGTCCTATCTGTGAAAGGAGGGCCCTCAACCAAGTAAAACGCTATGAGATGCACTGGCAGGCAGATGCTTTTCACCCTGCTCTCAGTCTGCTCATCTTAACTGTGGAAGGGGTCCAGGAGCCATCGGAAGACCTGGATGAGGACAAGGCTTGCAGTATTTCCTTATTTCCATCGGAGTCATTTTGAAATTTACACCTGTAAAACAAAGATGGAAAGGAAGAAAAATGGAGAGAGTTGTTTAATTGGGAGTGTGGAGAATGGCAAAAAACTTTAATACCTGAAACTGAGCCATGGGCAGGCATAGATTATCAGTGATCTGAAAATAAAAAGGGATGTGATGGCAATTATTTTTTTCCCTCTTCATTGGATTGCTGGAGATCACCCATTCCCTGCAGGTTTTTCTCCCTGTACCAAGGGTGCGCAATCGCTGAAAGTATGACTGCTGCTGCTGCTGGAAGTTTCCACAGTGAGAAGAAGGTCTGCACAGACAGGGGGGCAGCACCACTGTCTCTCCAGAGCTCAAGTCCTGCAGCCAAAGGATCACACAAGATCTTCCCCTTGCCATCACCACACTCACCATCTTTCCTGGACAGAAGCCACAAGCTGACATTGGCTTGAAACGTTTGCTTTCTGGGACAGTAACTGTTTGTGACAACAGAACAACGTTCTAGGCAATCAGTGGGTTTGCTTCAAAAGAGGTAGCCAGGTCAGTTAAATGACCCCCCTCCTTAAGCCGGGCTGAGCCAGGCTGCGAGCAGCTTGGTGGCTTCCCCGTGGCACTGGCACATGGAGAGCGGTGCAGATAACACTGAAAAACTGCCCCACTGCTTTGCCTGTGGGCTGTATAGAGCAAGGACCACTCCCCTGGAGAAGACGGCAACAAGGAAGCACAAGTCACCCAGACATCTCCTAACACCACCACCATGAAGCCAGCGTCACACAGCTCCAGCCCAGAGCCGCGCACGAAACACCCCCCGGCGTTTAGCTTTGGGCAGCTGCCGCATCAGGCCTGAGCTTCTACATCTGCCTCTTGGTAAGGGTCGAAACCGCTCCAGACCAAGCACTGTCACACAAGCAGGTCTGTAACAGAGAGCAGCAGTCACACGCAGCAGGCAGGCGTGCCCTGTACGAAAGCAAATACACAGCAATCCCCGACCAGGCAAAGGTATGGCCGCAGCTGGGGACAGGAGATGGTTACGGGAAGCTTGTGGGAGCGCTCAGAGAACCGGGGCAGGGTCTAACAGGGGGCACGCGACCGTCACTCATGTATTACTGGCTCTGCAGCAGAGGAAGGTATTTCAGATACGCTTTGCGGGAGATCTTTGTGGTGCATTCACAGGTTTTAATGGAATGCTTCCTTTGTGCTCCTTCCTCCCCCCAGCACAGCACTTTCCATGGCTCTGCGAGCCTGCGAGACCACTGCCCCTGTGTTTCACCACAGGACGCAGCAGCCTGCTTCCAGAGTAGCGTTCTCTTGCGAAGCACTTCTTACCAGAGAGGTTTCATGCCTTTTGCATGGAAAAAGCCTGATATTTTTTCAGATAGCAGAAGGCACCTTGGATTGCAAAGTAATAGCTATGCTCGTCCTGCAAAACCTCGGTACTTTGGGAAGGTTATAGGTTCAGCCAGGTAGGACACATGATCTATCTGGGGCCAAGAATGACAAAAGCCACCTCTGTGCATTCAGCATTGGTTCCCCAATCCTTCTGCATGGGCTGGGAACCCACTGTTGCTGCCGTGGATCCTTTATAGTTGAAGTTCTCGGCTGCTGCTACACCTGCCAATTAAATAAGAAAGGAGCCAGAAGAGCTGCAAACCCCTGAGCCACAGACACAGCTCCACAACGTGCTCGCTGATTCCAGCACCCAGGGGACTCTGCCGATAAAGCCCATGGGTCAGCACCGGGGGACTGGAAAAGAAGGAAAGGCACCAGCTAAAGGAAAACCGCAAAGAAGCACCAGGGTTTCCACCTAGGTTACCTGAATACCAAAAGGAATAAAGCGTTTAAGGTCTTTTTTCAGCTGGAATGAATTTGCTGGGAACTTCAAATCTGTAATTATATGATGAAACCATCAGAAGAGGATAAATAAGGAAATAGGAAATGGACCATTTTAGGGCAAATTCTGTGCCTTTACCAGCCAGCCATTTTAATGAATTTAGAAACTTTAAGATGTTGTTATTTTAAGAAGCATACCTAATCCTTTTATTTTAGACTTGTTTGTGGTTTAGCTTTTTTTACTGGGGGTCTCACTGAAACCAGGGATACTATGGACATACAGAAAGATGCAAACAAAGTGTTTTCAGAGTAGTGATGGTGCTGAATTACCACAATAAGGATAAATTAAAGTGGACAAAACTGCTGAGAGATAAAACCGTCACACTATACCGTGAAAGCACTGATATGATGGCAGAACGTCCACTAACTGCTTTAGAAATCATTGATTCTTTCTGCAGGAAATCCTCCTTTTGCTATCAAAAGCAGCTCTAACTATAGCTGGAAAATTAGGGTTAATTCTCCCATTGCACGTCTGAACAAGAAGCTAAATTAACTCCCAGCTTGCTTACTCCCTCCTTGCATACCTTGCTACAGGGCCAAGCAAATGAAGCTGGTGGCAGCCACGTGTAGGTACACAGGGTGTTTTAAGTAAACAAAAAGGTACACAGGCAGGGAAAGCCGAGCTTGTGGCTGGAAGTATTTGCACCCACCTACCAGCTCACAGTGAGGCACCAGCCACACAGAAAACAATGAAATTAAAAAAAACAAGTGAAGATTTGTGTTCTGAAAGGGCAATTGTACCGTTTGAAACCCTCATCCAGAATGTGGCTGCTTTAAAAAGCAAGAAACCCCTTTGCCCTCCACTATGAAGGCTATGGCTTCTCTGTATTTCCCCTTAGAATAAACAGTCTCAAAAGACTACAGGGTGGCCCTCCCCTCACACTCGCTCTAGGCAGGGAGTGCATTTGGCTAGAAAAAGCTTCCAAGTACTTCAATGCCAGTACATTTATATTTGTGCAGTCTTTAGACACACGTATTTAGGACAAATTCCATCTCAGGTAATTGTTGTTCCGGTAAGGGCTGTGGGTTAAAAAATTGGATTTTTAGGAATTTACAGAATCACACTTTGGCTGATCTCTCAAAACACGGAGACGGATGTGGCCACAGATAGATGGTGATAGAATACAGCAGCGCAAAGCCACCACAGAATTTCACTTTTGCAGCTTCTGTTCTTATCAATGAGGAACTATGCTATGACGCTATTCTTCATGTCCTCAGAACAAGAGTAAGATCTTCTACAAAGCAGGAACTGATATGAACACTTACGCTTTGATCAGACTAGATCATATTTCTCTTGATTGTTTTACACTGTAAGCATTAAACAGATTATCTTCTACTCTTATTTCTTCCCAATCCAGTGGTACAATGAAGATAATACTCACCTGCACGGAAAATTCTGTGAAGGCTGCAGATGGAAAAACCTCCAAGTGCTGTGATTTATCTATAATGATTACCCAATTAATGTAATGAAACTGCCAATCTTATTACCTTTATGTGGTTTTTTGTTGAGTTTGAGAAGTTTTGAGCAGCAGACCTTTCGACCCTTCTGACCTAAGGGTGGAAAATAATACATTACCAGTGGAGAAAAATACAAATAGCTGTACATAGATGCTAAATAGCCCACAGACATTTTGATTCGGTATTTACCATTGAAATCCTTGAACAGAGAAATCCGTGAAACAAAGGATCATCATGACTGATATCTACAGAAATCTGCATGACTGCAGAGCTTTGTCCCTAGCATGGAACAGGAATCAATTTGTTATTTTTCCATTGTTACTAGTAGATACACCAGATGCACTGTACAGAAATTTTTTACTCTTTGAAATGTCACATGTTGGCAGGCAATACAAGCGGCAAATTCCAGCGATTTTAACCTAAGAGATTCTGCACTCCTCCTATAATTACATTACTTAATGATAATATAAAAGATTACTGAGAGGAAAAGAGTATCCATATGTACAGGAGCATAGAATAAATTGCTTGGACAGGCAAAGCCATTTAATTATTCCCTCCTTACTAGACCTAAATAAGTGAGCTGTTGATTGCATTTGACACATTATGTGCTGGACACACTAAAAGGGAGAAGAAAGGTTGACTCTTGAGCTGAAGTGGAGCAGAAAGGACAGAGGTAGGCGATTTCTCATCAACAAAATCTCACATATGCTCAATATTTCTAGACATTCCTGCAGTACAGTTTAACAGCCAAGGCTAGTGATGGTGGCTGCTCCAGCATCTGAGAGGTTTGAGATGTCTTGTTACTATCCTTTCATTCTGATTTAACAGGTTTTACATAAAACATACACTCATCTTGCACACCCAGGCACTTCTGCTTTCCCATCGGTGTGTTTTTGGATAAGGCACAGTCTCCTTTGCACACTTTCTCCCCACCTTCTGACTCAGGGAAGCCCCAACCCCCTAAGATGCACATTAATGAAAAGGGAACGTTATTACAGGATCCTGCACACATTCGTTCGGGTTTTGTTGGGTACTGCTGTCTCCTGTCCTTCCTGGACCGGCTTCTGCTATGCTCCTGAACACACATCTAGAAATTTTCCAACCCCCTTTGCACTGTTCCATAACTTTTCCTCAAGGGGCCTGGGAAGCCTGAAGAAATAGAAGTAGAAAACGCAAAGGGAGTAGAAGGACTTCAGGCAGCAGAGCTCTGGCAAACAGCTCTGCCATCCCGAACAGATGCTGGCAAAGGAGAAAACTGGACAGCTGACTTGACCAGTTTGAAAGAGCTTCCCCATGTTTCTCCACACTCCTCTTTACACATATTGTGATTCTTACAAGGTTTCTAGAAACTATGAAGCACAGCAAATCTGCTGCTCCTGACCTCTGATCATTTAGCTTGTTTGGTTTTCCTTTTCTCACATTCATTCCCTACATAATGGGTAAAATAAACACCATGAAATAATCACAGTAGGTCTCCCAGATTTACAATATGAAACAACAAATTTGAACAGGTAACTCTGAAAGTTACACCTTTCAATTTAAAAATCCTACTCAGCTGTCTCTCTGCAAACCCAGAACGCCATCGCCAGAGATGTGGCTATGGACAGACAGAAAAAACTCTGAGTTTAAGATTTAAACTGCTCTGTGAATTTGTGTGCTTTACAATACTGCAAAATGGTAACCGGGTGCCACAAAGCAATACAGAAATTAAAGTGGGGAAGATCAGTACATTAAAAAAGAAGAAGAAAAAAAAAGTCAAGACTATCTGAAGGTCAGAAGAGCTACTCTCACCAAGAACTTCTCCATTTACTCCAGTTCTGATGACCTTCTTCATATTCCCTTGTTCCATAAGGGTAGAAACTTTTTTCCTCTAATGTGTTTCTTGCTATTCAGAAAATACATTATTTTTATATTGGCAGTTGGTTATCTACTGGAGAAATAGAAGAGGATTTTTTTTCAGAGCAGCATGTTTCAGAACACAGATTAAGGTGAAATTAATTACGCTGTACTACATGCAACAGGCAGTAAGAGAGGAAACACTACTGTACAAATCAAAGCACTGAAACACAACCACATTCTTCAGTCTAAGTCCTTTCCCAAATTCATTCTCTCCTTTTCAGTTGTCGAGCCCCGTTTGTTTTCTTCAGTTAAAATCAACATAGAGAATAGGCATTTTATATCACAAAAGGAAAGAACAGGAAAACGAGGAAATGGTTGTGTTAGAGGAATATACTGTACCTTCTGCAGGAAAGGCATTCAGGCACAAAAGAAAAATGAACAAAAAGCCACAAAGTGCCAGGATCTTCATTTTTCCAACTAGTCACAAGATGTCTTCAAGGAGGCTGAGGGAGCAGTCTGGTCTGCCACCAGTGCAGCCTTACCTTTTTATAAGGTAGATCGAAAGGAATGCCGTGTTCAGAATGGGTGGAGATTTGGCCTTTGTATTATATACCTCATGGGATGAAAAGAAACAGCCTTTCCTGTTAGAGAAGCCTTTCCTATTATGAGAAGCAGTTTAGTCAAAATCAAGCAGCAGTTTGCTGCATGACAGAATGTCCTACCTGTTGAAAAGAAGTGCCTGTCTTTCAGTATTGAGCATACAGGGATGCCCTGACACAGAGTGTTCGTCCTGGGGTTCACAGAAGCCTCCCTGGGTGACCTCGTGTGCTCCTCCATGTGCCCGGGAAGGCAGAGAGCACAGCCAAAAGGAAGCTGTGTGGACAGTGAACTGGAACTGAAAAGGCAAACCAAACTCAGAGTGTTTAAATCAAAGCAATTGCCAATGTGTTGTTAACATAATTAACAGGACAGGTGGTTAAGCGGCAGATTTCTGAGTTTATTATTAACTTCTCAGTATCTATTATATCTGGATAATTAAGTCTGTTACAGAGATTCCAGTTAACAATCAAGATTAAGAAGTCCATCACATTCAACACCGTATCAAGGTTCAGAAAGCACGCGTTAAAAAAAAAAAAAAAAAAAGAAAAAAGAAAAAAAAGCTCCTTCAAGCAGAGATCGATTGTAGAGCTGAGTCTTTTAAATACAGCAAAAAATGAGGTTTGGCAGCATTTGATTCTCACAGCTTATTCTGGTAAGATTTGGATCTCAAATACCAGAATACGCTATGACCTGTGTAGCCTTAAAAGCTGGGAGCAGTACCGGCAAGCCACTCGCACTTGGAACTGCAGGACAGGTGGCTTCATTCTGGTGCACATGCATTGCCCTTTCCCCTCTACCCCCAGGTTTCAGAGGTTTCATATTTTAGGATTTGGATTTGGCTTGTTTCTTGCACTGGACCAGCAGCCTTCCACACTGGGTCACCCCTTCATCTACCAGTCTTAGCCTCAAAAGCTTATTTCTACATTCCTTCCTAGCAATATCCAAATACTGTGAAGATCACTAATGCCTGACAGTAATTTTTTTTTTTTTTTTTTCCTGCCAAGGCTGACATCAGCAAGGTTCTAGGATCAAATCACTACTATCGCTTGCTACAGATAGTATTATCTTCAAAGTGCTGTATGAGCAGCCCTGCCTCACCACTGGCACACCTCAGCCGTCTGGGCTGCGGTAGGGTTTTTAGCTCACATCAACGCCAAGTTTCTCAGAAAGTACTTTTACAGTTCAGTCAATGATGCAGAGAGAAATGAACGGGACATCAGAGCGTCGATGTTGGGTTTATGATCTCAGGTTTCTTTTGAATAGTTGAAACACACGGATGTTAGCCCTCATCTTGTACTTTTAAAGCCAACAACTTTGACAAGTAACACAGAATCAATTTATTAATTTATATAGAAATTCTTTACTCCTCTCTAAAGGGGGAACGATCATTAATATTATCAAAGTAGATTTAGTCAGGTTAGTGTTTTATAAAGAACAACTAGTTCCAGAAAATATATAAACTAGAACTAGTTACGCAAACAAGAAGCATTATCTTTGACATGGAAACATCTCTGCTGTCCATTTTATTAACGGAATCAAATTTACAGCTTCAGTGTATGAACATAATCATTACATTGCTTTGAATGAACTGTAAATGGAGAAGAAAGCTTGGCCCATATAGCTCTGAGCACAGGATGAAATCTAAGCTGGTAACAGCTGAATCTCTTCAGCCTGGCTTTCCTGAAATAATCTTTTCTATTCCACCAGCAACTTCCCGTTTCAGCAGACCAAGGTTGATTTTGTTACCAAAGAATTTCAAACTTGCATTTGTGCCAGTTACCTGACACAGCCCATCCCACTCCAATTCGGGAAAACTTTTGACTGTATTTCTGCCCAGTCTTGCTCAGGGAAGTACTCACTCGATTTCAACAGGGCAAGTGACTTTCCTGTATAGGGTGTTAATCTACACCAGGATCTCAAGATGGAAATTCGCATTTTTTTTGGCTAAGTGATACTTTTGTAAAGATGCGGTAGTTACCGCTTAACTCCTGTACTAGGCTGCAAAGCTGAGAAGGAAAGAAACGGGGGAGAAAAGAGATTTTTAGATAGGATATGTGACTTTACAAACTATTTCTACATATTAATCCAAATGCTATTAAGTAGAAGTAAAGGCGGCTAGATGGTGATTCAGTGACATTAAAGCTACTGCAAAACATAAGAAGAAAAAATACAGGCAGGCAAGTTGTGCTGAAGGTTTAGCACAGCACGCAGCCCTTGCAATTATCTCTACCAGTGATGAAAAAGGACAGAAGCAAGACAGTTTTCTGCTGATTTTGCTACATCTTTTCTTTTACAATATCCAGTGAGAGATGTGAGCAGCGACAAACTCACTGCATACACCAAGTATCTGCCACAGATAGTGGAGAACAAGCAGATGCGATCTTTTTCAAGAAAAAAAACAGACACAAAAAACAACTTAAACTGAGCACACAAAAAAAAGCTGGGAAATTTCATGGGCTAGTCAGCCTACTCACTAAGGTTTGCAGAAGATCTGAAATGTCAATAAGGCACATGAAAGAAGAGGTAGGAGAGTCATTTTTCTACAACGTTCAGTCAGGCTGGCTGAGCAGCAGTAACGCTGAAGCAAGTACGTATCTCACCAGCTACAGTATTTTATCTCCATTATAGCTCCTGAGAAAGTTCTAGGCAGGCTCGTGTATATGGCGTGATGTTGTGCAATATAGGACAATACTCATCGCTGCAGAGGGAGTCTCGCGATAAGCAGTCAATGAAAGATTCTTAGTATGGCTCTGAATTAAAAAAGTAAAAAGCAACATATGCCTGATTCCACAGAATTCAACCCACTGCACTTTTAAATGTTGAATCAAATCTCACTTAAATCTTGACGTCTTTCACTGTTCTACATATTTAAGCCTGTGAAAACCTAGGAAATTAACAAGACCAAAATCTAGGATATCGTTGTAAAGTCAGTGAGGCTTTTCCTACCAAGTTGATTCCAAGCTAAATCCTGCATTTAACTGTTGTTTGGCTTTTTATTTTTTAGTTTTTCTTAGAGTCCCAGGTCCTACTGAAACGTCTGAGAAAGATGGAGCAACAAGGGATGCATGTGTGGGGTTTGAAAGAAAGAAAATAACATTCTATTTTCCCCATAAGGTGTTTTAAGATGTATAAATACATATCCTTCTAGTTGAATTAACTCTGCTTTTTTACAAACAAAAATCGTACAATGAACACAATTGAAAGATATTTTTTTAAAAAAAGCTGTATTGCTTTGGTTTTTCTGGGGGGAAAAAAAAAAAAAAAAAAAGGTCTTGCTTTACTGATAAGTCCATCTGGTGACTTTGCAAACCATATTCTGGTAGTAACTGTGTGAGCAGCATGTTTTAATGGTAACCCAGAACAAAATCTCTGGTTTGTAATCAAGACCCATAGCCCCTCTAATGGTTAAAGCTCTCATGCCCAAGAAGTCATTACGTATTCTGACCATTTGTTACTCTCAAGACCAATTTTAGTTTCACTGATTTTAAGGTTTTTATTTCCAAAACTTACACTCAAGCTCTCCTCATGCTTCTCTGTTAACAAGGAGCTACCATCCCACCCCAAAGAATGCCTCTGTTGAAATATCAACATATCTGAGAACAGAAAAATAAAAAAGGAAAATCTTATCATGGGGTGCATCTCAGCTCTGTCTCTTAAAATAGCAGCTGCCTCACCCAGTTGGCTTTCTTCCTTAAACATAAAAGTGAAGTAGAAATAAAATGAAAAATAAATCTCATAAAAGGCACATATTAACTCAAACCTACTAAGAATTTATGAATGCAAAAGAAGGTTACTAGGTAAGATGGGGGATGAGTTGCATAAGTTCACCACATGATGACTACTGAGGTTTCCAGCTACGTGCATTTAATTAAACTGGAAAGGTCTTGGAATGTTAAATACATTACAGCTGCTGTCAACACCTACTTCAAAAAAGAAACATTCATCTTCTAACATATTTACAACTGAATATTAGCAACAGGACTGTTTACAAAGACTTGTTTTCTTAAATATAGAGAACTGCGTTGTAACTTTACCATCAACCCCAAGCAAGAAAACAGCATGTGCTACTTTTGTTTTCTGCTTGGAAGAGGACGGCTGCTGCTGTGTCTCTGTTACAATCCAAGCTTTCCAGCTGCTGTGATGGGAAATGAGGCAAACCTGTGTATTTATCACCGCACCCCCAAATACCCCACAGAGGGGAAACTGAGCAGGTGGTGGGAAGCTCTGCTGTCTGCCCAGGGGAACAATTTCATATGGTTTACACTTCTGCTTTTCAGCCTGCTTTTTATTTCCAAGTTTGGAGAAGCCAAAACAACCACTTAAAAGCTATTGTGCCAAAAAAGAGCACAACGGACTTTGCCAGATGAGTCAGAAGGATTGCCTACAACCTTCCCAGTCTGCCTGCTACCAAGGGAGGCCACCGCCATCTCCACAGCTTTGGCTGAGCAACTCGGCAGATGTTACCTGCAAAGTGGTTTTGGCCCTCAGACCAGAGAGGATCAGCGATTGCTACTCCAGAGTGTGGCAGAACAGTCAATTTTCTTTTCTCCATGTACAGCCTAGATACTCTCATCCATTCTGCTGAAGACACATCACTTTCTGGAAGGGAGATTATCCTTAGACTTACGTTCTTTGATTCTTAATCTTTATTTCACATAATCTGCCTGTAACCTTTGGCATTGCTGCCTGCCTGTGTCCCCAACTCATTGTGTCTGTGCCACTAATTCTATGCATTTAGGTTAGTTTTTGAAGTATTTCCTCACCTGGTGCTTGTAGTCACCTCCAGTTTCTTCCCTTGAGTCTGTTCTCTTCTCATACCGCTTTCTTCCCTTCTGTCACTCCCATGCCCTTGTCACTCTCTGCTGTCCAGCTATGCCCCAGTCTCACTTTTCCTTTATTATGACCTGGTAAGAGGTGAACAAAATTTTTGGTTGCAACCGTTTAATTATTTTTTTTTTTCCACTGAAGCTATTTTTTTTCAAGGTATCAGTTTGCTTTCTGGCAGAAGTAATTTATTGAAAAGCCAAAATATAAGTGCATGAAAACCAGTGTGTTTGATATGTTGGGCTGTTGTGGTTGTGTGTTTTTTTTTTAACCAGTCTCAAATTATACACATGCTTTGACTCTACCATCGCTCCTCATGGGAGAGAAATAAAATTTCCGACTCATCACGTGGGCTAAATTGTCCATTCAGCATAATCTCTCATAATACATTGTGGCTAGAAACCTGCTGATGCACGCACCAAGCTGAAAGGAGTTAGCTTTTCAAACCTTCCCTGGAGCTGGAGCTCCCCACGGAGGGACAGGAAGGTTTCCCTCACCATCACCGGTCTCCCCAGTGAACAGAAGCCGCTCTTGCCCGCTGCCAGGAAGCCCACACCCTTCCCGGCCACAGCGCGCCCTCCCACCTGCCCCGCCATCGCAGCACGCACCCTGCCGCAGCCACGCCAGGTCACACCGCCTGCCTTCCTGAAACCCGCGGGTTCCAAGACCACTCCCCACCCCTCCTCACGACTGCCGTCTTTCCATTCCCTTCCTTCTCTGTACAAGGAAGCCTTGTGCTCTGTACATACCAACACATGCAGCCACATACCGCAGTGACAGGCCTAGCTATGTCTGGAAGGCCAATAGTGGCTCCAGTTAACTTGGCGTTTGGTTTATTTGTTGTTGAGCTTTGTTTTGTGGGTTTTGGTTTGGGTTTTTTTCGTTCTAAAAAACCTTGCTGTCTACTCAGGTGTGTGCTAAAATCCCCTGCTTTTCAAGGGGACTTTTACTATGGCAGATACATTAAGGAACTCTACAACTACAGCAAAAGTTGAGCCTGTAATTAAATTAGCATCTCATAGACTGGGATTACAACAGGCTGTAGTACGCCCCCACGCACTGTGGAAGATAACGATTTAAAGTGCTTCAAAGAATAAATTTTAAATTATGATTTAAAAAAGCAGATTTTGATATCCATTCTTAATCTTGTTTCACGTTCATACACATTCAGTATTTCCTTAAGGAAAGGTTCTAAGTTGGTTGACATAACCATAACTCGTCACATCAGTTTTTAGAAGACGTGGCCTTTGCCTGCAAGGCACTACTACTTGCACTTATTTTCACATTCACAGAGCTCAGTACTTGCCTATTCTTCCTTCAGTGTTCATCATTATTAAAATTATGAAAACTAGATTCATCTACTAAAGAATTAGGTGAGAAAGTTTTTGTGATTTTTGCACGGCTCTGCTCACTTCACTCCTGTCTATACAGCTGGCGGTCTCCCAGTTTCCCTGGCATTCATGAATTCCTTGCTGAGGTAGGATGAGCTGTTCCTCAATGTCACCAGCTCTACCCCTCCTTCCTCCCTCCATGGCTGAGCTCCTGCATGGGGGTTATCCATTACCTAGGCTTGGATACATGCCTGCCTTCACCACAAAGGATGATTTTTCTTCCTTCCAACATTTACGCCTGCTGCTCCTTCTTCAGCCACAGAACGGTGGTAGCAGAGGGCTTCTGGACTGCATCTTTGCTGGAGCTCTTCCTCTGCCTTACGCCCTTGCCTGCGCTGCCTTCTGTCCCAAAGGGCAGGCTCTCAGTGGGCTGTCAGACACCCCCTACCTGGTCCTGTAACCCCTGGTGTGGAAAGCACATTCAGCTCATTTCTCACACCTGCTCATTTTCCATTTCCTTCCTTTTCAGCACTACAGCTAGTGCTTCTGTGTTGTTACTTATATGTATATAAAAAGGACATCCGGCACGCCTAATTATGACCCTAGAACTCAGTGGAATTTTTTGCAGGTCCAGGCATGACTCAATGACATGTAAACAGAATTTGCTAGAAGTTCCCACCTTTTACAGGAATTCCTTATTTCGTTATGCATGCGCCAAAGAACAGAGACATAGCATACATTTATCCTGCAATTAAATTAAAATCTGATTGTAAATGTTGACTACAGCTGATGTTTCTAAGGATTTCCATGATGTTTTAAGTAATTCTACTTTAAATGATTATCTAAATAAGCAGCTGCATAATTGTTACTAATTTACTTCAACTTTTTTTAACAAGCATAAGAAAGCGTTCTTCAGTTAGCCGGTATAAGCAAGAAGGCCAGACCTGACTGCATTTATTTTCAGTTTGCACAGCAGAATACAAGATGAAATTTAGATCTTACCTTATGAAAATATTCAATGTAATTAGCTGTGCAATTTTCACCCGACTTGCCCCACCTCTAACACTGCTGGAAGCTGTGAGGTTATGCACCGGCCTTCATGAAACCTATATAATAGTACACCCATAAAACAATAACACTTGGCATGCCTGGTGTCTTTATACAACTTGACAAAGCCAGAAGACAAAGATGATTCCTTCCTTATATCTGCTGATAAAGGGAAAATTCTTTTGAACTCTTCAATATTTGAAAAAAATAAGCTGCCTTACCAAATTATTTTCTTTGATCTTCAGTTTACAGTGAACTTAGAATTTAAGTGGTTCCAATTTAGAAAAAAAAAAAAGAAAAAAAAAAGAAAAATGCATTTAAATAACCTTGCCACGTAATATTTAAGAACAAACTGGATTTTTATTTCAACATTCAACCACATCAGTGTCCTTTAGTCATCATAGTAAAGTGGAAAGGGATTCTTGGAACACAGGAAACAGTACATCAATCTGTGGCAACCCCCAGCGAGGATGGCTGTTCAGACCTGTAACCTGGCACTGCAAGGCCAGCTGCCACACAGGCGAGTAAGGTGCTGGCACATGGCTCCGAGATCAGCCTTAATGCAACACTCACCCACCTCCATTTTACCAAGCAACAGACCCTGACCACAAGTGTAACAGAACCGACACACTCTAGGAACACAAATACCTCATTCAGACGTACGCAACGCGTCTCAGAGTGAGGAACATCATCTTTAAGCTTCTAAACAAATCTTTAGCACTATTGCAAGGCATTTCTTTTCACGAACGCGTATACTACCACAGAAAGGTAGTGGCGTGTGGGGTTTTTTTGGGGATGAATCTTGTAATATAGTATTCCCACTTCTGGCTAGTGGTCCTAACACCAAAAAGAATTACTGGAAATCTGTTTTTAAATGACCAGTTTCACTTCAGAGAAACAGCGTATCACTTGGAAACTGAGTTGGCCAGCAAAGAATTTTCTGGGGGGTGGGGTGGTGGTGGGGTGATGTGTGTGTGTGTGTTGTGAAAAAAGCTTCTGACCACTGTCAGGGGAATAACAGCATTGAATATTTAACTGCAAAATCCAATATTAAACGTAACTTCCATGAAACATACTATTCATACATTTTTATAAATTGTATGGTGGTCTAGGTATCTACAGAAGTACCAGATTTCTTCCTAGACACGAACTCACCACCACTGCAATGGTGAGATAGCACGAGCATGGTAATTTACTTGTATGAAGGTCATGTCTTTTGAGTTACAGGTCTTCATCTACTGAATGCAAGCCTAAAATCACTGCACCTTCCCACGCAGACTGGACACAAGATGTTACGCATCTACCATCACTACCAATCACCTTATTCCTGAACTGCAGTGATGATCTGCCCAAAGGTCATCACTTTTTCCTCCTAAGCAATATGATACATCCTCAACCACCACCAACTCTTCTGAGAAAAATTATGCCACAAGTGAAAAAAAACAAAAAAAACCCCACAACACCAAACCCAAACAACTCACCCAAAATGCAAAAGCAAACAAGAATTGTATTTCTTAAAGCAATACATCCCTTCAGGATTTCTGAAGAACTTGTAAAAAGCAAGAGTAACTTACCAGATTCCTCTCCCTGCCCATGACAATGTAGGAAAACAAAATTCCAGCTATGTTTGCAAATTATAGTTGAGCCTCAAGGGAATAAGAAGAAATGCAAGCTGAACTGAAATACAAAAAGCACACTGTCCTATCATCTATGTTTCTTACAGAGACAGTCAGACAAAACTTGGGCTCTTAATAAAAGCTTCAGTAGAGTTCTCCTATCCCATCAAATTTCTAGCTAAAAGTAAAACCACTGTTGATGAAGTATGTTTTGTTTCTTCTACTTCTCAGTCACATAAATACAATGGAGGTGACCATAAATGTTTTGGGGGACAAACTGTGTTCATTGCATTGAAACGGTGCCCAGTGAACTGGATCATGGAATTTTAGCTCACGCAAGCTGCAGCAAGCAGCTGACAGTAAATCAAATGATGGAACATTCTCCTCAGACAGATGTCTCCCTGCAGGAGCTGGCAGGAAGGAGTTTAAACTTATGCCATTATAGAAATGCAGACAGCCTTAGCCTCTGAACACCTTAGTTCAAGTTCTGGATGTCGTATTATCAACTTATTTTGGTTGTGCTGTATGATCAGCATATCCACAACACACAGAACCAGGAGGAGGCCACAGTGGCTGAGTAACAGACTCCGAAGAACAAAGTCTCTCTGCTATCCCTGCAGGCATACCCCGTCAGATCAGTACAGACATGGTTTATCTATGTTTTTAAGGAAGAGATCAATATGCAGATCAATCACAAAATCTTTCCAAAAGCCCTACAGGCTGACAGCTGCACAGTATTTTCTGCTTTGGAGGCTTGCCAGCTGAATTAAATGTTTTATCTATTCAGGAAAAAGTGTGAGATGCTTGCTCAGACATTTGTCATTGTACCACTTCATTTCCTCATACTAAGTTTTCTGGAACTGAGCAACCCGACTAGTTATTTTGGACCACAGATGCAATAGTGCCTTGTATTCTTCTATCATCTTTCTGAGAAGGAAAAAGCTAAGAAGTGCTTTCTCAAGGAGTAGCTAAAAGCGAAAGAAGGACAGGCCTTTTGGAGTCATGGGGAACAGCAAGAGGAATAACTCTCCCCATTTAGGCGCCCGTGTTTTTCCCTCCTCCAGGGGAAGAAGTGACACGCAGCGGGAACAAATCTGCTTCTGTAACAAGAGGGTTACTCAGCTCCTCTCACCACCCTGTCAGGGAGGTGTGAGCTCTGGCAGATTAGCTGTCAAAACCAGTTTCCTAAATCACATCTTGCTTGAGCTGAAGGACTGGACTTACCACAAGAAGAAAACATTTCCCTCACTCATAGCACACTTAGCACTGCATCCAGTGTCAGTATTTTTGGACTGAAGCCTTGCCTTGTTTCGGTACGCTCTCTGTTTAGAAGCCTACAGCTATCAGATAAACTGGTCCACATCAGATCTAAGGCTCTGAAAGGGCAGAGAGAACAGAAATCATCTAAGAAGCCGGGGTGAAAGGAGACACGTTATTCCATCTTCACCACATCGCCTGCAGAAGTGAAGTTAAAACCAAGCAACACAAATAGAGCTCCAAGCCCCACCTTAATATAGGCAGGCTATCCAGAAAGTGACGTGTGGAGACAGAAGAGTGAACAGAGCGCTCGGAGACCACGACCACCCACCCCCCGGTGCACAGGCACACCAGCCGGCAGCTCTGCAGAGGCTTTACTTGCAGGGCACAGACCAAGGAGCAGCAGGACACTTGCTGAAAAAGCTCTGCCAAAGATGTTTTAAATCTTGCTCCAGGACAGTCTCCTATGCACTTACCAACTCGTTATAAACTGCTAGGAGAAACGGTAATCATAGTCTTGCTTTTCTTTTGGGTCTTTCCTAGTTCCTACATCCCAGGTGCTGTCATTACTGCCTCCAATACAGCGAATACACCTACAGCCTGCAGTTTCTATGCTACGTACCCTTCCCCTTCAAAAATGGAGGCCAGCACATACTCCCAGAGAACTACATTGATTCACCACGACTACTCCAGGTTGAATTAACTTAACTTTGTAACCTCAGAGTTCTTCATTCTCCCTGCCTTCTCACAGCTCAAAAATTAGTTTTGTTTATCTCTAAATCTAACAAGATCATTTGCTCCAACTGTTTTATTCTCCTTATGCCACGAACATCTGCTTCAGCCTGGTTAGAAGTTCTCATATATATATAAAATGCAGATTCTTACTAGAATGGCATAAGCGCTAACAAAATATTAATGAATCTTGTATTAGCATACCACTTCCAGAAATAATGACTCTATGAAGACTGCAATTTTAAGAATTTATCTAGTTTATTCTTGGCAAGTGCAAAAAGACACTCTAGAGCATGCCTTAATTTAATAGGATATCAAAATATTTCTTGCAAGAGTTTGAGACACATCCTTTGTGGCATTTGAGCTTAAAGGTATTAGTAATGTGAATCTAAGGATGCACCCCTTATTTCCCTGGATGATTCAGAAATACTTACTTCTGTACTCAATTTCCTTCCCAGCCCTCAACTCACCTTGGTGAACAAAACCAGCATTTTTTCAACTGCAAAGGTGCGATACAACAGCTGCTGCTCCTTTCATAAAATAAGTCTTAAAGACGACTGTTGTATAAATGCATCAAACTTCCAGCTGACAGATCTAAAGTTACAGGTTAGCAGGCTAGAGAGTAATCTGTTTTCATTCCACTGCCTGTCTCCAATCACTCCCGACACAAAAATTTTGTATATTCTTCAACCTTATTTGTTAAAGGCTTTTCTTTCTTCTGGGTGAGTCTGAAGATGACCCTAGTTCACTGCTTCTAGTCTTCCATTTCCAGTTTGCTTAAGAACATTTTCTGCCTTCCCACTACTCCCACTGTATCTTAGGTGGCATTTACGATGAACTTTAGCAATTCCCTGAACCACAAGGTGGAACTTGAGGAGAAGGGAACTCTACCTTTTGATCCCTGTGTCTCCTGGAAATAGTACTTTCAGCTGGCTTTTTTTTTTTTTTTTTTTTTTTTTTTTGGGGGGGGGGGCGAGGATGGAGCTCTTGATCCCTGTTGTACTTACACACTGCCAAGGAAAGTAATGCTGACATCTGCCCCACTGCCCCAGTCAGATGCCACCAACACAGATGCTCTGACGTGAAGGGGCGCACTGGCAAAGGCTTAGCCACACTGCTCTTGAAGCAGTTCTTGCTGCTTTGACTACCTGAGGAACCGACCTGGGAACACGGCACACATCTCTGTCCACCTTCGTTGGTATCAGCTACCAACGTGATTGAATCCACTGCAGCCATGAAACTGCAGATTCCCAATTTTACTGTCTGTAAAACAAACAAATCAAAAACCAGAAACCCTCTTCCACCTCACCCCCCCTTTCCTCCCTTGTAATTCATGGATTCATCTACAATCCAAATGAATAAAGTGTTTTTGACAGACTTGCTTCAGTTAACTGATGAAAAGAGACTGACATGCCACCGCTGTGTTATTGCTAAACAGACTTTTAACATCTCAAGACTAACAAAGGCATTAACTTGCCCACCCAGCCCACCCTCCTGCATAGCTTGTACCAAAACATTGCTCCCAGTAACCACTGCACTATAGCATGAGAACCAGAACTGACTTGAAGACTTCAAGAGAATTAAACATGACCTCCACTACCTGCGGCAACTTTTGAGATTTTCCCCCTTGACCTGTGTTCTTGGATTCTACTCTTATCACGATTTTTACGCTGTCCTGTTTTGGGCCAACACCACTTATGATTCCCTTTCTTTCCCACCTTGCTACGCTTGCACATAAATACATATTTCTCCCGTATTTGTTGGCAGTTAAGCGGCTGCTTAAGCTTTTTCTCACTAAAAAACCCCTTACATCTCATTTGAAACATGGAAATTGTTTTCCTTAAATAAGCACTTACTTGAAAGAGGAATTCATGAAAATATCTGATCTTGCTTGCATTTGTGACCGATTTATCTCACTCCCCTTAAAAGTACTTATGTAGAAACAGCCAGCAAAATCCTGTCTTCACTAAAAGTCAGTAAGGCAATACAACTAGGTATAACCTTCTTCAACCTGACCTAACAATGAATCAAAACCTCTTATGACTTTATAGCCAACTGAAAATATGTGGGGAACAAAAAGCCTCCTAAGGAGAGGACCAAATAAAGTCAGCAAAGTACATTAAGTAGCACTCCTTATTCAAGAAAAATTAAATTTTACCCCTCAGCCAGTTTTGGATTTCTGAATTTATATCCTAATAACAACCATATTACTTTCCTAGTTTACAGGAACGTATGGAACAGGAAATTAAGAGTTAAGAGTCTCTAACCAGTGTTTTATCAGCTTTTACAGATCTGAAACTTAGGCTATAAAGCATCCAGTTTCCTTCTGAAGTATTCAGTGTTTAGGAGGAGACACATATACACAAACCCCATGCACATACACACACCCTGCCAAAAAAAAAAAAAAAAAAAAAAAAAAGCAAGCTGCTGAGCAAGACCTACTTAAGGAACCCTAACACCTAGTTAAAAGACTATCTCTCAGTTTTACAATTAGACCTCTCAATTCAGGAAAAACACCACCAAAATAATTTGCTTACAGTACCATCACCCTAGTATGTTCTATTGATAAATTTGAACTATTTTTTTCTAGTAAGTTGTCAAGCTGTTTGCATTCCAAGAGTAGCCTGACCAGTAAGGCAGCATCAGCTGTCACGCTCTGCCTGGAAAAATGGGCACCCATCCTTGTGCATATCTATCACCTTTTTTCTCCCCTCCATCTTCAATTAGGACTTCAAATGTAAAGGAACAACTCTTAATCTTGCCTTTCCCTTTTTGGAGACCCACACTAGACAGCACTAACAGCATTTTCCTACTGATATAACCTCATTCACTGAAGTCAGGCCACATCTTTCCAGACAACCGAGCACAAATGCTCATGCTTCCTCAGGCACTATTTGGCTCCCCCCCCCCCCCCAAAGGTTATTAAGACTTTCCTGTTGGTCTCACTTTCCATGCAACACACCTCCCTTAGGCAGGGTGTTGTGTTCTACATCTTACTGTTGCAACTAGTACAGGATACCTCTCTTGGTTCAGTCTCTGAAACTTTGTCCTCAGAATCTAGGCGTTTTGACCGAGTTTTCTTTTAGTACAGGCACAAGTATTAGAATTTTGTTAGGAGCCAGCTCCCTACAGATTTCAGAATCTGAGGACCAGCACACTGCTATGTTCAGCCACAGCATGTAGAAATTGATAAAGCATATGAAATTGCTTAAGGAGACAAAACCCTCGCAAAAAGCTACTTACAGTTGACACGATCCAGAGATTTCTTCCTCTCAAGTACTACAGATTCTCATTCAGCTGTAAAAGTGCCAGGAACTAGACTGTGCTCTATGATCTTTGAGCAAAAGGAGTTGCAACGAGGTTCTTCACAATCCACTTTTTCTTCCCTATGATTGAAGAGTCTAAAAATACTAGTGTGTGACAAGACAAAAACGTTTGGCACTGGCTGTAGTCAGTAGCCAACAGGTTACACTAACCGAACCACCTGAAGCAAGCGGAGATCAACAACTTCCATCTGGGAAACAGCCCCCAAGAGCTGCCGGCCAGTGAAACTGTAAAACTTTGCAGGTATTTTTTTACAGAGGAATATGCGCTCTCTCACAAAGGAAACTGCAGCCAAAAAAGTATCTGTAGTACTCTTCAAGTCATTAGCACAAGGGTACTAACACATTTCTATTAAAGACGGGGAAAGTGACAGCAGTCAACTTATGAGGCTAGAATTTTATTGTTCATAAATCAATACATAAACATAGCATATTTACCATACATTGAAAGTCTGAGTTGTTAATATGAGCTCAAAACTTTCTTGTGCCCAGGAACTCACCTTTTATTCCAACACTAAACAACTGAGTTTGCCAAGTATAAATTTCTTAAATCAGTTTCACTGATGGGAAACATTTCTTTTGGGACCAAGCTAAACATACCAATTTGGAGAATAGTTCAAAACAGACTAAAGCATACAACATCATGGTAAATGTATGGTATTTGGGCTTACAGTAGGCCATCCTCAATTCCCCTTTTCTGTGCCAATTGTACAAGCTTGTTAGAGATGAGCACTAGGAGCTCTTCTGAAAGGTGGAGCTTCATCTGCAATACTGAAATTTAGTCACTGGCAGACAGACATGCCTCTATTGATATTCAACAAGTTGATAAATCTAGTATCAAAACAACGCAGCTATTATATCAAGTCAACATTATAAAGTTCTCACGCGTACTCCAGAAAGAGACCAAAGTTCATATGGGACTAATGCCACATACTTTCCTTGTCTTGTCTCCTTTATACTTTTTGGTCACCTCACCTGTCAAAATCCAACGTTTCGGACAATTGCTTAAACCTCTCTGAAATTCCTGCCCAGGCAGAATTCATTACTACATATAGTGCCATATCCAACTTGTTTAGTTCTTCTTAATGTGTCACTAAAGTATAATTTATGCAATCTTAACTGAAAACTAATGCATGTCAACAGCATTTAATGAATGTATCCTTGTCCACATATGGGATACACCAGTTTAGAAATTACCTCCTTTACTATGCAGTAACAATAAAAGAAAATAAAGAGTTGAACTGCTGTCAAACCCATTAAAAGGGAGATAGATTATTTTACCCATATATTAAAAATAATTTACTTTTCCAAAACAATGTACATAAGAAGCAGTTCACTCTACTTTAAACATAAGAGTTGGAAAGTGTCTGAAGAAAAACTATTAAGTCTGAATCACATTGCACTGAGACAATATGCTGAAACGCTTTTAAACTTCTGACTTGGAGCAAAACTGCTTGTAACCATGATTTTTTATTTCGCATGTGCAGTTGGTAGGCTGTCAGGACAGCTGCGAAGAGGAGTCTCCCTTTACTTTCTCCTGCTGCTTCCACCACCAGCCAGCATGGTGGCCACCCGAATGAAGATATTCAGCGTATCTGTGTAAATACCCATGCACCTAGGAAACAGGAAACCAAAGTTAACACTGTTGAAAAGAAACAGTATTAGTGTTTCACACCATTATACTTAATTTTTAAAAGCCTTCACGAAGCATCTGTAACAAAACCCAACTATGACTCCTCAGCCGTGGTATGTATAAAACCCCCTGTATTTTTTGCTTTACCGTACCCCCTGTATTTTTGCTTTACCATCTTTGTCAGCAGCAACTATTACAGAAGTCTTGACAGACGGTATACTGTTCTCACACAGGAGTCCTCTGCTTTTGTGCTCTATTTTTATCTGCTTATCTCCAAGAATTTTGAGCAAGTCAGTATTATTCTAATTACAAGAAAGCAGAATCAAGGAGGACAACAATTCACCTGATACCTGACAGACAACATCCACATGTAAGTTCCTCGTTAGTCAGACTTGCTCCTTACTAAGTCAATTAATCCTTCTTTCCCTATCTATCACACTGTTGAAGCTTCTTTACTTACTGGCAAAAACTAGTGAATATTAAGTGACCAGGAAAGAGTTAACATTTTTTGTCTCAGCTGATACTGACAGATATTTTCAGAAAGCAGCTACAAATTCTCCCAGCAATGCTTTAGAAAACAAAAATACTTTTAGAAAGTACTGCTGGAGGCAAGTGACACCACACATTCAATCTTCTTTCTCTCAGGCAGATGCTTTCAGTTTTAACTCAAAGAGCTATTTTCACATTGCATTTTTAAGTCCTATGATTCTTCACATTTAGCAGCAATATACTTTTGAAAAGTAAACAAAAGGTCTGGCTGTAATATAGCTTGATGAAAATTCTTACACAGACACTGAGACCAGCTGTGTTAACACAGAATACTTACGCATTGATTGGATCATATTTTGTTACTCCGTAATATGGAATAGTTTCTGCACGCTTGATAACATGCTGCGTATCGTAGAGCAGGAACATGCCAAAGAGCACCAATCCACCATAAACAGCTACTGAATACAAGCCAGCACCAAAAGCAGAAGTAGGAGGCAAGAACATGGATCCTGGAGAGGAATATATAATAGCGTTAAAGAAAGCTGCTATGTGTATCTGCTACTTCAAACTGGTTCAAACTTCAGTTACTGCAGCACATGCTTTCTCAAGAAGTATTCAATTCTCAATTTGTGGTGCATTTTTGATACCAAAAGTTTTAATACACAAGCTGAAGAGATCACATATACAATTTGATCTAGTGATTTTGAACACCCTAGGGAATCACGTGTACTTTTCTTCATGTGAAAGTACTTCTGTCCCTAGGGCTACAATAATGCCTAGAAACACATAAGGGAGAAGTACAAGTGGATCACGAACTAAGATCATGTTAGCTGTCTTCCCTAGTCACTGGCAGTAACTGAAAATAGAAGCCACCACTCTTGGCCATTTTTCAGATTAACACTTGCCAGAACTGTAACTTCACGTTTGGTTCCAAGATAAAATGTAACACAGTATTTTCTGCTGTGTTAGGGTTGCAAGGGCTATTTAAGGCAAACCTTAACTGGACAGGCCAGCCTGCAGTTAAACATAAGCTGCATCTTAGCACCTTAAGTTTTTAACCTATGTTATCTGACATTATTAAACTAGTATTTTACCAATTGAAGAAGCAAGTACAAAGCCTAAGCCTATTCCAAGTGGTCCTCCCATGTTCAGAAATTTTTCACTCGGCGCACACATGGCCACAGTTGAGAGCCCTCCAACGATTCCAGCGGTGTACCAGGCAGCTCTGATCAGCAAAGGACCACCCAAAAAGGCTAGAGGAGCCACCACTGCACCCATGACACCTAACCAAAGGAAAACAAGAATTAAGATTTGGAACAGTTCTGGTAAAAACACCACCTGACAAAACATTTTCAATTTTTTCCCAGTCAGATAACATGGCTCAAACTAACCCACTTACAGGACAAAACACCAATGCACTTGACTGTGCACCTATCTTGAAGCGAGCACAATGAATTAGCAACCTTAAATTCCATGACCTACTTTTATCTAGCTCTGGGAGTACTTCAGGGAACTGGTCTTTGGAAGAAAGACTAACAAAAGTCAACATATCGATCTGTTCAAAACAGAGCTGGTAAGAGATACTTAAGCATGGACTCATCAGCTACACAGGAGCACTCAACACTGAAAAGCAGGACAGTTTTCTTCTACAATAATTAGGCAAGCAAGTCGGACTTTTTGCTAGTCTTGGATGAAACCTTTATCTAGTCCATTAATATCACGTTATTTAACTTAGTAACAATTTCTGAAATAAACACAATTTCTTCTTGATAGAAACGTTAGCACGCATGATTCCAGTGCCTAACATCCATGTGTCTTTCATGAACCAGAAATTATTTCTGGCAAAACAGTTATGAAAAATTATAGCCATTGTTATTTGAACTAGGTATCGTTAGTGAGAAACTGATATGTACTCACAGCTTACACACCTGACAGGAAGATGCATGTAAGCAGCTGCAGTTTGATACTAAAATCTCATTTTTCTCATCAAGTTTTCAAATACTTTCCTATCCTGTACTGCTGAAGAACATTAAGTGCAGAACAAGAGTGCTTACAGAAGCTACAGTGCCAGAAAGCAGTCATAAAACCAAAGCGGCTATAAACCCAATTAGTTTTATCCAATGTGGTATATACTTATCTCAAGTTTAACTTGAGCATGACTTTTATAAGATTATGAAAAATATTAAGAGTTGTGTTAAGGACACTTAAGAAATCTTGCTGACACCGAGGAGCTCTCTGGTCTCTGAAAAGTATTAACTCTCCTATAGCACTATATAAAAATTTACCCTAAAGTCAAAGTTTTGTTAAAGAATCTGTTCCCACTGAAGCACAGACATCTCTACAATGAACACTAATCACATACCTGAATGCATCATCCAAGCCAAATGTTTAGCGGCTGGACTATTTTCATAGGATATAGACCTGACCAACATTCCAGCACCGATCATAGCTGCAAAAGTTGCACCTATTGCCTGTAAAAACCAACATTACAAAGCTCAAGTTAGCACTAGGATATATGGTCTCTGTTCTAATCTCCTAGTCTAAAAATTAATAGCGTAATTCTGAGAAGAGCAACCTAATTGGTAATTGAAGCATTTGTCAATTTTACTTCTCTAAGATTACAGTCAGATCTTTCCATATTCTAAGTTGCAGTAACTCTCATTTTGTTTTTATTCAGCCTTCTAGGAATCCAAGTTGAGTGGTAAGACGGCAACAACTTCTTAATTGTCTAAGGTAAAAGAAAAAAACCATATAATTCTGCCCCTTACCCTAATCCTCATTAAGCTGCCTGAAACATTAGCTTTACTTTTTTTTTTTGTATGTTTCTCCACCAAAAGCCAATACTCATTTCAGATGCTTCTTTTACCAGTGATTTTTAAACCTCATTGCCTTATCTTACTGTTAATTCCGACCAGAACCATCCAGTAGCTAGCAAACTGGTCAGAAATGTACAACTTCCATTTATCACCAAGGATGCATTATTAATTTAATCTCTATAAAATTATGTAAGTGTTGGCATTTAAGTATTATCGTTCTACTCCACTTAACACACTGAATATGTACGAGGCAGACATATTTAGTTAGCAGTTTGCCTGGATGGTTTGCCTACCAGTATCATCTCAGCCTTGGCAAACAGGAGACATCTCTCAGAGCTATACAGAAGAGCACAGGGAGGAGTAAGAATGCATAGGGACCACTGCCATTTTTAGAAAGTGACAGAAATAGTGTCTTTAGCCTCAGATGGCTATTTATAACAGCTTCTTACTTGCATATAGTGGGTAAGGATAGCATGGTATATTTTTTTTTTCCTCATGTCTTTGACAAACTGTCAAAGCAGCAGAAGGTACATGTCAGCATGTAATTAGAATTACCAAATCTTAAGTCACAAAATATGATTAGGATACTTTAATAGCCTTTATGGGTAAGGAAACTAGCGTAAATGAAGTTTTGCCTTTACTTTTCATCAAGTAGTTTACACTTCACTTTTCTTATATCAACCATCGCATTTGGGGTCATTCCACAGGAAGTGTTTTTATTTCTATAACATATGCTTACCAGCCAGGAGCCTCTTGTCATAAGGCTCATGAGTGCTGGAGATCTGCTCACTGCTACAGCAGACAGTGCCGTCAAGCCAATGCTTCCCGCGAAGTACATGTAAGTAGAGCGAATTCTGTCTTTCACATACTGTGGCCAAATACTGAAAAATAAGCAATCATATATATCTGTACAAGTACCAGTATTGGAAAAAAGACCAACTAAAAGTACGATAAAACTGTTAAATATATTCATAGATACAGATATAAGGGAGGTTTCATAACAGTAGTGTGGTCTAGCAACCTCTGCCTTACAAGAGGGGGCTGAACTTTCAAATCTTGCTGGTCTAACATAACTCTCTAGAAACATTGCAAGTTGCAGCTACTACTAACTACAGTTCAATTCTAAGGAGAAAGTATACATGGGAAACAGAATAACAAACACTTTTTAACTATGGAAAAATCTGAGAATGGTGACTATATAACAAATCGGCATAAGGAAAAATGTCTACAGAACGCGTACTGGGCACTAAACAGTCAGCTGAGCGGCTCACAAACTGCTGAGTCACAGTGCACATGATTATCTGACATCGCAAGACATGAATGTTATTTTGAAAGCTAACAATAGCAACAGACCTAGCCGTGAATGAGATTCTGCAGCGTGATTTGGTCATACTACGGACAGGAAGCTTTCCCTGCTAACATCAAACAGTACACACATTTTCTCTCATTTCACCATTACTTCAAGGCTTGTGGAAAAAGTAAATATAGCTCTATCAGTGAAAAGCTTCTTATAGATACAACTAGCAAGCACTCAACATGAATGTGAATAGTCACTTCCAAATATAAATGCAGATTAAGTAAAGCAAAATGCCTTCAGCACTCATCTCTCTCGTGCCTGTGCTTATCACTAACCACCCTTTAAGATTCAGTAGCTGTATGGTTTTGCCATCACAGTGAAGTGTTTGTTGGCCAAAATAAAATACACAAAGTTTTAAGCAAAACAATTTATTAGAGCAAGGCTTATGCCAAGCTAAGGAGTGTGTTCAGAGAAGACTCTTTACAATGTGCTGTATTAAAAGTTCAATGAACAGTCTCACAGGAACACCAAAGCGGTCTTAACAATATGTTTTACAGAAGACTACCTTTCATAAATTACCTGTGGCATACCTCATAAGACACGTTTATATACTCTTCAAAGATACACTTCAAATTTAGCAAAGCAAAGAAACTCACTTAAGTCAATGACCATTTAAGTTTGGGTAATTAAGCTTCGCTTTCAGTTACATGCTTTAAAATCCTACAAAAAGGCGAGGGCTTTCCATTCAGTTTAAAAAAAAACAAAACAAAATGTAAGCTGTGTGTACACTGGGTCATACTAGCTAAAAAAAGGAAAGATACAAAGAGGAGGGAGGTTCACTTAACATACTCTTTACTTAAAACAGTAAGCCTTCTTACTTACACAGCTCTTTCAATAGCTCCAATCTCACTGGACATGCCCATTCCATAGTAACAGAGGGCCCCCAGGCCAACAGCAGCTCCTCCAGCAACAACAAATTTCCCTAGGCGATCAGCTGTATAAAGAAAAAAAAATCCACACTCATGTATGCTTTTTTTTTGGATTGTTAATAACATACTCAACATGAGTAGCTGTTACCTGAAATAGCTGATCCACGTTAGGCTTCTTTCTTAAAGCTCCCCTTAACTTGAAGTCATTGCATTACCAGTTCTCAATGAACTACGTGTGAAAAAACTCTAGATTCCCACTACAAATGCAATATAGCTTCATAAAATGGAGTAAGAAATAAGAAACCAACTAGGAACGTGCCAGGTTTACTGACCTTCATTACAGTGACATGAATTCCAACACAAAACCAATTAACAGGTTCACCAACAGAAGAGTTCACCTGTCAGCTGATTTAATATACCATTTCACTATCCAACTCACTATAAAACAGGAGAAACTAGACATTGTGTCCTTTCCTCTCATTTATCTGCCCTTAATGCTTGTTCCTTTTCAAGAGCTCTTTAGTAGCAATTAGATCCAAATCAGTTTAAAAGGAGATTTCCAAAGCTCATGGGCAACAACACATGCTTTACCATCAGTTTCCATGGTCTGATTTTCAGACATACTGCCTGCAGACCACATAGGAGATTACTGCTACAAATACCAATCATAAAACATTATTTTAACTGAAGAGCAGCTGAAACCAAATACCTTCAGATGTATGACTCTCCAAGACTATGCTTTTTCCTTAACTATAGGCAAGAGACTATCTAGCTAATCTACATATATCCCATTTGCCAATTCAATGCTATTATAGGACATTCACCAGTCTGTTCTACTGAACACTGCTACCTAAAAAAATCCCTTTTTTGTTGACTGAAATTACGATTCACACTAGATGTACTAGCAAGCATAGTAAGCCAATGCCTCACATAACTGTAGCACCAGAATTATTTTTTTTTTTTGTGAACTGTGCATGCTGTGGAAAAAGCCTTCCTTTAAACAGTATACAAAGTCAATGTAGCAATGCAAGCATTACCGTATTTTTTTAATATCTGCAATCCAATATCCATTAAGAGACAATTTGTCTTAATCGCTCTCAACTGCAGCTTGAAGTAGAAACAAGAAATTTCTCTATACTATTACACATTTGGAGCTATAAAGTTTACAAGGAAAGACAGACAAGCAAAGAAACTGCCTCCAGCCATTTGACTGAGGTGACTAAGCAAACTTACATGAAACAATATTCTCAGCCTGTTCAATGGCTTGAAGGAAGCCAATTCCTTTGATGAAGTTTTAAGTTAAGCTTCAAAGTTCCTCAGTATTTAAAGCAGAGATACACTACCTTTAAGTGCAGTTTCTGCAGATGGCTCAAATGCTGCTTCTTTAATTTCCTGGCCAATTTTTCCACGCCTTATACCCGTTCTTACTCTGGTGGCATAACACTGTTAGATTCAGAAATAACATAAGAAAGATTCAATGAAATAAAACAGAAGACATTTCCTACCAATTTACCTGCTACACTTAAAATTGCTATGTAGTCTCTTACTTACCTGTGCTTACCCCCCAGAGACATGAAGCAACTGTGATCAAAGGAAACAACTGCACATTAAAGTTTAGGAACCTTTGTGAATAGCATTCATACATTCTAGAAGTACAGAACTAATGCAGTGGATTTCAGAAGCTGAAGCTTTCAGTCTGCATTTCTTCTACTCTAGGTCCACTGTACTAAACAAGTCCATGAGACTTGTTTATTTAAATGTAAACACATGCTCTTTTTTATTTTGTAAAAAAAAGAATATGTTTTGCTTTCTATGTAAAAACTCTAGGTAAACACGTAAAAAATATTCTTGTACGATACTTATACTTTACAGATGCTAAATCTGGAAAAGCAGCATGCAGTCTTTTTGTTCAACTGTAGCCTTGATTTACGTAACAAACCTTGAATGAAGGCCTGTAAACTTAAAAGATTTTTAAGGTTGACAAGCTCCAAATAAATATAGCATGCTGCTCCAACTCTTACTGAACTGCAAGAACAACACAGAATAAAATATTTAAGTTCAGATACAACTTTTGAAATTTCCTGGCCATTTTTTTCAGGAATGTCTAAATTATTATACAGGCCCCTGAGCAACCAACAGCTCACTCAAAGCAATGAGTTTGTTTTAACATGGAAGCCTAAAATCTGCAAGCATTGCTATCACTAGCCATTAGAGCAATGAAATTCAGGAAGTTTACTACAGCACTTCAGTTTTGTTGTGTTTTGCAACTACCAAAACCTAGCCCAATGTTTTAATTACATAGCACTCGCCACAGAAATAAAACCACAACACAAAAAACCCCACCACCACCCAACAAGAACACACACAAAACCCAAACAAACCCCAAAACACCTACAAACTCAGAATGCTTAAAGCAGTTTTCTATCCTTAAGAGGAAAACGCAAAGGAGATGAAGAATTTGCCATTGGAAAGTTCACCAAGATGATGACAAAAGAGCAAATGCCTCCTAACAGTTGCGAGTTACCTGGGTAGAAAGAGTATACGAAACATCTTCTCTCAACAAAGAATAAACAGTGTCTCAGCATAATGACAGTCCAGTTTTTAAAATTGCTGGTTGGACTCATGACAGTTCTGCCATAGTTCAGAAAATGCTCTAAACTGGGATACAGCTCTAAACACATATTGGGACTAAAATCTTCACAAATCAAGTTTTTACTTTAATATTATATTTAAGAATCTTACTCAGAAACAGGGAGTTAGAAGGTCAGACAAGAATTTCTGCTCCTTCCAACTTACAAAGTAACGGCTTGTCCCCTTCTAACTACCTCCTTTAAGTTCTTTTTTTTTCCCAAAAATCTTTAACAGATAGTCAGCCACTGGAACAGAAGATACTACTTCAATTAATAAGATTAATTAAGAACCCTGTTTTTTGATTAATGTTCTTCCTTCAGTAAATTAGAGCAGGTACCTCAAACAAGTAGAAGGTCTATGATCATTCAAAACAGGTACTCCATGCAAAATGATTCATTTGGCAAAACACTCAACCCTTTAGAATACCAGCAGTCAAAACCATTAGAAAGAGAATTACCTTACCTGGTTAGGCTGCCACAGTTTGTATGCTTTTATGTTGGAGTTCCTTAAAGCTGGGGAAGCCTGAGTAATGGTGGGCCGGATAGTATGGCATGGCAATGCCCTCAGGCATACTAGCCTTGCGGCCAGCATGGTTGCTTAGATAATTTAACACACTGTGTTCCTGCAAGCACAACAGAAAATATGCCTTATAATATGGTTTTCAGACAACACTGTACACTTATCCTCAACCACACTACAGCCAGTAACAGTAATGGTGTTATCACTGGAGTACCGTAGTTAAGAGCCAGAACCTTCTCATAGACATGCAGTTTACCTGTTCTACCTGTATGCCTCTATTTCCATCAGAAACTTACCCCAAACCAGGACATACCATTTTTCATACACACAAGTTACATCAAAACTTTTTATCTACTTATGTTTCAGATACTTTGGCAACTAGCTTTCATTTTCAGACATAACACTGCATCAGTACTCTTGCCCTCCAAATATGCGTTCAAAAAGATGCTCCAATCTCACTTAAACTTCATCTAAGTATAAACCCACACGAATAAAGCGCCTAACATATGTGGTGGGAAATGTTTTAGAGAGATTTTAAGCTATCCTTTGAAGGTTCAATTAAGTTTATGGACACAGCACTCAGTCAAGGTCATAGCCCAGAACCCAACCGCAGGTCATCCTGTGCAGTTTTGATTGGAGAATGACGGCATTCATGGGCAAACTGACAGCATAAGCAAACATCAGCCTATGTATTGTACAGGTAGAATCAAAACTGCAAACTTACTTCCACAGATAGTGCACACATTACACCCTCCCCCCAAGTCCCTGTGATTACATATACACATATGTGTGCGATTATGCATAACTTATTATCATAAACCAACCCAAGTACCAGTAATTTTTTCTCTAACTGTTCACTGCTTACATGTACATGTCCAATATAACTTAAGTGCATTCTAAATAAAGGGAATTTTGAACACGCACAAGAAACGAGCACCCACAACACTGCACACCTAGCATTAACCACAAAGAAGCGAAACTGAGAAAATAATCCTGTTGCTAGAAAAAGTTGCTCTGCTCACTTAGGAAATCCTGCTTGGCTAAGTGGGAGTACTTTCAGAGACACTACCCCGCTCTTCCACGGAGATGATACAGTTTACAGGAATTTAGAGCGACAACTGTACGATTTCGATTTTTATTTTTCTGAAGCCGTTATTTCAAGCAAGACGTCAAACATTAGATTAACAACAAAGCTAAACAACAGCAAAGGACTAAAAAGAAAACACCACCAAGTCCCCAGTACAGTAACTGGCAAACGCAGCAGTAAGGAAGCCACTGCCGCACCACAGCACGACGAAACCCGCTGCTGCCCGCGCGGGGCGGCCCAGTCCCCCTGCGGGGCTGGGAGGCGGCCAGGGCCCACCTCAGGCCTGGGCCGGGCCGCGGGCCCCCCTTCGCTCTCGGCCCGGGCCCGCGCCCCGCCGTTGCGTCCCGGCGAGACGCCCGCACCCGGCCCGCGCCCGCCCCACGCGCGCACCCGCGTGCCCCCGCGCACCTGCGTGGCCGCCGCTCGCCAGCTCGGCCCCGCGCGCAGCACACCCGGAACGCCGCCTCGGGAGCAGAAGTGACGTCAGGCTGCCCCGCGCGCTCCCGGGGACTGGCTGGCTCGCCCCACGTGACCCCAGAGCAGGCAAACGCCATTGGTCGGGGGAGGCCGGGTGAAGTGACGCGTCACCCCGCGGCAGCCATGTTGGATAAGAGCAGGGAAGGTTCTGGAAGGCGCCTGCGGCGGTGCTCTGCCTTGCGCAACTCTGCGTGTCGCAGAGCGTAACTCGGGCGCTGCCTGCGGCGCAGCTGCCGTTCGCACCGAGGGGGCAGAGCCCCCGCCCTTTCCGCAGGGGGACGGCGGCCTTGCCGTGCGAATGGGGCAGCCGCCCGCACCCCTCGGAGGGCCGGGCAGGGCAGGGCGCCCCCGCGGGCCCAGCTGCAGCCGGCCCCTGCCCATAACTGTCGGGCAGCAGTGGTGGGGAGGCAGGGGCGCGGCCCGCCCTGCCGCTGAGGGGGGCTGCCTCCCGCCCCTGCGGGGCTGCGTGCCTCCCGCCGGCCGGGCCGCTGGGGGGGGGGGGGCTGCCTCCCGCCTGCCAGGCCGCTGCTCCCGCCTGCCAGCAGGTGGCACGAACTGTGTGAAAATACCCGAGCGAGGCCGCCGAAGTTCACTTTACTTCCAAGGATTATAACAATCCATTTTGTGCTCTGTGCGTTCCCCCCCCCCTCCATTTTGTCAGGCGCGCCGCTGGCTGACGCAAGGGTTTGCAACGGCAAGGGGGAGAGACCTGGCGGCCAGTGCACCTCAGCAGGCCACCACGGCTGAAGGTGTGCCAGGCGGTGGGTGGTGTTACGGCCCTGTGTCAGCGTGGCCTTTTTGCCACCTTTACTATTCACTGCATGTGAATTTAGGTAGTCTTGCCCTTCTTAAGCTGTCAGAAAGTTCAAGGCCTTTCATTTGCTTTTCTTCATGGCAGAGTGGTCTAGTCTGAGCTGGGAGGTAAATCTCCCCCTTAGTTAACTTCTCCTTGGAGTTATACCTCTCTTCCATGTGGATATATTAACTTGCTTTAAGGCAGGTGCCCGCATGCCAGATAAGCACTACATTGTGTACGTGAATTGCAGAAATGGATGCTTCCAGCCCTAACCCTAGCCTCATCCTGGGCAGAGCCTTGCAAGGGCACTCCAGCCCTTACAGGGGTTACGCTTTTCCCCTTTTGGCTAAACAAATTCTCTACCGATAGCTTCTTTCCAGCCTCACTCCAGCTGGAGTGCTGAGCTTTTTTCCAGGCTTAACCCTAACCCTCAGCTGAGCCCTAGGAAAGACACCGGCAACCTTCCCGGACTATCAGTTCCTCAGGGGAATATTGTTTTTGCAGCCTTTCTTTTTATTTGGCAGCTCAAGTCTAACTGGAGCTCTGGCTTTTCCTTTCCACTAGGCCTAAGCCTAGGCTGAGCCAAAGGGTTGTGACATAGCTCAGTCCAGAGCCTTAATATTACTGGGAAAAGAATTCTTTTGGCAGCCCTATTTCTCCTTTGCCAGCCCTTTTCCAGCCCCATCCCAGCTGCGTATCACACTTTCTTGTTCTCTCGAGGCTAGCGCTAATCCTAACCCTTGTTCGTGCTATAAGCCAGGCACTATTGGGAAACAGTGTTCTTCAGGGAACGCAGTACCCCTGTGTTTGCTTTGGGAGCCCCTTTCCAGCCCCCCCTCTAGCCACAGCTCTAGTTTCTTTCAACCTTAACACTACATATGGGCATAGTTCTTCACAGCCAAGTAAAACAGACTGAGAGAGCCTTGAGCAGTATCAAAGACAAATATAACAAAAAAAAAAAAAAAAAAGAAAAGGGTGTTGAATATAGAAATAAGTACAGAAATAGAATGAGAGTTACGGATACACTTTTGAGGACTGTGAGGTTAGCCTTTCTGTATCTTGGAGCCTCCTTGTTTAAACTGTAAGAAAGGAAATACAGTGTACTGCTAGTTCACAAAATGAAAGTCAGGTAAGAGAGATCAGATGTGGGAGAGGTCTAAAAGTACACCAACACATAGGACCTTGAAGAAGAATTTGAGAAGAATGAAGCAGAAGAACGCATGACAGAAGGGTGAAAATTCCACCAGAGGGGACCAAATTTGATGGGATTCAGGGTCTGATTCTTACTTACTCTGATGCTTGTTTGCTTTCCTTTGGAGTAAATGAAAATCCAGAGCTTTGAAATCCATTGCTCCAAGGTCTCCTACAATGGAAGAAAAAAAATGGCAGTTTCAGGCCACAAATAACATTGTTTAGAGACTTCTCATGTTTATTTCAGAGTTTGCAACGCTCTGTAATTGTTAGGTACTAATGGAGTCATTATAATAATTAATATTTACATTTATAATTCAGTTGTTAATAGTCATCATTTATGCAAGAAATCAAACTTATCTCTTACTATGACATATAATCATGTAAAAAAGTCTCCCGGGACTTTCAAATAAGATCCTCAACCCAGCTCTGTCCCAAATTGTTTCTTAAAACAGATAGTTTTGCCAGAAGCAACCCAAATCCACGCAGGGCCCACACTGCAACAAATTCAGCTGTTGAAGCTTTTTTACAGAAACTTGTCTGCTAGCAGATGCTCCTTTTCTACTTGATGGTCAATACATGTAAATGCTGTAGCTAGTGAAAGTAGTGCATGAGTGGTAAAACTTCAACATAAATAAGTCCCAAAACATCTAAGAATTTTTCAGTTAAAACCAGCAGGTTGGATCCTATCTGCTGGTGCCACTGTAACAGTACTGCTTCTCTCAGACAGGAAGGCAGCAGCTTCAGTCGCTGTGCCACCTGGTATTACTGCAGAGCTTCAAAGCAGCTGGCTGTGCTTTTGCAGTAGTTCAGGCTCATGCTGACAAAAGCATGGAGAACAGCATGACAGTGAGGCTTGTCGGTGAGATGGCAGCCAAATGCACACATAAAAATGTGCTTTTTAACTCCAGTGCACTGTTTCTTCATGGGACTGTGTTCAAACGCACTGTGCAGCCAACACTCGGGTCTGGGTCCAGTGCTGTTTAGCATCTTCGTTAATGACCTGGATGACGGGACAGAGTGCACCCTCAGATTTGCAGGTGATACAGAACTGGGAGGGGTGGGTGATGCACCAGACGGTTGTGCAGCCATCCAGAGGGACGTCGATTGCCTGGAGAATTGGGCAAATAGTGTCACACAGTTCAGCAAAAGGAAGTGCAAAGCCCTGCACCTGGGAAGGAGCAACCCTGTCCACAGCCCAGCTGGAGAGCAGGATGGCAGAAAAGGCCTTGGAGGTCCTGGTGGACGCAAGCTGAACATGAACCTCCAACATGCCCTTGTGGCAAAGACGGCCAACAGCATCCTAGGCTATGTTAAGCAGTGTTGCTATAACTCAAGGGAGGCGATCCTCTCCGTCTGCTCGGCACTGGTGAGGCCACACCTGGCGTGCTGAGTCCAGTGTGGGGCTCCCCAGGGCAAGGAAGATTGTAGAATCACAGAACGGTTTGGGTTGGAAGGGACCTTAAAGATCACCTGGCTCCAAGCCCCCTGCCACGGGCAGGGACACCTTCCACCAGCCCAGGCTGCCCAAAGCCCCGTCCAGCCTGGCCTTGAGCACTGCCAGGGATGGGGCACCCCCAGCTGCTCTGGGCAGCCTGGGCCAGCGCCTCACCGCCCTCACAGTGAAGAATTTCTTCCTAATATCTAATCTAAATCTACCCCCTTGCAGTTTAAAGCCGTTCCCCCTTGTCCTATCACTACCTGCCCTTGCAAAAAGTCCCTCCCCAGCTTCCCTGCAGGCCCCTTTAGGTACTGGCAGGCTGCCCTAAGGTCTCCCCGGAGCCTTCTCTTCTCCAGGCTGAACCACCCCAGCTCCCTCAGGCTGTCTCCATAGGGGAGGTGCTCCAGCCCCCGATCATCTTCATGAGTCTCCTTTGGACCCACTCCAACAGGTCCATGTCCTTCTTATGTTGGGGGCCCCAGAGCTGGATGCAGCACTCCAGGTGGGGTCTCACCAGAGCAGAGCAGAGGGGCAGAGTCACCTCTCCTGACCTGCTGGCCACGCTGCTTTTGGTGCAGCCCAGGGTATGGTTGGCTTTCTGGGCTGCCAGTGCACATTGCTGGGTCATGTTGAGCTTTTTGTCAACCAACACCCCCAGGTCCTTCTCCTCAGGGCTGCTCTCAGTCCATTCTCCACCCAGCCTGTATTGATACTGGGGGTTCCCCCAACCCAGGCATACTGGGCATACTGGAGGCAGTCCAGCAAAGGACCACAGAGATGATTAAGTGACTGGAGCATCTTTCACATGAGGACAGGCTGAAAGAGGTGGGACCGTTCAATCTGAAGGAGAGGGGGCTTAGGGCATTTTATCAATGTGTATAAATACCTGATGGCAGGGAGTGAGAAGGAGCTAGACTCTTCTCGGTGATTTCCAGTGACAGGACAAGAGGCAATGAACACAAACTGAAATAAAAGACATTTAGCTTAACCATAAGGATTTTTAATATTTTTTGTTGTTGTTGTTGTTACTAGAAGGGTGACTGAACAGTGGAACAGGTTGCTGAGAGCATTGCAGAGATTGTCGAAAGCTGACGGGACACAGTCCAGCAGCCTGCTTGCACAGAGGGCTTGGCTGAGGTGACCTCCAGAGGTCCCTGCTGACCTCAGCTATTCTATGAGTCCATGAAGCATTAACATAATGCTGATTCCTGAAGGATCTGAAGCACTTCTGGTTTTCAGGACTGATATGCACCAATAAGAGGTGTTTGGCAAACAGTAAACATTTTCTCCAGGTGGTATGTAAAAAACCTTGGAGAAACAAAAATACCAAAAAAGAAAAACCGCAAAGGTACTGTTTTTCGAAAACAGGTGAACAATTCCTCAAAAATCAAAAGTATAAACAGGAAAACTTGTACTGACATAAGAATTTCCTATAATTTTAATAGGCCATGTTTTCACCTGCAACATGTTTTGCATTTGCTGGAAATCGTATAGTTCCCTAGGTGGGATTAAGTACAGTTTGATATTAAAGGATTAATGTCTAACTAGAAATATTGCAAGATCAGAAAACCATTGTGAAGGGACTTGAGTATCCCAAAAGGATGTGTGAAATTGGCACGGCAGGCAGCAGGGCAGGCTGCAAGCCCTGCCTCTGTGCCGGGCAGGAGCCAGGTGAGGGAGCAGCCCTTTGCCTGCTTCCCAGCCTTGCTAGTTCCCAGGAATGAAATTTCCCGTAAGTGGCAGCTGCCAGGGCATAAGGGATGGCAGTCTGGCTGCCGTGCCCAAGGGGGACGGCTGATCTGACTGCCTGACTCCAGAGAGAGCAGTCCAAGCTCCCCCTCCTCAAGTCTTACATGAGAAACATCACCTATTTTACAACAATAAAGTCACTCTCTTCTTAGAGATAAATGGCTTCTGAAGGAATTTTGTTGTCTTGCCATGAAAGTGAGGATCGCGAGCAGCGCAGGCATCTTCCAGGAGACACCATGTGACATATTTTCAGCCGTGCGCTCTGCCTTGCCAGCCACCTGAAGTGGGACAGTAAAAAATTCTTTATGTTTAGCCCCGGCGCAATCCTGAGCCACAACAAGCCCGCTGTTGTGTTAATAAATAGGGTCAGTGTCAATTTTGAAGCTTAAGCTTTTAACTCTGCAGCTCTGGCATCCTTCTGCAGAAAAAGTCATCTGTGTCAGTTGTTCACATGGCTGCGTTCATCGACAGAAAATAAATAAATCTGTGGTTAGCACAGTTTCTCCTTGGGGTAAACTTTGCCATTGAAGTTTTTCAAATTATAGCTGAAGAAAAATATTTTGAAGGTTTTCTGGCTGTGCTGACTCTAGCACTCCAGATATCTCTCCCAGCAGATTACAGGGGACTTTTAGACTTAATCTGTTCCTGCTATTCATGTGACAAACGCATATTCATTAAGCATCATGTTCTTATTTTAGATTAGATACCATAAAACAGCGCAGTGCAGAGGGAATTTGGGGAGACAGTACTGATGTCTTTCTCAAAGCCTGGCAAGAAAAAAATGCCATTAAACAGAATATTACTTTACCACGGAAGAATAAAGTATTTGGATATAGCTCCTTCCATGCAGGATTCTGAGCAACAAGAACAGGCTGGGATGTGCTAGAAGCAAAGCAGAATTAGTATTTTCTACAGTTGTGAGAATTTTTGGGGTCTTGGTTTATTCAGCCAGATCTTAAAACATTTCAAAGAGGTGGTTACTTCATTGCAGTGGTACTGAACAGTGCTGACACTGACGGTAGTGTCTGTACTCATTTCTGTTACAAAGTTTGCACCTCATTAGTTTTAAAAAGCGATGTACTGAAATTTGGACTGCCCCTTTTATATTTTGGGGACTTGCATGTACATTTACATTAAGCAAAAGTAATTTCAATACAGTAATATTCATCTGGAATTGGAGAAAAACTTTGTGTGTGTTTGTGAGGGAATTCCCTACGTACTGTCATAACAAGCATCAGCTGTAAGGAATTTCACGTTTTACCCATCTTGCTGAAATAAAATTAATAGATTGTGGGAGGCATTCCTGGTATAATGTTTTCTGGGTTATTTAAGAGATGGCTGGATTTTTGTGTGTGTAAAAAATGGTGTTTTGAGCACAACAAAAATAGCCTTCTGTAGTTACTGTAGACATTTAAAAAATGAATTTATATATACATTTGTGTAAAAAAATAATTTAAGAATAGAAAACAAACAATATATTTGTTTACCACCTCTGAAACATCCTGAAAACAAAAGTATACATCTTGAAGAACAAAAATAGTAGCTGTGTTTTAAAGTGTATTTTCAAACTGCTAGATGTGTTCTGCCTGTTTTCGGTACTTTTCATGAAAAAACCATGCTATGAGTACACGTCAAGTTTGCTCTGTGAGTACTTGGCAAACTTAAGACTTACTAAGGAAGAAGTCTTTCAGGTAGAATTTATGGAAACATGCATGTTTATGGGAGGAACAAATTCTCTTTTTTTTTTTTTTTTTTTTTCCAGTCAATACAATGTTTTCCTTCTTGGGCAGGCTAAAGAAAGGAGCATCGTATCAAGCTGTGGTGATAAAGAAGCTTTTGGCCTTCAAAGCCCTATGGGAGGTGGGGTGGGGTGGTGGAATCTAAATGGCCGGATCTCCTGGATCCATTTTTTTGATCGTTCATATTGAGGCCCTATTTTGTAGAAATTGTGGGATTCATTCTGGCCTAGAGAGTCTGTAGCCATTTGAACAAATCTTTTTCCTTTGCCAAATGTTAATGCTAACCTTTATCAGCTACTGAAATAAACTTCAAAATTCAGAAGTTTGATATCAAAGTCTTACATTTCCCATTAATTATGTATTTTACATATAATTTGGAAAATGAAAGGTAGAGCATTCATTTCTATTCCTGAATTTAACCAAGGTTAAAATACATGAAGGTATATAAACTTGCAGTTCAGTAAATCACTTAAGCTTGCGAGTAACTGTGATACGACTTGGAACAGCACTCTAATGTATTTAACTTAGAGCACATGCTTAGAACTGTTGCTTTAGTGACTCAGGCGTAGTGCATTGGTTACTGAAGTACTCAGAGATAAATGAAGATGAGTGCTTTGATGAACAAGGACCTGACATTGTACAGTTATAAATGAATACAGAAGATACAACATTTTGTTCACTGAAGATTCTATTTGAATAAATTGCACATAAAAGGACATTTCTTTTTCTTGATCCATGTTTTAGAGTCTATAGCATGAATTATTTATTTACATCAGATGATAAAAAAAGCTAAAACAATTTAACAATGTTTTTCAATGAAAGGGTGAAATCGTTATTCATTTTGTTTAAATACAAAAAATACTCATTTCCCTAAATGCCTGTGAACTCTATACTGCAGCAAAAAATGAGCCGTGGCTTTTCCTAAAACTGCTGTTTGTGCTTTCTAATTACTTTTAACATGCAGGCACTGTTCTTCTGCAACTTCTTGAAAAAAACCCCAAACCCAAAACAAAAACCTCTTTGAAATTCAGTAAGCTTTGATTTAAAGTGATTGGTTTCCACCTGGATGGAGTGAAATTTTCTTCTTGGGAAGTTTATTAGTACATTAAAAGATGCAAATTAATTCATAATTCTTTCAGCTCATTCTCTTGGGAACAATTACACAAGGAATTTATTAATGTACAAGAAAACAACAGTTAAAAATCTCAAAGGGCAACAGGGGTGTGGAATATATGAAAACATTTAGACATAGCTAATAGTTGAACCCTGTTACAATAATAACGGTTCGTAAACCAATTTTAATTTTTCTTTATTTGTAAACTGATAACAACCATACGGTGCAGACAAGGAATCAAAGACCCTGGCAAAATGAGTCTACAGTCAAAGGCCTTGTTCTAAATGAAGTGCTGTGGAAACACAGTCTGAAGAGGTGAACACACGCTACCAGGGCTTCTAGGATCACAGCCAAATGCAAGGCTTCAATCAATTCACCAGTTTCAATGTCTCTGATGTATACCATTCCATGATGATTGCATACAACACTATCAGTTTCAATGTAAGCCCCTGCACTCTGATAAATAAGCCAAATATTTCCATCTGGATAATGAAAACCCCTGGGGATCCAGTTAATATTTGATGAAAAGACAGCAAACATTTGCTTTTTAGACTTCTTTGATGGACTTATTTTTTCTCCTTTTAGTTATGGTGCTAAACAACTCAGCTATTTTCCATTTTTTCTTTTCATAATTTATCTGGCATGCTTTTAATGTTACATATCTGATGAAAATTTCAAATATTTTTACAATCAGAGTCATAACACAGGCTATCACCAGGATACCTGTAATTACTCTTGGCTATCTGCTTCCAGCACTCCCTGACATCTGACTATCACTGCAAACACTGAGAGGGAAACACATATTCTCAAAATATGGTAAAAGAAGCATCACTACTGAGGGAAGTTTGCCCTTAACTGGGGCATTATCCTATCTTAAAGAATTTGCCCTCTTTTAACTTAAGCACAGCCACATAAACATAATATACAGCGATCAAGCCTCTGCTGACCAATACCCGTTTCCTTGACGTCTCCACGCTGAAGGTCTAATCATAGCTTAACATACTGGAGCAAGACAACATAGAGGGACGTCACCTGAACTCAGAACAAAATTAGATTATGGATATGCAGGCATAAAATAACTTGTATTAGGCTTGCTCTCATAATACCTCTCTCTACAGACCCTAAGGAGTACTGTTTACAAATGGAAAACGTTTAAATTTGAAAAAAATAAGATGCACTACAAGTATTTCTCTCAGTTTTCAGAACAACATTATAACTGAAATAATAAAAATCTAAATAACATGGATTGGCAAAAATAAATTCTCAAGAGGAAGAGTGAGCACAGTAGAACTGTGGTACATAGAAATCACCCAGGGAGAAATCCAGGTTCTAAATACAGCAGTATTTATTGTATTTTCTAGTGACAGTGGGCCACTTCCCAAACTTCCTCAAAAAACCTCCCAGATTCCAAGACATTGTTTTGATGATCTATATAAAGGAAAAGAGGTTTCTACTTGCTGAAAAATAGTACTGTTGAAAATACTGGTTGAATTCCTGTCCTGCCCTGCTCCTGCAGCTGCCTGACTGGATGAATGTATTTCCTTTTGCCAAGCTAAAACAGGCAGTTTGCTTCCAGAGGAGCAATTCTCTCGCACAGTTCAGTTAAGGCTACTGAGAGAAATCAGGGGTTATTACCTATCTAATGCATCATTCTGTATATTTAAAAGAACATACAGACTTGCTGGAAAAAAAGGAGTAGACAATTTATGCGTAATTAATTCGACATCCCTATGCAAACTCAAATTCCACTAGCCTCTTTTAGCGAGTTTGTTTTCTGCTGGTTTCTGCAGGAGGCCAAAATCCCCACAACCTGGGAGAGAAAGAGATGCCAAAGAATCAGAAGCACGTTTCTGAGTGAGAGTATTGACAGGGGGCCAGTATGGTTAAAGTTTTCAAATGCAAATTTAACTATAGGAATAGGCAAGCACAAGTTGTTTTGCTGAAGGCAGGAGAATTACAGTTATTTTTCATGTCATGTATATTTTTGTCCTCAAAACACCCCCAAACCCCAACAATATCAAAGACTTTGGGGGAAGGTTAGGCTGTATGAAGAGGTGTGTATTACGCTGTGGGCAATGAGGTGAGGCCAGACCAGGCTTTTTATAACCAAAATTTTCATTCTGTAAGACTTTGCTTCAGGCAAATATGTGAAACAAAATGATGGCATCAATTTGATTCTGACGTCATGTGCCTATAGGAAAAAGCTCTGAATTAACTTCACTTGGGATGGCATTTCTCTAACTTTAAGGACAAAATGGACAGAAATATTCCATGTCGCCATTGAAGTGATTTCTTACAAGGCTAGCACCAAGGTTCAATGGCTGAGATCCCTCAGTTGTTGCCTTTTTGGCAGCACACCAACAACGTCAGCCTAGCATAAATGTAAGTGCCAGATCCACTTTGTTTCCTTTGAAGTGCACAATCTGAAAGGATAAGGGTAAAGCCCTGCAGAAAACAGTGTCAAAGTTAAATATCATTGTTCTCAAGAAATTACTTCAGTAGCTATTCTAGTTAATCACGGTCATTCCCTATCTATATAGAGTGGACAGAGAAAGAAGCGTCACAGAAGGACAGTCTTTCCAAAGGAGTTTCCCCCCTTTAGGTAGAGAGGCCTGGGTTAACATAAGAACTCAGCAGGCTGCAGATAAAAAGGGTGAGAGCTTCTCTAAACATCAGGCTCTGGGTTTGGTTAAGCATCTGGCCCTTAAGCATTGTAGCCGTTTGTTCAGAAACCAGCTGCTGATTACTTTCAAAACAAAACCTGTGATGTAGATGTGTGAAACTGTGAGACACCGAAGGAAATCACTTTGCAAATGCAGCGATGCCTCATTGATCCGGCAAATTCACTTAGGCTGCTGAAGCATTCCCATCGCCGTTATCAAAGTGTCACACATCTACCGGAGGTGGCCAGGTGAGACATACCTCAGGTGGTGCAGCTTCCTTCACAGGAACCAGAAAGCAAATGAACTGGAGTTTGCAATCTCAGTGTGAAAAATAATCTTCTTTTCTTTGAAAGGGATATTGTTTCACCTGTGATCATAAATGAGGATGAGCGGTGAGCAAGTGCCATAAAAACACCTTGGGTTAGTTTTAAAGATATTTACGGGAAGGTCTCACTTATTGCTAAATGAAGAACAGTTCTAATCTGTTTATAGTTACTTTACTACTACATAAGTAAAAATGTGCTAAGAACAGCACACTTGTTAAATTAAAGCTCACTTAATGATTACACAGCACTTGGGAATAACATCCAGTTAAAGAGTAAGCAGTAAATGGATGTTTTCTTTAGAATCATTCATTTTGGGAAAATAAGACGACCAAAGCCTTTTACATTTTTGCTGATTATGAAATAAAGAAAATACCAGAAAGTAGACTAGAAAGGTTTTCTTCTTGTGGTGAATATTGGAGTAATTCCTACAAACGATAGAATTCCATGAGAAGGCTGCTGGCTCTAATTTTGCACCCCATTACAATGGGTTGAGCTGAAGTCAGTACTGTTGCTGTGTCAGTAGACTGGATAGACTTATAACAGACTGAAAAAAATCAGATAAAATACTGGATACTACCTAGTATCTAGCCTCTTTGTTGTTTTTTTCTTGTCACCACAGTGTCTGAAAATGGTGTGTATTAAATCAATAGTAATAGCAAAATCCCAAGCCTCAGATAAAAGCTAGTGTTTTCCTCTTTATGGGAGTGAGTATTTTAGCTGCATCATGGTTATTTTTTTGGTAGGGAGTAACCTTGGTAATACTGGGGTGGTGATGAGGATAGTGGGGGTAAGTAACTAGTAAAGAATGGTACTGTAATACCCTTTCTGATAGGAAGGTGTTCTCTCCAAGGGTTAGACTTTGGCATGTTTCATCAAGAAGCTGGGAGATGATCTGTCTGATCTCTTCTGAAAGACAGTTGATAGAAAACAGTTCTTGCCTTTCATTCTTGTGCTCAAACCTGGGCTTTTCACTTTTGTTCAAAGCTATTTCAGACCCAAACATACTAAGAAAAAAAGGACATTAAGGCTAGATGATCTCTTAATTTAAAAGTTAAAAAAATCGTATTTCTGTGGCATAGTTAAGATATATTGGAAAAAATATTTTAATTTTGAGATGAATCACAAAATTAATTGATAAAGCTACATTTAAAAACAAACCAATCATTCATAAGTATGAAAGTGGCTGTACTGTCATTTCTCTTCTTTTCCGTGATGTAGTTGTTCAATAACGTGGCATTTCTGCATTGAGCACTTTTGTGATAGAACTTGGTTTTAAAAAAATAAATTATCTTAAATGTGAGAAATCCTCTACAGCAATCCCAATATATGAATTTTAGATATTTTTTTTTTTTTTTAGATCTTTTAGATCTTTAGATCACCATCTTTTCTTATAGGAGCTTTATAAAAGTATTGCTTGAATAGTTCATGGGCCGTGTTGTGGCCACCCTGCAGTCTAGCATGAGTGGATGGCAATGGTTTAAAATTTGGTCCCCTGTGGATGACATTGATAGAATCTGCTGTACAATTTACCTTCGCGCTAAAATAATATTTGGGACTAGCAACCTTCATATGCTAATGCATGATGAAAAAGGCTAATAGCGGTGGAGCTTACCACATCCTCTTCAAGCAGGGCAGAGTAGCTCCAGAGTAGAGGCACTGTGGAGGACTGGAGTGGGTCCCTACGGTGGGTGGTGAGCCAGCTAAGTTGTCCTGACTCAAAGCTATGAATCAATGCTTCCTTTTGTCTTTGGCTGTCAGAAAACCTCTCGCTGCACATTCAAGCTCCAAATGGAGCAGTGACAACATGCTAAATGGATCATGACTCACTTTACACAGGCATGTCTCCAGTACTGATGGTGATGCTATGGCATCAGATCATTATTTTTCTTTTTACACACATGCTGTAATTACATGATATTGGCCAAGGAGAGCTACAAACGTGGATGTATTTGCTCAGTTTTTAATGATGCTCGCATAATTGGTGGCATATGGAATTTTAATGAAGACTACATGCAGTATGCTCTTTGTCTAATAGGAAATTTAAAGTACATCTTTTTTGTGGTTTGTACTATGATCATGAAGAAGGCTGGAATTAGTGAAATTACTATATGATTAAGAGAAAGGCGTTCTAGCATTTTCTACTCATTAATAAAGGAAAATTGTCTGTATGTAGAGGAAGATTGATTAAAAAGTTTGTGTTTCTTTTCATGGAGACACCATAGAGCCCCTACCAAAAGATACTCAGCACTGACCAAAATGAGAGCCAGCAAAAGCTGAGAAATCAATGTCTTGCAGAGAGAAAAAAATATCATAAATATTGAAAACTTGCACTGGTTGTTCAAACAAGAGTTCCCAATGGTGTCTGCTTACGCAGGACCCATGCACATCTGCGTGTGCAAAAAAAATGCTTTCAATTTTCTCCTCAGACATTGTAGGCATATGCTGTCTGTATTTGTGGTATTCTAAAGGTTTTTCAACTCGCTGTAGACTTCTGCATATAAGATAGGGAAGACAGATATCCTCATTCTCCTGTCCCGAGTCCTACGACTTTTTACCCCTCTTCAAGTCTACTAGAGGTAAAAGCTTTGCCTTGGTGGCGAGAAGTGATAAGGCAGAGACAGTGCTTAACAGCGTAGCCTGTCAGATGCACACCCTCAGAAACAGGAGTCAGGAAAATGTCTTCTGTGTGTTTTCAGCTGTAGTAATTATTTACATCTTCCTTAGCAGTCCTCAAAGGACAGGCAGGAATGCCAGCCTTCCTTTGGCAATGACAGTGCGGTTCTCAGAGTCATTTGATGGCCTCATCTTCTTTCAGAGTTGTTCCAAAATAAGCCTCTGTAAGTCAGCCCCACAAAAGTTTTTAGAACTCCATTTTAGATTAAGATACGAAGAAGAAACATTGGAAGAGCATTTTAAAACATAAATGACTTTTGAGTCCTATCTTTTGAAAAGCACTTTGCCAAAAATTATCAAAATTTGGCAAAAAAGTTTTAGCCAGACAGAGACCGCTTACACATAACTTGAAGCGGAAAGAGCTTTTTTGATAGTATAAAGGGGACTATGTTTATTGGGTTTATGGTGGAAAGTAAGTCTCAGCCATAACTGTGGAGCAAATACAACCTCCACATAATAATGTTGCTATGTAATTTATTAATCTAAAATGTTCCAACTTAAAACAGGTATCTGTAAAGTCATATTGGTGAATGCACAGGCTCTGAAGGGCATATTACATAGAAAAGCAGTAGAAGCTGCTGCCCATGAAGACTTAACATAACTAGATAATTTTACAAGTGTTTAAAATAGTATTTATTTATAAAAGGCAAGCTCTGCTCTGCAAATTGGATCTTACAAATCTTTTAGCACGCACCCAGGAAATTTGAGATATCCTACTAAAAACTAAACATGCAAAAAATTGAGATACATAGTCCCCCTATTTTTGAACACGAAGTAAATGCCAACATTCAACTTTTACATAAGCTCACTATACCTTTCTGTGTCTTTCTAATAAAACAAATCTGTTTTCCTAAAACTCTTGATCTACCCTTTCAGCAGAACACCACCATAGACTGGTGAAGGTCAAAAGCGAATTTGGGTAACCATCTCACACAGATTTACTGAATTTTAGCGTGGAAAAAAACTTGTGAACAACGTGGGCCCTAAAGTCTCAAATAATTTCTGCGTCAACTATAGAACTTCTACATGAGGTGAAATCTCAGGATTTTCTTTTAGGAAGACGTCTGTCATGTAAAGGGTAGAAGACTACATCCAGGTTGGATATGGTTCTGTGGCCAAAGTCATAACCGTGAAAAACGTATGGGTCATTTCCAGTCTGCCTGTCTCTAGTTTGCACAGGAGATGCAAACGCCATGCTCCCACCAGAGCACCTCTGCCTTCCACTCACTCTCTCTCCCTATTCCTGTATTCCCAAGGAACCTTGTAAGTATTGATGCTGTGTCTTCAGGACCTCATGGTGTGTTGGAGTAATTCTGCAGAAAGCTGCTGAATTTTATTTGGGCAGCAACAAGGATCCTGTTTCCTATTGGAGTCTTCTAGAGTAGCGCCGAGAAACTCACTCAAGGGTGGGAGTTACCAAAGGAACCCAAAGGAATTAGAAGATGGTAAAAATCAAGGACAACTGGTTATATCTGCTTCCTTTGGCTGCCTCTGTCTCACCGTCTACCACAATAAAAATGGGGATTTAGTGATACTTCCCTTTAGCATGAAATAGCTGATTGTAAAAACAAACCCAATGAAATATTCAGTAATAAAATGGTCAAGTCACTAAATAATGCATTCAACTGGCTGTAGTGGTTGACCTTTGCAAAATTCCTTGGAGGTGAAGCGCAAACTAATTTTTTTCTGATGGTATATTCCTGGGGAAACACTGCTATGAGAACTCTATATTTCACAATGAAAGCAGCTCATTTTTTAGCTTTAATTATGCATGTTCTTCGGTAGGTGGCCTTCTTCCTTCTTAGTAGGTACTGAATCAGTACCCTGGTGTAGTGCTAATGGGCGCTGTGCTACTTGAGGTGCCAGCTTTCAGAAGAGAGGCTGAAAGCAAGGTCTCATCTCTCTGTGATTTTGATGGCTCTTACAGCATTTTATATTTTTTTTAATAATAAAGGTGTTAACATCAGCACCTTGGCCACAGTCCAAGTTGAGTAATTACATTCTATCTCCCTAAATTTTGCTTTGTGCAGTTTTAATTTAATATGGCGCTGCTCTTCTCTTCCTGCCCCAAGTTGTTTTGTGTCATTGCTGGGCACTATTAAATAACCTCCATATTTCCCCTGAGACAGGTGCATTTAAGCTGTAGGTAAGGCAAAGCCTGAGCATGAAATTTGTGAACCGTTCCCAGAGAAGGAAACACAAGCTCACTTGCAATAATTACATGCCAATATTTACCTGGACAAACTCCAGCTTTGCCGCTCCCCTCCAGTAGTTTACTTTCATTTGGAATTTAACTACCTAAATGAAAACAGCAGCTGTAGGGAGCACCGTCCCTTCTCAAGAGGGCACAAGGTTCATGCATGGGAGGACTTCTTCGGCAGGCAGAGCAGTTTTATCCTCTGTCCGAGAACATAAGCTGCTACAAGCTGCCTTTCTCTACAAAAACGTCGTATTTAGCCATGGACTGCAGAGGGATGTTGGGGCAGAGTTACTCTGTTCCACTTGGGTGGCTGCCTTTCCCTGTCTCATCCCTCTGGGGGGGTCAGCTAGTCCTCCCAGGGCAACTGGACGGGACCATGAGCTCACTCCGGCTCAGCCTTCGGTGTTCACCAAAGACACACAGGGCTACCCCTCCAAAAGACAAATTCAAACCGGCTGTACACGAGGCTAGAAATGAAGCTGATGCCAGCACATTTCTGGATTTAGTTCACAAGGTGACCTTCCTGTTGGTCTTGTACCTAAACTCAGCACTTTAAAGTTTAGTATTATGGCTCTGGGAAGGTATAAAAGCAGCACTGAGAGGAATGGCTGCTATTGGGATACCAACAGGTAGGTTGGGCTGGTACAGTAGGAATCCTGAAAGAGGAAGCAGCTGATAGAGCCGCTCATGGCAAGCAGCATAATGCAACATCTGCCACGAATACAGCGAGCTGGACCTGCAGCTCCCATGAACATCAACAAGGAGACCTTGCCTATGGCACAAGAGCCACAGTCCTTTGTCTGAGTGACTCCAGAGCAGCAAGGGCCAGGCAGTTCTCTGCATTGCTGTAGGCAGCTCCCACCAAGAGCATTTAAATATAATGGTTTCATTGACGGGAGAGTCTGTAAGAAAGCCTGGCAGTTGCCTGGGAAAGGCTCTGGACTGGAGGCTCCTGGAACCAGGAGAACCAGTCTGCTTTTGGCATCACACAGAGCAGGGAAAGTCCAGGTCCTTCTTGAAATGGTTTGAGAGAGGCACTGCCGGTGGTCATGGTGCAGCTGTTGGCTTTACACTGATGGCAAGGAGACTCAAGAGCTCCGGGGAAAATGCTCCACGTGCTACTGCCTCTCTCAAATACTGCATACTGAATGCTTCTTGAAAACGCAGTATCGGAAGTAAAGGCATCTAGGAGATATCTACACTAGACACTATTAATCTGGAGAAGCAAAAGTCTTGAATCTAACATGGGTTTTCACTGACATGAAGCCCTTCTTGTGTAGACACTGCTGCTCAGGACTGAAGTCAATCAGCTGAGCACTGCTGTCACAAGTTTTTCTAATTGTATGTGCTTTTAGGTGCTATAAGCGGGGGAGGGATTGTGTTACACCACAAAGCACCAGTGATCTTAGGGCACAAGTCCTTCTGAGGCTGTAAATCAAGGTAGACAGGTCTTGAAAAAAGTAGGTAAAAGTTAATATTAAAACCACAAAACTTCAGGTGCAAGCTGTGTAACCAGAGCCATCCCGAATAGGCTTATGGCTAGACATTATTGTGTTTTGTTGTTTTTTTCTTTTTTTTAAATAATGTATTTGAAATCTTAACTTGAAAATAAAGTCATAGGAGCAAAACACTATTGATATAACTCAGCAAGACTCTGCTGATTTTCCAATTTACACTATTTGAGTAATCTTAACTACGTATTATTTCCCTTGGCTTTAAAACATTGCCAGAACTTCAGGCCTTGAGTCTTTTCATACTGATAGTATTCTCTTCCTTCCATCTTTTTTTTTTTTCCTTTTCTCTTTTAAATACAGCATGCTTTTATTGTGTAATTTAAAGCTATCCAACCTTTCCTCCTGCTATCCAAAGACATTTTTGCATGTAAAAACAACAATTTGGACCCAAAATTACCGCCATCTGCTTATTTATAGCAAGATCCAACAGTAAAGGGAGTCTTTATTAAGCCCTCAGTGGGATTCATGTGACTGTGCAATGAACTCAGTTTTCATTTTCCTGATAAAAATGAGACTGTTTCTTTACTGGTCCCTTTTATTATTTTATGATGTTCTGCAACAAGAACATTAAAAGAACCTTCATTAGATCCACCCCCTTCACCCTGTCATGGCAATTCCTTTATCAGGTATGTAGCGTGTGTCTGGTCCTGGCATGCTATTACATGCCAGAATTAAATGTCTTTATAGATTTGCTTTTATTCGTTCAGTGTCTGAGGGGGATGGTGAGCTGGTAAGCATGTTGCTTTTTCAAATTGCTGAGCTATCCTTAGGGTGACCCTCAGAAAAAAAAAAAACAAAACAAAACAAAAAACCCACAACCAACCACCAAACCCCTGCAATACCACAGTTTTAGTGGGGCAAGAAAACCAAACAGCTGAAGAAAAAATGAAGCCAGTCATTGCTCTAAGAAATTGGGGATTAAATAATTGAAGAAACCTGCCTTGTGTCAGGATCAGCAGCAAGGAAAGACTCAAGTAGGTTTTAAACTTGCATGAAGTTTCTCATGAACTGTGATCCTGAGGGACTTTCACAATAAAAACCCCACCCTTCTCTGTTCGAAGAAGCGTATGTGGGAAGGTTGTTGGCATCTTTGGGTGGATTACTTTCCCTTCTAATGGGGACACATACCAATTGCAGTGCAGCACAAAGACAGACTTCTGCTGCTCTCAGAGTTCACTTTTGACCTTTAAAATACAGTGCATGGGGGTAGGAAATTGTTTTTTACTTCAAAATGTTTTTTAAAATCTCATTGTTGCAGTAAAAATTGTCCCAACACACTTTTACAGACAGAGCTCGTTGCACTACAAAGATAGGTTGGGGTTTTGTTGTGTTTTTTGTTTGTTTGTTTGTTTACGTTGTGGGTTTTTTGGTTGTCTTTTTTTTTGTTTTTGTTTGTGGGTTTGGGTTTTGGGTTTTTTGGGGTGGGTTTTTTTTTGGTTTTTTGTTTGTTTTTTTTTTAGCTTAGATCCAAAAGATACTATATTGGCTTTCATTGAGATGTACGACAAGTGCTCCAAGTTCATAGCATCAAATTGACATTTCCCACACTAAAAGCACAGATAAAGTTCCTAGTGTTTACTGTTATATATACACAGTTGCACTACAGCATAAATTCGGAAAACCCAGGCCATTAACATGTATAGCAGTAACTACTTTAAATACAATTACATAGATGTTCTGTCCATAAAATTGCTCAAGTTTGTAGTTTTATGAGATTTTGCACTGCTTATCCTACTTGCCACTATGCCCAGTTTTGAGATGTCATGATACTCTAGGATAATTGAAGAGGGGGAAAATTCAAGAGCATTTTCAAAGCTGACACCCATTGATAGAAGGGGGTTTATTCCTGCTCAGCATGTTTGTATTGAGATTTGTCTATCCAAATTACGGGTCCTCAAAACAGGTATCTGTATCTAAACTCTTTGGCCAGGCTGCCTTTTCAATCAAGGAGGGAAATAAACCTTTCTAGATTTATCTCTTCCTAAGGTAGAAATTGAAGAAGCACAGTGGGTTATGCCATAGAAATAGCTACTTTCATCCCTTGGGTATGTGAGAGTGTAGATCACTAGGATGAAAGATGCATCCAGCCCTCACTCTCTAGCTGAGTTCTTCATCACCTAGAAATTGGTAGCACCCCACCACTGCCCTTTCTAGCTCATGCTAAACGCAGCTTCTCTTTAGTCCTATATAAAACTACTGAGTATGAAGACAACCGGGTGGTATCTGAGTACAAATGAGGAGAAAACCAGACAAATCATACAAAATGCAACACACGCTCCAGAAAGAATACACACCTTAAGTCATTCAGGTGGTGGGTACTTCAGTTAGTCTGCGGGGGAAGTGATGTACAGAGACCACGTGTGCGGACCGGTTTGAATGAAATCCTGATTCAACTGAAATCGAATGAATTAAAACACGCAATCCTGAGCAGGTGCAGGACTTCAGCCTTTGGAGAAATGGCACATTTCTCATACAACTCCCATCAAGTAAAGAACTCTGGGATGCTTTTCAAGGAATGCTAAGAAGCTTAAGCCCATTTTGATGAGCTTACTGAGTGTGGTGCTCAGCCCACAGGATATAACAGGGATCACAGGTTGAAGCAAATGAGTGATCCCAGGACAGGACTCAGGCTTGGGCTCTCAGAAGGATGATGAGTTTGAACATTTCAGTGAAGAAAGAGCTGCAAGCAGCACTCCCTTCCACCTCTGTAACTCACAGAGGCAAACGCAAAATGTTACCTTTGCGTTACCCCCAAGGAAAGCAGTAGATGCTTTTTAATTCAACTATGTTGTTCAAGCCTGCCTATCCACCTCACAGTGTTCCTGCTCTGGCCACAAATCAGTCGCCGCTTGTCAACATTTGGACAATTCTGTCAGAATCTAATAATAGCCAGCAGTGGTAGCAACAAAAGAAAAACCAGGTCGTGTGATTTTAGCTAGCCAGCTAATTCTGAGCTCCACAACAGTCAGCAGGAAGAACTTTTAAGTGGCGTGTGTGAATACAAACGTCAAAGATATCTGATCTATGTGCAGACTGCAGCCTGACACACAAAAGAACGTATGACCTTTAACTCCGTGAAATACCTGTCAGCCAGCTGTTCTAGGGAAGAATCCACACACAGCGCCTGTGATATGTTGATCCTCTTTTCAGGCCATCCAGGGTTTGTATCTTTTTTTCCAAACATTAGAAAATGAATTGACTACAACTTCAGCATTCATGTACAAGCAACGTATCTGATATGAGTGATACAGATAACAACACCTTTCATCAAAAGATCCCAGGAGTACTATGCATCTTATTCACAATAGCTCTAGTCCTGTAACATATTCTTACTCAAATTTATACGCAAGCTGCACCACTGAAATCTAATCATATGTGTAAGCCCTCTCAGAATCAGAGACTAGCACTGCACAAGAATTATGTTTGTCTCTGCTGATAACAAAACTCTCTGTAGGGCGAAATACAAAAAGAAACCCTGTTAACTGTTTGGATTCCTTGAGGAATTTTGGATGTCACATCTGGGTTTTGTCCAGATCACAAGGACTATCATCCTACTCTGGCTGATAATACTCCAAGATATTTAATGACAGAAGATAAGCAGGATTTTGTGGGCCTGAGAAGCTGAATACTCTGCTGGGAAGGTCTGAGTTTTTCAAATGAGTTTTCTCAACTGGATGAGTAATTCTTTAGCAAGGCCAGGAAAAAAAGAAGCACAATACAAATGAAGCATGAGAGTGGGAGAAAGAGTGCCTGGTGTTCTGACAGACCCCATTTTTATCCATCATCCCCTGCAACCTTGGAGACAGAAATCCACGTAATGTGCCACCATGAAATTAAATAACCCCGCCTTCCCCCAGACTGTCTTGCTAACCTGCTGGGTGTCAGTGTCTGTACAGGTGAAGCCAGAAGCACTACAAACCTTTTCTTTTAGTAAAGAACAATAGCAGTCCTTGTAAATATATCAATAACAAAAAAACTTAAAATTCCATTTTCATATAGACTGTCAGATAGCACTGGTTGCCAAGTCATGATCCCATCAAAAATATGTATCTAGGACATGCTGCAAAAGAGCAGTCTAAACCTGATTGCATAGCCTGTGTCATCACACCATTGAGGTGTAGATCTGAATTTCACCACAGTCTAGAATTTTTCTATTGGTCTGATATCAGCATTAGAGGACAAATTTCAGAGTTAATTTTAAGTTTTAGGGCTCTTTATGCTCAGATCTAGCAACTGCCACATGGAGTAAGACCAGTGATCCATCCTTCCTCTCTACTAGCTATGGTCTCTTGGCAGTATAGCTCCAATGTAAATAGTGATGAAAAGCACATTTCAGATATGTCTCTGAACCCTGGGGAAGTTCCAAACCTGTATTTGCACTCAGATGTGACCCTATGCCAACATCACACCAAAACGAAACTTAACCTGGGATTGGTATGCTGATGGCTTTGAGAAATTACCACAATGCAGTTCTGTTCGCAATTTCCCTTGCAACAGCCTTCTTTTTTGAGCTTCTAAAAAAATCATACCAAAAAATATACAAAATCATAAACACACGATAAAACCATTAGTAACGCACATCCTTTTCCCCTTCCCATGTGTACCCATTACAACAGTTTGCAAGAAATGTGGAAATTGTCTGTAACTATTGTGTGTTACAAGTCCTTTGCAGTATAAATCCTATACAGCAAACTTGAGATGCAGCATGCCCTTCTGTTCTGCTCACATGGAAGGAGAGGTGTACTTACCCACCTTATAATTCAGTTCAGGTAATGCCTCTTAAATAATACACACTCCCTTTCCAGAAGGCAGTCATTTATCAGTGTTATCAGATAACTGCTTATTTTGAGCTGTTAATGGAAATACCGTTGTCTGCCAAGGGTGGTAAAGCTGCTGCCTTCTGCACAAGTGGAACTCAGCAAATCAGAATCTGGGGGAAGAGATCTAACCTCTAACAGCCTTCAGGGGAAACTTTTTACTATCTTTCCAAAACCAGTGGAAGAGTCCGGACTGTGCTGTTTGGCAGCTTAACCTCAGAGGAAGTGCAAAGTCAAAAAAACTGAAAAACAAGTAGGTTCAAAACCATACCGCTGCTAAATCCTCTTCACTTGGAATAAGTCTTAGGTAACAAATCCAACCTCTACTTTAGTCTGCATACACTACAAAAAAACAACCCAAGCTGCTGATGTGGAAATCTTGAAAGAGTATGAAATGAAAAATTGTATCAATATTTTACTGAAAGTCTAGACCCACTTTTATGTCACCTAGAGATATTTTAAAATACTGGGACTTAGGTAGTGAGAGAATAAATGGACCATAATTTAATCTCCCCACCTATCTAGTTGCGTTTCAGAAAATTAAACTGTCCTGTTTTACAGTGATGGTTTTATGATCCTGTGTTTCCACAAACTCAAAAGTCTCCCATGTCCTTGAAAGAGATGAAGGCAATACTTGCTCCTCACTCAGCCAGTGACATGGACGCACTCAGCAAACACTCAAACCTGTTAGCGTGCCGCCGCCAGGCTGCTGCCCTCTCCATGCAGGTCCACGTGCAGGCGTTCGCTAAAGACACGGGACAGAGCTGCTGCTCTGCTCGGGCCCAGCCTGCCAAGCAGGAGAAGCCAGAGCTGACCCCGCACCTCTGGCTCATTCAGGGCATCCCCTCAGCAGTCAGAAATCGGGCATCTGAGGGTCACCATGGCTCTCCAGCCCCCTCTCCCAGCCTGATACCTTCTCTACAAGGGGTGCTGTATGCACCAGTTACTGAGGAAAGCTAGATGGGTCCCAAACGCGTACCCCGAGAAGTCCTAAGGTTGGTGGCCAGCATGCTGTGTCCGTCTTCAGCAGCTCCAGTCCTGGCAGCACAATGCTGAGCAATGGAGTCCCTGCTCTCAGGATTATCATGTTCCTTCCCCCTTGTCTTGCTAGGGAGGGTGGGAGAGGCCAAGAACTGGCAGCTTCCCACCAGAAAGACCCCAATGTGCACAGAGGCAGTACTGAACAAGTCTCACAGGTCCACGCAAGCAGAAGCTGATCCTTCCACCTCCACCCCAAGGCTGGAAGACCCATGACTCCCTCCGCTCTACCCTTGGAAACATTTACCCCAGTCCGCTTCCACCAGCAGACCCTGCCCTCTCAGTACTCTGTTGTGGCACTGGCCACACAACCACAAATGCCTTCAGGAGCCACAGGGCAACAAAGGATCAGGCCTGTCACATTTTGGTTTTCCCTCCTGCAAAATCTTTTAAAATCTTCTGCATTTAATAATCCACACCTCTGTCTTTTGCCCCACTTTCAGACTTGAATCCTTCTGATTCCTTCCATCAAATTGACAAGATGAAAGGTTCTTTTTCTTAAATATATCTTTTAACAAAGCCTGTATGGAATATGCTCCGTTGTGTCAGTGATCTGGAAAATGTGCTTTGTCTTTCTTCCAGAGGACATGCACATTTCAGATTTCCCTTAAGCTTTCATAATTATTTCTGATCTTGATGGTTTTACTTTGTCAGCCCCGCTGATACCAGCCAGATGAGAGAAGTGATTTGAGGGTGGATTTTGTCTAGGAGGGAGCAGAGCAGAAAACCAGCAATAAAATTCTGGTAATTTCTCATTTCATTGTAAAGACATGTCATGGGTATTTGCATATTCTGGCTGTGAAGTAAACAACTATAATCAGATGACATGGCAAGAAAGGCTTGAAATGCTATTCAAGACTTAAGGTGTAAGTGCTTATTAAACAACAAACCTTTTGTATGAAGAATGCTCAAAGGAAAGCATCGTATTAGACACCTTTCTTAGTAACATGAGCCTATTCTCACAAATACCATAAAGACTGGGAGACTGAACATAACAAGTTTATCTATGTGAAGTGTACACTACAGTGAATATGTACATGACCTATTACTTTAGCTCACAATCGCAGCAGATAAAAGCCTAGCTCCTGCAGAGCTCATGGCATGCCGAGAGAGCTGCTTCCAGCATTTCACTTGGCCCCATCACTGCATCCATCAGCCGGCCTCAGAATGGAAGGGAAGATGAGACGAGAATTATCAAGATACAGCTTGTAATGGCTGAGTCATAACACTAAACGCCTCTAACTCAAACTAACAGGGTCATTTAGGAGGCATGACTTGCTGTGACACCTGCTGAAGAAGAGAGGAAACTCTGGGTAGTTAACATTTTAAAATAAAACTCAGAGTTTCCTTTCAGCTGCGTTTAGTGTCTGAACAAACTCCAGGGCACAAACTCCAGTGCCAATTTAATACAGACTTCTATTTGCAGAGACTCATTAACGTTGTGCACAACTGCTTAAAAAAAGGTTAAAGTCTTGGCAGAAAGCAGCAATAGCATCGATTCAAGTCTAGAAATTCTCTCTCGCTTACCCTGAGACTCACTAGCTGGGGAAGCACTGAAGCATTTAGCAGAGTTGTAAGCAGACCCAGAAGCAGGGAGCAGCCGGTGGCACAGAGGGGTGGCAGGCAGGGGCAGGTCGGCAGCCGGTCCCCGCAGTCACCGCTGTGGCCCTGGCAGTGCCGATTGATGCAGTCTGCGGGGCAGAGCTGCGGGCATCCCAGCTAACTGCTTCCCACTAAACCATGTCTGCTTTATGCTTCCCTTAACTATGTGCTTTATAAAGCAGGACTTTAAAAATGAGATAGCACATTTTGAAGACCTTATTGTATACTACAATACTACAAATTTCCTCTCTGGTGATTCCTTTGGATGTGAGGTTTAATTTTGATTGATACTCCCTTTGTAGAGACTTGGCCCCATTGAAAAAAAAAAAAAAAGTTCAAATAGAAAAGTGCCAAAAGTGTTTTCTGCTCATTCATAACAGCAGCAGCTTTAGAAATGGGTTGGAAGAAACTCAGGAAAAACCTCCAATTCAATTAAAGATATCCATAAACAAAGAAAAGCAAGAACGTGAACCTGGAGAGGCACAGGCATGGCACAGTTGCTGGGCTTGGTGGCTGGGGCTCACCTTTTATTACCTGCATCTTCTCTTGCTTCAGACCTATAGCATATAACAGGCATCTCTAAGTTCTGTCACTATGGTTAAGAGAAGACACTATTTTAGAAGTTGAACAGTTTGATTTGGTATGAAATGCTTTTCATCTTCCAAAGATCTCAAAGCACTTCACTGCTCAAATGAGTAAAAAGAAGGCTCACACCCACTGCTCAGCTGTAGCCAGCTGAGGAATGGACTACAAGAAACATTTAACAGTTCCCCCTTTAACCCTACATAAATCTTCAGAAAAGCAATTGAAAGATACCCGTCTCCATTGAAATGGGAAGGGGAATGCAGGTGGAAATAATTTAATTAACTGAGCTGCAATATGGCACGGGGAGCATATAACACTTTCTTATTGTATGATAACACTGCTCTGCCCTGAGTGGTGTTCTGCATACAGCACACATGCTACAGTACTAGAGCCTGAAATGACGACCTGTCCTGGAGAGATTCCTACGACAGGAAGACTGGTTTGTTATTAACAACTCAGCACGCTTGAAATCCTTAATTATGGGAGCAACACTAGCGTCCTCAAGCCTTTAACCTGAAAGGCAGATGAGGTGGTACGAGAGCTGTATGCCCTTGGTCTGTTTCCTGGTGCTCCCATTGCAAAACCACTAGTGAAACAGCTCCTTCGCAGAGTCCATGAAAAGCTCGGATATGGAGGACCCCAATCACTGAAGGGCTTCGGAGAAGCAGAGGTAGGTTCTCAGCTAAGGTACAGCTTCTCCTTATCTGCTGCCTGGAGGTACCAACCAGTGTCAGAACAAAATTCGCCAGCTATACTAATCCCTGTTATATTCACCTCCCCAAAAAAGTCCTAACTGCAGACAGTAGCAAGCAGTGAGTTGAACTTGCGGTATTTTTTTTAGTGCTGGAACTGAAGAATAACAATGATGCAAAGGATCTTCAAAGATCGCTGGGTTTAAGTTCCTGCCCCAAAACAGGCTCAACTACACCCTACGGCATTTTTGGTGAAAATTAATCTGAACTGTTCTTAAAGCCCTTCAGTCTCAGTGAGACCACTTACCCAGAGAAGTCTATCTCAGCATCCTGCCAGAAAGCATTTCCTCCTCTCTAATCTGAATCTTGTTCTCCCATCTGCTGCAAAAAATGAGGTTGTATGTACTATGTGCATCCAGTTTGGACTAATGCTTACTTTAGAAGGCTGGAAGGAATAACTGTTGGCTGGCACTGCAGTTATGGAGAGACGCAAGAAAAGGCAGTATTGGGAAAAGAAGGCAAGCAGCTGAAGCACCAGAAAAAAAAAAATGTATTAGTGAGTGATATTTTGTGGAGTAAATGAATGCAGGTTTGATGAGGAACATAAGTAACATCCTGCAGGGTCAGCAGGGAAACCCTAATTAGGCAGGATGCCCTTCCTCGATATTAATTAGTTATATGCTTGATTGAATAAGTACAAGTCTTCCTGACACTGCAGGAGGCCAAGAGGAGGCCTGCAGCATGCAACCGACCAGTTTCTCCCTCTTTCTCACACGTTCAGACACATACCAAGTGCTGCTGTACAGGCTCTCCCCTATGCATGCACACACAGACACCCGTGGTTATAACCCATGGGACCTCTCGATCTGCTTCCTGTCCTTTTGCAACAGATAAGGCTTATCGGGGTGCCCAGATTCAGAAAACCGCAGGGTTAACAGCCTCCGCTAGATGAGCAAGAGACTGTCTAGCATGCCACGGCCAGTTGACAAAAGTGGGGAACCAGAGTAATAGGTGTATGCAAATTAATAGCTCACAGCATTTCATAATGTGCATCTCCCAGCAGATGCCACAGGTAATTATGCAACTGAGGGTAGTGCTTCTGGGAGCACTCATAAAATACAGCTTTTATCTTGTTGCTTCCAGCCCATGTCTGGTAATGTATAAATAATGTTAACAGCGTCTACACAGACGGACAAAGATTGGATGTGTGCTGCGCTTGCGTGCCTGGTGAAATACAGATTTTGCTGCAAACTTGAGATGTGCTAGAAGAGAAAGGAAGGCCTTTGCCTCTTGAAAAAAGGGCCTAAAACACACATACCAAGGTCCTACCTATAAGCAGCAAAACCTCCTTGCTAAGTGAGAAAAGCTGGGTGCTTAAAAACTTTGTGAGTGTCCCTTTAGGCAACCAACCTTCAGACTTATTCAAGATCGGTGATGAATATGGGGTGGCAGCTGCTTGACGTGTTACTGGCTCCGTACAGCAAGCTGACAGCTTCATATGCCAAGAAACTTCAATAATGCAACAGCTGTGATAAGCGGGAGGCTGACTGTACGACAGCACAGTTAACAACAGAATCCATTCTAAGTGGGGCCAACACTACTGTAAAGATAGATCTTAGCGTGCTTAGGAAAAATAAGCAAGATATGAAAATTAATTTTTGCTGCATTTGGATTCCCATACACACATCACATTTGTCCACATGTGCTTTGTATGTGTTCCAGCGACACTGAGATGCTCCACAAGGCACCTTTCAAACGTGCAATAAGCTTATCCCATTTTATTGCCCACAGATTAGGGATGCATGCTCTTGCAGCTTAAAATGCACTAAGCATATTATGAATACCATCCAAAAAATTTGGTGAGAAGACAGAGTAACAGAGGAGTTTTGAAGCAGGTATGCAAACAAGAGAAAGCATCTGTGGATCAGTTCAAACACAAAAGTGAGAAAATGAACCACTGTTATTTTCCAAGGGTAGTCACTTGTGGAGGGACTGTGATGACTACTTTGTTAGCTTTTGTTTTGTTCTTCGAACTTGTCAAAACAAGGACAGCACCTGAAAGGAACAATGCTGCAAAACAGACCAACATAGTTCTGTAAGTGAATTCCATTTGTGAAGATGGCTTTAGGTACATTGAAATAAATCACATTGTTGTAGTTTATCAACAAATGTGTGCAATTTAACAGCCTTACAGTGGCTACAAAACCAAAAGAGATCCCATTATCTGTAAAGAATTCCTTGTTACGTGTCAATGTTAGGAAGTGCAGACAGATACACAGGCTGAATAGAGGAAGGAAATCAAAGGAGCAGAGCTAAATATTCAAATGGGACAATTTGATAGAGTAAGGATCAAGAATCATGCAATCAAAAACTGGCCCACAGTCATTGCTAATACTGAGAAATAATGGTGGTCATACATTTCTACTGTTACTTAGTAATGATAAAAATGCTGGGTTTTGATCTCCAGTTGAAACGTTGCCCTGCCTTCCACCACTTTTCCTAAATTTTCTAAGAAAGCTATTTTGTGGTGCAGCTTATATCACTATGTAAAAATACGGAAACAGTGTTACCATTCGGTCTTACAAAATATCAAGCTGCTTTGCCACTGTAGAAATAAAATAAAAAGATCCAGAAAATGGGAAGTGGGAAGAAAATTCAAATCTATCCATAGATGCTAAGATCTATCCATAATGCTTCATAAATTAAAACATGTCATTTGGCATATCATCTGTTTGTGTGGGGACACAATTAAGTGTCATAAACTGGAAAAAGCAGTCCATAAAATTGAAAAAAACCTCAAAATAAGAAAAAGCATATTCCAAAGTAAGTTTTACTTAAAAAAATTCCCACATTTCTGTGGTTTATCTTTCACTTGTATTTCTCCAGAATAGAAGAAAAATCTGCATGTAAACTGCCAGCATTTCACAGATCAGCAATTTTAACTTTGGTTTGCTTTCTTAAACAAAACCATGAGAAATAAGGGAAGAACAGTCTTTCATTTTAGTTTTACTTTTAAAAATGTAGTCTATTATGTCTATTAGAATCAAATTCTTAAAACGTAATCACCCTGTCACATGGCTTTTTATAAAATTATTCACAGAATTACATGGGCACAATATAACAATATACAGAGGAGCTTAATTTTATGTTTGTGACACAAGCATTTTCTAAAATAACTTTCTAAAATATGTTCTTAACAGCTTCATACCCATGACCAGTACTAAAAGTGCTGCTTCGGCATGACTAACAAGGTTGTAGCGTGGTGTTGTTAGCATATGTGATCCAGTAACTGAATATCCTAAAGCATGTTGTGTATGGTAAGCTTTTAGGATGGACTAAATTCAGGGACGTTTTGTATTCATTTCAGTTAGAACTAGTAAGTGCATAATAATTTCAGATGACTTAAACCCAAGAAAACTGTGAATGTCCATCTCCTACATGTAGATCAGAGAAAACATTAAGAACCTCCCAGGACCTATACCTGTAAATACGCCCCTTGTAAAAGTGAAGCAAGGATGCTCTAGTTACAGAACTGTCAGCTACCAACAGTTTTGGCCCACGCTCTGTTTTTGGCTTGGCAGAAGTCAGTAGGAACCTGTTGTCTCTTAAAAAAATCCTCCACATGGAATGAAATGTTCTTAGTCTAGCTCCTAACAGCCCTCAGTGGCAATCAGCATCAGTAGAGGCAATGAGAACCTAGTTAGGTCTGAGATGCAACGAGTTCGTGATTCCCCAGGAGAAGTCCCTGAGGAGCAACAGCACTGAACCTCCATGGGAGTACAGTAAAGAGAGAAGCTTTGCTCTTTGCATGCAGAATTTGAATTTCCAGGGCTGCTTCTTTGGCTCCTTGATGGGCTCTAAATTCTTGCGGGAAGCAGTTGCATACGTAACACTGCTCTCAGGGACCTTGGACAGCAGCTTCTCTCAGGCTGTGTTGAAATTAAATAGTAATAAAAAAGTAATCTCTGAAAGTGGATACCAGTTTGAGTTAGAAAAGCCCTTGCCAAAATATGCTTTCAGAGCAGGCACAGCACATATATTATTGAAAAGCTTTGTTTCTATATGGTGTGCCAAGTTGGCAGAAATGCAAATTTAAAATTTAGAAGAGATTGCTAGGGAGCTGGGCAAGAAGAAGGAACTAGAAAGAGAAGAAGGAATTAATAGCATTTGTTTCTTTTAAAGAATAAATCTTGAGCTATTTTCTTTTTTTATGGCAATCCTACATTATTTATCTGTCTTTCTAGCTCAGAAAATAGGAGTAAATTTTATATGTGACACTTTCTTGTAATCCAGTGGTACAGAACAGACTCTCACATAATGCTGCAGTATTTTACTCTGCTGTCCTGGCACGTAGGGGATGCATTTTAGGGTCCTTTGTGGTTCGTGTGCTGATATTGTGCTTGGCGAGATCCTCGTGTCTTTTTGAGAAGGGGAGAATAAGAGAGCACAAAAATAATACAGGAGTAAACCTAAGTAACACAGCCTCTACATCAAAGATATTAGAGACACTTCCCTCGGGAAAACTGGGTTGATTTTTCATCCTTTTTGGAGTCTCTCATCTTTTTCAAAGTCTCTGTTTATCCACAGAAGCTATTTAAAGGACAAGAGACTAAGACTATTAGGATGCACTACAGCAAATTCTGACCCACTGCTGGGGGAAAGGAGAGCAGATAATAGGGCTGGCAGCTGTAATTAAAAAAAAAAAAAACAAAAAACCCAAAACAAAACAAAAACCAAACCCACAACTTTTATAATAAAAATATGATACTGAGCAACATCTGATTACTGCAGAGAAGTCATCCGATTAACATGAAAAAGATTTCCAAGAAACGTCACCTGCTACCCTCAATCCTTTGTTCTTATTATTACTCTTCTCTGTACAAAGAGAAATAAGAGACAGCATTTTTCCACCTCATATGGAAATAACTGGTATCTCAGACTTCAAGAGCTGATAACACTTTTGTACTTAAGAGGACCACAGCCAGATATCATCCTCATGCTTTATCACTATGTATCACAGCAGCTTCTGCAAGGCTAAATCCAGGATGCTGGCCCTGAAGAATTAATGAAAGTTTTCTACGTGTTTGCACTATAAACAGAATGTGGGAGAGCAAAATTTACATTAATGACATGCTTCTGGTATGTCATGACTATTAAGATATTTCTGCAGTGTCACACAAAATAAGCCTATGGTGGCACTGTGACCTCAATTCAGGTATGCAAGTCTGCGTCACAAAATAAAATAATAAAAGCTGCATATATATATTACAAGCTCAGAGAACTACTTTCACTGTTGCCCAAGGAAGATTTATTTTCATGCTGATCTAGGGTTTCACCACAGAAGGAAAACTATATTCTGAGCAAATTGAAGAGTAAGTTTTTGCACACGATTCAGTTGTATAAATAGTTAGGTATGTAGTTTTGGTATAATTCTCAGGGCATACCAGCAAGACATGCTGTCAGTACCCTGTGCCACAGCTTCCTTCTCTGTCTTTCCACTCTATGGATCCACAGAAGTGAGATAAACAAGTTCCTGGCTCAGGCATGAAATATTTCTTGGACCCATTAGTGGCCATGCCTGAGGAGTTTGCAAAGAGGCAAGTATTGGGCTAAAAGTAATAGCGGATACTAAATCTAACATAGGATTCAGCTTGTGAGGCAAGTACTGTACTGGCACTGTAGCGATATGACCTCAGACGAGGTTCTTAAACAGAAACTTAACACAAAAGACAATTTTTCCATGAAAGAAACAGTCCCTATTTGCAAAATTGCTTAAAGAAAGCTGTCACTGAAGTCACCTTTGTTTGGCCTCACCATAGCAGGCATTCACACCACAACAGGCAGTATCAGTCTTTTTTGTTTTAACAGATGGTAAGGCCATTTACCTTTTAGGAAGTTAGTATGAAGCCTCCAGAAATATATAGCAAGATCCTTTGCATGTCAGTTTGCTTTAAATATTTGTAAACTTCTGATCCTGTAAGGAGGGTAACAGGTCAGTAAAGCACTTCAGTTAATAAATAAAACAGCAATAAAAAAAAGAGCTGCCTGTTTCCACACATGCAGGACCATGTGAATTATGTGATTCCCACATCAGATGGAAGGAAGAATTAAAACTGGACGCACAAAATCCCCAGTGGAGAGCTGGCTGAAACCCAAACAGTTATGAATTTTATGGCCTGAGGTTTGTTCACCCAGTTACACTTTCAATTTCTGACACACGAACAGCAGAGCTCAAGAACATGAGCCAGAAATTTTGGCATTGCTGTGGCAGTTTGTCCTCTCTCCCCAGTTACTCAAGTTCTGCTTGTCTTGATACAGACTGGAGAGAGCAGCTCTGTCTCCCCTGTGCACCCAAAGAGACAGAAAAGCAAAATATTAAACAGCTACAGATGCTGAAAGAAAATCAACTGTTCAGTCAGCTCTTTGGGTTGTTTTTTTTCAAAGCCTTGCTTGTAGGACAAAACTGATAAGAATGCCTGATTATTATTTTTTTTAAAAAAAAGGCGCAAAGAAAACCTGTCTGATAGGAGCACAGCTAAAGCTTAATCTATTTATGTAACAAAACAGAGGCCAACTGCTGTTAATACGCTAGAGAGGCACAGAAATTTCTGCTAATCTATTATCAGGAGACAAGCTGCTATTCTGGCACGGGGAGGGCTCACATCACACCACCAGTCTGGCAACCCTTTTTGCTCAGATCCCTCACATCCCCTGTTCTTCCTAAGACAGACACTCCTCACTGTTACCGCTCCCAAACGGTTGACACACCAGAGCACAGCATGTCCCATTTCCCTTTTTTCTTGCTCAAATACAGAGCTACAGCACATTCCCTTCGTAGTCAGTCGGTGCATGGGGCACGGTTTCATCACAGCAGGGAAGCTTTTCCCTACCAGGCTGGTTGAGAGAGACCGAGCATGGAAGAGCTGTAGGAGTTGGTGCTTATTGCTAGATTTACCTTGACGGGGGTCTCTTGTCCAGCCTTCCTATACCTATGACCAGCTCTGCAGCTGCCTTGTTTCATCCTGTTCAATTAGGCAATGCCAACTAAGGTTCACGGCGCAGGCCCAACAGTCAATGGGGAAAAAGGCAAAGCCCTACAACTTTCTGCCAGTGGACTAATACCACACCACCACTCTACAGAAGGAGCAGCATTCTTGCCATGGGGAAACCAAACCAAACTAAAGAAAACTCCCTTCAAAGCCATCACACCGAAAGACTAGGCTGAACATGAAAGTTTGTAAGGTGCCAAGGTTCAAGGTCACAACGTTAATTTTCTCCATGAGCTAAGCACCTTGGGAGAACACACACAGTTTTATTGCAATTCACAGATCTCTATTCCTGATAGAATACAAAAATAGACGGGGAAAGAATAAGGATTTCTTTCCCTCTTACACTTAGACTGCCCTATCCTGCAGGTGCTGAGCCTGTTCCTTCCAACAGCGCTGTACTTCTTCAGTGCTGTTCCAATTAACAGGCAAAAAAGTGTTACAGAAGTGCTGTCTCCTAACCAGGTTTATCAGACACAGTGAAATCCACCCAGCTATCTGTCACTTCACAACACGCTCCCTGCATTGCGGCTCCTCCAGAGCACGAGATAACAGCTAGCAGGAAGATCTAGATGTTTCTAATACCGTTTTTCAGGCCTAAGAGATGCAAAAGAACTGGGTGAGAATCCACCCAGATGTCTTGGAAAAAGACATAGGCAAGAAAACTTTCCAAAGGACTGTTCTGTCAGTAGAAGGCAGCACACCACAGGTCACAACAAGAAAAGGAGAAACAAGAAGCAGCCATCACACAGACTGCAATAGCTTTAACTTGGGGAATAAAATGAAGCCCCTTATCCAGCCACAGGTTGTCCCCGTTGCATTTTCTTACCTTCATAGCCATACTTTATAGGTGTGTTCCCTGGACGTGTAGTGACTGTGTGACTTAATTAGCAGCTATGCAAAGTACACATTAAGGGATCTGATTGTCAGGTCTTCTGCTGTGACTCAGTGGCTGCTGAATGTGGAACAGCCAGGGAACACAGACAAATCCATGTTCTCCTACAGAAGTTAAAGCACGTCGGTAGCTTTTTTCCCCCAGCATCATTGGCAGCTGACTTCCCCTGTCTAGGTGGTGCCATCTGTTAATCGTGTCACATCCATGATCTCTCGAAGGAGGGTAAAAGGACTAAACCACTTCAAAAGTAGAATAATATTGGATACTGCAAGGAGAGCGCTGCAGTGCACTGACATCCTATATCCAAGTGACTTCACTTTCAGAGCGGTGGCACTGAGGTTGAGATGTAGGGTTGCCATGTGACTGTTCAGCTTGGCAAAACCTCAAAATATTTCCAGTCTCATGCTCTGCATTGCTGCAGTAAGACATTTACCTGTGTTGCCCCCGCTGGACTACACTCTTAGATTTGATATACTGCTCCATTTTTACAACATGGTGCCGTGGGATTATTTGAAAAGAGTAGACGGCCACCCAAATTCAAAGCAAGTGCTGCTCTGCACTTTTCCTGGGAAGAAGTGAATCTCCCCTTCCCTTCTTCTCCCCTCCCTCCTGCCAAGCTTTCTACTAAACACAATTACATGCAGCATTTGACAACAGAGCTGATAAATTATGTGCTGCTTGAATTGAAAATGTGAAGGATAATAGGGATAAATATCAATGCATTCACAGATGACGCAAACCCATTTCCCTACTTTCAAGGCTTTTTGATTGGGCTCAGGGATGACTTGCATGAACTAATTCCTCAGTGCATTGTTACATAAAATAAAAAATCTCTAGAGGAAAAGCGGACTATACCTAAGAGGTGGCTGACAGAAAAAGAGGAAAAAAAACCCAAACAACAAAACCAGCGAAAAACCCACAAACCCCACAGGGAAATATTTTAGGGTCATGAAAATCTCTCAGCTGCAAAGTTTAGCTGAAATTTTTCCAGTTTCACTGAAACTGGAAATCAAGTCTGGCTTTCTGGTAACTACAATTTATTCCCATCTGACTGAGATTTATGTGCTGCCATAAATACTTTCTTATGACTTATCTATAATAATTTCAGGTGAACACTTCTGCAACAAGAGGAGTCTTATTGTTGGCTTCCATTAAACACAGAAGTCATCATCTAAAAGCTGTGGCAGGCTGCTGTGTTTTGTAGACACCATCACTTCTGAGGGAAACAGCAATGTGGGCAATCCATAACCCTTAGTTAAAAACTCTAATGTAGCTCTATTGTCATTCTCTGGTATTAAACCGGTAATTTTCCCAGAAATCCCACCAGTGTGAAAAACAGACAGAAATCTCAGTTTAGCTATAGATGTTGCTAATGGAAAACTTCAGAGAACACATGCTAGTACGGAGAATGCTCTGAGATCAAACCTCTGAATTCAAACTGAGGGGTGCAGAGGGTTTCATCACTGCTTTGAGCTTGGTTTAGAGTCCTGCACATTTCTTCCTCCGTGCCTGTGTGAAGAGCTCTGGACAGTACTCTGCAGGCTCCCACAGATGTCCTGTGCAATTCTCAGCTATTGTATTAACCTTTGAAATTTAAGGGTATCAAAGAGCAGCTTTCAGTTGCTACCACTAGACACCTCCTACATCTCTAAGAAATGGAACAAGCCCCAACTCAAGCACAATATCGCATGGACCAACCAGTAAGCTGTGGCTTTTTTAAGATGCTCTCTGCATGCAGCCCACCAGGATACACATCCAGGACTGCTTTTAGAGAGTTAAACAACCCAGGGAAGCATGGGTAGGATGTTGCCATCGGAAAAAGGAAAAAGACTGCATGGTTGAAGGAAATACACACATTTCTAAATGGCACAAGTTTGCATTTCCATTTTTACCCCCATGTCTGAAGTTCCTCCTTTCATCTGAGGTTCTTGCTGTTCTAGCGCAACGTAGGGGGAACATGCACCTAGCAGGAGATGGAAAGAGGTACAGAGAGAAAACCACAGTCACCCATCTGTCCTGAACCCTCTCAGATGGAAACGCACACTCTCTCCTTATGCTTCTCCTGCCCTTTCCACACAGACATTGTTGTCATGGCTTGCCAATCTCCTGGTGTACCCCAGGCCCCCCCACTGTGTCTTTGGGGGCCCGGTGTGAACCCCGATACGCTTTGCTGCCATCCCTCCCCAGCTCTGTTCAGAAGCAGACTGCACAGCTTCTGAAAGAGAAGCTGCTCTTCGCTACTAGTCACCCAGAGGCAAGAGAACAACTGCAACTCCAGAGAAGTTGTGCACGTTCGTGTATTTTTAGCAGGACATAGGCACAGGTAGGCTCTAGGGTACGGACCACAGAGCCTTTTCTGGTGCTAGCCTGCACAGGTCAGGCTGTGGGTGTGCACATGGGACAGCTCAACAACTACATCTTAGAATCCTTTTAAGGATGACAATCTGATTCAAAAGGAACAGCATTCACAAGTGCATGATTTCACAGATACAACTGATCCTGCTGTGCTAGCAGATTTCCTTTCAACTAGTTGGGCTTACTTGGCTGACTGTCCTCAGCAAGGAGTTACCAACTAACTGTTCGTTAGACACGTGCAGCTGCGGTGCAGGACCTGGGGTCAGCCCCTTCTGACATGCAGTGGTCTGGCACTGGCACAGGTGAAATCTGAAGGGCAACTGTGGAAAACCTGCTCTGTGAGAACTGCCCACAATCGTTCTTCAGGGCTCCGCTTTTGAGATGAGCCAGGCTGCTGCTCAGTGCGGCAGTGATTTATGCCATGAAATTTCTAGCAACTCTGAATGTACTGCAATGCAACTGGGGGATAGAGAGGAACTCTGTGTGCCTTGCTGAGCAGCTTGGAGAAACAGGAGCTGAAATGAGAGCCAAGCCAAAGGGTTCCCTTCTCTGCAACTCATATGACGAGCAAATATTTTGAGGTCAGGAAAAGCTGATCTTTTGCTGCCTAGAAGCAACCAGTTGCTTTCTATTAATATGTCATTTTGTGTTGAGTCCTGTGCAAATTAGAATGAAACAATTGCAGACATCTTGAAGAAAAAAAAATGGAAACATTGAAAAATTATAAACCTTTACCAGCTATGTGCTGATCCAAACTAAACCATGTTTACGTCTTCAAGAATGAAAAATGTATTGTTTCCATCATTTATTTATCATGTAAAACATACCAGGAGGTATATTTATGGCATGAATTCTTTAGTTTTGAATAAATGACAAGTATTCTTAGTATTAGAGATGGAGCTGAGCTGCATAATAAAGCATTAAAGTACACGTTTTGCCTGTTGACATCTCTTTTTAAGGATAGAAATTAAGATGTTGAAAATAGAAAGCATCAATATTCTTGAAGGTTATATCCAAAGGGCTCAGTAACAGTACGTAAATAGAGAATTAATGTCAAAACATAGATAAAATCCTTCACATTTCTAGAGGAAAAAGCTTGGAAAGCAAATATGACACGTGTTTGTTCATTACAACTTGATTAGCACAGCACAATATAAAGGACCAACAGTTACGGTGAATACAAATTGAAGACTGTGTTTGCAGGTATATCTGTACTTATATGTATCAAGACTAACTGCCAATATAATAAGCACTGAAATAAAGACTGTTGAAGTGCTTCTGGGATTTAAATGAAGCAGTAATGTCACCGTTTTAAACCTTGCTTCAAAATCTCTTTCACTATTTATTTCTGAGAAAAAAATATCTGAACGTAAAAGTTTAATTTAAATCTTTCCTCAAATTTCCAGTTTTTCTCTACTGAGCTGGGGGAGGGAAGAGAAGGAAGAAGGGCCATTTTCTGGAAGTTTCTGCATTTCTCACTTGTAGTTATTCAGAAGTGAAAGTCACCTAGGTGTTCATAGGTACCATGTGCAATAAAGGCTTGTTTAATGCAGGGGATAATTTATGGCCTGTACAAAGTAGCTGACATCCCACAGATGTAAAGGCAGGTACTGATCCACACTGACAAGCCAGCACCAAATCTCTTCTGACCAATGGAGGGGGCAGCAGTACAAAATGTGTCCCCAAAACCCCTTGTCCCCAGCAGACCTGCAGCTCAGCTGTGCAGACCAGGGTCACCTGTCTGTGCCTTGACAGTTATATCTTAGAACTGCTGAAACTCCCAGTGCTGTTGTCACTGCAGCAGATCGCACAGCCCCTTTGATTTTGCTTTTGCTTTTCATTTGTAAACAAGAGAGAATTTTTTTTCCCTTCTTCTATATCATTCAGAGAATCTTGGTATTACATACACTATGTGTTAAGGATTATTTAACCCTTGTTCAATTAACACACCACGCAATACACCTTTGATATTTGTCTGATAAAACATCAAGTAGAAATGACAGGAGACTACACGGCATGAGCATCCCCCTCTCTGTTGTTTTGCACTAGCATTCACCACTGCATCAGACAATGCAGAAATAACCACAAAGGGTTAAAGAGAAACAAGCCACACGCCTCTCAAACATCTGAATACACGCTTATTTTCCAGACCCTACATACAGCCAATTAGCTGATTCACCTTTCTGGTCTGCTCTAGGGTGTTTTGATGCCATTTTATCATTTCGCTATAACTGGCAGTAGCGTGGTTCTAATGCAGCTGACCCCAGAGGTAGCTATGGACAATACAGAGAAGTAAAGAATATTTTTGGCTCTTATGAGTTAAGTAATATAGCCTGGCAGAGAGATGGTGATCATACTTCAACAAAGAAGATCAGAACACAATTACGCAGGGCCAGAAATGTATTCAGTAATGATCCATCATGCTGTCTCTGGCTGCTTTACATGCAGAAAGATCATCTGCTTTAATCTTGCTAGTCTCCAGATCCACACAGAGCATCATATATTATGCAAAAAGGTACTCTGGGTGGCAGCATTGAGTGCACCATTGCAGCAGGCTTTATTGTTGTAAGGGGCTGCTTTTTGTGGTTATTTCCTCCCTCCCCCCCCCCCCCCCCCCCCCAAGTCTATACTAGGCATCCCCTTTCAGAAAAATGTTTTAAAGTCTTTCTGTCTCAAAGGAGAGGTTCTCGCTACTCACTGTTTCTCCTCATATCGTGCAGCCTGCACCCACACAGAGAGATCCTTGCTCCCCCACGCTCACAATACACACTGCCTCTGTCCATCACTGCCTTTCTGCTGTGCCGCAGGCCCAGTGAGATCCTTCAGTGCAGAAAAGCAACAGCACCATGCCGACTTTTTCATTCCCCCTTGGTTAAGTGATTTTAATAAATTCACCCTAGATGGCACTTGAATGTTTAATTAAAAAAAAATTAAAAAATCAGTCTCTACTGGACACATTGCACATGTGGTAGAGGAAAAACAGTGTCCTTCAGGAGAATTCAGGGAAGGTTCACCACTGGACAAAATACATTTTCTGCAAGCAAGTATTCTCGGCAACACTTTATGTTAAAAGGAGGAACTGGGGAAGACAGTCTTGGGCTCATTACAGGCTTCTCTCCCTTCCAAAGTCCTGTAGCTGCTGCTGCAGAAGGTCAGGGAACAGATGCCTGTCTGCTCCCAGCAGAGTTAGGGACAGATCCTCACTTGGAGTAAACGGACACAGTTCTCTGGGAGTACAAGGCATTGGAGCATGCTACACCTGGTGAGGAGCCAGACTAAGTTCTTGCTCTTTTTCTTCTGAGCCACATAAATTTATTTGACATATCCCTAAAATTGCTTGCGAGAGCAGAGTGCAGCTTCATTTACTTCCACAGAGTTGCCCCAGATTTTCAAGGAGAGGAATCAGTGCCCGACTCCTCGCTGGCTCAAATCATTTTTGCCTGCGCAGAACGGCTATGAACTCCCCCGCCTGTGGAAATGAAACAATCTACCTTTGCGCCCACATGGGATAAATAGAAGTGACTTGCCAGGGGCCAAAGCAGCGTGGAGCCGGGCTCAGAACCACGCATGCTGAAAAGCAGCCTCTGCCAGGCTCCCTGCCTGCCTCCTTCGACAAGGACAGCTTGACTCAGGAGCTGATTTTTTGTTGTTGTTGTTATATTAGCAGGGAGCTAAAGGCTCCTGAGAGACTGTTTATAGAAAGTGCTTTTGAATGTATGCTTCAGCATAGATAGCTCCCATTAAGATGGACCTTTTATCAAAAGATGTGACAGGATATCTTAAGGGTAACTGTCACAGGTGGAGACATAAAAAGAAGAAAAAAACCCCTTTTCTCTATTGTTTCGGTTTTCTTGTAATTTTACCAAGCATTTAGAGGGTGAGATAATGTCAGATACATCTGTCTTTGGCATTTTTAGGTATGTATCACCTTGGAATCTGAAGTGCTCAGGCAGTATGTGATAACACCCTGAAATACTTCCACCTCCTCAAGTTTCTCTCTCATCTTTTATTTAATCTTAAATGAGTTCAAGTAACTTCTGATTTTGCATTTGTCTAGATCTGAGGTACAGAAGAAAAATGAGGCTTCTATAATTTAGTAATTGGTAATAACTTTATAAGTATAATTTAAATCTCAAGTCAGGATAAGCACTGAATTAGGAACCAAGGAATAAATACTCCTAATCTGAGTGTAAGAAAGTATTTCAAATGCTCACATCACTCTTACATTTTTTGTGCATCCTCTGCTCAAAGTGAGTATCTGGAAGGCTAGCCGTCTTTAAAGTTATATAGAACAATAAGTCCACCGGCACATAACGATCAAATGCGAATATAAGACCACCATCAGAAGAGCTATTGTACCTCACATGGGAGTCCATCTGACCCCTATACATAGAGAGTAATTAACAGGCCTCCCAGAACAAACTCACTCCCACCATGCCATAACACACCAAAATCCCAGCAATGATGCTGAGAGGGAGAAAAACATCTAGTACAGGATTAAGTTCCCTAGATCTGAAAATGCTGCCCACAAGATGCAGCCCTGCAGGTCAGGCAGGAACTTGTGCTTTTACAGAGGTGGAGATCTCTCTGATACTGCAAAGATGACTGTCATTCAAAAGGAGATCAGAGTTTGTTCAGCTAGTCCTTTTCAGGTGAACGCATGCAGGCTCTACCAACTCACTAGCAGCTGTGTGAAGACTCAGTTTGATACAGCATTTTAAATTTGATGTTCTGCTAATACAGCAGCATAGCTGCCAGCTGGCTCAGAGCATGGGTCAAGCCTGCTCACATCACACAGAAATCAAATGGCTTAAAGCAGACAAGAAACAAACGGCCCAGAAACAAATGTGACTCTGAAGTCTGCAGGGTTTTGAGTTGTAGATGTTAACTTGGCACCTTTCGTTCCAAACCATCCTAAAGTACACAGATTTTGAGCAAGATTTTGAAATGGAAGTCTCCTTTAGCAACCAAGTAAGCTAGGTAACATATGCATGTAATCATCAGGGCAGGGACACCACCAGGTGACTACTGTAAGTCCTGTCCAGAAATACTAGCTGTGACTTTTTCTTCATTGAATTCTACATTCCCCATTTCTTTGAGTAGTTACAGGTGTTACTGCACAATTTGTCTGGCTTGATCCTCTCTCTTGTGTTTGACAAAATGGCTGCCCTGCAGAAAGCATATAAAAAGGTCACATATTTCTGATGCTGGCAACATCTTTATTTGAAAATAAGCCTCTAGCCCAAGAAGCGCTGGGCTTCCAGTAAATTTTAACCTCAGTTATTTATTCCAATCTCTTGCCTAAAGCATTTAGCCTTGGTTTATTTGCAGGACAAAGGCTTCAGTAAATCCTGAGGATTACCCTGGGTGACAAAGTGAGAAGAAACTAATTCCTTCAGAGTCTCCAGGTCAAGTGCATTGCTGTTTCCCTCTCCCCTTTTCCCAGGGACCACATCTGCTTACAGGCTGACTTGGCCCATACCTTCTGAGAAGAGCACTTGGCAGTGTTACACCTGTGTAACAACAGGGTATTAGTGAAACCCAAGATGGTAGTTACAGACCTAAACTACTTACAAAAAAAATATATTACTTAACAACAACTTCTGCCCAGAGGAGACAGTACTGTTTCAGTTTTCAAAGGAAGTGAAAATCCCACATAGGGTGATTTGAATTCGCCCCTCAAGATCTCCAAGAGCAGCCAGCTCCTGTGACAGCCAGCGTCACCAAAGAGTCACAAAGCACTGGCTGAACCAGGGATCAGGGAAGGGGAGTTGGAGAGCTTTAACCCCAAACAATCAATGCAGATGACTTTCTGCCACTATACTCAGTAACAATGTGCAACAGCAAAGGCTCAAGTTCATTTTAGGTCAGTTATGAATATAGCATGAAACAGAAGTACATTTGGATGTACTGTACAAATGGGAAAATAGAGATACTTCAGTGGGTATGGCTGGTCTCTCCCTATATAAATGATGCATCATAAGATCCAAGTTTCGATGTTCAAAGAGAAAGAGGTAGTTCTTTTAAAGGTGTTAGACAACACTAAACCAGAAACCTAGTACATATCAAAACTTCAACTGTTTCTCCCCAAGGAGATGATCAAACGTAAAAACCTCAAGGAAAGTGCAATAAACACCCTTCATAACGAGCAAGAAAGCCACGCTATTACTAAGAGAGTGAGATGCCATACTTAATGTATTGTGCAAACTGGAAAAATGTAAGGTGCTGGGCTGATGTGTAAGCCTTTCCCCTCCAGAGGGGATATCTCCATTTTTGTTCTCTCAAAGACAGTGAAGAATTGGGATTTCCCCATCGATGTTTGCCTGTGGCATACTGCACTTGGCTGGCCTGACAGCTCATGTGGCAAAACCCTAACTAAGGTGGACAGAGGATTACTTCAGTAAAATGCATGTTTGTGTTATGCTTGGCTTAATACAGGCCATTTTCTTTGGCTGGAGAAGAAGGAGTAATGGATTAAAAAATGCAAGTGTAGCGATGAAGCATTTCATTTACCCTAAGCCTCACTGTGTTCACTCAGGGCCCAGACTAGCGTGTTACCACCTTTCAGTCAGTTCTCATCACAGGGCGTTAGGCATATGCCGCCTTAGATATTTCATCAGTACTTAACTGGGAAAACATTTCCATTGTGATAAGGAGGAATCACAAAGAGAGCGCTATTAAGAACTCTGTTCAACATGGAGCACATCATGGTGTGTCCAGTATCACAGGAAATAAAATGTGTGTTACACATAAATCCATACATTTATGGTTTGAGGTACTTTGCCTTTAGAGGTGAGGGCAAGACAATACCAGGAGATTAGTAACCTCTGTATCTGCCCAGATAGCGATGCAGGTCATATGTACAGTGAAAAAACAAAACAAGCAGCAAAACCTATTGTGTTCAGCTAAACGAAGGATTGGATACGTTATTCTTCTGGTGTTTACCTAGCTAGATCACACATATATATTTTACACACTATCTGCTATACCAGTTGGAAGCTGCTTTCCTCTAGGAAAAGAGTGTCTTCTCTGTCTTACACAATTTGTACTGATGGGGTCAGAAGTTAGAACACTCGTGCTGGGGCGCTGGCTGCTTGAAGTACATTCATTATGGATATCACCTTGCCAATGGCCAGGGCTCGATAAAGGTCGGTTGACCTTCCTGAGAATACTTCAAGCAGCAGAAGCAGCAAAGAGAAATAAACCCACACAAATTCCCAAGTCTTTTGCTAGAGCCATTCGTCAGGAGTTACGGTACTGTTTGTTGGGAGGAAACACTTCCCTTGCAAAAACTCTGAGTCAAAGCCCTAGGAAACCACTATACTGGCAAAGGAAGGTTGTTTATAAAGCATTACTACTAGGCAAGGATTGCATAGGGATGTAAGGATGTACATGTGAAATCTGTTTCCCACCTGAAGTGGTACAAGAACCTGAGGAGAATGACTGAAGGAGTTTAGCTCTCAATAACAGAAGAGGGGTGCAGCTTGCTCTGCCTTCTGTGACAAATTCAGTCTTCTCTGCCTACACCTGTCCAGAGCCTGCCAAGATCAGTGCAGAGACTCCCATTGACTCTGGGAGGCTGTAACCCATGGATCCAAATGAGTGCTGCACTACAAGAGAGGCATCATTTAATGTTGTAATGCAGTGCAAATGGTAAAATAAAAAGCACTAACAGAGAAAGTTAATTCTGCTTTTAGAAACAATTGCTTTCATGCAACAGCAATTGCCCATACCTGAAAGCTTCAAGTGCCGTTTAGGTGCATTCCTAGTGTCTATATAGTAATGTTAATCTAATTCTGTCAGTGTGGCATTTGGATATGTTACTAAAGCTCCCAGTTTTAACAAGAGCTCACTGTCTACTAAGGGCAATGTGCCTCTTATATAAGCAGAAATTTTTGTAAAAAAGACCTTGCTTTTTCTGCACAGAGATTGACATGCCCGTGTGCACAAAAATCCAACAACATTATGGATGGGGAAGGCAAAGTGATGCACAGCTGTGGCACCACATCTGGATACATGTGCTGCAACAGACACGTAAAAGGAGGGAGGAGAGCCTCAAACTTTCTAGAAATCTGCCCTGAACTAGCAAAAGCATTCTCTCTGGAGTTAGAGACCGTGTATACAAACCTAGCTAGGCAATTGCACAGAGAAGTATCTAGGGTGCAGAAGTAGCTAGGAAAAAAATCAGAAGCATTTACTAACTGCCAGTTAGATGTCCAGGAGACATGGAAGGTCTTTCCTATTTGAGATGTCTCTTGATCATCTCTGCTGTCTTTCTAGCTTTTTTTGGTGGAAAAGCTAAACTAGCTAAACTATAGTTTGGTCACTGAAGGATGACAGAGACCCAGACTGTCGTAATAGCCCAACATTCATTACAACAACAACAGCAAAAGACCACGGTAATTGTTATTTCTATCCTTACCACACAAAGCTGAGCACTCCACTAGCATTGCAATAAACCATATATTCTTTACAGGGCATTCTGTACGAAATCCTCACTGTGTTTTTTTCTACGTATGCTAGCAGAAACTCATCAAAGGTTTCAATTAACAGCCACTTTATTTGGGAGGGCAAAGCCTTAAAAACCTCTTTTCCATTTTGCCATGTCCATTGGGATCAGGTTTTACTCTGTTCCAAACAACAGAGCACAATGGAGCATTTGTAAATGTACTTTATCTTTTGTAAATAAATCTGACAGCATTAGAGATAAATCCACAGTCCCTTGAGGGTGAGATCAGTGCACAGTTGCATGCTTGTACGAGTGTACACCTACCATTAGTCTGAAAAATCGGAACCTACTGACATAATGGGTAGTTGTGATCAAGGCAGAATAAAGCTTTCTACTCAGTTCCTAAATTTTTCTGTCACTGTTAATCATCTCTGTTTGGAACAATGTTTCTTGTTTACTAGCAAACAACTGCCTGTAGACAGGCTAAATATTTCTCTATCAATGCTACAGTACACTCATACCGGGATTCAAACCTGAACTGCCAGCGAGAGAGATTCTCTTTCTCCCTTCTCTCTCCCACAACTCAATGTGCCTTCTCTAAAACTGTCTTTCCCTGACATCGACCAGCAGGTCTTGTCTAAGGACCCTGTCCTAAGGGTCTCCCATCTCCTTTTCACAGCCTTGCATTAATGAGCATCCCCCCCTGAATGGAGCGAACACAATTAATCAGCATCATTAGATGTTGCCAACACCTAAACTAAGGAGCGCTGCCAAGGTCACAGCCCCGCCACACGTCCTGGGGGCGAGAGAGAAGAACACAGGGTGTTACTGTGGTGAAAGCTGGAGACTTGGAACCCTGCTTCGCGCAGGTGTTGTGCTGAGGGTATCCATCTTCCTGCTTTCACTGAGCTGCACTGATAAACAACACACCTCAGAGAGCTGGAGGAGGACAGCGGAAGACTAAAGCTGAAACAGAGTACAGCTGATGTTATAATGGCAGCTCTCTGGCAGCTGCCTTTGGAGGTTAATTACTTTTCTAAAGAGTAACGATTCATCTTTTCACCCATACCATAATATCCTGCACTGCTAATTCTCATTTTGAAGACAGGAAAACTAATGGCAGAGAAAAGGTTTAATACATATAACTCAAAAGAAAGAATAGATTTGCCATAACAGGATTCTAGACGCCATCAATAAAAACTCATAGCAAAAGATCACAACTCAGAGTATTCCCAGAACATAAATATTTTCTAAAATACACCATCATTAGCAAAACCCATCAAGCTTTTGTTTCAATAAACAGCATCTGCCAGGAGCATCTTATCTGTAACAGACAATATTAACAAAATTTGGTCTCCCATTTATTAAAGGTGCAGAATTCTGGGCTGGTGTCTCAGGAGTCTTCCAAAAGCTTTAAAAAACAAAGGAGACCTTTGATGCAAGACTTTCCATCTTAAATACTCTAACAGGTATTATGAAAGCACTAATGTTCTAGACCTGCTGAATACAGTTTTACAAAAAGCACCCTAACTTCCGAATCCCTCGGCTACACTAAACAACTACATAACCAGCACCTTCTCCTAGCAACAGAACGTAACTCTCATTTTATTGCTGTTAAAGAAAGTAAGAAAATGAACTGAGGAAATCCCTCTGGTGAAGGGGCCCAGGTGTTCAGGCTTTGCTGAAGGAGCCATGTATCCTATCCACAGCCAAGCTTGGCAGTGAGAGTAGTGGCCAGCCCTAGCCAGACCCTCGGGCTCCCACCAAAGCCTGCCTCCAGGAGAGAGGAAAAAGGCACCTATAAAAAAAATCTCTTCCTCCTTCCCTGTGAGGTGCACAGAAATAAGCAGAGAGCAAATAGCTAATACCCAGGGTAACTGCTACTCTTGGCAGGGGCTGAACAAGTGATACCAAAATGCAGGGTTCCTTCTCTCATGACCAGTTCTGTAAGTTACTTAATTTTGTACCAATTACCTGGTTAAAACACCCATTAGCTTCTCTTCTGCTCACCCTCACTCTATTTGACGGTGTTTTTTTTTTTTTTAGAAAGTTAGCAGCTAAAACATAATTCACCTCATCGCACAAGGTTTCCTCAAGTCAAATAAACATAGGCAGAATTATACCGTTTTTCCCTCAAGCGTTTTGGATGGGTTTCTTCTGTCCTCACTGCACTGTCTTTGTGCTGTACCACTCCATGGCTAAAGGGCATTAGTGTGTTTATCCCAGAATGGTTTGGGTTGGAAGGGACCTTAAAGACCACCTGGCTCCAAGCCCCCTGCCACGGGCAGGGACACCCTCCACCAGCCCAGGCTGCCCAAAGCCCCGTCCAGCCTGGCCTTGAGCACTGCCAGGGATGGGGCACCCCCAGCTGCTCTGGGCAGCCTGGGCCAGCGCCTCACCGCCCTCACAGTGAAGAATTTCTTCCTAATATCTAATCTAAATCTACCCTCTTGCAGTTTAAAGCCATTACTCCTTCTCCTATCACTACCTGCCCTTGCAAAAAGTCCCTCCCCAGCTTCCCTGCAGGCCCCTTTAGGTACTGGCAGGCTGCCCTAAGGTCTCCCCGGAGCCTTCTCTTCTCCAGGCTGAACCACCCCAGCTCCCTCAGGCTGTCTCCATAGGGGAGGTGCTCCAGCCCCCGATCATCTTCATGAGTCTCCTTTGGACCCACTCCAACAGGTCCATGTCCTTCTTATGTTGGGGGCCCCAGAGCTGGATGCAGCACTCCAGGTGGGGTCTCACCAGAGCAGAGCAGAGGGGCAGAGTCACCTCTCCTGACCTGCTGGCCATGCTGCTTTTGGTGCAGCCCAGGTCAACTGACACCCCCAAGTCCTTCTCCTCAGGGCTGCTCTCAATACATTCTCTACCCAGCTGGTATTTGTGCTTCAGATTGCCCTGACCCATGTGCAGGACTTTGGCGAACTTCACAAGATTTGCATGAGCCCATCTTTCAAGCCTGTTAAGGTCCCCCTGGACAGCATGCCTTCCTTCCAGTGTCATCGGTAAACTTGCTGAAGGTTCACTCAGTCCCACTGTCCATGTTGCCAACAAAGATATTAAACAGCGTTGATCCCAATAGCGACACCTGAGGAACACCTCTCGTCACCGGTCTCCACTTTGACATTGAGCTGTTGACTGCAACTCCTTGAGTGTGAACATCTAGCCAATTCTTCATCCACTGAGCGGTCCATCCATCAAATCCATGTGTCTCCAGTTTACAGACACGGGTATCGTGCAGAACAGTGTCAGATGCTTTGCCCATGTCCAGGTAGACGATGTAAGTTGCTCTTTCCTTACCCACCAACACTGTAACCACTTAGACTATGTTACTGCTGTAACATAGAAGGCCACCAAACTGGTCAGGCATGACTTGTCCTCAGTGAAGCCATGTTGGCTGTCACCAGTCACCTCCTTGTTTTCCATGCGCCTTTAGCATAGTTTCCAGGAGGATCTGCTCCATGATCTTCCAAGGCACAGAGGTGAGACTGACTGGTCTGTAGTTCCCCGGGTCTTCCTTTTTTCCCTTTTTCAAAAACGGGGGTTATGTTTCCCCTTTTCCAGTCAGTGGGAACTTTAATGGATTGCCACAATTTCTCAAATAGGATGGATAGTGGCTTAGCCACTTTATCTGCCAGTTCCCTCAGAACCCAAAGGTGCATCTGATCAGGTCCCACTGACTTATGCACCTTCAGGTTCCTTAGGTCATCTCGAACTTGATCTTCTCCTACAGTGGGCAGTTCTTCATTCTCCCAGTCCCTGCCTTTCCCTTCTGCTACTTGGGTGGTGTGGCTGGAGCACATACTGGTGAAGACTGAGGCAGAAAAGTCATTGAGTACCTCAGCCTCCTCCATATCCCAAGTAACCAGGCATCCCATTTCCTTCTGGGGAGGGCTCACATTTTCCCTAGTCTTCCTTTTATCTTTTTTTTTTATATATATTTTATTATATTCTTTATGTTTTTAAGGAGGCAGATGAAAGGCAAAGTCTTCCTTATAGCACATTTGAAATATTTTTTTCCCACTACCTTTAGCCATGCTGAAATAGCCATTGCAATACTACAAGCAGACTGCTTTACCTTTTCAGATGCTGGGGCAGCAGGAGTGAAATGTCCTCTAACTCAGCTGAAAATGATACAAAAATCAATGCAAACTTAGTGGAGAGGAGGCAGTCCCATTACAAGAAAGTAATTTTCAGGTTCTCCTGTGGTACTAGCTTCCAGAAAGCAAGACACAGCATGTGGTGGGTAATACTCTGCCAACTGAAAAATTTTATGTCAAATATTCCCATTAGAAACTTTAAATTAAATGTGATATACGTAGAGAAGCTGGAAAGACCTGGTGTCATATCCAAGCACTTCTCTGGATTTTCATTGCAAGCAGTACCCTGGAGAAAACTGTGAGAAACAAGAGACAATTAAAAAAAAAAATGAAAGAGAAAGAAAAAGAAAAAAAAAAAAGATAAAGCCAAACATTTCAGCAATGCCTGTTTATTTTCTCTGCCTCAGGATTTGTTGATCCCTGCCATGGGGACAGCAGCAGTGCCAGCCAATGGCAGTACTGTCCCCTCAGACTTACCCCAGGGTCCCTCTGACCAGCTACCTCTGCACGCCTGGGCCTGGATGGCCAGATTATGACAGACAGAGCCAACAGCACTGTAACGAACAAAACCCAAACTCTCTAGACTTTAGAGTAACTGAGAAAGCTGATCCACAGCTCACGTTGTTTTGCAAAATATTTTTCTCCATAGTTTTCTTCCCTGAGCTTTAGGTACCTGCAGAGCTCAGAAGGACATTTCAGCCTCAGCGCGGCAGCGAAACTTGCCTCAGATGCTGCTTTCATAACATTTCAAAATGAAAACTTCCTTCATGGATGTGTGAGTCAACAGGTCTCCTTGCTGAGGCACAGGGGAACATCAGCAGAGACCTCTGCAGCTTTAACTCTTTCTGATTCTGCACACACTCCAAAGATAAGAGATAGGAGCTTTCATCCAGCTCTGCAAATGGATTAGCAAACAGCAACTCCTGAATATTTTAAATTCAAATGATATTAAACTCAGGTTAAACTCGCTGCTGCAGAAAAAGTCAATAATGTTTTCCCATCTTGATTTTTCTTTCCTCTCATTTCATTGCTCTCCTCCAGCTGCTGCAGGGATACCGACTGCAGTTGGCAGTATAACCTTACTTATGACATGCTCAGGAACAGATGTTTTTCCTCACATCTACCCTTCCTCTCCTACCTTTAGAGTGGAATAATGAGATATTCTGCAGCTCTGGTTCAAAGCATGGCTATTAAACAGCTAGGGAAAATGATGCTGGCATGGCAAACTGTGTATCACTGAATTACTACGAAACATGGTGATGAGAAAATAGATCTGCTTTAAAGGAGAAAAATGGCCTGTTTTCAGTCAAGAGCTCTTTCCCGTTAACCAGCCCAGCCCATCAGCAAAGTATTAGCTAGTGTACACAGCAATTTGTAGGCTGCATAGAGGGCAGCAGCTTGTGCCTAGAAGCTGTCACATGCCTCCCTAGGTGGATGCATCTACCTAAGGGCCATTCACATGATGAACAATTTATGAGCTGTGATTATTGGGGGTTTGTTGTTTGTTCTTTTTTTTCCCTGCCACTCTTGGAGTAATGGAGCAAAATAGTACAAACAGAGCTTTCCCTGCAGTTCCCCCTGTGCAGGATGTTGATTAAAGCCCTGTAGCTCACAGAGAGAAATTCTTACCAGATCCTCCATGTATGCCTGTTCTTGATAGGCAGAGCAGTGCTTTCCAGAGACACTGCCTAAGTGCTTTGCTCCGAAGTTTATTTTGCATTCCATAGAAAGAAAATGACTGCATCAAAGGGAGGGAAAGGCTGGCTTGCATGAGGCCCTATGTATCTATCCTGAATGCACAAACCTTTGGGAAATATGTCTCCATCTCTGCTGTCATAGGAAATCAATCACCTGCAGTAGCACCTTTTAGGTAATTTTATGAGGTTCTGTGATATAGGATAATTCATTTTCTTAGGTGAAATGTCTCCTGATGGAAGCTGTCTTAGCAGAATCTCTGTGATGTTCCTTTACAGAAGCAGGCAGGATATGGTGGGCTCCTCCTCCCTCCCCATGATCACCTAGCAGGGGAACTTGAGAAGCTCATGGGCAGAAAAATGCGGACCTTCCTGTTCCTGGCACGCTGGCTGTGCCATCACTGCCTGGGAAAGCTGCTCGATGATGACACAGCATATAGGAACACAGGGCTTTTCTAATTCTCACCCATTCATAATGGATGGCCACAGACCTAGATCCTTGTGTCCTGTGGCCCAGGACTGTCTATGGAGACTGTCTGGTCCCTAGGACTATTCATGAGGGCAGGAAATGAAGTTCAAGTTTTAAACTTGAGCAAAATATGGAAATTAATTGTTTTTATCCCGACTCTCAGTCCTGTGATACTGATACACAACACAAAGGGGGATGCAGCTGCAGGATGCAGGCATCAGTATGTCGTCTCTCACACCAATCATGGTCTCCATCACTGTATTTTCAAGGTGCGTCTTAACTACGTGCACCTTCCCACCTGTAAGATAAGGGCATCTCTGTTAACAATACGTGACCCGTTAAATGCCATGCAGGGGGTCTGTGTTACCGTCATGCTTTAGCCCCAAGACCATCCTTCCTTTCTGCATTTAAAACATGAGCTGAATAGACTAAGTCTGCCTGTATCCTAGACAACAGCTTCAATGGACTACAGCTGCAGGCAGGAACAGCAGGGAGAGATGCAGCATAACTCAGACCTGTACCTAACTTCAAATGGATTTCGGCCAGCTCTCCTCCGCCTATGCTTACCCAGTGCCTAATCAATCTAGGAGCATTTCTTTATTGGTTCGTATATGGGTCTTTCACGCAACCCGTCAAGAACACCAGGCTATGTATCTCAGTTTAAGAGATTATAAATAAATACAAGTGCCTCATTCTGCTCTTTCAGACAGGAAAAAAAAAACAACTCCAGAAGAATTAGTACTGTTCTGTGGCAAGTTAGAAACAAAGAGTGCCTCCAAAACTAATTCCAAACACAACCCTAAACCTCATTCTTAACCTAATCATTCAAAGAACATAAATTATCCTTTTTCCTTATCCCTGCATCAACCACCAAGGTTTATTTTGCAATTTTCTTTCTTTTTTTTTTTTTTTTTCCTCCTGGCATCTATATACTCTGCAGTTATGTTCTTCAGATGTTCTGTATGAGACTAAAACAATGTGTTTTTATAAGAACAGAGGTACATGATTTCTTGACTCCAAGAATAAAATTTAAGAAAAATTCTAAGACATGGAAGAGAATCAAAGGAACAGAATCACTGCTTTAGAATGGTCATTATAAGAGATGAACTTGGAGATCTGAAATCAGAATCACTTCTTGAAAATGAACTTCCATTTAAGACATCCTCAAGGGAAAGCCTAGGATATAGAGCTAAAAAGGACACTATATTCTTCATTTGGAAGGGAAAACTGAGAAAAAAGTAATCCCTAAGTACTCTACAGTCTGGTTCATTTGAGCTGGTGTGGCAGAGGAGCTAAGTGTCACTAGAGTAATTTTACAGCTGGACAGTGTAACAGTTACCAAATCGCAGAATGGTTGGGGTTGCAAGGGACCTCTGAACAGTCCAACAAGTAACTAAATGTAGATTCATCTGCTTTGATAGTTGTTGAACACCCGACACGTAAATCATGAATCTCTCTTAATACAGCAAGGATACACACAAGTTTATAATGACCTACTGTCACAGGTATAATGATAATTAATAATAACAAAACCACTGCCATCAATATTAGGATGCATCCTGTGCTTTTCATTGTCACTTTCCTGATCTTCATTCTTTTCTGAATCACAGCATGGTCAGGGCTGGAAGGGACCTCTGGAGATCACCTAGCCCACCCCCCTGCCTAAGCAGGCTCACCTGGAGCAGGCTGCACAGGGTGGTGTCCAGGCGGGTTTGAGTGTCTCCAGAGAATTTGCCAAAACAGAAGGGGAACTAACAGATTTACTGAAACATATTTAGACATGAGGAAGAACTACACAGAAAAATGCAGGATATCAGATGACATAAGGGTGGAAAAAACCAAGCCACCAAACCAAAGAAACCCCACAAAACAAAAAAATCCAGCTACCAGAACAATAAGCTAGGCTCGTGGTTTTGCTGCAGAGATGGTGTAAAGGCCTGGATCTGGTCTACCATGCTTCTGCGCCAAAGCCATCTGGGGAGCTGCATGCAGCACCGAGGTAGAAAAGGGAACTTCTTAGTTCCTGATTTAGGGGCTCTACGTTGCACCTGACTCCACGTTGTGCTGAACAGCCATTCCAGCCCAGGTGACAGTAAATGCACAGTGCATCTGAAATGCTTTTAATTTGGCAGGCCCCTGCCCCCCTGCCCAGTGCCCGAGTGAAAAACAGAGTTACTCTGCTAGTTCATGAGGTACTCCCTATGGGAAGGAAGGATTCCCTGTGATCCGTTCTGGGTGTTATGTGCTCATTCTTTTATGTGTGGTTCTTTCTCAAGGAGGGCACTTCTAAGCTTACAAACACAACTGTTGGTTGCCAGCTCACGTCTCCGCTAAGGGTGCAGTACAGTGTTGTGCTACTCCAGGTTCTGCCACGTAACTTGGCTTGCTATCATAGAAGCAGCATTCAGAGTAGCATCCTGTGACAGGGCAGTGGTTTGCACTGCACATAAAAACCTTAATGCTGTAATGAAGTGAGAGACAGTGAAATACTTGGCCCTAGTGCTCAGTTGAGCTAAACACTGTATTTTTTTTCCTTAATGTCAGAACCTGTATCCACATTTGTGCATCCATCCCTATCTGTAGGTGCCGGACTCTTATTAAACTTTGTGCAACTTCTCTGTCATTTTAAATTGAACAGCGATCTTAAATCATCAGCTGCCCCAACGAACTGTGTACAAATCCAGACATTGTTTGTAAATGGCAGCTGTGTGACAGCAGCTCCTCTCTTGCCTTTCTTTCTGACTGTTCACCTGACAAGCTCCACTTAGCTAAGGGTTAGGGAAATAAGGCAACATTTTCATAGAAGTGCATGCACCTGCCATTTAAAATTCCTGCTACATGGACAGAGTTGGACTTTAAAAAGTCAAGTTACACCATGCGCTGCTCCAGGCGAGCTTAAATGATCAGTCTCACGTAGAGATGTTGTGAAAGACAAAGTCCTTGAAGTGCTGGCCCAGACCCAGGCCCCCTTCTATCCCTTGTGGTTCTCCTCACCGTGGGGTCGCTGCTGATTCTGCTGGCCCATACACTCCAAGGGCATCACAAGGATAATGGTGCAACCACAAACAGTCTTGCTGTCCCCCACTGCATATCTAGGGTAAGAGGTACCATCTACTCAGAGCAAAGTACTAGGTGTTGTAGTCATGCCAACTTCTTTCCCTGCTGGGAAAGCTTGGTATATTAAATCCAGGCGCAAGTTCAGAACTATGTGGCAGCTCCTGCTAGCCTTTTCTGGTGCAAAGGACATCAAGTTGGCAACCTTCCTGTGACACTGTGTGGTTAGTGTCCCCCAGACTGCAGGGGTGCCACGTGTGCTCCGAGATAGGAGGCTGAGCAGCAATTTGCACAGGTCTCATGGGTATGCCATTCACACAGTCATGCTCACTCCCTGATTATGATCTTGCATCGACTGACCATTCGCAATGCAGCAATAATTCCCTGAAGCTGTGGAGTTATACCAATGGGTTTAGGAGAAGTGTGCTCCAAAAGTCTAGCATCTCACTTCCCCACCTGAGCTGACAGAAAGCACCAAGGTCTAACATGATAGCACTTCTTGATGATTTAATGCTGGATGCAGTAAAACACACCAAGCTTTTCTGTAGAGGACAAACTGGCTTTGTCTGAACAACACATTGCAACCCAATACATCATTTTTCTCTCTAATTTCTAGGAACACAGGAGAAACAAAACAAAACAAAAATATCCCTAGCCATTTTCACTGTGTTACCTGGTACAAAGACAAAACAAAGCACACATTGTTCAGGAATGTGAATAAAATGATCCAGAGAGAGACAAAACCCAACTGCCTGTTGCATCCTCCAAGGCATGACTTCGCTGTAGACCGGCTCAGTGCCTACCTGGCCTCTGTGGACAATCAATCAGGCAGCTGCACTCCCACCTCCATGAGGATCAGCTGCTCTCTCTACAGTATCTGTCATCTCCCACAATGAATGAGAAGAGGCCTCAGCAAAAATCACTCGGGGGCACGGATGTTCAGGATGTAATGGACCTGACAGCAAGCAGCTGCACAGGCTAGATCCATATATTTTAGTAGCACATAAAACACAGGGTGAATTGTCCGGGTTGTCTCATGAGGCATTTTACCAACCAGAATTTCATTGAGCATGAGAAAGAAAAATAATAAAAATTTAAGAACAACCACCACAAAATAACCCAACCACCACCAACCCAAAAATACAACCAAAACCAAACAACCCAGATAATGAAATTAACCTAGAATGAAATCCACTTTCCATAGATTATGTTTAAATGCCTCTATTGCCCAGTAAGGTCACTTTTTCTCCTGCTGTGCAGCTTAATGTCATTCTTCACCTGCAGCAGTTGCTGGGCATGCTTGGAGAACTCCGTGGACAGAGGGCATTTTTCTCTGACCCCATAGGAAAACACAGAATTTTCTGACCTACTTCTTCAGAGGAAGAGGAAATGGGCAACACTCTTTTACAGAGCTGGTGAGAGCCCTGGGGACCGCTGGTGCCGGCCAGAGCCCTGGCAGGGTGGCAGCGTATCTCTGTTGGCAGGGCGGCAGCGTATCTCTGTTGGCAGGGCTTTGGAGTATGATTCCTTCTCCCTCATGTTCCCAAAGACAAAAACTTTCTTTCCTCCACTCAAAATGCTCTGCCTAGCGCAAAGCAACTACAGAAATACATGTACATGTTGTTCCTCACTACTATTCCCAGATGACCAGCATACTTTTTAAGTAGCTGTCCCAGCACACAGGTGCCCCCATCCCCTCCACAAAATACGAGATGCTTTTTACCTTTTTTGGTTTGGGTTTTGTTGGTTGTTGTTGGTTTGTTGTTTGGTTTTTTTTTTACATCACTAATTTTTTTTATTGTCTTTCTTTTGTCTTTTGTGAAGAGAATAGGGACAGTGGGAGGAAAAGCATGAGCTGTGGGGGATATGAAGAGGGGAAGGAAAAGGGGGTTCAAGACACCAATCTCACTTGTGCTTGTACAATCTGAAGGGAGACCTGCTTGAGTCAGCAGCAGAGGGGAAGGTGAGAATGGAGAAGTAGGTGAGAGAGAGAAAATTCTTTTCAGAAGTACTGCTTATGAAATTAGCTCCCTTCAGGCTATTTGCCAATGCTTAAGAACAGAGAGGAAGTGAATACAAACTGGCAATTGTGATTCAGAATAAAAAATATTCCGTACCAGAGAAGAACTTTCTGCAGCAATTAACCAGACAGGACCTGATCTGATCAGAACCTGATCTCACAGGCCAGCGAGGTCTGTCCACAGAGCACCCAGGCCAGGGTAAGGTTTGCAGTAAGAAAACTGTACTGTGTTTCTTTCAGATTCACGAGTGGCTCCAAGTCTTCCAGACCCTCTGCTTGACTTGCAGTGAGTCAGGGGAAGCAAGGAATGAGTGCACATGGCACTAGAAAGTGATTTTCACAATGGCCTTGCAGAGCTACAAATGACTGCACAAGTGAAAGATCAGGGGGGAGAAGTTTTATAACAAGATGAAGTTTTTATAACCAGGACTCACAGTAATTATTAGATCAATCATGTTTTCCCAAGTGGCTTTCATCCAGCTATAGCCTTGAAGGAGGTGGACACTAACATACTCCAACCTACCAGGCTGGGCAGCTAGAAATCTCTCTGATATGTTAGCTGGATAGCACAAAGGCCGAATCCAGAGCCACTGAAATCATTGGGAGTCTTTCCACGGTTTCTACAGATTTGGGAACAGACTTCTGATTAACATAAGTCCCCAGTCCTGCAATTATACTTTGGCAGAGGTCTGTCTCCACAGATCCAACATCAATCCTACTGCTGGGTAGTATTTCAGAAGAAGTCCGAGGGGGAGTTTATGACCAAGACAAACCTTTATTGTAACCAAGAGATTAGTAAGGACTGTGCGAGGAAGTGAAAGGGATCTAGCTGTGCCTCAGTTCCTCTTTGCCTGTCCATGGAAGAGCAGACTGTATCGCTCTGCTGGGTTGCTCACAACAAGTTAAAAATGGAATTCTCCATTCCATTAAGCATCCAGTGCCCTCACTATTGGCAGCAAAATTGGAGTAGAGACATTAATTGGAGTAGAGAGTAGAGAACAGGTGTAAATTAAAGGAAACTTCCATTGTCCATGCCACCAACTTAGGTTGGCAATGAACATGTGACCATTTCAGAGCAGTAGCTTCTCAAATACTTTTCCCCTTCTTCATCTTCTTCCCACTTGCTATTATTATTGGTTTAGAGCTGAGAAAGGTGCGCATCAGTTCAAAGCATCCTTTTTTGAGAGCTCTGTATGCTCAGTCTCAGTCTGGCATTCTCAAAAATGGAGTTATACATGCACTTTTACTCTCCTTTTTTCGCATATGCATGTCTCCAAAAGAATGGCACAGCACTTGTGATATTACTGTCTTCAGTGCCAGATACGCAGTGCTGAGGATGGGAGAGCATTCCTCCATCCTTTGATGCCCCCATATAGAAGCTTCTCTAGAGGACTCAAATACGACATGCCAGATGGGACTTATTTCAGCAACAGACCCTCGCCATAAAGTGTGCATCAGTAGTAAGACCTGAACTGCCCAGAACTGAGCTGTTGGGAGTCAGCGATTTTCACCTGTTATTTTTTGTTGATCTGTAGATAACTAATACCATAAATGAGCAACTTTGAATTGCCCAATAGGTAACACCAGTCATTATCGCTCAGGTCTCTTTCAGGGGTGTTTTCTAGATTATTGGTAAAAGCGATGAGATCATTGCTAATCTGCTCAAAGCTCTCTTCCCTTCAGAAAGTGTCCCTAAATTTTGGAATCTTTCCCATCCATATCTGGCCATACTTCTCTTTTGATCTAAAGTCCCGGCACCAATTGTCAGGAGATAATTCTCCTTTTCTGCAAGTATGACACTGTCTATTTCAGCAGCTTTCCTTTGAGAGAAGCACTTGCTGTCTTTGTCTTTCAGCCAGGCTGCCAGTCCCAAAATACCTCTAGGCTGGTTTTCATTCACTTAATTATGACTTGCCTACATTTTATAGCATGGATTTAGGAGAACACAGAGCCTGAGGAAAAAGCCCAGAGTGGACTGCAGCTGTGGAAGCTCTCCCATTGACTACTGGTATGTCTTACCCCTCCATTGCATCCCCCTGGCAGTCACTTATCTTTCCTGCTCTTTTAGTCTGAGCCTGGTTTAGCGGAGATTACTACAGCCTTTTTTCCTCATAGGTTTCAATGGAAAGAAAAAAAAATAATAATAATAATAAAAAAATCAACCAAGGGTTAGCAGCCAGCCTACACTTTCTTTTTCATATCTTATTGTGCACCATATATAAGTACCTATACTTATATATATATATATATATATATATATATATATATATATGTTCCGCTGCTCAGTGACAACTTAACAGCTTTCATTGCTGTCTTGCAGCAAAGCTGTGTCACTTAAGGCCTTTGTCCCATTCTCCAAATGAGATGTCTGAATCCCCATTTTAAAAGCTCGGATCGCCTTTCTCTCTTGTCTTGACAACCATCTCATTGCCCCCCCACCTCATGCAGTGTGAATACACCTATCTGCCTTTTTTTCTCAGCTTTTCAGATGAGTCCTTGACAAATTAATCAGTGCCTTGTCCTTTCTGCACAAGTTACTGTCAACAAAGCAGATGGTGCTGTCCCTTACATCTCTCTCTCTCTGAGTCCGCGTCCTCCAGTTTTCTGACAAGGGCTGCTGCATGGCTAATTTTTTTTTTTCTTTTCCTTAAATAATACTGAAGACAACAGACTGTTGCCACAGGACACTGCTTATCTGGTCAAAGATGGCAATACACTGAAGTTAAAAAGTATATAAATTAACAGAAATGCTTTAAGAACTCAGACCTGCAAAAGCCCGAGGATCATTAACAGTCTGTTGACATGGGAAAATTCTCAGATTATAAAGAATCCTGGGAAACAGGATTCATGAAGACTAGTGAATGCCCATGGCCCGTGCTCAGGCAGGTTTGGCTTGTACAATGACAGAACTGTCACCCTTCCCTGTAATGGCCTTTAGTTTTCTAACTGAACCTTGGAAATCTGGAGATTACAAAGCTTAGGTATCTAAAAAACCTTATAGTTACTACGAATTCCCCAGTTCCCCAGGAATTCCAGCCCTTGCTTCCTCCTGCACTCCCCCAGAAGTGGAAAGCTTTCTACCAGCTGACTTTTTTCCCCCCTGTACTGCTTATTCTAATACACCCCAAACTCCGGTTTCCATGGCTAACTTTTGAAAATGGAATTTATTAATGAAAAATGAAGAGACATTCAAGTTCAAAACAGCAAATATCAAGAGTTCATCTCACCCTTCCCCCTCCCCCCCCCATTTTGATCTGCTGTTTTGTAATAGGCACGTAGATTTCACTCTGCTCAAAACTGCTCAAAAAAGAAATTAAGAATCCCTTTGATGCAGAATCCCTACTCCAAACCCACACATTAAGTCCTCACAGACCCACAGAGAAGCCTCAGTTGAAAAAACCTCCGATACCTCCATTGAGACCACCCACCCTACATCAGCCAACGGCAGCTTATTCCACTGGTATCAGACATCAGAGCCAAAGAACTGTGTACGAAAGATTCATTACTAATGCTCTTAGCTTAGGCTGATGAATCAATATATGTGATAAGATCAGTGTCATCCATGAATGAGATTTCTACTGTGGCATGCATTAACGAGAAGCTGTGAGATGGTGCTATAAACTCAGTGTGTCACTGAAACACCTACAGCACATTGCTGAGGAGGTGAGAAAGAAGAAATAATGAAGTCTATTCCATTCTGTGTGAATTTGAATGCAAGAGGGGCTATACAATGTATAAATCATATATCTATTTAATATGCTGATTTTGCTACAGGACTGCTGCCTATATAAAAAGGGCTTCAACCATCTTTCCCTGCACAGGGGGTCTGGCCACACAGCGTTTCTAAGCTTCACGATCCTGAAGGACATTAACAGACCCAAGCAGGGTGAACCGAGACCTGGCCTGCTGATCTAATGATGTGGTGCTTTTGCTCATTGCTAGACCCAACCAAAAGCTTTTCAGCAACGTAAGCAAAACTAAACTTTGGAGTGACAAGCTGGGATGGAGAGCTAGAAACAGACACAGAGAGTCTGGTAGGCTGCTCTTGTCACCAAAGAAAGAAGTGGTGCAATGGTAATCCCTGCTCGTGAAAAGGGAGTTCTTCTATTCATAGACACCAATGGCTGCATTTTTAAACACCTCAGCTTCTCCCTTAATAGCTGCAACTAGCCTCACTTTACAGGGCTCCAGGTGATGGTCTTTTCCTTTCTACTAATAACATGCGGTCCTATACAACAGGTAGTTTTGGCTGTGCCAACTACCCTGCTTTTTCTCTGGAGCCAGCCTTCTCTTTGGGGATGGACTTTGAGCAGGGAGGAATAAAAATGCTCAGGACAAGCTGCAAAACTTTTTTCAGTCATAACTGAAGTCTTACCCCTTTTTTCCCCCCTCCCGCTCACTGGAGGTCTGGAGTGGATACAATGCATAAAAGATGCGAGTATCCTGGAGGAACTGCCCAATAATTCTTTAGTTCAGTGAGAGAGATCTGCCAGAATAGCTATTGCTAATCAGGGAACTGGGGCCAGATCTAGGAAAAAGAAAAAACCCCTAAGATTTCCCATGGACTGTGGTACTTTCCATGTAAATGTAACATTCCTCCTCTGCCCCCATCTCTTCTCATACACATAACCCCTCCTTTCCCTTATGTTGTATCCAAGAATCTGGCCACTCTTATACAAGTCAGCTTTCACTTCGCTCTCAGCAATCCTTTGTAGTTCAAGAGGTCTGAAGTCAGTCACAGTGTTAGACAGGACAAATGCAAATGCCTAAGGCCTGACCTGTTTAGATTTCAGCATAAATATAAATCACCTCTGATTCTGTTTTTATTTGCTGCCTCAAGCTAGTCATTAACACATTGAAAACAATCTGGGTGCAGTCATTTTCTTCTGATCCAGCTCCTTTTGCCTGCAATCAGCACTCCAGGAGAACATATGGGCTTCTTCTGTCACTTGGCTCCTGATTTACACCAGTGTAAATCTACTGAAGTCAAGAGAATTCCCCAGGAGCCTCACTTGGCTTTGTTGTATGTGAGCAACCGCTGAAATCAAAGGAGCACCTGTGCCACAAAGAGGTGGCCTCGTATGACTGTGCCTTGACCTGGAGAAGACATGCCCAGTGATGAGAGGGTGCAAACACCTCCAACACACTGACAGCTGGCAGAGCTGAAAATCCACTTCCACTTGTAAGAGCTTAAATTTTCAAGTGGCCACCAAGTGCTTCAGAAAGCTGAAAACCCACCCCTAGTTTGGGAGAAAGAACTTCAAGAGGTCCTTTTCAAGTGCATGTGTGTGTGTTTGGGGAGGGGAGGTTAAACATTTTTCAGGGTATGTTAAGGGAGGAAGAAATTATCAGGAGACGCTTTGCAGAAGTGCACTGTAGGTTTCAAAAGCGGGTTAGTCAGAGCTGTTCTCAGGAACAGCTTTCTCATCTAGTATTCATTATTAGTGTTAATTCAGGTTTCAGCTGCACAGTCAATCAGTTCAAATAGGCTCTGGCTGGCATTTCTGCCAAGCTCCTCCTCTGCTTCCCTGTTTGCACTAGGTTTATTTATACTCATCTCCTACTGTCAGCAGATTCAAGCCAGGTAAAAAAGCTGAGGGCACAACCTTTCCTCCTTGATCTGCATTCCCCATGTTACAATCACTGCGATTTTAGAAAGGTTTCACTTAGAGTTTTCTCCTGGTAAACGTTCCAGAGGAAAAATATGCTGGTATCTCTTCCACTGCCATCTCTGTAAAATGGGTACAGAGGTAGCATGAATATGACACTGCTTATCCTCAGCATTTCCAAATCACTCTGCTCTGCTTGATTCTTCAAAAAAAATCACAGTATTCCCTGAAGCTGATACCTACAGCTTGCTTATTACTGATCCTCAGTTTCTTAAACCTTCCAGGATAAAATTAAGTCTCTCTTTCTAGAACCGCTTCTGTCTAATTAGGTGAAAGGAAATTCACAAAACCTGAAATTCACTTAGACTGTGATGGCAACAAGACGGTTTTTAGGAAAACATAAAACATACCTAGTGCGTTTTGTGATAAAATTGGAAATGGCCAGGAAAGGCAGTTTTAGGTTTATTTATGAAAATCTAGACCTGAATTATTTCACCTTATCCTCACCAATTTGTAAATTCAGTTTGATGAACAGATACCTTGCCTGTTCCACAGCTGTCAGGTCTGTGTGAGTATCTAAGGGAAACTGAGAACCACATTTTCATTGCTGCATGAGGTACCAGAACTTAGGTCCAGATTTGCACACATGAGGAATGCCATACACTCCCTAATCTCAGCAGTGGGACAGCAAAGAGGGTAAGAAACATCTCTCAGCATACTATTACCAGCAGCAGGACTAGCTCAGGGAGTCTCTTTCTGACCCATGGGTGTGCCGAAGGTTTATCATGGGAAACAGACACATCCCAACAGATCCCATCCCCTCAGAAAAAAAAATGACGCTTAGGAACCTCCCTGAGAAGACAGCCACTAGCCATCTTCCCAGCCAGGTTTTTCATCCAGGCACATGACGGCCTTGCTGTCCAAACCTAGTAAGAGACTTCTTTTTACTGCAACCCCTAAAGTTGCGCAGGAACCTGTGTCACACACAGCTCTTCCTACCTCCTCACCTCATCAAATCAGATCTGTGGTCTGTGGCACTTTTCATGCTCAGATGGATCAGAAAGTTGAACTACAAGTACAGTCTTACAGACAGTAAGCCACATACATTACTCACACCTGGACTTCAGTGTTGGGCAACCTATATCTCCTGATGGCTACTGAAAGGGTGAGTGGCAGACAGGCAGCAAAATGTTGTGGGTGGTATACTTTAGCCAAAGACTAATGGAGCAGAGGGTAGGTTTTAGCCAAGGACCATTGGGCACAGCTTTTCACTTAGCAAAGGCACCACAGGGTCCTTGCTGTCTGTGCAGGGCAGAGAGGTGACCAATTTGCACTGTCTGAACCAAGTGGTATTCTGGCAAGCATGAAAGGTTACAGTTAGAGGTGTCTCAAAGTGATCTCCTGAGCCAGGCTTTTGGCAGGTGTAAATCAGCAGAGCTCCTTTGAAGTCAGTCAGTGCTTATTGATATAGGCAGTAGAGTCAACCTCCCCTCTCTAGGAGAAGGTCCCGAATACCACTTTTCACTTGGGGGAAAACTAGATTTACAAACGCTTACAAATCTAAGTTAGTGTCATAGAGATTTTATAAACTGTGAACAAAAGCTGATTTACTCATTGCCACCCCCCTACTGACCTTATTGAAATATCCTCCTGGTGAAAATCAATTTTTCATTTTTAAAACAGAGTATTTAATTATCGTCCATATTGATTTGAAACGACCTCAAATTGCATTGATGTCACTTAGAAATAAAAAAAAAGATGGGGTGATCCCTCCTGCAGTAAGCGCTCTCACACTGCACAGGCATTTCCGACTGGGCAGGTTTTCCCACTGAAGGCAAACTAAACGCTTGCTGGATAACATGTATTATCCCAGGAGATATTTAGCTTCAAAATGATGCCTTGCCATCTCTCTTGGGTAGTAATTACAGTTGTAGTAAAATGTCAGGATGCTACTTTAATCCCATGTCCTTTTTTTTCCCCTTTTCTTTTCTTTTGACATTATGTGTAGGAACTTGGAGATGCGTGTGGATGAAAGAGCTCTGGGCTGTTGCAAGCCTCCAGGGAGGCAGCAAGAGCTGGGGTAAATCCCTTCCGTGGGTTCTGCAGCTTCTCTGAGCAGAAGCAGAGCGCCCTTCGCCCCACACGCCCAGCAGCTGACCAGGCAGCAGCAGGGAGGCCGTCTCTCCCCACAGCAGCTCTTGTATACCCAGGCTATAGGTGCTAGAGGCGCTCTGAGTACACCCCCAAGCTCTCTATAGTGAGGTGGGAAGGCACAAAGGCCTTGTTCCAATGCATCTAGTTCAAAAAGAGTTGTCTCTAATCCTGAGATAAGTTTTTTGTTTATTATAAGCTATTTATTTGCTATGTTTTTTAATGACACAATGAATGCTCCAGTAGCTATACTTTCTACCACATTAAGCAGGAAGTCACTGTGTTAAAACATAATAAAGTAATAAGAAACATATAGATTTCCACTTCAGGGGAAAAAACCTAAAAGAAATCTGTACTGGCATGTGTTTTCCTTCTCACCTTCCATTTGATGATTTTACATGGTTGGTTATTACCTTATTGGCTGGATGTGTTCACATCAAACAAGAAAAAAACCCCAAATCTAAAAAGGAATATTCCTTTGTCCCTGCTTAATGTGATGAATATGTAAAATCCACTTGGACCAAGTCAGCCCACTGCATTCCCACATATCTGCATGTTTATTGGCTTGTCAGCTGAAAACCAGGCAAAAGCTCTCAACCAAGGAGCCTGCTGAATGCCTTGGAGATACTTTAAGTGAAAATTAGACCTCCTGTCCTTATACATTTCTAGCTAAATATGCAATACCTTAACTATTATAGGTAACAGGGGAAGAACAACTGGCTCCCTAGTATAAAAGTAAATCTTCTTTTGTATTAATAAGCAGCCATGAAAGGAACTGTTTTCTCAGTAAATTATACGTCTATATTGATACAGGAAGGCTGGCTGCTTGTCTAAATACAGGAACGTTAAAAGCAGGGATCACAGTGTAAAATGTTGATGAGAATAAGCAGAACATATCTGAGTAGGAGTATATCTATCTTCACATAGAAATATTGGAAAATAAAAGTGATAAAGGTTGCAACCTTGCTGCTCCGGAATTACCACTTCGGAGCTACCATCTATCAAAGGTCAGCTGAAAGAAAATGGTAATAATTGTCCACCTCAAGATTCCCTGAATTTTCTCGCTCTGGATTTTGCAGGAGAAGAGATTCCCACCCAGTTCATGCAACAACTGCAGCGTCAGTGCTCACAAGTCTGAAGAAAACAATTGCCAATTGACACGACCCTGAAGAAGTAACAGGGAATGAGAACATTCAGGAAAGCTCCTCTGCCAGAAAACTGCATCGTTTGTTCACCATCCAAAACCTAGCAACGATACTACCAATTTATGAGTGTCCCGCTTTTTGCCAGTTCTCTACCTTACTGTGCCAGTATTTTCCCTCACCCCCCCTATTGGACGTGGGAAATGAAGTTTTCACACACACACTTGTTAAATCACCGTGAAAAAGTACTATATAAAAGTGTTGTTTGAGGCATCTTTTCCCCATGCCCTCTTTAACAAAGCAAAACGAAACTAATTAAAAAAAATAATAATAAAAAAAAAAATCAACAAATAACCAAGAGAAGAATCTGGAGAACTTTGACCCATCTCAGTCTGAGGGAATGAGCTACCATATTTATTAACCTGTCTGTCTTCCTCTAATTTTTGTGGAATTGAAGACCTAGCTGTGAAATGGAAGGGTTAATAGAAGCTGATGTTACAGGCTTTGTAGCCACTGTGGACAAACACGTAATAGTGGTTTCCCAAGGAAACTACTCATACCACACAGCCATGTATTTACAGTCAGGCATTCCAGAATTTCTACAAACCCATTTGAATTGCCAGATAATTTTTTGAGCAAAACTGTTTTATCTCTTTGTTCCTATGAGACCTTTATATGCCTGTATTTAAGAATCCATTAGCAGGACAAATAAAATACAAAGATAAGTATTTTGACAGTAAGAAAGCTGCGAAAGATGTGTACTACTTCTTCATACAGTCAGCAGAAGACCTCCCAAGTGAACAGAAGCCCTACCCTGCATCTCACGCAAACTCAGGCAACATGCCTACCGATGCCTGCCTTTCCATCGCAGGCTCCCACGTCTTCTGTGCAGAGCTTCCCCCAGATCTCTGAGCTGCACTGGACCCAGTGGCTCCGTAAGACCCAGCATGGGCCAGCTCTGCTTTTACTCAACACAACTAAACCCTCATTAATAGAGTGGGTAAAAAGGAAGACACAGTGCATTCCCCCAAAACCCAGCTCTTCAAGGCAGTTCTGTTTTAGGAGATAAATATGCAATCTGCTAATTTTTTTTTTAGGAATCAATATTTACTTAAGAGCAACAATAGCTCTTCCAGGGCCTTTTAAGTTTATCATGCCACTGTGACACTAATCTCTCTTACTCACTTAATGAAAATAAATTACTTCCTCTAAAGGATGAATCTATTGGGCATGATTCTGATTCTGGTTGCACTGCTTTGTTCCAGCAGTTGCAGCTGACTGAGTGTCTGCTGATTTCCACCCACGATCAGAATAAGCTTCTTCCCATTCACAGCAAGCACGGCGCACGTGACATCGCTGGAGTCCAAGCAATTCGGAATACAGCTGAGAGTACCCTCACAGTCTTTCACTTTTTTTTAAACTTTTATATCATGCTGCTTCTGCTCACGTAAGACAGAAAATGAAAGCACAGTGTACTTGTGTAGCATAGCTGAGCAACAGGGCTCAGCAGGGAGACCCAGTTATCTGGTGCTAATCATACCCCAGGGAAGCGAAGCTCATGAATTAAGGGCCATTTCAACATTTATCATATTTCTTTTCATTTAATAATTTAATTAATAAAAATAATTTATTTCTATAAACTGCTTTGATCCCTGGAAAATGCCTTCTGCCATTAAATCCACTCCATCTGGCTCTCGGAGATTAGTATATTGCATACCTAACTGCCACTCAAAAAACTCAGTCTGGAGTATTGGGTAGTCCAGATCACCAACCCATTTCATACATTCCTGCCCAGCCACCTCCTCCCAGACCTGGTCTGTGCCATAAGGTCTCCATACACCCCTTCTGCAAATCTGCGAGTCCTGTGCTAGCCCTGGAGGGTAGCCGGAGAGCTCTTGACACCGGGCTGCAGGACTGATGGGAAGCTGACATAATGCCCACAGGGATTCCGAGTTTAAATGTCCCCAAGCAGTAATTAAAATGACAGTATGTAATTTATGACAGTCTGCTAAAAGCTGCATTTCAGCTCTGTTGGAGGTGGGAGCAGCCCAGAATTCCCACAGCAGGGTACATACCAGTGCATGTCTCCCCACACCCAAGAAGAATTACAAACAGAAATGTGCATGAGAAAGTGCTAAATATATTCTGAGCTCTTCTGGGCTTAACTCAAGTGGTGCCACCCTATCTTCCCATCACAAATGCCAGGACCACAAGGAGCTTGGGGAAATGATGGCCTCACTCATTTCAACGGCACTGTCAGCAAAGCAGTGTCAGACATGCAGGGGCTGCAGGTGACAGCATCAAGCCCGAAGTGCTCCAATTAGTGCCATTATTCAGAACTTGTGCTTAGCCATTCTGGGGTTGAACATATTGTATGAAAACTGTTTGGCTTTTTACTTTATCCTGCCTCAAGGCAGAGGCTACATGAACTAGTTCATGTCTATGTTCCCCTGCTAGACTGTTTCTGTGAGTATTTTGGTTTATTCGGTTTGTTCCAGTTACAGCAAGTCACTCCAGCAAGGTGGTATGAAAAAGCACAGAGACAACACTGGTGCTGCATGTAAGATCAGTGATCAAGACTCTTCGGTGACTGGACACTAGCTGCAGCAGATGGCAGCTATATGAAATGGAAGTATTAATCTTTGAGCTCAGTTATTAAGGGTAGGAATGCCTACTGTTGAACACATGCCTACACACGCAGCCAAAAGGTTTGCTGCACAGGCAATGCCAGAAGGCAATTATGGCAATTAGGTGGTCTTTTTGACCCATTTTAAATGGACTAATAGCAGGGATTATTATCAGCTTGTATTTTGTTCCAGTGATGATCTGGATCCTCCTGCACCAAGGATTCAGCACAAGCTGTGCAAGAACAGAGATAATTTCTGTCTAATTTGGCGTGGTGCTGAGCTACAGGAGAGGAACAGGGGACTGCGGAGCCAGTAAGGAACAAAGGCACAATCCCAGGCCCATGCGTGACCAAAGCTCACAAACTCAAAGCACAGATATCTGCAAGGGCTGCTTGTTTTCATGACCGTATGAGTAATGGTAATATCAGCAGTCCATGGTTGCTGCTTAATTTCCATGCCTGTTTGTATGTGGAATAAGGCAAGGGAATACAGCAGCGTATAATTATCCTTGCCAATTCAAACACTGCCCTCCTAGGCAAGAGCTGAATTTTAGTGTTGGGAGGATGGATATTTTGTTAGCAGTAGATACTCTGAAAGTACAGACACCCAGAAACAGGAAACCAAGCTCATTTGAACCAAGAGGGGAAATGACCCACTGCAGTTAGAAATACATGTAAAAGCAATATTTTGCACATCACTTAAAGCCAAGAGGAAATAAGATTTCCATTTGGAGAACAGCATAGGAAAACAGACTTTAGCATTGATGGCAGGGAAAGCAGGTCTAGAGGGTTCACAGGAAGAGAGCAGAACGAAAGCGACCCTCTGGCAGGGACAAGGGTCCTCTCTGATCAACTGCATGCCTGAAGCGAGCACTGGAGGCATATGCCTCACACAAATCTCTTGTAACTTCAGCACCAAAATCATTAACCATGCTGTTATATAACCATGCTGTTATAAAGGCAAATATTTCTTTATTTTTTAATGTTTGCTCCACTCATTCTCAGTGGCTGCCACTCAGCTTTCCAGAACACTGAGGATAAAAGTAGCTCTCACCAGTGATCTTACCAAGAGGGACACCCAGGCTTTCAAGAAGCTTCCCCCACCCCCACCTCCGGCCCTGTGAAGCATTTTGGCTTCTCAGCTCCAACTAAAGGATCTATCTTTGCTCCTCAGCAGAAAAAACAGATTATGCCCACTGTAACAGGGGCTGAACAGCAAGTCACTGAGATGCAAGGTCTCAGTTACTCTGTAGCTGTGCTGGACATGAAAGACTTCTCACATGAAGAAAAGGACTAACAGCCTGATGGTTAGGGCGCCCTCCTGAGAGGAGAGAAGCCAAGGGCCCCTTGCTCAGCTCTCAGCCCACCCTCCAGAAGCCTGTACCAATACCAGCATCAGTTCCCAGGGCCTAACAAGAGAAGAGCAGCAGGAAAACATGCACCCAAAGAGCTGATGATCTGTTGGGCTGGTTACACTGGTAAATGGATGAAAGCGTGCAGAAGGACAGCAAAGCTTGAGCTAGTGAAGCACCTTCCATGCGTTCCTTTTGTCTTTACCAATTAAATATTTAATCAAAGCCATTTCACTACAAGGAACAAAGGGCCCGTAAAAGAGCTACCACCTAGCTCTTGTTGACCAACCAGAAAAAACAGAAAGTACGAATAAGATCTCTCCTATCCTTCAAGGATCAGCAGCATTTTTATCACAGTGTTTACAGGTGCTACTTACAATCTTCAAGAAGAAGCAGAAATCTGGTCCGTTGCTGTAAGTAGGAATCTGAGAGCAGAGAATTCTTATCAACATTGAGACAACGGCTCTGGTCACAGGGTGCTCTAAACCTCGAGAGGCCAGGCTGTGTCTCTGCCTGACGATACCAGGAAATAAGGAGAAGATCAGCAGAAATGTGATACAGGTAGCATTTCCTAAGGGAATTAGAACAGACTAACAGAGTTAAATGCTCATACTGTTGCCTCTGCAGTGCTGACGTACTGTGACCACCACAGTGCCAGCATGCAGAAGCAACTGCTAGAGGTTTGCCAACACAAGGTATGCCCTTATGCTCCTGTGACCACTTCCAGCTCTCTCCCCAGGACACAGCAACTCTTGCATGTCACCACAGAAACGGTGAACAGTTTCTGGACCCTCCAGACACAAAGCTCAGCTCTCTCCTCTCCTGAAAGGTCCTCCACCATTGCTGCTCACAGGGCTGTTAGTGGGCACCTCCTTTAGGCTGATATTGCAATGGAGCTTGGTTTATAAGTTGACTGCCATTAAATCAGGCTGAACTGACGACCCACCAGTAAATCAGGAGGGAGATCTTGGGAGTCCCTAGGTATGGTCTTTGGTTTTTCAGATTACGCAGCTCCAATTTATGGATACACAAATTGCAGTGTGAATCATTAATATCCAATTTGGGGAAGTCACTGGAATGTAACTGCTGTGTAGGCAAATGAAAATATAAAGCTATCAGCAATATATTAATTTTGTAGCACTCCACACAGAATGAGGAGCAGTCGTTTATAGATACAAAACTTCCTTGTCTAGAGGGGCAGCCTTCCTTTTATTTAGATAAATCCCTAGAAAAAAGCCTAACACTCTCTGGCACTTTTCAGATCAAAATAATTTGCTATCTGGAAGACTGAAGACAGTTTCCCAGTAGTGGCAAGTGAAAAAGACAGGTTGAGGAACAGAGGTACCAAATCCAACTGCTCCACATGTCATTGCATTTCTCTGGAGAGCACCGTCACTTAAATCCCACTGTTCGCTATCTCTGATACCATTCATGTTGTGCAAGGTACAGAAAAGACATAACGGAATACACAGAAAAAAATTACTCCTCTTGCTTTGTGAGCCATTGTTCCTCAAAAACCATTGGCCTTTTTTCAGGATGGGGGTAGCAAAGATTATTTTTTGACTGAGAAGGATTGACACGATATGAAAAAGTATCCCAGCATAGTCAGAGAACAGCTAGAGATGCCAAGAGAAGCCTTGCTTTGATTACATTTCATGGATCTGTACAAGGGATGGGTCAAGCAATGTATTACTGAACAAGAAAATTAAAGATTCTCTGAGGAAATATGAACTGAAATGCAATCGGGCTTTTTGCTTTTAATAGCCTAGTGTTTGCCATCTGTTGTTTGATGTTCTGAATTCTTATTTAAACCCTGTTTGACAAACAGAGCTTGATAGAAGAAAAATTAGAAGTTCAAAGTGAACATATTATCTCCCTTAGAAGTCGCATCTGTATGTCTTCATCTACACTGATCTTACCTATTGGAGCACAAACCTGAGCTCGCCATAAAAAACTCCACTCTCGTGGAGTGAGATATCCCACCTGAAGAGAGGCTTTTGCTTACAAATATTTTCCTGATGTTTCAGGAGAAATCATTATCCTGTTTTATTTCTCATCCAAAAACATTGTAGAGGGCAGCTGTTTCCTTCTAAATGTTCACCACACTGCACTTCAAGGATATTTCAGAGGTGCTTTGTGTGGGTTTGAAAGCATCTTCTAAATATAGCTACTTTGCTCAGTCTCCGGAGGAAATGCCTGGCCTTAACCTCCCTTGGTTCACCTGGAGAAGTGGTTCCACTCAAAAGCTTACACAGGGAAAGCCTGATATTTTTGTGTTAAGATTTCTTTGGGTCACATTTATTTCTTTCAGTACCTTTTAAGTAAGGTTACTTGCTTATGCAAAAGGTGCCTGGAAAGTCTGTCACAATATTGAAAATGAAGCATGATGCCAATGTCAAGTGAGAGTTTAGAGTAGTCTGGAAAGAGCCAGGAAAAGATCCCAGATGAAAGCGGATCATTGGTAATTAAATACAGTGTCCACTGCTGATCTAAATTTAGTAAGTAGATTTGTATGTAATAGATTTATATTATTTTGTAAGTAAATCTGTTTTCAGACTAGCCCTACCCAGAAAAAGTCTCCATCTGTTTGTTCCCTATAGATTCCATTAGACCTTCTCCATGAGACATCCACTTTTCAATGATACCAAATCAATGTAGGTTTATTACCATATAGTGTTTCCTTTTCAATTGCACAGTATCTGCTACAAACACATGCTTTCCTCCACTCATTCTTTGCCCCTAATATACATCAAAAGAAAAAAACCAAACAAAATCCTGTCTATTTAAAGGGTAGGCAAACATAACACTTTTCAACACATGCTGGTTTCTGCATGAGCACTGTCTAGACTCAGCTGATAGGACACATTTAAAAAGCATTGGCCAGCATATGCAGAACACTGGAAGTTTTCACTGTAGCTTTGCACACACTATAGCTAGAGAGGCTGATGTTTAAGAACGTTATTCTTCTAGTCATCAAGTCCCCTTAGGTCACCCCACAAGGGATTATTCTGTCTTAAAAGAGATTCTATCTTCCTTATTTAAATGAAATTTAGGAATCCTGACCGTGCTCTGCAAAGTGACAGACGCTTCATTCTTGCTTTCCCAACAGCTTTGTATCCATGAAACCCACTGCCTGTAGAGGGAGAGGGGCAGTCTGTCACCAGCTGCTTCCTCTCCTTTCCCATGCTAGCTCTTGTTCTTGTTTTTCTTCTTCTCGCTTTCCTCTGGCTATTTTCCTCTGGCCACCAGGAAGAAAAAAAAATAGCCTTAGGAGAGGTCTGATGGCATGAACGGACTATACATTGGCCTGTGACATGAAGAATTACATATCCTTTTTGATCTTGCTTTATGAGCTGTTTAAGTAGCCCTTGCCCAAGGTTTGGAGCCAGCCTCCCCACCTCCGAGCGCAGCACCACCCAGCCAAGAGAGCTCTGGACTGAGATGGAAATTTTATATTATTATTTTTTAACCCAGTCATAACTCCCTCACCAATTGCCACATGGTCATGGCACTTCCCTCTCAGTTTCTCACTTTCTCATTTGGTGGCAAGACAGGCGAGAAGGAAGAATATCTCTATTCCTCCCTCTCTACACGCATGCATAGCTCTGATCGCAGATGGGAACCTTGAAGGTGAATGGAACAATACCTTACTTGTGGGCTATTCTTCCTCTCCTATATGGACCTATGCAAGCTGAGGATGGACTTTAAAAGTTCAGTTTAACGGTGCCTTTTAAAGGACAGCCATGGAGTAGATGACAGAAATTCCCTCCTGTGATTCAGAACTATTTGGAAAGAAATACAAGCCCTTCACATGCATGCTACTTACACTATTTACATGTTGAGTGACACAGTTAATCTCTAGTTAGCCACTGCATCCTAGTACAAATTTTCCCTTCAGGTAGCTGTCCCACACGTTTCTGTGGCAGTGGAATGCTATGGCTTCTGGGACTTATTAAGACTTTCTTAAGAATGGAAAAGATTAAAAAACCCACATTGAGTAGCTGAGAACCTACTTTCTTCTAGGTTCTTGTTTCAGGAAGATGTAACTCAGATTTATTTTAAATTAATACTTGGGTGCTTCATACTTCACTAAAAATTAGTGGGTTCTTCAAGAGAGTTGCCACATGATGATTTTGCCTTGAGATGGTCGCATTTAAGCAGAGCTGGAAGCCATCCCAAAGAGCATTTTTCATGCAGCGGTGCAGCGTCATCATTAAGCATCAGACAGTAAAAGTGTAAAGAATCCTACTCTGGCACATAAGAATCCCATTTTGGAAAAGCCCCAGTAACAGCTATTTAGCAACGCTATTAATGCCACATACCTCCCACCCACCCCGGTCCGCCATATATGAGTATATAACTATATAACTGTGGAGCTGGAAGCTCAGCCGAAGTCACCAATTCTGTATCATGAGATTAATGCTCCCTCTAAAGGGAACTGTGCATTTCTCTTGCTTCATCTCTATTATCTGTCTTTTATATTGGCTTAAAAACATAATTTAAACAAACACGTTACTTTGAGGCAAAGTAAAGCTGCAATGAAATAAGAAATCCAGCTATTACTTTTTGCATGAAATGAAATCTAACTAACAAAACCATGCACAGATGATGACCTTGTTTGTCTTATTCATTTCTCCAACTTTGTCTCACTTAAGGGGTATGAAAATCAAATTCTTTTTGCCTGGTAATGAATAACTGACACCAAAATCCCTATGAGGGTTGTGAATGTCAGGGGAAATTGATAACGGACTGTATGAGCCTCCCTAGTAAAACAGCACATCAATGACTCATTCAGATTGTCACCCGAGACCCCTAAAACGCAGACCAGTGGCAAACACTCTCACTCCCTCTCCCCAGGTAAGCTTGTTTGTGTTGTGCTCCTCATTGCCTTTTCCTTAACTTCGGGCTGACAGCCCACCAGATATAATCCAGTTAGTAATGGTAGAGGTCCGTCAATACCTCAGACATTACCCTCATTTGGGCATGCCTTTCTCATGTCCCTAAACGCAAGTCCTGCATTTTACAGAGAGAGATGATATCTTTATGTCTTTTCATCACTATCATTGACACTGACAGGATTTGTGCAAAGCTATATGTGAAAAAAAGAGCAAACAGATGGCATAGGAACAATAATCTCTACTGTGCGCTTGTTGCATAAGCTAAGAGGAAAGGATCTGCTTCCTTTGTTTTTTGTCCACTGCATTTGGCCAAGAGGTTTCCAAACATTACTGAGCAAATCAGCCCCAGCGTGGGCCAAACTGTTTGTTTAGATTTAAATCCTATCACACTCCATAAAACTAGATACTGATTTTAGCGCTATCTTGTCAGTGAGCTTCAAAGGTTCAAATGAGATCTGTTTCCCAGAGATGCTGAGGTTTGAGTTAGCATGGAGCACAAACTCTGGTCTCAGCAATTTACATCTCCTGGCACAGCAGAGGCAGAGTCTGTGCCCCAGGCTCAGTCCTTGTGTAATGCTCAAGTCCAGTTTTGACTTCAGAAGGAAACTGTGAAGCCTGGAAGCAGGCAGAGGCTGCACATGAGGCCCAGGAGCCATGTGAATTGCACACACAGAGCTGTTTGGCTTGTTCTGGAGTTGCTGAGCCATGCTGGGAGAAAGCTCCTCGGCCACATCTTGGGCAGCCTCTATGAGGCACGTCTCCTATTTTCATCGGTGACTTGACTTCACCCTTGTGCAGTTTGCCACACTCAAGAGATCAGAGTTTCTGCTCCCCAACTGAGGAACTTGTCTGTGTGACCACACCAGTCAGTAAGCAGGTAGAACTGGCTGCATTCAGGTCTCAAATGACCTTGTGCCTTCAGTGATGCAACCAGGACCATAACCGTCACAAAAAGCAGCAGATCTCAGCCCAGTCAGGGAAGAAAATCTTAACTTAAAACTAAGGCTTTCTGTTAGGAATAACCTCAATATTCTGTAATTGCTCAGATCCTCAGAAAAGCTCACCTTGCTGCTTTCCTTTTCTACCTGCTCACTGTGCATGCCTCCCATAGCCAGGAACACACACTCACTACTTCATCTACTGCTTGCAGATCAGGATTAAGAACTACATTTTCAATCTACCTGTTTATGCACTCAATCAGTTTTTTAATTTTGCTCAGTTGTTCCTGTGCACTAGGAACTTGAGGACAGTTTCAGTAGTGCTCCTGACCCAAAATAAGCATCTAGATTATTGAAAGACATTAGCATGCTTTGAAATTCAGACTTGGAGTCATACATCAACCACAATAAGGGTTTCTTTGCTTTTCAGTTTTCTGCCATGGTGACTTTAATATTCCTTTGATACTACAACTGAACAGATATTTGTCAGATTGTTAGCATCAGGGACAGATACAGCCTCCAATGTAAGTTGGGAAGAGGAGGAGGAAGAGGCTGTGTAGGCAGATACACGGGCTACAAAGCATGTCAAGAAATGTTGGACCAATGTACCTGCTGGTACACTGGGGAGGTCTAAAATCTCCTGCTCTGCTAGCATTTTCAGATATATCCTTCTGATGAGCTCAGAGGGTAATGTTACAGAGCACTGCAAAATAATATTCTGGGCTATTTCTGCAGTCCTTGTAATAAATGATGGATTAACAGGTAGCCCAGTAAGAGCTATTACAAAGGATTCAGCAGCTATATACAAGAATGCCAAAGCTCTGTTTTATCTTTCATTCAGCTGTAAAGGCAGATGCAAGTAACGCTGTGGAAGGCTGCTAGCATGCCTCAGATATCTTCATCTTAATTACTGTGAGATCCCAATGCTGCACCCCAAGAAGAGCATAATGCAATATGTATGTACCGTATGCATGTACAGCATCTAATCGTAGTAGCACTTCTTCTCTTTAATACTTTCAGACCCTGTAGGTTATTTTCCCTGGGATACTACTTACAAATTCCCTTCCTCCTCACCACTGTCCTGTTATGCTGACAAGAGCTGAGAAAAGCTCCTGCTGTGTGCAGAATGCTAATAATTGCCTGAGTTATCAATCAAAACAGATGCAGACAAAAGTAATCAGCATCATCAGAACATCTCTATGATGCAGCAAGGTGTTTTGAGCTCTGCCCAAGTGAATGGGCGAAGCTAAGAGCTAGCTAGTGCCTGAGAATTACACTAATGTGATGTGACATTTGCTTAAAGCCAAGTCCTTCTGTTAACGAGTTTCAGAGTTCTCGCAGCAAAGTCACAGCTACTGTTCAAGGTTCAGAAAATCTGCAGATGGCAGGTCAGAGCAACAGCAAAAGTAAAAAGAAATAACAGTGAAATGCCAGGGAGAAGGAAATCGCAGCAAGTGAAGTATAACTTTCTAGGGGTTTTGTATTCAAAAGTCTACAGGAGCGTGTCTGCAGACATCTCTCAAGCAAGCTGACTCAGTCACTCATCTAGACCAACACTTCACTTCAAATGCGTTATCTGTCCCCATGCTTTACTGCTTAGCTTGATCAGGCAGTACTTTGCATGTTGCAGCGATTCATTTCTGTATGCAGTAAGGGGACACTCGTATTCTCCAGCATCAGTCATTCAACTGATCCTTCTTTTAATGTGAGCCTTCAGCCATTTAGAGGGCATCACATCCACGCGGGCAGCGCAAGTATCTTCAGGAGTCAGATCTCTGAGGCACTGAGCAAAATGAAAACATGTTTGTTTAACTATTCATTGCCTTCCTTAATCATTCTGTGTTTTGTCGTTTCAGATTATAGCGTTTTTCTTTGTCAGTGGCCACTACACAGTACTGGTCTCATCATGCAGTAATCGTACATGATGTAAATATAGTCTTGTCCCAGACATAGTTGCATTCATGTTTATGGATTTAAAAATAAAATTGTTAATTTGGGTCTGTGTTAGCTTGGTTGATTCAGTAAAAGCAGCTGTCAAAAAACACAAGCTGTTCCTAAGCTGGCTGTTAAAAACTTTAACAGTCCCTGAGCCCTGCTTCTGCCTCTCCCTGGTGGCCACGCTGGCCATGGCTGGCTGGACCACTGTTCCCCCAGCCTGTACAGTCTCTCGGCTTCACCCTGTGTCAGGAGCAAGGGAGGGAAGAGAAGAAACAGTTCTTGCTGATCTCAGTCCCCTATTGGCATCGCCAGGTTCCTTGTCCTGTCTCAGTATTATTTGACGCTCTTTTCTCTTTAAGTCTGTGAAACGTTTTTAAAGCCATTTTTAGGATTAAACAACCCCACCCCTCATTTTAATGGGAACATATAGCTAACAAAAGGATTCTTATACATTTGGGTACTCCACCTCTAGGGAGCTTAAGGATTTAGCTGGACAGTGCCAAAGGTACCCAAAAATCCCCTTTGCACCATTGTTAGTAATAGCTGCTAGTAAGCACGTAATGGAAATTTTCTTTCCCATTTCAGACTGTATTCTTTCCCTGTGTAAGTAACACCACCGACATCAATAGGATTACCAGTTGGGGTAACCACCTCTTCAGCCATGGTATGCTGTTTACAACTCCTTTCCCCTCTCTGAATTACTTACGCACCTTTGTTAGTCCAAGATCACTTCCACTCATATAATGACAACACAGGGAAAAAAAAAAAAAAAAAAAAAGAAGAGTGAACATGCACGCACTTGCAAGTGTATGTACACAGAAATAAAAGTAAATAAACACTACCAAAAATAGGCACGAAATTTAGATATCAATTCAGAGACAAAGAGTGAACAAAAATCTACACTGGACCTGTTAACCCCGAGCATCCTGCTTTAGTCATGACTTGTAGGTAACAAATGCCCGTAAGAGTACTTTGCTCTTACTGTAAAGTCATCAAGTTTTTTTACATATGGTACTCCAGCTGGCAGGAGATTCAGAGCCTAGCAGCTGAATCGAAAGGGGAATACAAAAGACAGGTACAACGTGTCAGGCCCCCAGTGATAAATAAGTGAAATTTAAAGAAAAGCAAATTCATACATTTCAGAAAAGCTATGTGCAGCTCTGCCTAGTGCCACATGGAACTGTACACTTGCATTTTCCCATTTGCAGATATCCTCACTTTTGCACTCATTTATCGGATACAAACAGCATATGACATGACCAGAATGCGACAAGCTGGTCTACAGATTTTCTCAGGCTTCTGTGGAAACCTGGAACTGTGAAGCACCAATCAAGCAAAGGCAGAAGAACCTGAGAAACCAACACAAGGCTATGGAAGCTGCTTAATGTGTGGTTTCCAATCCCCTGCTCTGCCTATTGGAAGGGGTCCAGCAGCCGTGCCCCCCCGCCCCCCAAGCACTTCAGACTTGGCTGCCTTGCAGGAACATGACAGATGACTCCATTTTTCAAGGCAATGCTGAGGAAATGTCTCTATAGTCCCTGAAGCATCTTAAACACTAGGGCTTGCCTTCAAGCAAGCGAAGGTCCCTCTAATTACGTATATCTCCATTCAGTTTTCTCCTCCTCCTCCCCTGTAAAGAAAGAGTGATTAGGAAATGCCCTATCACTTTAAAGGAACATTTGCTCTTTATATCAGGTGGATTAATGATTAATTCATTTAATTAGTTATTCACACAGCACTTTGAAGACAAAGATAGAGGAGCTTAAGGAGGTTTGTAATTATAAAGTGTTTATACAGTTTAGCACTTGCCAAGTACTTCTGCCTTAAACAGGTGCTAGAGGCACATGTGCTGTCCCATTTGTCCAGCCAAAATGGAAGAGTGTCTTAACAGTCACGCTACTGCACATCTTCATGGATATCACTCCATTGAAGGTCATCTGACCTGACTATGTAGGGTGCAATAGGTCCAAAAGGAACTTTGGCCTCGTGTTGTGTGTACGAGGCCATAAACTATGCTGTACAGGACAGGCCCAAAGAAGATCTCCCTGAATCCTCCTTGCAGTGAAAAAACCCTGTCATTGCTTTCAACATGCAGTGTCTTGGGCAGCTCAAGGCTTTGTGGTGGTCACCAACAGCACTCATGGAAAACAGACAGAATGGTCCTGTTCCGAGCAAAGTTAACTGAACAAACCAAAATATGCAAAACTCCCAACAATAACCCAACCCCTTATAACATTACAGTTCACCTTTAAGAATAAAACAGATTTTGTTTTGCAGTGATTCAGAGTGGAATGGTAAAGAAGCATAATTTTGTGTCTCAGTTTCTCAAGTTCTGCTTCAGACATTTATGTGTTTTTAGTACCCAAACCATGAATTTTATTATGTCCAAGTAGGTGTGTCATTTTTAGATCATTGAGTCTAAAGTATTAGACTTACACTATTTAAACTATAAATCTTGGATCTTAACTATCAAGTACAATCTTCAAGCAAAGTGCTATTCACATCTCATTCGTTGGATAGCTTAAAAAAATAACTCGCGTTAGCTTCCAGGAGCTTCAGAATTACTTGGGCAATTTCTGGACCAACAGGAAAAAGGCAAAATTTGTCAGAGAAGTGACTAATTGTGAATATTTCCCCTTGTTCTGCCAGAAATACAGTGGCAAAAAAAGCCTCATGCTAGATGCAGAAATCTTCATGCTTCCCAGGTTGTGCCCTGATATGCGACAGTATTTATCGGAAAGTTTTCATGGGCACTAAATAAATTTAGAAATGGGAATGAAAAAAAAGAGGAGGTGACTTCTATCAAGTTTTGGAAGTTTTTTTTTAAAAAAAAAGAGAGAGAGAAATATATTCTTTTACACACACACACACACGAAAGCTATGATATTTCAGAATTACCAACTCCAAAAGAGATTAAAAATAAGTTACTTTTTGAATGTGAGAGGGAACAATCCATGACATTCTTGATTCACAGTGCAATCCCAGTTTATGCTCACAATTACCGTTAGAAAATAAATTATGTATAGATAAAGTGTACATAGCTGAAAATATCCAAGGGTAAGGAGGTGTTATTTATTGCAGCCATCAGGCAGGCTGTGGATGCAAGCCAATGATATTGCACAATAGATACCCTAGTTAGCAAACAAAACCACAAGTGCCAACTTTGCTTGGTCTTTCTGGAACTGGAATGATGAGCTTGCACATTTGTAGGTAGGCACCAGCCTGCTCTCCCCTGCCAAGACACAAACCCTCCTTGCTGCACACAAAAGCTCAACTTTAAGAGTCCCTGGGTCTTTCAATCAGCTTCAGTTAAGCCCCAAGCCTGCCACGATCTTGACTGCTGATGTAGGCACCTAAATCTCTAAAATCTCTAAAAGAAATCACCCTTTCAGCACATGTGTCTGGCATCCGCAAAGGAAGGGACAGTGCTGCAGTGGGACCTTCTTTCCCTCCTGGCCCAAGAACAATCCATGTTCGGTTTCTCCTTCTCCAGGCTTTTTTTTTTTTTTTTTTTTTTTTTTTTTTTTTTTTTTTTTTAAATAGCTGTTGCTCCTTTTCTCCAGCAGTCAGCTGTTAGAGGGCCTGAGGTGTATTTTTTCCTGGTCAGTACCTCTCTTACAACTGTGCTACAGCTCAAGTTTTTGCATTAGTGGTAGACAAACCCAACAGAAACAAGACTCGCTCTAATATCACAGGATATTTTCATCCTATTTGCCTTCATATACACAATTGCCCAAGTAAGTTAGAAAAACAGACCGTGTTGAATGAGATGTGTTCATTAAAGCATTTTAAAGCACAAGCCACACTCTTTGTGTTCATGGAGATCCTCACAGGTTCTGCTTCAAACAAAAAAAAAAAAAAAAAAAAGATGCTTTCCCATTTACACAAACTGAGTGCAAGTCCCCAAGTCACATAAAATGTGCCAGTAACTGACATTCCAGGAGGGTTAAACCACTAACATTCATAGCTCACACTAACACAAAATGGTAAGCATGATATAACTACTAAAACAGTCTAGGAACCACAAAACATCATTAAACTAGAAAAAGCATTAAATTTCCTAATTTTCTGCTTTTTGTTACAAGACATTACTTTCCTTCAAAGTTGAAAAGTGTGGTAGCTCTTTGAAGTCCTGACAGTCATTATTCTTAAAAAATTCTCTGCTCCCTTTTCTAATTGCTTTTTTATTAATGAAAAGTCAATTAAAAAACCACATAGATCACATTACCAGCATTTCTAGCTTATCTGGCCTGTACAGGGAAACTGTTTGGATATTGTGTCACTCTCTTTTATTATTTGCCTGCCATCCATTGTTCAAAAAATAAAGTCTGTTAAGCCCAACAATTCAAAGGAGCAACAATTGTTGTTATCAATCTTTCTGTCCTTATCATCCCCCCCAGCTTTTATGTACCATTAAATCTTCCACACCTTTAACATGTAGGCACACTATTACAGACCAACTACAGTATAAAAATAATGCTTCTGAAATAAAAGCATTACAGCAGCTATTCCCTCCAATATTTTTTTTCTGATGTAAAGCTAAAATTTTTTGAGGAGAACAGAATTTTCACCTCAACAATTTCTGATAGTCAAACAAGTATGATTTTGTTAAAGGTTTTGTGCAAAACGTTCATCAGCATCTCCATGAATAAGCAACAGAAGAATTAAAACCTAGATGTTTGATAAATACTATCATTTTTTGATTCCTGATTTTTTTCTGGGAGATATGCAGACATGGGGAAAAAATATCCTAAAATAATTCTTTAAACCTTGTTTTTGTGCACAGATAGAATTATTAAATTCATGACTGTTAATTGCTGAAGAAATTCTTTTAAGAAGAGATTAAAGTATTGCCAAAGAACATGGTTTTGATGAGGATGTTCTTTCCAGGTGGTTGTGAGCATGTAAAGGAAGCTGATAAAAGCATTCTCCTAGTTTGCTTCTTGTGTTAATTGGAACAACCAACTCATTCCAAATGCAAAAGTGAAATTAATCTCTGTCCAAAGGAGTTCATAATCTATGGCCCCATCTACTAAGAAACATTACCCACAAAGTTTAAAAAGTTTTAAGGCACAAGGTTTAATAAAATAATTCCTCTGAACATTTAATTGATGAAGTACCTTCAACTCCATTAGCAAGTGTAGTGAACACATTAAAAGATATTTTCAAAATGAAACCTGCTGATTTTCTGCATTTAACTTCTTCAAAATTTGTATCAGTTTCATTTGAAATAAAATGCACACCATGAAAACATACCATATAAAGAAATACTATGTTTCAGGCTGAATTAAGTTTGGCTTTTTGTTTCAATGAAATATATTGAAACCTTCTTCACGTGGAAAAGGTTTGAAAACGTTCTTTGATGCTTTCTGAAAGAGCATCTATTATTCAGACAGTTACACAATTTTCTTAGCTTTAGGAAGCCTCAAGTAAGCTTGAACAATTCCAGAGTACAAGTTAATAAAGAAAGAAAACATGACTGAAGGGAGGAACTGGACAATTCTTTTTCCACCAAAACAAATAGCAAAGTTTACTCTAAAACATTTTGAGGACATAGGAGACAAATAGGGACTATCTCATGCTTTCAGATATAATTAAGTGAATTGTTTCCACTAGTGAAAGAAGGGGAGAAGAAGTTTCCTTAACATATTTAAAATAATCTATTTCTTAAAAAAAAAAAGTAGGGTTTGCATGTTGTTTTCCATTTCAACAGTGATCTGTTTCAAGAAAAAGATAAAAAATGGCACTACTACGTACTAGCTTTCACACTTTCCACAGCACAAGCAGTTTTGTACCTTTTGGGAAGACAGATGCAGATAGGGTTGACTCCATGCTGAGAAAGGCTTTCTGGCAAAGACCCTCAAGGCAAACACGTTACAGGAGCAGAGGAGAGGCTGGAGCCCCACTGCTAGTGGCTTCAGTCCTGCAGGCATGAGTTTCTGCTGGGAGTCAGGTTTTGCTACAGGTGAACCCCCTTAAAGAATGTCAGGTTTCCCAAGGTGTTCTCTGACCGCCTTATTTTAGCACAGGTGAGCATCTGTAATTAAAACAAGGACAATTAAAACGTCCACTTAGGATATGGCCTAATTCTTCCTCCACTGAGAGCTGATGCAGGGGCCTGGGCATCTGCTGCCTCCCAGCAGCTCTGCAATAATGATGTCAAAACCAAAATGCTGGTGTGAAGCAGCAAGAATGTGATAATCAATTTGAGTAACTGCCTAAGGCTTGTCAACCCTCCTCCTGATCTTGCAGAGAAATCCATATAGTCAGAGCTCACACCTTAAGGAGAGCTCATTGCAGGAGGGGCGAGTTAATTCCTCCCGTTCTCTATTCTCTAAACCCCAGTGAGTAACATCTTTCTTATTATTCATCTCTCCGGAGACTCTCTTTTTTGCCAGCCCTCTTCAGCAATACATTTCAAGACGTCCAAACCAGTACCCACACTTTATTCCCGCCTCACTTAAAGCCAGTTGCTACCTGTAAACTCCCGTTAATCTGACGTGCAGGGAGGCATTTGCGAGCATCTCCTCCGCCGCGGGATGCCCGCAGCCCCGCACCGCCTGCCGGGGAGGCTCAGGCAGCTGCGCCAGGTTTACAGAGCAGCAGCTTTCTGTTCAGTGGGGGCTTCTACACTGCGGCAACAAGCTGTATTTGCAAATCAGCCTATGCTCTCCAAGTTGTGCATTTTATTACCTTTTTGTTGTTGTTGTTTTACTCCCACCAACAATCTGGAAAATAACGGGGGAATTTCTTCCAGCCTGTGCTATATTTAGGGCTCATGTGGGCTAGCGACATCAGCTGTTAGCTGAGGCCGCCTAATTTTGTGCTGCATAATGACCTTAGAGCAGAGGAATGGGATCCACTCAGAATTCCTTGTAGTGCTCTTATAGATTTCATTTGCTCATAAATTTAGGCAAGCAGTGGATGTACTAGATGCCAAAGTGCTCTGTGCCACTGTGTATCTGCTCTACGATCAACAGCAGAGGTGTCCATTTCTGCCTGCCCAGACTCATTTTTTGAGTTTAAAAAATCAAATGTGGTTTTGCAATTTCCCCAGCTCTCCCCCAGTCATTAAACAAATGTGACTTTTAGCCACAAAATAGACAAAAACCACAGGTGTAGCAGTTTTGTACCTTCTAAAAAAAGCAGTTTTGTAGCCATCCCTTGGAATAGCCTCTCTTGCTTATAAGCATGGCAGAGTTAATAAGCCAGTTGTTTTGATGATGATTTTTAGTACCCTACAAAGCCCAGTTTGCTGGGCTGGCAAAATCCACACGTCACCTCTCTCTGACATGTTTTTCCTTTCCTTCATGGCTTTTCAAAGTGCAGTTACTTCTCCTAGGTTTGCAAGATGTGGACTGACACAAAAAGGGCAGGAGTGGTCAGTGCAACGTCGTTCAGCAAGTGAGGGCAAGTGAACGTCTCTCACCTTCACCTGTGTTTTCACCAACACCTGTGACAACACCAACCCCTCTGAAGAGCAAAAGGGGAGTTTTCTGCTACTCCTGTGCCAAGGGATGGGTAGGAGAAGGCAGAGGTTTAGCCCCAAGGTGCTACATGCACTCCCTCCAGAGCTGGGCGAGCAGCCACTGACTGCAGCAAGCGCTCTCTTGCAGCACTGACCTGAACAGGCTGCTTCCACCACACAGCAGACAGATGAGAGGGCTGTCGGGCTCACCCACAAGCTCCTGGAAGGCATGGTTCCTTTTTCAGGGCAGCAAAATAAATACTCTACTTAGCTACAGCTAGCCTTACCTCTTGGTGGAAAGCAGCACTAACACAGGCACCCACAAACACACCAGCATGGAGCAAAGACAAGATATCCTGGTGCCAGGGTGGGATATACGTGTTTGAATCTTTCGCAAAGGTGGGATCTTGACTTCTGCCCCTCTGCAAGCCTTGGGGCACTGCAGAAAATGATCTGCTTCCTCTGAACACATGCAACAGAGGCAGTGCTTTGCTGCACTAAGATGTAGGGTGCTAGCTCCCACTTAGCTCAGACCTCAGTGATAACTAAGAGCTTCAACAGCTGTCTTTGAGGGTGAGAAGACATTGCACATTGCTTTTGCCTGTCAGTCACCAGGGGATAGGAGGAACTGGGAGCCAGAAATTTCTTCCTACCCACATTTTATACCATTGTTCTTCCAATCTCACTCCCTTGCCCAAGGGTCAACAGCTCTCACACTTATTTTTTCCCAAGGAGGAACACTGATTTCATAGGGGTTTTTAGTGTCTTAGGGACATTAAATCCTACACATTTCTGATACACTAAGACCTTCAGAGAAGCAAGTGTACTTGTTAGTGTTGGCTGTGCCTTCAGCTTCCCCATTATCAAGTAGGAGATCAATTTGTCTCTTTTCAAAATGCATAGGTTTCATAGATCACAGCAGTTTATTCTATTAGATATCAGTACTCTAACCTTTCCATTACAGCCTAAAGGACAGACTTTATGGAGCCACAGTAAAGATACATGACATCTATATTTGTTGCTGTAGTTGAGATTTGGAGGAAAGAGAGCTTGCTTTGTTACAAAATGGAATCGACAGAGGAACTGCAATAAACCAGGTGTGTTCTTGAAGTCAGACGCAGACATAGATAAGGATATATTCATATCAAAGAATCAGAGAGGTCCTCTGCTGCAGTCAGTAAAAATGGTATCAGGCAGAGAAGAACTTGTGCTTTTGTGCTGAAGAGATGAGTAAGGAATTCATAGATCAGGCAAAAGAGGAACAAGTACCAATGAGTCCAGTTGGGAGCCACAAAGAGCAGTCATTATGGAAATGGTGTCTTTGTGGGTCTCTCAGTCAAGGTCATGTGAACATCTGCTTTATGTCTTCTGAGCTTAAGAAACACATCAGTGACCACTCCCTTGCAGGCAGGAACAGCTAAAAAACCTAAAGTAAAATGGTGGGAGAAGAGCAAGAACCAGGAGTGAGACTGGTTCAGGAAGGCTTCCATTACTAGTAGGAGGCAGTGAGCAGAAAGCCCCAGGTGGTATGTGCTGTCCGGGGAGAAGATCAGGCGGCCAACAGAGAAAAGTGTTTCGGGGTGGGCTATGTGGTCACATCACTGTCGTATACTCCCAGCCTTCCTGGAGAAGGAAAACTGCTGCTTCCTGCAGAGAGAATAAGAACTTCTGTGCAATTCCCAAGTCTTAAAACTCTGACCCTGGTCTAGATATGCATGGGAAGTTCACAGTCTCCAGGTCTTTTTAAACCTTGGCTGTTCTATGGAAACAATGACCTGTCTTATGGGTGCCACAAACAACCGTGACTTGTGTGATACAACCCTTTGTCCAGCAGAAGCTGGAGGACATAATTCTTTCCAGTCAATGAACACCTGTGAAGTTAGGCCTGCTATGGTGTTGGTACTAATCTGAGCTGTTTTTTTAACTTGTCACATACAGGTGAAAATCTCTGCATTCCCCTACTCCAAGCTATCCATTTGCTCAGATTCATATTTTATTTTCCCGGTGGTGTTCATGCAATATTTAATGCATGTGTACAGTGCTTTGTGGGTCACAGCGTATCACATATTTCAGCAGAAATAATGTAAACCATGACCACGTGGAAGATCTAATGCCATGCTTGTAAAATGCCTATTTTTATTGCATATAAACATGAACCCTATGTAATTAGTTATAAAATGACATGCCCTGCTGCAGACAGGCTAAGACTGAGTGCTACAACCCCTCTGAAGCCTTTAGTGCAGTTGAAATCTATGTGAGTGCCATGGAGTCACCACCACCAAACAGGTAGGTCATTGCTTTGACATTTTGTTTAAATCTTATGTACCAAGAAAGGACTTGCAGTGGGTCACAACAATGTCCGTTGCTAGCTCACAAGAAAGGGAGCAACTGCGACAATTGTATTATGGTTAGATTTTTATCACAAACCAAGTGGGCTGTGGTTCCCATAAACTTAGTAGGAATTCAGCCACTGACCACAAGTAGAAGCAGAATCAGGAAATGTAAATTTTTAGGAGAAAAGAAAATATCTCCAAAAGTGATTTTATGATGTTCTTACTCCTTTTGTGATTATGTTCATCACTAGCTCCAGGCAGCTGAAACAGGATTTGTTCAACATCTTCTATTAGAACCACTTTTGGAGGAAAGGTGGGACTTTGATTTTTTTTATTATTATTATTATTTTATTGTACTGAAAAGCATGTGCTTCCATGGAAAGTTTAGGTTTCCAGTGAAACCTATTTTGCCTAAGTTTTTTTCAGCCAGAACCCTTCAAATTGTTGTTGTTGTTTTGGTTGGGTCTGAACAAACCAAGGTAGCAGATTTACCTAGTGAAATTAAAGTACAAAATTCTGCTAGCATGTGAAAAAAGATCCTCTGTAAAATCCCAATTTTTGTTTGGTTGTTGTTAAACAAGAAAACCCCCATATAGATCCTGGATGTATTTCATTCCTTTGTATGGGGCACTGTGTCAGAAGACAGCCCTTCTGCTGATATATCTTTCCCTGTATCCATGTTTGTGCTTGGTTTTGTGTTTGACTGTTTTTAATTAACTATAAAAAATTACATGTGTTTTCGTAGCAAGAACAGTTTGGCTGTGGTTTCCAGGAAAGATGCCCTGTGACTATCATCATGGAAAAAAGGAAAAGAGAATTAGTCTTTATTTTCTTATAAATAGCGTTAGTGCCTGGGTAATGGAAATGTACAGCTTCATGGGTGAGGCATGACATTACATAGCATCACAGAGATGGGATACAGAGAGTTTGTGTGAATCACCACAGACCAGTCACCTCTGGGGGATGCATTGGTAATGCTGGTAAAAGGCTGCTGACAAATGCTGCTTGCACCACGTGGCTGGGCAAGGATGAAGTGTGGGGCGGTAAATGACAAGGAGAAGAAGGGAAGAGCTACAGCTCCTTCACTGTTGTCCCTCTAAATCCACCCTTCATATTATTCCCCAAACCAACAGAGTAGCTGTAATTGAAATTATTTTTAATTTGTCACCTTAGTTCAGTTATGTCAAAAAGCTGTTTCAGTCTGAAGTATTAACAGGTGCTTGCTACAGTGAAATAATACATTGCAGGCAAGGGGGCAGCCAGGGTAGAATGAATTGCTCTGATTCTCTGGGCTGAAGGGACAAAATCCTTTCTTCCAGCAGGATTTAGCCCTCTATGGGTAACATTTTACTCTCTGCACTCCATGCAGAGAAAAGCTGAAGCAACATTAATTCTCCCTGCTGCTTTATCTACAGGAAGACTCCATTTTCAAACTGCAAAGCAGCACACAAAAGAAAAAAACAGTGCTTATCAAAACCCTTGGAGTTAGTAAGAAAGGAGGAAGTAAAAATTTTCATTACATCCCATTTTGACCAAAAAACGCTAACAGTGGTTGTCAGAAAGAAAACATCACCAAAGAACAACCACTGGCTTGATACAGTCACAGAAAGCAATGCCCACAGCATGCACGTTGTAACAAACCCTGTTTCTATACGGTACAGGGACATTAATAGTATACTTAGTGAAAGAGTATACATTGCATTTGGCCACGCTATTTTCTGCTGTACATGACAGGGTACTAATCTACCTCTTGTAACAGCAAGTGCTAAACACAGAAGAAGATTTTGTCACCCAAAGCAACTGCAATAGCTAATAACACAGCAGAAGTATGAATACTGATGCAAATCTTAACTGTAAAAAGCTATTTGCAATCTGCAACGGAGAGTGAAGTACAGAAGAGCTAACGAGGGTCATTACTGGGATGTCATGCTAACCTTCTTCCAATCTTCTCACAAAGGTTTTCTATTAGACAGCTGGCTCATCTGGCAAGCTAAACCAGATTTCAGCTCCCGCTTTCAGTACGGACTTCAGATCCTGTATGGAAAGACCTTTCTAAAGCGAGTAAACACATAATCCCCCAGCACCTTCCCACAGTCCTCCCCTGCCCAGTCCTTCCAGCAGTCTGGGCAGGAGCATGGGGCATGGTAAGGGTTCAACTACACTTGTTACAGCATAATCATCCACTAGGGATCCCAGCAGCGCCTGTGCTGGGTCTGGCAGTAGGGAGGACAAAACTTGACAGAGTTTAGGAGTGTGTCAGCTCCATCCACTGGAGGCCAGTCAAGTGATGTAAACCTTTCCTAACTTCTTAGAGAAGCTACATCCTCAGACAGCAAGTACCCACAGAAGCACACCCATAAAACGAGGGCTACTTGATGAGTATTAGCAATGATGCCATTTGATGCTAAATAAAGCTTAGGCCTCTGAGGACAAACCATGGTCATATAGCTGTGGAAACAGATCTTTTTCCCCCTGCAGTAAAGGATCATGTCATTAACGCAAGCACTAATTAAAATTTAAATAATTGATAATATTATTACTTAAGAACTATATATAGCAACATCAAGAGGCTTAGAAAATCTGGCAGTAATTTAATTAACCATGTCTAAGGAGTAGCACTCAGAGATCGTTCCCCACGGATACCTGAACCAAACAATGCCTGGCCCAACAACATCTGTAACAGAGGAAATGGTGCAGGAGAGAACAGAGGGATGTTAAATACAGAATAGGGCCGCCTGGCCTGAAGTTGGTCATCAGAAGAGCCACAAGCCACTCAGCTGCATGAAATGAAGGCAGCGATTTGTGCCCTGCAAAACGGTGGAACAGGTGAGGACTGTAAGGAGAGCAAAGAACATTTCACAGCATTTGAAATGGAATGGGAACTTTAGCTGTGGATTTGAAACAAGTGTAAGAGCACCTTGTCCATTCCTTTAGGTCTTTTAACGTGTGAATAATTGGGTGGTGCTGCCAGCCAGCCTGCACAGCAACAAGGTGGCGTTAATGACTAAATCATGGATGCAGGGAGGGCACAGCAATAGCTAGGCACAGATAATCAACAGGATTTTGGCTTGGCTGGTCTCTTAACGAGAGGCCAAACAGCAGCTGCCAAAGCAGAGAAATGCACCAAGCCTCGTGCTGTTTCAAGACCACTGCAATACTGGCCAAAAGCTAAGAACTGGCCCCCAAAACTCTTGTGTCTCTCTGAACACTTGTTCCCTCTTCAAGCATGAATTACTTCACCTGCTCTGTATCCAACAGCTTCTTTCCAGTTTTCTAACACCAGAAATCTGTCAGTGAAACCTCTTTCCCTTGTTTGCAAGGCTCTTTCCCTGTCTGGCATTTGTAAGTGATTGCATATGGAATGAAAGCTCTTAGGAGTGGGATGAGGTACAAGAAATTCTGTTATTCGTGATCATCATGAACAATTTACATGGGAACTTAGGGCAGTGCTGCTCAAACCCAGGCTCCTGTCACTATTACAAAGAATTACTATTTAATGAGCTTCTGTTTTCATTAATGGTGTGAGATTAAGACTGCTTGCCACCAGGTGAATACTAATAGACAATCTTTAAGCAAATGAGGCCCTCATTCCCTTAATTTTAATATATGAGAGAATAAAACATGCTTTCTTATTTTCCATTTTGTTAAGCAGAAGCTTCATTGCCAACTCCTTCCTTCAGCAATTGAAAGCATTAGGTTTTACTTTGTACCCTTTCCTTTAAGGTTTTATTTGGAGGAGAAAACAGTTTTATGATAAAAACTGAAAAGAAACATTATGGCAAAATAATTAACTGCACAGAAAGCTCCTTTCAGTTTAAATATTCCACTGTAGCATGTGAACTGAGGGAGAACCAGAGAAATGAGCCTAGCTCAAAGAAAATGTGAGGCTGACAGATGAAGCTTGATGGTGTGGCTATATGAACAAGTTACTGTGAGAAAAGCTGGAGAGGAGATTTCCAGCACATTAACTGAATCATGGGAACTGCCTGTATGTGTGCCTCCTCCGGAGGTAAACGTGTAGCTTGCCCCCAGGTGAAAATGGGTCTTCCCGTTTCCAATATACAGAGAGCACTGGGCTGAAAGAGGTACCTGAAGGCAAATTATGAGGTAAATCATGAGAAGCTTATGAGGGATTCTTCCCAAGGCCTGTTGATGGCCAGAGGTATGAATACACTTGTTTGGAAATCTAATATGTGGACGGAGTTATGAGTGATTAGTCTGAAGCAGGAACTGGACGCTAAGCACTGGATGGATGCAGAAACTCTGAAAGCCACATATGAATTACAGGGCAGGGAAGATGGAACCAGGATGCAAAGAGGAATATAACAGAGCCAATGGATTGGACAGAAAACCTTTGCAGCAGCAGTTTGAGGAATGACTATATTTATTGAGAACAAAGAAAATAGCATTGCAGCAATCGAAGAAACAGAGTGACAGAACTTAGAAGAAAGTGTTTCAGTTGTTAGGGTGTACACAGTGTGCCATACCTTAAAGAACTTAGAAAATAAATACCTGCAGGTTCTATAAATAGCCAATATAAAATTATGTCTAATTAAAATTTAAATGAAAGGCAGGACATTGGTATTTTTCACAGTAAAATAGGGTAGTAATGATGGCTTAAAAGGAGAGGATTAAGAGCTCTCTGTTAGCCACCATCAGCTAGAACAGATGGATCAGACGCCCACAAGGAATGGTAGCTTTTAATTTGGACTGAATGAATCCTACATATTAGTGGTCAGTCTCAGTCACCTGCACAGGTAGTGCGACTGAATTTATTTTTGCAGAGGGGGAAAAGAGTGAATCAAAGTCTGAACGTGCTGAAATCTCTGAAAATTTGGATAGGTTTAGCAGCACTTCCATATTATGCAAAACTAAGAAAAACTGCAGTCATCTCTTAACAATCTTGTGCTAAAATGCCATTTTAGAAGGCAGAATTTGTACAACCACAGCTATAATAATTGGGATGACAGAACGCATACGATGAGAATTCTTTTCCAATTTTGAGTGCAATTGCAGTCTCTCTTTAACCCATCCCTTCATCATAGTTGCATTATGTAATTGCATTATTCCAAAGTCAAAGCATAATAATAAATTATAATCAGTTAAACCACCCAGAGGTTTCTTTCAAATGCACATATTCCAGAAACAATTATATTTTGCTTTAAAAGCAAGAACAGTCAGTGCTCTGCTTATTATTGGTGCTCAGAGCACAACAATCATATTTTATTCAGGATACTTACTGTCCCAGATAGGTGCCTGGGAAATTGCTCTGAATATTTTCTAGTGCAATTATGGACAGATTGCTTAAAGGTTGAGTCCAATAAATGGAATGGCATTGTGACATGGTTTGTGCTTATTTATAAGAAAAGATAAACAGCTTTAAACACACAGACACATCTAATGGTGTGCAAAGTCCTTAGACTATGCAGAGGTTATCAACAGGTAGTTGTATTTTTCTCTTTGTAATAAATCTAAAAGGAGCAAGCCATGGAAGAGTGACTACAGGACAATGACAATTGCTGACATTTTAAATTGTACATCTCTGGTTGGTAACTTACGGCCTTTTTAATTACAGGTGTTGTTTTTCTTGTTTAATTCTACTCAGTATTAATTCCTTAATCTAGCTGACTGCTAAACTGCACATGCTGGCAGACAGAAGAGGCTGTACAGAGTGGGAAATAGTGGGGGGAATGGAGACACAGATTTTTTGGTAGGACTGCAAGCTTAAAACCTTAAGAATACTTCCAATAAAGTTCAGGAGCTTTCTTTCCTCCTCACAGATTACAGTAGCCATGAGGTCCAACAGAGCAACAGGACATGGATTTAGTTGGTTTGTTTATTTGAACTTGGCTTGTGTCCATGTGCTTTCCTTCTCCTTCAATATTGCATAGGGACAACTGCCACCATTTAGAAGAATCATGGCACAGGGCTCTAACCGATGTCTTTCTGATTTTCAAAGAGGATCCTATCAATTCAGTTGCAGCTCCAGTGGGTGATTTAATAACAGACTTGTATGATTTTTTTTTTTTTGTAATACACTTGGCTAAAAGATTTTTTGTGCACTTGGGAACCATTAGTACTAACAAATAAGCCAGAGCCACATACATACACAGAGGGAAATTTACCCTCAAATTCCACATGTGCTCTGAGATGGAAGTCTGTTCAGGCAGTGGTCTGAATGGCTTAGGTTTTCAAAGGAAATACACTTGCACAGACATAATTGACAGATCCTTGCCCTATTGCGTTCAAGTTTAACTGGAAACTACAGCACCTGCCTTTATATAAACATAGTACCTGCCTTTGTATAAATATCAAATTAGAAGAAGTGGGTTAACTCAGTTTTGCTGTACCATAGCTAACAGTCAGACAATCAGATAGTTTTAAGTGGAAAAGGCACAAAAGAGCATAACACTGGCCATTCTAAATTAATGAACAAGTACAGTGCAGTGAGACCCCAGCCTCATTTTCAGGTACAGAATCCTTCAGAATCTGAACCCAGCCCCACACAACCTGAGAGACACAAACACAACGTTAATCTGATGCTTTGCTTTTCCTCCCCCTACAGCTTCACATTTCGTCTGAAGCTCCAGAGCTTGCGGTACCAGTTTTGCTCCATGTTTCAAAAGTCCTTCAGAATTTCTGCAAGCAAAGCTTTAACAGCAGCTTTCAAAGCTTCCCTTAATTTCCAGAGCTGATCAGGAGGGAAGCTGGCCCTGCAGGTATTAACTGGCAATTTGGATTAAAATGCGTCATTTAAAGAAATTACTCCATGGATGAATGGTTACCTTGCAGGAAGACAAAAATAAACTGAAGGACCATTGAGCTGGCATATGTTTGTGACCTGCAATAGAAGATCCCTGGGAATAAATGCAAAAAATGGCAAAAAGAAACCTACTTTGCAAAAGCAGTATGATGAACAAAAGGCATATCCCTGGTTTAATTCCAGGGTAGATTTGGCCCAGAGTCTTTCCTCCTTACTGAAGAAAGCTGTAAGAACCTGTACTTGTATTTTAAATGTGTAGCCTTCAGAAGGCTACAGAACATGAAAATTAAAAATGAAGCAAAGAAAGAATAACATTCAGAGGGTATGATTTTCCTTATTTTAATACAGCTTCCTCTTTTCACTACAGAAGTGAGGTACAAGATTAGGGAATGACAAGAGCCAAACTGTTTTTCGACAAGTTTACAACTTAAATACACAAGGCCCACAAAATGGAAAAGGGAATACTTCCTTCCCACTTTGAATGATGGTTAATTCAGGGGTTAAGAGCTTCAGTGATATGTTCAGAGGAAGCCTGTGCTACAAAGCAGGAAAATCATCCAGAGATGTCGTGCTTGTCCCCCCTTTCTCCTTGATTAATAATATTATCCTGTTAAAAATTTAAAAATTGCTTTTCAAGGGCACCTGTAAAATATCTTGGGGTCCATCTATTTTTTAACATCCATGTAAAAAGAAACAGTTTCAACTCTGAAATGGCTATGAAATCCTACACCAAGAAGGGCTGGTGGGAAGTTATTACAGAGCTCCCTTGTAGGTACCTTTTCTTAGGCTTGTCAGATCTATACTTGCAGGGCTCATGGGTCAAGCAAAGCCCCATAATGTCATCTCAGATCTGCATCTTACCTGAGTTCTGCTCCCCAAACGTAGCTTCTAAGCAAGGTAGTTGCTCAGAGACTTGTTTTGCGGAGAAAGATCTTGGTATGGCATAACTCGAGGGTGCGCTATAAAAAAAACAGTGCATGGTCTAACCCGGCTACAACAAGCGTTACAGGAAGTTCTGCAACTTTTACAAGAAATGCTTCTCAAAGCAGTAACTTGGCTGTAGTCACATACCTCTTTTTTCTCTTTATTTTTTTTTTCTGAATGAAGACAAAAGTACCCTGTTTCTAACTCCAGTCTATTTTAAACTACAGTTTCCCATGCCTGCTGGAAAGGCACCTTCTAGCTCATTTGAAAGGTCCAACCAGGCGCAGAAAATAAAAAAAAAGAATTCCCAGGTTTCCCAACACAATTAATCCCTACTGCATCTTCCTGATTAGCTTATTTTTGTCAGGTAATTAAGATCTTTAGCAAATTATTCACATGCTCAGGTTATAATTGTCATTTATGTCATAAACCCTTTTTCAAAACTGCCAAATAATACTAAAAAGATACCACAGGAGTGGGCAGATGACAAGGAGATTGTGGAATAGAAAAAGGCTGGCAACTTCTGAAGGGAATGTACAGGCATTTGAGAGCTACAGGCAGGAAACAGAGAAGAAGAAGGAAGGAAAACCAGGGAAAGAGAAATTGCAGAAAGAGAGGGACACAGTGGAAGAATCTAGAGAGGAGGGAGAAAACATAGCCTGGAAAGGGAATAAATAAGATGACAGTAATTCCTAGTAGCCCTGCCCAAACTAGCCATCACAACAAAAGGGGTTGCTTCAAGCTCTGCAACTTCACATTAGTCATGCTTGTAACTGTCATGCCCAGTTTTAAATAGGAGGCCCGCTTTCCCTTTTTCTTACCCTCGCTTATGCTTCTCCACTCGAAGCGATGCTTCTCCAGGCTGGGGCTGTGCCTTTACAGTGCTCACAGAGCCCTCAATCTCAGTCAGTGCCTCTAAATGCTACTGGGAAACAAATTATAGTAAGTAGGAGAGAAAGAAGAGAGAGAACTCCTAGTCTCAGGGCTTTTTCCCACCCATGTATATCATCTATCTTTTTTAATAATACATTAATCCATTAAATAGGGACTTGAGAAAAAGAAATGTTCTTGCTCTTTTTAAAGCATTTTACACAACTGACTTTTTTTTCTCTGACCATTTCATTGCTCTGTTTATGGTTCTTTCACCACTTATAAAACTCAAACTTTTAAAATAAAACACTTGAGTTCCAGCAACAGGGCTTTTGTCTCCTTAATGAACACAAATGTCTCTAATCCACTTCACAAAACTTAAAATAAAGCATATAAATGTACTGTGGGTGTTTGATGATGTTTTTCTCCTTTATTAGTCATGTAATACAGCACTGCAGTGTTTTTTCACCTTGGGCTTTAAACTCCTCGCTCTGGACCTTAATTACTTTCTGATGGGCTTGGGATTGTAGTCCTCCTCCCCCCTCCTTCCTGCCTGGCAGACTTACACCAAGCTGGATGCTTTGGCAAACAGTTTGAGACCCACGTTTTCAGAAGAGAAGCATTGTCAAAATGGTCTGTATCACTGAGCATTACCGCTGTGGTGCCTGACGGTACCATGAAGGTACAGCACATTTCCATCCTAGGTAGACTGCAAAGCAGGTGTGTCCTGGGCTGCAGCTGAATGCTTACAGCCAGCCTTTGCACGTGGGCTTATCCGTACAAAGCCGTATGCAACAAAACATGTGGCTTAAAATCTAAGTCAGTGCCGGTTGCCCAGAGACCCTAATGGCTCACCCAGCCACCACACTCACTGGTGTCCCAAGCTTGGCCCCTTGTGGTGGGGCACTGAGGAACTTGCTGCAGTACCTTCCTGCTTCCCAAGGGCTCCTACACCTCTCTGTGGGATGAACCAACACATCCACCTTAATAGGCAGGAACCTGGGTATGTGATGCTTCTTACATGTCTAATCTTAAGCTTCCCACTGTAAATTAGAGGCTATTGTGAAATATTTTTCTGTTTACAAAGGAAACAACAACAACAACAAAATTGTGATCTCTCATATATGTTGGAAGGATAGACTGGACCCCCAGCAACCACATTTAATTGCCTTTGGTTTTCCCTTGGAAAACAGATCAGATATATGCTGAAAAAAAAAAAAAAAAAAAAGAGAAAACCCAAGGTGGTAGATTAGCAATATTCTCTGCCAAAATCAGCTAACTTTGAGTTCAGGAGGAGGCTGTGGCTCTGCAGTTTTGCGGCATGCTGCAAATTCTCTGCATGTGTCCACACCTCACCCGCTGGGGCAGCCAGCTCACATTTTGCTCCAGAACTGATCTGGGGGGTGGGGACCACGCTCATCTCCTATCCCACTCAACAAGAAAAGCATTCTGTGTGCCGCTGGAGCCAAGACCTAAGCAACAGGGCTCCATTACCATTGCAGCATGTGTTTTGAAAGCTTTTTTTCTGACTTAAAGAAATGTTGACTCCTACCTTGAGGGCAGAGGCAACACATAATAAGTACCAACTGATTTATTAATTGCTCAGGTAAAAGAATGAGGCCAATTATATCTTGAACTCCACCAGGATCCCTCAGGACTCTCCATAAGATATTGATAAGATGGGCATCAGATTTTGGAGCGCTAATATATTTGCTGAGTTAACCAAAGTGAAATTTAACTGTAAAAACCTTGTTGCAAGGACAAATTTCATGTTGTGAGATGCAAACATTGCTAATTATTTTACTACCCACATCAAAGCAGTGCTTCTGTGATACAAAAGAAGCAGGAATGACATTTTAGTCAACCAGAAATGAGGGAACTGTCAGCAAAGCCTAAGCTAAGAAATGGAGGAAGAGGTTACATTTTGCAGGTGCCTGTGAACCAAGTAGGGGCAGTGAGGTATTTTTAAGCTTGGTTTTAGTCTTAATATGCGTTTCATCAAGCTTCCAGAGAAACCTTGAGGTTTTCTTCTCCTGCTTTAATTTATTCCCCTCTACAGAATCACTTGCAAATCTCCAGTTTTAGCTGCCTTGGAGACAAAGTCACACCACTGAGAAATGGTGTATTAAATAAGAAAGGTAGTGCATCATGCAAGCTAATGTATCTAATACCCTGTTGAGTATTTGATTACAGGTTACAAATGTGTAGTGACACTAGGCTAAAGTTTACTGATAGATCCTGCCCACGGTGAGTTCTTTCCTATTTCCCTAGAGTTGTTCCACAGCTTTAGCACTGTGGTACTGTCCATGCAGTTAAAAAGAGAAAACTGTGATCCTTCTCTCATTCTATTCTTCACAAATTAAACCCCCCCACAATTTGCTACGCTCAATTTTAGCACATTTTTCATGTTTGCTGACAACAGCTTCCACCTGCAGGAAACCAAAGATGAAAAGACAGTTCTAAGTGCGTTAACTGGTTGCGCTCATGCCATCTGCACACTGTTCCTAACGTTTTTACCTCCTCCTTCTTGAGCGTGAGCTTGCTAAAGCTCCTTCAGCTTGGGGTTGAACTCTGGTAAGTGCTGTGCAAGCGTAGAGATGATTTGTATGTGGTCCAGGAAAGAAGCAAGCACAAACTCTGCAAATTGATGGTAGTTCTCTCCTGCTTCTGGAATCGTAGAACATTTCAGGACCTTCTGTGTTGGCTTGCAGCGTGCAATGAAAAACTAACCACTGACAATCTGGATGGAGAAGATGGAGCAAATGGCAGGTGAACTACAGAGAAATACCTTTTGCAGCAAGATTCCTCAGTCAGCATTAGAAGTAAATAACCTTTCCCCATTTCTTATCACAGAGCTGGGGCCTGTTAGGCAATGACTGGATTAGCACGCTATCAAAGTAGCTTCCATGTTCCAACATTAAAAAATTTTCATTAAAACAATGCAAAAGCAACAACTGTTTGGCTATTGGCTAAGAGTGACCAATAGACTGAATGTGTCTTGGGGCCAGTTCCTGGTTTAACCAGTGATCACTGGTTTAACCGCCTCCAGTCACCTCAAGCTACTTCACAGCAATTCAGTTTGCAACCATGCCATGCTCATGATCTCATTTTGTGAAGAGAGGTTACTGCTCTGCATATTACCAGTCCAGTATCTTTCAGTAGCATTACATTCATTTGAAAACAAAAGATTTTACACTGTACCCAGGTACCTGATAGCAACAGCTATGGGGAAGGAAGGAAAGATTAGGAGAAATGAGACTTTATACGTAAATGATCAAGAGAAAATATACCCTATGACATCAGAGATTTTGCCTCTAGAGCCAAAAGAATTCTTGAGAATAGGCAAAACACCACAGAAGCATTCCCAAGAGGTTAAAAGGAACTGAAGCAGGCAGATGGGATTGTAAGTAATCTCACTGATGCATTTGTAGAAGAGAGATGAAATTCAGCTCCCAGTCACCACACAGAGAAAACCCCAGCCCACAGACCTCTCCTGCTCTGTCCCAGAATCCAGAGCGATAAGGCACAAACAGGACCAATGAGTAAGAAAAGGAGAGGGGGGGAATTTTTTATGAAAAATTTTCTGTGTCTGAAAAGGCACTATATTCATCAGAGCAGTACAATCAGAATCATGTCTCATGACAGCAGAAGTAATAAAAGAGAAAAGGTTTTGACACAGAGCAAAAATGAGGAGGCCTCTCTATCACCCCTGGCCCAGTGGGAGGAGTCAAGTCTTTCAACTAGCAGTGAAATTCAACTCAATTAAAGAAGGACCCTAGGCACTGGCAATGGCTGTGTTCTGGAAGTTATCATCAGAGAATTACCGGGTTTTCAGGTATACCTCAAGCTCTCTTTGCTTATTGTGGAGAATTAGAGTATTTGCATGCTCTTCAGTGTACCTATAGCATTTACTAAGCAATTACAACCATTAACATGATCTAATACATTGCTTTAGAGCTGCAGTTGCTTTGAGAGCTCACAAAGGATTTTCCCTCTCCTCACAAGCTGCCTTAGAGCAGGGCAATATTCCAAGATGACACACCGGACATTTGGTCTCACTGCTATACTGCTATATCTTGCAGAAGTGTCTCAAGGCAGACTGATTGTTAATTTGGGAAAAGGAAAAGGGCTTTTCATCTAATAAAATCTTTGCGCTTTTTTTGTTGTTGTTGGTTTTTTAAATCTTTTTCTTCCTCTGCAGCATGGGCATCTCTCTGCTGATAATTCTCAGCTGATAAGAATTCTGGGTCTTCAGCCCCCATTGGCATCTCGTGTGCACAGACACTGTGTAAATGACTGAAACGTGTTAAATATTAAGAAGTAGCAATAATTTCCAGCAAAACATCACTGTTTTCATAGAGGTTTAAAAAAGAACTGCCACTCAAAAATATACAGATCTTTCTAATTTAAAAAAAAAAAAAAAAAGAGCTTATACTTCTCTTACAAAAAGGTTTGTCAATAGCCTACTTTTAGAACTCCTAACAATATAAGACAGCCCTAAATAAAACCTGCTACTGGTGTTACCACTCATCACTCGGTGAGGACCCTTTCACATGCCAGATGGATATGTCCAAACTTTAATTAGACCATTCTAGAAGTCTCCTGGCCATTTTGATCAAATGGCTTTACAGCCTGCAATGAAGGTTTCTATCAAACAATCCATTTGAATAATCCTAGGTAACACTTATCTAAATCTTTAAAAGTATAGAAAAAAAAAAGTTACAGTATAATAGTAGTTCCAAAGGATAAACAGTTGGTTTATCACTCTCACATTGTTTTAACACCAACTGTAATTGCTTGATGCTTCTTTCCAGTAAAAAATAACATTTCCTCACATTAGCTTGATCATTTCATTTAATAAAACAAGTAACTAAAAGTGGATTCATCTGCTTTTACAGTTGCCAAACACCACACACGTAAATAATGAATCTCTCTTAATACAGCAAGGATACACACAAGTTTATAATGACCTACTGTCACAGGTATAATGATAATTAATAATAACAAAACCACTGCCATCAATATTAAGTTGTATCCTGTGCTTTTCATTGTCACTTTCCTGATCTTCATTCTTTTCTGAATCACAGCATGGTCAGGGCTGGAAGGGACCTCTGGAGATCACCTAGCCCACCCCCCTGCCTAAGCAGGCTCACCTGGAGCAGGCTGCACAGGGTGGTGTCCAGGCGGGTTTGAGTGTCTCCAGAGAAGGAGACCCCACAGCCTCTCTGGGCAGCCTGTTCCAGGGCTCCGTCACCCTCAGGGGAAAGAAGTTCTTCCCCATATTCAGAAGGAACCACCTGTGGTGCAGCCTGTGCCCGTTGCCCCTCGTCCCGTCACTGGGCACCGCTGAAAAGAGCCCGGCCCGTCCTCCTGACACTGGCCCTTCAGGTATTTGTCGGCATCGAGAAGATCCCCCCTCAGCCTTCTCCTCTCCAGGCTAAACAGGCCCAGCTCCCTCAGCCTTTCCTCCCCAGGGAGATGCTCCAGCCCCCTCAGCATCTTCGCAGCCTCCGCTGGACCCTCCCCAGCAGTTCCCAGTCTCTCCTGAACTGGGGAGCCCAGCACCGGAGCCAGCGCTCCAGCTGTGGCCTCACCGGGGCAGAGCAGAGGGTGAGGATCACCTCCCTGGGCCTGCTGGCCCCGCTGCCCCTAATGCCCCCAGGGCACCACTGGCCTCCTCGGCCACCAGGGCACACTGCTGGCTCGGGGGCAACTGGCTGCCCAGCAGCACTGCCAGGTCCCTCTCCCCAGAGCTGCCCCCCAGCAGCTCAGCCCCAGCCCGTACTGGTGGTGGGGCTGTTCCCCCCAGGTGCAGGACCCTACACTTGCCTTGGTGGAACTCCATCGGGTCCCTCCACACCCAGCTCTCCAGCCGGCCCAGTCTCGCTGAACGGCCGCGCAGCCTTCGGGTGCACCCGCCGCTCCCCCAGCCCGGCCCCTCAGCCTTGCTGAGGCACCCTCTGCCCCTCGCCCAGGGCGCCGGTGGAGAAGTGGAACAGGGCTGGGCCCAGCGCTGACCCTGGCAGCACCGGAGCTACAGGCCTCCAGCTGGGCCCTGCGCCGCTGACCACAGCCCCTGAGCTCTGCCCTCCGGCCAGTCCTCGGCCCACCTCACCGCCCGCTCATCTGACCCGCGCTCCCTGAGCTCACCCGCAGCCGTGGTATGGCAGACCGCGTCACAAGCCTTGCTGAGGCCAAGGTAGACAACACCCACCGCTCTCCCCTCATCTACCCAGCCAGTCATTCCATCATGGAAGACTGTTAAAGTTTTCGGTCATGGTTTGCCCTTGGTGAATCCACATGGACTACTCCTGATAACCTTCTCTCCTTCCACACAGTTAAAGGTGACCTCCAGGATGAGCTGTTCCATCACCTTTCCAGGGATGGAGGTGAGGCTGACTGACCTGTAGGTTCCTGAACTTTATCTTCCATTTATCAATGGAAATTTTGGCCAAATTTGGAAATTTGTTCCTGAACTTTATCTTCCATTTATCAATGGAAATTTGGCCAAACCGAAAAGTTTTGTTTGGTAAATATAATAACTTGTAGTAACAAATGTTGGTTTCATACTAGCATAGATACAGTAATTTACCTCCTTGTCATGTGGTTTGTTTTAAGGTTATTGGACCTGAAGAGACTCAAGCATGCATTCAGACTACTACAGTCATTTCTGTTGTTCCCACAAACTCAGATTTCAGAGTTTGAATTAAATCCAAAATAGCCTCCTTGGTGTTGGTGGGGTAAAAATTCTCATTAGTCTGTGAGGTGCAGCAGTACTGCTGTTGAGAAAACAAATGAAAACCAAACCCACTTATATAAACAGATGAGAAATACGACATAACAGAATTTCTATAGTTCTATATGGGAAGAATTAAAAGTAAGGACATTAATATAATAGCCATGGAAACTCCTGACCATAAACTGAACTGAAAATACCAGGTAACCTTCCCAAAATGAAAGCAGTTTACCTGCCACCCCTAATACAGGTTGGAGTTACTGCATGACATGAGTTGCATTACATCAGTTCATCATGGAAAGCACAGAAATATTTCCCAGACATTACCGCTGGGGAAGATGTTAAGCTGCCAACCACATTTTGGTACAGTTTTTCATGAAAGAAACTGAAAGCTTTCCTTTTTAGAGTGGATACTTAATCATTATGATTGGGACTGGAATTCCTGGGAAGGAAGGGGGGGAAGGAATTTTGCCCTTTTACTAGCTCCAGATCAGTAGCTTTTGATGACAGCCACACCACGACCAATGCTGTGTTTACTGCTGAAGAGGGCTGTGACTCCTTCCCCTCCTTCTCTCTCCCTCTCCAGAGGTAATTTTCAGTGCAGGTAGTGATGTCAATAAGGTGAATGAACAGGCATTTTATGGATCATTTGTCATAGTTATGCCAAAGCAAGGAAACATCCAACTACAGTTAAAGAAAGGTAAGAACTTTGGGAGGAAGCTTTAATACTTCTATTTGCTGCATGGATTCTACCTTTCCAGATCTAGATGTAAAAAAAAAATAAATAAATAAATTATTGAACTATTTGAAAACTCCTTCCCTCCAGGTGATGTATTTATTCCTACTAGAGCTAAAATGGAAAATAACAAACAAAGCTGTCCATTTCTTGGAGCAAGAACCACATATTGGAAGATAGTAAGCACATCGGTAATGTCACAAATTATTCTAAATTGAATACCGAGCTATAATTTTAATTTCATTCTTTCTTGATAGATATTAGATTGACTTTGATTACATTTTATGTGTACTAAAGTGGAGTTAAGGGAGACTAAATATGCAGCTCCATGAAGGAATCATACGACAGTTAGGATAGGAAATGGGTTATTGAGGTTGCAGGTCTCCATCAGCTAAGAGCACTCCAGGATAGTAACAAATGAGTCAGGGTTTCTGTCTGTTCCTGATTGCACCATTGATTCCCTATATGACTTTTAAAAAGTAATTTACAACATGGGTTTTTGCTAAGAATTTTGGTGTGTGCACACTTGAAGATCCCTGAAGTTTGGGCATCAGCACAAATTAGTTTGCCATTACTGGAACTGGCAACTAACTTAGGAGATAGGGACATTGATTACAGATGAAGAAAAAGACTTCAAATGTAGCACATCATTGCCATTAGAGTGCAGTCCTTTTCAGAACAGAGCTTCTCAGAGATGTAGCATGTTCATCTGTTTTTTAGTGTTCCAGCATGCAGAACAATAGTAGTATATCCTCTATGGATAAAAAGCAGGAGCAAGTTACTGTGTCAGGTTCCTCAGTGCTGGGAACCAAGAAGGGTATAGCCAAAACCTGCTGCTCACCTGAAGCTCTGACCTGACAGACCAGCCTTCGCTAGTCCCAGGCAGCCAGAGACCATGTGAGCATAAAATTTTCTTTGCAATTAGCGAGTCATTTTACAATCGCAGAATTTTTATGTCATTGCTTGGAATAAACCAAGGGATATCATCTACATAAGTATTTCTAAGACATCTTTATTGTAAGAAATGTCTGCTATTTCCAGCTGAAATCTATGTCCTGCCTAAAATACCTTGTGTCTTATCCCTTCTGAAGAAGCAGCAAAACTACATATTGATGGCCTGAGCAACAGCAAACATGGCCTGCAACATTTTGACCTAAGCAACTCAGCACAATGGATGTTCAAAACATCTACTGTGGTGCCTTTGTTGACCAGGAACCAGTTCTTTTCATGATGGCTTACCTGGCTTTGAGTATCCTACCTGAGGAGGATACACAGACATCTCACGTAGGTGACTCAACAGTAGGAAAAGAATCTCTGCATGAAATGGAGTAAAAACCCATTTAAGAGGGAGATGTGATGGGACATGAAAGAGGGAAGAAGTGAAAAGAAATACATGTTAGAGTAGCAGGTGGATAACCTTTCCAGTGGCATTGACCCTGATCAGTTCTTGAACTCCACTGCTCCACTTTTAGGACCTGGTTCAGTTGTGCTTTCATCTTTAGAGCCTGGCTGCTTCTCCTTTGTGAGGTGCACACAAAGAAGTGCACAAGTAAAAAAAAAAAAAAAAAAAAAAATTCAATGATATAAGTTCTGTATTTAACCATAAGCATGTTTAGTCATAGGCTGAAAAAGGTGAGCACAATCTGGATCCAATTTTTCTTTAATTCAAACTCCAGGCTTAGTTTTAGCCTGCACAGAATATCCTTGCCTGCATGTAATTTCTTAGTATGTTTTATCTGGCAGTGATGTTTTTGTTCACACTGTTGTGCTATGTGCTGTTAAACACCTGCTATATCCCTCTCTGGGGGGTCACTGCATTTCTGTGGTGGGTGAAGTGATTTCCCTATCCAGCGTAATCTGTAATCAGCTGTTTCTCTTTCAGAACGAAGGGTGATATATAAATGTAAATGATATTACAGTATCTGCCTTTTATTTACTCTTGCAACATGGGAAAACATGTTTTCTTACAATACATTTCATCTATGGAAGAAGCACTTTCCAAGACATCTTTTACCTTGCTGCTGACACATATTAACATCTGAAGCAGAAAAGCCCTCTATTATTATTTTTTAAATAATGAAAACACTATTCCTTCTCAAAGCTGTCACCTGCTATAGATCTTAATCAGTTTCAGTCCCATTACGGCAATGCCTGCTGCAGTGAAACAGGGTTTGGAAAGAATTTGTCACCCAGGGAAAAATTATCTTCTTTTCAAGTGGGATCCACAGTATTAAAAGAAATCATAGCGGCATATGCCCTCCGATATACTTTATTGAATGCTAAATGTTAGAAATGTACATAAACCAAATTCTGGATAGTTTTCAGCTTCCCGTTAAAGTTCTGCCTTGGAAGCATTGCTAGGGCAGGCTGCCAGATACTAAGAGAGTAGATACACTGTTAGGAAGGACACAAGTTTTTTATGTCTTTTCCCTTTATAAAGTGGTTGCAGTCAAATGATGCATGGCTGCTGGCACTTAAACAAACAATGAAGTAGACACTAAGGAGTTTTCTTTTTGTTCCAAATCATCTTGGGCTCTCTCCTTCTCTAGTTAGCCATGAACACTGCCATGGCAGACGCACCTCTGACACTCCCCTGACCGTTGGTCTCATTTGTGGGTGATTTTTCCCCTTTTCAAATTGCTTGATAATTTCAACAACACCCTACAGAAAATCAGGTATTTGCATGGGTGTTGGTTGCTTTGCTGGAGGTTCCCTGTGATGCTCATGGGTCCTCTTCACCCATCTTCCTCACTCAGCTCCCTCTCTTGTAATTACAATAGCCATGGGGGTTTTTTTGGCAAATCTGAAATCTAACCACACATTCTCAAGAGAGACAGAAGGACGGCATCTCTGAGACTACAATGAATATTTGAAATCCCATTGCCTGTCATCACAACACAACATGGAGAGTAGGACAGAAAATAAAACTACATTCTCCATTGTGCCAGGGCTGGCAGAGTAATCCTGAATAAAACATCTGATTTCACTCATCTTTCTTAGGCCATGAAATGGGGGTGATAATTCCCGTGGGTTTTGAGCCCATTTTGAGAGTGTATGATCAAAGATGCTCTCAGCATACATGCAAAATAGTTCCTATAACAACAACTGAAAACTTTAGGCCAATTAAATTAAAGACACAAAATAGCTTTGGCATAAAAACCTTGTGGGAATATAGTAAATAACCAGGTTGAAACTTTAAATGTTTCTGGCTCTAATGAAAAATGTCAACATCCCAAGTGTCCTAGGGGCTGATATGCCTGGAAATGGTAACATATTTTTGTTGCTGGAGATCTCCTTCTGGCTGAGACCTCACACAAAGTGCCTGAGATTGGCAAATACCTAAACAGGGAATGAGCTCTCTGACTCATGCTATTTGACCTCTGTCAAATTGGTGTATTTGGATAAAAAAGAAAAGGATCAGAAACCCCATTCTTGTATTCAATAACAGTAATCATCAGTCATTAAATGAATTGACAAACGGAACCAGCAGCCCTGTCACATCACTGTGTGCCATGTTTGCACTATGGCACTACTTCATTGTAGACTGAAGAGTAAGATGATTGCAAATATGTGAATAAAATCCAACACACATTGCTCTGATCCTTTCTTTTGGTGAAGTACCTCAGTCTCCTGTTTGATCTGAGAACCGTTGAATACATCAGTGTTTAACCAAACCTCTAAAAAGATGAAAACTGTGCTAGTAAAGACATTCAAGACCAATCTCCTTCCTTGTACAACCAACGTGTGCATCTGCACAAATAAGAAACTCAGATTAACCCTACCTTTTTTCCTTTAGATAATGACTTAAATAATTTGTTCGATGATTTCTTCTCCTCCCACCTTTATTTATTATTATTATAAATTTTTAAAAGATCCTAAAGTAATTACAACTGCTGCCTCCAGCCTTCTGAAGAAGGAAGGCCAGATGCATGATGCTGGTGTGCAACAGCGTGACCCTTTCAGGCACCTTGTGAGCGGTAGCAGGCAGCAACATCTGCCTCTCTAGATACAGAAGCAGAAGGTAAGAATTTGGTGCTGAAGAATTCTGTTCCAGATGGCAAAGCGGTACCTCCTTCCTCCTCCTAGACACTTAGCTGGCCAAGAGGGACAGCACCCATTACACAGGTTGGTTTCTTAAAGGAGGCAGGACTTCAAAAGAAGCCACGTAAGAGAAACAAGGAAAGGAGACCGGAAGAAGGCCCTCTCTGCTTACAGCATTGCTGTGTTTCTGCCATTGCTGCAGTGAGCTAAATGTTTTTTCTGTTTCCCCTGGTCCCCCCCTGTGAAAGCTCCTCTCCGTTGGTAAGCTCCCTCTTTTTTCTTCCCAGCACACAGCCTCGCTCAGACAAGCAACACCCTGCAACAACTGCTGTTCTTACTGTTGCCAACCAGCTGGCTCTGTATTAGCACGAGCACCTCTGCTGCCATCACTGCAGTTCTCTGACCTCACATTTCTCCGTGATGGGGCAGTAGCTGAGCCAGTGCCTCCTCTTTGCTGCAAGCACATGCTTAGCACTTCAGCAGCTGTTTGCACATAGTGAGAAATTTCCAGCCCTACGAGCACTTATCTCTCCAGAGTACCCCATACTCAGAGCATGGTCTGTGAGCAAAGCATTTCTAGTTGAGCCGCTTCTCTGCTACCGATGCATCTCTATGGCCATCTTTGCTCTTCCTTCATCCTTGCTACTGCATTGATCACAGTGTATTTCCTTCAAGGGAGATAATAGCTTAACAGCCTTCAAGCTAAGGGAGATATACGAGTCTACATCTGCTGAAAATGTGGCCCTTTGTCAGGGAAAGTGAATTATCACAGATTCTTCCTCACCTCGAAATATCTCTTCCCACATGATGCAAGTTATGAGCAGTGATATAGCACAGGTTTTTCCTAGCAGCTAAAACTAAAATAGAGTCTTAATTTCTTTTCCTAGTTGCCCTTATTGTTTGTGACTCATTACTAATCACATTGGAAATAAAATAGTCCTTAAAACTTATATGCAATACATAGCCATGACAAAATTGTAAACACACAATCATTTAAAATATACTCAGACATCTACAAATCACAGAAATAATACTGATCCCTAGGTAACTATGAATATATATCGCACCCCTGGAGATCGCATGTGGCTCCAAACTCATGTCCCAGCAATATTTATACTCACAAATGCACTTTTGCTAAGAATCAGGGTAGAAAGTGTATGTCTATAAAGGAAGCCCAAGTTTGCTGGCTTTCAACCTCACAAAAATTTTGACCCACACAGTATGTTATTAGTAACCTAGATCTATTTAATAGTAAAATGCTAATAAACAGGAAGAACAGAAAGGGGAGGGGGCTGGGTGGAGGAAGAAAAAAAAAAAAAAAAAGAAAACCAGAGCTAGGACAGAGGACTTGGTTTCATTTTTCATGTCCTCTATTTCCCCACTACTTTGCTTGCCTTCTTGTAGCACAGTAGCATTTGTTGCTTTTCTATACTGCATTTTATAGAACTTTTATATATCATTCGTACTGTACACTGGTATGAGTTTCACACCAGTATGACCGAATGCAGGAAGAATTCCTTAATCCTGACTTACACCATTCTTATCTGCAATTTGCATCCTGTTAAAGGTTACGCAGATGCAGACAAATACAGGTATACTGCAATTTTCTATGCTGATGGTAAAATAGAAGCAAAACAATTTAGTTTATATGTGGAGGAAATGTGTCCTAAAGGATACCTTTACACTGATGCTTCACTGTTCTTTTAGGAGCTCTTTACCAATACCTTGCATTCCCTCAATTGCTCAGTTGGGCTCTATTAAAAAATAAATATCTAGTTACCGCAAAGTGTGGTTTTGTATTTAACAATACTGGATTTTAATTATCTCTTCCTCTATTCCCCTTAATTTTAACTATCTCATTGTTTATCTTGATAAATTAACTGTTCTTTTCTCCATTTATGTATTACCTCTCCAGCTAATCATTATTATATGCACTACTTTCTACTTGTACTAAAGCTACCTTTTTGACTTCCCCTGTTACTAATTACTTTTAAGCTCTCTCCTGCTGAACGTTTCCTCTCCAATAGGATCCAGTTTAACACTCTGTGTAAGCAACCGGGTTCATTAACTGAGATGAGGCTGCATTTTGTGCCTCTGAGAGACACAATACCTTCCCAAATTTCTGGCCTGACCTTTAAAAGAAAGTTTGCTGGAAAATAAAGGCATGGGCTATGAATTACAGACAAATTTATATACAAGATGACTTGCCTCATCTGTACAATATGGCTTCCCAGTTGGTTTGGCACCAGCCTGAAAATGCAAAACAACAAGCTCATCTGGACATTTTTTTAGAATCATCAGTACAAGCACTTCTCTGCAGATGGAGGGCTCAGGGGCTCCATCTTGGCAGGGCTGACCTCACTCAGCAATTGAGAACTAGCTTGTCCCACAGAAATTAATTTTACTTCCTATAGTTTGGAGAAGAGTGACACTGAGTTGCTGCTGCCTTCAGCCATGCTTTTTCTCTGCCCAAAGCCACCATGAGCCAACTACAAAGTTCAAAGGAATGCTTTGCCATTGTCCCTCCTCTTAATAATACCTTTGAGTCACTTTGATGGGTTTTCAGCTCCTGTGTGCTTAAAGCAAAGTTTCCCACCAACAGACTGGTGAAGTATAGTATTTTCTCTGCTCAGTTCTTCTGAGATAAAGAAAAATACCAGTGACCCTGCCTTCCTTATGGGCTAATTTCTCCATGTGCATTTGCATACATTACTGCTGACCACAGGCTCGCCTAGCCTTTGCTTCTGTTGCTCCTTTGTACCGGAGTAAGATGCTCAGTCTCCACTTCCCATTTGTACTTTGCTACAGCCCCTAGTAAACCCACTGCACTGCTGCAAAATGTGGATGAGACTATTCACCTTTCTATTGCTTGACCAAACATGTCTGGATACTGTATGTTCACAATTAATGTCAAGGCCTTTCCTGAGAAAAGCACAAACTTAAGGCAAATACATGTTATATACACTTTCCCAAGCTGATGAGAAATATATTGTACTCTTGGAATAATGATCTTTGTGTGTACTTGAAGTATTTGCTGTAGATCAACACCATAAATTTTGCCAGCTTGGAAAGGGACTATGGGAAGCAAGCAATACATTACACTGTAGTTTCATGACAGCTGTTTGTCACATGCGGATCTGGAAATACGGCAGATAAAATGATCTGAGATCAGCTTCCAGAGAAAAACAATTACCCTCATGTTAGAGAGGGTTTACTACTTGAATCAGACTTGACTCTACAGAGGCTAGAGCCATTGCTAGTCAACTGAGTCAGCAATGGCAGAAACGAAATTGGTAAGTCAGGGTACAGCAGGCACTGTTCAAGCTGCGTAGCCGTTCCAGATTGGGGTGTGAAGCACAGCCTATGGAAAATTACAATACTGCAGAGACATGCTCAGCAGACTCCAAATACACAGGGAAAACTTCGCTATCACTATCTCCGTGCAGTGGATTGGAAATCGTACTGAACATCCTGCAAGAGAAATCCAGTACAAACATTCCATGAAATTGGACATTTTGTGGGACCATGTCCTAGCGCTCCAAATGAGCAATAGGTATGTGAAATTACTTGTGCCAGAGGTTCCTGTTACAAGTGCCAACAGAAATAGCCCTGGATTCACTGCACACATAGCTACATACACTGTTAATGTTGCGGCTGTATCAGGAGAGCCACAAGCCATTGAGCTGATGCCAGTCAGGAGCTCTACAGTCTCTATACTACCCAAATCTGCTTATTTGCAAAAACATTGGCATTCAGCCAGTTGCAGACCTGAGGTTATGCCTAGTGAGCTAGCTACGGCACTGAGCAATTCTGCTTGGTTACCTGCTTGTAAATATGACTTCGGGCTCTGCAGCTGCTGAACACACTGCTGTATTTAACAGCAATGCTAAAGGCAGATAGTTTCCTGAACTGAATACGTAAATAATAAATACGTATATTACTTCAGCACCAAATATTAGTATATTACAGGCTCCAGTTTTACCTCTTTTGATACTGAGAGTACTGAGAAAGCATTGTGCAAGACATTTCCAGAATTGCAGTTCAGCATTGTACAATACGCCTATACAATAAAAGTGTATCAACTGTCATTTTCACTGAGAGGTGCTGCATCATGAAAGCTTGAAACAAACATCCAGAATGACATTATCAAAGAAAGCGAAACTTCTGACTGGTGTTCATCAATAGTGGTGACAATGAAGAAGACTGGAGAGATTTGTCTTTGCATGGACTTGAGAGCTAATCTAAGTTACAGTGACTGATAGTCATCACCTGGGTGCTGGGAAGCTGTGTTTGCAGAACTCAATGGCACAAAAGGCCTCTCTACCCTTGATCGACACTATGGATGAAGAATACTACAGGAGGAGAATGAAGACCACACAACAGTTCATATGTGCTAGATTCTGCTTCCCCCCCCCCCCCCCCCCCCCCATTTATATAGGTGCATTAATAGGCATATATCTACACCCATTTCTTGTCGCAGAAAGACGCCCATGGTTCTCAGCTATCAGCCTTGCAGTTACACTGGAATGACTGAGCAGAGGCTGTGTCTTACCAAATTCCCCTTCAGCAGATGGCAAATTCCTTTGTCTTTTCCTGGGCACATCAACTACTGAGACTGAAACCTGACCTAGACAATCCCATTCTTCCCAAGGAAGTCCCATCACCACAAGCCCCACATTTCCAACTCTTGCATCATGGTATGAGATGTCATAACTTGACTGCGCTTTTGTGACAGAGGCATTGCAAGAACTAGTTAGCAGAATCGCATGCTTGTTTTTGAAGATGCTGCATTAGTAGTTTCAAGATGCCTTGCAGAAGGATCTAGATAGATCGAGGCATTGGGCAATAAATAGGATTAAATTTAGCAAGTCAAAATCCCAGATTCTGCACCTAGGACAGAGTAATGCTGGGCACAAGTACAAACTGGGAGAGGAGTGGCTGGAGAGCAGCCCTGCAGAAAGGGATCTGGGGGTGCTGGCCAACAGCAGGCTCAATATGAGCCAGTAGTGCATCCTGGCAGCCAAGAGGGCAACCCACATCCTGGGGTGCATCAAACACAGCAGAACCAGCCAGCCAAAAGAGGAGATGGTCCTGCTGTATTCAGTGTTGGTGCAGCTTCATCTTGAGTACTGTGTGTAGTTCTAGGCCCCACAATTCAAGAAGGATGTGAAGGTCCTTGAATGCGTCCAGAGGAGGGCAACAAAGCCTGTGACAGGGCTGGAAGGCATATCCCATAAGGAGCAGCTAAGGACTTCGGGCTTGTCTAGTTCGGAGAAAAAAAGAGGCTGAGGGGTGACCACACTGCTCTCCACAGCTTCCTCAGGAGTTGAAGTGGAGAGGGAGGTGCTGATCTCTTCTCCCTGTTATCCACTGATAGGACATGTGAGAATGGCTCAAAGCTGTGCCAGGGGAGGTTTAGACTGGATATTAGGAAGCATTTCTTCACCAAGGTGGTCAAACACCAGAAGAGGCTTCCTAGAGAGGTGGTCAATACTCCAAGCCTGTCAGTGTTTAAAAGGCATTTGGACAATGCCCTTAACAACATGCTTTAACACAGGGGTCCTCAAACTACGGCCTACGGGCCAGATACGACCCCCCAGGGTCCTCAATCCGGCCCCCGGTATTTACAACCCGCCGGGGGTTGGGGGGGGAAACCAAGCAGCCGCAGATGGCTGCCTGCCACTGCATCCACGCGCCGGCCCCCGGTTAAAAAGTTTGAGGACCCCTGCTTTAACACTTGGTCAGCTCCAGATTGGTCAGGGAGTTGGACTAGATAATTGCTGTATGTCCCTTCCACCTGAAATAGCCTATTCTATTGTAAAAAACTTGAAAGCCAGTTTTGAAAGCATAGAGAAAGCGCTTGTGTTACTTATGGTTGTGACTACAAATGCCCTAGGATATGGAAGTGATTCATTATCTACCGATGTCTCAAAAGCAGACACCACTGTATTTGCATACATAGATAAACTGCATATTTGAATACTTACATAGTGTTACAGAATGGTACTGCAGAAAAATGCAGAAGTAATGTTTGGGACCTTAAATTCAAATACCTTACAGATCAGCACTCTCCAATCAATGAAATGACTCAGGTAGGTGGGGCTGTGAATTGTGTGATGATCAGCAAACTGACCTGTATGGAAGGAACTAGAAACATGATGGCTTTGCTTGTTTGCCCTACCACTCACTAGAGGCCTGGAGAGATGATGACTTAGTATCCTCGGCTGCACAATTACCAATACACTACCACAGCTGCAGGAGAGTGATTTAAAGGTGTTTGCCTAGTGGATAAGATTAAAAAAAAAATACCACAACAACAAAAAAAATGTACTTGATGTCCTTAGCAATCCCAATTGATACTGCTCCTGGGGGTACTACCACAATAGTTCAGAATTCGGAATGAAATTTTCTTATAAGATACGTGACTTAAAGCGATTGACGTACAATTCCTAAATCTTAAGCAGTAAATCTTTTAAAGCCAGCGCTAACAACTATTACTTCTACAGCTCCACAGCACAAGGATAGAACTGCCCACCGCACGAAGGAGTGTGCCCTGCTCTGCATGACAGGCACCGTGCTTGCTGTCAGAGTTGATCCTGAGGAACCAGGTCTGTCCCTTCCATTTGCTTCTAAGGGGGATTGTTGCCCCTGGGGACCAGGGAAGGGGATGGGTTGTTGCCTCTAAACCAGTTTCATCTGACCATCCCCTGACATAACAGTATGCAAGCAGTAATATGCTGCTCTGCTTATGGGACAGAGGAAAATACACAGCCCCTTTCCTCAAAGCTTTGCAGTAGTGTCAGCTTCAGACGACATTCTGCTCAAGAGGGGAGAGTGCAGCCCCAGGCTTCCCTAAGGACTAAGCCAGGATTCTTCACAGGAAAAGCAGAAGCAAGAGAGTCTCTTACAGAAGCCACATTTTGACAAGTGCTATAGTATGGCACAAGGTCAGTCACATGTGTGACCATGGAAATCAAAGAATTGTTAATCATCTGTTTATATGTGCTGATGCCTGGGAAATGTAGCAAAGACACAGAGCAGTACAATTAACTAAGGAAAGAAAATAATGAGAGCATTTAAATGAGAGCTTAGTTGCATTTCAAAACATGACCATGGTCCAGAGCAGCTGGCTGACTTGCTCCAGATGTTACTGAGGTTTTGCTCCAGCAGGTGTCCCTGTGATACCGGGTACCCCCACAGAGGACCCAGCCTCTCTCTTCTCAGGGAGCTGGGCAGCCTCGGGGGGGTGATGTGGCATTTTTCTGTGTGTCAGCCCCAGCTGTACCACGGGTAAAGTCATCACAGAGTAGCTGGAGGCAGACAGAGTGTTTTTCACCTATAAAGTCTACTTTCATTAACTACCTCCAGGCTCGAAGTGACAAGGGCTCTTCACACTGCTCTTCCTACAGCCCAATAGTAATAATTAATAAAAAAGCTTTAATCATCTGCCTGCAAAGCATGTGCCATGATAACGTGCTCATGAAGTTGGCTATATATCCACAGTTAGGCTGCAAACAGGATCAGGCAGCCCAGGTGGCACTTCTTGGCCTCTATTTCCCGATATGTCAATTAAGAACAGCAAGACCTGCCGTCCTGCAGGCTGGAAGGTTGATCTGAGCATGGACAGATCGATGCTGCCTTCGTAGCTGCTCACTGCCAGCACTGACTGGGGATGCTGCCTCAGCAAGCATAAGCAATGGCACGTGAGCCATAATGTGCCAAGTTCTGGCAGCATAAAATTTGCTGTGAGTGCCTCAGATATAAGGAACTACAGAAATGGTAAGCAGTCTGTTCATATTAGATGTGACATGCCTATTTCTTTGGTGTTGAGGAAGATATCTCACTTGCAGACACCGCAAAAACAACCCTGCAGCAACAGGGAAAAGCAACCGTGAATGTGAGGCTAAATGTAAGGCTAAACGTAAATCAACCCATCCTTACCAAGCTCTTGGGCCTCAGCTGCTCTAATACTCATATGCCTAATGATGTTGATTTATGCCAGCTGGAGCATTGGCCCACAGTACTGAAAAGAGCTAGGAAAAATAATGAATTGAAGGTGTTTAACCTAGTATTTTATTTTATTTTTTCAAATAAGGAAGAAGATTTAATCTAACCACAGCTGGATGTTTGCCCTATTTTAACATGCAGATTTTACACAAATAAACCATTTTTGAGAACTGGCTATACTCAAGGGATTCTCCCTTACCCCGCCTCCCCTTCCTTTTTTGGGTTGATAACACAAAGTTTAATTTATTTGACAAGAACCATTTTAAGGTTCCAGGGTATTTTTGCTGTAATTAGAGGGGTTCCTATGTTTGCCACAAGGCCTGGTGCCACATGACCCGATGCCATGAAGAAATTATTTACTTGCCTGAGCTGCCACGCAGCATTCTCTACACACTGTCATAAACACACACAAAAGAAGTAAAAGGGAAAGTTTTCCTGTCTCAGGCACTTCACTGCCACTAGTAAATTGCAGAAATCATCAGCTCCTGCTTGATTGGTATTCAGGACCTGTCACCATTCCCACATCCTCTGACACTGGACACAATCTGCCATTTAGCCACCACAGCGGAGCATGTTTCTCAAGCCACTACAGCAAGCTCTCAAGGCAAAGGGAAAGTTGGCTCATGAATACTAACATAGCTGTCTGTCATATTGACCTGTCTGTGTTCCTGTAACCCAAGAAGGAAAAAAAAAAACCCTTACCCTCCAGGCATCTATTCACTGTGTCACGTTTTCTTTTTGAAAGCTTTTCAAGGTAAGACATCCAATTTACTGCCATTTCTTTCTCTGCAACCTGATAAGAACTGATAAAATTACCAGGCACAAAGACTCTCATGAAATATTCCTATTTCTCAGCACACACAGGAGTTATGCAAGGACAAACAATTCTTAGTAAAAGTGTCACATCTTGGGGGACATCATGGTGCTTTGGGAGGCTATAAAAAAGGAAAGCTGTATTTGATAGGACAACCATACCTCATGCAATAAAGGGCTCTACAGGAATCTGGTCAAAGCCACCTGCACCTGATTCACAATGTTCTGTCAGTCTAAATTTAGGCAGATAGAGTATTTTTTCCTTCAGAGACATCAAAGCAATTGGTAAAGCACTAGCTGTCACAATAGTGCTAGGAAAAATGCGTTATCTCCACCTTAACACAGGGGGGACTGTGGTAATGAAAGGTTCAAGCAATCAAATAGGGAGTGTGTAAGGCATAAGGCTGGTATCTTCAATCTATCCTCTTCTGCCCTCTAAAGCAGTCATTGTTATTTTACTCATTTTTGAACAAAGTAACTCCTTCTATGCCTGGCGACTCTGACAAAATTTGTTCTTACTGTGTCTACTCACTTTTGCTACTCAGAAGCTGGGAACGTTGGGTATTCTGCAAAAAAAAAAAAAAACCAAAAAAAACTCGAAAGGCAAGGCATTTTCCGCTCTCATTTGCGGTGTGCACAAATATTGGTGGAAGGCAGACACATTTTAGACAAACTGTTTGATTTTGGATTTCTTACCCAAGCATTGGGTCAAATTCTGGATGCTTTCTTCAAATTAGTCATAACATTCAAAGGCCTGTGGTTCTGGGATATCTGCATTTCCTTCTCACACGGCCCTCAGCCCAGAGGTGGGGCTCTGTTGCAAAGCTGACCCCCGTACTTCAATGCGTACTGAGTCTTGCTCCGAGCTCAGCTGACAGTTGAGTCACTCAGACCACCCCGGAGTGTCATTTCAAAGAAATTACATTATTTCTCCTTTGACTCTGGGGGTGAAGATTTGTGTCCCCAGAGTTCAGCATGCCTACAAATTGGCACAGGTGGAAGTTGGCAGAACAGCATAGATCAGCTTGGCATTTACCTCTGGAGCTGGTAATTGGTCCGGATGGAGCTGGTGCTGGACCAGTCCAGGATCACAGTTCCAGGCTAACTGGAGTGTTTATAAAACCTTATGAGCCATCTACTAACTTAGCCCCTCACAGCTTTGGTTTAATTATAATGTCACACTCATTAGGTATTTTGTATATACCTGAATTCCAAAGGTCTTTTTACTACAGGGGATATTATTTACATGGTTTTGCAGCTGAAGTTGCATGGAAAGCATGCCCCAAAATTAATGGCAATATTAATGATGATTTTTGGGTTTTCCACAACAGGTCAAGATTTGATTTTTTTTTTTTTCCTGCAGACGTAACATAAGTTATTTTATTCACATTGCTTTAAATCAGCTTGTTTAAGATGAAAGACAGGTTTTAAACTGAGCCCAACTTCATATATGGCTTCTGGCAAAATCTGCTTGCTCTAGTTATGTAAGTTGACCCAGGTTTGAACACTCCCGAGTGTTCAGTACAAGATCAGCAGTACAAGAAAAAGAGCAGTTATGAAATCTGAATACTGGCTCATTTCTTCAAAGTTTGGGTATGGGACCCTTATTCAGGTGCATCTCTAATTCACGGGTACTACATGATATATCCTTGCATTGAAATATATGGTAAAGGCTAAATGAATTTCAGAGCTCATTAAAGTATTAATAAAAAGCGATGAGAAAAGTCGTGTTTTTAAAAGGGACAAGATAGGTGTCAGACTGTGTAAGAGGCCGCTCTCCTGAGCAAGCCTGGGGTGGCTTTCCTAAGGCATCCTCCTGTTTGCAGGCAACCAGGGCCACACTCCTGCCTCTTAAATTGTAAGTGTTGTTGCACTTGGCTTATTAATTCTTCAGTAAATGGAGGAAAGTTTCCATTCCCTTTGATGGCTAATGCACTTTATGGTTCAGGAAACAGCCTAGGTTTGGTAGTTTCTATTTAGAAGCAGCAGAGACCTAAATGAAGACTGAGCCATCTAGGACTTGGAGGTCATAGGAGGATAACAAAGTTCTGGCTGCTTCAACTATGTGAGCTGGGAAAACATTTTCAGATTTATTTTTTTTTCTATGAAGAAAAATGCATGGCTAGGTATTTGGATTGACTGAAAAGCTTTGCTGATGTTTGATCAGATCGTTTTGAAGTGGTTTTTTTCTCAAGAGAGTTTCTTCCAGAAACAAAGACATTTGGTTTGATGGGTCCAAAATGAGAGGTTTGATTCTTTTTCTATTTTAAAGCCTTTCTTGCTTTAGAGGTAACAGAAATTTTAGGTAAATTTGGCAATTATTTCATTTGAAGAAAATGTTTAAGTCATTCTGAAATGTTTATGTGTGTGTACATATATATATATCTCTGTAAAATTTACTATTCATTTAAAGCCAGCAAAATGAAAGCACCAATTTGGGTCTTACTATCAATTCACAATATTGTGAAACACTCTTCTAATTTTATTTAAAGCAATTAATTTTTGCTTTCTTCTCATAACGCCACCATTGCCCAGTACAGAATAAGGTAATCTGAATAAATAAGTACCACCATTTTGCAGGAAGAAAGGATGGGGACCGACTACATTTGGGATAGATGCCCAATGCTGCATTTAAATGATCTATTAATGCATTTTCAGTTTTGTAATAGAGCAGCTGAGAGCTAAGCAACTTCATTACAGCTCAGCATTATGAGTAACTGGAATAGAGACCCAGTCTGTTGAGTACCCTTCTGGTGGCTTATAGGGTGTTCTGCACAAAAACTTACCTTAGAAATCACTTGTTCTTATTTATCACAATGCACAAACTTCTATCATTATTGCAATTTGGGAGCAATGCTGAATGTTTTAGATTCAAAAGCAAACCACATGATTGGGTCTATTTTCTTACAATCACAGTTTGTTTGTCCTTTATATCATTAACTAAACTGGGATGTTCTTGGATAGTAATGGGGTGCAAAACATACTGCCCACAGAGAGACTCTTTGGTGGTTTTCTAACCAGGAAATGTTTGGAATCCACAGAAGGAAGCACGGACAAACTTAAGGCAGGGAAACACATTTAAGTTCCATGACTCAGCTGGCTTCACCCCTTGCTCACAAGCAATAAAGATTTCAAGGAAGACAACAAGAAGCAGCAGTTCAGGACAGCATTAAGACTACTGCTTGCTGATACCAGTTTTCAACAGGCTTTCAATCGGTAGAGAAACGTAAATGGGCTAACGAAGAATAAGAGCAGAACCAATTCACCATCTGATGTAAATCAGAGTATTCCTACTGAAGTAGAAGTACATACATGGCTTATGCCTTGCAAAATATCTGAAGTGGAAACATAACATCAAACAAGAAGCTACAAGCCCTGACACAGTGATCATTTGCTGAAGAGATTTACAGCAGGAAAAGACACTCTGTTTTAATCTACCACATAGATCCAGTTAAGTCATTTTTCAGCGACAATTCAACTTGATAATTGCCATGTTGTGCTTTCCACATGCCTACATGAAAAATAAAATAAAAGCTAATTTTAGCATCCTCAATCAAGCCTGCAGTTAGTCCTAAATCTTGATGAGAGGCTCCAGTTATGATCTTCTATTTTTAAAATATTTTGATTGATTTTCCTATTTTAAAGAACTAAACTGTAAATCATTTCTGCTGGTTTCAAAGCTTTTTCTTTTAATCAGTAGGAAACAAATGAGCTCTGACACAAAGAGAGAAAGGAAAAAAAAAATCACCCAGTAAAACCAAGTTCTCCCTGTTACTGGAATTTTCTGTCTGGAGAAAGCACTCCCTGTTAGCAAATCCCACAATATGACTTTTTTTCTGAAATAATGCTACTTCTCCACTGTTGTTCATTCGTATTCTTTTTTGCTATCATATCTGTCACAGGAACAGCTAACAGCTTTGGTCAACAGGGCATGCAGAGAGGGTCCCAAAGCATATTTATACGTACATGAGGGCCTCTCATGGCCAAGGAACGGGAATAAACCTGTGAACCACAGAATGGTCCCCCACAGTGCTGAGCATTCTGGCAGAATCGGTCTCGTTCACTGCAGTAGCTACGTGACTGCTGTACACCTCTGAGAACGTACCCAACAAACGCTGACCCCAATTCACAGGCAAGACAAATACAGCAGGAAAATTACTGAGGTCTTCGCTTGATGTTACAGTTCTTCTTTGAAAACCATGTAGTGAAGAGGGTGTTCAGGGTCTCAGAGACCTTGGCCACAGGCACAGTGGGAGATGTAGAGACATCCCCAGTACAAAACATGTTGGTGCTCCCCAGCTGGGTGAGCGGAGGCAAACTCACCTTGACCTGCTGTGGTGTCTCCTCACCCCACCATTTTGAAGGGACAATGAGGCTGGAAGGAAGACAGGCACATCCAGGAAGGAGCTCGGGGGCAGCAGCTGTGTGGGAGCCCTGAGTCCCAATGGGAGTGGTGCTGAGGATATTCCTCACTCAGTATCAGTGGCATTTCCCTGCAGGCTAGCTCAAGTGACTGATTTTTTTGGATGCCATTAGCAGCTCTTTAACCCTCTCTAGGCTTTGGACAAGCCACACAGGTGGTTGTCTGCCAGGAAGAGACATCACTTCAGCTGGGGTCTCTGCCATCATTCACTAGCACAGCTCCTGGCCTTTGCTGTTTCGTTATTCTGGCCAATATAACAGAAGGTTGCTTGTAAAAGAAAGGTAAAGATTACTAAGTCAGGCCTCCCTTAATGCTATGTCTTCATGGAGAGTTATGGAAGTTTTGTCTGTCAATCAGCAATCAAACTCCTACTGGAGGGATGAAGAGGGTTTTAGCCTCTTGCTCCCTCTGCTGTGGTGCACACTGTCCTGCTGCAGTGCAATGCTTGCAGTGATAGGAACCAGAGGAAAAAAATACATAAATCACTGAGCACCATGTTCTCCCCTGTCCCACGGGGGGCATCTCACCCATCTGCCGCGGCAGGGGCAGTGCCCTAGCCACACACCTGACTGTTCCCCTCCCACCTTTCCCATGGAATGGGGGCTTCCGTGGCCTTAGCTTATGTGGGATGATCGATGTGGGCTTTGTGTTTTGTAGCAAGTCCTAAAGGCATGGAAAGGGTAAGTACTTTCTCAATTTTTAGCTGCCCATCATCATTAAAAAGCCTAAGTGTCCCTAGAGTATTTGAGACAGGGAGGAAAGAATCACAAAGAATCCCACAAAAACCAATAAGCCAAACCACTGAAGCTAGTTTTCATGCCATCGGGCTATTTCAATTTGTAAACCTCCAATTTTTAAAAGAGTAACAATAACCCCACATTCCCTTTTCACTATGTCAGCTGAATGCCTGACAGATGTTAAACATTATATGCTTTTTTGACTTTCTACTTTGCCTAGTTTATCCCAACCTATGAACCCTCAAGGACATAAAGCATTATAAAAATAAACAGCACCACTAGCAAAACTGTCATTCTCAAGAAGAACATTTGCCTCAAACTGCAGAATTTCCAAAACCAATGAAATACCTTTTCATTAACAGAGGAGTTCCTGCTCTTTATAAAAATGTATGTGGACAACTTTCTCTCCTAGATCATTAACGCCAGTCAACCTGCCAAGGATTTACAACAGAGACAATGAGTAAAGACATGACCTCTTCTCAGGAAGACCTGATCTGTGCAAGAACACAGTGCTGGGATGCTCACACCTCCTGCAGCAAATCAGCTTACGTACTGTGGGAACTTCAAACTGTGTGACCAGCATGGTCACAGCAAGGGTGACAAGGTTCTGCAAGATTACTCACGGGATTAGAGGTACGTTGAAGTTTCCGTATTTTGGACTGTTACTTGCTCTTGGTCTCAGCAGATGGGGGTACAGGAGTAATGTGAGCAAGGCAACTAGACAGAACCAGAAGAAAAGAGGCTAGACTTGCCTTCTCTTTCTCCGGTTAAACTGTACAGCTGTGAATTGATAATGAAGTCTTTAAAATGAAAGGGCAGCTGGATCTGATTCTGGAACAATCCTCTTGCTCGGCAGCATACTGCCACCTTGCCTGCATGTAGGATGTAGGCCAAAAAACCCAGACAGATCTTGGGTTGAAATGCAAGAGAGAAGAGCTGTCTGGCTTACATCAATGGATGGAGAGCCATCTGAGGGAACAGCTTCTTTTCCTTGGAGTTCTGTGTGGCTTTACAATCTGTTAGTGTGCCTGTTTGTGCCAAAATGCTCTGTTAACGTTACTCCAAACAGGATACACGTTGCCTGAATTATTAAGCCTCACACAGGATCACTGTTTTACACGTTTATGCTAGAGCCAGAGAGGAAGAGGACAATGCTCCTCAAGCGGCAGCATCCAAAATGAACTCATCAGGCTCGTTGTAACAAATGAACATGCCAATCAAGGATTGGATCCTGCCATTAAAATTGCAGACATGCTCTGGGTTCATCCTTAGCTGCTTGTTGCTTCCTGATGATTCCTTCTGCAAGACAAGCTCCAATCTGTGTTGCAGCATGAATCATAATTCACTGTGTAGTTTATCCTCTGAGGCTTGTTTTTGTATTTTTGGTTGGTGTGTTTTTTTTTTTTTTAAATCCACACATCCTTGCTTCTACCCTCTTGTAGTGGTTTAAGGGCTTTTCATTCTGTAGGGTTAAAAATGAAGGTCTGGACTCCCAAAGTCATTGCAAACACTATTAGTGCAACAGAAAGAAATGAAATATAGTTTATTTTACTTATTCAGAGATTTAAATTAATTCTGTTTCCTTCATAAGATTAGCTGATCAAAGGGCCAAGCATCAGTCATTGAAAAATACCTTAATTTGTGATAATGTGAAAAATATAATGAGCTGTAGAAGCTGTGTCTTGAAGCTCCCTGGGAATACAAACACATGACATTTTGTCCCTCCCAAAATGCTGAATACTGATGTCTACCCAAAGCAGGCTGAGGAACCATGTATTTTTCCCCACATACAACAGATCACTTTCTCAGTCTTTCTGGAATCAGAAAGAGACTTAAGAAAGCACTGTCAAGTAACAGTTAAATCTGAGAGCATCATACCCTCAACCTGGAGTAACAAAAAACAAACAAAAAAACCACAAAAAACCAAAGACAACTGCCACAGCATTCTCCAAACTATCAAGCTGCAACAAGGTCTTTTACCATCTCATACCAGCATACTCTTCACACAGTACCTCTGCTGCCTTCTCCTCTTCTCACCTCATCCAGAGCACACTCTCTCTTCTTTTACTTCTTCCTTCTCTCTTCATTGGCTGCTCAGCCACTTAACTTAACCAGCCACACCTGCACCTTATCTACATTGGCCAATTCGCCACCCCTGAAGGCAGCCCACAGCTGCATATTATTGATGTTAATTAACCCAGCTTCATTTCTCTACAGACAACACCTCTGTGTCAGGGTTCCCTCATGATAATGTGAGGATAGCCTGCATATATTTTATTTATCTTTCTCTTGAGGAGCAGGGCACCAGCCCCTGCCAAAGTTGGTGATGTTCCAACATGTTGCTGACTTGCTGAAGATTAGCTTTCAACCCCCATTGCCTGCACAATCTGCTCCTGTCCCTGCCAGCTCTGCTTCTGCCTCCTGTCTCACTCTGACCGCAGCCTCCTGCACCCTGACACCACAGACTCAGCTTTCCCACCTACTGCTGTATTTTCTCACTGCCTTTTCTAAAAACTCAGAGGGTGATGTTGAACCATGCTGCTCTTTAGCTCTGAAGAGAGACTTGCCCGTTTAGTGGCTTACAATGACTCTTTGACTTTCTTTGGGACTGGTAGTCTGATTCCCATGTGGACTTTCACTTGTTATCTTCTGCATCTTTCCTGTCCCCTCGATGTAGGGAAACCTGGAAGAGGTACTTACTTCCACCCATGGGCAGTCATGTAGCTTTCTGGGCAAGACTGAGGACACCACCAGTCTATGAAAAGCCATGAGCTTAATACTGACAGCCTGCATTTTTCAGCATGCATAAACTTTTTCTCTTGGCCCTTCACCAACCTCACATTTTGCCACATCCTGAGGCAGAGAATTCCCTCTAATTCAACAGTAGCCATGTGACAGTTATATGGCTGCCCTATCCTTCCTCTTACCCAGTGACAGCGACGCAGCCTCTGGTCACCTTGCCTCCTCTACATGGCAACATCTCCCTGCTGACTCAGCATATAAAGCGATGTGCATATTCCTGAAGCTCTGTCCTTTCAAAGCCAGTACAGAGGTGCAGAGAGGAGGGCTGGAAACTCATTGAGCCAAGCAGCCATTCCCCGCTGCCACAACTACACGTGTTCCTCCTTGAGTCACAGAGGAGGGAAAAGAGGACAATGACCCCAACTTTTTCTTAGGTCTCCTGTCTGCAAGATAAGATTTGTTTGAGGTTGAGAAGGCCCCTCAAGCTTTGGGACAGGTTTGCAAGAGATTATTCTTATATCATTCAAGTGCGGTAAAAAGAAGAAAGCAACTTCACTCTGGACATCCAGGCTGTGCACCCACAACTGTAATTAAAAGCAGCAGCTGATTTCTTCTGCCCACTCATCTTCTAACAGCATCTCTCACCAAAACCATGCACAGCCCTGCAGACTCAGAGCAGGGCTTGCAGCCCAGACAGCTGCTTTGCTCCAAGCCTCAGGTAAGTGCCAAACCCATATTTGACTTAGCCCTGTAGATTTACACTGAACATCTCCAAAGAGGAACATGGCTAATGGGGAAGAAAGAAATAGCGCCAAAAAACAACTGAAAGCACAAATGAGAACAAGCACAAAACATGAGAAACGGGGGTAGAAGAGGACAGAAAGGAATGGGGAGGAAGGAGATAACAGCCAGTATGCCTGAACAGAGTGCCAACAGGCATAGAAGGGATGGCATCTGCTAACTGGGTAAGAGGAGCACTTCCAGTTCCCCTAAGTGGAAGCGGGTAGCTGGAATTCCATCCAGGCAGTGGTTGAGAAGCTCACCTACACAAACTTCTTCTTCCTCTGCAGCTCTGTTCCAATTTTCAAGTCAGTGCAGGGCTCTTTGTTACCTAGACTTTGCTAATATCACCACACATCCTTCCTCGCCCAATGTCTGCTTAGCCTCACCCCCTCTAGACCACAATATATCAACTTGATGCAGGGTCAAGTTAGTTACAGCTGTCTGCAACTGATGAGCCCCATTCAGCTGCACAAATTGAGCTCAGGATTTGGCCTTTATATGTCACATGTTCCAGCAAACCAATTCCCTGTTCTAGTCTAAGGATTAGAGTTCATATGGTAAACATGTGGGACTAGATGGAGCAGAAAGAAAACCATCACCGATTGCAAGAAACAGTGAGAAAAAGTGCTAAAGCATGATCAGGGGTCTGAAAGAAAGGCAGAATATGCCTGATAGTAAAGGAACAGTTACAGAAGACATCAGCTTCCTGCTCTGGCCATTTTACAGTTTGCATAGTTGGTGAAGATCCTACCTTTAAAGGAACAAGAATTTTTTTACCCGAGTATTCTCAAGTTTGGCCATTACTGTACACTGCTCCACAGTATGTGACAATAGCCCCTATCTATGGCAATAAACCCTAAATTTTCTTGTTAAGTATTACAGTGAAGGAAATAGAAGGGAGATAATAAATAGCATATACCTATAGGGAGTAAAAGCAGAAACTAAGAAACACAACGGGAGGGAAAACACAGCTCCAAAGTCTTCAGTTCTGAAAGCTTCCTTTCTCCCTCTCTGCCTCTGAAATGCTGGGATCTGTTTGGATACCCTTGTATCACACCAAGCTCAGCTAAAGCAGATCCCGTATGTTTCTGCCTATACTTTACTCTGGATCCCTAGACAGTTTTTCAGCAAGCCACACAGTTCACTAACAAACTCGATCCTGCCAGGGCATTTGCAAACCTACCCACAGCAGTATAACAAATAGCTATATTCTGCTTCCAGAAAGGCCAAACAAGCCTGTGATTGCAATTGTTATGCAATTACTGTGATTGCAGCTTTGCTGGACATTTTGCTGAACTGTCTCTGCTAATCAGTGAGGAACAGAACTGACTCTTCACAAGTGCCAATATCATCCATTTAGGACTTCCAGTCTGTCTTTATCAACAAGGCAGGTAACGTTCTGTGCTCATATTCTGCCACCTGTGGTATTTATTCATTCTCAGTCTGAAGCTGAAAGACAGATCTGTTCCAACAATGCTGTAGAGCAACCAAATCTTTAAGAAAGAAATAGCCTGGCTGGAGGCCAGACTCTTCTAATTAACCTATTCAAAGCACACATTAAAAAAAGCCACCTAATTAGACAAGCGGCCAAACTAAAGCTCACACTGCTTAACACCACACAAGAACTCTATCTTTCTCTGCTTACACTCTGCACATTCATATTAGATGCAAAATACACTGAATTTCAAAATACAAGTGGAAAACCTCTGTGAAGGAGAATAGATGTTTGAAAGATGTGTGTGAAACAAGAAGAGAGAGCGATGGGTTTGTGACACCCTTGGGAAGCTCTCTAGCAAGCTCTTTGCAAAATGTCTGTGCAATGTTTGGCTGCTGTTGTATTTGGGGGAGGGAGGAGGTGAAAGGAGGAGGGGAGTGGGGAAAGAAAACATAGAGGCTTCCCTGGCAGTCCACCTGCCTCTTTTTAGGTATTGCTGCCTAGGGCTCTGCACTAGTTAATTACTTCATACAGTCAGAGCCAGTTGTTGCCTGTTTCATGATTTTCTCCTTGATGACTGGTGATTTGTACCTGTCAACAAAATGGCATCAGCAGGTGCAGCCACAGTGGGTGCCAAACTGGACCTGGAACTGTGACAATGATTCCAACAGCTCATTTCAGAGGCTCTACGGTGTCATTTTTTTTCACTCCTTTGAAAACGCACCCTGTTCCCAACCTGAACAAATCTCTGCTGTTGTGAAAGTTTTTATGCACTGAGTCTGAGAAATACATTTCTTCCTTAATCAGCAATAACCCTGTTATTTTGGTTCTGTGGTCCTCAACAAAGGACAAACTATACAGTCACATAACTATTGTGACGGATACGTCCATCATGGGCATCAATGAAAACTTTAGGATTAAAGATGAAGTATTTACTTGTTTTCATTTGAAATTAAATCCAAGATTGGAATCGAGGTTTCAAATGCTTAAAAGAGAGCAGTCAAATGCACCACTCACTAGTGCTTCTTACCATCACAATACACACTGCAATTCTTTACACAGCTGAAAAGTTTCACTGCACTGCAGATGTCCACCTGGCCTTAAAGACATGATGTAGGAAAGGAGAAATACAGTAGCATTCACATATAGTTCTCAAATATCTATCAAAGTGCATTACGAAAAGTCAACTAAAAAATCATGTAATGAGTTTTCTCATTTTCACAAAAGCTCATGATCTGGATATTTGATTCTTTCTTCTATGTTGTTCTAGCTTGAGCCTTTGTAAATATTATTTTAACACTTTCATTGCCATCCTGTCCTTATAACCTTGAAAAAGCACCACAGCAAAGCCAGACCGTGACGGCAGGAGATAGGTCTTTAAGCGAACATTAATACTTTTGTAACTTATAATAAAATTTATGGAAAACATGGAAACACCATGCTAGGCAATATAATTGCTCAAGGTTTTATGGTTAAATGCTACAGAGAACCCCTATGAAAGACAGAAATTGTCCTAAATTTTGCAACCATCTAACAGCTTCATTCAGTCAGTTCCCTAACTGTCTTTTCTCTTCCAGATGTCACCGTGTAATGACGGCAGAGTCATCCCCTCCACTGCTCTTCTATCAGCCTTATTTTTCCTAATAGGCAAGAGGAGAAAGGAGCCGTGTCTGGCCCTGCCTTATCAGTAGGGACATTAGACTGACAAGGGACTCCCGAATTGGGAACTCCGAGCACTACAGCCAGTCTTCAGTGCTCTGAAGAAAACCAGTGATGGTTAACATCAGTAGCGCTCTCTTCCCTACTTGTCAGCTTTGCCTCTGATTCTTTGACACGTCCCAGTCCCAACTTGCTAGTTTGCCAGAGCTGTGCCTTTTCATAAAATGCACCCCTTCACAGAAGAGGTATCTTGCCACTGCATAAACCCCATCATGCCTGTCCTGGTTTCAGCTGAGATAGAGTTGCTTTTCTTCCTAGTAGCTGGCACAGTGCTGTGTTTTGGATTTAGTATTTAGTAGAATCATGTTGATAACACACTGATGTTCCAGTTGTTGCTAAGCAGTGCTTGCTCTAAGTCCAGGACTTTTCAGTTTCCCATGCTCTGCCGGTGAGGAGGGGCACAAGAAGCCAGGAGGGAGCAGAGCCAGCACAGCTGACCCAAACTAGCCGAAGGGACATTCCATACCACAGAACATCATGCTCGGTATGTAAACTGGGGGAGCTGGCCGGGGGGCCCTCATCACTGCCTGACGACTGGCTGGGCACCGGTCAGAGGGTGGTCAGCAACGGTATTGTGCATCACTTGGGGGTTTTGGGGTTTTTGTTTTTTGGGGTTTTTTTTCTTGTGTTTTGTGGGGTTTTTGATTGGGGTTTTTTTGTTGTTTTTTCCTTGCATTTAATTCCTCCCTCTTTCACTATCTTTTTCCTTACAATTGTTGTTGCTATTATATTTTACTTTATTTCAATTATTAAGTAGTTCTTATCTCAACCCATGAGTTTTGCCTTTTTCTGATTCTCCTCCCCATCCCACTGGGGGCAGGGGGAGTGAGCAAGCGGCTATGTGGCACTTAGTTTTTGGCTAGGGTTAAACCATGACAATGTCTCAGGCAGAATATTCTGCCACCTCTTTCTAGCCTATTCCTCTGTGCCATTGCTCCCTGCAGCTCTGAAGATCTGGCATCCATGAAAAGTGATGCAAATGGCTCTTTTGCATAGGGATGAATTTCACCCAAGCTAAGGAGAATTTGTATGCAGTAACTGCTTGAATTATTATTTTCAGAAGCTTTGAAAGATCAGAAGAGGCACTGAGAGCAATGGAAACCAGGAGCCTTGAGGCTTATTACTTCTCCAGCATCAGCAGCGTGCCACAGTGATACAACAAAGTTCACAATGCTAAAGAAAAGCCAACTACAAAAAAGCTTCTGCCTTTATTAAGCAGACCTTTATTAAGGTCCCCAAATTTGTCTACTCCTACTCCTTTATTGTTACATTTTAATATTTGCCTCTGCTCATGGTCTAAACCCTCTTGGAAACACAGACTCTATTTATTTATTTATTTATTTAAACACACTGTCAAGCTCCAAGGTAGCTGTGAAGTAAATTTAGCTACTGCCAAATACAGATGGAATTGTTTCAGAATCTAAAGGTTGGGGTTCTTTTTCCCTTAAAAGACTTAATAATATAGGCAGTAGTGACATCCAGGATGACAAGCTAAGAAATATAACAGTAACCTCATTTTGTGGGTTAGAGGATTTGAGACAAGCATTTCAGAGCTTTAAGAGATTACTGCTCACAGAGAAGGAGACCTGTCCTGCACTCTGCTCGGTTTTAGCTGGTTCCTTCTCACTTGAAGTGTTGTTCCAGGATGGGGCATCAGGTAGGGCACTAGCTCTTTGCAAAAATTACTACAGAAAATCTCTACGGCTATACATGTGCTTGAACCAAATTGAATCATAACCATAAACTTAAAATTAGACACTGATTGAAGGTTTAAACAGATGGATAGTTTATTCCCTAAATCCTTCTGCAACTTCGTGCATAGGCTTCCAGTTTGGCAATTCTAGCTCTAGTAACATCACTGGGTCTACTTTAACTCATACCATGAGAAAAGCTGTTGCAGAGAGACCAGCCTGCACCCTCTGTTAAGTCTGCAACTGGCTCCACTTAAATAACTCAAACACATAAGCACTGTGACCATTTTTCAAGCACCACCAACTGGAATCTCATGAAACCCATGCTCTCCATTCTCAGGGTGTTTCTGAAGCATGGCGCTAACAAGGAAGTTTCACTGTCTCACAGACTTGCTGGCCAACCTAGACAAATTATTTACCTATTGGCAGGCTTGGGAGGGCAGCTATTTTCTTAGATAGGACATAGATATGTGGCACCCTTTCGGAAGAAGATGCCATCAGAATACAATTGTAATCACTTTCTTTGTGATAGCATGTATTTTTAGCTGGTGGGAAGCAACAGGGTAGCTTCAGGATTTATCACAGACTTTTTTAGAATGCATTTTCACTGAGAACTCTGATTCTTTTTTCAAAAAGCTCCACTGTGAGTGCTGCATGAAACCTAAAAGGGAAAGACAAGGCTGATACAGCCTTTTTTCCTTTTTCTCTGCCTAGCACAGAATCTATAATCATATCTTTTAAACATCTGTGGGCGAGTTTAGAGTAACTAAAAAAGTAATGGTAATGAGAATAACCATAGCCAAAAGTGTGTGAGATATGTCTGTGTAAGGTTCTGTTACACTCAGCCTTATCCAACTTACTCATCACAATTCTTGATTTCTGCTGCCTAGTGAGAATTCAATGGCCTGCCCTTTCAAAGTGCTTGAGACAATCATACTGAAGAACACTGTCTTACTGTTAATCATCCTTTGGCTGCTGGTATACCACTGCTCCATGTTAACTTTAAGAATCCGCTGTTTGACATCAGATCAGGGGTATTTATTTCAGGCTTTGGGTTAGTTGTTTTTGTTTTGTGCATTTGCTCAGCTTCTATCACAGGTGTGTTCTAGTCCCTGATTGATACTCTATGGTACACTCACTGTAATCAGTAGATAGGAACAACTTCTGATGTCCTTAAGCCATCCTGAAGACAAAGATTGTAGAAGGACAGGGGTCTTGCCCCATGTCCTACTTAATGTCATTAGAATGTAAATGTTTCTGACTCTTACAGCTCAGCATTCCAACCTCTGCTCAAGTGAGACATGTTGATTAGATCTATTTATATAAGAGCTTCTTAATTTCAAATTATCTTAATTCGGCTGCACCCTCAATATGCTGATGTGTTTCATTTAGATACCCTCCAAGTGAACTCTTTCTTCACATGGCATTTTGAGGACTTGGATGCAAACAAAGACAGCCCTAGAAGAAAATCAGTATGTGACAAAGGATACAACTAGCAGTAGCAAAATAAAATGAGAGATGAAATACCCAACATTAAACCTCAAAATGCAGCCTACATTCCTGTCATTACCTTAACCTATTTGCTTATACCTTTGTACCTTCTCATACATTGCTCTTGCCGTTGAGAAAGATAAACTTTTAGGAGAACAGGTCTGTTTCATTTCCATGTACTTGGAAAACCATACGCCCATGATGGTTGCTATGGCATTTTAATATTAATAAAACTAAATATGTTTGGCTGAGTTAAGGCAGTTGTGCATCTTTGTATACAGATTTATTTTTTTAAAAACACTGTGTGACTGATCTGCAGATATTGTACCTGTAGACCTCAAAGAGGAAACTTCAATAAAGGGCTGATGGGGTGTCAAGTGCTGCACTTTTTCCAAGCTAGAACACTGAGCTGTCAACAGAAAGGGTGATCTGAATTTTAGAAAAGATCCTCAGTGGCACGGCTTTCTCTGCAAATGAGTTCTCTCAAGAACAGCATAAGAGCCAGTCTTGGCCTGTGAGGTTTTCTCTACATTTTCAGCTGTTGTAAATCATTAACTATCCCTGAATTGTTGCTACAGTTGCTAGGCAGAGGCAGTTAATTTATAAACCGTCCATGTTGCCAGGAAATCTAGATTTAGGCATTTAAAAGAAAACCATTTCGAGCAGAGGGTGGGTTGCAAAGAGAAAGGAGAAAATCTAAAATATACTTAACATTATGTCTTTCTCCCAAAAAATAATTATGCCTAGTGAATTTTTGAGGATCTTTATAATATCACATATGGTACATACTTAATTGAAGGCAGCTGAACTGACAAGAATAATAATATTCCAAAGTTGCTGGGTATTCTGATGTGAAAACAGATGATTTTTTCCCTCATTTAATAGATAATTCCTTTCTCTTTCCATGTCATATTTTTGCATCCAATTTATTCTACTTTTTATTTTTCTGTCTAGCCATGGCCCTGGCATTTTTTTTAAGCAGTGGGCTAGCTGATCTCTTTTCCAGTGTGCTGTGTTCTGCAGTATGACCAGCAGCGGATGCTGTATGACATTTACTTCCCTGCACCTTGAAAAATGACATAGTTCCGAAAAATTGTAGGCTCCTTTTACTTGGCTGCTGGATTACAGGTGTAGCACTCATCATAAACCATTGAGATATGGAAAGCAGAGAATTAAACTAAGAACTTGAGCGAGAAGCTGCCCTGCCTCTAGAAGAGAAAGAAAGGCCAGTTTCCCTGGCTGTATGCTGCTAAGTCTTTGCTTCTCATTTCTGAGAAGCACAAACTTCTGTTCAACAAATTCTATCTGATTTATTTTCCTGCCCTGCTTTCTGCTATTATTGTTAAGAGTGCAATGCACAGCCAAAATTAAACTTCAGGACTCAGAAATTAGATGTCTCTCTCAATATGCCATCTTTTTCACTTCCTAGCTTTTCACACTGCACTACTACAATTGCATGTTTGACAGCTTTTTCATTTTCATTTCATTTTACTGGATGTGTTCTTAAAGGAAAAATAATTATTTCATGTCAAATATAATGGGAAGGGGGAAGGTCTCCAACAATACCCTCCACCCCCATAAGTAAAGAAATGTTATTTATAAATATACCTTTAATTACTTTTACCAGATAAATATTATTCTTTCATTTTCCAGTGACTGATGAGGATGACAAAGTATTCCATCAGTCTGTTCCCTGTGAATTTTATCTCACTACAAAGTCAGACGGCTAGTTCTTTACTGCGCTTCAGTGGCGATACTTGCAGGTCTTTGCGAATAGCACCAGCCAGCATTATTTTAACCTCATGATTTAGAAATGGCCTCTCAGTTCCCTGAGCTGAGATGATTTTGAGGCATCAACATTCTGGAGGAGTTCTCATACTTCCTATGGTGGCAGCAGTAAACTGGGAAATAGAAGTTGCTTAGATTAGTTTAAAAATAATTAGAGGATTGTTTAACTTATATTAAGGTCAATTCCAATTCACTCATTACAGATTTTATATGTCAACACCTCTCCTCCCATATGAACTGTCAAACAGATGAACATAACTGGAACAGAAATACAGAAAGACTTCAGATATGTTGATCTGTTGATCCAATATGTTATGTTCCCTCTGCATCACCAGTCTGATATACAGCAGCTCTGATCTGTTTCATATTGCCTTTATGTATTTTTTACTTGTAGCTCTAAACTCAAGTCTGTTGAAAAACTCATTTTCTGGACAAACTTAGAATCACAGAATGATTTGGGTTGGAAGGGACTTTAAAGATCATCTAGTTCCAACCCCCTGCCATGGGCAGGGGCACCTTCCACTAGACCAAGCTACTCAAAGAACCATTCAGCCTGGCCTTGAGCACTGCCAGGGATGGGGCATCCCATCCCAACTTGGGCAACCTGCTCTAGTATCTGTTTTTTATAACTCACAGATATTAAAAAAAAAAAAAAAAAAAAAAAAAAAAAAAGGGGTTTGAAATCTGAAATATTTTGGCTCAGATTCAAAATTTTTTGGTTTGGAACAGTTGCAGCCGAGACACTGTACACCTGCCAGAGACATTCTATTCACCAGGCTGGCAAGTCTTCCTCCTCACATCACTCGCTTGCAATACATGGAGGCCATCCTTTCTCAAAGGATTAAGTGATGTACTGTGACAAGTCCTATCCATGGGACATAATGAAAGCTAGATTTAGGTTGAAAGAAAAGACTTCTTGGTGCAGAGAGCCATTTCCCCCCTACCCCATTATTGTTGCTCCTTAAAAAAACAAAACAAAACAAAACAAAACAAAAAACCAAAAACCAACCAAAACAAAGCTATATATAAATTAGCAGATTTTTTTTTCCCATGGAAAGCAAGAAAATCCAATGAAACTTTTTTTCATGATGTAAGACTTTCCCCATTGTCCTGCCTCTCCCCCCAGTCCTGATTAAACTGGCATGTTCAAAGTAGCACTCTTCATATTATGAGGTACTTTCTACAAGTCATTTTTATTCCTTTCATCTTCCTCCTACTTTTCCTCAGGAGCAGAAACTGTTGAACTGCTATTAAATATTATTTCTGGCTGGCAAATAGGAAGACAGGTTGATTTTCATTCCAGCTGGGCAAAATCTCTTAATTTGCAGAACTTCCCAAGCCACTCTAATCAATTACAGAATTCACTTATATTTTCATTTGATCATCAACTAATTTTGATTCTTCCAGTTTGTTGATTAAGCTCTGATTAAGTATTTGCCTGTGACAACATCCAGCCTTTAAGTGGTGTCATATTGTGAAGAATCCATTCAAAATACATACATTCCTGACTTTACATGACAGTCATTCTGAAAACAATAGTGTAAAGAAGAATAAAGGACAAGAGTGACCAACAGGTAGCAAACAAATCCTGTTTACAACCAAAAACTTACATGTATTGTGGATATTTCTATAAAGAATAAACCCAGAGATTTAAGTATTTCTCTATAATAAATCTGGGGGTCCAGCTAAGAGATTAGTGAGAAATAAGCGACTACCTAGCATACTAACAGGTAAAGGCTCCACAGAAAATCTCTACAGGGCACCATACCTTTTCTGTACTACAGACCAAAACAGATTTCCTCAAACAACGGCACTGTTAAGCAAATGTGCACTGAACTAGCACTTTAGTTAGCTATATTTTCGTCAAAGAACATTCTGATTAAGCAAGCTTACCTCTGTAAAAGGGCTGTATTTTAAAGGAAGACAAATTAGTTTGGATAACACAAGGACTGATCCATGTCTTGCCTTATAGTAGTAATGAAACATTAAGCCCTCTAGTTTCTGCACTGGTTTTCCTCTACCTTAATTCCATCTTCCTTTAGTTGTACCCCTATTTTGTGACCTCCTTCTTGCCTTCATTCTTTGCATATTTTTTTTTTTTTCTCACCAGAAAAAGAATAGAAAGGATGGGAACATGAGAGATATCTGATGGTTAGATGCAGAACCACCAACATGGAAGCTCTGGACTCTGCAGGGTCCCAGCTGCCACCCTGCTGCCCATGATATGTAGAAGACCAGCACGACCAGACCCAGGGATCCCACACTGAATGGTCCCTTCTCCTTACTGATCTTTCCTGTGCTGGAGGTGAATGCTCAAATTCTGCAAGATGGTGAGGACACCAGAGTGCAGAGCTGGGGTGAACGGATGTGGTCTTTCAGCAAAGCAGGATAGATACTGGAGGGTAGCAGGGACAGGGGATTAGGTTCTTGTTTGGAATATGGTCACACACACAGAGGACTGAGCTCTTGGAAGGATTTCTTGATAGTGTCAAAAGGACAAGGCAGACACACGCTGGTTGTACAGGACAGTGATGTGCTGCTGCCAGGCTGTTAAGTCACAGGTGTATTGTATTTCTACATGGGGAGGAAAAAAAAGGAAGGGGAGGTGACCTTGGAAAATGCAAATGTACCACAGATTTAGAGGAATGCTGCTTTCCAATAGCAGGGACACCTTAGCAAGGGAATTTGGAAACACCTCAGGAAGAAAAGTTTCCAATTGCCAAAATCACCAGAGTGCTATGAGTTCTTGGTACACTCTAATCACAGGGATATATGCACCCAGTCCCCAGCACACCTCAACAGACTTCCCTTTCCTGCCTCTTTCACAGTTTTCAGTTTTTCTATTTCTTCTTCAACTACAGTTTTCAATTCACTCACATTTGAAGACAGGTCATACCTGCAGCTACATGGAACATCATCATGCTGCTGAGTGGAAGCAGTTTTGCCTTTTTGTCTTTCCTTAACACTTTCCAGCAAGTAAGAAAAATAACTTTCTAACAACTAAAAAACCCAATAGTCTTCACGTAACAATCATGATGACAAGAAAATGTTTTAGAACCTAACTAATGGGCATTTTCCTTATTTCTTTAAATGAGAAATAAAGTTCTACTTCAGAACAGTTATTGGGTGGATGACATATCATGCTGTGAATCTTACTGTTGAAACCATTTATCAGAATAAATATAACTCATGGAGGAAAAAGTGACAGTATTCTATAGGCATGTAAACAAAATTAAGTGAGGTAACTGAAGAGCAGTTATAACCAAAAGAGACTATTTCTACTACCGATATAAATCTCAACCATACATTCCTAGGGACTGTTGCTCCCTAAGCTTTCATAATAATGTGATTCTATTTTGTTTAAGCAAACCATCGTTTCCCATGATACTCATGCTAATCAGGTTAACAGGGAAAACTGTGGGTGCCAGTGGGCAATGCTGCTGGAACTACAATGGAAACTGTAAATCACGTGAAAAAATATTTTTTACCAAGAACAGTGCTGAACACTCTAGGACCATGGTTTAAGTCACGCTGTGCAAACTAGATGAAGGCAGGACCAAACTTTCAACTTTAGCACATCACCACAGCTTCCTCAATGCCAGAGCAGGGTTGGATCCCCAGAGTTAACAGAGGGCAGCATGATGTGCATCTGTTTTGATTTTTTTATTTTACGCAATACAGGACAGAATTAGTAACATAACTAGAACAAGCACTGGGTTCCACACAGCCATCCCTCTATTTTCTAGAACTGAAAGAAGTTTTACCTCTTACTAAAGGAAAGAGGATCATACAATGAATTATTTTGCAATTTATAGGGCAACAGTGTCCTAGAGCCATGCCTTTCTCCGAAACTACACGACACATCCAACTTTTGGATCAGGAAATTTTCCCTCACTTCCATTCTTTCATGCTTGAAGGTAACACCCTGTGCTGCAACTTTGGCTTTCTCTTCAGTCATTAGGCCCTGATCATTACGGCAAATTGAATCACTGACCAAAAGGATTGTCTGCTAAAGGAAGTACAGGTACCAGAGAAAGCTACAGAACAGCTGATGTTAAGGGAAGACAGATATTTTTGTGTGGGGTACAGGGTAAGAAACTTATTCTTTGATGAGGCAAAATAGGCTTTGAACACCTCTCATTAGCTGCACCATCCCACTGGACAATGGTAATATTAAAAAGACAGCAATGCAAACAAAAATCACCTGAGGTCATAAGAGTAGTTTGACACACCTGATGTACGCGGGTCTCTTCCATAGCACAGAAAATTCTTAAGGACCATCTCTTTGGTCTCATATTTTCCCCATAATCCATTACTTGTGAAGAAATTTAAGACCAACACATATTTAAAGCATCCACTGTTTTGAGCTGGCAATAGGACCTCCGAATTTACCCCTCCCTCTTCTGTTCTTATGAACATTCTGAGTTGCTTCAAAATTAACAACTACTGCAGGTGATTTGTTGGGAAGCAGAAAAATGTGAAAAAGTATTATCTTTATAAATAGCAAGATAAATAGAAATAGCAATAGATTACAGTTTATTATATTAAGGGAAAGTGAAAAAAATTCTGGTCTCAAAATTTTCTGATTCTTTTTTTCCTAAAAAATCTCATACACATTAGAAATACCTGTATTTGTCCCTACAAATAGTTTACCAATAGAAAATCATCATTCTTCTCTGGTTCTATAGTCTGGAGAAGAGGTCTGGTCAATTAAACAAGGGATCTTACTCGAAATATTACAGATGATATATTGACCCAACAAGCTTTATCAAATCCATCCATATTACATCCAACCAAAATTCCCATCTACTCAGGCAGTGAGCAAAAAGACCACATGTATGCTCTCTGAGATGACGCCTCCCTGGTATTAAGATGCTAAAACACAGTATCGTACACTTTAGATGCCACCATGACAAGTTCAGTCATGCCCAACTAATAGAGCTCTTCTCACATATGTTTCTTACTGGTGTTAACACTGCAAATTCCCTGTGTCTGATGGTTCTCGTATCACTCGTATCCATGTCTGCAAACCTCTAGTATGGATCTGTAAGCATCCTGCCTACTATTTCAAAGGAAAAAAATACCTTTTCCAGGGCATCCTACTTGTGACTACTACCCATCCCTATTACAGAACCATGACTGCTGGATAGCTAATGCAAGACAGACTGAATAAAAGGGAAGAGAACCAAAAGCTGTAAATCATGCAAGGCAATCAAACCAGTTTCCCATTCAGAACTGTTGCTTAATTCTAAACTGCTATGTAGTAGAGGTTGGACTGTTTTTTCCACCACTGCTTGGATTGCCCAGTCTTTTATGGTAAAAAACTTGGCTTTCAGGAAACTGTGCCTTCTGCAACTAAACCATTTTGCTTTAAAGACTGTCTAGAGACTATTACACAAGCTCAGGTAACAATGACAGATTTCAGTCTATTGCCGTTAAAATGTTTTACTTCAAACATGTTTTTAGACAGAATGCCAATATCTGTCATAATCAACTTCAAGCTCGTGCTGAGTAGCCTTCTTGTCTTAGCTAATACTCCTGAGGACTAGGCTAGACAGTTCTCACAAGAGAGATTTTTCCATTTAAATGTGTCAACTCTTCAAATTTTTAGTATCTACTATATAAGAGAATAGAAACAGTAAGCAAGTTCGTTCTGGGGATGTATTCACACTACTGAAGGCACGTGGTGTTTGCTTACCCAGCAAAGCCTAAGCTATCAGTACAACTGTACGTTCATGAACAATGTTAAGTCCAAACGACATACAGCACACTGAATAATCAATTCTATTTGCCAGTCTTGATGTTGGCAAACTTTGTGTTTCCATTAAAATATTTCCTTATGTTCCACTATATCCCATATTTTATTTCACATTATATATATATATTACATTACATAATGTATATATATGTTATATATATATATATATATATATTTTACAGACCAAGTAAGAATTCTAGTGGAACTACTTACAGTTTATCTCAGTGCAAAAGAGCAAGATCCGTTAGTATATTCTCAGTTATACTATTTTGCCTATAAAAAAACATTATAACTTGAATAGGCTAGAGACAGGAATTTTTTCACACCTTTACATGTCAAATAATAGAATAAAAGTTCATGGAGTCATATGGAAGTATATTTTCTTTTATCCTGAGGCCATTTAAATAGGGAAAATCCAACAGAACAATCAGGGAACTCTTCACTTCAGAAAGACAGAGCTTTGAAGAAAACACTGGATGACGGCTATAATAACGGGAAGCTGTCTAGCTGATCTCAAGTTACACTGTGGAGACTGTCCTCTGTTTACACGGGAAGGCACCATAAAATGCCTCCACAGGCCTAATTCTATGATGTGGGTTTTGACAGAAATGCTGTTCATACTCATGAAAGTAAAAGCTCCATAAAATCTGAAGGAAGCACACTGTAAATTGAATCTAAATGGGCTTCAGTACAGTAAAACCAAAAGCATTTCTTAAAAAAAGTTTTCTTTTCAATCCCCTCCAATAATTTGTATGTGCAATTTTGCTGATGAAGCACTCTTAAAATAAGCCAGTTGAGCAGAGCAGGTTCCTATCTTCTAAAGATGAAAGAGAATATAACTTGGAGATGACTAACCATCAGTTACTCATCTTTGCTGTAATTATGGTATTTGGCCAGTGGCTTTTATTGCAGTAGGTTAGAATTTATTGCTCATCTGAGATAACTACTTTTACGTGAACTTTCTGAGGCTGCATCAGACATCTCAAAGGCATTAGTAAATTAATACATCCATATACAGAGCATTACAGTTTCCCAGGCACTCATTTAAAAATATAAAGATATCAAAAACTGGACAATTCACTGAACTCTTTATATGAAACCCATGTTTTTAACCTAGTATAATATAGTACAGCTTGAATGGTTCTAGCTTGAATGGTTTAGAAAGAAGCTTGTCCAGAATTCCATCACTAAAGTGACTTTAAAAGTTGTAAAGAAGAAAAAAAAAAAAAAAAAAAAGCAAATAGATTAAAGAAGAAAAGGTCTGATTCTATTAGTGTGACACAGAAACGTGGCAGTATTATTAATAAAACCTGGTAGTTCTAAGTATTACATAAGGAGAGCAAAGTCTGACTCCCAGCCAGTGGAGAAAAGGGAAAATTAATACCTTAATTCACCACTATGGCTTGCATGGTTTCCCTAGAACTGTAGTTATCATTTCAACAGAAGTTGCTGTTGTGCAGACAACAGATGCCAAGACTACTAGTTGAAAGACCATGGCTTCATGGATGCTAAAAGAGTTACTTGAAGTGCAAAGTACTTCCACAGAATAGTTTGAGAAATTGCACAACAGGATCCTGTGAAAGTCATATTTATAAATTCTCATCACTAAATCATCCTGAACCCCCTTGAAATGTGCAAAAGGCTTTCAAAAGTAAAAGCTAGTTCTTTTCTAAGTACAAAAAGGCAAACTTTTAAAATTAAAAACAAACAATAAGCATAAGAGCACTGGTAAATGAACGTTACCTTGATTTTGGTGAATAAATCCTCTTAGGCCTGGTTTAAATCCAGCTCAGTCACTTTCTGGGTTTTGGCAGACTGTACAGTCCCCTCTATGCGCCAGGAAAAAAAGTCTTTCTGCCACCTTGCACTTTTGCCAGTTTGTCCCTGTTCTCAGCAGCCGCCACTGTGCCACAGATGCTTCTGTTGCTGGGCTCCCCCGCCTCTCTGCCCTTGTGCTCTGGAAGCTGCAAACCCAATAGCATGTTCAATGGCTCCAAGGACAGAAGAGTCTCCCTTCCCCTCCAGCGGGTCTCTCTTCTCTCGGTCATTTCCTTTCTGAAGGACATAACAGATAAATAAATAAAACATTTAACTGAGCACCATGATATGAAAGAAACTGTTTTTATATAAATACGTTTTTCTGATCTTTTCCCACATTTCCTTTTATCTCAGAGGTTATTTTAAATTTCTAAATGATTTAATTTGTGACTTTTATATTAATTAAATGCATAAAAGTAATTAAAAAATATCAGTGATCATACAAATAAATGTACAGACACTGAAGAGCTTACAAGTTTTTGTGGACTGATACTTTACACCTTGTTAACAGCACACTCATGCAGAGATATATGATGGGAAGGAAATTGAACGAAATAGCTAATTATCAGTACTCAGACTCTTCTTATATTTGCCCCACTGCACAACATAAAGCATGATGATCCTATGTCTTCCTGAAGAGATTAAACTGCACAGATGAACCATGCATATAGACAATGGTATGCTATAGAGGTTACATGACTGTTTCCCTAGACAATTCTTAAGTTCCCCAGGGACATGATTTGGCACCTTTGTATCTTAACTAAACAACCGTCTAGGGGGGGGAAAATTACTATCCATAATCAGTCTGATCATGGTTAATGACACTGAAATTTGCTTTGATTCACCACCACTGGAATTGTTCCAGAATTACTGAATACATCATATTGGTAAAGAATAGATTTCATATAGCAACTGTAATTAAGTGATGACACTAAAGGTTTAGGAAATGCTTTTGATAAAATTTTTTTAGTCAGATACTCTCTGGAAAGAAAGCTTTTTCATTCACCTCTCTATTATTTCTGCCCAGTCACTGCTGTTCCTCCAGGTTTTGTAAAGACCGGTAAATGAACAGATAAGAGATTCAATCAGTACCCCTGCTGAGGGCAAGACAGGCATGCCTGGGTCATTAGACTTTATTTGGCAGACAATAGCTTAGCCATTAACACATGCATACATTAGAACCATCTGCAGAAGTGGGATCTATTGATGGAGAGGGTTTTTTTGTGTATTATGGTTCGAGAGAAGGCTTAGGAAGCAGGGAGAGCAAAATCTTGAAAGGAAATGGGCTTCAAGCTTGTTTCTGCTGTGTAACAACAGGACACATGGATTGCTATTACTGAATAAGGCTGTTAATCTCACACTGATAACAATGCTTTTCATGTTTTAAAACCATGTCTTTGGGGCAGTAGTGTTGTAAAACAACTGTTCTCAGGACCAGAGATGGCACTGCTCATGGGAGGAGGTACTTTATTATTAGAGCAACTTGTATAGCTGGAAAGAGGAGTCCACTTCCCCTGTACCTTATTACTTCTCAGGTGGAAGAAGGTCCTTAAACCCTTATGGCCTTTCTTCTCTTATTTCCAGTTTTTAGTCTGTCATTTTAACGTATTTTTCCCTCCTCTCCTGAAAAACATGGGTCCTGGCCTGAACCTCCAAAATATTGTCTTAGTCATCTAACAATTAAAAACCCCACCAGATTTAGAATGCCATTACTTTAATTCGCTCCTTTTAGAACATCCATAAGACTTAGATGATTACCTTGAGAGGTCTCTTCCAAACTCAACCGTTTTATGATTCTATGGTTGTAACTTATAATCTTTACAACTCAAGAACCGAGACACTCTTGTCTGCTGAGAAAAGAATAAATCTAAACAATTCATTAGTTTTGCCATTTCTGTTTACAGTTGTGAACACTGTTGTTGAGGAAATTCCCCAGAACCGAAAGAAGCAGAAGCCTGGCCATCAGAAAGGAGAAGTCAACTAATCCTCTTGCTTTTATATTCAGTCCTTAGGGTTTTCCAGGTTTTCTCCCCTTCTGAAACCAAAGCATCTCAGAGAAATTAGTTTTTATAGGGGTGGTTGGCAGAAAGGATGGCTCAATTGAATTAAGCTGAGAAATCATGCACTGGGTTCCAGTGTAAACAGACTCAGCCCTTTATTGATGCAAATTTGTTTGGGGATCACTAAACATGTAATGACCAGAATCAGAGTATTTCAGACCATGGCCATCTTGCTCCCACTGTTGGTCCAGTCCTTTGAGCAGATTGCTGACAGCAAACACTGAAAAACAACTTCTCTGCTTTGTTATACGCTCAGGAAGGTCTAGCATAGGGCAAGCAATGAGAACTGGTTGTGTATCAGGGGTTTTTGTGAGGGAAAATGCAGTGCCTCTTTTTTCCGGGCTTAAACTAAAAAAAAAAACAAAAACAAAAACCAAAACCCAGAAAAAAACCACACACCTCAAAACCCAGAGCTTTTCTATTGTTTGTTTTTCTTTTAGAGGAGTCATTAAAACTGATTGCTCTGGCTGATTTACAGGAACTCAGGTTAAAACAATAAAGAACTAAAACGCTTACTGAGAGGATAATGTAATTTGCTTTGCTAGTTATATCATTGCAGGTGGGCACAGCTCTAAGTTTGAGCATTCCCACAGAAAATATCGTCAAAGCATCGTGTTAATAGACAACAGAAAACAGTCAGAACAGTTTTCACAGAAAGGATAATTCCTGGAGGCAGGAAATTTGCTAGTGAAATGAACTAAATTAACTCTTTAAAATAACACTGTGTGACTTATGCAGATTGTTCAGACTAACTCCTTCACCTCCAGTTAAAAATTGTTTGCTACTTATAGGAAGAACAAACTAGATTAACCCTCTACACCATCAGGTGACTTTATTACTCAAGTGTCATCAAATATAAAAAGAAGAAACTGTATGACCTGAGATGAGAATTTCTATCCCATTCCTCAACTGAATATAAATGTACTTAATTCCAATTCTTTTCAAACTGACGATACCTTACTGTAAATCAAAATCATGCACACTGCTCCAGCAAACACTCTAAAAAAACCCTTGTTGCTTTAAAGTCAATGATCTAGCAATCAGGGTATATCCACTGCAAGTGCCTGATGGGAAGGTGGCAGACAATACTTGACCTGCTTGACTACAGCTGTGTAGTGTGTGAGAAAGTTTTTGATCACAGCTGTATTTTCAACACCTGAATATCCCCTTCACAAACACAACTTAATGCTTTCAAACACAGCAATCCCATTTTGCCCTTTGGATTGGCTACCCTGGTGGCAATGCAGAGGCTGGTCTTTACCCTTTCTTTAAGTTATTTTTGCTAAAACCTAGAAAGGAGTAAGAGAGACTTGAATGCACCACCTGGTGCACCCACCTGCCCCAAATCAACTGAAGTATTTCTGACAGGTAACTCTGTAACCACTTTCTTAAAACCTCCAGTGAGTAAGCTTCCCCAGCCTCTATCTGCAATCTACTCCAGTCCTTAATTATCTTTGTCATTGGAGCATTATTTCTACAAATTCCTTCTAAATCTGCTTTTGTTCCAGTTCAAGCATATTACTTTTTGTCTCACAGCTTGAACAGAAGAACAGTTTGTTGCCCTTCCTCTTTGCAGAAACTTCTAAATATTTAAAGCCTGTTGCATGTCTCAGTTGTCTTTTCTCTGGGCTAAAATCCAGTTCCTTTCATTTTTTTCTCACAGGCCAGTAGAGTATCAGAGAAGGTAAATAAGAGCATCAGACAGAGAACTGAGGTGGCGTTCTCTATCATTACCTGGAATTTCAGTCTAAGCAAATTCAAGTAGAACTAAAGGAGAGTCAAAACACTTTCCATACAGAATTGGAATTATACTCACTATGAAAGCTTCTTCTACTTCAGCACTTTCAGGAGTCTTACCAAACAAACAAACCAGCCACCCCTCAGCAAAGTAGCAAAGACAGTTCAGAAAGGCTACAGGCAGCTAAGGCAACCTCTGAAATAAGCTATGAAAGAGCGTCAGGAAAAGTTTCTCATTTATTCAAATCAACCAAAAGTTTCACATTTACAAAGCAGCAAACCTTTCTACTTGGAGACTTTCTTCTTATAACATGGAGGATACTTTCCAAGTCACTAGGGCTGCTGGGCTGACCATCTCAGCAATTAGTGGGTCCAGCTGAGAGCTTTCTCAGGGCATAGAAGGATGTTAACCTTTCCTCTGCCATTTGCTGAGTAGATGCTCCAAGTAGCTTACACCAGCACACTTGGTGCTTTTAAAGCCATCCTTGGTATTCCTGATTGAGAAAGTAGCATAACAATACTAAGTGTTTGCAAATAAACACATCGATAAGGAAGATAAGTTTTTCAGAATAGGAGAAACCTTCTTAATCCATTTTAATATGAAAGCTCACTGTATTACCAAATTTTTGTTCATTTACTCTGCATGTGTTAGAATTTTTACTGACAAATTCAGTACTTCCTACAGTAACCCCTCTCTCAGAAAGGGAAGTGCAAACAGAAGCAGAGCCATATCTCTGACACTGAAGTTACTCAGAGGCAGTTGTTTAGCAATCTGGTGCATCAGCATGAATTTGGCCTGCATTCTTGCTCATGGAGAGCTGTATAATATGTAAAGCCCACCACAAATAGAGAATCTAATATCTCAATAAGTTAAGAAAACAATCTCAAAATTAAGTCTGCAATTGGATGCACATGTGCAGGCCCCCTATGTTTCTTTGCTAAGGGTCCTGGCAAAGGAGGTGGTTATCAGGATGTGTTCAAAATAATCTAGAGGAAAAAAGCATAGCTTTGCACCATGTCATTGAGACTAGAATTGTTTTGGTGTATTTACAGATAAACCAATTATAGAAAATCCATAGGTATTTGGATAGGTACTGAATCAAAACAAAAATAAAATATACCCTGTTTTCCCCTCTATAAATTGACTGTAGTATAATTTCTATAGACTTTTTATAAATTTACTCTACAAGGTAAAGTTGGAAGATAATTTTTAATGGATGTAAAACAGTGAATGTGTAGGAGAGCAGCTAAGTCTCATGAGAACCTTTCTGATAAATGGACTTGCTTTAATTATATAGATGAGAACTCAGCAAATGGTATTTCATATCTAGCCTTTGCCGAAAAAATGCAGTGCACAGTCCTAGGTAATAGAATTATAGTACTGAAGGAAAAATATTCATCCTTCCAGTCCAAGTCTGCTTAATCTGATTTTTAAATGTGTGACTGAAAAAATACTGATCCTTGATAACTGGTGAAACTAGAAAAGAGTAAGAAACCCCAGCTTTTAAACCACAGGTCTCCAAATAATGTACCAGATCTCCATTGTAGCTATCCAGCGGGGGGTACGCTGGATCTCTACTCCAAACAGGAGAGAGGACCCGAGGTAGAGAGCAAACACAATTTATTTAAAATCGCCCAGAAGCAGGGACAGAACCGTGATGCCTGAGTTTCAAGCCTGTGCTCCTTTGACTACTGATATTAGTAATGCTTACATCAATGCAGTCTGCTGTTGTGCCAGGTAACACCCACTCTAGTACCAGGACAGGCAATTCACACGATCTAGAAAGAGCAAGCAGATTAATTTATGACATCAATATATATAACAGAGAGAGTAAATAAAGTAGCTGTAAAATAAGTAGGAAGCCAACACTTTCCACATTGGTCTTAAGTGTCTTGCTTTATAGCTGGTGTTTAATTCAGTGTTATGAAATTTAAAGTACAATACTTTTAAGCCATAGATATTTGTCAGAGTGAATCTTTAATTGACCCTTGATGGATGATATCGACAGATAGTTGGTATTTCAGGATAGTCTGTACACTTCCAGGCTGTACAAGGGAAAAAAAAAAAGTAAAAAAAAAAGTAAGTAATTATGATCACCAAAGACACAAAGCTCCTTTTGCCTTCATCTATATTCTATGAGCGTTCCCCTTTCACCCTTCACCTTCCACATTATTAACCGTGTTTTTAACAATGGAATAAAAAGTAACACAGAAGCCACTCATCTACGGCAGACTGGAGATGTCAGGTTGAAATCACAGGTTGCAGCATGAAAATATAAGACAACTCATGGCCGAACTCATGGCCTTTACAATTTCTTGGTCTTATCTGTGAATGAAGTGTGGATACCTATGGGAAACATTCATTCTCCAAATGGCTTTAGGTAGCATAACTCTAAATACAGAAGCAAACCCCTTCTCTCTTAGAAATTTGGTAGTTGCATTCAAATTATAATTGCCAAGTGATATTTGTGTTCAAAACAACACATTAATCATAAAAGACATGACCTTTAGAAAGATAACATTCTTGCTCTTTTTTTGTTTGTTTGTTTCTTTTTACCTTGGGACAAGATACTGCATAAGTTAAGGCAGGTCACACAATACAAATTGAAGAAAGGATAAAGTAATTTAAATCATGCCAGCTATAATTCTATGCAAGAAAAAATATAGTTATATGAAATTGTTTCTGCAAGGTTCGGCAGAGCATTGTTTGGTGATGTCTGCCCAGCTAGAACTTCATTGGGCTACTGTTGTAAAAAAAAATGAAAAATATTGTTATAAATACATTAGTAACAAAAGGAGGGCTAAGGAGAATCTCCATCCTTTATTGGATGCAGGCAGAAACATAATGACAAAGCATGAGGAAAAGGCTGAGGTACTTAATGCCTTCCTTGCCTCAGTCCTTAGTAGTAAGACCAGTTGTTCTCTGGGAACCAGCCCCCTGACCTGGAAGACAGGGACAGGGAACAGAATGAAGCTCCATAATCCAAGGGGAAATAGTCAGGGACCTGCTACACCACCAAGACACACAAGTCTATGGGGCCAGATGGGATCCACCCAGGGGTGCTGAGGGAGCTGGCAGAATGCTCACCGATCTGTGTAGTGGATAGAGGGAATAGGTGGTGGATCTGTTTGCCTGTGCCTCAGTAAAGCCTTTGAGACCGTCTCCCACAGCATCTCCTGGAGAAACCGGCTGCCCATGGCTGGGACGGGTGTGCTCTGCGCTGGGCTAAAAGCCGGCTGGCGGCCGAGCCCCAGGAGCGGTGGGGGATGGAGTCACACCCCGCTGGCGGGGGGCACACGGGGTGTCCCCAGGGCTCAGCGCTGGGGCCGGCCATGGTTCATGTCGCCATGGACCATCGGGGCGAGGGACCGAGCGCTGCCCCAGCCAGTGTGCGGGTGGCACCAGCTGGGGGTGTCGATGTGCTGGGGGGCGGGGGGCTCCGCAGGGGGGGCTGGGCAGGCCGGGCCGAGGGGCCGAGGCCGCTCGTACGAGGTTCCCCAGGGCTCAGCGCCGGGCCCCGCGCCGGGGTCACCCCAGCCCCGGGCAGCTGCGGGCCTGGGGCAGAGCGGCTGGGAAGGGCCCGGCGGGGAAGGGCCTGGGGGGGCTGGCTGGCGGCCGGCTGGGCAGGAGCCCCCCGCGTGCCCAGGTGGCACCAGGGGAGGGTTAGATTGGGTGTGAGGGGACATGTCTTCACCGAAAGGGTGGTCAGGCACTGGAACGGGCTGCCCGGGGAGGTGGTGGAGTCACCGTCCCTGGAGGTGTTTAAAAAATGTGTAGATGTGGCGCTTGGGGACATGGTTTATTGATGGACCTGGCAGCACTGGGTTAAGAGTTGGACCTGATGATCTTTAAGGTCCTTTCCAACCTAAATGATTCTATGATTCCGTGATTCTAATGACTATAAAACATTTTCATGCACTGATTTCACATCTAACCAGGATCATCATTCTAATAAAAAAGAATGGTATCAGAAGGTGGGCACAAACTCCAGCTGAGGTCAGAATACCCAAGATGGAAAAAAAAATGTATAAAAATAAAGAGTAACTTCTGATCCAGATTCTTTTTTTCAGTGTTGTTTGAAGTATTTTACCAGGAAAAGAGAAGCAGCTTAAGCCAGAAAGACTTCATTGTTCTGTTATATCTACAAAAAGTTTTTCCTGATTTATTCCCTTTGAAAATCTGGATTGTAGAGGTCATTTCAATGGAAGTCATAATGAAAATGGCTGAAGAAAACAGGCATTCTCTTACACTTGTGCACATACATGAACGTATCCATAAATCATTAAAACTTGTGAGGGAAGGGATCAGAAAGGGAAAGATGAAAGTTTGTCCTTATCAATTGTCCAAGCTTTGTGATATGAAGGAGCTTGCATTGGTACTCTGGGTTTGCAAATCCCATCCCCCTTCATATAATTATATGATCTGTCGGAAATGAAATTGCATGTCATGAAATACTGCACAACCCCATAAATAATTAGTGTTTCCATTTTCCAAAGCAAATTGATAAAACTGGTATTGGCTTAGTTCTTTCAGTCCAAGAAGCTCTGTCAGACTTGCGATGCTAATTCAAACTTCCACATTTGGAATGATAAAAATAGAGATTTCCAAACTGAATCCCCTTGCCAGCATGAAGGACAGGTTAGATTTAATGGAGTTACAGGAGGTTCAGAGTCAATACAAACGCCTATTAGAACACAACAAATATTATGAGGATTTTTAAAATTTTTATTTTAGAATCTATTCAAACTAGCTATTCTTCTAATTCACTGAAAGACACCCTCTGGTTTTGTCAAATATGGGATGGGACTTTCTGACCATATAGTTTACCATTCCTGAGTCAGGTGTCATTTGCACCAAAAGCATTCTGCTTCTTTGTGATACCAATACACCCTTCCAGAGAAACCCCAGCTAAGCCCAAACCTCAGTGACCAACTGAGTCTGAAAGCAGATCTGAAAGCAATTGAAAACTATAATTCTATTGCATATATCCATCAGTGCATCTCAGTCCCACATCAACCTAGCTTAAGGTCATACATTTCTGAAAAGTAATGTGACTTCACCTCACATGAATCAAAAATAAAAGTAAACCTAAGCAGATGGAGCTATGGATTTAGGCAGCATTCAGCAAATATTACTTTACAATACATGCAGGAATCTTAAGTGACTCTTGATCCTTAAGGCTTGAGATCCTGGCAAGACTGCTAATGGAGTCAGCCGAGCAAGACTGGCTGCTTGCTAAAAACATGACAGTTTAAAAACAAGGCAATTTTAAATTTTGGCCCAACATTTGTTTCTGGAGAATGACATATAAATTAGGAATAGAACTGCTCAAAAATCAAAACCATCCTGCAGTGAGTGTCATATTCATTCAGATGGAAGAAATTAGTCTTGGCTTATTTCATTCTTGTTTGCTAGGAAAGCAATTCAGAAATTACCCAGATTAAACCTTTATAAATTTGAGCTGTCTACATTTCTATTAGTATCCCAAATTGTTTTGGGACACAGACTAATGAGAATGATATGACAACTATAATTTGATTTTGATTTTGTACATTGGCAAAATTTGCAGGTGCTTCTAAAGAAGCTTGAGGACAAGTATAATATAGGGTGTGGAGGATTTGGACACCAAGAGACTTGCTGTTTGGTCACAATCACATGTCTAGATTGGAATAAGAGACCCAAAATAGATAGATAAGAGTCCTCAACTGCAGAAAGACTGTGATTATGAAGCAACAAAGTACAGCCTGGAGTGTTTTGTTATGTAAAACTGTCCTGTGGCATCATAAAAAGAAAACCAACTAACCTATCCAAAGTCCACAATAAAATCCAGAGATATGGTCACTTATAACTGTCTAGATAGGGCTGTCTATATAGTAGCAGTAGATAACTACAGTGCATTGCCTTAGCAACACCACCTTCTGCAAAGCAGAGCTGCTCAGGAATTTGCTGAGAAGGTATAAAGTTCATGACCTACGACTTTCCTGTCAGCACAGCATGGATGAATCAGTATTACAGCAGCAAAGTTATTTTCCAGCTAGCAACAGGACGACATATGGCCAGCCTGAAACACGCTGCAATGGCCTGTTGGACTACATGGGTGGGGAAGCAGTGCTGCTCAGCAATGCCAGTGCTAACCTACTCCGTATCCAGGGTGGCATAAGTGTATCTCCCAGGTGGGGACATGACCAGTGCCATAAGTGGCCAAGCATGGGAGGTAGTGGACACTCCAGCTCATCATTTACCAGAGCTCCAGTCCCCATGGCTGGATGGTTGCTGTTGCCATGTAGCAAGAAGGACCTAAAAGGAATAGTGACACTTAAAACCTGATGACGCTTTCAAGGAATCAACATTTTATGAGTCAGTCAGGCCCCAAGACAGAGCTGCATCTGAACTCCTTGGCCAAAAGCAGCCCAAGTTTTTAGATTTTCTAGCTTTTCATGGGTTAAACTCATGACAGAAATCTCTGAGGGACTCTTCTTTTTTTGGAGCAGCTTTTACTGCCTATTAGCTTAGACTAGGGGTCCTCAAACTTTTTAACCAGGGGGCCGGCGCGCGGATGCCGTGGCAGGCAGCCATCTGCGGCTGCTGGGTTTCCCCCTCCCCAACCTCCGGCAGGGGGTTCTGTAAATACCGGGGGCTGGATTGAGGACCCTGGGGGGCCGTATCTGGCCCATGGGCTGTAGTTTGAGGACCCCTGGCTTAGACCATTCGCTTCATTTTGGAACTAACTGGAGGCAATGTTCAAAAGTAATGTTCAAAGACACTAACAAAACTTACGCAAAAAATCTTCATAAGCTCAATCACAAAACCTCTCCAGCTTCATCAGTAATATTTACAAGACTCCACAAAAGAGATTTACTCGTGCTCCTCATAAGCTTCTGTAATAAATTTTTAACATCTATTAGTCATTTATTAACTCCTAAATTACCATTTGCAAATGGTCCCCTACTAGAAATTGTTATCTAAATCTTAATTAATGATTTTATTTCTGGCCTTTTGTGAGTTACTTGAATGAGTCCAGAAAGAAACAACCCATTAAGTGATGTTTTTCTTAAAATAAACGGAGTGAAATATATCGCATACATCTGCTAAAGTAACTGAAGCTGTGCCTGACCTCCTATTCCTAGCAGTGTTGCAACAGACTGCCACATTATCTCTGGACAGCGAAGTAGGACTTTGTGTCGTGACAGCCTTTACATGAAAGCTTACCTGATTTAATCTTTCCTGTAGTTGCTAATTATTCCCCTTGGTCCAACTGTAAAATTAATGTGAGCATGTGCACAGGCTATAAAGTAGGCTCTTGGTTGGCTTTGACATCCTGGGAAGTTGCAGAACTCTGTCTGCGATCTACTACTCCCAAGGGCTTGTTGGTTTTCTCAGTGTCCAGCCACCGTGCCACGCGAATGATGAGACAGTTTAGATGGAGTCAGGAAAAGAAATGTCTTCAAAAATTACTCCTGATGCAGGGGAGCTCTATTTGGGTATAACAGAGGATGCAGGATATCTCAGGTCCAGCATATAACACCAGATTATTTTCATCAATTACTAGCACTCCTCTCAGCATGCCATTGCAGCCAGCCTGAAAATGAACACAGAAGACAGCAGATTTACAAAGAATTGCTTTTAAATAGTCCCTGAGAAGATGCTGGTGCCACTGGTCATATCATCATATGCCTACTGTGCACAATGTGGGGGAAGGTGCCATTTAACATCTCCCATATTTGTGCATGAGGCACCATAGGAATCATGGAAAGATTTGATACCCACTTTTAATAGTCAGCCTCTACTCAGGAGCAGGAACTTCAGCTCATTTGGCGGCTAGGTCCAGCTAACCGTTCCTCCCCAGCACAGCATGCCATCAGCTCACCTTTTCCAGTCCAACTTGGAAGTGCCGGCACAACTGGTTGACTTCAGGCAGTCCATATGCTGGGGCTCTTCCAGAAAGGAATCTGAAGGCACAGTTTTAGGCTGTGATGTTCAATTTGAACTAAGGTGTCTTCGGTAGGACATTCCTTCTAATACACTTGGCCACAAACGGAAAAACAAACAAAAATTTTAAAGCATTTTAAGCTTGTGCGGCGAAGAAAACATGAGATTTTACCACGTAAATTTGCTCAGATGTTTAAATGTAAACACACGTTCACCTATGTTTTCATGAATGCAGTTTTCAATATGCTGGATCAGTTTCTGAGTTGGTGCACATGAGTATAGTCCCAACCTTTCAATGCAAAGATTGTCCATATAGATACTTCAGTGGAACAGTACCAGTTTATGCCAGCTGAGATTTGTTGCCTGGATTAGGCTCAAATTTATCTCAAAACTCAAAGTGAAATTTATTAAATGTGGCTGAACATGTCTTCATTTTAAGTTGCAGGTAAATTCTTCACATTTCAATGCAAATATATGATCCAGCTCAGGTTCATTTGAAATGTATGCACACAGAGTTTTTCTTTCAAATACTCAAACCAGATATATTTTCAGCTTCAAGTTCCATTGTAAACTTATCACACAGCTCAAATTCAAATCAATTTGCAAATTCATATAACATTAACCTGTAATTTCATCAAACTCCAGAAATTGTGCCTAGTTCTATCACTTAGTTCTTTGGATTTTATTTCTTAAAATATATAAAAAGTCAACCCTCAGATTAGCATTTAACACAACACTCTCAAGTATGGTAATTGTGATTAAGACCCTCATTCCTCATTTGGAAATAATTAGAGCACTCTTAGAAAAAACACTGTATGAAGAAAAGAAATCAAAGATTTATGTTTCATCACTATGCTTTTAGATTCTCTATGAATAAGTGCTTTGTGGCAAATGTTTGAAAGGAAGTGAGAAGTGGTCTGATACATATATCAGGTTAAAGACTATATTTTGTTTTGTTGGACTGTGAATTACATTTCCAGTATATAAATTTATGGCATAGAAGTAAGTGAAAGAGCATTTTTACACAGTGCTGCTAAACTTTATAGAGGTGTGAAGACAAGGTCTATCAGTTTCTAGTCTGATTCTCTATATATGACAGATTATTGTAACAAATCAGTAAGAATGAGAAACATGAAACAATACAGTCCTGCATTATTAAGCGTAGGTACTTTTAACAAATTCTTGAGTCTTAAAGAGCAGGCAGTATCATGCTATGAAGCTTGAAAGGTCAACAAGTTACTGGACTCAAAGAAGAAAGAAACAGTATTGCTGAGAAAAGAATACTGATTTGGACATTCAGAGAAATGGAAAAAATAAAAAAAGACTAAAATCGATAAAAAAATACAAGCACGCATGCCTATCAGACAAGGAAGTCATGCTACTGGTTTTCCCTCTAACAGACTATTTGAAGTTTGAAACTCTAGATATTCTTTTTATTTTTCTTTTATATGACAGATGGAAATGGCAAAAATGTAAAGTTTCCTCTCTACTGGAAACCGAATGGAGATTTTTATGATTTTTATCATTAATAACAGGGTATGACATTCTGGTCAAGTAGCAAAAAAAGACACAGTCATTTGTTCAAAAAAGTCATGTAGCGAATTCTATCAATATGCTATTATTAATACACAGAGTCAGACACAAGTTTAAATGTTCCACACTGAACACTCAAATGAATATTAATATGAGAAATTGTCATTCAGCAATAGAGGTAAAAATAAACTGCCGATGCAATGTACGTGCAATAAAGCTGCATGTAGAAGCTGATCCCTTAGAAAATACCAGCTGTTACAGAACGGTGTGGCACATCTCTTTGGAAAAGGGGTTCTGTGAGACTGCCTTCCCTTGGGAAGCACCATCACCTCAGCACCTGCCGAGGTCCTTAGTTTCAGCTCATTCAGTGGCACGGTGCTTAGCAATTTAAAACCCTTCAGCAGCTCCAAGGCAGAGCATGTAATCACTAACTGAACCTACCAGGGACAGGTATTACAGGTAATAATGCATTTCTTCACCAGATATTCATCTACATGGGAGTCAGAGCTTTCCTGGGGACATTTCAGGATGGAGGATGAAATTTAAAAGAAATCCAAAACTTCATTACAAACTTTATCACCTTTAAAGCTCAGGAAAATGGGATTTTTGCCTTACTTCTCTAATAGAATATAAGTTTAAACAAACAAGAAACCCTGGAATATACTAAAACAAAGCTTACCCCATTTACCTGTGTGCAGAAAAGACAAGTGAACAAACCAGAAATAGCAGATACTAGTGTTGACTGTACCAGGCATTTTCAGGAAGACGTACTGTGGTGTTGAGTGCGGTACTTACATGCCTATGTAGGTTACACTGAACTAAAATAGAATTGCACGCATAAGGAGGAGAATTCATACCCTGAGAAAGGTGACACAGAAACGTCTGCCTGTGATTTACTGATTTGTAATGTCAAGTAAGGTCAGCTAAGCAGCAGTTATAGTAATTATGCCTTTCTTTCAGGAATACACAAAGAAATTTCTGGGTACCAGAGAGGAAGCATAATTTTTTGGGTTCACAGAAATTGCAAATGAATGTGGCCAGTACAGAACCAAAAATGCCTCTCCAAACATTTCTTCAGCTATACAGATCTCCTGAATATGTATGCATTGGGAACAGAGCCAGTACTGCCCTCTGCCTAACTTGCATGTTTGATTAACCCAGAAGATTTTGCAAATATATCCCATCGTTATTTCTCTTTGTCTGTCTTAGCAACTGCCTTTTAAAAAAATACAAGGGGGGAAAAAAAGCCCAAAACCTCAAAGAGGAAACACTGTGCCTATGCCTTCCAAAGCCTATGCCCCTACTGCATAATAATAAAGACCAGATTTCCTTTTAATATGTGAGCTTTAGCTGGCTATAGAATAGAAGCATTTAGGTTGGAAAAGACCTTTGGGATGATCAAGACCAACCATTAACACAGCACTGCCAAGTCCATCACTAAGCCATGTCCCTAAGTGCCACATCTACGTGCTTTTTAAATACCTCCAGGGATGGTGATTCCACCACCTCCCTGGGCAGCCTGTTCCAGTGCTTCACCACCCTTCCAATGAAGACATTTTTCCTAAGATCCAATCTAACCCTCCCCTGACTCAACTGGAGTCTCTTTCTCCTTGTCTGGTTGCTTGTTCCCTGGGAGCAGAGCCCGACCCCCCCCTGCCTACAGCCCCTGTCAGGCAGCTGCAGGGAGCGATAAGGGCCCCCCCGAGCCCCCTCCTCTCCAGACTGAGCCCCGCCAGCTGCCCCCCATCCCACGGGTGCCCCAGCCCCTTCCCCAGCCCCTGCCCAGCTCTGGACACGCTCCAGCCCCTCAGCATCCCTCTGGCCGTGCAGGGCCACATCTGGACACAGCGTTCCAGGTGTGACTATCTTACTAGTTGACCACCAGGAATGCCACACAGGGTATCTGAAGGCTGGTTGTGGTGGAGCTCTGTCCATTTGGAAGATGGGCATGAAGCCAAGAAAGTTGTGCTGCAGCCACACCAAAAGCCTTTCTATTTCATAGTTCTGCTGCCTTTTTATTGACTTGCTATGAGTCAAAAGAGCATAATGGGAGTATGGTGTGAGGTTCAACAGCAGTTCACATGTAGCAGCAATGATCTACATGCACCATGACACTTAACTCATCCCTTTAGTGCTGCTGTTAGCTTTCAAAAGGAGCAGTGAAACACCCCTAGTTCCAAATACTGAAAAGCAGCATAAACCCAGTGTGCCATGAGAAACAAAGCACCCTCAAGGGGATCAGCAGATCTAAACGAGATTTTAATGTTAATAAGTACTGACTGACCTTTTCCATTAACTAGCTCACATGGCAGAAAATAGAACATCCATGGTACTCTAGCAATAGGTTAAGTGGATAAACTCATCCTCTAGAAAGAATTAACTATCCCCATTTAAAAATGCAACTGGTTTCCAGAAAGACAATGTCCAATCATGTTTCTGAGGTCTGTATCAGCCCAGATCTGAAAAATACCACTGCAAAAACATTATACTTCTATGGAATTAAAAAAACCACCCAACAGACTGGAGTAGAACTGGATGGAATTACCACCCGGCTGAGACTGTAGCCTGTGGCTGAGAGGTTGTTTCCATCAAAAATATTTAGAGCTCTAGTAAGTGGTTCTGACAGTCGTCTGGGACTCTGGAGACTGGGGTTCAGTCTCCTGCTTTGTAGCACGTAACCAGTGAAGTCTGACGAGGTGAGTTCATCCATCTGTGCCTACACTTCCAACCTGTAAAATGGGAGCATTGTTCCTTCCTTCTCAGGATGAAATAAAGGTAAATACATTAGGCAATCTATTCCATATGCAGTAGGACAAATAAAGCCTCTGTGTGTATATATTTTCCCCTTTCCCTCACCTGCTACAGGAAATCCAGATTTTTCATGCATCTCCATGACATCTGTGCTAGACAAAACCCAGCATGTGTAATACCTAGTTCAAATAACAGTTGGTCAGCCTGTACCCCCTTCCTGACTGGCATACCAGCTGCTCTCCAGTAGCATGTACAGCAGCTCAAGTCTGCCAACTTGACCCTTAGTAAACAATGATTTACGGTTTTTTTTCCTCTATCCAGCTTCCATTTTTTCCCAAAACCACAGAGAACATAACTATATCTACAACTTCTGCCCTCTTCCAACTGTCTCATGAGTTCAAAAGCTCCTGGGAAATGATCATGTACAGTTCACTTAAAAAAAACAAACAAAAAAACAGCTTAAAGATGAATGGGAACTGCTTTAGGAGGGTGTAATGACATTAAAAGAAGAGATACATCTTTTAACTGTGAGGATTTGTCATCTTACGCAATGGCAGGAGGATTTCTAAGGTACGTTCCTCAAACTGATCAAGTTGTCATCTAAATAATTGCAGTCTGCACTGTTTTTACTATTAAGCTATGGAAGTAGCACGTACTTTAAATTCTAAGCCAGAAATTGTATTCCAATCATGTTACAGTGGTTTACCTCATGCAAGATAAAGAAAACAAAAAGCCTAGGAAACAGAAAAGACACAGCAACATGATGACTGGTTTTATGGTATTTAACTGCCATAGATCAATCTTACCTTTTGCAACACAAGCATCACTCTACTGGAGCCAAACCACAGATTAACGTTTCTTCTGATTTATTAGTTTCCAGTGTAGTTGCAAACTAAACAGTCTCTGATGTCCTCATTGTCTAACCCATTCTTGCAAAAATGAAAAGCTGGATCCTGTTTTTTTCAGGTATAGGGGTCTGAAACATCAGGCCTAAACATAGGTAGTACTAAGGCTTGAATATGCATGTTCAACTCTGCATTCAACCCCTGAGAATTCAGATTTATCATAGAATCATTTCAGTCAGAGAAGACCTTCAATATCACAGAGTTCAAGTGTAAACCTAACACTGCCAAGTCCACCTCTAAACCATGTCCTGAAGTGCCACATCTACACATGGCTTTAATAAGTTTAAGATTCAATAGGCTAATATCAGGAAGTTTTTAGTTGATCAAAGTACAGGATTGCCACCCTGATGTTATTATCCCCTGAAGCTCAAAATATTATTACCTCAAATATATTACCTCAAAATATTGTCACTTAAATCACCATCATCAGAATTAATCTACACCTGCTGAATCTGCAGAGTGGGCAGGTAAGTTACAAACAGATAAGAAAACAGGGATCCAAAAGGAGAATGAAAGAGAAGGCTGCACTGTTTATGAGGCATATGCTTTGAAATGGTAGAGCATTATCTGTAACAAGCATCAGTATGTGTACTGATCGTTCTGGCCTGAGCTCACAGTGGAAGAAAAAAGTTTCTCAGGTGGAGTATTTCTCTCATGAACTTAGTGTGATGTGTCCCATTCGGCTGCACACTTTGAGATTTTGTCTTTTTTGTGGCCATAAGGGAGGCCAGATCTACAATCTGCAAGGAATCTAAGGATCTCATGAACTTACACAGTTTGGAAATGCACGAGACCTTTTCTTCTCTTCTAAAAAAATGCAATTCCAGCCAGTTTACTTGTGACAGTGTGGACATTGGCACCTCAGGTTGAAGCTCTGGAAAACTCACCAAGACAGACAGAGGACATGTGGGTCATACTGGAAGGATTTCCTTTTTAATGACTTGTGGGCATGGGAGACCATCCCCAGAGCACTGGGAAAGAAAGCACTTGGATCCTGCATGAAGACTTGCACTGGGAATTCAATTCAAGCATGTGCTCTTAAAGAAGCAATAGTTTTCCTAGTATTGCCATTCTGAATCTTTTTCAGTACACTGCAAGACAAAAAAAAATATATCTGAAAATGGGTTTAATTGCATTACATAAAATACATGCATGATTACTTAATTCATTTAAATACATCTGTTAACTCTCTTGTTCTTACCATTTATGAGATCCTGAAAGACACAAAAAAGACTGTAATACACTGAAATAAAGTTCAGCATATCTTTATTATATCACTCTGCCTTTGCACTGCTCTTTCATCCAAAACACCCCTTCAGGATATTCTTTACTGATGTTTATCTGCCACCTAGCCAATACTAAAAAGTCTACCTGTATGTAATGTGATCATCTTCTGACCATTGCTTAGCTTCTAGTAGTAACCTAAAGTGAATATAGGAGTTCACCATTTTCAACACAAAGCCAGGCTCCCGGATAGCACTGAGGAACTGCTTTAGGTAAAAGTGGGTGTAGAACCCTATACCTGAGAGCATACAGACACTCTAAACACTGTGGCTGGTAGAACGGAGTATTTCATGGCTGGAAACACTTTGCTTTTTCACAGAAACACAGAATGGCTGAGGTCGCCAGCGACCTGTGGAAATCATCTAGGCCAGCCTCCTCCACTCAAAGCAACATCTCCAACAGCAGGTTGCTCAGGACAGTGTCCACTCAGGTTTTGTGTGTCCCTGAGGACGGAGACTCTACAACCTCTCTGGGCAACTTGTTCTAGTGTTTGATCATACTTACACCAGAAAGTTTTTTGTGAAGTTTAAACAGAGTTTCCTGCAGTTGAGCATCTGTATCCTGAGATCAGAATCATGTCACTGTGAAAGTTGTACTTTTATGTCCTAGAAAGTCTTCTTTTAAGGATGTTGTGATTACATAAGCCTGTTAGGACACAGGCAGCATTTGCAATGTAATGATACAAGACAACTGACATCTTGGGATCACTAGCATTAGAGTAGCAGTATTTTGAGATATATTTCGTTTCATGTTTTTAGTGGGTTATCACAGGATCCACAGAAGATGAGCTGATTTGCTTTGTGGTATGTAGCAGTCCTCAGTGTAAGGAGGCAACTTTTTTTTCAAGGGATAAAAAGAAACTGCTGGCAGAAGCAAACTAGGTTTGATTATTGTCTAAATTTGTCTAGTACATAACAAAAGCCACAAGGCCTTCAAACAGCATGTAACTGTTCTTGTGCAGCTCTGCAAACAGTCACGCAAAAGTCAGAAACAGCATGATTTAAATCCACTAGAAAACAATGACTTCATTTTAAAAAGATGCTTCACTTTGAGTTCTTCACTTTATATTTTAAATCAATTGTACTCCATGCTGAAAAATATATCAGGAATCAACTGCTCTTTGAGAAACAGCAATGAATTTCTCAAGGGTAAGGAAAGGCAAATCATTGACTTTAATGAGACCTTGGATCTGATTGTGAAGTTAGTTGGAAAAAAAAGTCTTAGAAAAAAGAATATTGGACCAGTCCTGCCAAACAATTACGCAGGTGCTTCACCTTATTCATATCAAGTCCATGGATGACAACCTTTTTCCTGACCTCACTATACAGAAGTGTTTACAGACTATCTCAGCACCTCCAGACTGCCATAATGCAACACAATAGTACATCTGCACACTCATAAGAAAGAACTGACTGCTTTTTGTCATCCTTGCATGACACTACTTCATTTCATAGAATCATAGAATCATTTAGGTTAGAAAAAGACCTTTGAAATTATTAAGTCCAACCATTAACCCAGCACAACCAAGCCCACACTAAACCATGTCCCTGAGTGCCACATCTACACAGCTTTTAAACACCACCAGGGATGGTGACTCCACCACCTCCCCGGGCAGCCCATTCCAGTGCCTGACCACCCTTTCGGTGAAGCCATGTCCCCTCACACCCAATCTAACCCTCCCCTGGTGCCACCTGAGGCCGTTCCCTCCTGTCCTGTCCCTTGTTCCCTGGGAGCAGAGCCCGACCCCCCCTGCCTACAGCCCCTGTCAGGCAGCTGCAGGGAGCGATAGGGTCCTCACTGAGCCCCCTCCTCTCCAGGCTGAACCCCCCAGCTCCCTCTGACACTCCTCATAAGGCTTGTGCTACAGCCCCTTCCCCAACCCCACCACCCTAAATTTAAATGTAATTATAAATATCAATAATAATTATTATTTTATGATAGTTATAATATCAGTTTAATAATGTATATAATTTAACTGTATACTTCTTATATTTTTCATCCTAGAACACCACAATCAAGAATCTAAAATAACCAGTGCCAAGGCAAGTGTGCCTTCAGCAATATGTACTTTCCCACAAAACGAGAGGATAAGCACCTGGGTATTAGAAATACAAGAATGTCACCGCTTTGAAATGGCTTGGGAGGAGGCCAGATATCATGTAATTATTTAAACCTCTGTGGCCTATTCAGACTGTCTGTTGATCTTGAAAACCTGTACTTTTTCAGCTGTTGTCCATCTGAGGCATTAAACTCTGAAACATCTTTTTATCTGCTTGGAAAACACATAGCACCATGAACTTTACCGAAATTTAAGTAATTTATCATTGCCATGTCACCATCAACAATTTTATCTAGAAGCAATAATTATTTTTCTTTGCTTAACGTTTCTTTCATTTCTCCTTCTTTTCGCTGAGACACTCGGAATTTTTTAAGCCACATCACCTCATTCATTCTCCTCTGTGTGTATTCCCCTCCTTCTTTCTGTTATATACACAAGCAAGATAGTTGCATTTTTCTTTTTTAAATTTTTGTAAATAATTTCATAAATGTGATTTTTCCCATATTTGTTTACAGTTCCTCAACTCCTTCCGTTTTGGTGTTTATATCTTTCTGATAATGCAATATCCTAAAAAAATTGCAATTTTCCAGACACTGCCATACTGGAGCCAAGTCAACATAAATGATTAATGCCTATTCCATTATATATGCATCAACAGTACTACTCAGAGTCTTTCTGGCCTTTTTCAACTTTCAATCCATCCTCCCTTATCTATAACTCTCCATCTGCACAACTGGTTTGCAGGTTTCTTCAGTGTGATTGTTGATTATTTGGATTATTTTTCCTAAAACTGTTTTGCCACATTTTTTCTGAATCAAAAAATCACTTTTTTGCATCCTAACCTTTCTATCAGCTCTCAAACATGTTTAACCATATCTTCTAAAAATCAACAGCAGCCTTTCTGTAAACTCTGCAGGCGTAGGGTCTGGTGTAATTCCATTTGCACCCTTTCCCCATGCAACCACACATGATCGATAGCACTAGTCAATTGTATGATCACTAATTATATCTAGTGTGGAAACTGCCATGTCAATAATTGTTCTCAAGCACAGTCATCTCCAAACTGTTTCTGATCGCACACTGCTATCAGTAAAACATTTTTGAGTCTACACCCCCTATATATATATTTAATTTATTTTTACATAATATACATGTATTGCTATACTAATATATTGGTTACATTATAAAAACATACACAAAACAGAAATGAAAAGCGAATGGCATAAAGATGAAATAAGCACTATTTAAAAAAATATGTTATTAACGTTACAATAAATACTTTCTTCCCACACCCCAATGGATGGTCGTGTGCGCACTCCACTCTGGAGACCATTGCTCTAGCCCTTGTCCAGGATACATTTCCATGTATCTCTCCTGAGAAATGAGAAAACTATGCTCAAAATCTCTTCCATTTAAACAATAATCAGAGTTTGTGACAAATTGAGGGAAAAAAGACCATCCCTCAGTGTAGCCTCATGTACCTAGTAATGCTGCAGGGCTGCTATTTCTTTTTCAATCTTTACATTCGTCCTCTTCTACAGTTGAAAAAAAGTCTTTCTTTATATTGCCTCATGTTGACTTGAATGAATTGGGATGCAAAACTTGACATTTTTCTTGTTCTTCTCAGCACATGATAACCTTGATTATTTATAAATGAGGAAAGGATGGTTTAGGTGAAGATGAATCATCACTGCTAATAGAAGAAATGAGGTGCTGTGTTCAGGAAATTTCTCTTACAATCCTGTTTCCTTCCAATAAACTCACAATAATTCAAACTCCAACATATGAGACACTTTGGTATATTTCATTTTTTTATAGCAGCTTCCATTTTAGAGAGGCTCTTTTTTTAAAAGACGAGCTCTATTTATTTATTTTTTTAATCTGACATAGGTTGGGACTGTTAAAGGATGATAACAAAATAACCTCTCTGCAGTAAACACAATCAATGCTGTATCTAAAAATATTATGAACTACTGTGCACTAATTCCAGACTTTCCATCAGCTTAACATTAACATTTTTGGATTATAGACTGTGTTTTATTTTCAGAGTCAATGTTAATTTTGAAAGAAATGCAGTTCATGGATCACCACTGATATCAAACCAGAACTTGGATCTAAGTCACTGATGCTTTTTACTTCATCTCTAACACTCCTAGCCCATGGCATTTTGTAGGAAATACACATTATAGCTGCCATACACAGTTGGCTTCCAGAAAGAGGACAGCTTCCCCGTTTAGTGTATTTACTGGATAACATTGTACATTTATATCCCATTTTGGTTTAACTGTTAATTTCTGTTTGTTACAATTAATGTACAGCTAAATTCAAAAAGGTCTAACTTCTGTAGAGGGGGAAAAAACCAAACAACAACCCAAACCACAAACCACCACCACCAAACCAAAAAAGGTAACCCGTGAACTCAAACAACACACAAACACAGCCCAAATCATAAAATAAAGAAAACCAACAATGCTTTCATTAAACCAGTATTAAAAGTATTTTGTGGCTCGTTTCCTTATAAAGAAAATACCTGTCAGGCATCCATACATTTTTCCATGTTTTTCAGTGCTAAAAGGAGACACAAAATATGTTTTGTTCTCCTGTTCTTCATGAATTTTTTTTCTCTTTTGATAGATCAAAGCTTTCCTGATATTGTTTGTCTTTCTCAGTTTGGCCGCCATTGCAAATGCCCTTCTGTGCTCCTGATAGGCTTCAACTCATTTCTCTGGGTTAGATAAATATTGCTCTTGAAGCTGTCTCATAAAGCTGTACACTTTTTTTGTGTGTCTCCCTGTACATACCATTTATTGCTTATCGGGCCTATCATACTAAGGAACTCATTCCTGTGGGGTCACTCCAGGATATAAATCTAGAGAAGACCACAAAATTACATTTGGGGCTATTGTCTGTACAGGCAGGTCTACCTCTAGGACAGGAGCCATTTTTTAAAGAATAGAGGAGTGATTCAGCTCAAGGACTGACTGACATAAACAGGGATAACGATGGCCCCCGTAACGCTAAAGTGGTGAAGCTGGTAAACTCACTGACTTTGAACTATTTGTTGAGATGCTTACCCTCAAATAAAACCAGCATGGAACCACGCAGCTAAAATTCAATTACTTTTCAATTTAGGCAAGCTTCACATCTATTTTTTAAGTGGGTGAGGTAAAGTGTAATGTCCCTAATCGGTGCTGGTAGTGGTGGTGAACAAACCTTGAGTTTGAACATCAATGGAAATACGCTAACACAGACAAACCCCAAAACCTTTATAGGTGTTAATGTCTGCATCAGTACAAGTCCCTTGACCTGGCAGATTCCAGGCTGAATTTGCAGGAACTGTAGTATACAAGCAGACCTGACCTGCTATTTATTGAGAGACTGTAAATACAGAGTGCCATTTTTAGGTAGTCACTTTTCAGAGCAACTTCACCGTCTAAGCAGTAAAAGAAAACAGGGAGAAAAAAACCTCAGTGAAGCTTTGTATCAGATTCTGACAAAAACTGTGGCCTCTTCCATGCCACTGCCACATTGCAGCCAGACTCCTGCTACGTCAACATCATATTCACACATTACAAAAGCTTTGTTCCATTAACAGTGACACCAGCCCAAATAGGGCTTACTGGCCAGCACACCTGAATCCTCACCAAAGGCACTTCCTTGACTGGTCTATGGTAAACATACCATATGATAACATACCAGGGAAAATTCACACCCTATAAAATTCCATGTTGCAGAACAGCTTTGGTTGTTTGGTTTTTTTTTAAACATACTCTGGGTTTTTTGAACCATTAATCCCATTCTAGAGAGTGCAAGATAAGTTCTTTCTGTTATACCTAAGTAGAGAATAATTCTGCTTATGATCACATAAAGGATATTTCATTATACTTGAACATTTCTCTAGTCAAAATGAGTAATAATGTTCAAGAAATGTTTTCTAAGCAAACAAGAGCTTACCGTAGCATAGCTTCTACGTCATACTGAAAAACATATTTTCACCTCAAATTTATTTTAAACTCTTAAAAAGAACTTATTCTAGGACTGTACTTTTAAACTTCAGGCATTCCTCGATGATATGGAGAAATAGTGTGAAATGGGGACGCTTAACACCGACTGTGATTGTATATGTCTACTCAGAAATGTGGGTATGGTGACTAGTCATGGGTGCGGTGTCTGGTCACATAGGCACACAGCTCTGAGGAGACAACTACAGTTTTTGAGGAGACGCCTGCCCCTCTTCCTCTAACAAAGGGGAGACGCCTGCCCTTCTTTCTCTAACAAAAGGGGCTATTTAAAAGAGAATGAGAGAAGATGAGAGACATTCAAATGCTATCTAGAGGGAGGGAGTGCTAAGTCTCCTTGCTGGAGAAGATTGGATGGTCACAAGGACATGAATCACCTTTCCTTGCTGAAGAAGATTAGATGGTCACAAGAACATGAATCACCTACAAACCTGCAAGACCACCACATTCCAGGAAACGGACTGATAAGCTAATTAACATACGAAGCGGGGTTTAGGTAACAAATATGTATAGGCGCTAATTGAATATTCATTTGTTTCATTGTATAAATGTGGGATGGTTCGTCACTTCGGGTATGCACGCTTGTGGAGGAGCGATCCCCCGTGCATCTGAGCGCAATAAACATACCTACTTTATAACTTTCGAGTTATAGAGTCTAATTCCGCACGTCACTCGATAAAGACATTTGCAGCAAGAGGCAATAAACAATTTCCCATGTACACCTGAGAAAGCTCTCAGTTTATTTTAATTTCAGTATATGATTTCATAATTATGAGAGCACTGCATTGATGCCAAAACGGCACCGAGTAACTGCTCAGAGACAAATTTTGTCTTTAAGAAGCAAAGGTATTTATTTCATACAACGTTGGGGAGCTAGCTGATTAGCACCGCACAAACTATCTCCCAAGTTTTCAGTGAAAAGTTAGGTATTTTATAGTTTTCCTGAGAGGTTACACAACATCTTTACATATATACTCATTTGATTTTGACACCTAATCATTCCATTCACAATAGGTGGGATCTAGGTGGAGTAGACCTTTCAGTTTTCTTTGTTTAACGATTTCCTGACTTGATGGTCTCCTTATTTCCTTCAGGTGCCCACCTTATCTTTTCTAATTATTCAGAGTACCTTCCTATCTCAACACAAACAGCCTCACCCAGAGCACTGTACCAAACTCATCCTGACTGATCTTTTTATTTTAAGACCTTGTTTTGTTTCATTATACAATTTAACATGGTATTTCTCAAACATGTTTTACAGAGAATTTAGTTTGCATGCTGGGGAAGATTTGCAAAGATCACGGGTGCACAAAATATCAGATCAGTGGATTATTAAGGGCTGATGTGAAGATCAAAAGCCTTCAGTGATCTTTGGGTCAAGCAACCGTAACAGCCTTTTCCTCACCTTCAAGCAAAAAGATTTGGGGATCTTGATCAGATTTACTCAGATAAAGTGCTATAACAAAACTCAAAAGCACAATTGTTTAATGCCTCCCTCCTGGTTTTAACAATCTTGAAAATAGCCACTGTAGTTTCATGAGTGCGTGCACAGCTAAAGCATTCGGATAACCTAAGACACGCTATTCACACATAAAATGCCTAGGCTGGGTGTATGAAACAAGGGGTTACTGCTTTCCAGAGGAATCAATGGGAATTTTGCCACTGACTTCGGCAGAAGCAGGATTTCATCCAAAGCACGTAATTACATGCCTATCAATGCAGAACCTCATGACTGCTTTTGACTGAGAGAGTTAGGAGCTTTGGCAGCATGCCAGGTGGAACTGCTCTGCTGCCTGGAATGATGTTAGCTGGCTACTCCACTAAGCGTATGTAAAATTGCTCAGTTACGTGCCCTACAAGTAATTCATTTATTGCTAGCTGGAGGCAGGCTTCCCCCGTAACATTTTTTAAGAATGACTCCAATTGAGAATAAAAAGTGTTGATAAAATCACTAATAATTTGTAGCCAATTTCTCAGATAAATCTGCAAACAGAATGTCACTCTTGCTTGAGAACACACCTCATGACACATCAAGCTCTGCAGTAAGGAACACCAAGCTAAAACCGATGATGGAGAAATAGCATTGGCAAATCTACAAACTGTCTACATTCATGCATCAATCACAACTGTGGTATAAATATTCTGAACATGAATCAGTCACCACAATTTCTAGATGATTTGTTTCTTTTTGATGGGCTGAATCATAATTCTGGCATCGAACAGCCCTGAACTTTAGGATATTAAAAATTCACATCAATATTTTTATAATATGAGACACTAATTTTTCTTGAGCTCCAAATCTATGCTTTGGGGCATTAGCTCTATTCTGAACACTTGCCAACGTCTAATTTCCTCTCTTTGTTCCTATGAATGAATATTTAGATTGCCCTAAGGCAGCCCTTGAACCATGGCATGCTGCTTTGTTATCTGTTAGCAAAAGAAAGCCTCTAACTACAGTGGAGGAAAAGGTTTTCAGTCAGGGGCAAAGGAGCTTCTGCCAGTAAAAAATCCTTGCTTATATGGCTTACAATGTAAAAATCACTTCATTTTACATAAGTCACCAATTATTTGTATGACAATGAGCAGGGATGGGTGGAAGCTAGTTCTAAATGTCAATGAAAATTTTGTGTGCAAAAAGCATTATTGAAATAAGTCCACATTCTGAAAGTGGACTTAGCTTGCTACCTACTAATTCTCTCTCCCTTTTTCTGTTGAATGCAGTTTTCAAGGTAAGACTGTCTACCTGCATAAGCTACAGACACTTGGAATGTTTTTATCACTGTACCCAGGAAACCAAAGAAATACATGTTTTACTAAAAATGTAGATATCAATCCGAATAGTTAATCCTTGCCTGAGCGGTGAGTGGGAGTCACGAATTTCTGTGAAACATTTTTTAAGAGTGTATACTCGAACACCGAAAAGCAATTATGCTTTTTGGAAAACAAACAACATGCCATCACAGAATCTGTGGAGCAAAAGAAGAGGTGAAAAGGGAGCCCTCAGATGCCACTAGCAAACCCTCCGGCAGTGCAAATCAGATGAGGGACATGGCTTCCAGTGAAATCATGCTCTATACACTTTCTGCAAATGTGGCTATGCATACTTCATTATTCTTTTTGCTTTTAATTCATTGGCTGTAGGAGCCTATTCACCTCGAGTTTTCTTGACAGGTAAGTAGATACTTATTGCTGTTTTAAAAGTTGTTTCAGCTATTAAAAGCTTTTATCTTATTAATTAACTAAGATCTTTTATTTTATTAAATAACTAAGCTCTCCTATGCGGGTTAAAGGAAAGGGTACAGCTGATGTTATAAGCATCAGCTACAGAAATTTGAAGGGATGATCGCTTCTGCTGCTCAGAAACGTTGGCTGGCCTCTTTCCAGGTAGCTACATTCCAGATACCTTGCTTGGTATTTAAGCTCCAGATATTATCAGCAGGAAGGAGGTGTGAAAAGCTAAAAACCTTAGGCTTTCTCGGAGAGGAAGATTCCAGCCTTCCCATCACGAGGCACAGTGAAACTAGCAGGGACTGTGCTTCATTTTAAAGGCTCACAGAACTCTGACACCAAAGAATCTCCACTATACTCCAAAATATTAACAACGCTTTTTGCACCGGAGATGAACCATTGCTTCATGTTCATGTAAATGTCACTGTTTGCACACAAAAGACTCAGAAATAAAGGAAAATTATGAATGAATAATCCTTAAATTGAGCATGGCTATTCTAGGTTAGATTCCAGATACAACTGAGGAAGACTGTAGTTGTCCTGATGACATAAACTGTATCACCAAAATCCTCAACCTCACCAGATCTCTTAATTCAAAGTAGGAAATGCTTCCTTGCAGCCTCCCAAATTACATTTGAATTTTGTAATTACCTCCAGTTTTAAAAGAAGTGCTTCTTGCTACAGCAAGTATTAAAAGCTGAACCCTAAAAAAAGTATATGGGAGGTAATGTATATTGAAGCATTAAAAGAGGCAGTGGTAGGACTGTTCATTAAATTTGCTCTGCACCTCATGAACCTCTGCAACAAGGAAAGTCCAGTGCTCTCAGGAGATATGTAGGTAGTTAAGCACATCAGAACTACATCTTCTATTTAATGAACATTTACTTCCCTCTAAATGTCACTCTTGGAGGGAGTAACCAGAAAAAAATGTCACAGAAGATAACATCCCTCGTGGACAAGAGGCAATAAAACCATCATTAGGTGCAGGGGGCAAATCATTATTCAGAACATCAGAGAAGCACTTCACGTACTTCTCCTGTGAAACAGTTGTCAAGAATCCCCAAAGTCAGCAACTGTTCAGTGTACAATGGTGGATTATTTTTTTCATTATTTAAAAAAGTTGCTTGCTTGAAAGAAAACAGGAAGAAGAAAAAGATAGGGCAGCCCCAGTTTATGTATTTTAATCTTGGATTTGAGAATTGTTTCAGACCATTTCATTTCTTTGCTTCCATTTCCTTACATTTGCAAAGAGTTAATTACCCCAGAAGGCTTGATTTGGAATTATAATAAAGATTAGACAGATCAATATTCACTAAAAATGTGAAGCACCACCTGAATGCTCAGTAGCATCCCTAATATTAGCCACAGATGAGCTGTACACTATGCTTGGTGGCCCTGGTAAGTTGTTAGAGATGGTATTTACCTTTCTGAAGCCGTTACACTTTGAGTCAGTTTTACCAAGTATTCAGACAGTAGTCAATGAATTGAAAAGTTCTGCACATCTCAGGATGAGAAATGAAACTAGATTTTTGTGTCTGCTTCCAAATCTAGTGGTATCCTAATGGGAGGCTTGTCAGAAAAGCTGATTAGGATAAATGCCCATAAATCATGACTAACCTGGTTGAATTAGCTCTTCCCTGCAGGCTTGTAAAAAGACAGAATTTTATCAGCTTCTCAGAGAGCCAGCCTAGGAGGCATACAATATCAGCATTATAAATCTGTGCTGAAGTGTGAGACAGAATAATGACAGTAGGATAATTATCACCATAAAATTAGAAATGCAACCTCCCCTCTCTCCTCACTGTAAGAGAAATAGTTGACTTTTTCTGTTAACATTTGTCAAAGATTTTAAACTGTACACTTGATAATATACCACTTGGCAAGAATTCAGTGGATGAGCAGATTAAGGTAACTATGTCTTTAAGGGGAAAAAAATGGTTGTGAAATAGTTTTTGCCATTTTGATACAGATATATATTTAATTAATTGCTGTTACTTGCATGTTGTAGGTAAGAATGGGAAAAGGCTAGGAGGTATTTAGGATGAGGTGCATCCCCAAGTGCTAAGGTGCTGGCTGGTGTCATTACAAGGACACTTTTAATCAGCTTTGAAAGGTCATGGTGATGAAGGGTTGCTCCTTGGGATGTGAGGAAATCAAACATCACTCTTATCTTCAAGAAGGGCAAGGAGACAGAGCTAGGAAACTGTAGGGTGGTCAAACTCACTCTGATGCCTGGGAAGGAGATGGAGCAAATAATCCTGGAAACTCTTTTCAGACATACTAAGACCAAGAAAGTGATTTGGAGTAGTCAGCATGGATTTCTGAAAGGGAAAGCATAATGGTTGATTAAGGTGATAGCCTCCTACAATAAGATGTTTGGGTCAGTGGCTGATGTTGTCTATCTGGACTTTAGCAAGGCTTTCGTCATGTATTTCCATAATATTCTCATTGACAGACTAATGAGATACGAGCTAGATAAATGAGCAGCGAGGGGGATTAAAGGTGGCCGAACTGCCAGGCTCAAAGTGCTGTGATCAGTGACTGGGAACTCCAACTGATGGCCAGTCACTAGTGCTGTGCCCCAGGGGTTAACATCAGAGCTAATACTATTTAACATCTTCATTAACAACCTCGATGATAAGCCAAGGTACATCTTCAGAAGGTTTACAGATGATACAAAACAGAGAAGAGTGGGTGATAGAGCAATGATTGTGCTGCTGTTCAGAGGGACATCAATAAGCCAGAGGATTGGGCAAACAGGAATGTTATGAAATTCAACAGTGGGAAACGCAGGGTCCTGCATCTACAGTCCTGAGCAACTTGCTGTAGCTGACCCCGCTTTGAGCAGAGGGGTTGGAGTAGGAAAGCTCCAGAGCTGCCTTTCAATTTCAGCTATTCTGTGATTCTGTATTTAGCAGACAGTAGGAGACAGATGAAGAAGAGAAATGGGACAGACTCTGTGCCCATGACTCTGTGAATAATTCCACTGTAATCAATGAGGATGCCTGGAATGAGTGGTGCTGCTCACGATTAAAGTGGCTCTATTGTTTCAATAATTATGCTCAAGCACCCTTCAGCTTTATAAGGTCGCCAGCAGGAGAAGAGTACATAAAAGATGGGTGTCTTAAGATTTTTAAAAACTTTTTTTACAACAGTGGTACTGTTTGGATCATTCAGTTTGCCAAACATGTTATCCCCCAAACCCACAGTATGTTGCAAATCACAGAGCTAAAATTTTATCTTAGATATTAACTCTTGGGAATGACGTTTAGACTAACAATCTGTCTTTCCGAGTGCTTAGAATTAAAGCAACAGAGGATGAACATTTGCTTCTTAGAAACATTTTTTTGCTCACATGCTTTACATGGAATCTTTAGTCTTCCCTAAAGGCAGGCAATATATGAAATGTCAATAGGAGAAATCAGACAAATATCTGCCCCTATGTATCCACACCTGAACGGATAAATTAACAACAAAAGCAAGGTATCTTGTATCTTTCAGGCTGCTGCAGTAATAAAAGAAGAAAATAAATATTTTACATCAAATGCAAAAAACCCCAATCTAGCATTAGTTGTAGTAGACAAGCCAAATCTATAGGAAAACATAATTAAACCACACAACTAAATGTAGGTGCTTTCAGAGTAATCACAAAGGTGGTACATCAATGGCAAAATAATGCATAGCAGAGGAGCCCTTTGGATTTAAGCATGTAAGCCAGAGTAAAATTAACCTAACTTAATTAATTTTCATTTTAAACAGTATCTCTCTCACCCAGAGACAATCACTGATGGCTATAACATTAAAGCACCAATGACCACCCTATTAGTGAAACTATCTCAGTGTCACAATATGGATGAGAGATAAACTCCTTCAGTATTTGTCTTTGTCAACAGCTGAATGGAACAAAGAGTCCTCAAAGCCTCAAAACTGTTACTCTGTTCTCTGTCTCAAAAAATGCTGTCATCCTTAATAGCCAGTCTTACTCTGAACAAGTATTACAGGGTGAGATTAATAGAGAGGAGTGTAACATGGAACTTGCTCCTGTTACACACTGAATCATTTTTTGGTTGTTCTAAAAGGGTTTTAAGGAGAAGGGAAGGACAAGGGAAGGTTACAAAGCGATCTTTACTTCATCAGGCAGAGAACATGATTTGCAAGCAGATCATTCCTGCAAGAGAAGTGATAAAGATGACATTGCAACACTTTGATATTTGTCAGTAGAAGCTTACTCACAGCAGTGCAGGAACAATTAGAACAGTTACATGGATGGATTTGCTAAATCCTTAGGTATCCTTATTGGCATGAAGCCAGCACTTACCTCCTGATAGCAAGTATTAATTTTCAAAGTGAAATGCATTTTAAAATTGTAGATGGTCACCCAACCACCTGCTGGAAAGCCAGACTCTGGAAGAAGCCGAAAACCTCTTGAGAGACACTGAGAAATGTGATTTGAAAATGCTTAGGTCTGAGCAGAGCTGTGAGGGCTCTGTCTACCCTTTCCACAGCCAGCAGCAAAAATAATGCCAACTTCAGTGGCAAGAGGCACTGGTCCACATGCCACAGAAGACAGTAAAAGTGTAAGCCATGCAGGAACTTCTAAAAAAGTATTCCACTAGTATTACTTTTTTTATCCTTCCATTTGCCTTCATTTAAGATCATGGAACCATTATAAATCAAAGGTGTTAAAAACACTAGAAAAATATTATATTTGGCAAATTCTGAATCAACAGAAATAAAAAGATTCTATTCTAAAAAATATTACCAAGATATCTTCTGATATGTGGTCAAGAATGGAGGTACAGAATAGGAAGACAGAAAATTAATAAAAAATGTAATAGTTTATTAAACGATAAAATACAATAAAAGTATGATATTTAATCTTATTTACTGCAGATGTTTTAAATACATTTTTTTCTCATTTCATCAAAAGCATTTATAGAAAAAAGTTATGATAAAATCTCAAATAGCCAATTATAACACCTAAGTTGCAGCCATTTTGTTCAATATCACAGCTTTTTGAAATCTTTCCCCAGCCTAGCTCTAGATTACATTTGAAATGTAAAGTTTTTTGATTAAAGCAGGTGATTGTTAACCTCCCACTGCTATACTGCTATCGGTGAGCATTCATCTTATTTAAGATGGCAAAAGAAAGGGAAGTGCTGATGCCTCTCAAAATCGGGAGAAAACTGCACCTTTTTCTTTTTTTCCAAGCATAAAATGGTTATGTTCTATTACAAAACCCAGGAGTTCTTGTATTGTTCATTTCTAGCATGGTTATTTTCTAGCTGAGCAGTACTTAAATGTTCGAGCTAAAGTGAGGGTTTTACTCTTCGCAGTGCTCCATGTTTCTCATGGCAGACACTCCCTTACCCTGATATTTTTTTAGATAAACTTAGATAGCGGAGATAAAGATTAAGAGGCTGCAGGTACACATATAAATGAAAAGTGAAATAAAAAGAAAAAAAACCCAGGATTTTCTATTAGAAAAGGTAAGGAATCCTCGGAAAACAGGGGCAGGCTTTCTTGGTGGCTAATTCCATCAAGTGTCATTGTAAAACACAGGATTAAAGTTTTGCCCGGGTTAAACAGAAGCCCATGTCCAAACCAAAGCCTGCTCAAGGGAGAGCCAAGATCACTTTAGGTAAACACATCTAGGTAAAAATCCTTTACAACATTTTCTGCTGGAATGATACAGGCTAAAATCAAGAGTCAAGTTACAGGTGTATATTCCTCCAGCTGCTCCCCTCCACCAGTTGTTACTGACTGCTGTCAATACACAACCAAAACACTGCTGTAAGAGATGCTACAAAGCAGTAGCGAGAGCTCAGATTTTTAGCAACACTAAGTGACTTTAAAAAAAATAATATATGAAAAGACTAACACTGATCAAATTTCAGGAAAAGGGAGGTGTAGGTCTAACTTAAAGAGCTGCCCAGTGTTACCTTTCTTCTTAAGAGCTGAAACAAATCCTTTCATTCTCCATTGTCTGCTTGTCTTTGTCTACTTAATTGAGGTAACCAGCATGCCCTTCTCCCAGCATTCATCCATCTGCCGTCTCTGGGCCAGAAATAGTCTCTAATGATGGAACAGCAGGGTGCAAGCACAGCAGCAACATAATCTCCCCTGCAGCTTCTAGACACTGCTGCAGAAATCATGGAGTATTTGTACAACCCCTCTCAGCTGAGGAACACCTCCTGGACACTGGTACCTCTTTGCTGGTCAAGGACCATTATTTGTTGCCTTTCGCCCTCACACTTTCTGTTGAACATGCTGATTTTGTTGTTCATTGTGCAAAACGTGGCATAAGTGAAGAACACCACATATTAAATTCACATGGATTAAATAATAGGTGGCTCCCACAAGACTGCTTAAGAAGCTATAAGAAGTATTCTCTAAACTGACAGCTACACCTTAAGAGAGCTCACAAAACATTTTTGTACATGGAGTGTAGTGGCAGCACGGAACGGAAAACCACACACACAGCTGAGTCAAGTATCTTTTTCACACCCAAACTGACACTTGGGTATACAGTCAATTAAAAGAGAGAGAAAATAAAGTTAAACCAGCTCTCTACATCCTAGAAAGAAGGCAGCCTTCAGCTGGTTCACTGCCTTTTTTTTTTGCCTTTTTTTTTTTTTTAATAACAGCTAATTCCCAGTGACTTCATAGTTGCAGATAGCTTACATAAGTGAGTTCAAAATATCTATTTCCAAGCATATTTTTTATAAAGCACTTTTGGGGAAAAGGGATTCTTTGGGAAGAGGAGCTATCAGAATTGAACAGTTGGCAGACACCAGTAGTTTGGCCTTGAAGAAGAGGAGATGGAGCTATTTAATGCCCTTTTATTCTAAAACAATGATTTTCAGCTGTATCTTATGATATACACATAGAGATATAATGTTGATTATTCATACTACAAAGTAAAACAGCAGAAGATTGAGGATAATTTGTTACCCCTGATGAGTTATTCAGCCCAGGACACCTCAGGTTTGCTGGCCTGATGTCAGAGCGCATTTGTGTGAGGTTTTGAGAAACATTAATTTTGGGTGGATATAACACAGTCTCATGCTTTGTCTTGTTATCTGGTTGAATTTAATTAATTAGGCTTGCGTATCAGTGATATGCTCTGTATTTTTTCCCATTGCTAATGTAACTGACTATCTTATACCCAGACTATGTAAAATGTGCAAAGCCAAATATTTTGGCTCATTTGTTAGCTTTTGACTTTAATAATCTGCTATTGCTCTGTTCCAGATAAGATTGCTCAACAACAGATATATATTTAGAAACTAAATGGCATGACAGGGTCATAAAATTGCCTTCATTTGCTCAACACATGTTCTCCTTAGCCCAGAAAATTCCCTCTGCAAATACTTCTATATGGAGCTATGCCCTTTTCTCCGCTCTGCTCTCCTCTCAGTACAGGTATGGTACCTGTATGAGGGGCATGCCAGGCTGGGGAGGCAGCAGAGCTCTTCCTAGAGTAATTTCCCCATGACAGAAGGCCGATCGGTAATACTAAGCCAAGGTTAGAACATAAAGCCAGCTGGGCCTTTAGGCCCCTTCACTGAATAAACGCAGCCATTATTTTTTTGGTCCCAGCTGCATCATAGCTTGTTCAGATCATTCAGTGTCTTCCAAAAGTTAAAGGAACACAGGCGCATACATGCATGTGGGAAATTAAATAGGCAGTCAGGAGTTGAGGACAGTGTAAAAAATAATGAAACCTGCATACGTATCCATAATTATTTCAAACAAGCATTTAAAGATGGTAACATGAAAAAGTAAGCAAGAAAATAGGATCTTTAGGGACTAAATAGATATATGCCATTATTCAAAACAGATTAATTATTCTGAATTAATTTTGGCTATCCAGTGAATATCTCCTATATCACCTTTCACATTCTGAAAAAAACCCAGGTACGTAGCTGCTATTTGGGTGGACAGATTTTTATGCCTTACTTTTAGGGCAAATCTTGGTTTCTACAATGTATATTTGCTACACTACACTTCCTATATGAAATTCTGCCCTTTGCACTAGCGGCTTATTTATTTTCCTTACAATTTAAACATCGCTTGACTCTATCGTCGGGTATTTCACAAGGGACTGCATTAGGCCAGCATGCTTTGTCTCAAAGAATTTCATGCTATGCTGGCATAGTTCTGGTTCAAGGTGTTAGATATCATTTAATAAATATTTTAGGAACCCAGGAAGTGTACCACTGCTGTTTCATACTCTGATAATTCCCTTTCTTAACACACTGTTAGGAAACCATAACATTCATTCCTTTCAGCCAGTCTTCTCCAGGCATAGAACAACTCCAATAGCACTGAATTTCAATTTCATCAGAGATGGAAGTGTACCTAAGAGACTAAAAACTGCTGAGGGTAGCAGAGCAAATTTATCATCAAAAGCACTTTTACCATGTGATGCCAGGCAAATTTTGTGTTAGCCACATGGCTGCTGGAGCAATGCAACTTGCTTTATTAATAGCATACATTCAAGAATCAACATGTCAGCATTCTTCTCCTCCTTTTTAGCCCCCCAGCCTTCAGCAGAGCCTTTACATCAATCTAAATTTTCTCAGTGATGAAACCCTAGCAGTAAATTATATCAATTTACAGTAATACAGTAGAGCTGGAGCAAAGCTATAGAAGACACTCCTACTCTGACTTAAAACCCCAGTATGCCATGTTATCCAAAAATACCAAGTACATACAGCACAACAGTAGTGATACTGGCAGGGACTATAGAAGCAACAGAAGCAAGTTCGTAAATCCTTCAGCAATGTCTATATCCCAAGCCTGCTCATTCGTAGACCACAGCAGAAAATGTGGTCGTAGCCCCTGAACACGTTACTCACCAAGCTGAGTTTGCCTATCTGAGGTCATTGGTAGTTATTTCTGTTACGAAGTATTTGTCACGGTCTCTAAATTGAGTTCCTGTCTTGGTGGCAAGATATCATGAAGCTTATCATCAAATTAAGTTATACACTGGAACTATGCTTGCATATACTTTGCTGTTTGCCATGTGTGCTTGAAAAACATCAGGTGAACTTAATCTGTTGCATATGGTTCAGCAAAGCAAGCTTACTACAGCAAGTAGTACTGTGAAAACTACCACTGTTTACGTTAAAATTGGCTGCTATGGAAACCGTGGCTTTCCTTCTGTGAAAACCAGCACCAGCCTCTACAGGAAGTACTTATACCAGACCTGAACACATTTGTGAACACGTGAAGCCTTCCAGACATGACATTATTCTTTTAGAGTTGGTGCAGCAGAAATCCGTCATGCCTTGTGCAGCTGCCTCTGAGAAGTTCATGATCTGCGACTCTGCTGCTGCCCTCAAGTTCTATGTGCTCTTCCATAAAAAATGTAATCAAACAATTTCTTCCAAAACTCCTACTCAATACATAGGTGAATTTGTCCTCTGTGCCAACAGACAATTTTCCCCTCTAAGGGAATGTATACACAACCGCAAATTATCTTCATAGAAGACACCTACTTTGGTCATAAAAATAGTGTTTAAGCTCCATCCACTGATCAGTGTAACAAATAACATATGGAGCTGGATGCACTTACTCAGGCCACCCAGCAATTTGATGAGGCCATAGAGAAATACTTGCAAAGATGGAAAAACATGAAAATACAATACACTGGTACTCTGGAACACAAAAAACTTTGTCGTATGTGTAGATTTTCTCAAGCCCAGCATTTTACTGGATTCTGGCTGTTTTTATCCTAGAGAAAACATGTCAGCATAGAAAATGAGGCCCTGATAATCACGAGCCCAAAGTGTCTCAGTGATTTAAATTGTTAACGGTAACTTCTAATTATGCAAAATTGACACAATATTAAAAGCAGAGCTATATTACACCTGAAGTACCTTTGTGTTTGAGACAAGGGCTCATTCATGAATATGGACTTCAATTGCCCTTTGCTCTTCATCATGTTTAGAAAGGCAAGGTTTTCATTGCCTATTTCATTGCAAATGTAATGTAACCATTTTATTTTTTCATCTGTTAAAAATCATCTAAGGAAGAAATACAAAAGTCTAGCTAGGCAACATCAGACGTAGTTATTCAGGAATGATCCTTCTCCGCCAAAACCAAGTGATTTTGGGAACAAGCAACTGAAACTTCCTTATCCGTTAGGATTGCAATGGCCTTCAATAGCACTGCTGTTACGAAGCTCTAAACTTTTAAACCTTCCAAATATTGGACTGTACAATGTACCATGACACTGATTCTGCTTCATTGTTCTTCCTCACAGATTTGAATAGATTTCTCACTCTGCTGCTGGCAACAGTAGAAAGGAAAAAAAAAAAAATGTAAAGCCTCAGACTACTTATATAAGCAAAGAATTGCATCAGGAATTTGCAGATGTGCTGAATCCATACCTTTCATTTATGGCTCAATATCAAGGAAGGTTACTGAAGCCTCAAATATGTTCCTGTTGAAGGTAAAGGTGACAACATAAATGAAGTAGTGACTTAAAAGACAAGACCCAGTCTAAAGTCTGACCCTGTTCTTTCTTCCATCTCCTCCCGGGTTTTTTTCAGTCTGAGATCCTTTGTAGATAACAAATTGTCCTCCTCCCCCTGAACTCCACACCCCCACCCCCACCCATTTTTTTCCCCTCTATTTTGTTTTTTAAGGGGAAGACTATGTAGATCTGAGAGTTCATCTATCAACAATGTCACCCTTTGATTAATCAGGTGAGAAGGACATCTGCTGATCAACAGGAAAGCAGACTCGAACAGATGATGCAAAGCTATCCTGTGACTTGCAGGACTGTACAGTGATTTGTGAACATACTTCAAAGTGAAGTGCAGCAGCAAGTACTAGTCACAGTGGAGGAAACACATTTGTAACCATGTTCTCCAGTGAAAAGCTACCATACAGAACTAACCTGTGAGAACAAATCAGTGCAACTATATGTGGTTTACATGTACAAATTAAAGACACGCACCCACCCTTTTGATTATGGGCTTAGTTTTAGTTCAGTGGTCTTAACCATCACACTTTTTTGAGGTAGCTTTTTTAGAAAGTAATTTCTTTCTTGTGGTATCTCTGAGAAAATACTCCTTTGCCCTTCCTCCCTTTTCACCACCAATAAACAGCGTGCTGGCACGAAGCTTTTACCAAAAGAAATCAGAAATCTGTCGTCTTTAACCACAAACAACTGACTTCACATCACTAGGAAAATGACTCTTCCTGAAACTGGCAACTCTGTCATTCAAGCAGCTAATTCCCTAAACAAGACCTTCTTTGACTCCAGACAGTAATGGTGGCATATATGTTCACATATGTTGTATGATTTTGATATTTTTTCTTCAAGTTTCAACTGCCTCCAAGAAGTGATAAGCAAACACCAGTCATTTACCTATGTAACATTATTTTTCAATTCCTTGGCATAAACTGGGTTTTTACCAGCCCCTATACAAACGAACTACGAAGTGGTCATTAACAGGAGTAAGAGTCCTTCTGTCACCTCTGTGCACAAAGAAGTCAGTTTACTTAACCGGTTTCTGTAACAGCACACATGGGGCACTGAGCATGCATTCATTAGTGCTTATGCATTAAACAGAAGTTCATCTGACTTAGTCACAATCTACATTTTTGCTAACTATTGAGATCACAGATCTGAACAGACCTCAGAGTCTAATAAGTGCCTGGACTACAAAAAATATCAGGGAATTTTGTCACATTTACTTCCTGGCTTTCAGTTTCTTTGTTCCAGTTTGAGACCTGGTATGCTCTTTAAATTGCTACTACCGTTATGGCTGTAGTTAGGAATGCCCATAGCTCTATGATCCCATTACATAGCTAATTTCACAGGGCTAAAATGCAGGATCAGCAAGTACCTCATGTCTTCTACTTGAGGAACCATTATAAGCACAGTTAAGAAAATGTGAGTCCCAAAATAGAATGAGACTCTGACCCATCAGGACACCAAGCCCATGAAAACAACTTTCTATTCAGAGTGCATACTGAATACATAGTTATTTCAGAAGAACATCACAATGCCATTGGCTAGCTTTAATCTAAAAGAAAAACCTGGAAATTAAATCACTATACAAACAAATTGTGCAAAAGAGGGTCCTTTGCCCCAGAGGTCTTACCAGTCTGGAAAAAGTCATTGCCAAGTAGGACTTTCATTACAAAATTGTCAATGTATTAGGTACTACTGTTTCCCTAGGAACATGTGAACAGAAAACTCAACTGTTGTTAAAAGTGTCACTGCATCACCTAAGCAGGTGCTTAAGGCGCTGCACTATCCCCATATGGCTACCATGGTCCATATTCACACAAAACCCATTACAGAATGCAAACGTCCTTTGTGTATTAGTACATCCTACAGAAAACTCAAATGTTCTCCTTCCCCAAACAATACAAGGACATTAGAAAGTGCAGCTTCCAAATAAAGCTTATTTGTCAATACAACTAGGTGGCTAATTACAGAAACTACTAAAAAAACGCAAAGAATCATGGATGCTATATATGGTGCGAAGCCTTTTCTCCTTTGATAAATCTCTCTCCCACTGCAACGTGGCTGTAATCCAGGCTGCTAAAATACTTGAGCAAAATGACACTTGCTGTTTTCTGTACGGCTTCACAGGAACAAGCATTAATCTAACTCACAACATGTCCTACCATGGTCACGTACGTGGCAGCATTTGTAAGCCACGCAAATCTCTAGAGAGCTCAACTGTACATTAGGTTAAACTCTGTAAGCATTACTTCAAATCCTAATTTTGACAAAATTCAAGTTCTCATTGGCATTAGCCAGGCAGAGTTCTATCCAGACTGGCACAACAATCTGTTATAAGCTTGGGTTAAGAAGTGCAAGGATGCTACAGACTTGGAGAGAGGTCTGTGCAAATTCTGTGGACTAAATTCAGTACCTCTGTATTACTACTCGGGACCAGTTACTCACAACTGTGCAGAGCAAGCCCTGTAAGGAAGGATGCAGCAAAATTATTTTGTTTATGTACTGTACTGGGTTAAACTATTGCCTTTTAAAGACTTCACCCACTTTTATCCCTCAATTTACAATCACCCCTGAACTTTCAGGTTCTTTCCACACTCAGTGTTAGAAACTATTTCCACAGAAATAAAGGAATGGAGCCTGGAGTTACAGGCTGAGCCTTCCTTTTCTCAGTGGTCCTTGCCCAACTGAGAAGAACATATTGTCAAGAAGATTCATTATGCCATGATTATTCAGTCCCATCGACATACTACCTGCCTCCCTAATCCTAATGAGGACTAATGAGGCAAAACATTTAGCTTTGATGTTTACTTTTCTGTTTACGGAAGCTGTCCTTCATTTTGGTTTGTTTTTTTTTTTCCTGTGAGATGCTGACATTCGTTTGACAATAATGGCTTTAAATCTGCACAGGTCAGAACAATGTAGCACTCAGATTGGTGTCTCTCACATGAGACTTCACCCGCAGCACCTTGCCTCTTGTCAGTGCCTGAATTCATGCTCCCTCCCCAGTACCTCAGCTTAGTGTACTTCACAGCCATCCTAGCCCAGATTGACAAAGAACAGGGAGTAAAGATTATAAAGGAATTGCTCTTTCTGGACAGCATAGCTGTCAGGATAGCTACCAATCTGAATTTTCTTCTAAATTCAGTAACTTGCTATGCATTGATCAAACCCCAGGTGCTATAACATACCATTCATTTCAAAACACAATACTGCCTAAAATCTGAACATAACATGAGTCCATTTTTGATATGTCACAACCCCCACTTAAATGAATCCCTAAAAACTGAAACTACCACTCAGCTTCAGCTTTCCAATTCTGTTCCTTCACAACCTCTCTAGCCTAAGAAACTTCCTATAGGAAAACATTATATTTTCACTTTTATAAACTTCCAATTACCTTTCATAATAAAACCACACAAAACTTATCAGTGTTCTGGTTTTGGCTAGAATAGAGGAATTTTTCTTCTTATTAGCTGGTGCAATGCTGTGTTTTAGATTTAGCATGAGAATAATGTCGATAACACTGATTATTTTAGTTTTTGCTAAGCAATGTTTATACTAAGTCAAGGACTTTTCAGTTTCTCAGGCCCTGCCAGTGCGAAGGCTGGAGGGGCACAAGGAATTGGGAGGGAGGGGACACAGCCGGCACAGCTGACCCAAGCTAGCCAGAGGGATGTTCCATACCACTGAACATCGTGCTCAGTAAATAAACTGGGGGGACCGGGTGCCCCCAATTGCTTGGGGCTGGCTGGGCACCAGTCAGCAGGTGGCGAGCAATTGCATTTTACATCACTTGTGTTTTTTTCCTTTTGGATTGTATTCCTCTCTCCTTCTCTCTCCTTTTCATTACAATTGTTCTTGTAATTATATTTTATTTCAATTATTAAATAGTTCCTATCTCAACCCACAAGTTCTAGCTTTTTACCTGATTCTTCTCCCCATCCCACTGGAGCACAGGGGTAGCAAGTGAGCAGCTGGGTGGTACTTAGTTGCTGGCTGGGGTTAAGCCAGGACAATCAGACATTGCTGCAGGTGTATACAACCAAACTGACGAGGGTAAAGAGAGCATGCAGAGCAGAAGGAGATCTTTCATTTGGTTTATGATGTAGTTTATGGACTAGACCTTGTCCACAAGCAGCAGCGGTGTCTTCAGATCTTCATCTGAACAGTAAGATTCAGACAATCACTAGTTCGACAGCTCCACCATAAGTCACTTTTATTCTGGTATAGAGAAAGACTGTTTAAGCCTTCGGCATCCATGAACACAAAGCAGATGCATGTAGCTGCATCAGACACAAAGTCTGTCTGGAGGACAGCTTCCAAATGGCATCGGAAGCACTATCTCATAGTGTAAATTCACTGTACAAAATGAAAAAAAAACCACACCAGGTCAAGTAAGCAGAGAACCTAAAGAGAAAATCTGGTTACTTATGGATCTGACAGTAAAATGGAAAGCATTCTTCCTTCAGATTACCACTCTGATTCCAGTCCTTAAGAACACCCTGTGGGAAGATCATTAGATGGCTCAACCTCATTCAAAGTCAACAAGGTCTACTTTAGCCTGCAGTACTAGAGGCAAAAGGAACACAGAACTGGCAGCTGGTAACGCACACATCCTCTCCTCTAACACTGGCAATCCTCCCAGATCTGGTTTGAAACAAGTTAGTAGGATAACATAACAAAGCAATCTCTGATCTTATATCTCAAAGGCGAACTCCTCCATATGAACTGGACTCCCTGCTTTCAAGGGTATTTTCTAGAGCCCTTTTTCTTGCATTTGAGAGATGTGTGTGTGTGTGTGCATGCATGTGTGTGAATTGGGGAAATTGCCACTGTTTTTTATAGATCACACTACATTTCATTTATCTAGGAAAGCTTTTAAAGAGGTTGAATGCAGTCAAGAAGTCTCAGCAGGGAGGTAAAAATTTGGTAGACTGTAAGTAGACCTTAGGAAGCACTGAAGTGCAGTCAAAGGGGTTCATTGCTGCTTCCCGTGTTCAGCGAAGGATCAGTCCATCTTTCTCCTGCGGGTGCAGAATCTAGCAATTGCATGAAGGGGAGCAGGTAGTAAAGCAGCCCACAACTGTGCACTGTGAACACACTCAGTTTGGATTGAACCAGGTTTAGCATAAACTCTGTAGCTCCCCTACAGCAGGCAAATTCATTGCACCTTCAGCTATACCTCACAAGCTGAACGAGGCCCATGGGTTGCCTGGAAGAAACTTGGTTGGTGTCACGTGGCAGGCACCAGTATTCCACTGCTCCATACAACATTTCATAAGATGGGACACTCAAATTTAAAGTTCCTGGACTTTATTGCCTAAATAAAATGACCATGCAATGGACATTTGCCTCAAAAATTTATATGGAAAGTAAGGGAACTGTGTGCAATTCACCATATGTTATTGTTGGTGGATACAATTGAATTCCATAGCAAATTTCAAAGTCTTGAAACCTGCCTTTATTTGCAATTGAAATAAGAACATTTTAAACATTTTTTGTTAAATAGAAAGTGTGTCAAAACATCCATTTGTGGTCTGAAATTTGAGCTTAATGATTCAGAAAAGGAGTGCTTGAGTGTGGATCATGTAACAACCTACCACTAATCTGCAAAGGGCCAGATTCTGGGATTGAAACTCTGTTCCCAATCAGCAGAGCTGAACATGAAATTTCTGCATAACCATGAACCTCCTTCCCTCTTTCACCAACAAAAAAATCCACCCCTGATATATTCACTAAGCATTTTGGTTTTAATATCATTACATGTCACTCAAATTGTACCAGTTATCTCAATTTTTATGCAGCTCCCATGATGCAGACACCATGAGAGACAAATTCTTCAAAAACCCCAAGGGAGTGTGTTAGTGAGTACTGACTATATGTAACTAGAAGGCTGTGTGTTTCCAGGCTAAAATTCCTCTGTACTGAGGCTCTGAGCCAACAAGCAGGTGCTGGCAGTGGGGATTCTTAGCAGTCATTACAGGAGTTTGGTTTCCAACCAGAGAAGCCAGAACTGGTCAGGACTTTCCCCTAGAGGGCTGGTCTGAAAATCTCTTCTTTTTAATCTGTCAGTAGCTGGTCACTGGGAGACTAAATGAACGCAGCAGTTTTTTGCCACTGCTTCTGATAAACACACCACCTGTGCGCCACAGTTTAGGAAAGTCAACCAGTAATTTCTCATCCTTCCCAAAAGAGGTGGCAAAAATGTTATGGTGATTCTCACAAAGTATGAGAGGTGCAGATATCGTCAACTAGCAATGGGCAAATTTCAATAAGTGTATTTTATGTAACCTACTATGCTGCTAGAAGAGAGATCTTTTAGTTCTCATCTTCATTCAGTGAAGCTCATCAAACATTAAAACCAAATATGGTTAAAAACATGCCTGTACTGATAAAATCTGATAATTTTTCAGTTATAAACTGCTGGTTTATTTGAATCACTTCATCGATCTCAATTATCAATTCTCAGTTACAGATGCTAACAAACCTCTGATTTAATAGCGGCAAATGACAGAACTAGTACGATACCATATTCTTTGTTGTACTAAAAGTGGATGGAAATTATATTTGAGGGAATCAGATTATAGCTCTACAAACGACCAATGAAAAGCTTATTGTACACCTATTCTTACATTTTCTGATAGGGTTTCTTTTCTAAGCTGTGCATTGTCTCAGTTGTGGAGTCTGCTCCTATAGTAGGTATACCCAGTCACCCAGGGCTGAAGCAACTGTTTACTTACATTTCATTAGGAAAGTGTTCTGAAATGAAGAGTATCATAACACCCAAAGCCACTCAAAAGCCAGAAATCAGCCTGTGTCTCCAACAGTATCAGAACTGTCAGGTCTTGAAAACCTGAGGTAGGCAACTGCAGATTAGGGAGTTTCTTCCTAACATCTCAACTAAAGGTTTTCCCATTTCCTACGGCACAGGAAAAAAATATCTGCCTTTCAAATTTTAACAGCTTCACTAAGCAACCTCATTGGCTAAAGAAAGCTGCAAAGGACATAACCTAGATCATGCTGTTAAATCCTGAATTCTCTGGTAAAACCCACTGCAGTTTATTCCAATTCCTTTTGGATATTGTTTCATGATAATATAATGAACATACACACAGGGATGAAGTACTTTGAAGAGCTCAGATACAAGCCTGACCCTAAGGAAAAACAATTATCTGAATCATGGCCTAAATACCAACAAATACAAGAAGTTCAACACACCAATTTTTGCTCTTATTTATGCAATCAGGTAGAAAATTATCTTTCGTGAGACTGCAGAGTTTTCCCCCAGGTGCTCTCTCAGAATTTTTTTTCTTCTTGAAAACGCTCATGAAAAAGTCTAACACAAAATTACCAAGATTCTGATTATGAAAAGAAGGTGTGTGGGAGAAAAAGCATGCTCTGTTTTTAAATAGAGCTCAGTTTGCTTGTTTTCTGCCTAGAGGGGAATAAAAATGAAAGCAAGTAAACAAACAAAAATTAAAATAATTTTTCCCCCCCATTATTCCCTTTTAGCCAAGCTGATGAGATGAGTCCAGCCAGGCTCTCCCCATCCACCTTTCCTCATCCATGTTTCTTGTGGGAATACTGATCAAGCAGGAGAGGCTTTGAACTTATGCATGCACCTCTTTCATCAAAAGCTTCCACTGTGGTTTTAAAGAATAGAAACCACACACACACTTAGAAGAAAGGGAGGGGAAGGCTGTGCAACAAATCTACTTTTCTTTTACCCCCGTGGGGAAACAGCAACACAATGCTTTCTCCATCTAAGGAAAATGCAATCTATACCTGAAGGATCTCTTTGCTGACTCTTGCGATGAAAGAATTTAAACCGAGTTGAGAAAAGACAAGGAGCATCAAGATGTGAAGAAATTAGAAACAACAGAAGAAATAATACTTTGCACTGGTCAGTTTAGAGAGGAAAGAACCATGCAAGATAATATCAAAAGGAGGCATCTAACATTATAAATGTGGGAAATCACTGAGTTCAGAGGACTGCATTCTTCTTCCATGTTGTGGAAGCTCTTGTGCAGCCAGCCAACGAGAGTGCTCTGGGTGGCAGGTTATGCTCAGTATACCAAAGATCGCACTTGTATGATCTTGGGAATTACAGTGGTCTCTCTCTAACAAACTCCTAAATGAAGTAGGATATTTTCCTGTCCTTCTGAATATTCAGACAATACTTAAGTTACTCCTGAATTATATAAGGGCAGCGATGATGAGGCTGCAACCTCAAAACACTGCGACTTGAACAAGTTTGTCCGATCGCTGCAGCTTACATGGGTTACCACGCAGACTGAAATGTAAAGCTTCACTCCTTGAATTTATGAACACAGACTAACATCAGAGAACAGCAGACTGCTGTGCCTTGAGAACATTAAAAACACATGTAGCAATATAGATACTATGTGTCTAGCAGAAGCCTGAGATTAATAGAATTTACTTGACAATGTTATTGATACCTTGCTGAATTCTGAAGTCACTAACAAAGGACCAGCATTAAGAAGTGTTCACATTCATAAATAAAAAGGCAAATTTCTGAAGAGGTGTTTTGTATGCATTGGCATTTTGGGGAAATAATAATCAAGAAGGAAAAAACACAGTGAAAAAGAACATCCTTGCCTTTTCTCAGTAAGGTGAACTTTACATTTTCCAATTGGATTTGGTCTGGTTTACAAAATTTAACCAGAAATAGCCTGAAAACAAATTTTGACCAAATGTTCTGATTTCCCATCAATTGATTAAGCAGCCTTGAACTTTGGGTTTTCTAGTTTTATTTCTTGATTTTCATGTAGACATTAAAATAATATTTAGTAGGTATGTTGAAATTTTGAAAAAGAAATTAGCTGAAAGAAGGAAAGACTTAGGAAAGGAGCACTGAGATTAATAAATCTAAAATCATGTTTTCGCTAGTGGAAAGTACTGTTTTAATACTGGCAATTCATTTCACTTTATTAAGGGGTTACTTGGAACCACAGCATGTTTGCCACAAGCTTTGCTTACTAAACACTGGATCCTATAACAGCAAGCCAAGACATGGAACTTGGAAGCCCTTTATTGTGGTTCTGTCTTTAATTCCAGAGTCCTGAATGACTTTGGGCAAGTTTTTTCATCTTTTTAGGCCTCAGTTTCCCCTGCCTGCAAATGAGAAGAATGATATCTATTCTTTTTGCTAAGCACCTCCAGATCACTTAGCTTTTCAGATGACATTTCATTAAGTATTATTACCACTACTCTCAGTTTCCAATATAGCTAAGCCAAAAGTGAGGTTGAGGTGACATTTTGGTAGCAAACTCATTTTGTAACAAATTTTGCTAAAACATTTAATCTGAGATAAGTACATGACATAGATGAGAGCATGTGGTGGAACAAATTGATAGCAAATACACCGCCTAGAAATTATATTCAGACTAATCAGTATCCATTTTTATATTTACTTTCTCCAAACTTTTCAATAACTGCATTTTACCAGTTCAAATATGTATGAAATGTGAATTTGAAATTCATATGTGCAACTATACTTAAAGTATCAAACTGTATAATGAATTGGTGGGGAGAAATCCTGTACTAGGAAACTGATGTAAGATGCCCAACCAGAGGTAACAAACTCGGGATCATAAGATGTAGGCGAGTAATTCCCTAAGAACAAAGGGTCAGTACTGGGGCACTGGTTTGGGAAAAGGAGGCCATGAATTATTTACCATTCCAATGTAAATGCAGTAATAGAGAAAACTGATCATGGGAAATCCACACATGGGAAATCCAATCACACACAAAAAGAGACAGAAATTAATCATACAAATTATTCACTGGGAAGTTATGGCTAAGCTGTTACATGACATTTATTTGTTTAGTGGTCGGAAAGACCACAGCTTACTATTCTATGAAGAAACAATTGATTTCCCACGCCTTACTTATTAACTGTATATCCCAATTAATGTGAAATAAATTGCATTCCTTTTGAATAACCCATCCAGGATGACAGTCTCAAATCATTTTAGAAAAAAATCTATCCATTTTGTTCTACTTACAGTAGGACTACTATTATTTCATTTATAAATTATATGTTGTCTACATAATTATTGTGATTTTAATTAAATACACCTATACTGGGGAAAAAACTTATTTTTTTTTTCCTTAAATACTTGGAATTAGAAATAAACTCAGTAAGTCAGTTCATTAAAGCCTGGGCTTTTTGACTGCTGGACATTTAGGAAAGAAGGAAGGAAATAAAGATTCATTGGGATGAGACAACCCGTTGATTACACCATGTCAATATGATTTCTATTTTGGGTCTCTATAGGTTGCCTGATTTGGGGGAAATACTTTGTAAATTGTGTCCAGAAATGTTTGACATGTAGATGTTTCTGCATTACTGGTACTGTACAAGTGTATGTGATGGCACAGAAAGGGCCAAAAGGAACCCCTTGGATCGTGGAGCTCATACTCTCGTCTTACAGAACACTGTTACAAGGTGGCTGGGTTTCCATCAGCACCTGGGATTAGGATAGGAAGGGAGACATTTGTTAACATCAGCAACTTGTAGAGAAGTTTTGCAGTGAAATCGGCACCCAGCGTAGCCTGTGGTGGTACAGCAAGAAAGATGATCTCACTCCAACCTCCACAGTCCAGCTTTCCACTCTACCTTTTCTTTGGCCCTTATGGATCACTTGTGCTGTAGGTGCTCCTCGCTCCCATCCTCTAGTGAAGTACTCCTCAGAGCTAGCTCTAGGACAGTTGCTCAGCCCAGAAAAGCGAGTGCCATTTCATTATGGGATAGCATTGTGTTAAACCACACAAGCATCCTGAAGTCACATTAGATGTTTGTATTTTAAGTACTTGCACATCTATGCTGGACTCCTACAGTAGAGCCTTAGGGCAGCTCCAAGCAAGCTGAAGAAAAACTCCTGTGCCGGACTGTACCCAGGCTCATTAACCTTGCCTCTGAGCAGGGTTAATTAGATCAGACTGGGCCTCGAGCTAACATGGTGACTACTCTGCATTGTGCTATTTCCACATGCCCTTGTGATTCAACTGCATCAGTAAGTGTGGGAATGCAATTTCATGAGGTTCCAAATGCGATTAATTTTGCCTCATAGGATCATTCTTTCTTCCTACTGATAAGATAGCTAGATGACACTTCTGGGTCTAGTCTTCTGATCCTGTGTCTGACTTCTGACTTGCTTAAGGTAGATTACTCTTTCCCTATTCTCACAGTAGATAAAGGAGAAAAAAAACCCCCACACAAACTCAACCTACTGCAACATTCATATGTACTGTTAGATCTCTTCATAGAGCTGACTATGTGTCAGGCCAGAAGAACAGTGTCCTGCCCAGTACTAACTAGTGTGAGTGCTGATGAGGAAGCAGTAAGGTCATAAAGGTTTCTGTGCTGTTCAGTACAGTGCAAATCAGAGATTTATAAGATAGTATTTAACACAATCCAATTCATATACCGTAAACAACTGGATCAGTTATTTCAGGCACACTCTGTAGCTCATGCAGTGGCTCTTGTAAATCTGAACTGGTTGTATGTCCAATGATACAGAAATGAGTTTGCTTGCACCTTATTCACATCTAACAGTACTGCACTGCACCTCACAGAGGCACACACAGGCCTTTTTAGTTCAGTTAGGACATCAGATTTGTGCAGCTGCCTCAGGTCAATATACACATTTATTCATCAGATTTCAAGTGTAATAAATTTCAGTCATGTGATAAATTGCATTATAATTTCATTTCAATAATTGAATTATAATCCCGTCTTCTCCAAACTCATTATTATTTTCCAGGCTTCTAAACACAACAAAACTTTACAAACAAACTATCCCAAACTATTCAGATCCAAATTCAAGAACAACAACATTCAACCCGTTTCAGTGGCACCCTCATCTTATGACCCTCCAGCATAAAAGGAATCAAGCAAGTTCAAACTGTCAATGTACTACTGAATATAGCGTAGTAGTTGCTTTACACAGGATCCTTTCACGTTCTGGCAGTTCCCCCTGGACATAGATATGCGTATTTATTGTGGACCAGTATAAGGCATTAAGGAAAGCTTTGACAGGAAACTGCATCTGAAAAGTCAATCTTTCAATTTAAGGTGTTTTTTTTTATTATTATTATTTAATTCATCAGTATTCTCAAAGGATTTCAGGTCTCATAGTCCACTTTTTACATACTACCTTTTTCCACTGAGCAGCCAACTCTGTCATATGCTCACAATAGGGTGACAACAACTCAGCTTTGTCTCCTGAGAGGAGAGGAAGAGATGGCTGTATAGCAATTGTTAGAAAGATGAGTGCATGAAATATTACATGTATCCACATGGCAGCTGTGGGGAATACAAAAGCCCTGGGAATAAGAAAAATGCCTTTTCAGGTCAGTGATTTTGTTACGTTCAAGCCAAGAGAATTATTCAATATGAGAGTTAATTACAGATAGCTGTATTGTAAGGCATTTCCAACCTCAAAGAGCAGATTAAATCCATTTGTTGAATGTGTGTATGTCCATTCATAGACACTTGCTACTGTTATCTGAGAAAATTACAGTAGCAGTTGCAGTTTATTTTCTCCACCATAATCAAAATCAAAAGAATTTTATTTTCTTTTTTTCTTCCACAAGGATCTCTCAGGCTTGGAAAGAAAATTTAATTGTTGCACTTTGATAGACATCATTCAGATCTTTTTAATCTTCATTCTGTGAGTAAATTTTCCTGCAGCAGATTTCCTCATAATTACAGTTCTGATTAAAGTGAGCATTTTCATAGTATTGATGGCTTTGTAAATCACAGTTAGTGGCTGCTTCTCTTATGGTGAACAGGAACTCACTTTGTAATGAAGTTTTACTATGCAAAGTGGCTAAGCAATAATGTAATTAACATTTCCCTTATCTCTCATGCTTTAGTATACATATCCATTCCCTCTTCGTATGCCAGGTATTGAACAACGATCATTACAAATTCACACATGAAAAGGAATCAGGTAATAACTTCCCCTTTGTTTTTACGCTGTACTTGGAACATGTGAAATTTGAAGCTAAGTAATACACTGATAGAAATAGGAGTTAAGAACCTCAAAACCAAGCAGAAGTTATTGCTTTCTGAAGGAGAGTTGAGAGAGGACAAATAGATTACTTTTATTTTATTCTCATATAAACCCTGCACTCACACATATGCTTATTTGTAAACATATGACCTTAATGGATCCACTTTACCTACTTCATGATCTTACAACTATCATCAATTTGGAACTGAGAAATTATCTTTTAAATCATTGCATAGACACAATTTACAGAAATAACAAACAATCATAAGAAATTGAAGGGAGTACACGACAGAATTTATGCCCAAATTTTGCAGATCTAAGTGGAAAAACCCTAAAGTAAGCTAATAGCAAAATTCTCTGGGATGCTATGGAAGTTCATTTCCATAGGGACACCAGAGTAACCCAAGGGAGACTTCTCTGATTTCTTCCTGAGTAAAATTCTGTAGAATCGACAGAACGATCGAAGCATAGACTAAAACAAAGCAAATAACCAGTGGAAGAAATCAAAAGAGAAAGTGATGAATTGCCCGTGTATTGACACCTGAAGTGTAGCACAGTAACCTTCCAGGAAACTAACTGGCTCATTGAAAGATTAGCTAGGCAAAATTGCAAGGCACGTGGTGGAGGTCAAACTATATAACCTAATATTTCCTTTTTTATTTAAAAAAATAATAATCTGGGAGTGTAATAATCCTTGTATAGGTCTGAATTCTAAGGGAGCTGGTGTTAAATATAGTGCAAAGAGAATTTACTGTGAATATTAACTGCTACTTTGTTGGGATCAGATCTGCAAAGAATGAAGATGCAAATATGTATCCCAAGATACAGAGATCAGATGTTCTGGATCAAAGGCAAAAGCAGGCCATACATGGCAGCAGGGCACTACAGGGAAGACTTCTAGAACTCCTTAACAATTGCACTGGACACATCAAGCTAAAAAAACAGAATTAGAGAGAAACTCATCATTGTGATTATTACAAAAGCAAAGAAAATAGATGATTTTGGTACTTGGCTGTGAATTGAACTCCTGAAAATTCCAGTCACATAGACAGGATCTCTACAATTAACTGATATGTACTACTACTACAAAAGCAAACTTTGGAAAAAACAGCTCCATTGCGATTAAAATTAATGTATTGTACGCAACAAAAACCAAACCACAAAATGAGTCTCAAGCTGCACCAAAACGCTGCAAATACTTGCAAATGCACTTCAGTAATAATTTGTCTTTTTAAATGTAAGATCATTGTAAACTTCATACATTTAAGTATTAATATTTCCAATTGGTATATAAAGTTACAATATCGATGACCTTTACCCATATCAAACCCAGAAAGGCACGGCCCTAAAGTACAATGGCTGTCTTTGCTTTGACAAATGCTGTGCTGGCCACGTGAATGCTCTGTTCTACCTTTCTGCAGTTGAAATGTTTGGCTGGGAAGGAAATCAGTCAGTCATCTGGCACTGAAGTACATTTACTACATAATTTGCCTACTCAGTCGTTAAAAACAACAGTGGTGGAAATTCCCCTACATCCTTAGCCAGTGGTGTACATTAAAGAGTTTTTTCATTTCAAGTTGATTGTTTACTATTATATTTCCAGAAAGACCCCGCCCTTCCGGGGCAACATTTTGGTACTTTGACGATAGTTATTATGGCATTCTTCAGGTTTTCTTAAATTAACTAATAATATCCAACTCATTAGAAGTTTTCCTCAGAGCCCACATATCTTGGACCATTCTCATTGCTCTCCTCTGGTGTCATTCTACCGGGACCAGAATTTTCTAAGTGTGATGCAGAAAACCATATGCAGTACATGAGCAGAGATATTCTTAGGGCCGAGTGACACACAAAGGATTTGTTCGCATACCTCAGACTTGTTTTTAATAGGGCAGAGCATTTTACCTCCCACAATGATGTTTGGGGTCAATGCATTTGGCAACAATATGAGGCCATTGACTTGTGTTCAGTTTAGAATCCACTGGCTCCTTGTCCTCAGAGTTTCTGCCTGTCCCATTCGCTGTCCTGCATTTGGGCAGACAGATCCTCTTATTGAAGTACTACAGTTTGCATTCAACCTTTTTCAATCCTGTGTATTTCAGGTGATTCCACCAACTGGCTAAGATTATCTTGTATGCTTTCAGAGTGCTCAAGTTCTTTCCCTAGATCTTATTGCCATGTGCAGATGAATTAAGTATACTCTTCATTTCATTATCCATGATACTAACAACACAAACTCCCCCCCCCCCCCCCCAAATAGTACCAGACTCAGGATGCAGAAAGAAATACAAAACAACATTTATCTTCCTACCTGTATATGTTGATGCTGTAAGCTAACATCTGTCACAGAGTTAGAAAACATAGTGGAAACACAGGAAAATATAAAGCTCATTTAATCTTTCAAAATGCAAAAACCCACAACAGCTGCTGGAAAGCACAAATGAGTCTTCCAGATACAAGACCACTGCTTTTAAATAATTATTAATCTTGCCTCAATTACACAGCATGCAATCCAACCTCTGCATTGCTATTAACTCTACAGGGAGAAGTCTTTCGTACATAGAAACGTGGGATTTATTGTACTGGATCTTTCCCTTAAGATCATTTGGAAAGTGCTTCCTGGCCAATAAACAAAAATGTCTCTACATTCCTCTTCTGTCTGACAAATGTTAGAGGGTGATGTTTCCAACAGAATCATCAAGAATATATCTGCAGTCCCTTTCAAAGCTGAACAATGAAGACGTCAAAACATGGAATTTGTCTATCATTAAATATGTCTGTATTGGCAAAATGGAGAGCAAACTATACAAATCTTTTCAAGAGAGAAGGCACTGTGAAGAAGCAATGAGGAAGCTTCCACTACCTGTTCTTGTGACACAAGATCAGTGCACATATATGTGTGTGTGTGAATTTAATTTTCAAGGCAGGCATTTTTCAGAGGTAGCAAAACTATTGTAATTAAAATCAAGGCAGGGCAGGGAGGAAGGAGAGGGAAGTTAAGTCTCTGATTTTCTAGGCAATTGAGGACAAAGTTCTCTCTCCTTATTATAATCCTGTTGCTTGTCTATTATCTGCATATGGCAATTCAGTGTACATGGCTTAACTGAGCACCCTCAGTCTATAGGGACATTTAAGAGTGTTAAGATTATTAGAGCAGAGACTCGTCAAACAGAACAGGGATTAACGTCCTTCCTGAAGATTTAATATATTTTAAATCCTTTATTACCTATATAGATTGCAAAATTTATGATTCGTATGGAATAAAATGATAAACACTACTGCTATCATTAATTTTCTGATGGCATTAAGAAATGCATTGCATTGTTTACAGGAGATACAAGGTTAATGCTACATAACAGACTGTGCCTCTAGTTTTCTCCTGTGAAGAAATATGATGGAAGATTGCAGAAGAAAAACCTGCTTAGTGAGATGTAATTATTTTGTATGTGCAATTCCTATTTTATTAGGAAGTTCTGACTATCAACTCAAAATGCGTTCATCTTGACTCTCAGACCACGAGCCTAGAACAATGCCAGAATAAAGCCAGATGCCTGGAAATTTCAGGCAGCCGCCACAGGTCTCTCCTGACTGGAGGAAGCCAGCACACACCCAGTATTGGCACCTGAGTTCAAGACAGATCCATGCCACTTAGGCCTTTCCTAGTTGCCATTACACACTTTTTGACATGCTCCACTGAGTATGTCAAAAGGAAACCGCCCGGGTAACATTAAACTAGGAAAATATCCCTAAATCCTAATAGCACCGCATATTCCAGAAACTTGTTATCCCCTTTATAAAAGCTGTGTCACACTGGGAGTGCCACTTACAAGGCCCTGGTTTATCGTGGGTGCCTTGAGGCCTGTGTGCCACTACGCACACCTGTCGGTGTCTAGGCCCACGCCACGCTCGTTACTTGCACCAGAACACAGTGGGCCACATCACCATTCCGGCAGGTTTTCCAAGTGCAGGATGAAAACTGCCACTTGGTGACTGCTGCCACCACCCCATCAGAGCATCACGCCTCCTGCTGCTCCCTTACACCAGATGTAACACGGGTGGGCGGCCATCACTGTGGGCAGCCGGTCATGTACCCGCTGTGGCCTCACAGGGGTCCTCAGCCAGCCAGAGCAGGGTGAGGGGCTGAGGGGCCAGGACCCCTGGCTGGGGCCGCCTGCCGCTCTGTGGGCTGAGCTCAGGTGACAGGCACCATGTCACCAGCCTGCTCTGCAGCAGGTCCGGGTGGAGTAAAGGTTCGAGTGTAATGGCAAGGTGTGGGGGTCCAGCTGAGGGCCCCCTGGAGACCCTGCCCGGCCCTGGCACGGGGCCATGCCTGCAACAGGAGCCTGCGTACACCAGAGGCACTTCTTGGGGTGCCACGGGGATGTCCCTCAGTGCTGCTCTCCTCCGGGCTTGGCAAACTTATTCCACACCTATGAGTAAACCAGTGACACAGCCCATGACCACTTGGCTGGTTGCCATGCGTTCCCTGTCCAGTGACAGGTTAACATGAGGTGATTTTGCAGCCCTGGGGAGTCCTTTTTTTGCAAAAATACCAGTTCCAGTGCAGAAGTGTCTCGGTCCTATCCTCAGTGTTTGTTCAGCAGCACTTTCAAATACCTCCCAACACTGCAATCCCCAACAGACTGGCTTCTGATTTCCTGAGAATCCTTTCTAGATGCCTGCATTAACACTACTCCCCTCCACTCCCCTAAGAGCCACTTGCCTGATTAAAAACATCCAGAACTGTGATATACAATGATCAATAAATGAGCTGGCTGAGCGACAGGTGAAGGCTCAGAACCACCACATCGGTTCCTCTCATCAGCTCATCTCCCACTTGCTCCCCAGTTTATTGCCGCACCCGCCACTAATCACCCCCAGTAACAAATGAAATTATATTGTTAGTGACAAAATGTGGATCCATCCCAAACTCTCACTCCTCTTGTTATATTACTGCTTCTTGTGCTTTGTTAGTGTTTGCAAAGTACAGAGCTCATTGACTCATAATCTACCTATTTCAGGTCCCTGGTGTCACTACACTACTTGAAACCCACAGCTGTCAGGTAAGCCATTAAGCTGCATGGGGAAAGGCAAGTTCACTGAAAATCAAAGAAACGCAAGAACACAGAAAAAGGAGAAGAAAATGTGTACAGATTACAAAGGATGCTGGTGTTGCAATGCACTGGACAGGCAGAGGTGACAAGAGCACCTAGGTGAGAGAAGGCAGGCAGATGTGGGACAAATTGTGCAGCTTCACAGATGATGAACAGAGAGACAGAAATAAGCAGAGATGAAGGCACATGACAAGAGACAGTAAATGCAAAACCAAAACAGACAGCAGCAATTGCTATAGCCTAAAATGCTGTCATTAGTCTTCGTCAGGAAGCCCTAACAGCAAAAGGATAGATTTGGAAAAAAGATAAAATCAACTAAACTAGGAAGAATCAACCAAAAAAACCCCACCAAAATCTAGTGGACGATATAAAATCACTTAGGAACCTATTGATGCCGGTTTTAGGTAGTCATTTGCTAAAACCAGAATACAGAAAGAAGAGGTGCAGTACTTCTGCAGAACAGGTCTGGCTCAGCCTGCGTAAGCACCTAATTCAGTATCTCAGTTTTGGTATTAAGTAGAAAAATTCTGCATTGAAAAGCTTCCTTATGTCACCAGAGCAATAAACCACGCATGTTGCTGTAAAAAATCCCCAAGCTTTACTTCAAAGTAAAATCTCAAGTAATTCAGTTCTGAACAGAAAGTGTCAGTCACTCTATTTGTTGGTCCAAAACTAGGCCAAGTTAAGAGTTCAGAGCAATTCTTTCACTTCCACACAAAAAATTCTTCCTGAAGAAGAATACTTAATGCAGACTGTGAAGCGCCTGATTTTTATCAGGAGGTTTAGGAATTTGGCTGCAACAGTTTGCCATAAGACAACTTTGAACAGCACTAAGAAAAGCTATCTCACAGCCTTAAAGGAGTACTTAGCCTTTCCCTACAAAGGTTGTTTAAAATTAAAACCTGCTGCCTGAAGATTGATTAAATGACCACTTAATTACATAGGGGAGATCTACTGATAATATATGACAGCGCAAGGAAAAAAATGCGTGCCTTTAAAGAATTTGGAAAAAAAAATGAAATCTCTTGTGTTTCCGAGATCCAACAGACAAGACATCTATGGCAGGAAATGGTACAAGTACAGGCTTGAGTTATTGGTGCTTTTAAGGACAGCTGTAGAGAATAAGATGTTTCAGACTACAATGACATTCAGTTTAGTCTGCCTTCTACCTGTATGAAAATAACCTCCAAATACAGTTTCATTTTAGTTTAGATTTCTAAAATAATATTTTAAAACCCCCAAAATGTAAAAAAACCCTACAACTGCATTTAAATTTTCAAATCTCACATCCTATTTTTATCCAAACTAAGGGCCTGGATGCACTCTGCTGGTTTAGTATGCAGAAGGGATATGCTGTCTTATGTATTCTGAAATATCTCCAGATCTTCTCAGGTTAAGATTCAGGATTTCAGCCTGCTCTTCTATTCTTATCAGGGCAAAATAAAAGGAAGAGTACAGTACTTTTCAAAGAGTATAATTTGAAAAAGAAACAAAAAGAAAGTAGGAAAAAAATAACAGTATTCTACAAAAGATCATAGTTTAAAAATCAAAAAGCTAAACCACCCTGAATCCTCTTACTCCTTAATTCTATAATACATATGCTGTAGAATTACTGATACGCATGATCTTTCAAACAACAGCCAAAACACTTCCACAGCATAAAAAGGTTTGTTGATATCACCAAATATAAAGCCAATTTCCATGGAAAAAGGAATAAGCACTTTTGAAGGTATATATACACTAGTGTACAGGGAGCAAGAAGAAAGCATGGTTAGGAAATGCCCACCTTGGCTACTGGCTAGAAGCTGCCAGTTTGCAGTCCTGCTGCAACAGGGAGGTACTACACTGGAACGGACAGGCTGTGAGTCCCCTGTTAGAGGTAACCTAGCAGGGTATCACAGCAAAGTAACGCAGATCTTTCTAAAACACAAGTGGTCAGCCTGTAACAGCTTTCTAGAGCATATTGAGCGGCAGGCACAATTGCCTTGCAGCTCCTTTACTTTCAGCTGCCCAGGAGGACAGCATGCTCCTGCAGAACAAGCTCAGACTCCTCTAGGATATGACATCCTGGGCTGTCGCTAAGCTCCTTGAATAACTGTTCTTACTCTTTGCTAGAGCGGTTTTACCAACTCAGTCGCTGCTCTGGGTGTCTCAGAGGAAAAGGACGAATGCCCCAACCTGTGCCACAATCGGTGACAGAGGGCACTGCTGCTGCCATTAGCCTTCCAGGTTAGATGATGGACAGAACTGGGAGGCACATTCACCAGTTAGCGCAGAAAGCAAACCAGAACAAGTAAGCTCTTTAAGCTATTCTGTAGCACTGTATTCTCACAAGTAACTAGAGAGAGTAAAATTGAGGAAAATGTATTTACCCTCATTTTTTCTGGAAAGATAGACATCCACTAGCAAAGATGATAACCTCAAAGGCCTCCAGAACACTCCAATACCACAAACAACTTAGAGTCACAGGATTGTGAGGACATGTGTTGAGATGTTTCACTAATCTATGTAAAATATCCTATACAATATTACCAGGTTAGCAAAAGCATTGTACATTTTTAGTTTTCTGTTTTGAACCAGTCTGTTTGGAGCTGTAGATACTTTAATTTTTAATTAAATTAGCTACAGGTTTTCTTCCAACTGAAAGTAATAGAAATCCCATGCAGTATTCTACATTGTAAATTAACATGAAACAAAATGAAACAAAAGGAACTCCAAAAACTTCTGTGAAAAGAAACTTCATCCTTTCCGGTCTGCCTTTTTAAGAAACACTGGGGGGAAGTTATAATTATTGCCTGTTTAAAATTTGTATATCCTGAAAAAAACCCTCTGTGCTATGCTCAGTTCCATTTGGCATAATGGAAGTGCAATAGAAAAGGGACCTCATGAAATGCACCTCTTGATTTAGGCAGATGGGGAGTGCTTAATACCATTTCAGTCCTGATCTCACTTGTTCCTGCAGAACAGATGATGCAATATGTAGTTTACTATAGATGATGACACTGGAGATAATTAAAAAAAATCACTGATAAAATGAAATTTTATTAAGCTAGATACAGCCATCTGCCATGATTTCAAGGATTCACCTGATAGTCTCTTTTCTCATTATGTGAGCTTCAGGATACGGAGGATTTTGCACATATACATTTGAAAGTGTGGCATATAAAACTATTTCCTTAGGATCTACAACTGTGTTTTGTTCTGTTGTTGGAAGAGAGCTGCAGCCATTTATATAAGTCTGGATGCTCAGAGTGGGAGGGGCAGAGGCAAGGAGCGGCAGACACACATGTGAGGGACTGACCCCATCCCCATCCCCCTGCACCACTGGGCAGGAAGAAGGAGAGACATTGGGATTGAGGCTGAGCCTGAGAAGAAGTGGGGGTGGGGGGGGTGGGGTGGGGGTGTGTGAAGTGTTTTTAAGTTCTGGCTCTGTTTCGTTATTCTACTGTGATTTGAATGGTAATAAATTAAACTAATTTCCCCAAGTCGAGTCTGTTTTGCCCATGATGGTGATCTCCCTGTCCTTACCTCAACCTATGAGCCTTTAATCATATTTTCTCTCACCTTTCCAGAGGAGGGGAATGATGGAACAGCTTTGGTGGGCATCCAGTCAGATTCAAACCAAAACAGAGATGCAGACATTCAAAGTGACTGCCCATCACTACAGAGGAAACCTAAGGCTGAATACAGACCTGAGCCTGGCTCCCCTGGTCCAGCTGGCTTTACGCTTTAGCAAGGAGTACCATAGCCTTGCTATATATAACCTGCTACAGCAGGCTTCTGCATAGGGGCATCTGGCATCCTTTGTCCTTGCTATGTTTTTATTGTCAATAGACAAAACAAGGAGGGCTACTATACAGTATCAAAAGCAGTTATTGAGACCTTCATAAAATGTAATATACATGAAAGTTCAAAAGATGGCTAATCCTATACATGGCATACTGTGTTTTCCTTCACGGCCATTGCAAACTCTTCACTCAGAGAGACAGTCCTGAACACAAAGGGGTTCCTGCGTGGAATGTCCTACTGATGCCCCATGATGCAAACATCTTAAAAAGAAATATCTGACAACACCAAAGTAAAAGTTTAAGTAGAGAAAACATGGATATGCTGGCTGACAGATCTGCAAAGAATGCCTTTTGTCCACTACATCCTCCTTTGCACTCAGCAGCTTCCAGTGCAGAGGATTCACCAGACTGCCAGGATTGCAGCAAAACCTACGTAGTCCATTCTGAGTTTCACCAATACAGCTTCCAATTGAAATACAGAATACAATTTAAAAGGATGTAGTATCAGTACTGAATGACCATGGCCAGTTTTCTGTATTTATACCTCTGCAAAGTAGTTGAAAAATTGAGCCTTACAAAGTATGTCATAGCTGCAAAATGTTTTTCATCAGTTTTGTCTTTTCTCCTTATCAAAAGTTACAGAATGATGAATTTTTACATTTTCTAGTTGCTTGTATGAGGTAACGCAATGCAATGGCTGGAAAGTAGTGCTAGAAACATTCAACTACACAAAGAGGATTTTTATTTATTTATTTCACCCAGGAGTTAGTGGAATTACCAACTGGAATTGCTCACCAAAGGGTGGGGTAGATGATTCCCAGTGAATTGAAGGCTTCTAAAATGAGAATTTACATTTCCCTAAAACCCTTCTTTGGTTTGTCCACTGGGCTTAGTGTGGAACGGGATACAAAAAACCCAACTGTCAGTCACAGGGCTTGCTCTTCTTAGTTCATCAGAACATACTTTTATGTTATCTGGGAAAAGCATTCAGTGGTTATGAAATTATGAACTGAAATTAATAAATTGTTAAGGTGATCTGCCTGAAGTGTACTTATGCTGTCAACAGAAATGAGGGCTGAAACACATCATTTTATCCCTCTGCTAAATTCCTTAGGTAACTTCAGTGAAAGCAGAGCTACTCTCCTTCTGCAGCCACTATGTGTGCACTGTCAGATTTGGGTGATGTAACACAATTGACACCAAGAGCCGCTAGCAGAAGCATTCCAGCCCATTTGTTCCCTCAAGAATGAAACAAACAATGTTTTTAAAACTGAGCTTTAACTTCATCATAGCTAATGAATATTTACACTGCTCAATTTGAATTTTGCATCAACTCAGCACATATTAAAACTGTTACATTCACAAACCGAAAATCCAAAACCATCATTATGTAAAATGTCCACAGCAGTATCTCAACGCTGACGTTCATTACAGGGAGCAAGCAAACACTGAATGGCATTAATTCCTTCATACAGGGTCTCAGTTTCAGACCTGATAACAATTAGAAGCTTGCGCATATCCCATCCGTTTTGCCCAATGCAGTTTGTGATGTCAAGATGGCTGGCATCATTAAACATGATCAGGCCTCAAAGTCAAGCAGTCTGAAACGTTTGCTTGTTGGTGCACGAAATGATTCTGCAGCACAGACCAGCTACCATCACACTCCAGACCATCACTAGCTTTTTGTTTCTTTATTTGCACTTGTAATTTGTAAAAAAGAAAAAAAAAAAAGAAAAAAAGAAAAAAAGAAAAAAACAGCTTTTGAAATAAACAGATAGCTAAGCTAAGGAAGACTAAAAGATGCCTATCACTGAAGGCACTGGCCCCAACATCCCTCAACTTAACCTCCAGATCAATAAAGATATAAAATATGATACTCTGTGAATTTACCTTCACTTCAACAGTTGTCGTAATCTTTACTGAGATTCAGAAGAACAGAACGTTAGCCAATAACTGTATTTTCTGATGAAATATTGTGGAACTGGGAATACCATTGACTGAAAATGCTACAGGAACTTTACTGGTGATGCAGCAGTTCCAGCACTGACACCACAATTTCTGCTCCCTGACACTGGCAGTATGTCAGAGCACGTAGCTAAGCTCCTGAATTCCACTTACAATCAGGTGTTCGAGGGGAAGTAGAAATAAACTGCAGTCCCTTGTGGCACACACTGGTGTTGTCCATTACAGCTCAATGCACTCAGGTGGACCCAGATGTAACCCCTTTCCTGATTTTAAATGTGATTAGTACATCAGCCCCTGAAATTCTGTTAAATTCTATCTCATAAACCTAAAATGTGTCTTATTGTGGAAAACAAGAAAACTCTCAAAGATTAGGTAAACTTTTTTGCTAGTATTTTTTGCCTATGAAATTAATCTGACTATTGAGGCAGCAAGTTTCTTTTGAAATATCAGGAACCTAAAAAGTTGTTAAATTTTTTACAAGGAAGCAATCTTAATGGCAATGTTTATACAGATTCAGTGGTCTTTGCTGTTGAAGGATAGTACTAAATAAATGTTGTGATACTAAATGCTTCAAGACCTTAAAATGCTTCATTAAATGACAAAAAAACCCAAGAAAGTATAAACTGCTGTTACAGCTGCAGCTGCTCACTATCATTTATTATTGTAATGGTGTACAAATGCAGGAAAAGCCAGCCTACCTGTGGCTTAATTTTGCACCACTGGGGCAGGAACTATCTTGTACACCCCTGTAACTGAAACAAACAGCCCTGCTCCTTCATGAGTTTCAGCACGCAGAGAAGTTCCCAGTTTCACAGTACTTTCAGAAATACAGCATCAGTGTACTTCAGGGCTTTGTCAAGTCTACAATAAAAAAGTCTTCTCATCATGCACATGCTCACACACTTTCATACCTTTTTTTATACTCTTAACTTTAAAGTATCCAATGCTAGCACCGTTTTATCACTTTTGGAATAAGTCCTTTAAGAACTAATAAACGAGCACTTGAAGAATTCATGTACTCATCTGCCCATTTAATTATATCTCCTAGCTAAAAAGGCTGCCTCTGTAGACATACATTTTGCAATACTGTTATATAAACGTTTAAATAGCTGCTGCAGTTCAAAAATGCTTGTAAAAATTTCAGACCATAGCTTTAGAGACAAACAGTTAGGAACAGCAACTTCACACATTTTAGAATATTCTGGATAGTGAACAGGATCTTTTCACATATGGTTTGTGTATGCAAGTTGTATTTCAGTCTTCACTGAGTAGGATAAGCATTTTAAGATGTCAGATTCTAATTAAAAAGTAAAATGTATCTTCCATTGTATTCATTTCCTGGCAGATGTCACAAGATTAAGTGGACCAGATTAGAACTTCAGTTTCAAACAATTACAACATATTTCCTTCGTGTTTTTCCTAAACATCTGCTATCCAGCCCAGGGTAAGGGAAAGCATTTAAAGGCACATCACAGTAGTAGCAAACTCAACATCAAAGCTTGGCCCAAAACTGCTAATTCAAATATCTCTAGAACTGGATAATAGATATAGTTCAGAGTGTCCTTTTTCCCATTTTAAAATCTAAATTATAGTTTTCAAATTTTTAACTAGGGCAGTATGTCAAAATTGCCTACATATGATCATTGGCTAGGAATAGGAGTCTTAATGACTTGATAAAGGAAAGTTCTCAGTACCATCAACAGTGACTAGCCTTAAAGGAAGTTGCTGTTATACAGCATTTAAGTTACAGTTGAAATAACTCCTGGAAAAAGTTGCTTATTTTATAGCACATATTATACAAACCATTTTTCAAAGCCTCTGCTTTGTTGGATTGGGAGCCTAATCATCCACATATACTCTATCCTTTGCACCTTACTTTTACCACTAGGATTGCTGCTTAAAACATACAAACCTGGTCAGTAGTTTCTGAAACAAACTCTCAGAACTCAATAGAGGAAAAAAACAAAGGTAGACTGCAGTTTCATTTTACGCTATTCTTTCAGTTTCTCTAAGAATTATTTGGTGTACAGCATGTATAAAACAATACCTTCTCTCATTTCCTCAGACCTTCTTTGCAGGCTTCTCTCTCAGCTGGGGCTGATCAGACTTCAGTGCAGCAACCTGTTTTATACTGGCCAAAGGTCTGGCTTTCAGCTTGTTTCCTAAATCTTTCATGCAATAGTTTTTCCCCACTGGTGGCCACTATTCCTGCCAGTTTTGGTCAACATACGTTTCTTTTAAACATTCTTTGTCTTTCTGAATGCAGACTACATCCTGTACCTACACAGACATCTATGCAGTCTCACTCCCCTCATGACTGCTTAACCCAAGGCAACACATAAACCTGAACAAAATCCACGAGCTGCCTAAGGCACCAAGCCGCAAGCAGAGCCAGAACAGTCAGCATTTACCTCCACTGCTGAAGGAGAGTAGCAGGGTGCTTGGGACACAGAAAAAGAATTGCTGAGCATAGAATAAACTTCCCCAAACTAGCAAATCCCTTTCCCCCAGGGCAACAGCCCAGAAGACGAGTCAAGCCTAAGGCTCCACAGGACAAGGAAGCCCCAAGCTGACTCAAGCTCAGCTGCAGCTCCTTTGGGCCCTAAGAAGCAATAAAGCAGAAACACCCAGAGCAGCTCAGTCTCTTCATGCACTGGCAAATCCCTCGTTAATGGACATAAGCAGTAGGGGAAACATGTTGTAAGTGCTAAAATCAGCTAATGGGATTCTGACTACCTGCTAGGAACTGGCCTAACAAACAACGCGACACTCAAGCATAATCACTTTTCATAGAATTGATGGCTCCTTCCAAACCTTGCATCCGTAGCACAGTTGCTTCTCAGTTCATTTGCTTTTCTACAGATGTTTCCACGAAAGCATGCTGGAATTAGAATGAAACATTAGTGACCTTTTTTCCTATTGCTTTTGCTATCATTACCTGTCAGTTAATCTGTTTTCATTTCCAGTCTTCCTACACATACCTTTCTAGTATCAGGCATTATAAACTGTGGTTTCTACACCAGCTGCTGAATACCGAACTGGTATTTGGGAGTCCTTTCTGTCCTGAGGGTTGTACTATCATAATTAAGTTCATTACAAGGTGATGGGAAAATAGTTTCCATGCAAGTAATCATGCATTACCTAACTGAAAAGAGCTACAGGCACTCTAAATTAATTTTCTTACATTTCTAATTCAAATCAGTTGACATCTGAATTGTTATCATGCAAAACAGCCAAATGCCTGTTGCCTGGATAAGATCTTTTTTTCCTTCTTTTCCAAAAAGCTAGCATTACATGTTTCTGCTGTCTCTGCTTAGTAACATACTGGATGAATCTCAAACAATAGATCTAAGTAGGAAATTCACTAAAATGCAACTCTGGCTTATTCTGATCCCAAGACTTTCACTAGTAATGGAAAGGTTCAAACCAATATTAAATTACTGTAGTCACTGAAGAACAAAACTATTACCCCTACTCCTTCCAAGTACAAAAGATTCACTTGTAGCAAACAGTGGTTCTCTTGTGCTTTGCGGAAGAGTTATGGGATCAATAGCATCACCCAAGGCAGAAGGTACTCACTGCTGGGAATTTATTTGACATGGCCTCCAGCTATTGCATTTCATAGGCTACACTAAGCCCTGCAACTTTGACTGCTGTATTTGCAATATATCACAAGAATACCACTGTGTTTTCAACTCCCCCCTGGAGCCTGACCCTGTGTTTAGGCCAGGGTAACAGCCAAAGAAACCCTCTTCCCTGAACAGTTCTCTACATCTACATGATAAATTGCCAACAGATTTTCCCAAACACAGCATTTCTCAGTGTGACAAAGGACTAGGACTTTATTATAATTTTGTGTTGGTAGGTGTTCTTCTATTTTTGAGGAACAAGGACAATTAGTCCTCCAAAAAGTGCTGCTCCTCCACTCCAGATGATGTAGGACATTTTGATTCTCTGGAAGATACCAGTGCGAGTTATAATGCAGCATTTTCAGAAAGCACATAGTATTTAACAACCAGGCACCTTCCCTATCCATTAATCAAAGCACGTGCAATCCCATTTCATGACAGATGAAGCAATAAATATTGAGGTAAAAAAATAATTCTGTATTCAGTGCATTTCAGTAAATAAAAGGTAACGAAATATCATGGCAGGTATGTGGAGTTGTGATAGCTATTTTTTGTTGGTTTTCAACATTTCATTTCCTCAGTTGAAATCTAAGGAGGACCTTGGAAATCACAAACTTGCAGTGATAACTTCCACAGCCACAATTCTGAGGTTTCCTTTCAGGACATTTAATGGTGTGCTGGAGGAAAGCAAATGCTTGCCATAACAACAGACACTTGAAGATACATTGCTGGCCTGCCTAGTTGCTTGAGCAGGGAGGAAAAAAATCTGTGTTAAAGCTGGGTGGTTTCTTGCTTTAAAAGGCAGCGAGCCCAAGGGTGTTCAGCTTGGGCTTACGGTAAACAAATCCTCAAAGTGACAGACAAAAACTTGGTAGCATTTCCAGAAAACTACAGTTCTCAGAGATAGGCAGCTGTAATATGTATCAGGCTCAGCAAGAAAACTTTATGTACAATTGTCCATCACAGCATCTCCATATTCATTCTGAAGTAAAGGGCTAGGAGGTCAGACTGTTACACTGAGACCTTTGAGCCCCCATCTACTGTTTCAGTTTCCCATCCTTACAAACATTTGGTCAAATGTTCCACATTTTAGAGGGAATGAGGGTTACTGCCAGTGAGAATAGATACACTGCATCTACAAAAGACACCAGTGCATCTATATACCAGCCTCATGAGGTAGAAGTTATAAAAGCAAAAAAAAATTGTTCTGAGAGGTGGGTGTTTCTCAACCAAATTGTGTCTGATGTAGTTCTATGTATTAGCAATGAACACAAAAAAGGTGCATTAATTTGTGATCAGACTCTGCTAGCTATCCCTGGGCAGGGAGGAAATGTACATTTTTAGATCTGATTTGGACCTACAGAACAGCTTTTGTGATGGCTGCGGGTGCCACACAACAGCCGTATGTTTAGGAAAAACACATCAAACTGTTCCTTCAGACACTGATGTGTCTGAAGTCATCAGTTATACCATAATCTGTAAGCATTCATGGACAACCAAGTCTTCAGTCTTAATGTAGTTCATTTTATCCAGTACTCAAGGGCATAGTCATGTTGGGATGTAATTAGAAACTTGTTCCAGAGTCTGTCATAACCACTGGGGATCTTTTCAGTGACAACACAGGGCCCTGGATTTGTCCTTCAGTGAAAAAGTTTAAACTTCCTAAAGCAATACTGGTGTTATTCCCAGGGACTTCCAGGTGAGGAAATCCATGTTGCATAAATCCTTTCTCAATCTTGTCTGAGACCATTTCATACACAAATCATGGACAATAACACATTTTCAATGAAGGTGAGATTCCTGCTGCCTCTACAAAATTTTAGCCAGAGGTAGTGTAAAAAGGGAGCAAAGAGGTGAAAGAAGGAGTTTTTCTGTTGATAGGAAAATCAGGTAAAATCGGTGTCACACTTAATCATATATCAATGTCAAATACCGCTATCTGTAGACTGAGTGGCACAAATACCACAGAGGAAGGAAATACCTTGGGATTATTCTTTATCTTAAAAATTACTTTGTACAAAGTACAAATTATTATCAGAATTGTTTCTTGTGAGCATAAAGAACAACAGTAGCAACAATCCCCATATAAATTTCAAGAGCTTCTTAAGAGAGAGTTTTGAAGAGGCACTGACTACTGAAATGAGATGCTCTCTTTCTAGATGGGCGATGTTAACTGCTTTCCCTGATTAAACAAATTGTTCTCCCTCCATTAACCAGCAGAGAAACGGATACTCAGGCAAGCAAAATCAGGCTATTAAGGCAAGTAAGGACAGCCTCCATTTGTTCAGTTTTTCTCTAGGATAGTATAGTCTCTCTCCACAAATACCAAGGCAGTTCCTTTCACAAAATGTCTAAACATTTATCAGTTCAGAATTGCAAACCCAGTTATTTGTGGAAACATCTTGCACAAAAAGACCTGTTGCTAACAGACTTGGACTGTGATCTGGCAGCTTGTAATTATCATTTTTGTTAGACCTTCCCCCACCAGGAGAATGATTCCCTTGAAGGCTCTTCCCAAATAGAAGCCTTTGTTAGAAAGTAGAAAATACATATTAATCCATAAATAGATTGACTTGAAAAGCTATGACTGCACCATTTAACCTTGTAAATAAGAAAGTAGAAATAGGTAATTGCTTGGGTTTGTTATTGACTGCCTCTTTCAGAGATATTCAGAATAATCTCATAGAAAATTCCTAACCTATTTCTATTTTACACTGCTTGGAGTGGACATATTTCCATTTCTGTTAATAATTTGTGTTTACCTAAGCCTTCTCCTCCTTTCTTTGGTGTCTTTTTTTTTTTTTTTGTGTGTTTAGTGGGGGTGGTTTTCCACTCATAACATAGGTGGAATATGCCTACCTCTGCAGTCTTAATATTTGTATTGGGGGGGCACACCATTTTGATACTTCTTTGGGTTAAGCATGCTGCACTAAAGCACCTTCACTATCACCAATAAACTGTCCATATGTCATCCTCTCCGGCTGCCTGTTCCTAAGATTTTGGGTCATTCTGCCTTTGAGTCCTGTCTGTTGGTTTAATCTTTGGTTTCCCTTTCCTTGTGTGCTTGCTTCTATTCACATTTTCTCCTCATTACATTGCTTCCCTCTGCCTGAAAGTTGTCAGATGCCCTAGAACTGTGACTGTCGTAAACAGATGGCTGGGACTTAATGTGGTCATAAAGAAGTAGGCTCTTTCACCATTTTTGTGCCAATCCTAATTCATCAGTCTCCGCACAGCATGCGTCTTAGCCACTCAAGCACTTGGGAACAAATCCTTGCTGAAGATATCCAGAGCAGAACAAAAGATGTTTATTTAGCACCAGCATGGAAAAAAGGCAAGTCCTATCTTGAAGTTCAAGAACCAGGACTTGTAGACTGTATAAACGTACATACATATAACCTATAGTCTCCCTTCTATAATTTTAGTCTTTGTCTTTTGGATTTCCCCTGCAACCTCTTCCATAACAAAGTCTGCAATTTTGGAATGCATTAATTAAATAAATAAGTGAGTAAATAGATAAATAAATCAAAGCCTTAGGCTTTCTTACAGGCTTTCCTGTTGGTTATCTTGGCCAGCTGTTAATTTCTTTTTAGCAAAGAATCTTTTGCAAGAGTAGAAACCCATGTAACTCTGCACTAATACTAAACAGTTCTTTATTGGGAGTTGCACTGAAATGCTGACTTGCAGACTTCAGCTATGTTTAGAGGTGGTTTAATCCCAAACATTTAGTCTCTTATGTTTACATGTGTACCTATAGTTTTTATAGATGGCAAAATAATTTTTATGGCATTATTTGTGATAAAACAAAAAAGAGAGACTGAAAAGGCACCTGTTGATTACCAAAAGAAACATCAAGGAAATTCCAAAACTAAAAACCTAAAAAAATGGGAGATAATAATTGGAGATAGTAAGTATGTCTGTCTGTCCATCTTTCTCACTACCCCACAAACAGCAGTGATTATGTTGTTTGTACAAAGAGGAATTTGAACACCTTTACTGCAGAGTGCCTAACTACACGTTTTTATTACTACTGGTCAGAGTATGGTGCTCAGTAAAATGTTGATTCAAATGCTGTTCTACAAAAAGTGTAAGTACAAGGACTATTCTGCAAACATCAAGGACAGACTAGGACAGATGGAGTGCAGGACAGGCAGACAGTGCCAGAGCAATGTTCCATTACTGACTTTGAAGGGAAGACTTTTTCTAGCAGAAAATAAAAATTCAGGAGAAGTCACACAAATTATCTCTCACAAGGTGGTGAGGCAGCAAAAATTAATAAGTGCTACAAAAAAGTTCTTCATTAAAAACAAAACAAAACAAAACACAACAAGCAAAACCAAACCACCAAACAAACAAAGAAACAAAAAACCCACTAACCCAAGCTGACAGTGACCCAATGAGGGTCACTGCAAAGAGGAGGTGGCAGTAGAATCGAAGATAAAGGATGTGACTGAAGGCTTTCACGATTAGGCTTTGGTCTTCGTCAGCACAAACTCTTTCAACCTTTGCACAGCTAAAAGGAAATACAGTTTTTACAGGGTTAATACTGCATGTAAAATAGCCTGTTGTGTCTGCCTGTCTGTATTTTACCTAAAACTAAAGCCACATTTTATAGAGAAGTCAGAGTTAATAGGGATGAGCTATTTGAGTGTTGCCATAGGAGCGTATTTCACTCGCTTTTCTAACATACTGCACATGTAGACCTGTCTAGTTAATAGCAGAGGTGAGTGTGTGTGTAGTTCCTTAGTGATAATTGGAGTACAAGGGCCACTAATTACAGTGAACTGGGTGGCACATATAGAGTAACAGAAACACAGCATGCACCTAATGACTTCTTCCATTCAACTGTGAAATATTTAATCCACTATCCAACTGCAGATGTAGGGAAGGAACTACATTTTAAGGTATGATGGAGATTCCACAGAGGAAGCCCCCAAAGCAATGTAAGGCAGACAAATTTACATTTGTTCCATTTCCTCTTTCCCAGCGCATTCTCATTAAGTTATTACCAACAGCTCCTGATTTGAAAACACTAACTACTATAAGTAAACATTTTTTTTAAAGTTAAAAAATAATCAAGAAATTAGAAAACTCATATTTCCTGCTTTTGTTTTCTGCTCTTTGGGCATGGGCAGTGCTGCTTTACATTCAAACTCCCATCACATTTCCTTTGTTGATGAGTAGCCAGTAATCCGCTAGTATTTTTCTTGCTCCTGGTAGTAGATATGGTTGGTTTGTTTGTTTGGGGTTTTTTTTGTGTGGCTCAAAACAATTCTATATCTTCCCACAGTCACAATTTTCTTTAGCTGTGACATACCTATGTAAACTTGACTGAAAAAAAAAACAAACATTCAGCTGCTTCTTATCTTTGGTGGAAACGAAAGAAGAAACAGAAGTAGGGCCAGGGTAGGTACCAGGCAAGTGGAACAAGGTTAAGCTGGCTCTAGACTGGCTCTTCTGCAGCAACACCCAATACTGGTGGTGCTGCCTGGATGCTCACAACGTCTGGGTGTTCTGATATTGCCTCTCTGTTGGGAAAATTTGCAAGAAGTCAGGATGAGAAATGATGCAGGATCAGCTTCAAGAAACTGGCCTGTCTGTGCGTCATATAGGCAGTTCTAGCCAAGGGTTTTGACAGGCTATTCAGAGAAATCTTGGGATGAATGGTGTGCCATACAAATAAAATAGATTATTTTATTTGACATCATAAAAAAATGCTGGAAAAGCTCTTAAGAATCAGCTTTTGCTTTACAGAATAAGATGGATTGCTTTTCCTCTCTAGACCCTGCAGTGATGGTGTTCAGATCATTGTGATTTCATACTCGTCAGTAGGACCTTACTTAGACAAGGCTCTTATTTCTGATCCCACTGGAAGAATTACTGCAGAGATACCAATTCTGAAACCTTTTAATCTGAGCCATCTGTACCAACATCTTCCATTTCTGGTTCATGAAAGGATATTTTGCAGTATTAGACTTTGCTATAGTTTTATGAATAAGGGGCGAAGGATTTGGATCATTCTACTATGAACTGTTTTGTGAGAAGAAAACAGTAGAAATTAATTTATTGGCTGCTCTAAAACTCATAGTGTCTTCTTCGACATTCTTTTCCTGATGGTGTATACAATTAATAAGCATTGCAGGCCCCACCAAGACAAATTTATCATCTAGAACACAAAATTATGGAAACTTAGCCTCGGTCAATGCTTTTGGGTGTATGCATCAATGTGCCACAGAAACCATAAACCTGGAAAAATAACTACAATGCAGTACAAACAACACATACGTCATTTAGGATTCTACTTCAGGCTATTATTAGAATGTGAAGACCAAGTGTGGGGTCACAGTTATCCATTGCACCAGTAGGAGCTTATTATTTCAGCTGTGTGTAAAAAGGCTTTTAAAGAAAGGAAGGGCTTTAGAGACATGGATTTATTCACTGTGGCTGAGACACATCTATGAATTGGCTTGTGCTGATTTAACAGAGTGAGACCCCACAGTCACTATATATGTGTAAATGAAATAAGTTAATGATACAGCTTTCTTCTTCTCCAGGTGGGCGATTTATCTTAATGTGAGTGAGCCTAGCTTTGTTGATATGCACTCATTTTGTATTTTGAGCACCACATAGTAAGTATATTTATGCAGCCTTTGGCATATTTTTAGGTAGAAAATAATTGATAAATAAATGTGTGAAGCATCTTTCAGCTGATTGTAAGCAGAATTGCTCAGCATACAATGCTCAAAATAAGAAACTCAACCAAAGAAAATGCCTGTACCTCTGGAGATTTTAAGTCTACCTGCTCCAAAACAAGCACATCTAGGCTCCAAAATTGTTAATCCTGTGTTAATCCCTTGTAGCTTTGCAATATATTTTTTCCACTTGCAAATGACTGGTACCACCTTTATTTAAAACTAACAGAAGCAAAGATGTCAAGGTCATGCTTTTCCAGTTTGCTGAAGCAATCTAATATTGTGACTATCTAGGCCAGCTGCCAGCAGAACTGGACTTTAAATATCTTATAAGAGCATCACTGCATATCTAGTTTAATTCTGCCCTGTAATTTAAAAGTCTAATGCATGCAAGTACATGAAAGAATTTCTCATTCAATCAGCCTCACCTTGTTCATATACAGAAAAGCATCACACTGCTTTAAAGAGATACAGGAAATAAGGCCAATGACAAAGGGACTTTATGCCGTTTGAAAAGGGGAAAATGGAGCAGTAATGGATCTTGAGTGGCATGGTTGATACATGACAGAGCTGAAATAATAAGCAAGAGTCTTCTGGGACAGAGTCTCCGTGTCTGAAGAATGAGACCTGACTTGCAAATGGCAAGTGAACACTTATACATTGTTTAGGTCTGAAGATGATACAGGATGATACAGAAGAAAGAACCAAAGAACAAACAAAAAGCAAAATCTATTTCGATATTTTATTGCTTTAAACGCTACCAGCAATGGCAATATATCTGTCAATAGATTGACCTTGATATACCTGCTGGATACAAAAGTAATTTCAGGACATTCCACAAATCAGCTGAAGAGCTTTTCAGAACTACAGCAACATAAGTGGACGCAGAACAAGAATACCCTCATGTAGTCCATTATGATCTTCTTTCAACTTCATTGCTCTTACAGCTTATATTAATCACATTGCCTACAGTCATTGTGAAATGAACAATTAGGTTATGAAAATAAACAGTCAAGTGATGGCTTAGCTCAATTAGTCTTCAGTTTTCCCAGACACACTACCACTTAGGGTCACAAATTAATTGTCTGTTGCTTTCCTCCCAGGAGCTCGCCTCAGCTAAGGAATTTTATGGGCCTAAAATATGTATCCAAGAGATTGTAAGAGTCTTTGTGTCCACATGTAACTTAGATGCAATAAAAACCACAGCTGTATAGGCTATCTAAATCCAATTCCCATTGGAAAAAATACCAATGTAAAAATGGATAGAAGATCCACATCTTTGAGTTTTTCAGCAAAGGAACCCAAATTCTTTGCTATAGTATTGTGAGCATTCACAATGTTTTTCCTATAAGCAATAAGTACTGAAAAAGCAGCACCTGCTGTGTCACTGCACATCTTAAATAAAAGCATGAAAGACCAAAAAAGCAGTGTGGGACATAGACATTGTAGGCTGAGTGTTTAATGGATTAAGAAAGGCTTTATGTGTTGCTTAAAGAACACTGCAGTGTGCATCAGCTGGGAGATTATTTCATACGTGGAGCATGGAGCCATGTAAATGCAGGCAGAAAGCGTAGACAATTGAAAGAGATGATACAGAAATGGGCATGAGGAATATCAGTGACGAGGGAGAGGAAGTACAGGTATGACTGTGCAATTAAGCTGAAAAAAAGTTGGAGAACTTTTTCTAAGTTTTGAATTTGAGAAAGAGTAAGAACAAAGTGCCAGCATGCAAGTACAACAGATAAGGATAAACAATCAGGACTGCAGCAAATGCAGATCGCTAAAACTACACATGAAACGTTCCTCCAGAAAGTGTCATTCCAGAACAGGTTTGACACATCTTGACAGCACTGTATGGAGAAGATCCACTTTATTGTCAGCTAAGAGCACTATATTCTCTCTGCAAATCTCTGTGAGTGTGGGACAGAGACAGACAGAGAATGCCCAGCACTACAGACAACTGGAAAAGGATCCAAGTTAACAGTAATCCACCCTCTCTGTGAACTATCTCTCATCTTAGCTTAAGTTTAACAGCGTTACCTAACACAATCAGCAGATGATGCAGTATAGCAACTACAGATTTCTAGAACCATGTCCATACAGCAGCACAGAGACACCATTGCTGATTTCTCAGTCAGTACACAGGCTGTTCTGCAAAACTGCATGAGCAACATTATGGAAATATAAATGCCACAGGTAGAGATGTATTGTATAAATTTGCAGCATCAGCAGTAATGGAGATTTTAAAGATCTCAGTTAAACTAACAAATGTTCCTGGAGGGAGACTAGAGTTAATTCACAGGCTTTCTATTGACATAAAAATAAGGCATTTCTGGGTGTAGCCAGAGAGACTCTTTAGCAATGGAATCCTGCTATTGATTGTCTCCCTTCTCAAAGGCATGCTTTGAATAGACTTCATTCCAAATTACCATTTGGAATCCTGGGGAAGGAAAAACTGAACCAATAAATTTCAAGTCTAGGAAAATAATATAGAAAAGATCAGTCCAGTACAGGGAACTCAACACTAATGGTAGTCAGCAGAATACATACATTTGTATTAGCGGTTAAAGTGAAAATGCTTTAAACAATTACCAGTATTTGTTTGCATGAAACACTTACATTATTATCCAAAATAGGCTGTAACACAATTTCTCATAAAGCTTCTTAGTTGACATCAAAGAATGAGAGCTCAAAAGTGTTACTTTTTGAGGAGCAAAGTATTGTTTCTACATTTCAAGATCCACATAAAAGATAGTTCCCCTTGATTTAGAAAGACTTGCCAATGTTCAGCTTTGTGTAATATTGTCACTTTGCTGTGAATTTTGAGAATACTGTCTGTTACTGTACTCCTCACCTGTCATTGTCCCCCAGTGTAAAACCTTTGCCATTAAAAGATTGTATGGAAATAGTGTTTCCCATTCCCTTTCTTCATAAAATCTAAATATGTAATTGCGATACAGAAAGAAATGAGTGTATGCTGTAGTGCAGGGGTCCTCAAACTACGGCCCGTGGGCTGGATACGGCCCCCCAGGGTCCTCAATCCGGCCCCCGGTATTTACAGACCCCGCTGGGGGCTGGGGGGGGGGGTAACCAAGCAGCCACAGATGGCTGCCTGCCACTGCATCTGCACGCCGGCCCCCTGGTTAAAAAGTTTGAGGGCCCCTGCTATAGTGCAAAGCCAAAGCTCTTAGGCATTAACTGATGCCAGAAATTGCATTCCTCGCAGCTACACCTGTCTGTACCTTGCGGTCAATTCTGAATTCCATGATAGTACTAAGATCTCCATCTAGAATAATGCCATCAACATGCATGGGTGTTTCCTAGAAGATACTTTTCCTGGAGGCTTCCCTTTAAACAGATCTGGAATACCAGAGCAGTCCTTTTCATTGCCAAGATAGATCTTTGATCTGAAAATTCTGTAATGTGACTCCAAGCCACTGAGGACCTCATTAGACATATCTTTTACAACCAACACTTGCCTTCCCAAAGTCGCCCCCAAATGCTGCAGCTTTGAGAGTTCTGATGGGGAAACCCTCATCAAAAAAGGATGGAAACATCTTATCTGTTCACCAAAGAAAATCTCATCAAGGTAGTAATTGGAAATTATTCAAATCTCAGACTTTTTTATTAATTAAATTACAAATTAATTGCAACTTCACTACTTTACAATTGCAATTTCTCTACAGCTTCAGTGGCAGTAAAGAAAGAGTTTCAATATGTGAAGTTTTCAGTGCAGTGACTGAACACTAGCTATATGTGACTTGACTAGTCAGCTGGAACCTTAATTTTCAAGCTTCAAATGTACATACCAGCAAGTTAATCCCAGCTATCTACCTCATTTTCCATGAATCCCAAGTTAACTCTCACTCTCCACCATTTTCGCAGTCTATTTTTTCCCCTAGATAAAGTAAACCCCAAAGAAATCTAGCTAGAACAATCCACAGCACTCATGAAATTGTGAATGTTTTGCTTATCAAACCTTCACAGTCACACTGAAGCCTCACAGATGTTCCAATCATATAAAAACCAGGAATATAGCATATTCCTTTTTAATTTAAATCAGTCTACTAAAAGAGGTTGCACTCAGAGCTTGAAAAGCCTATCTGGAAACATAGGTGGCATCAGTGGTGCATACTGTCTCCTAAGCAATTCAATTTATTTATCAGGAGCCAAGTCATTTGATTCCAGCAATACAAATTTCACACTGCGTGAGAAAAGCAGTTTTAGAATTAAAACTGGTTTAGAGAAATGCAAAGATTATAGAAAACTCACATATGAAGGCTTACGAAGGATCAGAATTTTACACTGGGATCAGCATTACTTGTCCCATGGGTTTGTTCTCTCCAAATGTTGCTACAATATAGAGTAGCTGCATGTCAAATCATAGTCTCAATCCAACTTTGAGGCATCATAATCTGAACACTTATGTTTTTAGATAGACACCTCAGAACTGCAGAGACAAAAAACAAGTGAGATTTGGGCAGAATTTGACTTAGAAATTTATTCAGAGATATCATCTACTTTACCTCCTCGTAATTTTCTCGGGGGCAATGAACTTCCCTGACATGAGTAGGCTTAACAGAATCTGCCCTTAGAAAATAATTTTGTCAGGGGAGAGTATATAGCTTTGGTTGCTCTTTAATACGAGTTCAATGCTACTGCACAGTTCTAGTAGAGAACATCCTTAACATTATTTAAAATGTAATGGTCATGGACACAGAAAATCTTAAAAGCTCATGTGATTTTCATGGCTCTCCTGAAGACACTTTAAAAGGCACTCTGTTTACTGGGACAGAGCAACATGCTATAAAAACATTCCTTTAAAATATTTTGGGGCAGGCTTGAAACTGTGTTTCCAATCTGTAATCACATGCAATCACATATGTTAGTGTTGATCAGTCATGTTAATTTTCCCCAAAGCCCTTCATCGTCATTGGTTCTGAGACACAAATTCCCAGCTTCAACTTAAGGTTGTAAAAGAGGTAAGATCTATGAAACCTGCATTTTAGTAAAATGGTCCTGTGAAGGTGTTATTTAAAAAACACTGCTATTTTTGGTGACAGGAATTATATATGTGCTTAATTATTTCCTTTCTCAAATTACATAGCTTTTAAGCTTTGTGGAGATAACTATAGACTAACGAAGACAGAGAAAAAAATTACAGTGCTCAGTGCTTTGTATATATATATATTACTTTTTTTTATGTCTTTCATGTGTCTTGATGGCTGTATATGAATTCAGTATTGCATTTCATTTCATACAAATGAAAGCACAGAAGAAGGTAAGGCTATGTCAGTTCATGCATCATTTGCCACTCTAGGCTCTGGTTTTTCTCGTAGTAAGATTCCTTTTCAGCCAGCAAAAGAGGTGGGGAGAGCTCATGTGTGTGATGGAAACACCATCACTTTCAAAATCCTGAGCTGTGTTTTATGAAATGCAAAACAAGTTATACTTGATTGTAGCAGAGCAAAGGCACACAGAAAAAAACAACAACAGTGTTTGCTGTTGTGGGGAATCTCTTTTCCTGCTTACTGGACACCACTCATCTCTATCAAGGGCAGCAGGCATGCTAAAAGTCTAGGATGCTTCTCTTATGGGAAATGTGTTTCTCCTATCTCTTCCATCTAGAGCCGCAGCATATATATATATTATTGTGGAGTATCATACACCCATCAGGTACCTATTTCTGATGTTATCATGCCTGAATGTATACAGAGAAATCAAAGGAACATTCAAGGGTTTGACTGGTCACACAGTGGGGAATGCCGACAACATTAGACCAAGTCAGGTTTGTGATGTTAAAGCAAATGACGTGGTCATGGACCACAAATTCAACCTGAGTGTTTGGCCTTCATGCCTCCACAAAAAAATGAGTAGTCTAGAATACATGTATGTTTAAATTTAATTAGCTCAGTTTTAACTGAATGTCAGTTATATTCCAGTGCTTTTCTGTCCCTTTATGTAGCTGAGGTGCATCAGCAGCAGTCAAGATTGAGGCAATTTTTTCGTATGCTGTTGAACAGATTATCGGCTATTGCAATGACAGCTAGGCAGGTAAGGTAGGGGAGGCAGAAGAGCAGCAAAATACAATAAAAGAGGAGGAGCAGTACAGCTCATCAGGTTCTTCAAAATCTCCTGACACATTTGCTCTAGGGGCTCTGAGGGTGAAAGTACTAATGCTGATTTAAAAGACAGTACTTATCTACCGGATGGCAGGTACTGTTGAGTTCAAGTCATGGAGAAATAGCATGAAATGGATGCTCCAGAAAAAGTCACCAAAACAAAACAGAGTTAACTGTCTCATCAGAATAGGATGGTAACAGAAATTTCTCAAGTCATCTGTGAACTTATACATGCATATATCTCTAAGAAGAATAGCTGAAGCTATTCAGGGTGACAAACTGGAGCAGCCTCTCTGGCACAGTATTTTGGGCAGTAAACCAGCAGCTAGCTCTGCTCTCTCCAAATTCCCCAAACTGGAGACTCAGTCAGACCAAAACCTGATTTAAATGCTCTGATCTCTGAAACAGTTTACCCTTTTCTTTCAAATCAGCTGCATCCATGAGACTGTTTTGGAATGAGCAAAAATAAACAGGATCTTAGGGGAAACCGAAACACAGTAGCTCTTTTAGTATTAAGCATGTGGACCTTGCTCACAAGATATCCTCATAATTAACAGCTACAGAAAGCCAGCTAGTCTGACAGTTTCTCCCAGAAATAGTTATAATAATGAACACCCAAAAAAATAATTCTGCAGGGTTGATGAATGCATGTTTATTGCAAACATGCACTGCTATTTCAAGAAACTGCTAATTACAGGCATAACATTAGGTCTGTTCAAAGGAGGGAGAGTACAATGTAATTGCTCTTGTTCAAGAAGACTGTTATTTACATGTCATCAGGCTTGTATTTTTGTTGTACTACCTTAGGTAAACAACATAAAACTACTGGCTATTTTATTGCAAGGTTTTCACCTTCCCTTTCCCATATACCACAATAAAAATAAAAAGCTGTTTCCATTGTCAGTTCATGGTAGTACAATTTTGTCAGTGTAACGCCAGTTCAGAGCAAAAGGGTGCAGTTGCAATGAAACAAGTACATTGCCATGAAAAGCTTTCTAGACATTCATAAAAGGTAAGATGGTCCCACGTGCCTAAACCCAAAAGAATATAATTTACTTAGGGTTTTGTCTTTTTTTTAAGTGGAAAAAGACCAATTTCATCAGATGGAGCTATGGTCAGATACACATTGGTCATCTCTGAGAGCGCATTTGTAGATCAAAAGCGTGTGTCTTTAGTTAAAGGGGCAATTTATAGCAGGGAGAGGAGGGCATTCTTCATGTGGAACAAAATTAAAGAGGAAGACAGAAAAAAAGTTTAGTTTTCTCTTCAACCTGTCTCTCTCCCATCCAGCCTGCCATCCAGCTGCACAAGAAGGCTGAATTACCATCACTGCCACTAGGCTGCCTTTCTGCCCCAGTGCCTGGCCCCAAAGCAGCCCTGAGTGGCAGGACTAGCACTTTCAGGGATGTGCAAAAAAGCCCCAGAAGCCCCCCATGAAAGGGGACATCCTCAGAGAATTCAGCAAATTTTGACAAGCCTCCATGGAGTGTATGGAAGATGATGATTTTCAGCCTTATCATGAGGCCAAGTGCAGGCATAGCCATGATAGTACGATTAGCCTCCTGCCACGTTTTTACTCTGTTTCAAAACATTAGGGATTCTCAATTAAATGGTTGTAAAAAATCATACAGCACAACAACCTATTCCACCCTATCTTATTTAAGCAGTACAGGTAAATCATTTTTATTTACATTAAGCTGGAAACTAAAGCTGAGGAATACGCCTAACAGAAGCTGTCAACTTGTGTACTGAAAGTCTACAACGCAACTAAACCCACTGTCTCATAAGGGGAATTACTGGGGAGCTGCAAGTACCAGGAAATTCTACCAGATTTGCTCATAAATATTTTGTGTTAGGAAGCAGAGTAGGAATGTCAGTCACTCACAACCAACTATATATATTGCAGGTGACAGAAAGAATTCCTGTTTTGTCAGAGCTGTTCCTTCAGTTTTAGTGAACAGCATTAGCACATTCGGCAAATAAGACACCAAGATACAGTATCCCAGGCCAGTCTAGTTAAGTGTATAATCTCTCAGCAACAAATGATGTCAAGATGGTGCTTTAAATGTAGTTGATATTTATCTTACAGTTTTGAAATGTTTTATCACAAAGCTAGGCCTGTTTTAATCATCTATATGAATCATTCCCTTTTCTATTAAAAAAAAATAATTTTCTTTGTGAAAAGCTATAATGTTCTGCCTTAAATTAAATTTTTCCTAGGAAAAAAAATTATTATGGTCCCATACTGTATTTTCATAATAAGCACGAACAGAGGTTGTCTTTATATATTTAGAACTGTCTGTTGGTGGATAAGAGACCAATTAAAAAAATAATTAAAGTGAAATAAAACTTCCTTTTATTGTTCATTCTCTGAAATCCTGGGCTATAAAAATATCCAATTTATAGTATTTAATTACTTTCCCCTCCAAAATTTTAAATTTCTGAATCATTAACCTCTTTCCTACTCTGCAGCCCTGCTCCCCCCCACCCCCCAACATATATCTGCACAGTTGTGTTAATAAGAGTTAGAAGTCAATAACGCAAGGAGTCAGGCTTTTCATCTCCAGTAGTCGTAGGTGCAGGCACGTCTGCTGGCAGGTTATTCCAAACCCACCACAGCACTGCACATGCTGGAATCCAGTACAGGTCCAGCTTACTGTATGTGACAGGATATATGATTCTATGGGACTCTCATTTGAACTGATAAGTCTATTCTGGGTCTGCATATGTTAATTTAATAGCTAAATCCGCAGTCTTAGAGCCTGCAATGCTTCACCTTCTAAATGATTCTACTGGTTCTGTGAGTAATTCCATTTTCTTTTTAAAACTGCACTTACTATCAGGCATCTATGTCATCCTTTTCCTGTCCTCGTTTTAGTACATCTCTTAGAAAATATTTCCCCCATACCTGTGGAGTTCTTGGTTAGACAGCATTTTTAAGGAAATAACTCATGTGGATACGCCATGGCAATTTAGCTGTATCTTTTCCCAGAATGCATGTTCACTATATTGATTGGATGATGTTTTGAAGAAACTACAGCAACATGGTCTCCAAACAAACTGGTCTTAATGTTCATAATTTAAAGAACAAGTAACACTCATGAGTCTGTAAAAGCAAGTCTACGTAATCAAAGTGGACCAGATGCTAGAGTACTTCATCAGTTGATTCTTCAAGGCTCTTTTTCACCACTCCCTGGGTTTATCCCCACACAAATGCTAAGATCATTATTTTGAAGCCTAGTGCTAAGACTAGAAATAGAGAAATCCCTTCTTAGATACAGCCCAGATCCAAGCTGGCCAGCAGCAGGACTTAACCTCCCCACAGGAGTGACTGAGTAAGCAGGAGAGAAAAAGATGGATCATTCTTTATACAGCGTATGTAGCTTTTGGCTGACATTGCTATTTATGACCCAGAATTTTCTAATCTTGGAAAGCACAATTTAATTCACAAAGGTCAAACAGCCTCTGGGTGGCAATCACATGCCACCTTCTACATGAACAGGTGACTTAAAAGGCAAGTTTCCCGCCCCACGGTTCATTGTTTGTGCAGGAAAGTTCTGTCAATGCCAAGACTTGGACACAAATCTTTTGAGATGTAAGTCAATGAAGTATTAAACTGAGTTACTGAAACATGAGAAAAACAACATTTGTACAAATATTAGGCACACTTTGGGTGTTCTGGATTGAATTTTCTTAGTACAAATGCTTTGACCTATTTTGAATTTGTCTCAAAATCTGATTATTGCAGAAATAAATTTGTATAAATTTCATTATAGTTTTGCTTTTTTTTTTTTTTTTTTCATCTTCATAAGCTGCTCTATGAAGCCAAACATGTTTGCCGTGCCCCACCAGGTCACCTGGAATAGCAGAAACCAGTTTATATATCCTGAATACTTGATAGCATAATCTGCACATTTCACTAGCCTAGCTATCTCAATTTAATTACACACAATATGTGGATTTCTGCTTACTGCAGTAGTAAAGGTAAATCTCAGTACTTCTGCTTACAGCATTTTTCACTGAGGGAAACTATATTGAGCTCACAAGGGCTATTCAGTGGCATTCACACATTTGCATGAAGACTACTTAATGAGACCCATTGCTTATTGGATGTCCTACCGTACACATAAAGGATGGTAGTTTGCCCACAAAGTCCCTTGAAGTGTTTTGTCCATACATTTCTACAGTTCCCATGCATTTAGGTCAGCAAAAATAAATAAAATCATGATAGAATTGGATTTTCCAAGCTGTTTATGAAAGTATTGGTGACAAACCCCTCCCACTGGTGAATAAGGACAAGGAGACGGGTCAGCTGGAAGCTGCATGATGCCTTCAAAGAGCTGGCATCACGTTTTTATGTATTGCACACAAAACCTGAAGCAAATTGCATTGTAATCTAAAATGCTGGGTAATGTTAATGAGGTTATTCCAGATGGGTAAGTTGCACCCAACAGGTGCTCAGTGCTATAGCAACACCATCCCAACAGTCACTTGCATTTCTGAAAAGCGTGCTTGTCTCTGCTTGCAAATAGCCCCATTTAAGCGTGAATGACCGGGAAAGCAACCCCAGCACTAACCTGTTAGAGCAGAGGAGGATAAGCTTTGACTTGTGCTGATTGAACTAAGCCAAGATTAATTAGATTCATAACAGAAATTACTGTGATGAGTTCAAACATATGTAAACTGATATTCCCTCTGGCTGACAGAAGCACAGCTGGACTTCTGTTTTGTTTTTTTTTTCCTAGGGCACACCATAGTATCCTGGAAATATATAGGAATACATTATCTGTTTCCATTTTGCTAGAACACTTCAAACTTTTCTCTCTCCTGCTGCCAGTGGTTGTTGTGGTGAGTGGGACTTACCTGGCAAGAGTGGGAAACGAAAAAGAAAGGAGGTTTCCCTACATTTTATTTTCTAATAGAGTAAATAATACGTTAGTAAAAGTGAGCAGGTTTTAATGTGTGCCTCCCTTAAAATTCAGGGGTTTTATTCTTCATAACCTTTGACACAGCAACAAAAGTACCACCATAAAAATAAGACATGCTTAGCTACTGACTTTCTTCCTGTGTGCTATAAGCTTCCAATAAACAAGGTGAATGGACTTTTTACTTTTCACAAAACAGATTAAAAATATTTTTTATGGCAAAACTTTAAGAGCTGCAGTGACACAAAGGAGTCCCTTCACTGGTCACTGCAATGCCAATGCATTGAAACTCATGTCTGTTGAGACAAAAGAGTACAGCAATGATACAGGCCAGAGATCAAATAACACATGTTCAAGTTCATAGAGCAAAGATTAATTGCACTTTAGCAGTTGTATCAGTTTGATCACGGAAACTTGCTTAGAAACTGCTTATTTTTACAGGCAGGTAGGAGTGCTGTTTGGAGATTTAATTCTTATGAGATGTGCTTTCAATGAGCATCTTAATGGGATGCCATACATGCAAGTTTGTATGTATACTTAAGTGCACAGATGCATAAAAAAGTGTGAGGTTAAGAAATATCTGATCCCTTTGATTTTCAATCAGAACATGAATGGAAACTAGGGCAGAGAAGAAATGGGAGCCCAAATTCTTCCAGTCTGAGTGATGGGGGGTCTTCCAATTTAGTAGCCAATCCAAATGACCAAACTGAGCGAGTGGGCTTAGGGATGTATCTCAGGTAACTTGTCTACAAATCTGAATACAGATCCTGGTCCTCAGAATCAGTATAATACAGCCTTTTGTGGATAAACTTCAGGCTCACCTTACCCCGAAGCTGTTTTGTATTCTCCTAAGTGTAATTGGAAGGAACTGAATTATCGAAAGCATGGTGTCACTGAACACAAAAGATTACAAGCCAGACTTCCCAGAAATGAAGGATGATCAAGATATTTGCTTAGCTTCCTGGGGCCAAGGATCATATCTGCTCTTCTGCAGACTTAGGAAGTCACTCAGCTTTTCTGTGCCTTAGGACACTGTCTGTAGAATGTAAAAACCTGATTGATAAGATGATAAATACACTTGAAGACTGAGGCGTTAGTTATCGGGGCATCTGAATACACTTTAAGAAAACTCATATACTCAACTGGCTGGTGCAGTAGAAAAATGAATGAGGGACTCCACAGTTTGACCCACGGCAAGGTATTTTTTGTTGACTTTAGGCACACTGTACTTGTAAAGTTTAAGATCAGTTTAATCATACAGTCAAAGAACTTTCCCATCTTCCATGTTTATGTTATATCAACCATATATATTGAAGTGTGATCCTTCATAATGTCAAGACCAAATTGAACTGCTGGAGAGCTAAAAGGCAACAAAACCCTAAAATCTCAGAAGAACATTTGTTTTGCACAAGTAATTTTTTCAGCATCTTATTAATATATTGAGAGCTCTTCTCAGCTGCATAAACACTCTGCCTTTTGGAGACCACATGATATTGCAAGAAAATGCTAGGAGAAAATTCTAAGAGTTATCATAAATTAAGCACTTGTCATATTGCCCATAAGTGCAGAGGTCTTTCTACTTTGTTATGCTCCAGTAATGGGCATAATGGTTTTATTTGCATAAAACCCAGATCCTATTATACTGTAGCTGCTTTTTCTTAAGCTCTTAAAATTACACTAGCTTCCTGAACTATCATGTTTGGGGCTGTTTTAAAAAAAATATATACACAAACATTTGTTATGTTTTTATGAAGTGAATTATTTGCATAATGCATTTAGACTGGGAACAAAAAATATTTAGAGTAAAAGGTATTTCTGCCTGCAGAATTGAACTCACTGGAGTGTCTAACCAAGGAAAGAAATCAATTTCTGCTACTGTATAATAGACATTACCAACAGGCCCTACAGATACCATGGTTTCCTAAACGCTGGAGAATATAAAATGAGTCACCTTCATAAGGTTATGGTCAGGAAACGGATTGTTTGGAAAAAAAATATCTTTTTTTTTCCTGAGGGAGATTTTCATGTGGTCTTATTAGGACAGGAAACAAAACGATTGGGGTTTTTTCCCATAATACATCTACTCACAGTGCGCTCCAGCCAAGCAGCGCAGTGGAACCCAGCTGAGCAATAGCAGGAGCTCAGGCTGTTGCAATACCCTCTGTGAGGCCTATGCTACTACACTTCAAGAATACAGGAAGTATGTTATTTACTGTCATATCCCAAAGCACACATTATGTTTGTATAGCGTAAAGAATTACAGGCTATATATCATACGCCAACCTAAGATACTTTGAGAAGTTCCCCATCATTTTGCGTCAAGAGATGTACGTGATACAGTAAGTGGTCCATGAAATCAGTCGTCCTTTTAAACACTCGTTTATGTTCGCAACATTTTTTCCTACCAACTCTACTTCCTTCTTAGACTTTTCTAGAATGGTTGAAAAGTTGAAACTATAATCAGCTATATTCTTTTTGGACTGTATAGCTCCTCAGCTCATGGAATAATCCACCACAGAAAAAAGAAGTACCTTATGAGAGAGAGAGTCAGCCTGCTGATGACAACTCCTGTGCAGCTGCCATCTTAGGCTAGTGGAGTGAGTATATGGCCAAAGATTTCTCATCCCCTTGCGATCCACTGCTGCAGAAGGGAAGAAACCCATTGGAACCACTGAAACCTGGTGAAACTTCAAAATGTTAGGTTTCACTACCACACTCTGGTAGGGGTAAAGTGAAAGAAGATGAAAGCATATTGTTGGATGTATCCTACACCCTACTACAGGTGTCAGGGCAGAAAACTAATAACTCCTCTTCTGCATAGCACAAAATATATTGCTGCCCTCCACAAGCTCTTCACATCCTGCTCAGCAAAGAGCTTGTCCTAAGCATACTAGTATTTTTTTTCATTTTTATAAAAAATCGTAGGAAGTAGTAGGTACACCATGCCTTTTATATCATGCTATTGAATTTCATGGACATTTATTGTTGACTATCACAGGCAGAGCTAAGGCTTTATCTGCCCTGTGAAAGCACCGAAGCAAATCCAAAATACAGGTGAACAGTGGCAGATGCAAAGATACCACAGCTTGCATTGACTAGAGGTAACAGAATAAAAGGCCATATTTCAATGCCAGTGCAGTTTACTGATTGGTCTTATAAATCTCAAGGCTTTTTCAGAATCTGTGTGAAGTTATTTCAATAAGCTTAGGGCTCTTTTCCAAGTAAATCACAAAAAGGCTAAGAACTGCTACTGCAGTAGGTACTGACATCTTGTCAAGAGCTTTGACCAGTCAGAACAGGGGCAGAGAATGGAACAGAACGAATTGCTTTCTCACCCCTGCAGACAGATTGTCGCAGGGTGAGCCAGAGACTGGTCTAGAGAAACATTTCTTTTGTGAGGGGATTGAAGGTCATAGTCACTATCACGGCTGAGATGGCAGGGATACACAATACAAAAACCAAGGAAAGCAATCAGAATGCTTTTCTTCTCAAAAAAAAAAAAAAAAAAAATGCTTGCTGGCTTGCTTGTTACAAAAAGCCAAAGTGTAGTAGTTCTGGGTGAGGTATGGGGAACAGTGTGGTAGAGGTACACACCACTAGCTGCGTAAGCAGCTGTATTCATAACAGGGTTTCCCACCAGGAATTTGGTTGAAGTTATTACCTCATGCTAGTGTGGCAGCACCTTCTGCATCACGATAAAAACAACAAAAAATACTGTACCCCTGAGCATCCATGCTCACTCATATCTCCTGTTGACTGCTCAGCTGCCTACCCTCCCTTCCCTCTAGCTTTCTCTCCAGCTGGATTAAACGCTCACAAATTTGTGGATTAATTTCCATTCCCCTTTTCATACATTGTAAAATCCTATGGATGGAATATTCTGTCATTTTTATTATTTGTTATTCAGTATTTAAATGGTCCAGTTTTGTTCTAATCACGCATCAAACATTTGTCTAGCCCCATGAACCTTGCAGACTCATGTCCTGATCCCACTGTGTTTAGAAGCAGGAAAACACCCCAGATTTCACAAACCAGGGAGATTACATAGTTCTGTTTGCAGGACTGAAACGCTCAGACACAAAAGGTTTTAACAAGTCCAAGCACAGCACTGTTTAGGCTTTTTAACAAAAATCATAGTTTCACAACACTCTTGTGATTTAGTAGCCTGATTCCTAAATGCCACTGAAAGCCATGCAGGCTTGTGAAATACAAACAACTGACAAACCAAATGAAAACATTAGGTGTTATGAAAAGTAGCTATCTATTTTTTTTTTTTATTGTGAAAACCGTTAAAATTAACACACTGCTGTTTAGGCTTCCAAGTTACTGAACAGTAAGTTACTACTCTTTTCTAGATTCTGAATTAAAATTATTGGGATTTTAGTCTACATTTTCACTTTTCTTTGAAATACACATATTTGTAGGCTGTGAAACACCTTTTAGCACGGTTCTGCTTTATATATTTGCTGTGTGATAATGGACATAGGCCTTATTGGTTTAGTGAGTCACTTTTAGCAGCTGAGAATGATATACTTAAGTATTGGAAGCTTACTGTTTTCTGTTGAGCTCTTCAGCTTTGGATTTTTCATATTTACATTTTTAAAACTTGTATGTGAAAGCATTTTATAAAACGCTTACACAATACCATCAGAAGTAACCACATATAAAAAAATTACATTAAAAAAATCATTTCCTTCATCATCTGAGAAAAAGGCTGAAGCTTAATGCAAACTTACGCCAACACATATGCCTTTGAAAAAATTTCATGTGTTAACCTTGACTTCCATGACATCTGTCAGGTTTATAATATTTTGCAAGGGACTGAGTGTTTTCTAGTTTGGTAACATCTTTGCTTCTCATTGAAGCCATGATCCTAATACATGTTTAATCCCTAAGTCCAGTTCTACAGCCTATCAAACATCATTACTGGCTGAGATTGGGTTCAAGTTTGCATATAATCAGGCATGCGTTCAGCTCAGAAACAGCACTACACAGCAGAAAACAGCAGGGAACAACTTCTTAAAACGCCTTTCAGCTGTTATGATAGCGAGCGCTTCTCATCTGTGTCAAGGCAAAGACAAATAGGGGCAGTCAAACCAACTGGTGACAGCTAGGGAAGTTTGCATGAAGGATGCTAAATACTGAAAGGTTAAGTGTGAGAAAGAAAAGAATAAGTCTCATTGAATGCAGGACACTAATGCAGGAATATAGTGGCAGCCTGTTGATGGGAAGTGTCCGGCTGCACTAGCAATAAATGCTTGGTCATATATGACACAGAAGTCATTTAAATGGTAGCCTGTCCCCCTCTTCATCTGGCTAAAGCTTTTTCTCTAGGATAGCTTCTGACCTTCTTTCTAATTTCACTTTGGAGTAAGCCTGGCCAAAAATCTTGCAAATGGTGCAAGATAGCAATTCCTTTTATCATCCCTTTCCAAAATACAACTGGTAATACTGAAAACCAGCGCAGTGCTAATCAATGGCAGACCTTTAGTAAGAGGGTAGGAATCACCTACCAGCAAGAGGCATGAATAAATTTCTAGCTAAATATTACTGCAATTTACTTGCTTGGGCATCAAGAGAAAACCACAAAAGATACATTTCCATTCTTCCTATACGTAGGCAGAAGTTTTGTGACCCTTAAAAAGGCTTCAGATGAAAAAGCTTCTCCTTCATTGGTACCTGAATCTCCAAGTAAATCTACAGTACCCACAGCTGGCTGCTGTGAATGGACCTTCCAATGCCAGATTTATCTAACCTGTAGGGCTAAAATTACTGCAGGGCACAGTTAGCTGTAGCCAGTATCTAGAAGAAAATGATGCTTGTTTCAGCCTGGGGAAATTCTGGAAATAGGAAGGTATCCAAATGGTAGCAATAATGGTTTGTAGTCTAAGCAAGCACAAAACCACCTTGAATAATTTAAATCAAACCTATTTAAGGAGAAAAACAAAAGCCAAAAGCTCACAGTGCTCAGAGATCTTGGTTACCAGGGAGTCCATATATCAATGAAAAAAGATGAAATCAAAACCCTTTGTTGCTGAGATGCCAGCTGACCACTTAAGTGAGGCAGAACACAGAAAGCTTATGGCCATGCTTTCTGGTTCTCTCTAATGAGGAGGGAATACTCGCTGTGAACAAGGTAAGCATGAAGACTAGATGCTGCATGAAATAAAGTAAAACACAATATTCTCATCTCAGTCAGAAATGCCCATTTTAGTCTGCAAAAAGCCTTCCCCTATGAAAAGCTGTCTTTTAATATGAGCTCTTATTTAAGGTATCATAGAATCATTTAGGTTGGAAAAGACCCCAAAGATCAAGTCTGGAGAAGAGACAAGTAAGAATATACACCGTATGTTATTGTAACAATAGCCATTTCCTATGGCTTTCTTTTCTCTCTCTCTTCCCCTACCGCCCCCCCCCCCCCCCCCCCCCCTTCTTCTAAATAGCATCTGACATCCACAGTGAAATCTTGTTTCTGATTGTTGAGATTTTGCTCTACCTTTTCAGGCCTCAAAATCTCCTTTCTTTTAGACCTAGAATTTTTTCTTTCCTTTTCTAAAATGGGAAGGTACTGAATTCCACTCCACTAAATCAGAAACACTAGTCACAGCTGAGTGCTGAGAAACATTTAATATTCTATCCTGCAGGGTAGTGTACATTCACCTCAACCTTGTTGCACAGACAGAAGGTGTTTTGCGTAACAATATCTGTATGTTTGTGTCAATTGATGTCAGCAAAATCTGTGGGGCACCATTCATGAGCATTGTGTAAGTCACCCTTCTAGGAAGGAACATAGTCATGGAGCAGCAACACAAGCCTGGTATACGCTCTGTATGCTCCTAGAATATATTGATTGTATGTTCAGTTTTCTCATGCTAAAATATAAACCTACAGCTCGAGGGATTCAGACGTTCACAGATTTGATGGTATGCAAAACCAGCACTGGAGACTTGACTGCTAGAGGCAGACACTGGTAGGAAGCCCACTCTTTGCAGTTCACAAAGGAGAGCCAGAAAATGCATAAATAGGATCAAACCAATGAAGTTACTATGAATACTATGATTTCTGTGATACTGTAATAGGATAATTAAACAGAGAAGCATGTGGAATCTTTCCCTTTAAGGACTGCTTTTAACTGTGCCCCAAAATATCAGCTGCAGATTGAGAACTAACAACACAAACTTTACACTTCATACTTCTTTTGAAAATCACATGTATATAGTTTGTTAAATAAAAAAGTAGAAAAAACCCAAGGTGTTGACTACAAGACATTTAGACATGACAGATTCATTATAGCAATTAGAACAATAATAAGAAAAAGTGAAAAAGCTTAAAATATAAGCAATAGAAAGTGTTTACCTTCACAATGAAAGAACGTAATTCCATAGGCTACATACAAGCTTATCAACAAAGTAAGTGATTAAAACATTGGTCAAAAATACTTCAAAAAAGTATTGTAAATTATTTTGCTACAAGAAACTTGAATAGCTCCTAGGATATTTGACTCATGAGAAAGGGTCAGAATGAGCCTTTAAGAAAATAACTGCAAATAATTAAAAATTTCCAGGACATTTCAAAAGACTAGACAATAGCATGGAAGATGGAAGAAGGGTTGTGGCTTTAAGCCCTCGCTCATTAGCACTCCGAACTTGAACCAGTTCTGCAGGAGACTCAGTATTCACTGGCTGCACAGAAGCGGTCGGGGAGCAGTAGAAGGGACACATGCGGGCCTTCTTACCTCAGCCCTGCGAAGACCCTTGAGTCTGAGAGGATGCACTAGTAGTATGAGAAAGAAATGAATCCTCCTTTTGAACCATCAATGGCCTTGCCCTTATTTAGACATCTATGTTACAAAGTAATACAATGCCTGGATTCAGAGTGAATGGCAGAAATATTGTGATGACAAATTTTGAGAACAGAACCTACTATAACTTTTTTTTAAAAAATAAAACTCTTAATACTAAATTCAATTACAATATGGATGGGAAAAATCCATTTTTCAGCAATGCACATATGCCTGGCAGGACACTATTTTACCTAACAGTGCACTTCTTATTCATTATCATCAGATTAAATAGTCCAGACTACCAGTCTAAACCCTGACAAAAGAGTTTAATTCTCATTAAGGACTTTTTATTCCCCCCCGAACACATGTTGATATCATTGTTTTCACCACCCTTAACTATTATGAGATCCTATCTGTCTGTCCTGATGGTATCACAAGGTTCACTTCACATTAGTTTCTCTGTTCACAGTACCTGGTAAAAGCAAAAACCCAAGCACTCTTACCCCTTTGAAGACACCAAGAGCACAAAGGAGCGCACAATTAACAAAAAACTTGTTGAAACAAAAAGTAAGATTTAGTCCATCCATGACAGAGCCCTACTGAAGACTAAGATTTGTGAGAGTTTTAAATTAGTTTGTTGTGCTGGTACAAAAATGTATTTAAAAGAATAAACAAAAGATATTGTTGCAAACAAAGCCACAAAATTTACTGCCAAGCAATAAAGAGATGGACATGTGGTGGATGGGCTCAAGTTCGCTGTAAATTTAGAGCAGTGGCTTCTAAGGATAAAATGGTCATTAACTTTGGTAACATTGACCATTGCTGTGGAAGTTCCATAATTATTATTATCAAATTATTTTCTATTCATAGTTGGCCTTCAGCAGTTTAAAATATTATAATATTTCATAATATAATTATTTGCAGAACCATTCATACAAATAATCTTCCATGATGGGATTATAGATGAGCCCTTCACCTTGACTATACAAAGCAAAACTCAAGAATTGTCATTTAACTTGGATTGTGCATTTAAATCTTTTTTTTAAAAATGTATTTATAACTATAACCATTAAAATTTGGGTCTCCTGATTAAATAGATGACTATATATTCATAATGTGATTTTGGCAAATATTCTCCATATAGATAAATCTCATGCCCTGTACAGATGCTTTTCATACGCTATTCATAGAAAGCAAACAAAAGAATGGTTTGAACTAAATGTTAAGCTTTTTTTTTTTTTTTTAATATTCTTTTATTCCAGTGACTGTGCATGAAAACCTTTCTGAGTATTTGCCCGAGTTTTATACTTTGCCAGCAAAGACCAACGCCACAGCACGACAGGACAGCAGCTCTGTAATGATAGTGTAGTATATTCTGTACCATACCACAAAAGCCCATCCCTCCAGGTTATGGGTGCAGCCATACTATTTTACGTGGGACGTACTCTGAAGCTTTGTATTGACCATTTTAGGTGATAATTGCATGAGAAAGGGTCAAAGCATCTATTCAAAAGAAATGGTGAAACAAAGTTTGTTGCTAGTAAGAACTCAAGCCGCATAGCATATGATCCTTTCGGATACCTTGCAGAGAACTAGATATTCTCACTATTAACAAGAGATAATTGTGCCTTCCAACACAGTCACTGTGCAAACACACAGATCCAATTTCCCTTCCCCCCCAGTGACAAACAAAATAGGCATCTATAAATATGCTTTTAAAATCTCTGGACTTGTACTATGCCTAGGAAAAAGAATCACAGATCTATTGACCCCTACATTATGTGAAATTTTGTTTACCCTGTGCTGAAATTTTCCTTATCACCAAACACATCATAGCTGAATCAACCAAACATTCTCCCTAACATCATGTGCAAAGAGACTGTCAGCTTCCCATCACTATGGATATAGATATGCAGATATAGAAAGACCATAATCCTCCATAATGAAAACTGCATTTGATTTTTCCAACAGATCTAGAAGAATCTTTGTGTTAGTGCTGCAACTGAAAGCCATCCCAGTGTAAGCCTGACAATCCCACCACAGATTTTATTCCTTTCTTATCCAAATAAGAAGAATTAGCCTTAAAATATCTCAGGTCAGATCCTTATTAGGAAAAAAGAAAAACTGCAAATATAGTTAAGCAGAACCAGCCCTCCAGGCTGTTGTCACCACACTCGTCAGACAAAAATGCTGTTGTTGCACAGTGTTTGGGAAATACAGGCTGCATCATTTTTTGACCAGCAAAGGAGCCCTCTGAGCCTTTCTTCTTACACCTCTTTCACATGGGGGGCTTTGCTCACCTGCTGCAGCTCATTCTACCATTACTCTCATTAAAGCTGGTACTCTGTCCCCACAGATACTAAGGATATGTTTCCATATAAATTATGGTGCCAGGTAAAACACCTACGTGCATAGACTGCGTGAAGAAATCAGCAAGGGTTTAAGATGATGCTGGTATATGAGTGAATTTATAGACAGAGCTTTTTAAAACAACCCCCCTGCTTCTTAGGCCTTAGATTTTAGGTGATTTTTCTTCCTTGCTCAGTGCTAAGCCCATCTGCTTATATATGCAATCTTTCCTTCATCCCTTGTTTAAGAGATCCTCTGTTCCTGCCGCAATCATTTCCATGGCAACTAATTTTCATGTCACAAATAGAAAGCAATGCAGGTTCAAGAGGTGAAAATCAGAGCCAGACTGAGATAAACTTTTAGGAAGCTAGAATCATATGTCCGTGCACCAGCAAAACCAGGAAAAAAAGCAAGCAACAAATTTTGTCTGTTTGAACCAAGCATTGGCTATATCATCGGTTAAGTTTGCTGTAATATAGGATAACTTTTTGTCAAATAAAGTATGCTATAGGTAGTGTGGCTATAATGTAAGATGTAAACTTGGTAATGCGAAACATTCAGGCACGAACAGGGTAGCAAGGAGGGCAGCTTTTAGGCAGGGGTTCAAAAGTGGATGTGGGCCAGCAGAGAGCTGAGCCTCACCACCCGGTCAGTCCTGCAAGGTGGTGATAGTGCTTCCCACCATACCTTAGCAAACATTGCCCCTTTTTCTTTGGCCACCAAAAAAGTATCAAGGAGTAACAACATTTCCATTGTGGAACCCTGGATGCCCAGAAGTATAGCACACTGTAGTAACAGTAGCCTCATTTCGAAAGAAAAACTATTTTCCTAATGGGTTACACTCAAGCAGACTTGGTACAGGGCACTGGTTATGGAGCTCTCCCCACTTCAAATTTAGTTGTTCAGAGAAATTCTCCCCCCAAAACCCAATGATGCTGAAGAAACCAGGATGACCTACCCAAAAATCCCTGGAGTCAGTCAAAACTTGACTAGACAAAGGCTCTGAGCAACCTGCTCTAACTGGACTTGCGCTGGGCAGGAGATCGGGGTCTCTTCCAAGACACACAATTTTGTGATTCTCTGAATTTCAGTGTGTTGGTGTGTCATGAAGCACAAATGCTATTGACACACTGAGATGTAAGGACAGAACGTAAGATACAGAGCTGAAACACATCCCTGAGTGCTACATCAGTGCAGCAGCTATAAAGCAGGGGTTTAGTAGCAACTTTTATTTAGAAACAATGACATACAGTTTTATTATGTGATCTGTCGGCATTTCCCTACCTGAAGGAAATCATACATTATTTCACTTTAGGTCTGTATTGGACCATGGCCACTTTAATATGCATTAGGCATTTTCTTCACTTTTTTTTTTTTTTTTTTTCCTCCTAGAGAGAAAGCCAATAAGCTCATGTGACCACAACTCCAGGGTAATACCATGTTTCTGGGAAATTCATCATGTTCAGATATTTGTGTCTTCTGTTACATAATGAGAATGAAGTTACAGAAATGGGTCATCAGCAAACCTTAAACTGGTAACTGGAACAAAATGGCACATTGCTGTTGACCTCAAGGATTGCTGATGTAGCAAACAGGAATATATGCTTGATGGAAGAACAAGGATTTTCAAATGTAAAGATTTTACTGCAGATCAGAAATAACAATCATGGAGAAATTTAATGGTCCATAAGAAAGATTCCTTTTTGAATTTCTTTCATGTTTAGTAGGCAGCTCAAATGACTTCCCAGTGGCTTAACATGTTTAAATTGCTCCTACTGCATTAAGCTGACATATTTAATTATCAATAGGACACTGGTCTGGCGTACAGTCTAATAAGGGACTTGTGGGCCTCTCACCAAAAGATTGTTATTTTAAATCACAGAATCAGCTGGGAAAATACTTAGGGAGATAAGAGATTATGACTGACCAGAACCTACGTGAGAGAGAACTGAATCCTGAATTAGTCATATTAACCTAATTTCTAAGATTCAGCGCTTCCTAATTTTATTATGAGAACAGTATTCCCTTACCACAAACTAGAAGAGTCAATCTAAGCAAAATATGAGAGCTGTAAGGGAAGGAAATTTGGAAAATACAAACTATTGCAATAGTATTTTTTTTCTCATTCCTCATTGCCTACAGAAAGCAGAGGAAGATTGTCATCTGGAAGCTCAGGCTTTTTGTGCTAAATCTGCACATTTGTTCAATATGATCATGTGCCAAGAGGAAAAATGTTAACATAGAAAAAAAGAAAAAAAAAAAATAGGAAGGAATGAGCAGTTAGGAAGGCAGAATGCTTCCAGGCAGGAGAGGTCTGAGAGGTCTGTTTTACCATCTGCTATGGAGCTCACGGCAGCGTACAGTCCCTGTAAGGACTGTGCTTCAGACCTCTTAAAAATAAACTGAAAAAACCTGCAAAAACCCAACTCAAAGAATCCCCTAAGCCAAAAAAAAGAAACAAAACACCAAACCCACAAAAGAACCAAAAGTTCAACAAAACAAACTTAAGATTGCTTCAGTCCGCTCAGATAAGGTAATCTCATGCAAGCACAAATGTCAGAAGCCAGCATAAAGTTCCCTGCCTAAATCTAGTATTTAATTTTTTGGGATGTCAAGGTGGGTTCTGTAGTAACAGCTATGGCTTGGCCATTAAGTAAAGAGCTCTAAGACTGCAATATGCTGTGAGACAGAAGTATTTCTCAACTGTCACTGTCAAAAAGTGTTTCCCTCCACTGTGTGTCTTCCTTCATGAACTTGTCACACAAGAAAGCTGCTAGTTTGCAATGACATTAAAACACATTTGACTGAACACATCACCTAAGTGAATCCATTTCATTCTAAATTTAACAGCTCTCTTAAATGCGCAAAGACAGCTAATAAAAGGCTGAGTAGAGGTTAGTTGAGATTCAGTGAAGGGAGGTTTTGGCAACTTAAATTTGAAAAATGCCTAAAGGAAGATATTAATTTTTCATTTTATCTCAGACAAAGGAGCCTAAATTTTATTATGGCATACGGAAGAGTATGCTGGCACAAAATAAAGCAGTGTAAATTTACAGACACAGGACATGTATTTCAAGCATAACTACATGTAAGCTTTGGAGCTAAGGAACTGACACCATAGGAAGTGCAGGCACTGCGCACCTTTAGATATAGTACCAATTAAAGTCTAGGAAGAAAAGGAAAAACAAGCATAGCAGCGAACTGATTCACTCAGAACTGAGAAACTGGATGGAAAGTCTTTAATCTCCAAATAGTCGTGACCAAAGCTCATTATGTGATGACAGTCCTTAGTAAAGGAACAGAAAAATCTTAGTCTTGATCTTACTAGAGAAAGTGCCAGATCACAGAAAGCATCAAAACAGCGTCTTAAAATGGCTCACTCCCAAAGTTTGAGCAGAAATAAATTGGCAAAGCATTTAGAAGAACTACTTTTAAGATTTAGTTTTATATCAAGATCATTGAACCTGACCATTTTCTTTAAAGTAATTAAAAGCAAAATTAATAGCACATTAAAAAACAAACAAACAAACAAACCCCCAAACATTTAAACTTGGGTTGTTGCAATATTGTTGAATATTCCTGAATCATCTGCAGGAAAATAAATTGCTAATATCTGCTGCAAGCGGTAAAAATGTAAACCAAGTAAAGAGGTTACTCTGCAAATCTGGCCTTCAGTATCACCTGAAAATCTTATTTGCATTCAAATACCAGACCTAGTGATGGGCAATTGCTTTGTACCTGATGCAAAGAACTATGCTGTAGACCAAAAACTTGGGTGTGTGGCAATGTGCCACCATTGCAGTTCCATGGTGGAGAAAACTCACTGCAGAGTCTACTGACTGCCTTGTCATCATTGACATTCTTACCCTGGACTATGTCATTTAAGTAAGTAAAGACATAAATGATTGTGAATTCATAACTGTCTGTTATGGAAAGCACCTACATACAATTAATTAATACTTTGAATATTAACTCAGCACTGAGTTTCAGGAGACCAAAAAATGCAGCTATTGAAACAGATTTCTCCAACACCTTGAACACGTATTTTTGCCACTGGCCCCATATCAAGAAAGTTTCAAAGCTTTGTTTTGACCTCCTGCTCAACTATATTGTCATTTGTTGCCTTCACACACTCAAGAACATCTCAAAAGCTGATGCTGAAAGTAAAATTCTGGGCACAAACTTGCTTAACTTTCCTGTTTATGCATCCTTTGTTTTGCAAGAAAAGGTTCAAGTGTCTTCTGGTGATTGGAGCAAGTGGATAGTTGTATGAAAGGCATAGTGAAAGGACAGACAGAAAATGTTTCCAATAGTGTCCAAGAAGCAGCATTAATTAATCTGGCTACTTGCACCTTGGCATCCTCTGCTTAACATATGCCAGTTTAAAGAAATGCTTGCCAAATCTGTACTCCATTTTACCCATGGCTCCAAAAAAAGGTTTAATATGTAGCAAGCCTTTTTTAGTTAGTAGAAGTGTCAGAAATTCCTTAAAAAATTATGTCAACTTTTAAAAGAATATAAAACCCATTGATTTAAAACATTCAGCATAGTACAATATCTAAATGCCATTTAGAGTATTCCTTGCTAGCTAATAGAAAGGTAAAATGAGAATAGTTTAACAAGCCACATTCACATTCCCCTGAGAATGAAACACCACTTTTCTATCAGTCACCTACAATACAGAAAAGATTCAAATATTGCTTAGGGTTTGTTTGGGTTTTTGTTTGGTTTTTATGTTTGTGGGTTGTTGTTTTTTTTTGCGGGGGGGGGGGGGGGGGATTTTTTTCTTTTCTTTTTAGTCATACCAAATTGTCTAATTATTTTCATTTTGAGACAATCTGATTTTGATAAGCCTGTCCCTCAGTAACAGATACAGTCCCAGTTCTACCTTCTCATCACATTGTCTCACTAGGAAAAAAAAAAAAAATAGTGACCAAAGAAGCACTTCACAGCAGCCTTCCTTCCATCACCTTCCTGAATAAAAGGAAGCATGCATATTCTCTCACACATTCTTATATACCCCCTGTAGAGCATGATTTCATACTCTAGAAGGTTGGTTAGACCCTCCCCTTCCAACTAGATTATGCTGATAACTTTCCATTTGACTGTACTTTCTACAAGGTCAAATACCATTTCAGGGTACCTGCTCTGGGAATCCTCCTTGCTTTTGAGACCAAGTAAATAATTCTGACCCTGTATCTACAGCCAGGTTCTGTGTTCTGCCTTTTTCGTTTAAATTAGTAAATTTGTATGTGGACAGCCAATCTTAATTCTCCATATTTTTTCCTTCAGTTCACAGTATATGTTCTGTGCAGAGAACCTGAGCGCTACAGGTGGGAAGGTAGCAGACACTGAGCCATTCAAAGTGCAGACAGATGCGCAGGCCTTGTTATTATTGCTCTTAATCCTATATATTTGCTCTAATGACTATGACACTTAACAAGATATAGGAAACAGTCTGGTTGGTGCACAGCCTCTAACTGCACATCAATATTCTGCTGGTTGGGAGACCTTGGCTTAACTTCCAACACTTCGTTCACCTCCTTTGGGTCATTATAACCCATACACTGAATCAAATGCACAAAAGCCCTAGAGTCATAACCACACTCTGCTTTTGCTTGTTGCTTTGCCCATGACCCCAACAGCAGTGAGAATAACCTCTGGTACAAACATCTATTATGTGTATTCTGTGTGCTTAAAATAGCCTCTTGACCAGTCAATAAATCATACTTGACACAGAGGAGAAATAAAATGTAGAGGAAACTTACAGAAATATCACGCCTTCCTCTTTAGAGGCAGACAATGAGCTGGATTCAGTTTGATACTTCCACACAGGGAAATTAATATGTAAAACCAGAGTGGCTGAGCCAAGCAAAAGGTCAGATGTCCTTGGAAAGAAGATGATGAAGAAAGAGGATGAAAAGGAAAAATGGAGCAGGTGAAAGACATCAAAATGTCATTGAAAAGCAGAGTGTGATGTATAGATATATAACCCTGATGGCAGGCACAACGCAGCCCGGTACACAAGGTAGGGCGTAATCTTGGCACTGCATTCTGAGATCTACTGTTGTAAATTTCAGCACCACAAAAATAGATTTGTTTAACAATATAACCTGTGAGGTCAATAAAAACAGTGTAAGAACACCACCAGTGGCCTTGAGCTGTTGTAGTCCCATAAGCTGGGTTAGCACAGCAATATAGTCTCACACCCTGTCCTTTGATGAGAGATACCATTGTATCCTCTCTTGTGAATGAAAGGGTAAAACAACTGAGATCTTAAAACAGACAAAGTTCTTAAATCAATGCCTTAATTGCATCACAGAATAAATATCATCATGTCAGGAGTCAGTGGAAAGTCTTACAATCCTTATGAGACCTTAATATGGTCTGTCTAGAGAGTGACACTTATCATTGATCATTTGTTGATAGTTTTGCTAAAAAAGCTGTTGCACAAGGGGAGTTTTTTAGTGACTTTATAGCTTGGTAACCCAACTACCTGATGACCTACAAACTCTTGAAATCTTCTACAACTTGGATGGGCATTGATATTGGCACTGGAAGAAAGGCGGCATGTCCTGGGCGTTAAGTTATAAGATGGTACTCCTGTGAAATGAGATGGAACAAATAGAAAAGCCCTAAGGTACTAAAAAAGACATGAAAAGCTCACCAGAATTATGGTATGAGCTGAAACAGACCAAAGGAGCATAAACTGTCTTCTCAGAAGGTACTAAAGCAGTTCTTGGAGACTTTTCAGAAAATTGAGGTATGATCTGTGACTGAAGATTAAACTCAGTCAATTGGAAGGGGAAAAAAAGAGAAAAACAGAACTCTTGTGGATAAACAGCTACAAAAAGCAAACTGAATTCATAAAACAGGTATGATACTGATTTCTTTTTTAAGGAAACTGAGCTTACAAGAAGTATCTTCCACTCCAAATTGGGTAGCAATCCAATAAATGGATATGCATTTGGCTTTTATAGCTCCATGTATATTTACAATGCAGCAAGAAAAAAAAATCAGTTCAGGTAAAACAATAGTTAGACCACAATATATACAAATAAGTATAAAAATATATTCCAATTCAAGAGCATGTATCATTGTCAACCTAGATAGAAAAAAATCCCACTCCTGAAATATGAAAAACACACATACAATTTATTTTAGGTACTTCCATACATTTAGTTTTCTGTATTTATTTTTACATTTATTTATATGCTTATTAGCATACTGGCTGCTCTGTTACGTAGTCTCTGTGGAGTACATGCCCCCACGATCAGTTTACCTAAGCATACATAGTAAAGATACTTCATCTTTCTTTGATATAAACACTATAAAAAACCCCTCTTTTAATCTAAAGACAACACATGTACTAAAAACTCTTCAAAACATAACCATTAAACAGATCTTTATTATTGCACACTAGCAAGTGGGGATTTTTCTACTAGGATCATCTATTATGCCCTTCTACGCTGTAAGCCCAAGCAGTATCCTAATAACTACTCCCTCATAAAAGACCCTTGACTAGTGCTGTAGAAGACACTGTATCTTTTGCAAAATTTCTAAGTCATTCTCTAGAGCTTACAATGGGAGAGTCAGTCTCAGTTTGATTCTACAGACTTTAGTACAGTCATCCTGGAGACCTGATTTTGTTGGGGTTTTTTGACTGTTTCTTTGCTTTGATGGGGTTTTTGGCTTTGGTGGGGGTTTTGTTGTTTTTTGGGGGGGAGAGGGGGATTATTTTGTTTTTACTTACATAAAGATGATTTCTCCATAAGCCTGCTGACATACAAGTCAATATAAAGCAATTTAGGCTGGAATTACATTTCAAGTGCAGTAATTTGTGTTAAGGTGATATTTCTTTCCTGACAAACAGGTACACGGGTCTGTCTCCAGATGCACAGCATTTGCCATCAATTACGTAACTCCATGTTGCCCAAGTGCATAGCTTGCAAATGTATCTGGGAGAGGGGGAAGACTTTTGCCCAACACAAATGAATAAGATCTTCTCCTTGTTTTGCTGTACTTGATACTCAGGAGGAGCAGCCAGACTCCCACACCTTGTTAGAGAAGAAAGGAAGCTACAATAAGACCTTGGATGTGAATTATGGATCTCTCCCTTAGCTTATTGGAGTGATATCTGTTCTTGTTTGGCATCTGATGTTATCTGTCTGGAGGTTTTTAGGTGGCGAAGGAGTAGGCTGGTTTATCACTCTGTATGAACACTGGCCATTGGTCATAAAGTCAACTAACATATCCACCAAAAAAAGTCCAGCCTCCTTAATGGGTCAAATAACGTAATTGATAGAGGTTTTACAAGCAGCAGAAGATGCATTTTTAGGCACTGTACTGAGCATTTTCTAGACTGCTGCAGTGATATTATTATGCCAAGTCCTTTATTACAGGGTGTTTCAATGTCCTTAACTTGAGGAAACACCTTCCTGTTTACTATTGTCACAGCTCAGCCAGGTAAGTGGTTAAGTATAATCCTAGCAATAAGTACTGGCCACATGGAATAGCTATACACCAGCATACCCTATATAGGTATTATTTCCTGTCCATTTGCTCCTGCATCAGTTCAGGATCATATCACTGTGACTCCTTTGATTTTTATTAAAGGACATTTGCTGCTTTGGAGATGACCTTCCCCATACGTGCTCCAACAGCAACAGTCATAAGCAATGTTTTTTGACAGAACTTACTAGCTGCAAAATCCTAATTGAAAGAACACTTGCCCTACTCTAATTTTCCAAATGTTTTAGACTTGCTACATGTTTTCTCTTCAGCATTCAAGTTCCCTACATGCATTCTTCAAGCTGAGTAACAAGGTATTTCATACCTTGCTTCAAAAAACAGGGAATGTTGACCTACAAGTTCCCTTCAAGCTTGCATTCACTGGATGTTCCAAGGCCACTGGAATGAGAGAGAGGGAGCAGCCCAGCCATTTTAACCTACATTTCTTCATTGCTCTGCAGCATCCGGGCAGCAGGAACAGTCTGCCACAGCGCCTGCTGTTCCCCATGCACCATATGAGCTCACTTTCCTCCTGAGGTCCTAGACAAGATGATTATACCCAACATTTTACAGAATAATAGAAATACAGGGCTATGTAGAGACCTCAAGGACTCTTAAGACAGGATCATAAGAAAAATAAACCCGTTCCTTAGCTGTAGGTACAAACGAGCCTTTTCATACACAAGAGAGTAGCAAGATAGAAATTATATATCAACCAGATGGGTAGAGAACAAGGAGAACTGGGGGAGAAAAGGACATGTGATGTCAAATAGCCTTGCCATTCTGAAGTTCCTTCTCCTTTTTGACTTTTCTGTCTATTTTTAAATACATATTTTTATTAGCTAGTAAGGTCATGGTACAGCTCACATAAAACTTGGATAACTTGCAAACAAGGACACAGCGCCTGCTGCTTCATGTAAACTGAAGGTTAATCTGGACTGAGGTGAAGCAATACGACAATGCTAAAAGACTTTTGTGGTCTTTTTAAAAAAAAAATGTTTTTAAGTGCATATGCAAAAAGGTCCCACAGGCACAAAAATTACAGTTATGGCACTGCCAGTATGAGAGATTTTATACAGAATGTCAGGATAACCTGCTTTTTATTAAAACAGTGAGCTTAGGAGTGCTGAAACTGTAGACAGACATACCACCTTTCACTGGAAAATAGGAAAAACAGAACCGGAGGGAAAAAAAATGTAAGTACGACTGGAGTGTAGCCAAAAAGAGAGAAAATGTCACAGATAATTTTGTTTTTTAATCAGTTTCATTAATTCTGAAAATTATCGTTCAGCAAGTAATAAAGCTAAAAGTTACTAGCTGATGTTTAAACAGAGAAAATGCACCAAACCAGAGCATGTGAGGCAAAAAGCAGCAGAATGACAAAGAACTCAGGGCTGGTATGCAATAGTAAATATGAAGGCACATTCAACTCTTTCTGTAGCACAAGCTGCTCTTTGGGGTGTTACAGGAGCTGTTGACAGGCCTAAAGCATCCTACTGGCATGTGAATGCTTAGTAGTGCTGGAGGACTTTGTAGCACAACACATTCCCTCGTTCTGACCTTTCTGACTCCAGTGTGCACAAGGGTGCATGTAGTCCCCACCTGGGCAGGAGTTTCTAACTCTTGTTTCTCCAAAGGAGAGAGGTCTGCATGCATCAAAACCTTTTTGAACTGAAGGAACAGGTAGGTGACTAATGGACAAGCAGGGTATGTTCTGCAAAACTGCACTACTGCTCTGGACCAAACCACTGCCATCAGCGTAGCCTCAGCCTGAACAAGAATGAAGTCTTCTCACACCTGAGAAAACTGTGGAGGACCAGGAACTGCTGGAGTTCTCATTTACACTGTATTTTTTCCCCTTGCCCTTGAGCCCAATGCGGTCAATGACCTCTTCCTATTTTAGCTGTATACCTGAAGGAGCTATGTAAGTGAGAGCACCTGTTGGATAGTCACCCTACATCCACATAACACATGAAATTGCAGCTGGATAGAACAGTGCAACTGCCCACCCCACAATATCATAATTTCTGATACTTTGCTGTTAACGTTATGGCTCTGCAAATTTCTGACCCAAGCCTAGATAGACTTTGAGCACTTTTCCACTAATATGAAATACTCTAGAGACTAGAAATTTAAAACAGTGTCCAAAGTTTTTTCCAAAATCTTCTAAAGAGTCACTGCATTTTGTACCATTGGCAAATGGAAGAGGACCTAATTATTCCCTTAGCCGCACAGTTACCAATAGATAAAATACTGGGAAACAGTATGGAGTTTTTCCCCCTCCAGTACCATTTCTCAAGCTTTGGTTTCTGAGTAATGCATTGGGGCATGAAGGGAGTAGAGAGGGGCTGGCTTGCAGTCAGTAGCTTTGTGAGATTACACTGCTTTTGGCACAAGGTACTGTGTATTGCAAAACGTGCTCTGTGCCATTGCGAGCCGGTGATAGGGTGGTCTGCCCTACTGAAACAATAGCTCACAAAGCTATTTCACAGCAGGTAGGAAGTTACTCTATATCACTAACATAACACATATACCCATTCAAAGTCATCCGGGGATCCAACTGACTGCTGAAAAGGTGGCAGCTTGCCAAGATGAAAATCACCGTATTAAATCACTTCACAATTTCAACACCAGATACTGTCCGGTCATTTAGTTACACTATTTCCCGTTGTTTACCTTATAAGAGAAACTGAGCACTTGCGAAGGGCCTGCTGAGTGACTTCCAAGGTAAAATTGCAAAGCAGAAACAGAAAGAGGACAGCAATAATCATTATTGATGTCCCCCTCCTGCCCCCCCAAATTCACAAGGGTCAATACCTTGCTTAATAGGGATTGCTTTAACAAACACATCTACAATCAAACATAAAAGACTAGGAAATTAGACATAAAAGACTAGCCAATCTTGTTTAAAGATCAATGGCCTGTATTCCTGATTCTGAAAGAAAAATATTTGGATATAATTCAGTAATCAAAAGAGCAAACAAAGACATATGCCATAGTAAAGTAAGAAGGGAAAAAAAGCATTTGAAAGAAAGTCGTATGTTGCAGGTATATTTCACTTCTAGGTTACTCCTTCTGTTTCCCTGTCATCTACCCTCTGACAAATATTTGATATAGATGGCAAAATATATGCTTCATTAAGACAATTCTTTTCTGCTGGCTTTTTCTTTGGTGGTGTCTATATGATTCATGTCAAGTTCAGATTTATACTTACACGAGGAGGCTCCATGGGAAAATCTTACCCATTATATTAATTGATCAGGTCAAAGTATTAAAACAATTTTTCCAGAGTGCTTCAGGGAGACAGCTGATGGGAAATGCACTTTTGGCCATTACGCTAGTATTAATGGTACTGATTCAGTTACACCTTCATATTTATGATTTCCTGCTGCTGCAGAAGCCATCCTCAAAACAAAATCTGTGTACTGCTAAAGAAGTAACGAAGTAATGCAGCTTTATAATTAATATGTTTCCCCAGAAATCCAGATTAGAATTCAACGATTCTATATTCCTGTCACCTTTGCTACCATAACTCAGTCTAGCGTAATATCAACATATGCATTTTAAGTGGTATCTGTCAACTCTCATCAGTGGAAGAACTTGTTGGTTTGCTGCAGCTTCACCTCAAATCAAGGACACGATGTCCTTCTAGGGAAAAGAGTTTAGTCATTACACAACTTCAGCTTGAAGGCTTTCTTATCCCTAATCTTTTCACTGTAGAAGAGTGTGAATGAATACTCAAAAGCTGAGCTGAAAATGTTTGCAAGGTCCTCTAATACATGGAAGCAGATCAGACTGTTTCTAGATGATAATATGATGTCAGTGACTGAAGCACATTTCTGATGCAGTAATGCTCAAGGTTTGGAGCCTACTCTAGCAGCACCGTGCAAATATAGCGAGACAGGAAAAGACAGCCCTCATTCTGGAGGCCTTACAATCTAAACTGAAAAAGGTTGAATTATTAGCCATAGGACACACAAGCAGTCAATATGGAGATCCAGATTAAAATTCGGTGCTCTCAGTGAGTGCCCAGTTTAGTCTACCACTTTGTCAGAAAGACACATGAGACTGCTCCACCAAAATCTGTGCAGTGGGACTGTCTGATTCAACACAGAAGCCTTTGCTTTGAGGATAATTGCAGAATTGCTTTGTTTTGTCTTCCTATGTAAATCTGCCATATGGGCCTCAGCTACGGTAATGAGAGAAAAAGTTGAGGAGTTTGATAATTCTTGGGTTCAGAAAGAGATTAAAGTCTGGCAGCTGGCAAGTATGAAGCAGAAAAATTCAATCTAGCATGCCCAGCTGCACCATGGAAGAAGGATGAGCCAAAACAGACTCTGCAGATAGGGAAAGCTTGCTCAAGAACTGCCAAAAGTGCCAGGTACAGAATGTCACGTAAGATTAGGAAAGAGGAGAAGGAAAATTAAAGAGGCCTTTTAAAAAGGTGGAAGCAGGCTGAGACATGAAAAGCACAATAATGTCTCATGTAAAGAAAATGTAGGGACATAAAAGAAGATTATCTTGGTAAGGAAATTATCTCTTTGTATGACTATGGATAGTCATTAGAAATTCATTAGAGCGTGAGAGAGAATACACTCCATAGCTTTACTGTCTAAGCAATCTTGATAATTGCACACACTGTACAGTGCTCACAGTGTAACTCTTTTTGAATAGTGACACCTAAGAGTTTCAGCCAGGTAGAGCTCCAGCAAGAAAACAACACCTCTTGATACCTCAAAAATCTTGCATTTTACAAGAGAAGACAGAGCAAATCAGCAAACTGAAGACAAGAAACCCAGTTCAAGGACATGAAATCAAGATGGGAAGACATAAAAGACTTGGGGTGATGACAATGTGGAGGTTATGGTTTTGTATATGAAAATATAAATATAGGTATATACATCTATTATATAAAAATGTATGTTTATACACACACACATATACATACACTAACTGAACTGTTTTATTTTATTCTAGTCCCATATAGCTGTAATGGCTGTGATGCCTGTATAGTCAATCCTAAGTTACAGTACACTGAAAACAGTAAAATTAGTTTCTCATCCTGTGTGTAAATAGCCAAGCCCTGCATCCACTTAAGTTTGGCCATAGAACACACGCAACAAAAACACAGTGCCTCACAAACAACAGCATCTGCATTGATTACCAAGGCATTCAGTAATAGAAAAAGAGAGTTCTTGACTCATTGTCAACTCAGTTGTTAATTTATAATTAAAACACAATAAGAGTTTCTACCACACACTATGTGGAGCAAGTATCAATATTCAAATAAAACGAGGTAGCTAGCCTAGTGGCAAAACCTTTTTCTCAACATAATACAAATCTTTAAAAGAATACAAACCAAACCTTGTATTTTCACCAAATCTTGTATGCTTCTTCATTTCTCAACTGATAACTGGGATTCTGTGTTCTGCTCTCAGTTTTTATTATGGGGAGCAAGATACCATTCAGTATCATACATTGTTTGGGCAGTAGGTACCACTATACTTTCAGAGTTCCAGACAGACAAAATGAAAAACACAACTGGATCTCAAACTACTGGAAAAACTTTTGACTTGTGACAGTTAGTGCTGCTTTCAGAAACAAAACAAAACAAAACTGTATTTAAAATGAATTTCAATTAATAATTAAACGATTGCTGCAAGAAGCAGCAATTAAATACCTCTGGAAAGGCTGCTGTGACAACATTTGTTCTTATGCTCAGGGAAGATTGATCTTTAAACTTCCAAATGAATTCTACCACCCAGAAATGGCTTGATAAAATCCTGTAACTTTTGCTTACTGAAAAGAAGCCAATCCTTCAACCAGTATAAAGTCTCTACGTTACTAGTCTGAGCTAATAATGTGAAGTTGCTAACAGGTTTATTTGTATTTATATACGTTTTTTGTTGTACCTATGAATATCACTGTTGTGATGCAACTGTACATGCTCCAACTGAAAATATACTACAGCTGTGTAAGTATTGGTGTCTCCCTATAAATTACAACCTATAAATTTAGTGGAAGATATTTCCACTACAAAGTCAGTTCATTGCTCCAGTTATATGGGTTTTCACAGCAAACAAGTTCATAACTTTAAGAAGGGTCTATATACATATGTATATGAACATGCTAACTTATATTCAAACACATACAGATATATGCAAAGGCATACCACATATACACAGACACAGATGACAAAAAGGATTGGGAAGATGCAAAAACCATCCCTTCCTCTCCCCCAGTTGTCTACTTTTTGTATTCTTTTTAAAAAAGTATTGTAATATTTACTGATGTATTTGAACTAATTCCTGCTGACGGAATGTGATCCTCTTTTCTTTCTCTAGTATAAATAATTTTTGAAACATCATTTCTGATAGTATACTTTGCTGACTTTCTCGCTTTGAGTGTTATTATTAACAGCTGTTCACCCCTGATCCAAACTGTTATCTGTTTGCCCAAATGGAAAATGGAATTTTAGGCTATAGAAATTTAAGGCAAGAATGTATTCTGGCCTCAAGCAACCACGCAGGCATATGAAAAATCCACTGCATAGACTAGAAAAATATCAGTCCTTGGTTGCACTGCAGATGCAGGGCCTAGGAACTCTGGTGTTTTGCACAACTCGTAAGGTTAAGCAAAAAGTAATTCCTTTTTTTCATGAGTTGCCCTGAATGAAACAAACTGAACCTCCTTCAAGACGCCAGTAAATTCCCTATCCCTTAAAGGAAATGGTAATTTGGTTGACACAAAGGAATTTTCCTCCCTGCTTCTCCTTTGGAAATGGTAAGGTTGACTACTGTCCCCTGCTTAACACAGGGGCTACAGAATAATTCTTGCCCTGAAATGAGCACAGGGTTCTTAAATGTATCTCATACCTATGAAGATACATAAAACAAAGCCTAAATGAGTAATACACCTCTAAAATAGAACAAATGTGTCTCTTAACTTTACAGACATCTCACTAAATTGACAAAATGAACCGAAAACTTTCTTTCATGAAATTATCAGTAATTGTTCTATCTGCTGCTTTTTGTGGATGAGTTTCATTTTGTCGTAGAATAATCCATTAAACTTACAGGAGGGAAGTGCTGGTTCATTAAACAGCTAAGGAAGTGATAATACTGAGTTGGAGCTTCTTCCAAATCACATTTGTGTGCCTGTTAAATTTATCTACAGAAAATACTGTTGTCAAAGCAAAACAGCAATCAGTATAAAGGAGAACAACAAACAAGAGGAAATTCTAAGACTTTGAACAACCTTCCAGAACTGCAAGTAACTTTCTTCATCTCCTGAACATTGGCCTTGGAAGGATCTTTGCCTGGGCTTAGTTGCTGTTGGGGTTTAATTGCTTTGCTTGTAAATACAACCCTGATAGAGGAGAATAATATTCAGTACTGAAGACTCACTTTGTACAATTTACAAATTGATTTTCCCTAATTGATCTCTATTTATTCAGCATAACTGAAAGAAGAAAAAAGCCATACTTGTAAAACTTTTTAAAAGTCATACAAAGAAATTTCTCAAGGGAGCTTGCTCAATTAAGTCTCTGAGGACTAAGCTGTAGGAACTGGTTTTTTTGTGGGAAGCATCCAAGCACAGGCAGAAACAATGCAAAATCAGTTCTGATGGCACACCTGAAGTGCAAGCCCAGTTATGTTACAGTACTCTGACTCCACAGATATGCCATATTCTCTACTGTAACCTCTCAGGAATGATATGAAGTGAGAGGGATCACATTACTCAAAGGATCTTTTCTACATATTAATTTCTGGAAACATTAACGGCCATTTCTCTGCACGTTTGTTTTGTTCCCTCTACCCGCCGTCAGAAAACCTCCATGGCAAGGGAGTAGCTTGCTTAAAGTTGGAATTGACTCAGCCAGCTCTTTTCTGCTCTGTTAGCTGTCGGACCACAGCGACAACGAAGAAAAGAAATATGACATTCCTTCAGTTTGCTCTATGGCAGCAGCCCGCTGGGTTCTCTAGGGCTATTCCCTCGTGTGCCATGCCGCAGTACACATGAAGCAAACAGTGTATTTCCCTAAAGTAAATGCTCATAGTGTTACACTGGTAAACTGTGGGTTTCTCAGCAGTAAGGTAGCACATGCTGCACAACTTCGTTCTAAAAATATGTTACAACACAGCCTCAGCAACTGGATTTTGGGATAGGGACTATTTTTTATACCCTCACAGCACTTTACTCAGTTCAGTCACAAAAGGAATTTTTAGAGTCCATGTAATATACAGCAGTCTTGACTTCCCAGAACTTGTACTGTGGCATTTACTTCTAAAACATAGACAAGCTTATGCCTTTTTGTAGTAGTGTAAAGCTTACAAGAATCTAGTGACTTCATTCACTTTCAGGAGAGTTGCCAAACACCTGTATTTGCTCTAGAAAACAGTGGGAGCTGCAGAAAAAGAGTTTCTCTTCTTAAAAAATTGGCCTCTGCACAATGCAGTGGCTGCTCCAGTAATGCCAAGTGACACTAAACCCCAATGAATTAGGTGCTCAGAGTCTTCTCTACGCAGGTGGATCAGCAGGGGGCAAAGAAGCCCTCTAACACTTCTTGTGCTATCGTTTCTCCCCATTAGTTACAGCTACTTACACATTTCAGCTTCCAGTTCTACAAATCATATTCAAGTCCAACATGTAAATGAAAGTGTTTGTTTAAGCGCCTTTCCACAAAGATGAAATTAAAAATTCTCCATCAAAAAAAATTACAAAGCCTCTAATCCTCACCACTAACCTAAGGTTAGTATAAAAGCTTAAACACATGCAGTAATTTTCTTAATCAGCCAGCACTTCAGAAAGACAGATGCTTCTGTTTATGTTGGTCTATTATCAAGTCCTTTGGTGTCTGAATAATTCTTACGCCTATCCTGAAACTTCATTAACATAAATTTCTTCTGTATTATTCTGCCTTCCGTGACAGACAGTAAAAGTATTTATTTGGTTGGTTAGCTTATCCTTCTTGGCCTTGAGAATCACAGTATTTTGTGCATTTCCTGTATCTTTTCTCTAACTGTAGTGGTCAAAAATTAGGAATAATTGCACCACGTGTGTGAAAATCAAAAGCTGTATAAGAACTAATTCTAAAGTCTTGAAACTCCTGCGTGAAACCCATTGCTGTAACTGGCTTTTATTCAGCAAATGTCGTCTGTTAGTCAGAGCTTTTGAGAGACTTATGCAAACTGAATGTAAATCACAGAATTACAGACCGGTTGAGGTTGGAAGGGACCTCTGGAGGTCATCTGGTTCAACACTCCACTCAAGCAGAGCCACCTAAAGCTGGCTGCACAGGACCATGTCCAGATGGCTTTTGAATATTTCCAAGCGTGGAGACTCCACCTCTCTGGGAAACCTGTGCCAGTGCTCAGTCATCCTCACAGTAGAAATGTTTCCTGATGTTCAGACAAAACCTCATATGTTTCAGTCTGTGCCCATTGCCTCTGGTCCTCTCACTGGGCACCACTAAAAAGAGCCTAGCTTCGTCCTCTTTGCACCTTCCTTTGCACCAGATACCTGTATATACTGTTCCCTAAGCCTTCTCTTCTCCAGGCTGAACAATCCCAGCTCTCTCAGCCTTTTCTCATGAGTCAGTTCCTTAAAAATCCTTACAGCCTCAGGCTACACCAGGGGAAGTTTAGATTAGATATTAGGAAAAATTTCTTCTCTGAAAGGGTGGTCAAGCATTGGAACAGGCTGCCCAGGGAGGTGGTGGAATCTCCATCCCTGGAGGTGTTTATAAAAACACATAGATAGATGTGGCTCTTAGGGTCATGGTTTATTGATGGACCTGGCGGCACTGGGTTAACAGTTGGACTTGATGACCTTAAAGGACTTTTCCAATTAACTATTTCTATGATTCACAGCTCTGCATTGTACTCTTTCCAGTATGTTCATGTTTTTTGTAATGAGGAGCCCAGAACTGGACATGGAACTCCAGGTATGTCCTCACCAGTGCAGAGTAAAGGGGAAAGATCACCTCCCGCGATCTACTGCAGCCCAGGCTATAGCAGTGGGGAGGGAGCAAGTAAATGCTATTAGGCTTGTCACATATCTTTAAGTTATATGATACTGGAATAGCTAGGGCAGAAATATGAAAGCTGAAGCTTTGAAATTATGTTGCTGATTTCAGCAACATTGCATAACATCAACACCCGGGGGATGGGGGTAGGGGAGAGGAATAAGAGTGAAACAGACCAGATCTTGTTCCATACTGTGTAGATTCCATAGGTATTAGTCTTTCATATATATATTCCATGGCTTTAAGAACAATTTATTTTTAGACTATGGTCTCTTGAGCAAGAGGATGCTAAATGCCATCCTTTCTGTCTTTTATGGAGAGTTTTTCTACACTGATCTAGTACAAGTGTGAATAAATTCAAAAGCTTCATTAAGGAAAAAAGTTTTAATCTTGAGAGGAAAAGATTTTCTCTGTGTTCCACATTCCCTGTTCTTTCTGGTTGTATTTCATTTACTAAAAACACAATCCATAGCCACTTTTCTCATAAGTAAAGCAGTAAATCAGGAGATACATGCAAAATTTAGCTGAGTCTAGGCTTAGACAAAATGCTTTGGTCTACTTCCAGGTTGGATGCTCTTATTAGGATATCAGCTCACAGTATATCTCAGCAGGCATACAGCATGCAAGCAATTTTCCCCCCTTTCATTGAGTGGTTATTTAAGAAATAAAAATGGCAATAGAACTCCAATCCTTTTCTGTCTATTCTTTGAATCATGAGTACAGTTAAATAAATATACAATAGAGTGGCTATGCTGCATATAAGCAAGAATACACAACGCAAGGCTGATATCAGCTTTCCTTGGCAAATATTTCTGAAGTGCTTCAAAACAATCAAACCTAAAGAACAGATTTTCAAGCACCCTGAAGTCAAGCACTTTTTTGTACTAATAGGTTATCAAAACCCAAAACATGGGCTTTAGCTCATCACATTAGCTACTAGCAACGTCAATCTGGTACCTAAAGAGCTTGCAAGTCAGTGGCTCTAACAGGCTTATGTCACAATTAACAGGTAAAGCAAGAACTACAGCTAGTACTACCAGGTGTGAACAAGTGGGTCTTCTGTGGCTAACAATTAACTCTGTTTTCCCCTTCAACTGTTACTGAACTGTGGATGCACCCATCACTAGCCCAACTTCACAGCCCCTACTGTACACAGCTGTATTCCACAAGATAATAAATGATTCTTGAAATAATTAAGCTTATGGTCTAATAAGTATGTTAAACATGTCAGTTGTATTCTGTTATAGAAGTTAATACAAACTTACATGTCTATCAAGAACCATTATAACATAATATATAACACATTTATATATTCACAATATAGAGTACATTTTAAAGTCTTCTTATTTAAAAGGTACTGTAAACATGTAAGGCATTGTTTTTTGGCTCACCATCCTTCACTTCCCACCACTGCCTAATACTGCCTTCTATTTATCTCTAGGTACAGTACAGAAAAATACGAGAGAAGCAAATTCTTCCCAGCCTTCAGCTTTAAAAACTAATTCACATTAAAATATGACATTGACTTGTAGTGGAATAAACCGGGTGAAACTAACTGCTCCAGCCAAACTTTGACAGATAGCTTCAATCAGCCTACTTATCCTCCATGTGGAAGGTGTAATCCAGACTGCTGCCAACTGCTTCCCTAAAAGGTTTTCTTCTTCATTCTCTACATACGCATTGCCAAGGAAACAACCCATTCAGTAGAAGTCCACTGTGAAACAACATGCTGAAGACAGATAAGGATACGGGAAATGCATTTCTTGCTGTTATTTCTACAGCTGTGCTCCTTCCCACAAGCCCTAGCTCAAGAATAACTGCTGTTGTAGTTCTGAAGCTCAGGCAGAGGCAGCAGAGAGTAACTGGTGCATGACTTTGGGTCACCAGCAAAATTCTACCCCAGCTTGCAACAGTGGGAGATGGCACAGACATAGCCTGCCTGAGAACACAGCACCGTGCACGATTAAAAGGGACCATACTCCATTACCCCATTAATACCTGAGCTATACAGAACACAAAGAACTCTCCTTTTAGAAAACTATCAGGAGTGTTGCATATTTGTTCCACTGCATGCAAGTGGTAAGGGAACCTGTTTTACTGGTTTTCTCTTGATATACCACTGTATTTCTTCCAGGCATAGATTTTCAGCTTTGATTTGTATTTTTTGGCTGAGCTCACCCTTGACTTAACTATACCATACATAGTTTCAGATTTTTCAGTTCACACTTAAAAATATAGTTAATATTTTATCAGCAGGAATGTAATCAGCATGTATCATTCTAGAGGGTTATAGAGTTATGGGAAAGGAAGCTAGTACAAGTTTTTATGCCGTCTACCCTAAGAGCGCTTGTCATTCAGTTATTCTAGAATTACAAATGCAAGCAAGTGTTTTGGGTTGCATTAATGTAACACTACTCTTCAGGTGACGCTGCTGTACCATAACTACACCACACTGTATAATATTTTTGCCTTCCTATATTTATTTCTACTGCAAACTGTATTTTTCCTGCAGACCAAAATTCTTCCCTAGCTGAATCCTCTATACTATGCCATATCAAGACTGCTCACTACCCCATGAAACTATTTTTTTTAAAAGTGAACAGAACAAAATCACCTATGTCTATAGCCCTGCACTTTTTTTGCAGAGTTGTGTAAAGGAAAGCATAACCCCCCTGCCCTAGCTATCCCAAACCAAACTCCCTTCTCCCACACACCTTCCTTTTATTCCAGAGGCCTGATCCTGATTTGGTCAACAAGACTCGGATGCAGTTGCTTTACCATCACTAATCACATTGAGACCTCTGCAGATCTAACAGATGCAACAAATCCTCTGGGCTTGGCACCTCCAAGACAACAGGAAAGTAAGGAAAAACAAGTCCTGGAGACACAAGCATCCTCTCCATATTCTTGTGGCAAACTGCTTCATGAATTCTCTATAGTACCTGGCATGATCAATTCTTTGTTGAGATCCCAAATCAGTCAGATCATAAGCTGTTGGTTTGTGCCTAATCAGTTAGCTCACAGAGGAGTACACTTCTATGTCTTAATTTATATATGTTAATGCATATGCATCAAGAAAGCTTCATGCACTTACCCCCTGAACAAGTCTTTTAGTGAAACACTCTGGAAGCAAAGCAAGCATAAAACCAGAATGTGAGTAGCCAAACTAGTTTAAACATTAAAATATCTATATTTTTATCTTACAGTCATACATCTTTAATTGGTATGGGTTAGGTCCCATCTTTTTAGCCCTATTAGCTTTATGAGGCTCCACTGTCCCAAGGCTGTTTGTGTTGAAGGTCTGTTGTTTGATCTTCCTACCTTTGATGATCTGATTAGACCACTGACCTGCTCTCTTCTCCTTTGCTCTGTCTTTACTTATTTCACCCTGCCTCAGCAGGGTCAGGCCACACAGGGACCTCTATTTACCAAGGTCAGCAAGGCTTCCCCTCCTGATGGAAAGGAAGTCTGTTCCTACTAGTAACGGAGATGTCAGTAGTCCCATAATGGTCCTAAAGAACATACAAGCTTTAATTTTTATTTTTGATGTTTTTTGGTTTTTTTTTTTTTTTTTTTTACTGTATTACAGAACCTTTTCTGCCAAGATCTTTTCTTCTCAGGGAAAAAACCCACAAACAAACCCTCCCTGACCAAGAAACAAACAAACGAAAAACCCCCAACAACGACAAAAAAAGCTTCCAGCATATCAATTGTATACTGTATAAACTGTAATGCAGTTTATATATATATACTACAGCACAGCAGAAATCAAAGGTTGGTGCAAGAAAGTCTGGCAGAGCCTACCTAGAGTTCATTTCAGTGCTCAGAGTTACTCAGAGAAAGCCTAGAGACTTTACACCGACACCTTTCCATTTTTGAATACTACTTTAAATATCTTTATTATTCTTCCTCCAACCATTCTCTGCCATGTTGCCTGCAGCTGTCTTCCCTCAAACACATGTGCACATGACATATATATAAAGCTATCAAAGATTTAAGCACCAGTGAGCCATGGCATCCTATCAAGGCTATCACTGTGACATACTGGGGGACATCCATCTCACCCAGCTCAAAGCAGTGTAGTTCCTATGGTAGAGCTCACTGCTGTAGAATCCCTTCTGTGGTTAATGAGGAGAAACAGGCTTTTTCATGTGATTCATTAAGGATTACATATCCTAAAACCATGCATTTTTCTCCTCTCACTACGCAAATTGTAAACTTTCCAGGACAGACACCATCCCTCTCTCTTCTTTGTACCATGCCAGGCACAACAGGGTTTTCTGACATGGTGGCAAGAAATAATGATGATGAACAGTGTCAGCTACAGTAACAAGTAAACAGCAACTAGCCATACAAACAACCTGGGTAAAAATATCACTATATCAGAACACCACTTTTTTGTAGCAATGAGTCATAACTAACCAAGTGTCCTCTGCTGAACTTTTAATGAAAGATCAAATTCTGCTACAAGACATCATGCTAGTCAGCCAATAATTCCTCCAAATAGACCTTGTTTATTACCCTTGACTTCGTAGGGATGCATGGCTAGTCCAAGTTCCTTATATTAACTGAACTATTTCAATTTTTTACTTGCGTTAAATTTTTTTTTCTCCTCTTTGCAATGTGGCTTGAAAGGGTTTTTGTAAACTGGTACCATAGTTGCTTTAATCTTTGCAGGATCTGTGAAACCTCTCTTGTTTTTCTTTGTATGCACAGTGCAGCTCTGGAGCTCTCTCTCTCTTTTAACACTCTTACTAACAATTCCAGCATTTTATTTCTTCAATCATAATCTTTTTGTTCTCAAAGAAGTATGGATTCACCTTTTTTCCCCCAAATAATTTTTTATTGTTTGTATTAATTTTGAGTCTGTTTCAGCATTTTCTTCCCTTAGAGACAAAGAATTCTTGAAAACATAGTATTTTATTTTGTCTTGCATTCTTCTCCTTTTTTCTGAAAGATTTTTCTGGTTTTGGCAAAAATCTCTCTTAAAAATATTTTCCCCCACCCTCAACATTATGAAATCCTCACTGGTTACAAATAAGCTGACACATTTAAAGAATTGAGAATTTTTAAGATGTAACAATTCTAAAGCAATGTAAAAAGCAGAACCTAAAATAACTTTCAGGGCGTTGCCTTTTCGCATTATTCATACCAATTTCAAAGGGTAGAGTATAAAACAAAAACAACTAAAGACTATCACTTAAAAGTGTGTCTCATGTACCCTGTTTCAGTGCTTTCCCCTTTTTCATAAAGGGAATATGTCATAATTTTTCAAAGTATGTCCAGGGAAATCACATAACATACATGAGCAATTTTCCAAGGCACACATTTAGTGGGTATACCTTGCCATAATCCCAAGGATTATAAGCGGTTGGTCCTCAAGAAAACTCCTTCTTTCCCAAGCAACTCTTACCATTGGTAAACCAGTGGGGTTTTTTCTAGCTCAGTTCTGAGGTTTCTTCTTGTTCCTTTTAATATTGTTGAAAATGAAAGGCAATATTGACCGGGTTTTTTCGGTTTGGGGGTAGTGGTGTGTTAAACAGCAGGTAGTTTTCACTGGAATGTCTGGAATGTCAATTGGTTCTAATTTTTACTCTCTTCCATATCCATAGAGGCCTGTTGTGTTTCCCGTATGGAAATATACATGGTCAAGAGTCCCAATGGTATTCTGTCTCCCTTCTCTTCCTCACTTGTCAAGCTTTCACTAGTTTCCCAACTGTGCCACATCCTACAGTATAGCAGAGAAGCTCACTCTCTGCTCTCTTCATTTTATGTCAGGCTTGTCACCAGCAGCTTTCTGTTCTACCTATTTGCTCCAAGCCTTACTCGTCACAGCCAGGACTGCTGTCATTTCACTAGATTACCTCCTGCTCTGCAACTTGTCACCTGGACTAAGCACACATACAACAGACTCTTGACCAAACTATGTTGAACAAACACATTAAGTTTTTCTTGACTTCAGGTTATTGTCCATCTTATCTAACTTTTGCCTACATCTGTGCATTGGGGGCTATAACAAGTGTATGTAATCTCACACAGAGACATTTGGGTCAGGTTTGCAATGCCAAAAGGACAAGCAGGCTGTTAGGAGAGGACAGAAGATCTGAGCATTTCTTATTGTATCTGCTGTACCTGCTTGCCTTGCCTCTTATAACTGTATTTACATCCATTTTCCAGGTAGTAATCTTTCCGTCAAGGAATACCAGTCTGAGCTTGTATTGTATATGGCTGCAGTTAGAGGGTTGAGTAATGAATCAAATCAAATACTATACATCAAGCTGTATCTGGCACATTTATAGCCTGTGACTGACAGCCAAGCAGGGAGGACTCCCGCATTGACACACTGAACCTATTAAAGTCTACTGTATCCTGTAACTTCTGTGCTACATTTTTGCCTTCACCTGACACTAAGGGAACAGTTTCATGCATTTTTTTTTTCTTTGCAGCAGGAACACCTTAAGAATTGCCCTTTCCCCTTACCCCTAGCAACTCATTCCCCCTCCCTGGACCACTTCTGATTCTGAATTTTTTAACCTGAATGATTTTAGGGATGTACCTGATGAAAACCAAACACCTACACTGGCATGGTTGAAGGAGCTCTGACTGGTGATGCAGGAGGGCAGTGAGACCACAAACTGGTGGAAAGTAGTACATTCTTATACTCACTTCACTACCAGAGCAAGCGTAAGGTTAAAACACACACATCAAAACTCCAAGAGGGGCCGATGGAAGATAAAAAACACAAGGTGATTAAGCTGAAAGGATCTCTGAAACATACCAGGTGGGATACAGGGCAAAGAGGACAGAAACCATGCAGTGAAGATGCCCTTGGTAGCTTTCACCTACCAAAGCAGGACAAAAAGGTTAGGCAGGAAGGTTTCTCAGGCTTCTGAAAGGGCCAAGTGCAGATTAATAGGGAATGACAGTTCAGTTTCACTGGAAACATCTGTGTGTTTCAAGTTGTCACTGTTCTACACTTGAAAATAAACTGTAAATTATTCCATTACAGATTCAGTTACAAACTACTCCTCAAGACTTGTTAGGAAGTGGGACGGGGCAGGGTGGGGTGTGTTTTAAAGAAATGTAATCAGCGAAAGACCTGAACATGCTGCACATACAGAATCCCACTCACTCTTCTCCTTACTGGTCTGGTAAGGACCTAGGTCTCTGAAGTTCTGATGAATTTTAAACAGACTAAAAGTTTCTGGCAAGCTTTAAGACTGACCAACACATGTCATTTGCATAAATTAAGACAGGGTTTTTTGCATACTTTACTATGTTACTAGAGCTATGACTGTACATACAGAAATCCCCAGGCAGAGCCTGTCTGGCTGGGACTTGTTTATCCATGTGCTAAATAGGAGAACTGTAAAGTTCAAGGTTCCCTGAAAAGTATGCAGCCTCCCTAAGGAAACTTGGAAAAACATCACTAGTTTCAGGGATTGAGATGTTCAGGATACCCTATTGCCAAGATAAAACCTGAAGTGGTTTCCTAGAGGCTTATAGCAGAGATTCTCCAAGTTCTGCTTAGGTTCCTCAAGCAGAGGCGAGTACTCTGAACTGCCAGATGAGGCATCTCTCCAAGGCTGTAACATCTTTCACATTGAGAGGCGCACTGATGAGCAGGTGAAGCAGAAGGTGCAAAGCAGAATTCACTGTGTATCCCACCTAGCACTGCAGAATCTGAACCCCGTCCACCTTCCTACAAAACAGTATCTAATCCTAAATCACTGAAAGATTATCAATGAATTTTAAATACTAGTATTTTGCCAGCATGGAGCCGATGAAATGAGCACAACCTTTGTATACATATTTTAATGAAATAGATGCTGCAGTCCTCACACATACAGGACCTGTTACTCCTATTTCTCAAGATTTTCCATAAAAATAATTTTAATAGATATGCATAATGCCCTCCTTACCTGACTTCTAGCCAAAATGTACTTTGAAAAATTCAATGTATGTATTTTACTCAAGCGATCTAACCCAGATAATAGAACTGAGGCCAGGAACAGCCTAACTTCCAGTTGTAAAATGTTAGCATTTCTGAACTACTTCAGATAACACTTTAAGCAACATTGTAAAACAATTCAGATGTAAAATTTGATCTTAAATATGTATACAGCTTGGGTTTGGATGATAATTATTTTGAGTGAAGCAAGGAATTTTATCCATAGGAACCGCGTGCATGGTATACCTGCCAGGAGCAAGAGTGTCATTAGTACAACAGCAATATTGAACACTTTGGGAGAAAAGAACTGACTCCCTTAGGTACAAGGAATAATTAGAAATAGTGATACAGACTAAATAAGGTTGTAGTCCTGTCCCATCACATTGTATTATTACATGAGAGATCTGATAAATGGAAAATTTTTTGCACTGCTATGCACAATACTCAAAGTGTCAGTGGCAGAAGACTGTTACAGAAACTAAACATGGGCAAAACATAGCTGAATAATCACCCATTTCCTTACCACTTCAATACAGTGGTAAGGAAATGAGGAAAAAACATTTTTATTACATTGCTTTTCTAAGACAAAGTTGAATCTTAGAGAAATACAGAAAACATGGATTCCCAGCAACTTACAACAAAAATTACCAACCACTGCACAATTCGGTCACTGAAAATTTTCTGGTACCGGAAAGATGTTTAAATTTGGTCTCTCTTTGACTTTGCAAAGCCTCTTTGCACTAATGGTAGTGTAGCCCTTGAACATAGATGAGAAGCAGGTGGTAGATGGTAAGATAGGGAAAGCTGAGTTAATAGTTTGCATTTTTAGTTTCTAGCTTTTTAGCCAGGAGAAATACAGCAGATTGAATTTAAAGTGGAAGAAATAACAACTCGTTATTTTCTAAGTTGATAATAATTTGACCCTGTTTTCAGCAGTGAAGATGGAATACATTACCTCCGAGGTACCTTCCAACCTTACCTGTTCTGCAAGTGTATAATATACTGATTTTAATGAATATTGATACTTTTCTCCAGATAACTATATTTAACCTAAATTCTTGGATTACACATTTTATACTCGAGACAGGTAAAAACAAAAAATGAGAGCACTATTTTACACCCTATGTTCCTACATTCCATGCAATTTTCTCATTAATTCTTGGGAAATTATTTTCTACTCACTCTCATGCAAGTTTTCCCCTGGCCTAGTACTGCTGTGGTTCTGATTACCCTACCACATTTGTTTATGCTGTCTATCAAAACGGAGATCATTGGTGATACTTTGATTTTCGCAGCTTACTCAGAGAAAAATGAAGCTCCAGCACCACCTGACTGAAGCCTATTCAACTCCATATGAAGTATTACTTCATTTAAGAAGTAGTCTTCCTTTGTGGGTATTACTTCTATAAAGACTAAAAAACACAGATGAGCTTGAAATTCCAAAGCGTTCATTTCCAGGTCACATCAAAGATCCTGTAAAACATGCAGAGCAGGTTTTCTTCAGAGAGATGGAGCTTGTCCCACCAGTGAGGACCTCAAGGCCAAAATACCTGTCTTTGATTTTCAGTTCAGATAAACTTCTGCTTTATCTCATCTTACTTTTAATTACTAAGTGTGGTGGGTTGACCCTTGCTAGACACCAGGTGATCATCAAGCTTCTCTGTCACTCCCTTCCTTAGCTGAGCAGGGGAGAGATTATAACAGAAGGCTCGTGGGTCAAGATAAGTACCAGGAGCGATCACTCACCAGTCACTGCCATGGGCAAAACAGACTCAACTTGGAAAAATTAGTTTCATTTATTGCCAATCAAATCAGAGTAGGGTAATGAGAAATAAAATCAAAACTTAAAACCACCTTTCCCTCACCCCTCCCTTCTTCCCAGGCTCAACCTCACTCCTGAATGTCTCCCCTCCTCCTTCCCAGCAGCACAGATGACCAGTGCCAGGCTGAACCACAGTTACTTTGGTTTCAGCACAGAATCTAGCATGTTTCCGTGCTAAATGGTAACACCTTCTTTTTCTGCACAGGCCAAGCACTGTATGTGTATCGTGACATTCTTCCCTGAAAACAATCTGATATACCTTTACATTACTTAGAATCTTTTTTTAATGATATTTAAAAGATAAAATCCCTCCAAGGTGCCTCATTCAGTAGCTTATTACTACAAGCTTCAAATTCAATCTCTTCTCATATCCTCACATTTAAAGGTTGTAAGAAAGGAGGATGAGAATCTGTGTTTCAAAGGCTGAAATAGTCTACATTCAATTTTCCTTTGGTAAGACCTCTTTAGAGTAACCGGCCACCTTGTGAGGACAAAGGAGAGAAAGACAGGCAATGTGAGATGCACATAACTCACTGGCACAGTAGAATTCAAGGACCTTGATGTCCATTTTAGTCTCTCCTGAAAATGCTAAATGATGTTGCTGATACTCACTGCTGGTCTTCTGACATCTAAAGTTAAGTTCCAGCCAGCCACATTTTCTGCCCAAGATTGCGCTGGGATATGAAAAGTGGTCAGAGGCCAGATATGTTGTCAGCTGCCTCTTCCTCGGATGGTACTACTATCAGAACATGTGGTTAGCCATCTGGAGCCAGAGGACTTGCTCCAGGAGCTTGGTATTAGTCTTTAACTAGCTAGATCAAACACGTTCAGAAAACGGCACTCTCTTTGAGCTAAACAGCACATAAGTGAGAGCGGTACAAGGCCAGAACTGTTGGGGAGGGGAATTTTGTTCAGACCAAATACTCCTCCGGCTATCCAGCCAGTTTCCCTGTATAAGTACAAAGTAAGATGCTAGCCTTAACAGCTGCCTCGATGAGGGCTCTGCAAGCTGTCTCTGAGGAGTTTAGCTACCTCTGTTCAAGGTCACCTCTGCTATGGCACCAGCTGTGTAAGCTTGGATCGGACTGCTGTGAAAAACACCAAGTTCTGAGAAACATCTGTGCAAGAAGTAGCTGCAAGAAGCCCTGTCTGTGGGGGTGTCTTCCCCTTGACTCTTGAGCTGCTGCAAGCAAATATTCCCATGGTCATGCCATGAAGCCTACAGTGGTAAGGAAGAACTTCTAGACACGCATGTACCTGGATCCAAATCACCTGCTTCAGAATGAAGTTAATTACATGAGACTTGAATAAGATCTTGTGAGGTGCACTTCTTTTTTTAACAGTTCCTTTTCTTCCTTTTAGAAATTCCATTCACTATCACCAAGTTTCACACAATGTTTTGCTATTCAACAGTGCTTTTTGTACTGCAAAGCACTGTACGTAGAACTAACTGTTTTGCAACCAGAAAGGTCAGCTAAGGACTGGGTTCCCAAAAGCAAGTTCATTTTATTTCTTTGAAAGGTAACTCATCCGAATGGAAATTATGCTTTGTAAATTTAATCTTAACAGAGCTCCTATAATACATTTCTCATGAATTAATATTAACTGTTCCTCTGAGTTGCTCCAGACATTAGACAAGCTGTTTTCATTCTGTCCCGAGTCTAACGGACTAGGGAAAACTGTGATTTACAGTGTTCAGCTGCACTGGAACCATTGCTCTGAAGCATTTACCCACCTACACTATTACTGCTAATATTTGTTTGTATTGCAAAGGTAACAGAAACAAATATTGTCCTCAGTTTGAGCCTCACTGTTGTCACCTCTGTCCTTCTCAGCTCTGGACACTACTGTCTTCAAACTGGCTTTGCATAACTGCTGCCATTTTTTACCTCATTATAACCGCTGGATGTGGCAGCACCAGTATGGGAAAATAACTACTAGCAGCAGCAGAGATTAGCTGCCTGAGCTCCTATACAAGTTATAACAACTGCAGTGAAGAAAAAAGCCCAGATACACAGTGAAATTCTGATGTTAGCTCCTGTGCAAACATAATCTAGGGAAGAATAATTTCCACAGCAAGAGTTAGGAATAGACTGAAGAATTAAACTATCCCTAGACTACCTGAACAAGTGAAGACTTTGTCTACCTAGACTTTAGTAAAGCCTTTGAGACCGTCTCTCACAGCATCTCCTGGAGAAACCGGCTGCCCATGGCTGGGACGGGTGTGCTCTGCACTGGGCTAAAAGCCGGCTGGCGGCCGAGCCCCAGGAGCGGTGGGGGATGGAGTCACACCCCGCTGGCGGGGGACACACGGGGTGTCCCCAGGGCTCAGCGCTGGGGCCGGCCATGGTTCATGTCGCCATGGACCATCGGGGCGAGGGACCGAGCGCTGCCCCAGCCAGTGTGCGGGTGGCACCAGCTGGGGGTGTCGATGTGCTGGGGGGCGGGGGGCTCCGCAGGGGGGGCTGGGCAGGCCGGGCCGAGGGGCCGAGGCCGCTCGTACGAGGTTCCCCAGGGCTCAGCGCCGGGCCCCGCGCCGGGGTCACCCCAGCCCCGGGCAGCTGCGGGCCTGGGGCAGAGCGGCTGGGAAGGGCCCGGCGGGGAAGGGCCTGGGGGGGCTGGCTGGCGGCCGGCTGGGCAGGAGCCCCCCGCGTGCCCAGGTGGCCCAGGAGGCCAGCGGCACCGGGCTGAGGGAGCGCTCTGTCCCTCGCCCCGATGGTTGATGGGGACACAAAACATGGCATGAAACATGGCAGGGAGGGTCGGGCTCTGCTCCCAGGGAACAAGGGACAGGACAGGAGGGAACGGCCTCAGGTGGCACCAGGGGAGGGTTAGATTGGGTGTGAGGGAACATGTCTTCACCGAAAGGGTGGTCAAGCACTGGAACAGGCTACCTAAGGAAGCGGTGAAATCACCATCCCTGGAGGTATTTGAAGAACACATAGACACAGCGCTTAGGGACATGATTTGGTGATGGACATGGCAGTGCTGGGTTAGTGGTTGGACCTGATGATGTTAAAGGCCTTTTTCATCATAAATGATTCTACGATTCCCTATTCAGATCTCAGATGAAGACTTTCATGAAAACGTGAACTGCAAGAGTAGTTCACATGATACTTTCTGTTGTGAGAAAATTATTCAAAAGAACTGGGAGCCAGTAGAAGATAAATAAACTTCTTTACATCAGCATTCAGCCAGGTGAAGTGTGAAGATTCATTAATACCCTCCTTATACAATATTTGTGTTTTAAGACAAGTGGCTCAATGATAATTTCCCTTAGAGCCATGAAACTGCATGCATTATGCTGCATTACGTAGGACACTGAATTTGTTCAGGATTTTCCATTATTTTTGCCATTTTGCCAGCCATATCCCTTTGGTATACTACATCTTTAAGTATTCATGAAAATAACTTGCTACATGAATTCTCCCTTTGCATGTAGAGTGTGTTTTTGTGTAATATGAAAGAAAGGGAAGTTCCTCATAGCAGCATCATGTTTTGACTCCAGGTGCAACAGTCCTGTTTTAACATGCTGTTTTCTCATAAGTCGCTTAAACACATATTAGAAATTTTAAATATTATTTCAGTCATGAACAGTTTCCACAGTATACTCATGCATACAAATTTTATAGAACTTGTGTGATCTGCCTGCAGAATACATTTATGATTAATCAGACCTAAGGTTTTAATAACGAAACAGCAGGTGGGGTAACCACAAAATTAAAACTCTTAACAGCCTCAGAGTAATACAGTCATAAATATAAAAGAGTTCAAAACACCTTGTTTGCATTTTTGAAAAAAACATCCTCAACTTACTCTGTATATCTGTTCCCAGAAGAGGACAATGTTTCTGTAGTGTGACAAATACCTCTCAGGTATTTCCTGCATTTCATACCTTTTCTGGGAAGGCATAAACTGGCTCACATGACAAAGTCTTACCTTTCCCTTTGGAAGTAGCTGCTGCTTTTCTATAAGCAATTTCTGGAAGCTGTATGCTACAGGAGCAGTAGGATCTTGTTCAGAGACTGCACATCCACTTTGATCAGCTGTTAATCATCAGGCATTTCTCATTTGAGGAGTATATGTGTAAGAAAATGGTAAGAGAGGCTTGTTGTAACCTTGCCATTTGAATGATCACCTTTTGTTCCCATGAACATTTCTGAGCCAGTTCTGTCCATTCAATTAGTAGCACTTCAACATTTGGGATATACAAAGTTGTCTTCCCTGCCCGCCCACCTTCCCCCCCACCCTTTTTTTTTTTTTTTTTAAAGTGAACCTCTCCATGTATTTTAAGGGTTTTAAAAAACCTTAAAAATCAAGTTTTCAAATTCTCACTGTAATTTATACTACTCAGGCCTAAACTGCCAGTAGATTGGCACTGTATGACAATAATCGAGGCTGATTAAGTTGAGGGCTCAAAAGCTGTGCTAATGAGAACAGAATCAGTCTAGGTATCGTATCAAAGTTTCAGATATTTTCAAAACAGTGACCCAATTTTTTTTCTTAGCTGAAGGCAAGGTTCTGCTTCAAAGTGTGGTTGCAGAAGCATCACCAGGCCTAAACTGCTGCATTACATATGCAGGCACTGTGATGTACCCCTAGAATTCACTCTCTTCTACCTTTTTTTTTTTTTTTTTGCATTATAGGTAATGCCAGCTGTGGGGTTTTGTACTCTGCTTAATACTTTTATAGAAAAATACTTACTACATATATGCACACAGACATACATACAAATACTTACTTCTGAGATATCTTCTCATGAAATATCCTTTTAATGGAACTTATCCAAAACCAAAATAACCTGTTCTATGGAGTATATTTGTATATATAGAAAGGTTGAAGTTTACACATATCAAATCTTCTTTGCTTTCCACTTTGTGTATTCAGGGAAAAAAGCAAACCCCCTTGCTTTTGTCAGTAAATTGCTTACAGCACTAGCTTATATAGAAGTTAAAAAGCTGGCACAATAGACATATAAGTTTCTTTCAAAAACAAGCAACAGTATCATTTCCTAAAAAAAAAAAAAAAAAAAAAAAAAAAAGCAGAGCAGTAAAAGGAAATTGTACTGGAGCAGAGACAGTAAATTGAAAAGCTAGGCAGGGTGAAATAACATTCTGAAGAGTCATGAGATTGCAGATGGGAAAGATTAGCTACTACTCTTCATAAGTATTCAAAACTGGGGCTGAATTTAGTATGGATCAGCTGCTCCCATATAGCAGAACAGCAGAGGGAAAGATCAGTTCTTTAGGATAGCTCAAGTACTCACTCACTTCATGATCCACCAAAAATCAAAGAAAACCAAAATGAAAACAAAACCAAGATTAACCCAAAGGAAAAAAAATATTGTTAAAACAGAGGGAGCTTCAAAACAAAAGACTACAATAATTTCTCTCAAAAAAACCACAGAAGCAATACAACCCACAAACTTTCAGGAATCAAAGGTTAATGATTAAATGTGTTTACATGGTTTCCTGTACTAAGATCAAATCTCATAAAGTTGATGACCAATGATGGACAGTTTCCCAAGGGCCTAGACACTCCCTGTCCTGACCAATGGAAAAGCATGGGAGCAACTGTCATCACAGGGTACTCCTTTCATGGTATGAGGTTTCTGCAATTGGCAGACAATGAGTTTCTAAGGATTTTCTCTTGCAAGAAGGGAAGGGGTTGAATTCATTGCAGAGTTATCCTAAAATATTCTTAAGACTTGGAAAGGCTATGTGTATGATTGACCACACTACAAAACAAAACTACACCGTCTCTTAAGAGACAGAACCACTGTACTGACCCCAACATCCTGCTGTAGGTAGACATCAACTCTGTTCAGAGCACACTTGTCTACAATGTGCCATCAGCATCCCAGTTTGTCTACTCTCTGCTGTTTCATCCCATGTCTACTAGTTTAATGCAATCAAACAGAACACTTCAACTTCTGTCATACCAGTACACATTGCCAACCACAATTACATTGCCAAACCAGACCCAAGTCTGTACAATGCAGAATCTTAGATATAAGAGAAAACACTAGTAAGTTATGTTAAAATGTTAAAAAAGGAGGAGACAAATAAGCAGGGAAGGCTGGGTTACCTAATAAAACTTTGACTGCTTTTGTTTAATCACAAAGCTCCCGCACAGGATACTCAACCCAAGAATGCTCTCTAAAGATGTCTGTGTATAGGCACAGGTAGGCAGTTAACACCTGTAATACCAGCAGGTGACATTGAAAAGTACATATTATTTAGACTTTGTTGAGGACCAATATATTGTGTATATATATTTTCCATGCAATGCAGGTATCTTCTAAAATACATATGTTTATCTCACTTTTTTTCATGTACTGGAAACATATGTGTTGCTCAAACTAATAGTAATGTAAAACTAGGTGCAGACATCAAATATCTTCAGGTGGGACTCACAGGCCTGTGAAGGAGCAGGTTGTGATTTGTCAGTGGAGCAGCCATGCAAAAGATAATCTGCCAACAGAGGTGGAGAACAGAAATGCACCCAATTTTCCTACTTACTTCATTTTTAAAGAATCAAGATGTAACATCTGAAGGATGTAAAAGGTGCTGAAGCTGAATAAAGAGAGGAATGGGTCCAAATCACTGTCAAGGTAGGAAAGTTTATTTCAGTTTGAGTAATTCTCTTTAGTTCAAATAAGTTTTGGATGTGGAGATGGGAGAAGTGACTGCCAGATTTGATTTATTTCACGCTGTCTGAACTCTTTTCCCCAGAGGGCCACAGGATTCTGACTACAAGGGGACAAAGTAATCAGAAACAAAAAGTGTCTAATCTGTCCATTGTATTATATTAATTCAGTGTAACTATTCTGTTTTACTTTGACTGAACCAAGATCAGAATTCTGAAGGGTTTTTTTGTTAAAAACATTTATTAGAAAAAGTGTATATGCATTCATAGAACAACCAAGATAGGAGATGTTTGCAGGTACAAGTAAACCAAAGCCTGCCTAGGAATACCCATGTAATCCATCATTCAGTTTTTATCACCTCACCCATGTACTTTCAGTATTGTATTCTTGTCCTTCTCAGAGACTGCTAATACTCAACATTATTGATTAAAAGGAGGAGGTAACTGCAAGACAGAAAAAACAGGATGAAAAAACCAACTCATTTCACACAGATTATCCAGCTGCTGGTAGCTGCTAATCAATTCTGGTTATGAGAGAGCCACTGAGAACAAATCTAAAGGCCTCCTTGGATTTGTGTTACTGAAGAGTCCCTTAGAAGTTCACCTTCAGTAGAAAAGGCAGTCTGCTTAAGTGTTTAATAGCCTTTCTAAAATAACAATCAACCTTGACCTAATTTGGGAAGCTTCTGACCAGACCTTTCAGAAGGTACAAAAAGGTACAAACAGCAGCAATGCCAAAGGGGTTTCTGATTTAAAGAAAAGCATGAAAAAATACTAGAGGAGACTACAAAATTGCAAGCGGCACTACAATAATTTTTGCCTCTTTACAGAAAGAGTGCTCTGGCATTGAAACACAAAAATATTTCTTTGAAATAACTTAGGGAATATGTTATAGATCTGGAAATGAAATTCAGATGTCCTCAGGCTCAGCCCTGAATCAAACCCTCTGTTAGTTCACATGTTTAGTGTCCTGCAGGACCGCATATTTCCAGTTCCTCCAGTTTCCATATTAAAACAGAGATGTAGCTTAGAGTAAAATTTTTAATACTTCATGGTATCAGGAGACCACTGTCAATACAGCTCCTTACACATCTAGATGCATACAAGTCCATGTGGGATACACAGAATAAGTTTGTGTCACTACACTTTTCAAAGACAAAATGTGTCCTTCTGACTTCTCCAGAACATAAAAAGGCATTTGTCAAAATTACTTAAAACACACCTCACACAGCGTTCTGGCATTTCTGTGAATATTGGCAGGTTCATATGTCCAAGTGCTACTCTGGCAGGGTACTAGTCAGTTGTAGCTGGGCCACAGGCTCAGAGAAAACAGCTATAGCATTCAAATACACTGCACTTAATATACCGTTAACCATGTTCTACTTGTATAAAGAGGGAGGAAGATAAAGGGAATTACATATACTTCCCCATAAATAACTGTAGCACTAAGTGTTCCAAACGCAACATGGGTATAAAGATCAAAAGAGATAATTGACTCAAGACTAAAAGCATTTCAATGTTGAGTATTGTCAAGGCAACACTACAGCCTCCCCAACAGGTTCACACTTTGTCCTCTGGCTTGGCTAGATTTGGCACCATGACTTGCAACAAAGTAAATAAAGAAACTGTGCCTGTGACACTGGAGACCAGCCGGTGTCATTTTGCAAGCAGAAAGGCTTCCGTGTGTATCACATTACAGATGCTGTAAAAAGTCCTCTACATCCTGCAGCTGAATAGTCAAGCCTAATAACACATTTGACCTTTATGAATATACAAACAGGATGGCAGAAGAGATTATTTTAATCAGATCTGAACGCATATGAGAGGGCAACATGCAATTATATGGATTATGCAATTATGCTTCTATCTAACATTTCAGCAGAAATCAACTTAGGCAACCAAAGGAAATTCCTGTTGCAATTGCCACAAAGCACAATAGCACTCAGATAATTTAAAATACATTTTATTAAACACACACGTACTTCTGTTGGCTGAAAAAAAAGAAAGAAAAAAAAAAGACTAGACTTTTAGCTATATGACAGCACATGTCCTACTGCCGTGTGTCAAAGACAACTTCACAAGCTTAATGATCTCTTCGCTGCACAGATAGGACATTTTTGCAATTATTTTGGTTGTAAGATTTCTCCCCTCCTCCTGACAGGGCAGAGAGTAGGAGTTCAAAAAGATGGTACAGAAAAAAAACAGACATTCTCATTCCAGTGGAGTAATACAAAGAGAGCATAAAACCCACTGTTGTGCTAGTTCTACCATCACAAACCAGGATCTCCTAGCCCCTCATAAGAGCATCCACATACATCTATTTTGATTCCTAACATAAGACTATTGCATATGCCCTAGCGTGAGCTTTGCACATGAAGGGCAACACTAAAAAGAGAGGAAATTTAATGAAAAGAAAGATGTCAATGCCAGTCCAGAAACAATAGATAGTTGAACCAGGCAATGATCCTGTAGATTCTTTGGCCTTCAAGAGAACTGTAAGGAACAATTAACAGTTGGAAGTAGTTCTAAAGGGGACAGAGAAAATTATTAAGATCACTGAGTGGTATAAGCCCAGAACAATACAGAATAGGACTAGATTCTAGTCTTCGTGCTGATCTCTTGGCTGTGGTGGGAACAGCAAAGTCCCAGTTGGGGCAGAGCTGGTAAGGCAGCGAGTTCATGGGCTAGCACAGGGGTCCTCAAACTACAGCCCACGAGCTGGATACGGCCCCCCAGGATCCTCAATCCAGCCCCCGGTATTTACATAACCCGCCGGGGGTTGGGGGGGGAGACCAAGCAGCCGCAGATGGCTGCCTGCCACTTCATCTGCATGCCGGCCCCCTGGTTAAAAAGTTTGAGGACCCCTGGGACTAGCAGATCAGGTAAGAGAAGTAAACTTGAACTATGCTGCCTGAGGCTTTTACTTTCCTATTAAAAAAAAGCCTTACGGGGACATGCCTACATAAAATCTTCCACCTCATTCATAGAGTTCAAGGCATACCTACCAGATTTTGTCTATGGTTATCTTGAAGCGTAATATTCCCGCAGGATCACAGAAGTTAGCATAAGACATACATTAGCTGTTGTTTCTGACCGCATATGCTGATTTTAGTGATTTGCTTTTGATCAGGCTAAACCTAAGTTCTCTTTTGACCCCTGCCTCATTTCAAATCCATTTTAATGATCCAGTAGCACAAAGCACAGTAAAAAAAAAAACTGTTTCTGACACAGAAATTAAATTGTTTTCTCTAGCATCACTACAGAAATGCTCCTAATACTGTGGGAGGCAGGAACCGGCAATTAAATATAATTTTATAAACACTGCCATTTTGTTAGGTGAAAATGTGGTGGTAGAATAAGAAGGACAATTATAAATGCAGGTTAAGGGGGATGTAGCTCGAACAGTTCTTTGGTGGGGATTTTTTTGTTTGTTTTTGTTTTAAACTTTCTACATTGAAATATCTACTTATTTCAATAAAAGAAGAGTACATGTATTAGCTATTCACAGTAGATTCCATACACATTGGAACTGAAGTAAAACAAAAGGATTTAAGAGGGGAAAAAAAGCAACCTACATTGCTCAGGGAAAAAGCCACTGATGGATAACTGTTATTGAACCAGGAAGAACTAATGAGGCCATCACTAGCAAGTGAAAAAGATGGGGTTAAGAATGATCATTTAGAAGACAGTGACACATCAGGTGGGGATCCTTCCATTCTTTCTCTGAGAATGCAAAAGACACAATCAAGAAAGGAGGAACTCAAGTATGTGAATCTAAGAAGAAACATGAAGTAAATTGCAGCCTGCGAGACCTGGTCTAATCAGGAAACTGACAGAACTACTTACCTTCCAGAACAAAGTCTATAGAAAGAATGGATTCCTATAGAAAGAAGAGGGTGTAGAAATACATTCTGCAAGGAAGAGCAGCCCAAGGCAGAAGAAAGGAAAGATATATGCATGCTGACTGCAGCAGCATTGCCAATTTGTACTGATTTGAAAGATATATGGTTGGAATATTGTGGGAAGTTGCAGTAGAGCTCCACAGCAAGAGAAGAAGCCAGACCTGGAAATCTTTAGAAGGAGAAAAGGAAAGGGAAAAAAAAAAAAGAAGTTAGAACAGTGACCAAGAAAAGTTTGTATGATGTATATCCTCGATAGGATAAAAATTGCAGAGTGGTACTGAAAGGAAACACTCTCCCTGCAATGCTGAAAGACTGTGTTCGTAGCCACTTCCCGCTTAGACAGATCATGTGCTTCGAAAAATAGCAGGTAGCTGATCAAAATGTGATGAAAGCTAGCAGGGTTTTAAGACTTATTTACAAGGTGGCACTGCAAATTATTTATTTCACTTAAAGCAAATATTTTGGGCATGTGTAGAATTGAGAGGAGAGATCTGCCTGAATTAAATTCCTGTTAGAAAAAAAAAAGGCTCAGAAAGCATTTACATTTCAATCAAACCATCACTCAGGAGTCAAACAAAAGAAAGCAAGCCCACCACAGCCTCAAGAAAGGAAAGAAGAATTGCAGGGAGTTTCTAGCTCCGAAGAAAAAATCCACATTCTGTCTGTTCTATCGGTCTTTATTGGGATACAGGACCTCAGACACTGGAAATGCCAATGACAAAGACATGTGAGACCACAGAAAAATAATGCTACTCTGTATGAATGAGGGAGCAAGGTGGTGGTGTGGTGTGTTTTCAAAGATGAGATTTATTCTTTCTGCAAAAGGACCAAATCTAATTCTGAATTAACTCACTCTGATACCAGAAATGTTAGCATCCATCAGAACAGGTGGTACAACCCCTTTTAGTAGAGTCCAATTAATATTTTGCCACTTCTCCTAGGTTCATCTATAACCACTGACAAGTTATTTGAGGATACCACAGGGTTTTTTTTTTCAGAAGTCAGGCTAACATTTCATTACTGAGTAGTTTGTCAAGCTCACAGCTTGTTACTTTTTCTCTCTCCTTTCAACACATTCAACCAAAACAGGACAGCCTAGTAATAAAAACTATCAGACAGGGCAATTGCCAAAGAACAAACCTTCCACGTTTCGTCTGATCTACCTCACATATGAATTTCCCAATTCATATGTGATAACAAGAATTAGAATACCTAATTTTCAGTTACTGACATAAACATACAGTAGCCCATTAAGGCAGTCTTACTACTGTGGTAATATATTGCAATTTTAACTTTGGACTTTGCTATTAAGCAATAACAATGTCAAATAAATATTTTAATTCAATAAACCCAGCATATATTTATTTTCCTCTCAAATGAAGAGATGAAAAGTCTTTTCTCATGAGAGATTTCCCCTTTACATGTTATAAAAACTGACTTAATTTTCTCCTGCCTGTCTTTCTGCATAGCTATTTAAAAAGCTGTAATCTGTGATCAGCATTCATGCTGGTTATATTCTCATGCCACACTTTAAAAAACGAAAAGCAAGCCCTCAGACTGGAGCAGTCCACCTACCAAGCTGCCTTGGAATCATGAGTCTTAAAAAGCCTGCAAGTTCCACCTACCAAGCAGTGATGAGCACAGGTGCCAGAAACCCCTAGTTTGTCAGACTCTCTATTGCTTGTCAACCTGCCAGGCAGCTTGCCAGAGGCTGAGGCAGGAGAACCAGCTAGAAACCCAGCAGGAATCTGTCAGAGCACTACCTTAGCTTTGCTGAAATGAAAACAGTCTGTGCAAAATGTTCTGATTTCAGCAAACCAGCAAGTTCCAATGAAGCTGTACTGTGATTTGTTACTCTGAAAGAGCAGGCTACAACTGAGGTGGTCTTGTCCTATATTTCTATGAAGAAAGTATTTTAATGAGACTTTTCCTGGTCAGCCTTACTCAGGCTAAGCCACAGATGAGTCTTTGTCCCCAGGTCACCTTTGGATAAGGACACTTGCACTGAGTTGTACAAACAGATTCATCTCCTGTGTAAACCAGACGTCCTTTTCCCTCCCTTACATTTTCCATAAAAGAAAACATATTTATTTTGGTACTAAACTGTTCTTTCAGTCTGGGTCAGTGTTATGTTCACAACACCAGTGAACCAGACTCATAGCTTTTCTGCCAGCCTTCCCTGGTGCTTTTTGGGTTCTTGTCCAGACTGTTCTTGGTTGGGAATTAACTTGAAAGTATCAGAAGAAAAAACATCAGAAAATCAGAACCAATTAGCTGGAAATTAAGCAGGTGTTTGATTTAATTCCTTTTCTGACCAACACTTCTTTGCCTTCTGAGTTGCAATTAACTGGTTCGTGTCACCTGTAAAGGGTTTCTTAAGCAGGAGGGAAGAAAAGTTGTGAATGAACATTGGAAATGTTCTGGCCTTCTGAGGGCCAGAGGAAGCCAAAGAGCAGCCGTGATCTTCGACATATCCAGGTAGTCACAGTTTTGTTAGTGGGAGCATAAAACAGAAGAGTAGAAGGAGGAATGGTGAAGTAACACAGAAATAAAGCTTTCAAATGTGCCTTTAACTCAGTTTTCTTAATCGCAAAGGTTCATGATATAACTTCAAGGGTTTCCAGTCTTTTTTTTTTTTTTTTTCTAGACAGCTTCAGTCTTTAGGAATGCCAAAATCTTTAGGATGTAACCAGAATTTTCAGGTATTACATTAGCCTGCAAAGCCCTACAGAGAAAAATACTAACACTATCAAATCTGAAGCATCCATTAGAGTAACATAAATTCTTCTAGACTGAATATCTTTCTTAGGGCAATACTGTTCCATTAACACTTCCATCCTGGCCAAAGATCTGTTTATGTATGTTGCCAAGATATTTTGAAGATCAGCATAAATAGTGAAGGCCTAAACACTGCTCTGAAGTCTAGCCAAGTAACTCAAACTACTGAGACTGCAGGATTTGGTCCTGTAAGAGGGCTGGTCACTCATATGATTAATGTACTAAGCTCACCGTGCGACACCAGTAATCATTCAATGTTGGACTGAGCAGAGGGGTGGAAGGCTACTGACTGGCACACCCCCAGGGTCAGAGAAGATGGGCAAAAATAACAAGCTCAAGGACTAATGACCACCAGATATCATAAAGCAAGCAGAAATTATCTCAGCACAAGGAGGGCTAGGGTTAACCTTTGTTTTTAGGTGTATTTTTGTACCAGTGGGTCACTAGGTTGTACAAAGAGCCTTTCATGAGATAATTAGTGGTGACAGGGAAGTGTATACATGGCTCAGCCAAATATAACATCTAAAAACTGGACAACTAATAAAACAATCTTTGAATTGAACAACAGGCTTGAGCTGGCTTCAGTCCACATATCCCTTCCCAGTGACTGCAGACAACCAGCACCATGACGGTGAGTATACAGAGACTGGTCTTGTGATATTATGTTTGTGTTATAATTTCAGTATTTGCTGTATCACTGAGCTAAATACAAATCCCATGGAATGCTAAATGTATCAAACAAGTAAACTTGATAGTTAATCATTAAACCATCCTTGCACAGAATACTAAAAAGAACCAGGTCAGACCGTTTTGGACTCTGACAGGTACCCTTACTTTCACTTCCACAGAAGAAAGTTAGAAAAAGCCCTAAAACACAGTAATAAAACAGAGCAACATACAGAGGCTTGGCTTTTAACTGAGTTCGTATTAGGCCTTCATATGAAAATGAGTGACAGATACTGGCTGAACTGACTTCCCACCAGCCCCGGACTAAAAGCATCAGACATTTCAATGAACATGTCTTAACAACACTTTTCCTTGTATACTTCCAAAAAGACCAGCCCAACTCAGTCCTATAAAATAATCCCACATGCTCTTGCTTTTGCTTTTTATTTAACCTGAATATGAGTAATAATAAACTGAACTTGCTATATGTTAAATTTATCAGTCCTTTTTCCATTATCATGGAATTTGGGTATTTCAGGGAAAGAGGATTTGGGATGTTTAAAATCTCTGCCTTTATTAGAATAATTAACAGGATTACTTCAGTTTTGTTGTGCACTTAATGTTCAGAAAACCTGCAAGATAAATACTTGATCTTGTCACATCTAGAAAGAGGCTTGTATTATAAAAAGGATTTTAGCCTGAACACAGGAGAAAACTAGAGCAAGGACAAATTTAGCTGGTTTCTTTCAAATAGGACAAAGCCCTGTATTTGAGAAAAAGGATGTGAAGCTGACAAAGAAAAAATAATTGTATTTTATAGAGGCTGCAATGGTATAAAAACTTGTTCTCTACTTCTGCCCTGTCTCTAGGCATGTTAAAACTAACAGAAATTTGATCAAATTTACTATTTTAGAATTAAAGAGACAAATATAAAAGATCTTTTCATTTTATGGTACATTTTGCCATAAGAAACAAGTCTATATTGTTATATTTAAATATTTTATTATGAAAATTAAGATATATTTGCTTTCCTAGAATGTCCAGTCCATTTTCAGAGTCAGTTTCAAATATACTGAATTTGGAGAAGTGTCACAAGCAAAAATTGCTCACCTAATGCCTGCTTATGTTGTTATATCTTCTGGCTGTGCTATGAGGTAAGCCCTATAGTCATAGAATCATTTAGGTTGGAAAAGACCTTGAAGATTATCAAGTCCAACTGTTAACCCAGCACTGCCAAGCCCACCACTAAATTGTGTCCTTATGTACTGCATCTACATGTTTTTTAAACACCTCCAGGGACTGTCACTCCACCACCTCCCCGGGCAGCCTGTTCCAGTGCTTGACCACCCTTTCGGTGAAGACATTTTCCCTCACACCCAGTCTACACCCCCCCACACTCCCCTCCCCTCCCCAGTGCAACCTGAGGATGTTCCCTCTTGTCCTGTTGCTTGTTACTCAGGATAAGACTCAGGATAAGAGTACATCCACCTGCCTACAGCCTCCTGTCAGGTAGTTGTAAAGAATGATAAGGTCTCCCCTGAGCCTTCTCCTCTCCAGACTGAACAACATAGGTATAATGACCCATGCTAGTCAGATTATAGTGCCTCCAGCAGTGGATCAGACAGAATCAATCTGGATGTTTTCACACCATATTCCACCATGTTTCTTGTTTTCTGAGTCTACATAGAGCCACCTCAAGCATCTGCTTCCATGGTACAGCTATGCCATAGCCTCCCACAGAACACCCATCATGTGCTGGTGTTCTTTCATGAACATATCTAAAACACCTGAGTTTTTAAAAAGCAGTTTTCAGAACCTCAGCCTGAGGGAGTCAAACTCACTGCTATGTTTATATCTTTGGGAGAAACTCACTTGAGTGTGAACTGCCTTCCAGCTGGTACCAGAAGACTGCCTTGCTCATCCCCTTTTATTGCATGCACAAAGATCTTTCATCTGTATCATTTCTTCCTTGCAAAAGAAGAGATAAGACACGAGGGACAAGGTACTCCTATTTCAAAGGAAACGATACACATTCATTTCTTACTAATACTGATTTGATTCAGATCAGACCTAAATGCACTGTAGCATTCTGTTCATCAAATTCCTAAGTATTTAGAGACTAACTTGTTGGTGACTACCACATTTAATCTTACTTCCTTTAAAATCTTGCATAACCACAGCGTTTTTACATCATCTGGCAATAGCTTAGGTCAAGGACTCCGTGCATCTCTAAGATGGAGGGGCTTTCAGCATTCAAGTTTTCATTCTCTGCCTTTCAGGACGAATTTCATCACTGCTCGTTGTTATGGATTTACACATAAAGAAACAGTGGTGATGTGGTAGGAGGTTGCTCAGGTTTTCCTGAATAAACAATACTCTACAGAGCCTCTGTTTTGCCATTACATTAACTAGTATACATCCAACATGCCAGCATCAGCATTCACCAAAAAAGGATTTCTAGATAAAATGATTTGAAAACCATACATTTTTAAGAGGATGGAAACATATACAGAGATAAATGTGTGTAACAATTCCAAAGATGTGACAGCATGAAGTAGAGTGGGTTGATGAAGAAACATTGTAATTATAAAACCCTGTAATCTGGAACAGGGCTAGCTGATTTCTGTAATGGTGTAATTCTGCTGTTTTTAACATTACATTATGTAGCTATGGTATCTGATTAGGTAATTTACATGGAGTGATTTGACAGGAATTTTAAAATATCCTTATTGCTTTATATATCTATTAGAAAGGAACATTTCTATTTTACTGTCTAATTATGCAATGAGGCAAGGATTCTGATATCTGTCAGAATATGAAACCAGCAGACTAGAATTTAATTACAAACTGCTTGCTACATAGTAGAGACTCAGGTGAGAATTTTTTCAAAGTCCTCCAAATATGTGATTTTAAAACTTGAGGGATTCACCCTTTTAAATGGCTAACTAAACCAGCTCTCAGACTACTAAAGATTTTCTGTTTATTTAAAACTCTGGTCTGCCTACTTCCATTTACTTTGGCCTTCCTTTAACACCACCATAATCCCCTACTTTGTTTTTCCATTGCTGTTTCTCCTCCAGGACCCATCACACCCTTACTTTTCTTTTCATTAAAGGCTTCTTCAACACTCCGCAGCTATGCCTCTTTCTTTGCTTTTACCTTCGTGCTTTTCTCTAACTGACCTTACGCACACAGAATTTTCACCACTATTTCTAAACCCTTACCTCACAGTTCTGTTATTGACTTCTGACTTTTCTTCTTCAAGCTAATATTTAGCCTTCCTGTACAGATACCTCCTCCAAGGTAGTGCAGGTAATTAAAAGGGCTGATGTCATCTACTTGTGCACAGTTCTGCTTTATTCATGTTTATATATTCAGTGGCTAATTCAGACAGAGAGGTTAGAATAGGAAGAATCATCTTATGATTTCTCTATCAGCTATTGCCCAATATCTTAAGACTAGATCCCTAGCTTTCAAAAACAGTTAAGGTGAAATGAGCCCTATCCAAAGGTACACTTATGCCAGCAAATTAAGCAATACCAGGAAGGAGACACCACACTATTAAGGGCCATTGAAACTTACTTGTTTATTACACCTTTAAGTCTCAGTTTTGGCACATAGCAAATCACACTTCCCTGAACAATTCCCTGGTTCTGGAGACAGTAGATTACAAGGATCATTCCCAGAAAAAAAAACAAACGTGACAGCTCGAATGTTGCCCTTGTGCTGGGGGGTAAAACAGTTTCAAAATATAGCCATGGGTTTTTCAATGTCAGCTGACCTCACTGAGAATGGTCCAAAGCACATTTAACTGTATGGATGTAACCAGTAAGTCCACTAGTACCAGCTATCAATTCTGCCATTTTAAATTACTTTGGAGTTTACTGAGGGGCAGGAGAGTGAGCAATACAAGGAGTAATTTAGAATAAAGTAGCTAAGTGGGTCTTTAATTATTGAATCCTCAGGCGATGTCATTTGGGATCAATCAATAAGGGAGTTTGCACTGAACATCACATTAACTTCTCTAAGAGCTTTGTCTCCAATGTTAATTTCTTTTATATAGTTTAACCATTAGAAGCTTATTTTGAAATATTTACATATGGAACCAGGAGATAGCTACAAGAAAAGCAAACATGACTGATGCATGTGAAACTTTCTATCTGAACTTTGCATAGGAATTTAGTATTCATGAGACACATGCAGCACATCTTTATTGCTGCTGGCATACTGATAGCACAGAGCTATTTCACACTGACAACACACCACTTTGGCAATCCAGGAGTCAGAGAGGTTCATGGATACAAGTCAGGTCTGTAAATCCTATCTCCCAGGAGTTTCATTGTGAGCAGATGACAATGGAGCCAAACACCCTCCAACACCCCACCCCCACCAGTACAAAACTGTAATTTATAGAATGTTTAAGTAATAAGCCCAGTAAACAAACCTTGCTAAACACTACTCTCTCATTCACTTTTTTCATAAAAGCTCAATGAAATATATACATCTGATGAACACACACAACACTACGGGCAAACTAGAAGTGCATACAGCAAGAGTTTGACAGTCTTGTTCTAAACCACTAATATGTAGCTGTGGGAAGACCTCAGAGGAAAAACATATTTAATGTTGTTTCTGCACATAAATTCCACAAGTCTTCAGCACTAGACCTAGAATGGTCAAAACCACTTATTTAGGACCCTCCTTATCCCAAATTCTATATTAATGCCTCAGAAAATTCAGTTTTTCTATAGTATCTAGGTTTCATGTTTCAAGCTCTCTGAAACATTTACATATTCCAAAATGTTTGTGCAGTATTTAGTTGTATTCATGGCTGAGTTCCCAGCTGTGAAAAGTGACCCACCCTCCATGATCTAGCACTGTGCTAGACCTGAACTACGTAGGAACCCTGGACTCCTCACAGCGTCCTCACAATGATCCTTCTACTCAAACACATTCAGTCAGAGTAGTATCACAGTTTAAAATTTTGTCAGTTGAGATAATTCATTTGCTTCCCCAAATTTATCATCTCATAAGGTATGGTCCCAGCTGCACAAGTCACATGTCTGCATTTTATCTCCTATTTTATCACTGAAGGATTCTTTTACCGTATACATACCATAGCATTTAAAAGCAAATCTTAAGACAAGGAAACGGGATGTCTCCTCTCTCATCACAGTTAAAGGTGTGGTTTTCACCTTATGCTCTTACACAAGTTCTCTTACCATTCTTATTTCCACAACATTTAATTGCTCTCCAGTAATAAAATAAAATATGCAACTGTTTTCTGTTTTCACAGTTCATTTAGCCTCACCTTTCCCCAGTGTGAAAATCCTGGCTTCCTGCTGCAGAGAAGAGAAAAAAGAAACATTTTATTTTCCCTTAAATATTGTTGGCTAATGTCCAAAACCCACTATTTACAGATTCCAAGGGATTCTTCCCCTCCTCTAGGGCTGCATCCAAAACACACTTTCATATCATTTTAGGACACATAGAGCAAGAGATTCCTTCAGGAAAGACTATAGGGAGATGTGTATCCCTCTCTGTTTAGTTCCTTGCTTATCTAAACCTTCAATTCAGGTTGTAGTGCACTTTGTTAAACTACTTTGGCAAATGAGGGTGAAAACTAAACAACAAGGACAACGTGAAACATGTACAGACAAACAATTCCCTGCAGCGTGCAGCCCTCCCTCTGTAAAATATGCTATCAGTATTGTGCAGTACGCAACGGGCAACAGCCACGGAAAGTGGGCAGAGCTGTATGCAATGGCACGTGCAAGAATGATTTGGTCTTCCACCAAAGGTCAAAAGAACTCAAGTGTGAAGTTAGAACAGAGAGAAATTCCACTAGCCTACCTGACTGATGTCCCCTCCTCTCCATGACAGTATCAGGCTATGTATAGAGCAAAGCTCATAATTGGTCCCTTAGAGACAGGTGGTACCTTCTCAAACAAAGTTTAGAACACCACATTCAGATCCCTATCTTTCAAAAACCTACATATTCTAGGTCTTGTCAAAGAAACCCACTGGGAAATACCAAACATAATACTAATTAAAACAAAAGAAAACAAAGACACTGTCCTAGAAATACCTTTTTTTAAAAAAATATATTCTCATTTTTTTCCAGTCAAAAAGGGATTTGTCAAATTCAAATGAATACTGAAATAATTACATTCAAGGCCTTAACTAGCTTTTGAATTTTTATCACTGCTAACGGATAATCACTTAGTAGAGCAATAAAAATTACATCTACTACTACTACCTCTCAGCCTGAGAAATCCAGATAATTAACAATAGTGTGAACACATCATTTAAATGAGGAACTATGGAAAAACAATTCTAAGGTAACCAATAGGTCTGAGCCTTGGAAAACTGAATCCCTTTGGAAAAAAGTCAACCGAACACTGAGGTAACTATTAGGGAACAGAGTTCTTAATTTTCCAAGTGTCAAACAGCATTCCACAATTTTTACCATCTTCTTGTCATTCACAATTTCATCTGTTTTTAACAGTTTACCTGAAGTGCTGAAATATCTTGCATATTTCTGTTTCACTTATACTTATTTCTATTACTAATATGTACCAGGGACAATTGTTTTTAACATATCCAGCTTTCATCTGTCTGCCAGAAAGCAACTGTTCAGTTGTGTTTCACAAATGTTTATCTGCAGTTCACTGCTAAGTTTTCTGAACTACCTAGTGCAGGTTGCCATGTCAAAACTAGAGATGGGTTTCAACCCAGATCCAATCCTAGCAGACTAGGCCTTTTTTTCCAATTCCATTGCTCATTTTTCTCATTCAGAATTCAGCAGACTTGGTGAAAGTGCTCAACTTCAACTCTAAGGTCCTTCCCTAATAAGAATGAAGTAGCATAACAATTACTTAGGTTTTTAATTTTTCTTTAGGAATATATTGAAAGCCAAACCATTCTTTCTAGCTTGAGGGATGCAATAGACGTCAGTAAATCCTTTTCATGCTTTCCCAATATGTGTGATAAAGATTTTTTTTTTATTATTTTTGCTTCCAATAGTGAATAGCCCAAGCATCTCTGAAGCTAGAACTTGGCAAAATGGGGATACACCGATCACTTTTGACAAACTGAAAGCTAAAAACATCAGAAGGTACCTTTCTGGTTCCAAGCAGGTCTTTAAAGTAATCCCACATTAAATTGGACAGACCACTAAAAGCTGGGAAGAATCGTTATGATTCTTTTACAGAGATACTATCAAATAAAATACCTTAACTATCACAGGACTACTTGGCTTAAACTGTGAAGCCTGTAAAGGCCTTATGACTACTGAAATACAAATATATTCCAAGTGATTGAAAATTGAGACTGCACATGGTTACTTATGGGTAACTATAACTTTATGAAATCAATTCTTTTGAACAGATACTACCCAATCTCACAATCATTTGTTTCAGCACAGATTACTGTTGCTGCTATTATGAGATTTGGGAGCTCTGCCAGCTTGTCTGCTCAGCACCAATAAGGAACAACCCATCATTATGTAAGCAGTAGAATTCACTTTCTGAAGTATTTTAACAAAAGAAAGTTAAATATCTGCCAGCGATACCAATATGGCTCTGGTGGAAGTTACAACAGGTTTTCATCTGTCCCATCTTACATTTCTGTTAGTTTCAAAATCAGCACAGACACAGATTAGATTACTAACCTATTGGACTGTCGCTGAACACCAGTCAGTTCAGAGCAAGGCACTGTATACAAGCTCTCTCTCCTCGATGTCTCTATGTACTAGTTCTTTCTGATACTGTTCCCTGAAAAACCACTAAAGAAAATGCCAATGATTAAAACCCAAACACTATAAGAGTTATTGTTTGATCATTCCCTAGTTCACTGTCTCCTAGATACCTGTGTTCAGAATCATGTTCTACATTACTTTAGAGCCTCTATGGACTGTTTAAAGTTATATTTGATCTTTTTATCCCATGATGAGATGCTTCTGTTTAGAAATTTTTGTATAAAATGCCAACTGTTACTCTACGTTTTGTCCTAAAGAAGATCTCCTCAGTTTAGTTAGACCAAATAATTTCTGCTTAGCTGTGTATCTAATTAAGAGTATAAATAAACCATGTGTTATGTGACAAAGAATTACAGTCAAGAAAGCCAAATAACACTTCCTAATCACAATGCAGAACTGCTTATGTGCTACTCTAAAGAGCATCTCAAAAGATACTATACAGCCATTGTTTCTAAAAGTCAGTGGTAGGTCCAGAGAATTCATGAGAACAGAGAATTCAGTTGACCCTGACTGATGGTTCTTACAGATTCCAACAATATGTTTCTTAATAAAAATCCAGTGATTTTAATAAAGATCCAGTGAATCCTTTATTTTCTGTAGCATAAACTCAAAAAGCTTATAACAGAATAAAGTACTGGTGTGACCCTACAGGAATACTACCAAAGACAATCTAATTTATTGCTTCTGTAGATGGCTTCTGAGACAGTCTTTGTGTAAAAACACTTTCACATTCCAAAGGTCATAGACTACTATGCTATGCCTTTTTCAGCCTCCAGAAAGGAGGCTTTGGAAAGCATTTACTAATGGATAAAAGCATCAACATTATGGCATTTTTGTTTCCTTTAGACAGTTTGCATTTGCAGCATTATCTACACAAATACAGTTGAGAACAGCTCACTATGATAAGGTTAACAACAGTAAAAATTAGCAAAAATCCGCTGAGTCTTCATCACATATAGCCTGTCATTGGTTAGCATTCAGCCCTTCTTTCCAGTAACACATTCTACAAGCTGAAACACCTACATATTTGGCCCCTATTCAGTTAATTGTGGAATGTAGTGTTTTAGTGAAAGGGAATCACAAATGAATGTGTGGCCTCCCAGTTCCCCACAGACTGAGTTATCTAGTGCAGCCTTGATTAAAATTGTGTTAACTACACAATTTCGTTTCGGTTTTACTTCTCATGCCACCATCAATGACATTTAATGTTTACAACAAATGGAAAGAAGCTCTACTTTGATGTGTTCTCATGACAAGTAGCAGGTCAAAAGAATTGATCAGGAATAACCTAAAATAATTTGTTTAGACTGTGCAATACTTTCTGCATTCTAAATGCTTTATGCTGGTAAGGACAGATGCTCTGGAGACAGAATAATTTCAACACAAAAGAAACATGATTTACAGATAGCACGCCTAGATGCCCATTCCTTACTAATCACCTTTCCTCCATCCTCACCTTCAAGAACGTAGCCACGTGATCAGCAGACAAAATCACTTCTTCAAAGTCAAAACACCCCTGACCCCAAAAAGGCACATGAGCAAGGCCAAAAAAAAACCAACCCTGAAAGAACAGTTTTCACTTGAGTATGTTTCCTTTTTGGCTACATTGACATGATAGTTTAGAAGCTCCATTACAGCCGGTCTCCTGTATTATCTCTAATATTGGATTCTGAATGTAGGCACTAGAGTTTTCATAAGAAACACCAATAACTATTTACTAATTAGATTGTTTTTAGGATTACAGTAACAGTTCTTTATTTTCTATGCAGGTATTTCTACTATGCATAATATTTTACATATCAGTTGCTTTGTTTTTTTAATTTTCAGTATAACACTCAAGTTATATTATGTGAAATCCTTCTCACACAACTGTTTCATCTCTTATATCTGCTCTCTACCCTTAAAAACTATTCAGCAAGTTAAGGTAAAGTTAATATTTGAGACCCACTTCATTTTTCCTGAGAGATGATGTATTGATATTGTAGTAGAAAACTCTGCAGAAGAGGGAGACCTATCTCCCAAAAGCACTAGGAGTTTTTGAATTGTTCTTGTGTAACACTTGAAAGTACTTCCCCTAAATACTAGTCTGGAAAACACATGAATCTATTAGTGCCATCTATTAAGCCTGTCCAGCACATCCAAAGATTCCGAGACTCTTTTCCATGTGTACTCTGTAGAAATAAATGTATTCCAATTAATACCTATATTTGTAAACACTATTCAACATCTGGACTTTTTCAGCACCCAAAGTCTCCATCAGGTATAAAAGTACCAATCATAAGATACTCTGAACTGAGTATTACATGCATTATTATACAGTAAATAGTGAGTAACGTATCGATAATCCCACTTGGATCATTATGTGTTTGATAGGATGCCACTCAGGCACAGTGACAATTCATCTTCCCTAGAAGATGACAACCTAAGATAAAGGATAAAAAGGCAGGGGATTAGTCTCCTTTCTGGTGAGAAAAATAAAGGACTGCTGCTTTTCCATTAGAAAAAGAAGAAACTCCAACCACTATGCAAATAAATCATCAGTAATTGGAAGAATCTGTCCAGGTATGAGTTCAGTGGAGTAAAACAATGAGAGAGACTGTTTGAAGGGAATTTTACTGTTCAGCTGTGGGAGGCAACACTACCGAAATGGTAAGGAAGAGTGACAGGTGAGATCTGTTAGAAGGATAACAGAGTTGTGTATCCACCAGGAAGAATGAGAAGAGAACACTGACTTCTCTGCAGAGAGAAAAAAAATCCAGAAGTCCAGACCCTCGGTTTCTTTACTTTCCTAGAAGTGTTATAACAAAGGAATCACCAAACTTTGGCAAACCTTAACTATACTGGACTAGAAGAACTACAAAGAAGTTATGGCTTCTCTTAAGAAGACAGACAAATCAGCTGTTATAAAGCAGTAGGTAAAAGGATTTTTGATGCACTGTTTGATCACTGAAAACATCAGGAAAACCTCATGCCACATAACAGTGCAAGCAACACTGATTTACATAAACTAAGGAGCTAAGACTTTAGTGTTTTAACCAATTTACAGCAACTGCTATCAAGAAGGTTTATGTAACAGTAATTTTCTGAAAGGCAACCGAAAGAGTAGGTGATTTAGTAATAATTTATATCTCCTCATGCCAGTTTTGGTGGATCTGGTCCACCAGTACACTGACACTCACCAGGGTGCTAGAAGTTGTATCCTTTTGCATTTGAAAGCATACTGTGTTAACATATTTAATTATCTGTGGGTTACAGCATCCTCATAACAAATATTTACTATACAATTACCAAGAACAGTCAGAGTTCAAGGGAACCTGCAGAAGGTACTTTGTGAGAACAGGCACCAACAAACTAACTTCATGTTTATCTGAGTGCTTCACTTCAGAATTAGCACATACTGGATAATAAGGCCCTCTTGCATAGCAGGCCCATGCAGTATATCAGTACTGCTCTGTCAGTTTTAAGCGGTATAATAATGTAGCATTGGTATAACTACCTAGGATGAAAACAAGATATTTAAGGGTATGAAGCTGCTAGTAAGTAATTTTAATAGTTTCCTCCAGCAGCTACATAATTAAGATTAAAATATCCCTTTGAGGGAGCCCTAGAACTTTATACCATAAATAATTAAAATAATTTTACGTTTAAACGTATCCTAAGAGCAGGAAGAACTATAATTTTTTTTGATTACATGCCTGATCTTCAGTACGGTTTTACAAAGTTACCAAATCTGGATCTGCTTTAGTGTCCAGCGTGATACACATGTTCTAAAGGACAGCGTTACAGAGACAGGAGGCCCTATTGGCAGATGGCACTAACCAGGAACAGAAGCAAACAGTATAAATCAGCATGTCCTCAGGCTGCTGCTACTTCAGTGAATTAGAGGGAAACCTTTTTTATTTGTACATTTTTGGCTTTGGGCAGATTGCCATTAAAAATAGAACGGGTGAATCAGTAAAATTTATATCCCACAATCTCCATGATATTCATGATAAATCTGTCCTCTCTCATCCTGCCAGCTCCTTTAACACTGCTGCAGGTGTCAACTTTGTAGATGACTGACACAACCAAAGAGGAATTAGAATTTTTTCTATTTGTGTTCTACACAAGATCCGGTGATCAAATGCCTTTCTTTTCTAATAGTAATTAACTCTGATGCTTGACTTGCACCAAAAACAAAAAATATAGAAGTGTAACTTAAAATATCATGTTCCTTGTCTAACTAAAACTTTCACAACCTATTTTCACAACAAACTATCCATGAGGGAGGAAATCTCTTCTGATCAAAACTTTCCAAACTGAAACTAGGTCTTGGTCCTTTTCCCCCTTTCTTCTACAATTTATTTTAGTTATGAAGGCTCTTCAGCCAGTCATTTACTCATTCTGCACTTTGCATCTTGGTTTTGGTTTTGTTTGTTGTTTTTGTTTGTTTGTTTTTAAACTCATGTAACATAGAAAGAAATATTTCAGAGCTGTCTTATCCATGAGAAAATATAGTAAGTTTTTCTTGAGATATGCTGACTTCATCATAAATATCTAATTAATTATGCACTACCACCATATCTTTCCATAGGAAAGAATGTGTCACTTCAATTGTTAAGATTTTGGGAAGGTCTTTAGTAGCTGGAAGCAGTTTTTTTCACATTCCTTTTTGTTGCTTTTATGATTCAATCCAAGGGGACAGCACAGAAAGGGAGTGAAGTTCTACTAGAGTATTGCTATTCATCTACTGGCTGGAACTTTGTCCATTGATCAACATGTTCACAAATTTCCTCATCATTACACATACAGTCCATTTAGAACAGAAGAACATTAGGCACCAGACCATATTTATTCATACAAAACTTGCCAGACTAAGATGCCATCTCCTGTTTGGGACCTCTACAGCCTGCTATAATTTGTATTCAAATGAAAATTGTAATTTTTATTCAGTCTACAAAGCACTTTTGATTGTTTCCTAAACAACACACTGTAGAATCAAAAGAATAAAGAGTATTTCTTTTTTTGAAGCTTGCATGTCATAATGAATAAAAGACACAAAACTGTAGAAAGGAAGTGTGCAGGAAGAGTCAGAGAGCAGAGAACTATGCCAAGAATGTCAGTATGTAATAAGTCTTCAAACATCAGTAAACTTCAGAGTCAAATTCTTCTCCTAAGATTTGTTACCTGTTCTTAAGTAACGAAAATACTCAGAAGTGACAAAGCTGGATAACTTTTAGTATTGCTGTAAGGTTTTTTGGTTTTTGTTTAATTGAATTCTGTTATCAAACTGGATTCCCAGAGAATAAGATTGAAAGCAATTGGAAGAGCTGCTCTTTTAGCCTGTTACATTTGTTTTAAATTTTGCTTTAGGCCTGATAATAGCTTAGCAAAATAGACCAAAATGTTAACAAGTATTTTTTTATTTGTCAGATTTTTCTGCATCTGCCTTCCTCAGATGCAATGATCATAGACAATTTAACCAGGGACAGCTATTTAACCTGGCTCTCAGCTCTGTCCTAGCTTTACAGTATACATAATGTAACAACATAAATTGCAAACATCCTCCCACAGCCCACATTAGAAAAGGGAAAATATATACTTTCATCAGTATTGAACTAAACGAAGAGGAAGTTTTTTGAATCATTACCTTTTGAGCTATGCTTATATTCCAAATGTCATCACAGTCTGAAAAAACAATAAGATAGAAGAGATCAGGCCTATGATAGATTTCAGTAAGACCAGGGATTGCTGTAGTCACTCTTACATAAGCTGGATCTAGAAATGCAGCCCATTCCATAAACTAGTTAAATCCTTGACATCAGTAGCTAGAAAAAGTAGATCAAAACCAAGGTCTCCAAACCATTTTCTAACACAAAGAGAGCAAAATGTCCCCAAAATACATGATAATTTTTTGATAATTAATATGCAACAAACTCTAGATTTCTTAGCTTTCTTTCTATGCTAATATACCATTGTCTGTTGCCAATGACCAAAAAAAAAATACACTGGCAAGAAACTAAATATTGCAGAAAATGTCAAATAAAACCTGAAAATAAAACTGAATTAAAATGCTTCCATTAAAAAGTAATTTTGCAAAAAAGCACAGTAAAGTGATTTGTATGATTATGATCTAGATGGAAGTCAGCCAAAATAGCTTGACTATATGAATCAATTTTATGAAATGTTATACTAAAGAACAATCTTGCAAATACTGTACTTACTGTTAGACCTTTTTAAACAGCTGCAAGACGAAAGAACAGAACTATTATTTGAAGGAAAACTAGCATGTGTCAAGTGATTAAATATAATGTACGTGTTAAATAAGCTCCTTTATTAAACTATGCTTCAAAATAAACTGGCTAACAAAAACCTACCAAAAGAAATCTAACCACTTTGTCAAGTTAGTGTGATCATTTAAGAGATTATTCAAGAATTAGTGCAATAAATCAATATTTAACAATATTCATTACTCCAAACTCATGAAATATTTCAGATCTAGGAATTAGTGCATAACAAATATACCATCAAAATAATGATGCATCACCAATGACGAATTAGAACTAACCTGAAACATGGGACAGTTTTTTACAATCCTTTTCTGCAGCAGCAAGACTCTTCTAAAGTCAGCTCTTCTAAAATTGCTACTTAATAGTAACCTTTTAGGTGCAGATTGCCGTACAACGCAAAGTGGAAACACAGTTAATCACTTCCTTTTCAGTATCCTGTCAACTCTAAGAAGTATGGGGTAGCTTTGGATGTGAATAACAAGGCTTAATGAATCAACCCTCCAAGTCCTCCATCTTGTGATATTTGGGTTTTATTACATTCCCCCCAAAAAAACATAGATATGGAGTTAACAAATTCTCTTTAGTAACTGTTGTATTGGTAGGTACATACTAGGCAAGACACCCTGACACTGTATTTACTGGCTATCATTATTTCTTAATTGCAGCACTTCTGAAGTTGAAGGAGCTGTTAATTTATGGTCTCAGATGAAATTGCACTGTTGTACATTGCTAAATAATCACCCAATCTACAGCAGATAATTTCAACTGTGCAATTCCAATACTGTAATTTTGAGACAGTAAGTACACAGAACTCCTTAGATCGTACAGATATGGAGTCTTTACAGTATCCACTTTAACAAATCACAACCTTCACCCCCAGCCTGGAAACTAAATTCTTAATATTTGATCAGCAGTCAGAGCTTTTCCTACCCTAACACAATGACCTGTTCACATTCATATATACAGTTGCCAAGATATTTCTTTTTAATAAATTCCCTAAGAAAATTAACTCTATCTTAGCCAAAATCGGGACAAATACATACGTTAAACATTTTATTTGCAACAAAAACACCACACAACTTGGAACCATTTACCTCCATGGTCACAAAAATAACTCGAGACACTGCCTGAGACTGCTAATCACCTGCCCAGAGATGTGCAGGACCCTCACTTCATTTCTGCTAAACTCTACCTGTCTGGTGGTAGTCACAGTTATAACTCCCTTAATAGAGTAATAGGCTAAAATGTACTCACTTAACCATTAGCTTATAGCGATGAAAGGAATTCCATAAAAGTAGCAGCTATTCCCAGAGCTGCTACTTCACCACATTATATCAGGTTTATGACTATGTAGCATTCTTGACATCAAAATGGAGATTCAGACACTACCTTCTTGATCTCCCAATAGTTACTTTAATTAGAACTCGGTATACTAACAATAATTACCTGGAAATAATGTTCATCACCTATATGCCATAATTTTCAAAGCAGTGCATACATACCACATTAAGCAATTGATTCTCAGAACAACTTTGTGAACAAACAAATTTTATCTCCATTTTAAAGACAGGAGAGCTGTAGCTGTGAAGCTAAATAATACTCCCATGAAACATCATTTAGAAGTAAGATTAGACTGCAGCAAGTCATGAATATGACAGTATACTTGCGCTTTCATCTTCTGCCAATACAACACAAAGCTTTCAAGGTAAGATTTATAATACAACTATGGCTAAAAGTGGTATAATTTGCAAGAAAAATAAAACATTAAATGAACAGATTGATTAGCTCAGCATTTTATACTTTCATATCATGATGGAAACCTTGGGCTATGTTTCAGCCTTTTACACAGCAGAAATAAACCACTACCAAGATTTCCCAGTATTTACTCCCAAAGTGACAACTTCCATGGAAACCACCACAATGCATTTAGTTTTCAGCTTTGCTCCTTAGTCATTCTGGTATTAGAGATCTAATTACTAAGAATATAAGGATTCATAAGCTCTCTGAAAACGAATACCAAAATATCTTCACTACTACAAATGCTAAACTTGCTCTGTGAATCTGTATTACCTGCGGGACATTTTGATGCTTTTTGGCTACTTCAACGGGAAGAGGAACATTGATCTGAGTAAGGCTAAGATAACTTAGTTACCATAGCAATACCCTTCCAGGAGCAAGGCTTTGTTTGAAATTGTTCCAGGTTCTGCTCTTTTTTACCAGATGCTCTTCCAGCAGTGCCAGAGTGAGCAAAGTTTGGTTTCATAAGTGTCAAATATTTGACAGATGCTTCAGTATTCCTATACCAGAATTGATGGCCAGTTTTAATCTCATCTTTTGCCTCTATTTACAGGAGGCAAGCAGCTGGTGTTAGCTATATTTTTTGTGTCTGTACCATGCAAAAATAATCAACTTGCTGCAGTTTCTTGGTTCAGGGTTGCCGGTTTCCACCTGCTTCATTTGCAGATGGAGATACACAGTCAGGCTAACTAACACAAGTGTATACAATACAAGATATTTTGGTTTTCTTTCTTGTTTTTTTTTCTCCTCTGATCCCAATATTATAAATCATGGTTTAAAGTTGAGCTCTACTATTTATGCATCTCAAGTCACCAAAAAGGAGTCCAGTGACTTTGAGCTTGACACCAGTCACGTATTCAGGCTTCCATAACCACTACTTCCAGTGATTGCCATTACTGGCTGTGACCATGACTACCTTGTTTAACTCTTTTGTAGGGTTCCTGTAACTGAGGATCAGGAATTCAATCCTCATTGAACACAGGAACAGAAAGAAGCTGAGGACTATTTCAAATGAATTTGAAGAGACAACACAAAACCTGAACCTGACAAGTTTGGCTCATCAGTGGTATGCAGAATCTAACATACAAATTTTACAATCTTTGAAAAGCAACTATCAATTAAGGAATTTTGTGTTCCTAAGGTGCATCTTCAGACAGATCTTAGTCTTATTGTGTCTATAGGTAAATGTAATTAAAAAAAAAAAAAAAAAAAAGACATGGGGAATGTATGCAATGCATCAAAGAGACTCATATTAAAATGTGAAAGATAGCTGGCCATCTTAGCAAGTTCTGTTCTGTGTACCATAGTGAGTAATGATGGCTGACTTAGAGGGCTCAGAGATTGTTCTTGAAGTAGGCTATTTACCACAGGAAAGAAGAAAACGCGCTATGAAGGTTGGGGACACACAACTCCACACACTCTAGGTAAGTCCTCTTGAAACAAATAAGCTGTGGTGTTTGGTTGGGGTTTAGAGAAGAAAGCAGCCACAAGCTCTGTACCTTTCAAGCCAAGTTACCTCTTACTACTTTACCTGGCACATTACTTAAAGACAACAGCTCCAGTTAAATTAGCCAAACATAATGTAAGCCCATGCAGTTAAGTGTGCTGCTGGACAGCTTTTTAACTGTCCTTGTCCGTACAGACACTTTAATGCGGCTGTGTGGAGCAAGGAGACTATAGGATTGGAATTGTACTGAAATCAGTTGCCTCTTCAAAGACCTTGTGGAGCTTAGGCATAAGGGTATGTTTATGGCTCTCTTATTGCTTGCTTGAAGTCCCTGTCTGAAATAGCTCTATCTGTTGCAACAGAGGCTAAGAACAACTCTTAAGCCTTTGGAATGCTTTTGCATAATGTCACCAGTTGTGTCCTCTCTACAGTGAGGTAAACTGTTCTGTAACAACATTTCAGTGATATGACCTATATCCAAATATTCCATGACTGGGGCAGCTGTAGTACTAATGTTCACATCAGTGACATTAAATCAGATATGCTACATAAAAGTCACAATTAAATTGAAAAGCAGTTTTAAAACAAATCTTAATTTATAAATATAAATGCAGCTGTAGAAATGCAAAGATGCTCATCCTGTAAAATTTAGTTCCTTATAAAAATATCCCACAGAATAGAAGATACTTCAGAATATTGGGGAGAAAATTCTCATTCCTAATTAACAAAGCAAACAAAACAGACTTGGAAATTATAATGGATTAAACAGGCAAGTATCAGACAGGGTCAAGTATAGGCATTACACAATGAGGTGGGTGTGGTTTTATTAATGATTATCATTTCCTCAGCTAAGTGACAGCTGCACTTAATTTGCCTAAAACTACTTCAGTGTAGATTAGTGGAATGGAAGGAGGTCAAAGGACAGAGCCAGCAACCAGCTGAAAACAAGCTTCAACAATACCAGAAGTGTCAGGTCAACTTTATTTTGATCCCAACACTTTGGTTCCTGAACTTACCTAGAAAGTTTTTGTATTTTAAACTGTTGATTGTGCTCCAGTTCAATGACCATATCCCATTAAAATTCATAGAGGGGAAACTGATACAGAAATAAATATTAATCAATGTGTCAATAGAGGAGAGCATAATCTGGAAAAAGACGACTAGAAAGCGTTCACCAATGCTACATCAAATTGATCCTCCACCCTGCTTGTATACCAGCTACACTCCATGAGTATTTCCCTTCAAAGTTTTCCAGTGGAGCTGCTTTTCACAGTTCTTTCAGGAAAATTATTCATTCAGGGAAGAGAAATGAGCCAATGCCAGGTACGTGATCACTAAAAAGAAACAGTAAGTTGATGGAAGCATATCTATACCACCACCCACAAGTACGCCAACATTTACTGTCATCACATTTCCCTCTCTGCAACTTGCTAAAGCAGTACTGTGATGCTACAACACACCAGAAAACCAATTGTTTAATGTCTGATTTATGCCAATAACATTTCCCTCCTGACCTCTTATTTTACCATCTTTTTTTCAGATGATTCAAAGTGCAAATGATCGCAAAAAGTGAGAAGGAGTAAATTACTTGATCACTGAAGTACCAAATCCTTTGTCTTTACAATGAACAAAGGAGATATTTCGTATACACATATATACACACAGATGAAAACTTAACAGTGAATGCAGGTCTGGTTGGTTTTTTTTTCCTCCTGTCAGCTAATCTGCACAATAGTTAGACACTGATAAACAAAGTAGTTATCCAATATAAGAGTTAAAAGAAAAATCCTTAGAGATTAAGTTTAGAACAGTTCTAGCTAACATACTCAACCAAACTGCAAACCTCCTTTCAGCTTTTAAAGCAAGATCTCTCTCTGGCCCTGCTGTCCTACTCTGTTTTTCTTTTCATGTTCCCCACTCAGAAACCAAGTATTTTGTATTTTATTTTCTCTTATTTGTGAAAGAGACCTTATCCTACCTGTTAAGGTATTCTAGATTTTTGTCAAACACTCTGGAAAAAAGTTGTGCATGAGGGAACAGAGTAAGTAAATCTCTTTTGGGAAATTCTATATCTGCTTTAGAAACAGCAACTTCTCCCACAATACCAGTGTTCTAGAACTAACTTCTAGGTAGCAGTTTGTAAGTCACACTCATTGAGTTCAGCAGGCATTTTTAGATGAGATGCTATGGCTTAATATGAAGGCTAGAAAAAAAGGAACACAACGCTATCAATACCTTACTGCTATTTGCTAAAGTTACAATAAAGTGGCATTAACAAAAATAAACTTCCATAATGCTTTATTCATAATTTTCTCACTGACATTGAACCAGGTTTATCACAGTGATATAGAACAACTGAGGAAAGATTTCATTATATATTTTTAATCATCAAGCAAATAATACAACGAGCAGACACTTATAAAAAAGTCAATACCAAACCACAACAGGCATACAAATCAAATCCAAGAAGCAAAGCCGACAAGAAAAGTTGGTTCAATTATTTGTTATGTGCCTCAAAAGAACCCTCTTCCAAGTTCAATATGCACCCCAATGAAATGCTAAAACTATGCCCAACACATCTAGGTCAGCATTTCCTTTCCTTACCACTTTTATTTGGAGCTGTCTGGGGTATGTGTGAAGAGCTGGGTGTCACAGTGTATCAATAATAGTCCACACCTGATACAATTGTCACAGAAGACCTGTATTTTATATATTGCCTGGAGACTTTAAAGTATGGTAAATAGAAAAACCTGCAAGTTACAGATTAGCTAGTGCTGTTAAAAAAGAAAGTCATTCTGAGGGAGAAGTTTTGCACTGAAATGTTTAGCAAGTGTTTTTTTCAGCTGAAGCAAGATCCACCAAATCCCTGACATTAGGATAATTGGGATGTAGAAAACTTCCATTAGAATGATAATCCAAGAGTGCTTTGTTAAAATACAAAACTCTATTTGCATTTGCTGCTCAAAACAGTATTGAAAACAAGCCAGATGTTACTTTCATATTCAAAAATTGAAGACTTTTTTGAAGTAGCCACACATTAGGATAAAAGCTCACAAAGAAAACAAGAAAAACAAAGAAACATCCCTTCCACCACCTGACAAAACAAGAAAGTTCCTATTTGGAATTTATGCTAGACAATACTTACAATGCAACTATGCGGTACGGAAGGCTGTTGTTAGCTTGAGCATCCAAAACTATTGTGGGTGCTGCAGAGAGAATTGCACCGAGCAAACAGATTACAAGGGACCACCTGGCTACTGAAGTGCTCTGCTTTTCCTTCAGCCATTCTCGCCCGCGTCCTGCTCAATAAGGTCTGCCAGGCTTTGCTTTGTGCACTAGTACACACAGCACGCACACAGCGCACACAGCGCACCCAGCACCCCCGAACAGAGAGAGGGCTGCTCGGTGCCTGCTGGCGGGCTGCACCCCTGCCCTGGCCCTGCAGCTACGGGGAGCAAGCTGAGGAGACCTGCCCTACAGTTCTAACACAAGACAGCAAACACAAAACCAACAAAACCACCAGACTTTTAAGAGCCTCAGCCAAGGCATCTCGGGGGTGTGTGTGGGGGGGGGTGGGGGGGGGGGGTGGGGTGGGGGGGGTGGGGTGTGTGTGTGTGTGTAATCCACAGCAGCAAATTAGTTTTAATTCAACCCATGTGCACAGGGCATTTTCCAGGCAACACCTCAGACATTACTAAGGTGTTATAAACGCCCAGTCCTCACACGTCACCCTTATTCAGATGTTCATATCGCTGCCTCTAAGGCCCGCCCTGTGGCTCCCCTGAGGCAGAGGCCCGTCACGCAGGGCCGCCCCGCCCGGTCCTGCCCGCCCTTCCCGCCGCCATTACCGAGAGGATCCGGCGGCCACAGCCCGCGCTGGTCCTGGGGGAGGGGAAGGGAACGGTTGCCCCGGTGGCCTTCAATAGCCCTCTGGCCCCCTGCTGCCCAAGAGGCGCACAGCGGCCGTTAGCCTCCGTCGGAGACTCCAGGCCTCTCCTTAACCGATTTCTGCCCTCATCTAGAAGTACCTGAGGGTCTCTGATTTTTCTGTCCCTGAGTGGCAAAAAAGACCCACTGAAAAGACTGCAAGTTTCAAGCTGACCACGTTTGGGTTTCAGTGTAATCAGAAATACTGCTTTTTGGTCTCCATCAGCTTTTAAATCCATGCTCACAGCAGAGCCCTGGTTTCATCGTGTTAGGTGGGGAAACGGTACTTTGTGAGGGGATCGTGGCATGCTCTCTCCGGGGTTATGTGAGCAAGATGAACAGGGTGACATTTTTAATGCATTTCAAAGCCAAGCCAGTCAGTCTGTCAAAAGACAAAGTGCAGGCAAAAGCCTGACTGGCTGAACGATAATAAAAATAGTACATATAAAAGAGAGAAACCACAGGCACTCCAATAAAAACTTTCTGAAGTCAGAGAGGGCCTCACTGCCAAGCCTAACCCAAAGATTAAGCAGTGCTAGAAAAAGAGCAGAAATCGTTATGAATAAGCATCTGACCATAAAACCTGATAGCATTCACCCATTAAACTTTATGTTATAAAACAGGAAACAACAAAATACAGAGCTTACTTTCTCTGCCCGGCTCTGGCACCCTGTGCCTTGTAGCCTGCTGCCGCCAGGCTGCACACAAAGCAAAGGCTCCAACACCACAGGCCTTCCTCACCACTTACCCGCACCTTCCTCACCACTTACCTTCTTGCTCGTTCTCACTTGCTATTTCTCTTGAAGTAAAAATCACTCACCATGGAACTCTATGGTATCATCTAGATACTAAAAAGGCAAGACTTAGGGCTGTGTGCGAGAGAGGTTCCCCTTTATGGCCTTTTCCCAATATTTAGGCATCACTCGCAGTCACAGAACCCCCTATCTAACCTTACTGATGCTTAAACTTCCATACATAAAATTGCATTGTCTCTTAACTTTTGCTGCTCTACACACACTCAGTTATCAGTGGTGTGATAGCATAGATCTGCCTAGTGTCTAGCTTACGCTTAAAAGCTCTGCCAGCACTCATAGAAGAGGCTTTTGCCTGTTCCATTTGCTGGACGGATTCAGTGGTACATGGACTGTACTGGCTCAGGAGCACAGAGTTAAAAGGGGCTTCCTGACCCACAGAGTCCTGGCTCCAAAGCTATCAGTTAAAATTGCATACAATGTCTCTTCCAGAGAGGTCCAAGCAGCATCTCACAGCTGAGGAGACAGTGCTTCCTTGTGCCCATCCACACAGCCTATGCAAACATGCTGCAATTTCACACAGGTGGAGCAGTAATAATTGAGTCATGGGGCTAATAATTTCCTGATAAGAGCAGTGGCTTTCCTATATAAAGCTCCCACATGAGTCTGGTGTAAGATTACAGCTTACTCTGTAGAGGAGGGTAGAAAACAAACCTTAATACCTGCTCATGATCTGATGCAGAGAAAATTCCCATTTGGCTCCATATCTGTGCTTGGCTTTGAGCTAAGTGGATTAGCAAAACACCAACCAAACACATCTGAATTTCATGCTCTTTGCTCTTTCTGTCAGCTTACTAACATGTTCTCCACAGAATTCAGATTTTCTCTTGTGTGAAAAACACAATACATCAAGTGCAGATTACCGTGCGTACCTTGCCAAAATCCTACCTGTAGCTGCAGCCAAACCTCGATGCTACAGAGGTTAGTAGAAATAATACCCCAAAACCAAACATTATATCAAAATCAAAAAAATTCTTCCTGATCTCCCATGAGGACATCATAAGAAACCTGGAGGCCTGAGATTAACATGGTATAAACACAGTGCAAATAGACTGTGTGATCAAGCCGTCTACCATAGGTCTGTAGATGTGCAAGTACAGCAGAAAACTAAATGTTACTAGGACAGACTAAGGTAATAAAGATTTTTTTTTTGAGGGCAACATTCCTTAGAAAAAACTACTAGTCCCACTTCTCCTGTACTATCTTTTCCATGCCTTTAAGTCAAATGGCTTTAATTGTATGCCTCTGTTGGATGTGAATGCAGTTATTTAATTAACCAGAGGCCACCTTTCTAAATAAAGAAAAACATCAGGCCCATCCCTGGGGCCATGCTGTCTCAAGACGTTTTGGGGGTGGTTCAATCTGCCTAGCAGCACAACCAGTCAGACCTTCCCCCTCAGAATAAAGGCAACAGGCCCTCCAGCCTCTTTCTACCTTGTTACAATGAAAGGGTGGATAAGGAGGTAGCAGCCTGTGCTTGGATTTTGCACCCATTCTTTACCCCTACAGACCGACATGCAGGGAGCAGGTGATAGATGTGCCAGACATGCAGCAAGAGCCATGGAGCCAGAACTGTGCACATCAAAACATGTCCCAGTCTCACATCCCAGCACTTGAGTGCCTTACGGAAGCATCAGTCTTATGAACTTGGTACTCCTAATCAAAACATTTGCTATTCTACTGGTTTGGTTGACCACAGGTTAGGAAAGCATCCAGCAAGTTAGGACTTGGATGCCTGGGGTGATAGCCTTTTCCGTGGTAGACTTACTATTTGGCATACATTTCTCAGCTAGAAGAAGGGCTGTTGTGTCAAGAGTTTTTGAAATATTCCTAAACAATATATATGAAGTTTATCAGTATTTGTGCTGAAAGCCCTTAAAATTTCTTTATCTAGAAATAGTGTCTTCTTCCAGGAGCTCTGAGTTCAAATTAAAGTTTACTGAGCTTGGGTTTCATCAGCATATTCAGAAGACAGACATTCAGTTACTACAGCTTTTACTAATAAGGAATGACCACCAGGCTAACATCTGAACGAATCAATGTATTACATGAGGTTGTTCAGCAGGTGTTTTTCTGGAGAACTGTTAGTCAGAGGTTACTTCCTTGTAATTCTCTGGTATTCCTAGAGGATTATTGATATCTGGTGTCATCTCTCATAAATTTCTGTTCTTTGCTCCTTTGTCTTTGAGGGACTACACGTTGTGTACCACAACAAAATCTCCTAATACCTGATTTTGGACCTATAGACCCTTTTTAATAAAATTACAAAAGCAAAACTGATTGCCATAACTTGAAAGAAAACAAACTCTCCGTGGCAACATTTGAAAAGTTTTGAGGTATGCTTCTGCTGGGCAACATGCTATCTTTAGACGACCACGTTTTCTGGAGAGGAAGAACAGAGAGAACAGCCATCAGACTTCAGAGTATTTCTAATATTTGGGATGAAGCAATGAATTAGGAAGCCTGTTGATCATTTTTTTCATTAAGTGCTTCATGAATATTGCTTCCTTTTCTCTTGTAATCCATGCTTGTTTCTTTCAGAAAGCCTTCCCTTCAGCTGTTTACAATAGCATAGTGGCACTGAAAAAAGGCTCAATTAGAGTTTTCCTATTCCAGAATAGTTGCTTTCATATATTTCTATTCTTCGTGGGAGTCACTAAACACCTGCTTCTTTTTTTCTCCCCTGCCTCATTATTGTTATCTCTTCATTCTTCCTTCTGTTTTGTTTTTCTTCCTAATTAGACACCTTTCACCTCTCAAGTTACAGAACTAAAGTGATGTTTATCAGCATCTCATAATTCACTCTGGATGCATTGTATACATGGCCACTCCATGCACTTTGTGTAGTACTTGAGAAAAGCTAAAGGGGCTCCCAGGCTCAGAAAGTGTCTGTGAATCTTGGCAGATGCTCCTTTGGCTCAGAAGGGGAAAATCAAGGGGCACAACACTGGCAGCATGCAAAGGAGCCCATGCAGTAGGAGAGGCCAGGGACTGCCCTGTGCGCCAGAGAAGGGATTAAAACTCCCAATTGTGGTCTAACTCTAGTCTGTCAGGATTCAACTTTTGATCCTTCCAACTATTTTGGGATAAGTGGGAGAGCTCAGTCACAGTTGCTTCCTAAGCATTAGAGGGATTAATACCATTATTAATAATCTTTGCAAAAATCAGGCTCTGAGGTTTTATCCAGCATACAGGCTAAGCGCTGAATCTGGATCAGGACTTGTACTTCAGAACTGTACATTAATCTGCTATTATGTATGGTCATCTTTTTTCAATACTTACTGTGGTTTGGCTGCTCATTTAGCAAAAAAACCCCTGCCTTTAGCCCTCACCTGCTTATCTTGTTTGCTATGTTCTTCTGCATTGCTTCTCTAATGCTGTGTTGTACCTCAGCCTTTCAACCAAGTAGCCTGTAGGGCTGAGTTTTTGAATGGCAGCTGCATACTCGGTTTTCTTTACTGAGATTTGAGGGTAGCTTTGCAAACCCTTAATTGTGGCTGAAAGACAGAATTGGTACCTACGTGCTTCTTTAAGGTGTCATACAGATTAAGAGTGGTTCTGGTTTTTCATTCACTTGCTTCCCATCAGAAGAGCCCACAGAAATATTTTTTATTCCTTTACACTGAGATAAAATCTATGAAAATAGGGGCACAATAATCAATTCACCCTAATTTCAACTAATGTAGATCCCCCCAGCATTTCACTAACTGCAGCCTCATGCACTTAGAAAACACTTTAAAAGAGCAAGACAAGGAGGCATGCACATACAAACATAAATATGCAAGAAATTTAAAGGATTTTGTAGAACCTAATAAATAAATTTTAAAAGTACATCTGAAAATCTGAATTATTGCTATTATAGACTCATTGATAGATGAGCAAACCAAATACACAGAAAAAAAATGATCCCACAACACACATTGTACTGAGACAGTGTTAGGAAGAAAAGAATTCTAGTTTCCTGACTCACCCCTCTTAACTGAGAGATCAAGAAATCCCAGGGTTAGATGTGTATGAATCCTTGTACAGACACAAGCCTTTTGAATTAAGTTTTCCTTAATTTATATGCACAAGTTCATCTTTGAATTGCTGCCCTGAGGGATATAGATTTTGGTTTGGAAGTATCTGCTTGCATTAGTTCAAGTCAGTGCTGTCTGGGAAGCAACATGAAAAACCCAGAGAAAAAGCATCGTCTACTGATTAGTCCCAGCTGTAGTGCAGGTGTGGGAACTCTTGTGAACTAGTGGGCTTCAAAGCCAGCACTTTCTTCCCATCCAGACTCCACCAGCTCACAGTCTCTCCATGACCACTTCCTTATAGTGGATAAGAAGAGAAGAAGGGGGTCAGATACAGCCCAGTTTCAATTCAAGACACAATAGGTCTCCTGAGAACTGTATCACATTAGAATTAGCCAGTGTAAAATCCCAGGATCTTGCTTGCCTTCCCATCAAAATTAAAGCTCTTCATCCTGAATTCCTGTCTTGAATAACTTCCTCATCATTATTTTCACCATTTTTGCTTTGCAGTTCTTATGGCATTGGCTTATTTTGCTGCCCGTCATGTCCAGATGCAAGAGCCACTCTAGTGTAGTCATAAAATGTCACTGGTGGTAGCCTGCCAGTGAAGCAGAATAGAGTAGGTCTTTAAAATTCCTGGGACACTTCTAAGGATGAAATGGTACTTCATGGCTCTATTTTCCTGACATTACCTACAAGCCTATAGATTGTCATGATTTTTCAGTAAAACCATTGTCCACTGGAAAATAAACTGAGACCCCGATTGCTCATCCCTCTACGAAAATGAACAGTTCTACTGGCTGAGCTGTTTTTTTGAGTTCAGACCAGTCACAGAGAGATAAAATGCTGATGATATCCCTCTGCAAATGATTCTGTCCACCACAGTCATCAATACCTTAATGCCTCCTAAAGAAACAGAAAACTGCCTCTCACAACAGTAGATTAGAGCTAATGAAAAACTTACTTGTCTCAGGGATGGGAAAAAATTAAAAAGGCTAAGCGAGCAACAACTTAAAATGTAATTGTATTTATAATGAAAATAATTATATTAGTAATTGTACCTTGCACTGCTTTTTCACATTTCATACTATCAGCTTGTACCTACACTTTAATCAGCTTAATGATATCATCTACATATTTTAAATGCCGAAAAGACTTTGATAAAATAGTCCCGGAGGAACTAATTGGAAAATAATAAAAAAAAAAAAGATACACAGTTAATAGAACTACTGGAATACACTGAGGCACAAATGGAAATATACACTCAAGAGAGAAGCAAGACAAATGAGTTGAGAAAACCAGATTTTTACAGGAGGAAATACATTTTTTAATGAACTGCAAATCTAAGCATTTCTAATCTTCTGCAGCCTTTGATATCAAAGAGATCAGGTTTTAAAATAATGTCTCCTTTCTGTTACAAAGACAAACGGTCCTCTCCGATGGAGATGGTGCCAGACAGCATAGCTTCTCCCCCGGTCCTTGACTACTGTCAGGGGAGAGAGAGGTGGCCGATAAGCAAAGCAGAGATTGCACATCACCAGCATGGCCTGAGGTAGGGCGGCAGTGTGCTACTTCACCGCGTCACAGGGAATGCCAGGCAGTGCTCCCCCAGCGAGCTTAATCTGAATAACTGAAGAGGCACTTTCTCGAAGGCAAAACAAAATCTGAGTGAACTTCACAAGCAGAATGAGGGAGCACTGATACCGGAAGCAGCAGAAAGAGGGAGCAGTCCAGGTGTCCAGGCTTGTGGTAGGAGAGGTCTTCCATGCATAGCAAACACTGGATTTATTGACATGAATCCCAATCACTTGAGGGTGAAAGGGAGCTTTAAATTATGTTTCTGTGTCTATCCCCAAAGGCTTCAAATATTTTTTTCAAAGGAAATGGGTTGACTTTGAATTTTCTTCCTAAAATCATTTGGTGCCAGATTTAGCTACTCACATAGGAAACTCAAGATAGGGAGGTCAACTTCTGGTGGATTCCTCTCAGTAGCAGCAAGTGGAATTCCTGGAAAGAAGTAGTACCTTTTTAGAATTATAGTGCTAGGGAATTTATTTTTTTGCTGATGGAAGCAGAAAAATATGTTTGATATCACTAAACATTAAAACAAAGAAGTTGTAAAGGTCCTTCTGCCTTTGTTGTTGAAAAAAAATCATGTCAGATTCATAATAATCCATTTCAGTTTATGCTTCTTACATTACTAAAAGGAAATAGTGCTTCCAAGCTTTATCACATGGGAGCTTGCATGAAAGAGAAATTTGACTTTGCCAGAACAGCATCTTCGGTCTTCTCTGCATAATGCATTCAGTTCTGATGCAAGTTGCTCTTTCTCCTGGCAGCTAATGTGTGCAACAGTGTGTTTATGCAAGTTTGACCTTCCTGTTCTTCCCTGTCTCATTTCTGTTTGCGTGAGCACTGTGAGCTGATAAAGTACATTTTTAAGGTCTCTGTACTTTGAAAAGCCTTGAAAAGAAGACACCTCTCTCTCTGACATAAAGCTGTTAAAAATAGACCAGACATATTTCTTCCCAGCACAGTCGTGAAAAAACAGTTAAAGCCCTTCATTTGTTGAAGCAAGTAGATGAATAGTGTAAAATAGACTTGTGCTGTGCTTAGCAAACCATCCATGAAACAAAATAAGTTAAGAAACCTGCACGCCCAGCCAGCTGGATAAGTGACTGGCTCTGTATGGACCCTAAGCCTTGAATGTTTTAAGGACAACAGTTATCAAACACCATAAACCCTCATAAAATTGTAACCAAAGTTGCCTTACCTTTTGTTTCCTTTTCCTTTTTTTTTTTTCTCTCTTTAAAAAGAACAAAACAGTTGCCTTAGTCAGTTAATGCCATGTTCCCACACTATTAACCACCCAAAAGGAAAAAGATTGGCATCTCAATTGATTTTATCAGGGTTCAAAATTATGTTTTTTCTTTAATGTACAGGTGAAAGTCCCTTTCTCCAATAAGTGGTTACTCCCATTAATTAAACAGAAAATGAGACTTAAGTAGTTTGCACCAACTAACATTACTGCAATATTAGCTTCACAGTTATCTTTAAAAAACATGCTAAGTGGTACTTTGCAACAAAATAAAATTAACTAAATAAATAATGAGGATTTTTTTCTCACTTTTAAGCCAAAAATCGGCTGATAATCACATTTGAAATAATCACATTAGAAAGCAAAATCCCAGCTCTAGCTTTTTAAATAATCAACAAGAAATCACGAGAAAGATTTAATTTCCAGGTCCACATATACATAATTAAATGTTAAGCTTTCCCACAGAAAAAATACATTAAAAAAAGACCACATTCCTGCAGACTAACTTATAGGAATATAAGGATTGGCCTTTTTGATTAAATCAGCTGATCTTCAAATTATCTATCGTATCTTGGAAGCCTATTTCAAGGATAGATTTAATAGTCAATCCTACAAAAATATAGGAAATTAACAATGCCAATGCTAGCTTTTCCTAACTGGAGGTGGTGGAATTAAACCAGCACGTTTCTAGTGATGGTCTCTAACTATGGGCTTTGCCATATTTTAACATCATATTACACATAAGCTTTACATAAATCAAGAAAAAGTCTGTCCTTTACCAGAAAGATTCTAGGGGAAAAGCTCATGGGTTAATCTGTAACATGAGTATCTTAAACCTGCTTATATTGGGAAATTTAATACCTCTGCAGTTTTGCAAATGAACTTAAATTATGGCCTGTTGTGGGATAGGAGAGCTGTTTCCACCAGAAAACAAAACTAACCACTTCAGTTTCTGATCTGTGATGGTACGTGCTTTCATGAGAGAGTCTTTTATTCCCTACTCACATTTTGTTTGTCTGAGCTGTGGATTGTGGTCAGAGTGGTGTAATGGCACCTGTATCATTAATGTTGCATTTGTTGCAAAAAATGATAGTGTTTAAAGTGAGACAAGGAGCTGAAGAAAAGACAGTCTTATGATTTAAAAGGATAGAAGCTGCTGTGGAGAACTGCATTTTAATTCTGCCAAACCCCCCCCCTTGTGTATTGTTGGGCAACTACTGAAAACCACTAATTTTCAGAGGTGCTTATTAAAGTGCATTTCATTCCTTGCATGAGGGATCTCTGGGTCTGGTTTGCCGAATGGCTAGTTGAAAAGGAGCTAGTCAGAGCTTATCACTGAATTAATACATTAGTTTAAAAGATTAAAAAAATTCTATCTTATAAGTTAGACATAAATCAAAGAAACAAACAACCTTTGCACCTTTTAGTATTGAGCCTTTATCCTATCCTTCAGTTCCTCATATGTAAAATGGGAAGAAGAATATCTCACACAGATACCGTGAAGATAAACACATCAGTTTACATGCTCAGATTCCACAGTAAAAAAACACAAACAGAAGCCTCTGAGGGAATTAGTAAAACTTTCCTTCCACAGACACAGTGGTGCAGTAAATAAGGCACTGAGGCCACACAATCAATGAGAAAGATGTAAAATAATGTGTTAAATAGCTAGCCACAGAGTGAGTGTAGGGCATGAGAAAAGAGGTCATGAGCCAAGAGCAGGGAATGAGGCAGGAATCTGGTGGAAGAATAAAGCAAATGGACTTAAATGGTGAATTAAATGGATACAGCGGTAATTTTGATACTCCCTAACTTCTTGGCAAATTCATTTTACATTATTTGCTCTGTCATCATAATGTCAGCAGTGCTATTTTATGATGGAGTTCCACAGATTTGCTTTGTGCAAGAAACACACTATATTGAAGCAGTTTTTAACAAATAGGTTAGAATCAACAAATGCTGTAATTATATTGTACTTCAGGAATGATAAATGCCTTTTAGAAATGCTACAGCACATATATTTTATTTTATCAACACATGAATTTAGTGTTCTTGTAGTACTTCGCTCACCAGGTTTTCGTTATTAATGAAGAGTTTGAATAGGAAAAAAACCAAGATAAAAACCACAGTTGAATTACTCATGGTAATGATTTCACATCTAAACATTCTGTGAAAACCACTAACTATGCTGTTAAAACGAAAGGTAGCTTGACATACTAGATGTTTCACTTGTGAAAATGTATTCTGTACATGTGACTGGATGCAATACAACTGAATATTGCAAAAGTTTCATTCCAAGGTCTTGGGTGTTGGAAAGCAGTGGCAGGCAGTGGGTTTGCATTTGTATTCCCTCAGAGATATGTGTACAACTGTACAGAGGTCCTTAAAAGAGAAGGCAGCCTACTTTCAGGTAATCTGAATCTCCTCTGGATAAGTTTTGGAAAGTTAACAAATCCAAGAAAAGAAGTGGAATGCACTACCTTGGAAGACCTGGCACCAGGTAGTAATTTAAAGGGTCTGCACTTAAAATCCAGTCCGGGACCCAGCCTCACAGGCACATGACATACTTGAAAGTTCATGTTAATTTCAGCACAAGAATGTCAAATTTACATGAATGATCTTAAAAACATCTATGAAAATGTTAGTTCTAGTTCTCATTACAGTTGGGAGCTTAAAAGATGAATGGGCTTATAGCTTATAGCATGCTGTCACCTCTACAGAGGCTGCCAATATACATCAGAGAGCATTCTGTACTTTTGTCATGTTTGTTCAGGCTTCTAAGTTTCACGTAACACAGTATTTCCTACAGAAAAAGACATCCCTGCTCTGCTAGCGGTGGTGGACAAAATGGTCTGCAAGTGCAGTCTTGCTCCTTGTTTCCAGTTCTTGTGGAAGGGCAGGTACCATAGTATGAAGCTGAAATTATTGAGAGGGCCCGTCTAGGTGGGAGTCTGGTGCCAGTATAGCACCATGTCGGTCGGGAGGCTAAAGTGTTGCTGTCCTGAAGGTGTATGGGACCACGGCAAAACCACAGGTCTGGGGTGAAAATGGATGCAATGCTGGTTCCATGGTCTCCTCTGTTTTATCTTCTTTTCATTTGCTGGATGTTGGAAAAGAGCTTACATTCTCTTCTGGCTTTCAGCAAAATTCTGTAACTGAACTATATTCAGCTTCCAAAAAATTAAGTTTTCAATGACAAATTTCAACTAACTGCTGGTTTTGCTGTTACTTCAGAGTCTTGGGTTTTGCTTGATCAGTTCTAATATTTATTTGTTGGGTGCCACTCAGGAAGCAATTTAGCCCATCATCACTTCTACAGTTAAGTGCCACAAACTTGGTTTTAAGCCAGAAGTTATCATGCACAGGGTAAGTAATAAGCACAAGTGGTGATTTGGCTCAGACTGAGCTCTTCTTGGGATGCTGGCTCTTGCAGAAGAAGCAATACTTCTGCAACCCATGAAAAGGGCAGCATTAACTTACAACTGCAGGACAGCAACATCTGTTGTAGCTTTGCACTCTACTTCTCCTTCTGTTTCAGGCCTGGAGACTGAACCTCCAGGTACATCCACAAAGCTGAGCTGACTCCAGACTTACTAGTTTTGTAGATAAAACTGAGTTTTGAAGTGCTGGTAGAACAGGAGAGAGAAGAAGTAAGGGCTGGAAGGGAGGAAATTTCAAATTTAAAATAGGGCTTTGATTAAAGGACCAGTGGTACAGGCAGCTGACTGTGATCCTTCCTCTGCCTTAACATCTGTCTCAGCCTCTGTTACAGACCATCCTTCCTGCCCCTTCCTATCCCAAACAACTGTGTCCTCCACTGCAGCTGTACTTTCCTCATTCTTAGATGTCTCATTGCTGACATTAACAGGTGAAAGAAGGAAGCTGGTTTGGGTCAAAAAATCAGAGGACACCTGCTGCTACTGGGAAGGTCCACCACCTTTTAGAGCTGACACCCTCATCAGCATCCATCATAGGAACAGGTTAGAGGTGGGGGCAACTTTTTAGGTTAAAATAGTTGATTCCCCATAGTTTGCAAGCTGCCACTCTTCTTTGCCTGTGCAACCTCCTGTACAATGAAGGCCACTCAGATCCTTCTGGGGGCTTTGCTGGACATGTATGTGGTCCTCATACTCATGTGAAATTTGGATCCATGCTTAAGAGCAAGCCTTCGGCCTTTTAGAGCAATTAGACAAAGTTTATGTTCTGGTATGCTCAAATGTTAAGGCTGTACTCATTCAGTTGTTACACAGGCTGCCTCTCATAGCACTGGGAGCTTGCCTTAGTGAAAAATATCTGAGGGGAAATAAAATACTGTTGGTACTTAGCTCACAGGCAGGACTGAAGGACAGCAGAAGAATGATGCTTCGCCCACTCAATGGAGAAACAACGTAACACCATTTGAACAATAGCAACCTCTATAGGCTCTCCTAATTTATGACAGATATATGTGCCATTTGGTTTTGGAAAAATTTCCTTCAGCCTGAAGTTGAAGGAATTTAGCGCTTGCAGTGAAACATACCATCAATTTTGTTGTGATTGAAAATGAAAGAACATTTCCTTTTTATGTTCCTTTTATATCTTCTTTGTTATGATTTTTTTTTTTTTTTGATAAAAGGTTCAACATGCAGGAAAGGGGGGTGGGTGGGAGAAGAAAGACCCACATTTTAGTCTTTTTTTTTTTTTTTTCTGCTAGGTTTTAAAATGAAAATTTAAGTTTCCTCAGACAAACTGCAGAACTGCAGTCATCTTTTTCTTTGCTTCATTGTATACAGCATGTATATATGTAAAGGAAAAAGAAAACTTGCCTGAGATTTCCTAACTGAAAATTTAGGCATGTGATTGGAAAGCTGCAATATATTGCTTTATTTTTCACATTGGAAAAGAAATTTATACACTTGGTATCTGACATTAGAGATACTAAAATGATGCAAGCCTCGTGGGCTTTCCATTCAACATTATAGGATGGGAAACAGTAGCTTCTGAGCTGTAGGTAATGTCACTCTGTAGAATAGCTATTACATGGCAGTAACTTAACTACACTTGTGACAAAATACAGACTGCAGGGTTGTTTGGCTAGAGGAGGGATCAATAACTCAGGCTTTGATTATTTAAAAAGAATATAGGGGGAAAAAAGGTGAAAAAGCTAACTGAAATTTGGAGCCTGCACCTATATACCCTACAGCAGAACAGGAGACAAGTTAACCCAGTAACAGAGGCAGTGACTGCAGCCTTCTGCAAAAGCAGGGTGAGGCTCATGCAGTTGTCATGACTCAGATTTCTCCCTCAGAGCTTCGGATTCGTATTCTCCCCAGACCTACCTATAACATGCCAAATCAGCAGGTAGATTTAGGCAACGAGTATCATCAGAAGAGCCCGAGGTACTACTGCTGCAGTCTCAGTACTGAGGAAACATCCTGGGGCCTGAGGCAGTCTTGTAGTGGTTGTGGAGCAGACAATGGACGCATCAGAGACACTCAGTAAACATGTACTGAAGTAGCAAAGTAGGTCTTCCAGTTGTAGATCAAAAGCTTGAAAGCCTTTTGAACTCCAGGGTGAAGAGAGATGCTCTGTAAGGTTTGCCACTCATGCTTTTCTGAAGAAACACAGATCTTGACACACGTTCAGCCAGAGTGATCTCCTGATATAAATGATCTACCTATGCAGGGCTCTGAGTGCAAGTCCAGATTCAGGAAGGACAGAGTGAAGCCCTTGGTTATTCATAAAACTCCAAGGAAACTTTATGGGCAGGACTGTCTGGAAGACTTTAGCCCAGGGATTGGCATTCTCAGAGCATGTCTGTTCAATCTCCCTGGAGCTGGGACTCAACTCTTCTTGGGGTGAATAGAAGGCAATTTGTATTCTCATGTCATCTTAAGTCAGGCACCCAAAACTGATGGATGCTTATTCAGGAGTCATATTCCTTGACAGAAGTTATTTTAACCGGGAAGAAAAAGGCATAGATTTGGTGAGGGTAATTATTTGCAAAATAATTTGTTTACTTTCTGATGTGTGTGATAACCTTTGTGGTAGGTGCACATGAGAACATGACATTTTAGATTAAGAGGAGCGTCATTGTGTTTAGCTCAAATGCCTCTTGGCAGGCAGTGAAATGGCTGGCTGTATATTTACACGCAAAATGTCATTTATATAAATCAAATACTGAACACAAATACCTAGAGATACTGTTTTCCTGTATGCAAAAGTTCATCATGATATTTTGTGTGTTCTTCAGTGTGAGGCATGAATTAATCATTTGAAACAGTGTTTGGGAGCTGCAGACAGTCACTGCCCCTATCTTGGGCAGCATGCAGAGAAACTGCAAAATCTGTTCCCCAGATGAAGGATTTTAAGATTTTATACCAGAATGTCTACTGTGTGAGAATGTCTTGCAGAGTGTGAGCCTGTGCATTTAGGAAATCTAAGCTGGAAACAAGCTAGTTAATACCTTAAAAAAGTAGCTGGTCACTCTTGAGAGCTACAACTCAGAAAAGGGAGTATCTTCAGTGAATGAAAACGAGACAAAAAATAATGAATTACAACAGTACTTAAATTCTTCACCTGGGAATAGACCCTCTCCTATGACCTGCTCTGTACAAATATCTTCGATTTCAACACAAAGGAAGAGGAAGGATAGGAGAATTGGGTCAGAGGAGGACTAAAGGGGATATTTTTGAAAGGTATGTGGGTGCTTGGCGATGAAGCTGTGGCTAAGGCCATTTACAAATTGCTAATTTTCAGTGAAGTGAGGCAGTTAGTTGACTCTGGACATTTGATTTGATGCCCACTTACTCTGAAAAAGGCTTATTGCTGTTCTTTGAGGAATATTTCAGAGTCACACACAATGTATATGACAGTGTCTGCTCCTCAGTTCAGAAGAACCTGAAATTTAACAGCATCTTCACATGGCACTTCAGGTTTTGTTTCATCATTCATTGAAAATAGACTCCACCTAACTACTGTATGCTGCTGAGTGCTGCAAGGTACAGAACAGGATCTTTTTTGTCTTGTTTCTGTCTGTGATTCATAAAGTCACCTGCAGGTTTCAGAGACAAACCACTGTAGAAATTAGTAGTTATCTTTAATATAAAAATAATCCCTTCCAGTCAACCAGTGTAACACTTCCCCACCCTGAATGGTTTGAAAGGGAGGAAAAGAATGTTTTGGGTTTCAGCCCGAATGGAACTGACTACTAATCTGTTAGCAGGAAAAAGAGAAATTAGCTTTTTCCTTGCCAAGAAACACCTCTTAACTGCCAAACAATAAGTGGAATGATTTTGTTTCAAAGTCTTTAGAAGTGACTGCAATAAACGTGGCTTGCTGTACTGCACTCTGGCCTTCTTTGGGTTTGAAACGCCACAGGCACTTATACAATTTCAGCCCAAGTTAGAGGTATGTTCCCCCTAAAAATTGCTTCCTGTGAAATATTCAGCGGTTTCAAACTGGATCCGAAGGCAAAGGGAGATGTTCACTCCTCCCCATCTCCTTAATGAGGAAAACTGGAGAACTGGAATGCATTTGAAGAGGTGGAGAAAAGTCACTGCAATCTTAATTTCCATTCTCTGAGAAAACCCAGAGGCCTGATACAAGTGAGGTTCAATCAGATTTCCAGAGAGAAGTCTGTTTTTATTTTATCCATTTGACATACAGAGAGATTGTCTTGTCATGGTCGTTTCAGTCACGGACATCCACTCTTCTCTCTGCTCCATTTGGTTTTACAAAATGTCTGGTTTCTGCAAGAAGACTGGCTTTGCTTTTATTTCTTCAGCTGAGTTGCCTCTTGCTGCCTTAAGCAATTTTTGTTGGAGAAGCTGAGCCCAGAGGGATAAGGGATACTTATGGTAGCTCTGTTTGCAGGACAACTCACTCACACCAAAGATTCAAAACCAGAGACTAGATGATCTTTATGACATTTTTACATACTATTTTTTGTTCTTGTGCTATTATCTGCATTGTGATTTTATCAACAGATTTAGTGCATTTTGGGGATCTCACTGTGTTATGTTTTATGGGCAGAAGTAATAGCTTTCATTAGTCCATCTGATACAGCTGGGCAAGAGAAAAGATACTTGCTGAGGCCCACCACCTCTTTTCAGATCTGAAAATTAATTTGCATGCTTGCAGTAAGAGTCCTAGCTATGCAGCTGACTCTTACCACACACTGTTCCCAGCTTTAAAATGTATGAACAAATGTATTTGGAGTGATGAATAATAAATAATCTTTATCTCAACACACTGTTTTATACCACAAAGTCTCAAGGTATTTCACAAAAAGTAATAAACTTTCTATAAAGAGTAAGGACCAACACGCTGCCACCTCCACAAGAAGAAGAGGCAAGTCCTTAGACATACACAGCTATTCTGCACACACAGAGCCTTTGCATAATTGAAGCATGCATAAAAGACAGAAAGAGTGCTCAGGGTTTTTCGTTATATCCTCAAGCAGCTGTCTGCTCATGAAAAGTAAACAGGAAATTAAAGATAACAAAGGACAAAGGTTGCATTGTCCTGATTTCTAAGCTGAAGTCTTAATTATTTAAATTCAAATTTAAAATGAACAGATAGTAATCCATATTTTGCAATGTCAGGTGAATTTTAAAAATAGAGGAGGACTGACCAGCTTGGGATTTGCCCAGAACACCAAGTTTGAGACACTTTCCCACTGGGAAACCACCCAGTCCCTGTCAAATATCTCAGGACCTCCAGCAGGACTGTCCCCTCTACGGATTCTGGGCATTTGCTAAGTGCTAGCCCAGGAGCCTACACACAGAAACTTCCTGAAAATGTTACTGCATTGCAATGTGCAATTGTCTCGCATTCTTTCCTTTGAGCTTTATGCTGTAATTCTTTATGTCATTGGGGCAGCTAATGTGAATTGGGTTGGAAGATAGAACCCTTTGTACCTGGTGGCTGAGGGCTTCAGCTGTCTGTAAGCCCCTGCTTGGTTTTGCACAACACATTTGTCGCTGTGATAGAGTTTTATAGAATAATGCTGTTAAGGTGTGAGAAAGCCCATGAGCTAAAGCCATGCAAGATAAGAAAAGCAAAACAGTAGACTCAATAGTATTTGCTGAGATGGGGTTGCTTAAAGCTCAGGGATTCAAGATGAAAATACTGACATGAAAAGCTGTAAAATCCTAGGGAAAGGAAAGCAAAGAATAGGAAAACAGCAAATCAGCAACACCAAAGAGCAAGAGGCAGACCCTTCTTCACCTGACTGATGACTGCCTGTTCAGCAGAGAGTCATCCACAGCCACAAGAATATCTGCACGGCCTGGTGACACGGTAGTCCTAGATATCCCATTGCGTGTATTCACCAATAAATAAATGTTATATATGCTGAAATTGTTTTTCTTGCTTGCACATTCAAGCACAGTAGAGGTACCCAATCAAAAGCAACCCAGAGGCAAGAGGCTAAGGAACAAATGAGCCTTTGCAAGAGGGACATCTGTTTCAATTCCTCTTCCCCTCATTAATTCCCTACTATCCATTTTTGCTAGGAAGCCCAGACTATCTACTAACTCCATGTTCATGGCAGCCGGTCATGGTAAGGGAAGAATGCTGCTGGCTGAAGAGGGGAAAGGAGATACATCAGTCAAGCCTTTTCTCTCACCTTCCTCTCAGCTAAAGGAAAAGGGCGTGATTAAGTGATAAAGGAAAAAGGAGCTGAGGTGGACAGGGAATCCAGCAGGAAGAGGTGGTTCAGAGCAGAACTGAGTATTGCTGCCTTTGGTACGATGGCTGTGGGGACTCGCAATGCACATAGTACTGATCTAACTAGTCTAGAGCCACATTTCTGTTTCTGAAAGGAAAAGCAGGAAGCAACCTGTATCTAGATGTTCCCTGAACAAGGGTAAACAATGCTTTTGTCCCCTTCTAGGTGCTATTCCCACAAGGAATTCACTAGTGTGGTATGATTTCCATCTAGTCTGGGCAGTAAGATCACGGACTCTCATTGCCAGCCCCCACAGGCTTCCAGTAGCCCCAGTAGGAGTGAGCTGCGTAAGCAGGGCTGGGGGAGAAAACCTGTCTTCTAGAGAACTGACACCACTTTCTCTGTACAGGCCTATTTTGATCCACATTGGCTGTGAAACCTGATTTACAGCCCGAATCAGTAATCCTGCAAGCAATGCACAAAATCTTTTGTAGTAGAAAGAAAGTGTTCCTTTCTTCCCATTTTAATGTTTTAAAGAACTCTCTTTTTAAATCAGGGTTAGATCACAAACAAACAAATGCTAATAGAAAAGATCACATGTATAACCCCTGTAGTGTATTTACCTATGTAAATAACATGTAATTTTCACTATCTAATTACTGTTTCATGTCCCATTTCCTGCTGTATTCTATACTTAAATTGCATATTTGCCTCTATCTACATTCTCATAATGTGTCTTGATATGAATATTCATACGACCATTGAGTGTTTGATTACTTCTGCGCTAACCTTGAAAATACTACCCTTGCAACACAGCAAACAGCCAGGTGCTGTGGTTGCATAACAGTGAAGAGAATAAAATACAATAAATAATGCTCAGACTGATTTAACAGCACTGTTTGGGATCAGACCATGTTCTGCCTTGTTTTTTCCTCAGCATTTTTTTTTTCCTCTAATAAATTAAGCAAAGCTAGTACTTACTATAGTTCTTTGAATTATAATTCTGGAGACTGGATTTCCACAGAAAAGGATTGGTGAAAGTAATAGGCAATGCAGAATTCCTGCACATTGTACAGCCTTTTCAGTTGGAAGAGAAAAACATTTTCTATTGCACCTGGATGCACATTCCTTTTTCATCAAGTGACATTTGAAAGAGCATTTTCACTGTTCTAAATTAAAGAAAAAAAAGAAAAAGACACAGTTTAGAGGACTGTCTCTATGAACAAAAAACCAGAAAGATCAACTAAATTCAGTCTGAAGTGTCCTGGAACCAGTCTGAACTGGTTCACACCTCCATTATGACTTTTATATCATGAAGTTTTGATGTTCAACCTGTATTTCAAAAGAAAGACATTTCTTTAAAATTGAACAGAACATTTTCATTTACAAACAGAATGAAAAGACTCATTATTTTAAGATTTCTCTGTCTCATAATTCAAGATCTGGGAGGAGAAACAGGCTAATTCCCTGATTTCCTATTATGATATTATAATTTAATACCTAGGACTGAATCAACCATGCCCTGACAGTGACTGTTTCCCTACACTGACTATGAAGGAAACCTAGAGTCCCTCTGAGGCAGTCAAACACAGCAAGGTGTGTCCTGGGCTGGGTGATGCCCCATCCCCAGGGCCATTAACACAGGATAGACAGACAGGCTTGCAGGTGGTGAGGAAGGGGGTTATTTTATGACAGTGTCCTATTGACTCCTGACCACATACAAAACAGTCTATTGCTCTGGTCGTCTTTTGCCCCCCTTTGAGAGACACCTACATACTGCAGTTTCCCCACCCTGCACAGTTAAGCTGCTTGAGGGTGCTTTAAAGATGCCTACGTACCAGCTGCCGTTCACCCTCAGGAGCACTGAAGCTTGCAGCTAGGTAACTTGTCCTGCTTTTTCTTTTTCTGAGAAGAACTTGTTATTTCAGTCTACACTGCTTATATGTTCACCTCTGGGGGTATCTTCTAAGTATCTTCACACTGAAGGCATCATTCCCTAACAACTTTGCAGTTATGACTCAGTGACTTCAGAGATTTTCAGCCTACAGAAGAGGAAAAGGCGGTCTGAGCTAGGAAGTTGCTTCTGTGACAAGCCATGGAGTGTCTCCTACTGAGACACGACTTTATTTTGTGGCCTCCGCTGTTTTATCACGTGCTATGGAGCAGTTAAGGAAGGGAGCTATAGCTGCTGAAAAACCACAGAAAGTTTTGGCTGATATGGATCTTCAGCTAATTAAGTTGTAGTGGCTGAGAGTTACTCAACTCTGTTGTCTCCTCTGTTCGCTGTCTCCATTGCTGCCTATAGAAGTAAGGCTTTTAAAATCTACTTTAGTGATTTACTTCAGCTCCAACAGAGGCCAAATATATTCACTCATGTTCACGTTAGGAACAGCAATGGACGTGATCAGCATGGCAAGATTTTGATGTGGCAACCTTTCTCCTGGCTCCTAATTAGATTTGTTACAGTACTGGCTAGGGACCAGGCTAGAATGTATCCCACTCTTCTGCACATCGGGGTTCCACGGAAGGAAGAAATCTGGGTTTAGCTTAATGGCACTCCACAGATCCCTATATGAATTTCGTCATAGGGCAGCGATGTTGAGAGCCGGCATTTGATAGGGGCTGAGTTCCCAAAAGGTTTGAGGCAACTGCACCCTATATTGGGGTATGGCAAAGGTGCACTCACAGTCAGAGCCCATTATTGAAAATCAGATCTTAATCACTTTATTTTGTGGACAGATGAGAGCATTACCCAAGTGAGGACTGCTTCTTTTCGACACCTTACATTTAAAGGAGTTCTACTAGGATATAAAAATGTAAAAATGCAATTGCCAAAGTTATGAAAATCAGATCATTACTATGTAACATGTTGCCATGTTTCTAACCTGTGCAGCCTGTATCTTATTTTTGAACACAGTTCAAAACTGAAATGGACAAACTTTAAGTAATTCTATAAGGAACAGCAGAAAACTATAAGATCCCAGAACTGTTCTGAGCTTTGACTAAGTTTCATCTTTAATGATTCTGTTCTGCCTCCAAATAAACTGAATAATGACTAGAATCTAAAACTTATTTAGAAAGTTGCCATAGTAACAATTAACTACCTCTAAGCCTTTCAGCTTTATTTTATCTTTTTCACTGAGGTGTCCCAAATTACTTGAATCCTGAATAGCTACAGTAATATACCCATGTCTTTGAACTAAATGACATGGTTTTTCTAGAACCCTCATTATGTGAATATTGATTGAATTTCTAATTGGGACTAGCCATCATCTTGCTGACAGCAACCCTGAGAGAAGCCATGTAAGAGTGAGAAAGATTATTAGCAGAAAAAGCAGGAAAAATACGAATGCTGTTTCCACTAGGAAAGCAGATAGGCTGGTCAAGCTGAAGAAACAGTGAATGGAGTAGAATTAACTTAAATGATTAAGTTTATTTGGACTGTGAACCTCCTCCAGATGCAGTGCTGTTTGTTTCTGCTATTGTCCTCTTACACTATATTAAATATAAAAATAGCAGAGGCTAACGCAGACAGATTATTCCAACTTGTGGATTCAATAATTATTCCTGCCAGTGCAAAGGGCATATTAACCCTAATTATTCTAATTTAGGTGCATTTTTCCACTCACTTTGTCCTGACATGCACAATCCTGATATTTTAAATTGTTTCCTGAAATGTTGTGCCCTATATTTTCCTCTGCCACTTTGCTTGTTGTCATTTATCTTTGATGAAGCAGAGCTTCTGAAGTGATAGTGCTTCTGATGTAATTAAAAATAATTGTCATACACTCAAAGCTTAAATTGTACCCAGGCACCCGTTCCTGGTGTTTTTCCTACACACTAGCTGTAATCCTCAGATGCATAAATCTGAGCCATAGAAGCTGCATCTAACCTGATGCGTGGGGATTGTCCTTGGACTGAAAATCTCTGAAAGGACCACACCGGCGTTTGGTTTCCTTTAGAGACTTCAGGTGCTGCTGAGGGCAGACTGCAGGAGAGCGTGCCATGCAGAATGCCCTCACCCTGTGTCTTCAACCTCCATGTGCTGGTGCTAATCAGTATGCTCTGTGCACATTCAGTTTTCTGCTTATATTTTCAATTATTTCTGTGGATTGGCTTCTCAGAGCCACTCATAGCTGTAGGTGGTTGGGTTTTCTAAGTTACCGCTTCTGGGTGTGGCCTGATTACCATGGAGTACTTCAGGGCCTCGGGAAGAGCAAAGCACAGCCCCTCAGTAATGCGGATGCTTGTTCTTGTTAAGACAAAGAGGGGCAATTGAGGTGCCCCGGTAATTGTGATAGCTCCAAAGCTTAATTTGGCTCTGCAAGGTGCTCAGGGTAGCTGTCTCAATCTCCCAATTCCTTCTTGTGCTACTTCTACAGTCAACTTTTATTGCACACTTCCAGAGGTGGCTGTGCAGGGCCAGCATCGTACCTCCAGTAGGAGCCAGTAGCTTCAAGGAATTTAAGGGACGCAGTGTCTGTAGCATCTCACTCCTGCACTGTGGCAATTGTCAATTTGCTTTCAGCCTGTAAGGTCTTCTGGGGTTAGAGTTAGCACCTGGGCCATTGCATTGAACAGTCAGTAATGGCCAGAAGTAGCCACAAAAGATGAGCATTTATCTGTATCTCTTAGATAAGACTGAAGTCTGTAGCTTTAATACATGCTGCTATTTTCATATCTTTTCTGTATTCACAGTATTTTGGTCCCCCATCTTTCAAGTCAATTCCACTTGTTTTGTGCATGGCCCTTATTTATTTATTGCACTAGAAAAGGGAGTGCATTTTTGTCTTGTGTTGGTTTTCTACTATAAAGACAGTACATTTCTAACTTCCCAAGTGAATGTGGGGAAAAAAACACCTATCAGTGGCACCATTCAGAAAGCAAGTAGTCTTTCTTCCATCAGATAACTACAAGCAGTAACTGATAACAATTGAACTTTAAAGGAATTGGAGCAAAATAATTCCAATTTCACTTGGTATGCCTTTGCTAAAGTCCGTCCTAAGGCAACAGGGGAAAAGCAGATGACTTCACTACTGCTGTGATGAAAACAATATTCATCTGGATTACCCTTAAACCTGTCCTGGGGTTTAATAATAATTTTAACTGCAGATAGCTTAACAAAAACAGCTCAGTACTGGTTTTATATTATTTTTCCCACATCTCAAAAAGAATCTTTGCAAGTCTGCTGAATGCCTTTTTTTGAAAATAAAAGAACAATATCCTAAAGCAAAGATGTTAGCTCCATCCCTAGATCTGACAGGAAGAAACACAATCATTCAATGCAAATAAAATCTGGAATAAAAGGATAAGATATGGTCATTTTCAAACCAGAGAAAATGATTCAGCAGCTGTAGATTTCTTGTCTGCACTGCAGTTCTCAGAATTTTCATAATTTACATGACTAAGAGATGTTTGGCTGCTCAACCTTGTAATTCACAGGGAAATAGCATCTGGCTATTTACACTGTTAGATTGACCTTGGAGAGCTTCCTGTACATATTTTTCTTTTACAAAAATGCCTATTGCTATCACATAAAGAAAAATAGCAGTGTCACCAGTCTTCAAAACATTATATAGCATGAAGTATACGACTCTTGGGCCATACACTGTTTGCACTCAGCATAGGGCGGGACAGTCATATGGAATGAAGGAATTAATAGACAGACACATCAGCCACCACTATACTCTATAGTACAAGGTACAGCTTTGACAGTACAAAAAGGAATCAATCACCTGTGCACATTCCAGCCAGACCACCTTCTCCCTTACAAGCCAGCTACTGGTTTCTATCTCCGTATTCTTTTGCTAACATTCTCCTAACAGACTATGCCTGTTAGGACAGGACAGCTGGAGGTGGCTGACTGTGAAAGGCCTGACTTGCATTACAGGGAAGATGGATGAGCAGAGGAGGGAGAGCCGCTGGGGCTGGGGGCAGTGTCAGTGCCGGCGCTGACTGTGGCTATTACTCACTGACTAGCAGCGGCCTGCCTTCTTGACAAGGGGATAAACTGGGCTGGGAAGGCTAGAGAGTAAAAGCATCATCCCCTCAGTGGGTGCAGGCATGCTCAAGCAACACAGGGCTGGAAGCTGCTCCAAACAAGCTGATCACACATCAGCCAGCAGGTAACTGCCCACCCACTCTCAGCAGTACTGGAACAAACATCACTTCCATACACAGCTTCTGCCAGGGCTGCTTGCAAGACAAACGTGAACAACTAGAAAGACAGTTGCAACATATACAATGCCTATTCAGCAACAGTTTTCAGAAATGGCTTCTGAAAGTACCTATGCATTCTCCCAAGTTTTCTTCCCACGATGGACATGCTGCACTGTTTGAAGACATCTTGCTTTGGGCACTAACCTCACAGCTACCACATCTTCAGGTGTTTTGTCCCTGCCTCCTGACACCCTCTGATGCGCTGTCCTCCACCTCCTACCTCCTCCTGCTTCACTCGTGCAGGCCTCTGGCTTGATGAGGCAGCTGTTTGCCAGTCCATTCCTCTGAGACCTATGCGGTAGAGCAGACAAACATCACAGCCCCAGAGTGTGCATCCCTCCACCTTATTTTCAAGAAAGGCTGTGAAACCTCTCACGTGGGGGTCTCCCCAACTCTTCCTCTGGCCAGTCTGCTTTTCTCTCTCAAGCTGGATATGGTCTCCATGCTGTGCCCCACAGCTCCTGTGATGCTCAGCACAGTACCTGAATGTACAAACACAACATGCGCTCGCTCTTTCATACATATGCTTCATTTGTTCAGCCCTATTTAATTCAGACACATTGATTCATGCATTTACTTTCCTTGGAAATATTAATACCAGCTCATACATACAGAATGAGAAGAGAAGTAGCAATAGCATTGAAATTGGCCTGTAACAGATGTTAGCAAAGATAGTTATAATGTCTGCCTGGCATACATCTTTGTTTCTTGGGTGATGTGAGTGATAGAGAAATAGAGGGGAAAGAGAGAGAAGGATTGTAAACCTTAGGTGTTTGTCTGGAAATGAAACAATTTTGTACATTCATTGCTTCTGTCTGGAGAGAATACATCTTAAAACTCTATGAATTACACTCTGAACCTAAAGAGAAAAAGCTATACCTTTGATTTCTTGCAGAAATGTGCTGCGGTTTTTCTTTAGCAAGCAGAAAAAGGAGTGCACTTTCAAAAGTGGTAACTAGAGGCAGTTACAAAAGAAACCAGCTGTTCGAGTCCAGGTGTCCTAAGGCTGGAGCCTGGTGCTGAAAGGCAAAATGCTCAGTTAAAACCTAGTTTGTGTCTTCAACTAGAATAGTCAACTTTAAACAAGTGCACAGATATTTTCCTGTGATATTTGTGAAAGCACATTTGCTTTTTACCAAGGAAAGCATTTATTAGATGAAAAAGAAGCAGTAAATAAATTATTTGTTGTTAAACATCTCAAGTGGTAGTTATGATCACAGAGTATGGTGTTTCTCCTTTTTTTTTTTTTTTTTTTTTTTTTTAAGTTCCTACCCTCCCGTTATTTTTACGGTTCTCAAATCCCCAAATAATATTTAATGATTAACATCATTTCTAGACTGGGCTGCTAATTCACTTCTCATTACCCAAAACACATACTGACACTGGTGTTGTTCAACATAACATACAAAGGTGGCTGACTTTTCATGATGATGATTTTAATGGGGTCTTATTTTGTGATTTGTGGTGTAGCTTGTGGGGTCCAGTATTTGTATCACATTCACGAAAAGGCAGAGTCTATAGGCACTGTGATGTCCCTTGTAAAGTTCTTGATCTTGCTGATAAGAAAGACATAATTGTTTTGTTTTACTGACTCACATTAAATATTTGCATTGGATTTCCCCTCTGCTCTACACCAGCCACTGAAATCAGTTGACATACAGTATAAAAAGCAGGCACAAGGCAATGGAAGTTGTACTGGAATATCACAATGCTTATAGTTGTCACGTATCTTAAATCCACGTAATTATACTTTTCTTCAGAGACTCAGATCCACCGTTAAACCTACACCCACCTTAAGCACATTTGTATTAAAAGTACGTATTCAATAGATTTCTGGTTCTGTTCCCTAAATAGTAAAGAAAAAAATGCAGAAATATGCCAATTTCTTTATGAACTTTTTCAGAAGGACAGTACATATCTTATAAGCAGATAGTTGAGAGCAACTTTTCTTTATTTTTTTTATTATTCACAGTGTGTTAGCTTGGTATTTCATAATATGATTTACCATGTTCACTTGACTGATGCCCATAATTAATTATTCTAAATAATTATTTCTTTACATTATAAAATTTTCACTGGTGTTTCTGAGTTACAGCTTTACCGATTTTCACTAATTGTAAAAGCTCGGGTTTTCCCTACATATGTAACCCTTTATATTGCTACTGCTTGACAAAGCTGTTTTGCATGTCCACTACTGGGGGAAAGAAAAACATGTCCTGGATCTGTGTAGTGGTTCACCTATTTCGTGATGTTTGGTTTTATCTTCTGATTTGATAATGTAGCTCATATGGGCAGAAAGTATCTGATTTTTTTAAAAAAAATAATCTCTTCCTGTAGTGTGTGGTGTTTTCATAACAGCAGCATAGTCTAAGGATATAAGGAAAATAAAAGAGGTCAGCAAGGCAGGCTGAGCTCAAAATCCTGTTTGTTTTTCGCCTGTATGAATTGATCTAATAAAATATATTACTTTTCCACTAAATTTGATGAACTCTTAAGAAAGGCCTGGGTGACGCTTTGAAAGGAAATGGATAGGGAAAGACAAATAGTGCAGTGAAGCTCAGCAAATGCCCCAAAGCCCTCTGCCTACCTTAATTTCATACTGTACAATGAGTCCAGCATATGTTTACCTTTCTGTGTTTTCTGTCCCAGTCACAGGAAGAGAAGCACACTTTGAAAAGCGTTAAGTTCATAAGTACCATGCTCGTATGAACAGAGACCTCCTCCTACAAAATCTAAGACATCCTTGAAAACTGGATGACTTACGCTAAGGCAGGCTGAGTCCTGAGCTCTGTCACTGCTACACTGACAAACTCTCAGGAGTCAAATTTTCAAAGTGGATGTTGCCACCAAAACTTCAGGCAGTTTTATTGGAAAGGCAATTGTTAAAAAGTCAAAACCAGAAGTCCGTACACTAAAAAAATCCCCAACCCTGTACACTATGCAAACAGAAATCAGCATTTTTATAAGACTAAAAGGTTTTGGGTGGTTTGTTTTTGGTTTTTGTTGGGGTGGGGAGGGGAAAGAAAGAAGCTAAATTTTACTAGTTAAAGAAAAATCATACATGCATTCTGTACCCTTTAATACACTAGTCACTACTCAATTCTTCTTTATACTAATACTAAATCTCATTGTTTTTTTAATAAAAATACAGATCAACTTCACGTTAGAAATCTCCTAGTAAAACCTTTTACCCATTAAAATGACTTACACTCTTCTTGTTGCTAAGATATGTCACCTGTTTTTATTGACCAATATTCCTCTGGTCAATATTCATTGAGGAATCTCATTCTTTTAGTAAGGTCAAAGCAAAGTTGCCCTCATCTCAACGTGCTTGGACTTATTAAACTTTTTAGATATTACCTTTGGTTGGCTTATTTGCATTTCCATCTGGATCTCTGACCTTCACCCAAGTGGACTTCAGTTATCTTTTCGTGTTGTATCTAAGCTCTAGTCTTTGGCTGCATCCTTTGCAGACAATTTACAAATTAATAATATTCTTTCAATAAATTACTTTAAAAAATATTAATTATGTGTCAATAGATGCCATTACAGCCACTTTATTTTTCTTACATTCTCTAGTGATTTAGAAGAAAGAAAGAAGAGGCTGGTCAAGCTAACCACAATGGACTACAATGCTAAGGTCATGTTTCATCAAGTTGGTATTTCACTTCTAAAATTCTAACTTTTGGGTTTAGGCAAGAATTGAGCATACAGCTCTGCAAAGCAACAAAATCCATTATAAAGGTTTTTCAGCAGAATGCTTCTATTGAGAAATTTAGGAAAGGCAATGGTATCATTTTCAATGGCAGCAGTTCTCCAGAGGTACCTATTGAACAGCTATAACAGTCGATAAAATCATGCAACACAGATTATTTGCTCTGTTTAATAAAGAGGGATTGAAGACAGGTTTTTTGTGCATTAATTACTAAAAATTATTCTTAAAAGCTCCTGTTCATCATGTTTCAGAGGATTTTTAACAACAGAAACTATCTAGAGACAATAGGTAGTTCAGTGCAGATGATATCATAAAATATCATTGGTTGGGATAAAAGCTTATGCTGATTTCTTATTCTGTAAGTTCAAGGACAAGTTCTGAAGGATGTCACCTGAGACAACTAAGTTTAGGGAAGTTGAAGATAGAGTTTAACAGAATGCAAGCAAGCCAGTTCAAGAAAGCATGCAGAGAAATGGAACTTCCCCCTCTCAAGATTTCCTGGTAGATTTAATGTCTGTAAAAGTAGCTCTTCACTATTTAATGTGATAGGCTTATAGCAACTAGGTGAACAGCTTTGAAAGTAGAGTTTTTATGCTTCATACATAAGGACAATGTAATTCCAGCATGTCCTGCCCTCAAAATGAGCTAAGGAAAGACCTGGGACATTATTGCAGTAGTCTTCATACTCCCTATCCATCAATGGATGCTTGGTATCTGCACTGTAAAGATTTTTCTGCTCTTTAAGTTTAATTAAAAATGGCTAATATATACAAGGCTTGCTGGCAAGTTTCTCTTTTATGTGATCTTGCAACCGTATTTAGAAAATGAAGTATTCCAGAGGGAACAGAAGCATTCATGATTCATTAAATGCTCTGGGTAGAGACTCAGAATGACAGTTATCAGATCTGTGCTGTATGCCCCTCCCTATTCAAAATGCATCGGTTCAGATATGTGCTCCAAGACCATAAAATCCAATAGGAATTAACATGCTTAAACACCTTCCGTAGTAGGAAGGCATTCTTTGGAAGGATTGGGCTGCAAACTATAACTTCTTAAAATAAAACCACCTAGCTATCATTGAGTGTGTTATCTGTGGTTTGGGATACTTCAAAACAATCTGCAACTCTTCCCACTAAGGTCCACAGTTTTTGGAGCAGAACCTTAGTGATTAAGTGTTTAAGAATATTTTTAGCATTAATGGCAGGTCTCACAGAAGCCAGAGCATCACCAAATATTAAAACCTGATGACTCTGAATAGGCATTACCAGGTGCTTAAGAATTTTTCTTTGTCCACATCTGAGTGTGTTAGAAACTGTGGCACTAACAGGGCCATGATGCAGAGGAAGCTTGCTTTCACAGCAATTAATTTGCTTGGAGATTGTCTTTTAAATAGAGTTCCCTGGCTGATACGGTAAATATTTGGTTTGGTACCTAAAACTGCGTATCTTAAGAGGTTACTCTGTAATTTGCCTTTGAGTACCCAGGAATTTTGATATTTGAACAGCCATTATTCAAACGAACATCCATTGCCCTACTATCAGAGCTTGCGGTTAAATGCACCAAAACGGAGATAACATGCTGTATATATGTTTATTTCAATAATTTACCCTAATTTCCAAAGACATCACCAACTGAAGTACATTATCATGTTGTGCTCATGAGTTAATGACCAAAGCTAGATATGAAGGAGTCAAATGAGTCCTCCATTTGATACTTACCCTGTACCAACTTTTGTCTCACTTGTACTCTCTGCAGCTGTGGCAAGATATTTTTCTTTTGCTAATTACTTTCATTATTTACCTCTTTTTGGGGGTACATTCCACAGGTACTTTAGAGAGCTCCTTTACCTGAAAAGAGAAAATATCCAAAAGCAATGAGAGGCTTATAAAATGATGAATTACAAACCTTCAGCAGCTGTGGGGTGTTCTTTGCATTGCGTTTCACTTTGTGTGAATGTGCATTCAACAGCGCTAAGAAGGCTGTTAGTGCCAGCGTACTGCTTGGACTTGCCAAGGCTTGAACACAAGGCCGCAGCAAAGCACTTCAGTGGTTGGTCAGGTCTCACCAGTGCCGCAGTGCATTCCCAGTTAGGCACAGTATAGGACATTTCTTCAAAAAGTCATCGTAATGATCTGCATGCCATTTTCCATATGCTTTGAATCAAGGCTTAAATACATCTGCTGAGCTCATCCTAGATGGAATTCAAATCATCTTGAAACTGAGCTCATAAAACTGACATCAGATCACTATGCATCTTGCACAAGTTGCTCAGTAATTTCTTGTTCATATTTTCACAGACATAGATGCATATTCACATCCCTAATGGCTATATACATGTATATACACACACATATATGAGCTAGATAGATTACCAGCCTCACTTGGGAGAGTATGTTTTATGTTCATAGGAATAGCCTTCCTCCAAGGCAACAATAGCTCCCAAAATGTTAAGGATATTCATCTCAAAAAGATGTTGCTCCTTTCTCTGGGGAATCCTGTCTTCCACACAGCTTTGCATAGCAAACCCCTCTGTCTGTTACCAGCAGGGGAGAAGCACAAGCAAAAGAGTGAAAATTGAGCCGTGATGGACTTTCTGTGATGGTTTTTTTAAACGATGAGTCTCTGCAGTGGATGATACCAACTTCAAGTTAGTTTGCTATTCTAATTTTCATGCACCTTAGTTACCCATAGATGGTAAATAAATGCTTCACAGTAAATCAATTGGGACTTGGAACTACAGCTGCTGCAGCCATGGGGTACTGAAATACGGACAAATGACAAGTCAGTAGGACAAGTATAGTGGCAAGATACCGTTTTTAACTATGTAACACAAACCAGATCCTAAATCACATTGTATCTTTAGTTGCTTGTCTTGGACTGCACTAGGGGAGCAGCTTGCAGACAGAAAGTTACTCTCTTTTTCTGTTCTACCTCCCACCACTCTCTGTAATTGTTGGTGAATGACCATTGAAATGAATGCAACTTGAAATTTATACTAACAGATGTGTGACGGATAGTCACTTAGTTGAAGAGAAAATGGAGGCTGGCAAATTATCCTGAAATTGTTTGATTTATCCTGGAACAGCCTTTTCCAGCTCAGCATGCTTGTGAGACACTTGTGATGTAACTGGGAAACTTGGAAAAGATAAAACAAAATCCAAAGCAGAGAACCACTGCTGGTTTTGCTGAGACGCAATTAATTTTAAAATAATTAATGTAGAGTTTACATTTTGCATTGCTTACCTAAGAACTGCTTTATGAGCACTCCTTTCTGGTATTGCTTTGCAAGGCTATTATGGTTGCCATTAGAAGTAAGCTGAAATTCCACTGTTAAATGTACTACAGTTTGACAGTGGCTCCTTTTTTATAACTGATAGTTATCTTAATATGCAAATGTATGGATCACAGACTTCTCTCACCCTTCCTATTTGTATTCCTTAGCGTCTACTGCAGCTTACAATTATGTTTCTAACTCTCCTTATTATAAAACACTCCAGTTGCCTCATTGTAAATTTGATTTTGGGAAGCTGACTGTACTTCAAAATCACATTCCTGTTGATGTTGTACACTGTCCAAAATGGACCGTTTGATATCATTTTGGTTTAGAAAGAATCACAATTTCCATAAAGTAATCCAAATCGGACAAAGAAGTAGCCATCCAGATACTTATCGCATACTTGTGAATGAGTTTTCCACTGTGGAGAGGTTCATATCTCATCCAAATTCAGAGGTCCCAGTAGTATTCAAGATATCAGTAAATCAGAACTATGCCAGAAGTCAATTAGTACTTTCACTGTGAATAACAGCAGAACTGGAAGTAGCTCCCATGAAAGCAAAAAAATTAAAGAAGGAAGAAAAAAAAAAAAGAAAAAAAGAAAGAGGGAATGAGAGAATGGTAATTGGTTCCTGAGCACATTACCATTTCCTACTGAGCCAAGTTTTAGATAAGAAATTTGAATGTGAATAAAATGTGATAAGCTACTTTTAGATGTGTTATACAGAAATTACGTTTCTTCATCTACCTGCAAAAGGTTACCTTTTATCATTAAAAACACTCAGTCTAGATGTACATACAATTTAAGTATCTGAGAGTTTAGATTGAAGTGTTCTATAGCCTCAAATTTCTCACCTCTGCCATAAGCTTCTTGAGGAACCTGAAGAAGGAACTGTCAAATGCTACAGTGAGTTGTGTACAAGATTTAATGCATCTTTGAAGCACATCTTCTCCTTCCTAGAGAAATTCCGTGGCAAGAGGGAGGGGAACCTCATGAGAAATCACTACAGAGGATCTGATGATGGATGAGAATCAAAGGAATCACTCTGGAGCTTGGTGCAATCATTTATAAAAGCTAACCACTTTCTGTGAATATTGACAACTTTGAGAAATGCTGCATGGATTATAGATGAACAAGAACTTCTCTTCTGAATAGTAAAAACAATGTTTAGAGCAATAACGAAGGTCAGGACATGCCTGCTTTCTAACTCACCTTAGCCTGTAAACAACAGGCACGTATACTCAAATTCTTTGAAAACGAGTCCATGGATTCATTAGGGCATGTATTCAGACTGAGCAAGCATTTTGGTGGATCGCTCTTACCGTACGTAAGCATGAACATTCAGTGAACATGACTTGTATGTTACGCTGCCTGTTGTTCTTAATATAGCAGACTAGAAAAAACAATTTTGATAGCATTAAGGGCAAAAGTGAGATCATGACCTATTATATATTATGTGATATCATCTTGTATTAAATCACAGGCTCCTTTAACATCTCAAAACAAAGAAGCCAAAGTGAACTGTCTTGTTTGACACAGCCTGTGTCTTTTCTCCCCCAACTCCATAATCCCTACTCTCCTTAGATGGCCCACTGGCAGGATAAAATAAAATGATACAACGACTGGAAGATTGGTCCTGACAAGTGAAAATTCAAACAGAAAGCACTGCTTTTAGAATGTGAAAGCAGTTAACCATTTGCTGCAGGAAGATGCAAAAGAGATTTGTTTGTTCTCAAATGGTTTTAACCAAGACTAGATTGAGTATCATCCTCAAAACTTTGCCCCAACTCAGCCAGAGTTCATGAACTTGATCAGAGCACTGGCAGCAGAAATCCTTTTGCCTCTCTGAAGTAGGAAGTCAAACTGATATCACAGTAGTCCCTTTTGGTCTTAAAATCTATAAATCTGCTTTCAACCGTATTGAGTGCAATAGCTCTTCATACAAAATAGAATCTCTGTTTGTCTTTATTCTCTTGGCAATGGACCCTGCTAGCTACAATTAAGTTTGGCAAATGAAGAATCTAGAAGACTGACATAGTACTGGTTTTAGACTGTCTGCTGAGGCTTTGGCTCTGTGTTAATTCCAAAAGACTGCCCTCTAGCCAGCCTTTGCATATTTTTTTTTCACTCCATCTTGCATATAAATATTTTACTGTGCTCCGATATAAAAACTTGATAGAATTTGAACTGAGGAAGCACAGATGAGACAAGGATATTCAAGCTTATCTTTATAAAGTAAAAATGTTTTGGGTTTTTTTTTAATGTTAGCTCTCTTGCTAAAGTAATTGAGAAGAAAGCATATTTGTTGGTCTACATCTTGGAGGGAAAGATATTTTATAATCTTATATTAATCAGGAAATGTGTTTGGCTATCGTGATATACATCTACTTTATAATGACAAATTACTGACCTCAGTGGATAGTCACACAAGCAATGCAATCTTTTCCAATGCTACGAGAGAGATTGTTAATCTGTTCTGAGGCATAACTACTTTAGAAAGTCACACCCAAAGAGCATCTTTTCACTAAGAATAAGGTGCAAAGAGGCCAGGATTTTGTATAAAATTACCCTGATTTGCTAAATGTCTCTGTGATAAGATTTTTATCGTTTCCCAGTGAGAAGAACAGTGGAAGAAGATGGTAAAAACAGTTTACAAGTAAATTGGTTATGAAATTTGCGGTATTTTGTTGATGGAAAGGAAACACATTATGACCTAGTAGGCAGATAAACATACTCCAAGCTTGCAAGTATGGATTACTGAACTGAAAAATTATATCTCCTGACTGTAATTGCATAGCCTCTAAAAATAGCGGAAAGTGTATGTGGAGTGTTGGGTTCCAAGAATTTGAAAATTATTGATGAAGTGATATAATCTGGGGCCAATATGTTTCAAATTACCAAAATGTGAGACATGTCAGGATTTTTCTAAATAGAAACTGAAAAATGCTACCCGCCTTGCAGTTACCAACTCAGAATAGCCAATGCTATAAATAGATATATGAGTTTATGTGCTATTTTCCCTTTTAGTAGAAGTTTTAAATACATTGGCCTTGACAGCGTACCCTTGCTTCTGTCACTTAACTTTAGTTTTTCCATTTCCAAAACCAAGATTCCTGTGCTGCAAAATTTGCCCAAAATAATCCCTTAAAATATGGTTTATTTTTATCCTAAAAAATAATTGAAAAAATCAAGTCAATATATTTCCCAAACTGCTCAGTGCTGTTAACATTCTCCTTTTAGCTTTGCATCATATACAACGAGCATTTCATTTGCCTAATGAAAAACATATTTAAACTAATGAGTACACAGTGTTTTTATTTACATATGCAATTAAAATTTATCACTATTAATAGCTGACAGAGGGGAAGAGAAAGTGTGATTATTCCAGTAAATGCACACTCTTTCAAGAGGATAACACTTCACAGACAGCACTAAAGATAGAGATTAAAAATCATAAAAATCAGCATCAGTGTAGAAAAAATAAAACAACGATGTGTCCTAATCCCCGTGGTCCATTTCTGTAGACAAAGCAATTAACACTTTTCCCCCTCCCTGGGTGCATGAGAATTTATCATCCCTTTATAGAGCCCCAGCTTGCATACCTACCGCTTCCTGGAGAAGTGTGGGTGGGTTCTCCCAGCAGAACTCATCCTGTATTTTATTCTGCAAGAACAGACCTGTGGGGACCTGCCAGGCCATGTGCTTCTGCGGGTCTGGTAGAAGGTCAGTTAAGTAAAAGAATATGCTGCTCTGCAGATATGCAGAAGAGGAAAGCAACGATAAATGTACACGGAGTGAAGAAGGAGAGCCAGGGTTACTTGCTTCAAATTCCACAGGAGTGAAAAACCTGAAGATGGGGCTGCCTTCAGCAGACAACAGCTATCTGGCATTGGCACACAGACGGGGCACGCTGAAATCAGATTAATCAAAAAGAGTCAGTGATACAGAGATCTTTAGCCCACCTCATTCTTCTCAGAAACAGAGTTCAAAGACAAGCATCGGACACCAGCTATCACCACATGGACAAACATGGCAAAGAACACTAAATCTTCCACCTTCCTGCTGTTATCTTTCACAGATGTTACAGAACCTGCTAGGGGAAAGCAGATTTCTGTTTAAAGCTGCACCATGGGCAAACATGCTCTTACTGAACAGAGCCTCACTGCAGCACACTCTGTTCCAGCAAGTGAGATTTTTATAAGCAACACTACAAAGGCACTCAAATCTATTGTATACATCATAAATCCTTGATTATTGATATGCACAGATATGAATTTTTCTAAACATTTTGTTAATGGTGCAACCATAGCTAGGACATAAAAAATATTAGTAATATATATTAAAACAATCTTACTACAGTTTAACAAGCATTAATAATTTTGCTTTGATTTTGAAACTTCGGGTTGAATTGCCCATTTTTTAGGTTTAAAGGAGGACATACAAAGAGAGCATGAACAGAGACAAAGATTTAATAATGACACATGTACTGGACAGTGGGATTTATTTAAAAAAAACAAACAAAACAGGCACGCTTGATCGAAACCTTTTCAAGTGGAGAGAGAAACTACATCTGAAATATCCTGTCAAAGCAGTACCTGTTTACCACAGCTGAAGGTTAGCTACCACACAGATTGCTGGCTTCAGTCTCTCTGTGCTTAGGTGAAATCTTCCTGTCTGCAGTGGGAGAAGAGTCAGCAGCACTGGTACCAAGGCCGATGGAAGTAATCATCGCAAGTTTGCTTACATAGGCAGACACCCACATGTTGCAAGGCAAAAATGGTTTGAAAAGCTGAAAGAATGTGAAAACTCCAACTCATAGTGTCTAAAGATTAACTGTTGCTGCAGTAACCTTTTGTAGGGTAGACAGTTTTTTTTAAAAAGTTAATACACAAAGATGCATATAGGGTTCTGAGGTAGAAGAGATTAAAGTAGCTAGGGATGGTTTTGCATATGCAGTCTCTGTGCAAATATCTGGACATAACCATGGCTAACCACTACAGATCCACAGTCGGATAATGAAGTACAGCAGTTGCATGCTCAAACGTGTGGGTGCAGATTTAGAGGCTGTAACATTACTGTGTCTCCAGATGGTGCTGTTACAAATTGAGTTTTACATTCTGTTTATGTGAAAATGCAGGATTTAGTTATCTCAGAGAAACTTGTCAGTTGTGAAGTTCATTGTAAGAGCTGAACCAGTTACTTACTACCTATACTGTGCTAATGCTCAACTCCTAGGTGCTGTTGCACTTTACAGCGTGGACCATAAAGGGAAACAAAAGCACTATCCAATGCCAAAGGGCTAGAGAGATCACTTCTGAGTTAAACAGTCTTTAAGGAAATAGGCAAATGCTAGAAAACAGGCAAGCAAATCTGTAAACACAGCCCAGAGGAATCACCAAGTGCTATATGTACATTATAAAATCAATCCTCTTATTCACAATGCCAGAAGACAGATACAGAATCCTGCACTTAGGTAACCATTTCTTCCTTTCTTCTTCTTCTCTTTTTATTCATGGCCATAATGTCTGTTTTGGGGGAGAATAATCAAGAGGATGGCTATATAGAAATACGTATCTTTTTCTGCTGTGCATCTTTGATTTGTTTATCTCTTTCCAATTATACAATACCATAAAGCATGAGCAGGGTTGTAAGCACAATGGAGTCAATATTGCTGTGGAAGACTAAATTGTATCCTTTTCCAACTTCTGGTATGTTATTAAAATCGCCAGCTAAGTTCTGTTTCCAGGACATTTGCAATTTGCAGTCGCTGATGATGATGCATGAAGCAGAAACAACGCGTTGATTTTTAGCTGGATTCAATTGTTATAGTAGGAATATTTTAAAATTATTATTTCCAAACTCTTAGATTCATAGTGGAGTGCTCTAACCATATTAATTACGGAATACTGAGATGATATTTTAGGAGAGTTAATTTTCTGACTAATCGCTGCATTGCAAATGTAGTTATTAGATGGTTCTAGAGTCTCTCTCTCTCTCTCTTTTTTTTTTTCCCTCAGTTAATGAGTATTTCAAAATTAAAGAAATTGTAATGTTATGGTAAAATGGCTCAGCAAGGTTCTAGCTGGCTGTAACTGGTACAGCTGCAGTACCTTAAGTTCTGCTGACAGTATGAACTCTCAGAAGAAACATTAAGAAGCATCTCAGCACGTGCTTTATGCCTAATGATCCCCAAGTTCTATTAAAATACGTATGTGCCAGTTTGAAGAAACACGGCTTATGAATTAGAGCAAAATGGCTTTCAAAGGGAAAAGAACTAATCGGGGTGTGAAGAGAAATTTAGGCCCCTTTCCTTCCTTTAAGTTTATGGATTGTTTTTTTTTTTTCTACCTCTGGAAATTAATTGATGTTATTGCCTTTAAAACTCAGCTTATTTTCACAAGAGTAATTTCCAGAAAAATATGTGAAATGTATTGCTCAAATGCAAGGATACTGAACCCAAAAATAAACTGGCCAAATAATGTAGCTGCTCTGAATTATTCACAGATACCTTGCAAGCATTGTTTGTAACAGAGCAACTAAGCAAGCAGGATGGAAAATGAGTTTTGGCATGATTTAGAAATTAGCATTCTCAATTTCTATGGTAACATTGATAAAAGGTTGTTAATAATAATGGAATACATGCAGAATAAAAATAAGTAAGATAAATACAAAGACATCTATTGTAAGCTTAAGTGTTTTTCGCTTTTTTATGGGAAACATATACAAACATGTCTAAACTTCAGTACACCACAGACTAATGCATGTTTTATTACCTTAGTTTGCCAGTGAGTAAAGATAGATCTGTGATGAATATGTATTTGACCTAGGATAGCTATAGGAAGACTACTAAAATAAACTAAAACAAAGCAATGTATACAGAGATTGTGGTGATTCCACAGCATTTTGTAAAATCATCAACTCATTACCAGCTACTAATGAATTCAGGGTACATTAAAATTCTTGGCAGTTTTTCTTTGACAAGAATGACATAATGACAAAAATACACAGTAGAAACTTTCTCAGCTGGGAAAATTTGCCTAACGCATTTATATTCTTACACAGAACATAATTTGCTTTCCCTCCAGCTACTTTTGATCCAGCTACCAACATAATGTATTATATAATTCTTATCTGTACATGTATACATATTTATAAATTCTCATTGGTTTATAGACGCTTATCTAGGAGGGGGCGGGGGGGGGAAGGTTCAGAAGGTTCTCCTTACCAGGGATTCTCAAATCTCAGTTGTAGTGGAAGGAAAATCACAAATAAACATAATGGGAATCTTACCATCACCTCCCCTCCCTTAGTGGAAAACACGTGGGGGTTATTGATGATACAGAGGAGAGAAGTCTGATCCCATCATCAAATAAATCAAAATCCATTACAGGGAAACAAGGAAGAGCAGGAGGGATGAAGATTAATAAAACCTCATCTGCATGTTAATCTTTGCTTCATATACAATCTGAATGTGCAGCAAAGCTCTAGCAGCTTTACATAAGCAGGGCTTTTCATTCATTTTCACAGGGTTCTATATTTCTGAGTTCCTGATAGACAAAAAAACCACTGAAAGTCATCAAATATTTCCAGCTTCTGGGTGGAACGGAATGCCTGGTCTGAAAGACTCTGATATAGCAAGGTTTCTGGGGTGCACACAAAAAATTCAAATAGTTGAGAGCCACTATGTGGGAGATGAAACATTGAAGTGAACTTGCAAAAGTGAGAGCAGTCAGGGGAAAATATTGTCTACATCAACTGGAGATAAGAGTAATAAAACATGTACCGTATATATGCTAGAAGAGCTTTCTCCCGAAGGAAAATATATTTGGATAAAAGATACAGTGTGCAACATGACAAAAGCGGCGGAAAGCAGCCACAGTTGCTCCTGTTAGCGAGCACGTGTCTCAGCCTGCATTCCTTGGTTGTCCACCTTCACATCCCTGTGTGGTCTCATGCTTTTGCTTCTCATCCTTTGGGGGCCAGACCCCTACCCTTACCTTAGACGTCCTCAGGTGTCTGCAAGGGTTCACACTTGCTTCACATTTCATCCATCTGGGTAATTTAATTTGAAAACTCTCTGTGTACAATATTTTCTGTTTGATAGACTTCATCAGAACTAGAAAAAGGAGGCTCTTTTGGTGGGTCCCTGCCAGGAGATAGGCTGGATGGCCTCCGTATCTGCAGATGTATCTCTGTATGAAATGCACCCCGTTTGCCTTGCACCCCAGGCATACCACAAAGCTGCTCTGTTCAAGGTAGAAAGTGAAATGTTTTGTAACACGTACTCACTCATCATATTTGCATACAAATAATATAGGCATTTAATTCTGCTGGCCATTCCAGTCTGTAGTCATTAGACAGAACTGGATGACCAGCATCCAGCAGGTCACACTCATCTGAATGTGCCAGGGTGGGCCTGCACCGGGGTAACACCTGTCTGGATGGGCTGGTACAGGTGGGTCCTGACCTGTGAAAAGATGCTGCGAGCCCTCAGACGAGATTGGTTTTCTCCAACAAAAAAGGGTATATACGCACCAGCAACAGCATAGCTTAGGGATGAACGAAGACCTCCCACCTTGCTTGTGGCTTATCTCATCAAAGAGGTCTTGAGAGCAGCTGTCCTTAGCCTTGGGGATTAAGCCACTGGAGACCACAGCACAACACCAGAGTCTCGATATTGTCACTTCAGACTAATCTGTTTGATTAGTGCTTGCTTTTTCAGTTTTTATCATTTAGATCATGAACTACTTGCCAGACAAGAGCCTACTTGAATTTTGGAGGTTTGCTTGGTTTCTCACTCCACTAGAATATCTCAGCCACCATGGCTATACCCCAGTTCCCTTATAACAACGGTGGTGACAGTATAATGTCAGAGAAGCTCTATCTCCTTTCCTGATACCAATCATTGAAAAAAAGAGTTAACACAAATGGCAAGAAAATGCTGGCAGGTCTGGGGTGCCTTGTGTTGGCCTTCCTAACTCAAGCACATCGCTAGATGTCAAAACTTTGTAAGGATAAAACTTGCAGCAATAACAACTAATTAAACATGTTTAGTAAAGGTATTTTAGTCTCTGCCACTTCCCACCATGCATCAATGCTGTATGCCTCACTGACGGTTGCCTTGTGAAAGGAAACCTTTCCATTTGTTTCCCTGGGGAGAATACGTCTCCTAAGGAAGGTGTTAGGACAGGCTCGGGGCAGGGGGAGCAATGGCAATTAATATCTGAACTGCTGGCAAGCAGTATTCCTATGGAATTAAGCTAATTTGGGGAAATCAACACAAAACTGAAATAATAATCTTCAAGTCACTCACTGAAAACATTTTAAAAGACCATCCAAAATACTGTTCTGAGAGGGATACAGATCATCATTCAGATGCCATGTACATCACACCAGTTATTTTGGAAATTCAAGCTGGAATTTTCTCTAGTCATAGCTGTACACAAATCAAGATAATTAAAAAATTATAATGCATAAAATATAGGTCTTCCTGGGATGAAGAAAACTAATTTGAAGGGTAATTTTCATAAAAATGAAATAAAGAACAGATTAGAAGATGTGCAATCCATAAAATATTAAAAAATTTCATTTAGGTACTTGCTAAAGGACTTCAAAAAATATAAAAAGGTAATTTAAAAGATTGACTGGCCTCACAGGTTGAGAGTTGCAAAAACATTTAGATTATTAGTTCTGACGGATCTTTCATCTTGTTTCTGCAGCTTCATCTTTTTTCAAAATGTTAATAAGTTATTTCTTTACAGAATCTTTTGTTATTGGAATTCCTTACATGGGGAGGTTTGTATTGAGTTAATTTATACCCCAACATGAAAAGACAGAATCCCCTCCCTTTTAATAGTACACTATAAGTAATACAAACTATATTCGTACCCCAAGTCCTAACTGGTATCTAATTGGTCAATATCCTTTGTCAATCTGGCTAATTAACAAAAATAACAGAGCCTTGTCATAACCTCAGTGCTATTTATGTAAAGTACCAAACAAAACCAGACCAATGGGATTCACACAAAAGTAAAGGAGAATCTGTCATTTATCAATTCTGGTATTTTGCCCAGCACTTCTAAATCTGCTTGTTCATACAAGGTGGATGCTTTTGTCCTTGTATGCACATCTGTCTCTATATACACTGATCTGTAATAAGTGTTTCTGTTTCTACAGATACTCATCACACTTTAATATTTTACTAGCACAAAAATTTTTCACCAGAGTGGCTGCATTTATTCCAGTGATTTACCTTATTAAGCACAGTGTTCTCAGATACTTCTTACTTAATGTATTTATTCCATCACTTTACAGCTGCACTTGTCTCGACATACGAATTCATAAACACCATGCATTAAAAAAAAATATCTATTACATCAGGGCTTTTATTTATAAACACAGATTGAAATTGGTACAGCAGTGTCTTTTCTCTTCCTGTAAGCAGTGCCACCAAGTCTAGATTAACGCTGGCACTCCAGCATAGAAACACAGCTACAACTCCTTACATCCTAAGTCTTTTCTCTTTTTAATAAATTTTGCCTTTAGCCAAAAATTGTGGTAATGTAGAAATGAACCTGTCAGATGTAATTTCACTTCTGCAGTTCCTCCATTTGAAAGCACAGAGCCATGTTGTTCATCAGCGTGGGTATAACTGCCAGGAATCGTCCAGCCAAAGTCTCGTTTTTCAGTGTATCTCTCCTTGCATGTTTTAGTTTAAAAAGAGAGTATTAAAAAAAAAATAATCATTTGTATGTAGAACTCTTCCTCATATTCAGAGGGAAAGTAAATATTTCATTGCTTAGCTCTTACAGGATACTCCGGTCATCCCATTAAACGCAGGTTCCAGAATGGGACTTTTTTAAGCATGCATTGATTTACTTCACCAGAACAATACTTTGCCATGATTGCTTTTCTCATATCATTTAACCCTTCAACTAAAAAACAAAGTTATTCACCAACTGAGATTTATCGAGCTGGACTGCTGCTGGAGCCAGCACTAGCAGTATTATAGCAAGCCCTTGCATAGATGGAGGCCCCTGTGGTAAGCCACTAGGTAGATGAAAGCACAGAGAACTGGAACGACTTGCCTAACAGTTTGAGAAAACTGCTGAAGTAATTTAGGAATAAAAACTGGGATCCAAGGAAAGGATCTGCTCACATGCCTGACACTGAAGATCAAAATACTGCTCTTCCAGGTGTACACGTGACTTGATCTGACAGGGTTATTTGGAGTCCTGTACGGTAAGTTTTCTGTGTAAGAGCAAACGCAGCATCAGAATGACGAGGAGGCTGTCTCTCAGAGTAGATGCTGCTGCGGACCCTCTGGCACACGGTGCTCCTGGGGGCTGCGTGCCCAGAGACCCTAGCCCAGCTGCTCCCTCAGAGGGCGAGCACTGCTGCTTTTCACAGAGATTGCCCTCGATCGGGAGTGCAATATAGGGGAAAAGGGAAAAAAACACATGAAAAACATTGCAAACTTTTTAGGCTGTTCTTTTCTTTTAATTCTGTGCTGAGTGCATACCTGGCAGTAATTTGGAAAAATACTGAAGGCTGGTACCTTAGGGCAGCATCTCACTGCTGCTCTTTACGCTTCAGCACATACTTTCAGTGCTTTGCCAACGGCCCTTTCCCACAGCTTAATCTTTATCCTGGCAAATCTTAATGTGTGGGGATTTACAGGAAAGAGATGTAAAATTTCTTACGTAGGGCTACATCAGATGTATGGATTTCTCCAGGAGACACTTTGAGTCTCCTTTGTGGGAACAGTGCAGTGCAAAGAAGCAATGGGAACACCCAGAATCTGGCCCAATTTACTCACCCTTAAAGAAAAACAAGAAGCTACAGCATGTACTGAATGACAAGAAAATAATCTTTGTTTACTGGACTAAAGCCTGGAGATCCTTACTTGATAGAGAGAATGGAAGCAGTTTTGTGGTGAGCCAGCCAAGAAAAACATCCGTTGCTCAGCATGGCATCCAGCTAAACTAATCTTTGTTTTCCACAGGAGATGCTTTTTCAATAATTTCTAAGAGCTAAAGGACTTCATTAAAAACCATGCAAGCATTGATCCAGATGTTAAGCCTCTCTGTACAACGAGAAGCACTCTTGGAAAGCAGTAAGGAATAATTGGTTCATTGTTATCTGGTCCTGAGAAAAAAGAATAGTATGGCCTATTTATTTAATGTTACTATATGGAGAAATTCATTTCATTGTTTGCATGCTGTTTGAAATGCATTTAATTATAATGGTTTTGTGTAATTAAAATGTAGGTAAACATTCGATTTCAACATAAATGCCTTATTGCAACATTGACATTTATTATTGTTGCTAAGCCCGATGCAAAGAAAAGCACAAAACTTATGACAAGCGAAACAGGACTCATTTTTTGAAATTTTGAATAGCCGATGTGGAGCAGTAGTAATATTTCTTAGTTGTTCCTCGTGGACTTTTCCATAGTTCTTACTTTGATATAACTTTTCTATCAGCCTTAAGATTGGAAAACTATAATATTGTAAAAATAATACTTAAAAAGGTAGATGAACACCTAAATTGAAATGTAATCCTATTCATGATGCCAGAGAAATTTGTAGCATGTTAATTCCTCTTTACAAATTTCTGCGTAGGCCTAGCAATGCCATTTTAAATATGGTCTTAAGAACCTATCATCTTTTGCCAACTTACTCAGACTTGATAAACTGTGTTTGGCACAGACGGGTGTGCTCTGTGCTGGCTAAAAGCCAGCTGGCAGCCGAGCCCCAGGAGTGGTGGGGGATGGAGTCACACCCCGCTGGCGGGGGGCACACGGGGTGTCCCCAGGGCTCAGCGCTGGGGCCGGCCATGATTCATGTCGCCATGGACCATCGGGGCGAGGGACCGAGCGCTGCCCCAGCCAGTGTGCGGGTGGCACCAGCTGGGGGTGTCGATGTGCTGGGGGGCGGGGGGCTCCGCAGGGGGGGCTGGGCAGGCCGGGCCGAGGGGCCGAGGCCGCTCGTACGAGGTTCCCCAGGGCTCAGCGCCGGGCCCCGCGCCGGGGTCACCCCAGCCCCGGGCAGCTGCGGGCCTGGGGCAGAGCGGCTGGGAAGGGCCCGGCGGGGAAGGGCCTGGGGGGGCTGGCTGGCGGCCGGCTGGGCAGGAGCCCCCCGCGTGCCCAGGTGGCACCAGGGGAGGGTTAGATTGGGTGTGAGGGGACATGTCTTCACCGAAAGGGTGGTCAAGCACTGGAACAGGCTGCCCGGGGAGATGGTGGAGTCACCGTCCCTGGAGGTGTTAGATGCAGTGCTCAGGGATGTGGATTAGTGGTGGGCATGGCAGTGCTGGGTTAACAGTTCGACTTGATGACCTCAAAGATCTTTTCCAACCTAAATGATTCAATCATGAAGGCAGAAATAAATTCTAAATAAATGCGGCTTTGAAACCTGAGCGTTGGGTATCTATAAAAAGCAACTGTTTAGGGGCAATTTCTTTTTCAGTGTCTCAGCATGCTAATCTCTTTCTGCTCCATTAGCAGAGATTACCATGAATTTTCAGGAGAGTTATGCTTTGATCTCCTCTTTCCTTGAAGTTTGAGATATCTTCCTCGGTCTTTCCTGCAAACCCACACTGCTTTGCTACATTGTTTGCAAAAGAGCTGATGAAGCAGGCACTTGCTGCCAGTCTGTTAAAGCCAGTAGAAGGATAATGAAATTATTTTTCTTGTTATTTTTTAAATAAATAAAAAAAATCTCTGCACTACTGTATTGTACATGAGGCTTTGATGAATGTCTCAATTCCCCTCAATTCCCACTGTGCTGCCCCAATTCCTCCTATACTACCTTCCAGCTAACTTGCATCAATGGCTACGTCCATAAAACACACTACCTTGGCACTCTCAATTCCTGAAGTACTTCACACACATCCTGTTGTTAAACACTTGAGCCCAATATTTAGCCTCTCATCCTCTGCAATGTCAGAGACGAGCATTCAAAAATCAGCAACCTGGTGTTCTGCAGAGACGTTTAGAAGTTCCATGATGTGACATGTCCTGATGAGAAACATTTAGATCCTGGTCTAATCATGTGAAAGTCAAAAGCCATCATGACTGTGTGTCCCCACGGGCAGCAAGCTAAGCTTTTAAGTAGCACTAATTCCATCTCTTCAGATTTGGTACAGCAGTGTACAAAGAGGAGGAAAGAGGTATCCTGTGACTGCTGGGTGACCAAGATTCAACGGATGTGAGACTTCACTAAGCATTATGCTGTAGGTATTTATTGCGGTCTTTTTCCATTTCCGAGACTGCCAGAAAGAATTTACAGCAATTTAGTAGGGAAATGAAGTGAGAAGGAAGCAAGGGGGTGGCTGAAGCCATGTCCTGAGGCTGTTTTTGTTGTAGTAAGCACATAAGATTTTGACTGGCATTTTGATGCCTGACCTCACAGGTTGAACTTCACCAAAGGTGTGTTTTCATGGGAAAAGCCAACAGCCTGTATTGGTCCTTACATTCTTCAATTCAGGGAAGTTTTGCCTCCACATCTGATGCATGATACCCATTTTTCTTTGGGCTATGGCAAATCAAGTAGATTTTGTCCTATCATCTAAATAGCAAACCTCCACTACCAGCATAGTAGCAAGCTTAATTCTGAAATATGCTGTTCATCTTAATTCCTCTCAGACTTGAGAGTTATTGGATTGTTTCTACCAATGAAAATATTTTAATTTTAAATCCTAATTTATTGTGATCTTCAGTTGTTATAAAAAGCTGAACTGAGATCAAATGAAAGTACTTTAGCATGAAGAACAGGTAACGAATTGTAATTGTGCCTTAGCTATACAACCAACAAAAAATTGGGGTAGTACTTACAGTAGAAATTGAGAAATAACTGTTTTAATTTCGTTATGACACCAGCAGAGAAAAACCCCAGGTGAAACATCCAGAACACAAGCGTGGCGAATTGCTACACTAAGTCCTGTTGACAAGTAAAGAAGGGAGAGGGAAAGGATTACAGGGGAAAAAGTGGGCAGCAATTCAATTATCCTGAATCCTGATAGCATGACAGAGTCTTCAGTAAGAACAAATGAAGCAGAGTTTTGTGGTTCATGGTTAGAATGAGGCAGCAGCCAGTGCTGCTTTCTGCCGAGTCCTTCCAAAAAAAGGAGGGAGAAATTTGGGGTTAATCTTAGTATTTAGGATCAAGGTACATACCCGAGTCCTTCAGTGAGAAAAATGACAAAGCCAAACCAAAACTTGATGAAACAGGGAGGAGTGAAAACAGAAATGCTGCAGGAGTAAGAAGAAGTACGTTTCACAAATCAAGAAGTCAAATAATGATCTAAAATTCCTCTTAGAAAAAAGATAACAAAGCAGAAGCAAAGGCAAAGGACTATTGGGAAAGTTCTTGATTAATTTCCATTTTAACTAAAAATGAAAAACATATCAAGCAATGGTAAATAACTTAAGTGCTTTATAATATAAGCTCTATAATAAGCTACAATAAATGAAAAAAAATGTCCAGTAATGTAGCTGATGTTAAACAAAAATGTTTGGGCTCATATTGGTACTTTCTGCAGAGATCCAGTACAATGAAGGAAGTGTTAGATTATATTTTAGTGTATAAAAATAACAATTTGTCTGGCAACTAACCCCCACTCTAGCTAAAGCTCTCCTAACATTAAAAATAGGTGCCAAAGGTTTTGGTTATATGTTTTCCTAAGTCACTTTCCCAAAGACTAATGTTTGCTCAGAACTAGTAACCAAACCACGTTTTTTGGAACTGCTTTACAACAGAATGCAAATACAAGTGAATTAAAGCATGCTCTGCATCAACCCTGTAGTTACTAAATGTCTCTTCCTTTTTCTTTGAATTTAAGGAGATGCTTCTTGCCTGTTTTCAGACGTGTAAGATTTGTGTGTTTATATTACACATTTTTTCCTCAATTAAGCCAATTGAACAAATTCCTGTGAATGCTTTCCTTTCTCTACGAAAGTAACAGAGAAGTCTCTGTAAAAATAATCTCCTCCTCAGATATATAACTTATCCTTTTCATTCCTCTGCCTTTTTTCAGATACTGGAAATCAAGCATAACAAATTCTATTTTGATACAGTAGTTTTATTTTTATGTAATATGGGACAGAGAGAACACATTAAATGTTGATTAGAATAACCTGTGCTTTCAAGGGAGCTTGAAAGTATAAACCTGCAGATAAGGATGTCATCTCAAAAGAGAAGCACCAAGCCCCTCTAGGAGTGCTGAACATACTCAAGCACTCCTAGAGATGACATTTGAATGCCTGGATTATTGAATGCCTGGATTATTCAGGCCTTGAAAACTGAACTGAGAACCCCTTGTTCTGTTGTGTACTTATCTTTTCACCACAAGGAAAACTGATATATCTGCAAAAATAAATCTGAACATACACGTATAGAAACTGTTTTACTTTACAAATATTATACATTTTTTCTCATAAAAGACAATAAACCTTCTAGAACTATTAACGGCACCTAAATAATCCCCTCTCCACTAGCCCATACCTATTAAACAGGAGACAAAAATTTACAATGTTACTTTGCCCCTTAGGGCTTGCATGTTAGGCAAGCAATGTCCTCACTGTCAGATTACTTGTAAAATGTCAATGCTGAAACCTACTCTGCACTTAATTTTAAAGTGTTTTTAGAAGGGCTTTATTCAGAAGACCAGAGAGCCTCACGTAGGGTCCCACATTCACAAGCAAACTACTAGTATTGCATGCAGTCATTTCATGGTATTTTCACCTAGCTTTTATTGCCTGTCTGCCTTTATTACCAAATTATTAGAAAATAAACATTAATTGAAGATAAAGGAAGGAAAACTAAACGGATCAGCTAGCCCATCCAGCTTGAAATAGGTTGATTAACCAGGGCATTTCCACACAGAGGAGGAAAATCAACTTGTTAACGCAGTCCTTTCTTAAGACAGTGATTGTTTGGGAAATTTCATTGTATTTGTAAGGTTCCAGTCTTCAATAATGTCAGTAAGATTGGGCATTGAAACTACCCATAGAAAATACTGAAACCTTTAGTCCAACAGAGTGATAAACTCTTGCCTAATTTGATCACATAAAACTTCAGTGAGTTATTAAAATGTTTCAAGTTAGGTAGATACATTTTTCAGAACAGAAACCTTATTTACTGCTGCTTCAAAGATAATCACAGAAACATCCAGCATCTTGCAAAACAGTTGTAACATATAACTAAATAAAAGTTTGGAGCATGTATGTGTATTTTTTAGGTAATCAGCATGTCCCAGCATTGTGCTAACAATCCTGAAATAAACTTGCTTTTTGTAGGGAGCATTTCAAAATTCAGGTTTTTCAGACTGACCAGAAATGCCTGTTTTTTGGAAGTTCAGAAGCCTTCTATGAGTATTTTTCAAGGATTTCACACATGACACTCAAATTGCATGCTCTTCCTCTCCCAAAAGAATAAACCTAAGTTAGCGGATGTGTATTATCTGCAAAAGTCCAATGGGTAATCATTTTTAAAAAAGACAGGTTAAAATTTGTTTTTAAATAGTTTGAGAGTTATTTCTGCAGCATAACAACGTTGAAGCATAGATTTGAAGAGCAATGAGTTGAAGCCCCATTATTTCAGACATGGGAAACAGCACCAAATAAAGCTGGAAAATCACAGGCAAATATCTTCCTCTCCTGGAGGAGGAAAGGTTAGATTACTCAATATCCTTCCCTATCTTTCTCTGCTTTGCCCCTGCTTGTGGAACTAAACATTTCCTCCTGCAACAGATTCTCTTAGCTTACCCGCCCCAAAGGACACTTGGCACAACAAAAAAAAGATCAGTTTATGAGACTGTTACAGTAACAGCCAACCACGCAATCCCAGATTTGCTTTGCCTTGATATTCTTTTTTTTTTTTTTCTGATATGTGACATACTGAAATGTGTGAATCTCAATTAAAAAAAGTAATTATATTTCCAAAATTGTCTCATTTGAAGATGATAATTGTAAAGTTATAAATTTTTCTTTTGTAACTGCTTTTTCTATACATATTTGTCAGAAACTACTATGTATGTGAAAAGCTTATCACCTACTAAAAACACAAAGACATTTCAGACCCAACAGAAAGTAAAAAAAAAATCCATCTCTAATATTTATAACATTACCACGGTGAAACAGCACACACATTGCAATAAAGAATGTACATTTCCCCGATACCCACTGTATATGTATGTTTTTAGTAAGTCCTGCATAACCAGTTCCCCACACCAACATCCTTTATGATTCATTAATCCAAAGACTGATTCAGCTCAAAAGAAAAAGGGACTTTATCACAGAAAATTTCCAATTGTTGAGTGCAATTTTTCAGCCAAATCACTGAAGCTCAGCGATTTTCTAATAACAAGACTTTTCTTTTTAGGAAAATATTAACTTCCTTAAAAAAATTTAGATACTAAAGTATGAAAAACCTCTCGTGAGCGCTCTTCAGTTAATTATATCAATGTGATACACAGTGACAAAACATAAGGGTATGCTATTATCATTTCCTCAAAAGATCACTAAACTCAGACTGATATTTTCAGTGGCAACAGCTTGGTCAAGATCATCTCAGGCAAATAAGTTCATGAACTTCAGGAAAACAAAACAGAATGATTGCATTAGACAGTAAAGAGAGTAAGGAGTATTTTGTCAAAACTAAGGATTTTTTTTGAATGTTTTCAAGTGCACAGTTTTTGAACAACAGACCAAAACAAGCAGTACCTTAAAGACAAAAAATACACTCATTAACCCTCGGCCACGTTCTCTGTGAATTTCAGAGAGAATAGCTCACCAGGAGAATAATGTTCAAACATCCACAATTTTCACATTTTCATTTCTCTTGGTGTCTCAGAGACACCTCCCCCCCCCTTTTTTTTTCCCCCTCATGGTCAAAGAACTCCTGCAACCCACCAGCACACAAAGTTTAGCAGAGCTCTGGAAGAGACTCAGGGTGGTGTGAGGCCGTGACATCTTGGGCATTGAACAATGATATCTCTGGCAGCCACTCACCACATGGGTGGGATCCTTCTTAAATAGATTTGCCCACCAACCACATTGAAAGTCCCTGATCCCTTGCGGGAAAGTAGCCTTTTCAGAAATTTGGGAGTCCTTACAGGGTGTGAGTCTGGACACGCTCACTTCTTGTGGTATATGCTTTTGTCTGAAATTGTGTTCAAAAACATCAGAGATGTCATGGCCAGAGTCCAATATCTCGATACTGTCTGTGATTAGATTTTCATCTTCACCACTTCTTTATTAAAAAAGCAGAAGGATAATATGCTTAAAAGTAATGAAAGAGAAGATTAAGAGACTGAACAAATATAAAGAAAACAAAATTGTTTTTCTAATTTGTAAAGTGTGCCAGACTATTACACTAACAGGCAGTTTAGAAATGCTTATTAACACAGGCAGAGAGAGACAGGAGGAAAAGGATAGATCTAGAAAGACTATGGATATAATTATGAGTGTCCTCAGAGTCTGAAATATTAGCAAATTTTGAAACTCATTCCTAATGAAAAGCCTCTTGATGAAACATATTCATGAAATCTGCATTGATATTATTGCAGGGATCTAAGCAGAAATTCACTTAGAAGAATTATTTCCATGCCAGTCAGTTTTTCTAATTTAATTTGGTGCAGCCTGAATTTACTGAAAAATACAAACCTGATTGATTTCTGAAGATCACAACTTGTAGTAAATTGCATTGTTCTGTCTGGGGGACGAATTTGCCATAATTTCTCTCATGTACTTGGTGGAGTTGAATCAATGCAGCTTCAAGCAAGAGCCTTAACTCTGGACTTTTTCCTGCTGGGCTTGCTGGAGACAGGGTGCTGAGCCCACTGCAAGGGGCTGGGGGGCAATGCTCGCTCTCCGGCTGGTAAAACAAAGCACGGTTTGTAAGCAGGAGCACGCTGTTCCTTTACAGCCATGAACAATATAGCCAGATTTAAGCTTTCCATAATTAATCTGATCTTTTACATTACTTCCTAAAGTGTTTTTAGGCAAAGTAAATGCAAAAGAGAAAAAAAAGTGTTAAGTTTTGGGTTGGGGAAATGATCCTGTTTTTTGTAGTCAGATCACCATCACTATGAAACTTGAACGCTAAGCCACTTCTCATTGATACAAAATAGATGGTAACTGCTAATGACTGTTCAAAATCTGAAGGAAGCCCATTAACCCTTCTCCCATCTCACATCTAATAGGAAGAAATAGTACTGGGAAGCCCTTCATAGATCAACAATGCCACGATATGTTCAGGGAGCCACATCACTCAGTAAGTCATGCAAATGCCATGAAGTGAAGCTGACAGCCTTCAGAAGCGACTGAGTGATGAACAACCCTCAGGCGGTCCAATACCTCACTGATGACAACACCCAGATATAGGCTATTTACGGCCTCCCTCAAGTCTCCAGCAAGGCAATGGTAAGCTATCATCACATTCCTGCTGCATACTGGCTGCACCGTCGGAAGTACACTCCTGAGAAGCACAAGAGAAAGAACGTCCAGGGGTTTTTTTCACCTTTAAAATGCAAACCAAACCTAGAAACCAAACTATGCACTCTTTTCACCTATAGATCTGCTACAGAATTCATACAGGTACCATTAAGCTAAAGCAATACAAATCTCTCTAAAAAATCCATCTCTACACTGAAAAATTTTTTTTTTGCAGATGACTTAGATCCTGAAGGCAAGTAAAAAGCATGTACTGGAACATACTAATTTACAAACTATTTCCTAAATTTCCAAAATATTCTTGATTTTGGTTCTACCCTCTGTAGTAGGAGGCAGGTGTGTTATCAGTTGTTGGGGTAGGGTTATAAATATTACGTTCCACTTACTGAACACAATTCACTCCTATTTCAGACTGCATACACACACATTCATTTGTAGCCTGCAAGCAGTCATCCTGAGACACCCCTCCACCTCAGCTAATCAGCAGTGGTTGATGTTTGATTCACTTCCCAGTGCCCTACTGCCGCTTCTGTTTCTTCAGTTATTACAGCAGGCTTTCCATTTCCCATGAAAAAAAAAATTCATCCTGAAAATACACAGACTTTCCAAGAGAAAAAGCACTTTTGTATTTCTTATGGTAAAAAAAAAAAAAAGAAAAAATCTCCTCTACTTCAGACACATAAACCAAGTGCCTATTAAAACATTTCCTTCACCTGACATTGGGAACTGCGGCCAGAAGGGGTATTGATTGCCCTCTACAAATGCTCTACTATTGGTTTTAACAGCACCATCAGCCTGCTTCACCTGTCATGCTAATATATTTAGCAATAACCAATGTGTAGTCTGTCATTTACACAACCACTGCACACTCACTATTTTAAATTCTCATTGCATCACCTATATATGGTTACCTACATAATCCCCCTTACAGCACACAGATTGGTGTACCTCTTTGAATTTCTGAAGCAAGGAGGAAAAGCCTGAGGCAAGGATTTTAACTGAACCACACACACTTTCCTTAGCTCCTTTCCCTTTTATTGGAAACCCAGCTTCATCCCTCCATCTACAGCATGCCTTTAGATGCTGGGTTTGCTGAGCATCAGAGCTCTGTAATGAAGCATCACTCCACCATTCCTGCTTTAAAACAGAAGAGCTCATCGATTGCACCGAGACAAATGGTGTTCAAAGCTGCTCGGCTAGCAGGGCTGTGGTGTGCGGGGCCAGCCCCGCTCTCCTGCAACTGCTGCTTCCCACAGCCCCGCAGCTTTTTCTTCTTGTGCCATATGACAGAAACAGTGACAGTTTCTGAGAATTATTTCCTTTGCACGTTGTTTTAGGAAGTGTCTGTGATCAATTTTCAAAGCAGGGAATTATCTACAAAACAACCATTGTGAGGGTTGAGAAGTCAGTAATTAGTCTGCACAATTAGTCCCCAAAGTAGCATGCAACTGTGATCCCAGGTGATCCAAGCTACAGAAACATGATGAGTTCCTGAAAGAAAATAGTTTTCTCTCAAAGAGTTTGACTATTGCAAATGATCTCCTTTGGGAAAGTGTGTGTGGGTGGGTGGGTGGGGGGGGGGAAGGTTGAAGAGCAGACAAGGGGAATTTGAAATTATTTTCTTATGTCCTTTTGAGTCTCCTGTCCCCCCTAGGAGAAGCAGACACCTGCCATGAGGTGAAGCAAGTGCTTTTGCTGCAGCAGCAGTTGAATAAGAGCACAGAAACTGATATAAAGTTAGACATTATCAAAGAGGAATAGAATGGTTTTATGCCCCTGAATACTACTGCCATCTCTTCAGTGGGCAGCCGCCAGCTCACAGATTATTTTTAAAGTTTTTCCACATGAAAGCTTCATTCCAAACATCTCAGCAAAGAAAGGATTCATTTTGGAAAAGACTGTCCAAAATTATATTTGTATTTTTTAATTAAAATGTGCTCCCCTGCTCTAGCTCAGTATTTATGACAAAAACAGCATCAGACACAGCACTTTTTCCCTAACAGATGAAGACGACAAATGGTAAATCTTCCTTGCCCCATCACCAAAGAAATATGGCAAGTGGAATTTATGAGTGTCATGAGGACCACTAGCTCCATACCCTGCAGGATGGTTGCTCTGTTCAGGGTAATGCCTGCCAGGAGGGCTCCTGAAAGCAGACCAAGCAGAGCACTTTTAATCCCTCATTCCCTCTCAAACCGATTTCTGGTCTCCTGTTTGTTCTGATTTAAATCAGCAGCAGTGATGAAGCATCTCCCCCATGTTACCTAGCCCCTCCCAGACTGCATCCACCCCATCAGATACCCAAGTTCAGGGCTCAGTGAACAAAAATGCTGTCAACAGGCAAGGGAGAAGTAGCGCTTTCCGCAGCTGGGATGATGAAATAGCACCCAAAGCAGATGAATCAGAGTGAAATGTGGGTGGCTGTTTGGGAAAACACATTTCACCTTAAGTGTGGATACCTGCACTTAGGTAAGTCACACACTGTTGTTTTCAAATCAGTAATATGGACTAGTTACCCGCAGGATACACAACATTGGCTCTTGAAGCCTGAACAAAACTTTGAACCCAGCGTGGGACTTACTATTAAATTTATGCATTTTTTGATCACCACCTCAGGGAGTTCATCCCTCACCAAGGGCCAAAGCAGATCAGGCGAGAGGGCTGCAAGAGGCAGGCTCCCACAGCAGGAGCTTCTGCACCACGAGAGAGGTTCAGTGGCTCTTTAAACCGTGCTGGCCACCAGAAGGGGACAACTGTGTTTCCTGGGAAAATTCGTCACTTGAATACCCCAAGAATGTCTAATGCAACTGAGGGGAAACAATACTAGAGTCAGTTTAGGATTGTATTAAAGCTTAAATCTCGATTACTTGGTCTATTGCTTCAACTTTCAAGGTTTCTGTGTTTGGATTTACTTACAGAAGCCTGAAGGTGATAGGTCTGTACTTTGTCACAGTTCACAAGCTAGGTAGAAACTCAAACACATCCTTGCAGGAATATTATTTCATCTGGAGTGCAACTAATAGGAAGTTCATATTCTACCTCTTTTCCTCCCCCCCTTTCCCCTACACACCTTATTTGCTATAGCCACAGTGTTAGAAAGAAAAAATCAGGGCATTGTATAATGATTCATAGCCAAGCACAACAGAAGCATTAATCATTCACATCTTTAACTCTAAAAGCATATAAACTTCCAAGGATGATCAGTCAATGAGACACATTTATATTTTAGCTGGAAATAAAATTTAGAAATGGAACATCCTGAACTTCTCACCAGAGAACAAAGTATATGGAATGCCACAGAGCCATTTTCAAGGAGTCCAAGTGCATGGCTTCTACTCATGTGAAGAGGTATCCTTTCATATAAGCAATCCTATTATTTGTAATTCAAGTCATGATTCCAGAAAATATCAGGAAAGATGAACCGGGAGAGCAGAACAGAGCCAAGCATGCTGGGTCTGCCTGTGTCTTTTAACAACAAGACTAAAGGAAGGATGCTGATGCTTGATAGCAGAGCTGAAAACCGGAGACCTAGTGTGATTCATCCTTCTGTCTGAATAGTCCTCGGTGATCTTTCTAATGATTCTCACATACATTTCTAGTGGGCCTTCTGGAGTTGGAAATGATAAAAGTAAAGGCACTGAATATAAGCTCTGTCCAATGATATACAACAAAAAGAAAAGGCATTGAAAACATCCCTAGGAAAAAAAAAAATAAATCCAGCAGACAAGTGGCCAGAAGTGACAAAAATCATATGCAAGCAATGAGCACAGGATGAGGCACACACTGTGATATTTTTAGTTGTGTAGTAGCATTTCATAAAAGAGTCCATAGTCTGGAAACTAAAGAAAACACACTTCACTGCCTGGAGTCAGGGTTTCATTGTCTGTAACAGTGATGCAGCAATAAAGGCAGGTGCCCACACTGCCAGGACTTTCACTGGCAATTCAGTGTGTCCTTTTTGCCATTCTGTATCTCCCTTTGTATTCTTTACCAAAAAAAGAAATGTCGTCATATTCTTTTACAAAAACAACAACAAAAAAAGATCTTTTTAATCTCACAAAAGAAAAAGTTTTCCCATAACACTGACTGAACTTCTGTGTAAGTTAGAAACTATCAAAGCAGTTAAACTTTTACAGATTTCCCAATTCAGTAATAAATATTAGGGGAGAAGGATACAGAAAAGGTGATGGTGAGACCCTCTCACAAAAAAAAGATACTGGATTTTGATAAATAAGAGTTTAGATTCCCTTTATACGGGTAGTTTTCTGATAAAATTTGTAATTATGTTCTGTTTGCATTTAACTTCAAGAAATCTGAAAAAAAAAACCACTATTAAGAAGGGAAACTTATATTTTCCTTTCTTCACTGTTAGATTTACTGTATCAGTAAGTTAACATGCCATGAGTTATATTTTAACTCTAAGGCTGTTCTATATATTTAGTTGTCACGACAGCACAGGCAGTAGGAAAAGAATTCTAGCGATAAGAAAAGATTTATTACACTGTTGATGTGACTGTTTTGGATTATATACACTAGAAACTGAACCAGGACCAACAAAATTAAGCACAAGTTTGAGAAGTAGTGGCAGACAAGTGGCAACAAGCTCAAGTTTTGTGGCTCAGAAGCCTTGGGAGCGTATTTCATTTTAGAAAGTGTTTGGTTTTGCTCACGAAGCAAGTATTTCCTGGGAGCCCTTGGTGCTCTGGAAACTGGGGGCAGGGCGGGGTTTGCTTCTGGTTTTTGAGAGCTCCCCACTAGCTAGAAATCTTGCTTTTTGACTGCTCTTCTGCATAGCGGTAAACATGCAAAGCAGCATCCCAATAAAATCACATCTTGCATCCCACCAAAGAGAGAACCATTGCTTGGCATTCAGAGCATGGGCACCTCCCACCCACAGATGCATTACCCACATCAGCATTATCTATGGAAAGTCAGCTTGCCTCTGTTACGGAGGAGAAACACTTACAGGATAATAAAAGCCACTAATACAAGATAAGAACTGTTAGCGGGAAATCATTTGTTAAGGCTAACAACTGTCTTGGCAGCCCTGTCCTGCCAACGTGGTCGCTGGGGAGAGGTACTGCTTTACATAGCAGATAGTGCTCATCCTGACAGATATATCTTTCTGCCCATTTCCTGCAAGTTATCACCCGCTGTTCTCCAAGTACAAGTTTTAGCTGTACACTCGGTGATGTTTCTTGTCACCACAGTCCACAAATAGACCACAGCAGATGCTACGTACGAGGAATTGAGAGTCGCTGACTTTCGTGTGGCCTCTGTCTGCCTCAGCTACCGCCGGTCCTGACCTGCCTACCATCACAGCCACCCTCGCAGGGCACACACTGCTACGGGACTGCCCCTGCACACAGACCCACACGCCGTGATGTGCTGGGGCAGCACCAGGGGCTGTCTGGAGCCGTCCCCTCAGCCTCCTGCACAGGGCACCTGCCACAGGAAAACTTGCTGTATCAGCTGCCCATAGCACAATGCCTGCTCCTGAGGGGGGTGGCAGAGGCCCAAGTTCCCCCATCCACCGCCATCCAGGCAGCGCTCCGGCCAAGGAGAAGGTCACTACAACTTTTTCCTCTGAGTTGTAGTCCATTTGTCTGTGCAAAGTAACCTGTGATCTACGTTCCTTTATCATTTATAAGAATACGGTAAGATGGTAAACATACCATATTCTAGGATGTCACTCCATGTTCATTAATAATACCTGACCAAATGTAAGAATTATTTAAAGGAAAATCAGAAATTTTTCATTACTTTTACCATAAAACTTGCTAGAAATAAAGCCAGGGTGGTGCCCATGATTGCCAGGAACATCTAGGTACCAAAGGGGTCTTGGACAAACCGTGACATTTCTAGGGCTGGAAAACAGCCGAAACAAAAAGCAAACTCTGACAGCATGCTGTTACCAACAAAATCTCTTTTGTTAGAAGTAGGTTTTGTGGTACAGGGTACAAATGTGCATCAGGCTAAGGACACACCGAAGAAGAGTTCTGGATCCTTTACAGCAGCAGAACAAGAGACTGAACTGTAGATTAATGTTACCTTGCAGTACAGGGCATTTTAAACATCTCTGACGGTTTTAGGCATTTAGGTTGCCAAGATATAGCTTCCTAGCACTTAAACCCAAGGACCTATGTAAGTGCCATTGGTAGTCACTAATTCCAGTTAAAATTATCCCCGCTCAAACATCAGCATAGCGAGACAGAATGGTAAGAACGCTGGAGAGAATTCCATTTGTAAAATAACTAAAACAAAACAAAGTAAGCAATATAAAAATTACTTTACCATTAGTGTTTTACATGCCTGAAAGGTGCACGGTAAAACGTAATTCGCTGCATTTATATGGAAATCAAGATAGCCTACCAACTGAATGTATGATTGCATCCTGCTTTAATATACTGACCCTTGGCTTTCTGCTGCTATGAGCTTCGTCCCAGATGAGCCTGCGGTAATGGAATTCTGCTCTTGAGGCAGCAAATTCTGTTTAAAATATCTTCACTCAGATCACAAGTGGTCACCTATTTTAAAAAAAAAAAAAAAAAAAAATCTCCAGAAACTTGCCAAACAGTGGTTTTCCATCAGAGGAGAAAGCAGCTCAGGTGGTGCCTGTGTGTGGGAGGGGAGGGATGGGGAAAGAACTTTGGGAGTACGTGGACAGCAAGGAGCCTGGCGAGGGGGGCCGGCAGCGCAGCGGCATCCCCCTTGCTTATCAGGCAGGGCTGCAGGTGAGCAGCAGCCGAGGCTCAGCTGACCAGCGGTCTCCTCTGCATGACCGTCCCTCTGCTGTGATTTAAAGCAAGTGCCCTTTTTGTGCCTGCCAAAAGAAATCTCTCTCTGATTGCTCAAAACTCAGATGAGCTACTTCAAAAGAAAATAAGCATTTGTTGTTTCCTCTCCAGCAAAAACATACTCTAGAGCCTCAGCTTTATTATAGACTCCTACGTTTGTGCTCCAGCTCCTAATAATGCCCATGGTGAATGAGCATTAAACTAGGAAAAAGCAAAACTGACAAAAAATCCCTGAGCAGTAGGCTCATTAACAGTGTAATCAAGAGCTTCCTGCTATCAGCAGGTATCTTTTGAGTGACTTTCCTGGATTCTTGCTTGGATTTCATCAGTCTTTGACACCCAAACGAGTACGTTTGCAAGGAGAGCTGAGTACATGCTGGCCAGATTACAGTGGAGGGCAGGGACCCCGCACCCGACCCCCTCCCCACCTCAGCTGGTGCAAAGAGCAACAGCAGCTGCCAAGAGAAGGGCAAAAGGAGCTGTTGAACCCCAACTGCCTGAACAAGACCGAGCTCTGACAGCTCTCTTCTCCTTTAGCCTCACGCACGAGCATCACAGGTAAACAGTGCAGTCTCAGAGGCAAGGCCCGGTCGGTTGAAAGTTGGTTCAAAGTCCCAGATTCTCTTAATTCGTGGTTCCTTAAGCTTCTTATTGTGATGCTGAACACCTCTAGGACTTGACAGCATGCACCTTTCTCCTTCCTAATCCAACCACAAAACACAGTACCATCTGATGGAGTCACCTTCTCTGGGATGTAACTGCTCACACAGAGGGAACAACTCCTGTGCTCAAATACACCGGGGGGGCTGCAGCACAGGGAAACTATGCTAGCACCAAAGGGCGTGCTTAACTTTTCAAGCGCAGAAGTCCTATTAACTGTAGAGTTAAGCAGGTTTTGGATATAGATTGCGAAGCTCTTACTGCAGTACTGCAGTTACAGATAAAGGGTCTTTAACACAATCTCTGAATTTTTCCCAAAACCAGTTTACAAAGGAAACAGTGCTGTTTGTGGCCCACCAGCAGGGATTTTATCAGCTTTAGTAAAAGGCATTGAATATCTCCCCACACCTATACTGGCTGTTTCCCCCACCCCCATTGCCATGCCTTTGGAAGATCCCTACGTGATTAAGTCAGAGGTGAGTCCCAGCAGCGTGCTGCTGCCTATTCAAGTTGGATATGCAGAAAGTTGCCAGACAAAAATAACCCAAGATGTACAAGGCATTTGGGAATGAAGTGACGTGTCGATTAGTAAATCCTACAGTCTGTGCCTTTAAGAACATCTACAGTATTAATGAACAAAAATAGAAATTTCTTCCATCGTTAACTTTCTCCTTGCAGCTACACAGCACTGTGAATAAATATCCCATCATGAAGTCACAGTTTATGGCTTGTCAATACACAGTACGACAGTTGCAGCAGCTTTCAGAAACCCTGTTGCATCCCAGAAGGGCTTGAGCGTTTCAGCAGCAACCACATCACCTCAGGCTGTACACTTGTTAGTTCTACCCATGGCCAAACCGGGAGAGTAGGAGGTCAGAAGATCTCCACAAAAAATCCTCCAGTCTGTCAATCCCTAGCTCTCATCACAGGCTGAGGAACCTGAAAGAGCAAGGCTGCAGCTTCTCAAGCTGTGAAATTGTGAAGACCCTTACCAGAGCCTGCTACCCATTATTCATGCCACAGTTTCACTTGGTACTGTAGGAATTTCACACACAGAAGGAACTTATTTTTACTACCATGTGGTCTCAAAACATTTAATGGTTGCATGAGTTCACTTGCCTCCACAGCTATGTTTCAGGCCAGCGAGATTTAGCCCAATTATTTTATTTTTGTGTGCCCCTCCTATCCTGTTCCCTCAGCCTTAAAAAAAAGCTGAATACAAAAGGGAAATAAGTCTAAGATCTTTTAATTTTTTCTCTTTTTAAGTCTGAACAAGGTAACAGAATTAGAATCGTAAATTACTACAAAAGCACATAGTTTATTATAAAGTTGTTATGGGACACTGAAATTAAATTGCCTTTGTATCCTCTTTACAAGCTACCTGCAGGAGCTGCAGCAGGCAACTCACGACGGATACTTGGCCTTTGCTTGGCTTTCCAGGGCATGTTTCATCTCATGCCTGGAAGCACAAGGGGCAAGTGCCTCCTCATCTAGGCTGCACTGGAGGGAGCAAGGGCAGGCTGTGCTGGAGCCATATCAATTTTAAATTAATTAATGTAAAAGTCTGCTTTCTTGTGAGGTGATCATCTTGGCTTGAAAGGAAAACAACGCAAACTACATTTTAATATAGCCTCCTATACAAGCACTGACAATTTGTGCTGCTGTAATTAGAGGCTTCTAATGTTTCTCACCCTCTTAAAACAGCAGTTCCTCTTGCGAGGCATGCACAATTTTGCATATAGCTTACACAGCCTCCAGAACACTGTTCTGTCAAAGCCTAAAAAAAAACAAGCAGGAGAGATCTGTTTATAAGTGTGTGGCTGTACTACCTAAGTAGTTAAGCAACCTGAACTCAGCTCTAACTTTAACAGTCCTTATCATATTTACCACGTTAATGGCCTGTGAGAAGACATGAATTTTTTCTTCTTACAAAATAATCTCTTGAAATTTCAGGTTGTGCAAAATGCTGCTCAGTGGCCGCCCAGCATGCCATTTGATAGAGCTGTTTGAACAGCCACATCATCCTCTGCAGACTTTTAAAGTGAATTTGTACTTGGAAAAAAAAATCTTGGAAGAGGGGAATCCTCATCTGTGATCAAAATTGTGGATGTGTGTACTGTGGGCAGAATAAACTGATAAACGCACACTGGTATATAGAAAAAAACACTTTAGTCAATATTGCTGTGTGAGAGGGAGTTAAAGTCCTCATAAATTTATAGCTAGGCATTAAATACATAGAGAAGAGGTTTCTTTCTTACCTGAAGTTATCTTTGACTGATTTATGTCTTGAAGTATGAGCAATAGATCCTGCCTCCTGCTCTGTCATGTATCCTCTTCACTTACATCACCGTACTGACACTACAAAATACACGGTGGCAGTTTTGCCTGGTGGAGGAACGAGTCATCCCACTGCAGCTTTGAAGCTCAGCAAATCGCACTTTTTAGAGGAGACCAGGATGTGATGCCTGTGCAAGGTGATGCTTGCAGACATTTAGGGACTGAATCACATTTTTTTCCCCCCAAGATTATAATTCATACACTCTTGAATACATCAGCAGGTTTTTTAGCTGCTCTGTTCAAGCTTTAAATTAATGCAGTAAAAAGTTGTGGGTGGAGAAATCTGCTCTCTGCTTTGGTTATGGAGGAACCCCCTTGCGCTGGAGAGGTCCACACACACACACCCCCTGCACATTCATAGCCCCAGCCAGGTCCCACTGCAGTCTACACCAGTACACAGGGGAGCTGGTGGCACCCCAGCAGCGCAGAACTGGGTAAGGGCACAACAGCAGCATGACTAGCTCCTTCCCCTGGGGAAATTTTACATAAAAACAGCTCAAAGCTCCTGCCTCCAGCCCTTAAAGCAAACATGATATAGTGCCCTGGTTTTTGCTGGAATACAGTTCATTTTCTTAGCAGCTGGTACAATGCTGCGTTTTGGGTTTGGTGTGAGAACAATGTTGATAACACACTGATGTTTTTAGCTGTTGCTAAATAATGTTTACACTAAGTCAAGTACTTTTCAGTTTCTCAGGCACTGCCAGCAAGAAGGGTGGAGGGGCACAAGGAACTGGGAGAGGACACAGCCAGAACCACAGAAAACATCATGCTCAGTGTATAAACTGGGATGGGGGAGTGGGGGGGGGTGGCCGGTACTGCCTATCACTGCTGGGGGCCTGGCCAGACATTGGTCAGCGGGTGGCAAGCAATTGTGTTGTGCATCACTTGGTTTTGTTTATTTTTTCCCCTTCCCTTTGTATTTCATTCCTCTCCCCTTTTCATTACAATTATTATTTTTTTCTATATATATTTCAATTACTAAATAGTTCTTAACTCTCAAATTTTACCTTTTCCCCCAATTCTCCCCATCCCACTGTGGGGGTGGGGGGTTGGATTGAGCGAGTAGCTGTGTGGTACTTAGTTGCTGGCTGGGTTAAACCACAACACATGGTTTCTCCGAAATAATCTGATCAGCACTCTCCTTGGCACAGCAGTGATGGAGACATTCTGGCTGCAGCTCCAAAGCACAAGACACCAAGTACCCCTGTTAATTAACACCTGATTTCCTGCAAACACAATCCACCTTTTCTCCTCAAGCTCTGCCAACATACCTGGACACTTGATTCATCATTAGGAATAGCAACCACCTGCAAGGACAGCTGAAAGCAATTCAGGGCTCCTCATAATTTGAATTCAGTGGATCATTCCTCTTACATTCAAACAGTGACATTTAATTCTCACTAGATTATGTGGTGCGTGTTTGAATTGTGGGCTACCGAGCAATCGAAAAATGGGAAATAAATCTATTTCATCTCTTTTCTCTCCCTGTGCTTAAAATAATGCTCAGTCCATCAGCCAGGAGTCATTGTTGTAATGAGATAAGAATAGATTCATGTATAGGGTGGGTACCAATACTTGGTAACACCAAAGTCCTTAGAGACTCAAACAGAAAAGATACCTTCAATGTGTAATATATATGCCATGCAAAAAGGTAAAGTAGCAATTAACATACATTTCTTGATACTATCCGGGTCTTATCCTGAATATAAATGAGTCTTCAGACACTTGGAAGAGATGCATTTGCTTTTCTAACCACATTCCATATAGTTAACATGTTTCCAAACCTGATTGCCTGTTAATATAGATATAATGATATTGTTAAACTGAAAGCAGTGAGACAAAAAAAATTCTTGTATTTAGGCAACAAACTTAAGTGAGAACAGTTGAAAACACGAAAAACAAGAGTATCAAAAGAATTACCTAGTCAATAAAGTTGATTATTTACATTTAAGAGGTTTTCAGCATGACAGACTGCTTCATTTCTGTGCTTTGTTTCACTTCCCTGTCTTTCTTTTCAACCAAAGGCAGAGAGAAAAAACTAAGTAAGTACAATGCAGCTGCCAGAGACTTTAAGAAAACTGCTGGAGTATTCTTGTCTTTAAACAGACAGCATGTATCACAGCTGGAAGATTCATAAAGAAGAGAAACATGAAATGACATGTAAAGAAACTCAACAAACAACTCCCATCTATAAGTACTCTGAAGGCTGATTTCTGCAAACATAGCTTTTATACCTTTGCAGTTGTAGTCTTCCCTGATAATTGTATTTGACAGAAATTCTTTTAGAAATCAACATGAATCTATCACTAAGCACATTTGCTACAAGCAGGACAAAAAAAAAAAAAAAAAAAAAAAGGAGCTTTTACCAAGCTATGAATTTTCCTTGCATCTTTCTTCTCAGGTTCCCCTCTGTCTCTACATTTGTGCAAATGTTTGGAGCCCAGCTTCTGTTGCGCAGTTCAGTCCCCCCTGTCTGCTGTGGAAGGCAGGATTCTGCATTTCCCACCACCAGAGTTGCTCCAGATTTAAGTACTCTGAGAACAAGATTCAGCACCCCCACCCCCCATTTTCAAATGCTAGCTTTATCATTACTCGCTAGGAGTCATGCTTTAATTCATGTCCCAGGGGAATACTTGCAGGTAACTGCCAGCGCAAGTGGTACCCTCAGCTTGTTTTTGTTTAGCTCCATCTCCACCCTAAAAACCTTGAGTCTGTACATTCGTTACCATCTGGAAAGAAGTTGGGGCCACCTGTCATTAAAGACATGCTCTAGAAAAACTTCATATCAAAGGCAAATTTTCCTGGCTTTCCCTTGCTGTACAGGCTCTCCCGACGGCATTTAAGACGAATACAGCTGCATATGGGAAAGCTACGATCAAACACAACTATCAGTGGGCTGGCTAGACGATGACCTTGGGTCTGTCTCTTCACAGCTGAAAAAACACCCCTTGGATCTCAAGTTTGCTGTTATGTGGAAGTTAACCAGTATTTAATGCTATGACAACTAATTTTTTTACCTTCTATATTCAATTTCCTATTCCCCCCCCCAAAAAAAAACCCTGAAATGAATTTTATTCAGAACTATGAAGCCTCACATTTGACAAGCTGATGCCCAACAGCCGAACAGCAGCGAAATCATCTCTGCTTGAATTTAGTCTACTTTTCTCACAACTGTTTATGACTGAAAGCAAATATGTACAAATACATACATGGAGCCTCCTGCTTTGCTTTTTTTTTTTTTAAAAAAAAAACACAACACATCTTTTAATCCATTCCTCCCCATTTCTTTTGTTTTCTTCAGCTGACAGTCCAAAGTCAAAACACTGACCAAAATACATGGTGACAGTATTGTTACCACAAAAGAAGAAAATAGATGCTCCTGATTTTTCAGCTTGAATGCTGAACCCAGTCAACAGTATCTGAGACTTCAAAAAAACAACCAAGCTACACAGTTTTCCTAGGCCGTTCTTAAAAATGTACTGGTGGCAGTACCAAATCTCCAAGTTAAATTTTGTTAACAACCGTAGAAATTACGTGCAAAAATGGCAACTTAAGCATGAATAGTAAGTCTGAATTGCAAATCACCCATAAATGCAGGAAAAATTTGAAAGTGAAATAGAATGCAGTAAGATTTAATTAAGAATAAATTAAGACATTGCAACCACTCTTTCCTACCACACTTGGTAGGAAAACAAGTAACTGTCACCTGCCAAACTGCTGAAATAATCTAACTGTTGTAGAAATATATAGAGGCATTTTTTCCTGTGTATAAGCTTTTCTTGCACATTCTTTACTTCTCCCACTCCTCACCCCTTGCCCCTTCCTCCCCCCATGATTTTACTTTCCCTGCTCTCCAAGACCCTCTCATGCAACTTCCCTCGCAGGCGCTAAGTGCAATCCTCTGGCTGGAGGGCTACCTGAAAGGAGTGGTGGGAGCAGGAGGAGCTTCAGATGTGGAAAATGAGGCTGTAGACATCCAGCAGTCTCAGTAACTTCATTGGCCTTTCTCTGCAGACCTCCCCTGCAGCCTGAGATGTAACTTGGATGTACGTACCTGAGCGGCAGTATTTCACTGCATGCCATCCCCTCACAGTTCTTTCCATTTTTTGGAAAGCTAATGATGGCTAGGGTTTTTTTTTTTTGTTGTTTCCATCCCCCCCCTCAGGAAAAGCAACCTTTCAATTGGGTTTTGGCTACTCAAAATGTTTAGAGGAAATCAGTAGGTACATCTGCAACCCATCAAAGTCCAAATAGGATGCTAAAAGCATATCCAATGGAAAAGTGATCCTTGGTGCTACAACACACGCATGCTTTGAAAAATTTGGTCAACTTTTTCACCTCAAGCAGTGTCTCTATCCCCTGGGTGTTGGCTGGTGGGCAATTGGCAAAGCTCCAATTAAACAATTCATTAGCACCAACAAACTTTCTATTAACTACTGAAGGATAGACAGGAAAGTTTGAGTTCAGTTAGGGTAAGTGACCTAAAGTTTGTCCTGGTTTTCAGAAGCATTTACATCAAGCGGACAAACCAGCTTTTTCTGTTTTGATCATAATTGGAAAGGGAAGATTATTCTTCAGCAGCGTGACTCAGTGATTTCCCACTGGCTGAAGCAGAGGAGGCAGTCATATTCATACTCGTTCTAGCTACAATCAGGATACAAACCATTGTTCCTTTCCAACTCCCCATCTCCATAGGGAAGTATGCATAGGCTACATTTAGTAGTATGTCCAGTATGTAACACGACACTAGTGAGCCATGAGAATACTTACACTCAAGTATGAGTCTTTTTGTTGTTCTGATTCCCAGTTTTCCCTAAAGCTAGTGTAAACAACCTCCATTCCACATTTACTATGCACTATGCATTAGACACCCTGAGACACAAGTATTTCTTGGAACTTCATCTTGTCATACTGCAACTGTCAGAAGTCTGGGAGATTCTGTTCAGGCTTGTGTTTAGTCATTAATTCTTAAACATTTAAAATGTCTAATAAATTGATCACCTTGAACTAGCTGAAGAGCAGTAGCCACATTAAAAATTAAACTGCTGTATTTATCAACTGGAACTCCCACAGGGGATGTAAAAAAATCTAAATCCCAAGTACTTTAATTAGGAATAACTTTTGTTGGTATCCATGGAAATACTCATTTAAAATACACACGTAATACCACCATGGTGTAATGCATCTGTTCTTTCAAGTCCACAAGACCCATACTTCAGATAATTCTCTTCAAAAGAAACAAGCTGTATGTTGCTTATGACACTGCCTGGAGCCAGCGTGTGGTTACACCCGAGAGCACGCGAGCCTCACAGCCTGGTGCTGGTCAGGCAGCGGTAGCATCCACCCCAGCAGCGCGAGCTCCCCAGGGCGCAGCATCACCGCTGACCTGTAAGAGACCCTTCACGCCTGCCAGGACACTGGCTGTGAGAGAACCACTTTATTTCCTTCACTCTGTAAACAAAGCTATACAGGTTATTAGGGGTGACCTTCTGTGAGGCAAGCAGCCTCCATTTTACTGCCACATTTCCCTGCTGGCTCTGTTTGTGTCACTGCATGTCACGACCCTTGATGCTCACCACTGTCAGGCACAGTAGCATTTGTGTTCCTGCCTTGGCAAATACTTTCCTTGGGCTTTATGGAATTTGTCTTAGAAGACACATCTCCAGCCAATTCCTATCCATACTGTTAAACATTACCTTTAGGAGCTCACATGTCTGGAAATACTGGAGGAATTCAAGCACAGTGCCCCTGAGAAAGAAGTGAGGGTGGGAGGAAGGAAGAGGTCTGGGTTAACCAATAAGTTTATTTTCTTAAAGGATATCAGAAGGAAGAAACTATTTGTGGGAACACAGAGGGAAAAAAATCACAGTATTTCGGCACTTGAATTCACTTTATTCATTTGGGTTAAGTTTTGCAAGCGACTGCAGGTACTCATAAGAAACACACATTTGTAAAACACTAACTGTACCAAACCAGTCTCATTTCCTCTCCTGGCAGGAGAGCAGACCTTGTAGGTAGGTAAGCTCCACGAGAATTTGTATCTTCATTACTAAAAAAAAAAAATAAATAAAAAAAATCCAACAAAACACTTTTGGTACCCTTTCTGATAAATCAGAGAGGAAACATTGGCTAAACGAAACCACTGCAACACAGAGGCTGAACGAATGGCAAAGCACTGCACTGTGTGACCATCAAGTTTCCCTTGTCTAAACTGGGAGAAGCTGGCTGAAGCCTTCCTTGTGGGAGTCATGCCGGCGAGATGGCTCCAGGGCAATGCATCTGGGGACATCATCTCTGCATGTCAAAGATGAAGTCACCAAATGAAGCAGTTCACTTGCAGCAAAGGCAATACAGGATTCAAATTCAAGATGAATACAAGAGGGTGCTCGGGGAAATTACATAAGCTTTGAAGAAAAGTTAGACAAGCACCCACCAAAAGGGAAGAAAGAGTTGATGCTGCTTTGGCTTCTTGATGCCCCTTCTCAGCCCCATTTCCTGAAATCCCTGGATAGACTTCTTGTCTTAACCTTAGAAGAAAGGATGGCTTATTGAACAGGTATTTACACACCTAAGATGGAAGCAGTTAGTATGAACGACGCTAAGTAACCAAAATCAGGTAATTTCTTAGCCTTTTACATCTTAGCAGTCCTTAAACAACTCTAGTTTGTCATAATGTTTTTTATGTGTCTTCGGGGCTCCTAGTCATTCCCCCAGCCCATCCATCTCCCCCCCACCTCCCTGAATTTATTTTTATTATGGTTAACAGTAGATTTGCTTTCAAAGGTTTTTGTAATTTAAACATCTTCTACAAAAACTCTCCTTTTACAAACACACCATCTCTCTTCACAGCAATCCATAAAAGTAAATACCCTTATTCTTTAAGCAGGTCAACAAGACAACATATGCATGAACTTTCTGAAGTTGTGCCACGCTGGTGGGAAGTTAATTATGCCTATTCCATTAGCAGGCTGAGACGCATCATTTTTTTTTTTTAGATACAGCAATTGTTTATGATTCTAGCTTCAGCTATTTGCACTGATGCTTAAACTCACTGGGCTGATGTCATTTAGAACATGCTAGGGAATAGCACATCCCTCTCCATCTGCTCATTTTGACCACAAAATTAGATCAACTAAAACAGATAGTAGTAATAAAGAAACCTAGAAGGAAACGTGTTGGAAAAATATGAACAAGGCAGATGAAGAGAAGTTAAATGGCATTTTTCATTATAGCAACATCTGAATTCTTTCTTCAGGTGCAGACACAACAGCATAGCCACACTCTCCTTTTGCTCAGAAAGCTGGATGATCTGCCCTTTATTTGTCCTTCTCAATGCTGCTCACCACCACTAATCTGGTGAATGCACTGCAATAGTACTAATTGAAAGAACTGGGAACTACCTTGCCTTGTGGCAAACTCCTGTCTTGCCACTGTTTGAGCAGATACTGGGTCCCATCCACATAGTCTGGGACAACCCGTGTCAAGCTTCTGGCTGAGCAGGGACCCGCACGGCTAGTGGAACAGCTCTCGCCACCGGAGCTGGGCGCTGCTGTCAGCTCACGTGCAGGATTACTCACTGCTGACAAGCCACCGGCAGCCATCAGATGTGTTTTGTTGCTGCTTTTGCCGCTCCTGCAGTCTGCTGCCACAGTGATTTGCTATGTTTAGAAGTTTGATTGTCCTTCTGCATGGGAACAGAAACCTGGACTCCTCATTTCAGGATACTGAACAGCCGTGGCCTCAGCGTATCCAGCCACCAGGATCTGCCAAGCCTGGCTGCTGCTCCCTGCACCGTCAGCCTGCCTGCAGCTCAGTTCTCCTCTCTCCGCAGAGTCACAGGTGCTGCTGCTTCAGCAATTGCTGGCTTCAGCAATTGCCAGGCACACAGATACTCCAAAACACACTTTTAAAACAATGGTACTACCATAAAAAGCCAGTTAATTGTACCAAATGTTCCTTCTTAGCAATGGGGAGAGCAACACCCCAGTCGAAAGGGGTGCTGGTGTGCCTGTTAAAGCCCACCTGCAAGGTAGGAAACAAAGGTAAGCAAGAGAAAGAAAGACCGTCACTAATCAGGAATAACAACATTTCAGTATGGGTTCTCAAACAGCAGCCACAGCAGGAAGACTCCTTTGATGCTAAAGATTATCAGCCCAAAGAATAAAAAGAAAATTTGATTTAAACTCTCCTCCACATGCGAGCAATAACAAACGTGATTCACATCAGCCTGCCTGGAGCACAGCTCTGCTGCAGGAGCCCCAGCTGCTATAACAGCAGCACCAGGCTAGGAGCAGGCTCCAGAGGCACACAGCACAGCCACCTGGGGGGCTGGCAGCATCCGTGCCCACCGCCTTCGCCCAGCTCTGGTCACCCAGGAGGGCAGAGAGGGCGAGTGACAGCACAACTCTACACACCAAAGAGGAGTACCTTTTGTAAGAGGGGGGAAGCCCAATGAAATCCTCTCTGTCAGCTTCAGGCTCAAAACTATCACCTCTGTGTACCCTATGATGGCAGAGAACACTGCTTTGGTTCACAGGGGCTCTACTCAGTCCCATGAAGTACTTTAACAGCTGGGGAGCCACTTGTGTGTATCTGGAGACTCAAATGCCCTGAGAGATACCCCACTAATAATGAAAACAGGTATTCAGCCAGTACATCCACTGAACCAAAGAGCCACAAGAGCCCTGCAAGCTTTGGTGCTGGAAGCCAGCCGTTACAGCTGGGGAGATGCCCATCTTGAAAACGCTGAACAAGATTGACACAGGTGTTAGTGTCGCAAAATGGGAAGAAAGTTCAAAGCTCTTAGATCTATATGTCACTGGTCTCATGCTGTCCCACATTTCAGGATGACAAGAACAAAATTTTCATTAAAAGAATTAAGCTGGGAGAACTATTTCTTGTTCCCCTGTCCAATAACCCTTTTAATGCCTTTATCCTTGCTTTCCCCATATTCATTAAATTCTTTTCCACGTCACTTCCTCTTCCGTCCAGCCCATCATTAAAGCTCAGTTTGTAAACCATAAATAATTAAGAGTTTTTCTTTATTTTTAAACCCATTTCCCCCCCCCCCCATACATTATGAAATCAAATTGAAATTGTGTCCCTCTGCACCTTTTTGTACATTGCTAGGTGCCCTCCTCATTACTTCTATTTGCTGCTCCTTTGGGAGAGCTGCTGCTGGGAATGATTGCCTTTCCCATGGCAGTTACTATAAAGTGACAAAAACATCCTCTCCTTCCTTTCCCCAATCTCCATCTGAATACAAATGAGGTGTATCACTAGTTCACGCCAGAAATCACCACTTGGATTACAAATCTTCATCTCTCACATTGAGCCGAGAGCTGCTCCATGCAGGCTGGGAAGCATTTTAGGAGAATTTGTTCGGGCTTTGTTATAATCTTGTCAGACTAACTGTTAACCCCTATAAAGAATCCAGAGCAAAATTTAGATTTGACTAATTTGACAAAAATTCTTTCAGGATTATTGATATGACTTCTAGTACCTGTCTTCAATCAACTTCCCAATTCTTTCTTAGCATTGTGAACTTAAATAAGCAAAATAAGACTTTTGCCTTTATTTTAGAGAAAAAAATAATAATCCAAAAATGCGAGTAAGAGGGCTGCTTTCCTAACCAGGCATAATAACTGTTATCTTCAGTTTGACAGAAACCCCCGGTCCCCAAGGTCTCTGGCTAGCTGGATTCATCACCTCTACAAGTAACTTACTACACAGTTTACGGTTATTTTAGTTGCTTCTCAGTTTTATGCTCATGAAACCTTGAAGCTTTGCTGCTGCTTACATCTTACATGGCCTATTCTAAACTATTTAGCAGGAAAATGTCTTGTTTTTTCCTTTATCTGCCCCAAATACTTCAGGAGTATGCTACACATGAATCATGTTTCTTATTCCACCAGATGGGGAACCTCATACCTTAACTTCCAAACTGACTATCATTTTGTTGGTCTTCCCAACTTAGTTTTTCTGTTGGACCAAGATCAACCACCTGCCCACTCCAGCATACATTGCCTTGGTATTCTCCTTTGTTTAGGTGCAATTATTTTTGGTTTGCTTTCCTCCAGAAACTGCAATTTTTTTTTTTTTTTTTAGATTTTTTTTAAAACTATGTTTAAATAGTTAATGATTTCTTTGGCCCTGGCTATAAAGCTTAAGAAACGAACAAACAGACTTTTGCACTCCACTTCTATCAACAAGTTTTATGGATAAATACTTAGGTATTTGCAATACAAAATAGTCATCAATTTGAATTACACTGTAAGAAGTTTAAAGAAAAATCCATACACACTCTAGCAAGATACAGCAAAAGCACCAGGGCAGATTATGCAGAGATTCTGTCAGGAGCCTCTGACACCCTTGTAATGAGCAGCTCCAGCATTAGTGGAAAGACCACATCCAGCTCTTGCTAATCAGTTGCTAAAGTAATGATGGTTTCAATCACCCTGATGAAGTTGATGACAATGATTAAACTGGCTACTTAATACATCTCTTGATTAAAGTGATATTTAATCCATAAATCATGACATTCACTCCCGTTTGGCTTCATGACATATCTTTCATGAAACTCAGGTGAGAAATTTTCCTCTCAGGTGACAAACACTTTTTCAGTTCTTCGCATACATGGGATGAGGCAGGCTTCGCCTACCTAAGAAATAAGGTATTAGACGATTGGCAAGCACTGCACCAACACCACTTCTTGCACACAACTGCGGCCCAACATTTTACAACTATAACAATATGAGAGAAATCCAGGTTTTGGAATTTTGAATTTTGGACTCTGGGCAATCTCACAGACTTCAAACACAGCAAGTCACCTCTTGTTTTTCCATCATCAACCAGATAAAATAAATGGCTTATAATTTCTAGCATCTAAGAGAAATCTAACATACTAACAGTGAACACTTTCTTCTTCTCAAACAGGCATGCAATTATCCCAGTGTGATTATGTAGGGGGAAAAATGGAATATTAGTGTGTTAGAGTATCTTCAGCTATTGCTCCAATAGTGCTTATGGGAACACCCTCTATGCACTGTTATTCCTTCTCACTATTTGTAAGACATTAGTAGAAGCAGTAAATTTCAGAAAAAGTGTTGAAAAGGGCCTCAAGTAATATTGGGGTTGTAATTACTTCAGGCCAACGTAGCCATATAAAAATAGTAAGTTCTTGAGGAAAGGAATTAATAGCCAGGTAGAGTAATATAATTAGTGATAGCTTTCTAAGAAAGATTAATCCATTTAATTCATGGAGAGGAGAAGTCTGCGTTAGAGAATTTAATCTATATTGGCTCAGTTATCTAGATAGGAATAAAAGGTTCATTTAACCTGAAATCAAAAGTTGCATCACTATATGCTGTAAATGTAGACCAGCAAGATAAGTTATCACCAATAAATCTAAAAACACCATTCAGTTCAAACTGGGAAGTCTCCTAGAGCAAGGCATACCTCACGGGGCTGGGTCGAGAAGCTGTTAGGTCCCATGGTACAATGCTGACTATTAACAAAGAGTTGTGACCAAACAGCACCTGGTCTCCACAGTCCTCTGGAAAGCTCACAGTCCAGCACAGCTGGGAGGGAAAAGCAGGATCGCCCCTTCTCCCAACTCCCCTGTTAGCCACAGGGATTCCCAGACACCCACATCCATCTGTTCCCACCCACCTCATTCACATGTTGTGCGCTACGTTGGCCTCACGTGTTCCTTATGCTGCTCACCATAAAGAGGACAACCAGTGGCCATAAACTCTAGTTCACCATAAAGCTCTTCCCTAGTAAATCACCGCTACAGCATGGGCCCTGGGAATGGCATTGGATCAGCAGGGATTTTGCAAGTGGCCTCAGCAGGTGAGCCCCACACCCCAGCATCTCACAGGAAGGCCCCCAGGAAGCTTCTGCCATCCCTGTGCAGACACCCCCATTCAGCGGGGCTATCTGGACCAGCCTCAGGCCCTCCAGATTTCCTAGAGACTTAGCCAAAACCAGGACTTCTAATTTTTTTTTTTTTTTTTTTTTTTTAAGAAAGCCCCGAATAGCTGTCATGTCTGACATCCTTTGTATAAATCACAGCCTAGAATAGCAGCACTATTTTTAGAAGAATAGCAGCAAACTATCAACCATCACACAGGAATAGAACTAGAGCATGAGTTATAGGAGAAACCCCAAGAAGGGCAACTGGAGATTTTATGAAAGACACCAAAAAAAAGTAGGGGACATACCACAGCTGTAGGGATTTGTATTAGCTGCTGGAGGGAAGCCACGTTCCCTCCATCCCCGTCACCCCAAGTTCACTGCATGGGAACATTTTCTGAGTGAAGAGACTATTGTAAGCGAGAGATGTTGAACGGAGCAAGACAGGCACATGTATGTACAGTCAGATTGGGTACTGCAGGCAGTTGGTACCGTTACTAGTTTCTTGTGGCCTGGGATGGTAGGTTTTATTTTTAAAAAGTTTTTTTTGCTTTCCCCAAGTTAGGTCCTAGAAACTAAATCTTAGTAAATTACAAAACTGTAACTTTGCCTGGCCTGACTTCAGGAAAAAAAAGTAGAGAAAATAACTAAGCAAATATCTCAAACTGAACAACTTTTATTTCCTAGCAATAATAGTGCTTTTTTTCCTCTGGCTACCTTGATTCCTGAAAAAGAAATCAGCTCTGCTGGAAAACATTGCCTTTGTAATGGATTAGTCATTCTGCTTCATCCACCATGCCCAGCCCAAGCCATGTGTCAGACTGAGTTAGGAGGTACAGCTGTGGGTCAAGAGCACCCAGACACCACACATCACAGGCTTTCCCTGCAGATCTCTCTGGCTTGGCTCTCAGGTGATTATGCTGAGCAACAATTTGTATTTTGAGCCATTCCTTTTTCTGGTAGATAATTACCAGGAAGAAAACCCAAGGAGTCTTATCTCCAGAGTAGATTCCCCCACCTTGTTTTGCAAGTAGCTCCCCTTTACTGACCTGGATCTGTCCAGCTGCCTTATAGCCACCTGAATATGGAGCAGGTTCACAGACAGCTGGTGCTTTAAGTCCTTATTAATACTTGGCACACAGATCTCCTGCAATCCATCTTGAGCTTAGGCAAGGCCCACCTTTCCCCCAGTTCCTCTGCTGCAAGCAGTCAGAGCCTCCCAAAACATCAGCCTTTTCCTTACATCTTTACAAATCCTATCATAACAATACTTAGAAATAACCAATTAAAAAAATACAGCCACAAACTCACAAAAAAAAAGTAAAATCAGAATTTTGTGAACAGTTGCTCTTTTGCTGCCTGCCCACCTGTAATTTCATATCTCAATGTGCTGAGGGAGAATAAATATAGAGAAACAAGCTCTTCTACTCAAGGTTAGAAAACAGCCAGAATCCATAGGCATAAATTTTAAGTAGTATTAAATTGGTAGCAAACCCTTTGTTTTATGGAGCAGTACTACAGCTAACACAACATAGCTTCGTGATAATCTTTGCTTCTTCAGCTGCAGACATTTTGCATGTAACAGCACTTCACCGTGATCTGCATGTGCATATGCTCACCAAGTCCTAGCAAAAGAGATGCTTACAATAAGACATATTTTTATTTTGCATAGTACCCACGACATTCCTATAAGTATTTTGCTAGTAACTGCAGCATTTGCATCAGCAGTAGACATAACTTCAAATATAGTTGTTAGCATTTTTAACAGCTTGCTGTGGATCAGCGAAGAGTAAGAATTAAGAGTATTTAAGCGATCTGAGGAAAGTTTTGGTTCTGCAGCTGACTGCCTAAGCAAAGCAGTTTGAATTATTAGAATACAAATTGTCACAGGAAATTTCTGAAGCTGTATAATACATGCTGTACCCTTGCTTCAGAAAGTAATCATAATTAATGTGTCTTTAACACTGGCAAATGGCATCCTATAAGCACATGAAATTTTAAGCAAGTATCAAACATGACCCTTAATGGGAATTTTATGAGCCACTCTCATTATGCCATTTGTTACATTTTAAGTTGCGCCCTTGAAAGTTAGCGCGGCTCCTTAGCACGGAGACTGCTCCATCGGGCGGTTGGGCAGCCTGCAGTGCCTATCGTGGCATCAACCACACTCTAAATAAGCTGCAGATTTTTCCATTCTGCACAGCAGCAGACAAGAAACTTGCTATTTGCCCTTGTGTGGGAGAGAAAACAACAGAGATACTGTCTTACCAGGCAGGTACATTTTCAAAACGATCAACCATAGCTCTGAATGGAGGGAAAGCTTTAGGATAAAGCTATAAGACTGTTGTACTCTAATATCTTCATCCCCACTCAGTCTAATAAACTCAGATACTATGCCACAGAACAAATGAAATAACTGGTATCAAAAATATCCAGCACAAATCAAAGGAGGAGGGGAAAAAAAACAAATCAAAAAACCAACCACAAAATACAAACCAAAAGACTCCAAAACAAACAACAAAATATTTCCCAACTTCTTCTCAGGAGCAGCACATTCAGGAAACAAACCTTCTGCCAGAGCCATACCTCCAGAGCTGCCTCCTCTCAGCGGGACGAGACCTTTCCAGCACAGACACCCAAAGAAAAAACCCAAAGATGTGGACACTGGTGGGGAGATAAAGGGTGTCCTCAGTGATTTCAGCTGTGACTGCAGACCAGGTGAGTAGCTTCACCTAACACAGGTGTGTGGGTTGCTGGCGGGTGGGAGCTTTACCTGGGGCAGTGTTATACTCCCACCCAAACCTGCCCTTAACCCTGGGCAAGAGGAAAAACCTTATTTAGACCAATGGGTTTCAGCATCAAACTCATCCTAGTGCCTGTGCCCAGGGGATGAGGTACCTGGAGGGAGCAGCTCTGGAAGTAAAACATTTTTCTGCTATTTTGTTATGTCAGTGTGTTCAAAAGCACTTGGGCTAACAGTACTGAAGTAAGGCACATTTCAAGCAAAACACATGCATTAGCAGAAGCCAAGTGACAGATTCAGGCAGCTATTCTGAGCTACACACACACACACACACACAAAACAAAAGAACAAAAAAACCAAAAAAAAAACCCCAAACCAACAAACCAAGTATTAGCCAGGCAAGCAGGGTCCTGCAGGGCAGTGTCCAGGAGTGATGCAGGGGGGAGATGACCAAGGCAAGGCAGAGCTGGGGAGCACCTGCTGCCCCCCCCAGCCCCCAGCACTGCTCCCTCCTTCCCCTGCCTGGGGCAGGCTCGGTCTCCGCTGGGATTTGGGGTGCTCAGTGCACTGTGAGCGGAGCTGGCGGTGGCAGGGAGCTGCAGAGGCTTGGGGGTCTGCCTGAGGGCTACCTGGCGTCAGCTAGGGAGGCGTTTTCGGAGGCGCTTGAGTAGAAAGTCTCTTGGGGGTTTGGATGATGAGTAAGCTCAGCACAAACCGCTGGGGATGTGCATGAGAACACGACCCTGGGCGCAGGGGGGAGGGAGGAAGGCGCTGGGGGCTGCAAGGAGGGGTGGGAACTGTGTCCCCTATGGCTGCTCCAGCTGGAGGATCCCGGGAGGTACCACCACCCCAATGTGGTGCTGCAGGCTGGATGCCGCTGGGTGGCATGGAGATTTTCCCTTGTCCCCGCAGCTGCTGCTGGGACACCTTGATCTGTTTCACTGTGTTCAGGTGGGAAGTAATTTTGTGAAGAACTTGTGCTTCTTTTCACCAGGACTCTAGAATTAAAGATACTGCTGCCTTTGCCTCTCTTCTCAGTGGAGCCTCCCTGCAAATGCGTTATTTTGGACACTTCAGCCTTCCTACCTGGTTCATTTAGCCTGAAACTGAGAGGCTGGTGGGTGAGACTGGAAAGGCTGACTTCAGCAGCAGAAGACTTGGGCTTTTTAGGCAGGTCCCTCTGAGTGTGCCGAGATGACAGAGACCCCAGACCACCTTGTCCCAAACTCCAGCTAAGCCCAGCCCATCCTCCCGCTAGTGAGGCTGAATGAAAAAAGCTTTTGTCTTCAGACAGATGAATCTCGACCCTCTTTGTGGCTTTGCCAACAAATGAAACCTCTGCTTTGAGAGAGAGATGGCTGACGACAGCAGGAGCACACCCCTTCAGCAGGGAAACAGGACTGCATTCAATAGCACAATAAAACTCATTTGTGACACTAAGTAGAAAAATGATACTGTTCATCTTCGCTTACACATATGGTAAACCAACCTGCGTGTTGGGAGCATAAAAACGAGTCAAAATACAGATTGATTCTGAAATCAGTTCTTTTTTTATCCTTTAAAACCATGGACAGGAATGTACAGCTCCACAAAAACGGAGGCCAAACATACTGAACCAAAAACATTTCCTGGGATGCTGCGTGACAGTTTTTCTAAGGTTATTTCCTTTCATCCACACTCAGTCTAGAAGCGGCTTCCATTTGCAGTTAAAATAATCATGGTACACATTGCACACTCCTTGAAACACAATCTTTGTCATAGGCACTATGATTATTTTTCTTCTGTTTTTATTTCTGTTTTTACTGGTGCAAAAATAAACACAGTTGAAAATAACACCTTCCCCTCCCCACCCCCCACCCCCCTTCTTCAGTGTGTTTAGGCTATGTGGTTAAGTGGATATTCTCTCCAGTTATTTAGATGAATAAATCTTAAGTTGGAGCATTCATTTCTGTGTTCTAAAAAACGTTTGTGCATGTAGCTCTACACACATATATATATATAGTTCAGAAGCCCTAGGTCCAACTCAAGTGTTTATCAGTGATTTTATTGACAGCAGAACCAATTTTGTTGAAATCAAATAGTTGTCTTATTTCAGTGAATGGTTCAAGACTTTCAGCTGCTAAAAAGAAGGTTTCACAAGACTTGCCCTATGCACCGAGAATGCTCAGGCTTCATGTCCACATTAGGTGCTGTTTCGTGCATATCTACAGATTAAATTTAAGGTAAACCTAATTCTATGTGATATGGAGAAGATCTAGTGATGGATAAAGGAAAGGATGAAATCAGGTATAACTCTACAATAGAAGTTCATCTATTTAAATGAAGCCTGATTGATTCTACTTCGCTCAGAAAAAAAGTCTGAAATACTGGATTGGTGACCATCAAGACTAGTTCTGGGCACCAATAATTCCACTTTCATTTCTGAACATCTTAACATCCTTGTTGACCAAATAGTGAGGACTGAAAAACTATTAAACCAATAGATCAGGCACATGATTTGCAAAGGCAACTCTTCCCTTGCAGTTATTCCAACTATCCCAGCTGGATATTCACAGTGAACAAACCATGTTTCCATTACCTTCATTCCATTTTTTAAGTGCTTTTACTATGGGAATTGGCTCCACATCTCATCGGCAGCTGGTGAGCGATGAGTGCAGGTCACTGCCTGGTCTTCTCCCAGCTAATTAAGGAAGACGGGCAAAGTGCTGCCACCCAGATCTTACCCACCAGGATAGAAAGTTGCCCGTGAGCTATCGTACCTTCCTACAGCACAAGCATTTGCACAGTGATGTGTTCCCTTTTTTTCTCTGAAGCCATCTAGAGACAGCTTTAAATGAACGTAAATGCAAAACTACTACTTATGTACTGGTGAAATTGAAATGAAAATCACAACTTTGTTACCAGTCTATACGGGCTTACAGAGGAGCCTGGTGTTAAAGGACTGTCATTTCTAGGGCTTTTTCCAAATCACCCTTTTGTCTCAATCTTGGGATAATTTTTCATTTTTAGCTTCGGAGGCCTCCCCTGCTGTGAAGCCCAATTCCTCATTGGAGGAAGGGGCTGAGCCTGTGGGATGCTCCCTCAGAGCCCAGAGGGCTGCCTGCAAGGCTGAAGGAAGGCCTGGTTTGTCCTGCTTGCCAGAAAGCGGCGTGGGACTTGGTGTGACACCCACACCTCCAGCAACAGGGTGTCACTGCCACCTAAGCAACAGAAATGTCCATTAGTTAAATGAAACTGAGATGGAGGTTAAGGGGAATGGTAAATTCTGTCCTAGGCACGCTGAAAGTCCATCCTGAGATACTACAAACCATCGATGATTTAAACCAGGCTACCAGTTTATATACATTACAGCCTGCAAATAAATGTGACCAAATCACAGAGTCATTTTAGCATTACTAGTCTGTGCAAATACTAGTGGAAGTGGCTAGAAAGGTTTTTGGTAATTAGCCCTTACTCATGCCCCAGTCCCCTCTGCAGAGAAGGCAGAGCACATCTCTTGTCTTGGCTTTGCTTCATGTTGTAAGTGATTTTTAGGTACATTGGCTCTTGCAAGAAAGAAGGATCATTATGGAAGAAAGATGGGCTAGATAATCACGCACACGGACAAAACCTGCTCAGAAAACCCCTCCCCTGCCAGGGTATCCATTCCTCCTCTGAGGTCTGAATTTTAAAGACTTTGTCTCCTCAGCTGCTTTGGAAAAAACCCTACCGTCGTTAGCCGAGATGAAAATGCAGGCAGGCTGAATTTGCCGTCACTGCTTCTCACACAGAGAATACATACATACAGAGAAGCAGCACAGAAAATTATATTCAAAAGAGAGCTTTCTGAAATAAAACTGATAATGTGAAAGATCAGCCTGGTAGCTGAGCCGTGCCTAGATCTGAACGCATATATTGCTGCAGAACAAGTATGGAGAGTTTTGCTTGTACATAATTCTTCACTGTGAGGGCGGTGAGGCGCTGGCCCAGGCTGCCCAGAGCAGCTGGGGGTGCCCCATCCCTGGCAGTGCTCAAGGCCAGGCTGGACGGGGCTTTGGGCAGCCTGGGCTGGTGGAGGGTGTCCCTGCCCGTGGCAGGGGGTTGGAGCTGGATGGTCTTTAAGGTCCCTTCCAACCCAAACCGTTCTGTGATTCCAACATATACATGATTTTGGACTCTTAAGACTCAGCTTAAGTTAGAGGACCTTACACCACCGGAGTGTTACAAACTGGAGCTCAGTGAGCACAACCAGTTACTTTAGCAAAGACGGGTCAGTGCTGACAACTTTTAAGATGACTTTGGAAGCAGCTTCAGCTCTGCAATAATCAAGGAGAATACGCAATGAAGAACAAAAAAATGAGGTTAGTTGGAATTGTGCTGCTTCAGCGGTGTTCCAAAGATACCCTGATGGGCGGAGAGATTTCTGCTCAGATTGCTCCAGCTCAGGTGGTGGGAACTAACGGGTCAGGTCCAACCATGAGCCACAGCCTCAGAAACTGTAAAGCAGCACCACTGCTGGCAGTCCCCACAACCTGACAGCAACTGAGAGTCAGTTCCATAAATTTTTAGTTCATATTATTTCATTTCAATTTAATGAGAGAAGCCTTCACAGAAGTCAGTGCTGGCACCTGTACAGTCACCAGTGGGGGAGCTGAGACACCCTGGTGCTCAGGGTGGGCCGTTTTTAGGAAGGACCATAGGCTGGCACCACAGAGGTGGAAACCTGGCTTTTATGCGGTCGGCTCAGCTGCTAAGCCAACGTAAATATCCTCCTCTGGGGCCCCCATTCCCCCCACACTAACTGTGCGTTCAGTGAAACAGCTCCCACTTGTACAACACCAGAGTCTGACCTGGAAGTTTTGTGTAGTTCATTTTTTTCTTTGCAAACATGTTAGTTTTATTTACCTTTCCATGTAAAACCCAAAGTTGCCATTGATGTACACAGATCTCCAGCATTTTATGGGCAATTCAGTGCATAAAAGAACTAACTTCACACTTCTCAGAAAATGGTTACAATGATTTGGGTTGGAAGGGACCTTGAAAGCTCATTTAGCCTGATCCCCCTGCAGGAACATCTTCGACTAGATCAGGAGAGAAACATGAAACAGATCTCACCCATGCCCTATTGTTGTGATGTAAATCTAAATATTGGTAATTTAGGCTTGTAACATCTAATTTTATTTTATTTTTTTTAATAACATAGTTCATCTAATACAAGCATTTCAAGAAAGATGTTTTAAAAAACTCACAGAAGAAATTTTACCTTTTCAACACTTTATAAAGGGTCCCAGAATTTGGAAAACACTAAGTTACAAAACAAACTAGTCCTGATGACCACAGTTTCACCGACATGAGAGAGATCTGAGGAAGAAATAAAAGTAAGGCAAGTTTTCCAGATGGCATGACCTGGCCCAACTCAAAATCCATCCCTCCTTACCCACGGAAAAAGCTGTGCCATAGCCAGGAGAAGCTCCCTACCCTATTTCCAGAAGAAGTTCATCTCACTGCACACTGACAGTGTGGTGGGGGCCAGGTAATACTTCTACAAGCTGCTGTTTGGCCCATCAAGAACAGTCAAATCTCTGCTATTTCTAGGACATTCAAGTTCAGCAGATGGGTTCAATCTTAGTATCAATTAGTAGATTTTTGAATTTAAAAAAAAAAAAAAAAAAAAAAAAAAGACATTGAGTATTCATACCTCTTTTCTTTCTGGGCGATACTCATTTTCTCCTGGAAGAGATCAGAGATAATCTAAAGCAAGTGAGCTTAACTTGAGTCAGAAAGCCATAGTGAAACCTATAGCATATTTCCATCGTGCTTATGCTGAGGTAAGCAATACTGGCCTCCTTGAATAGGAGTGGGCTTTCCGTTATGAAAGAAACATCATCGTAACGTTTTGTCAAGCAAGGGAAACTCTAAACCTGAATTCCTTAAAAAAAAAAGGTCTTAGACATATTACTGGCATGACTTACAGAATAGCCTCAGTGAAATTTTTGTTTTCCTGATGAATCTCAATAACCTTCAGCTACTACTGTTTATTTCAGAAAAAGCAATTAACTATCTCCTTATTTTAGAATATTAATTATTCTTTGTATTCTTTTCTATTCTTCTATTCTTATTTGTCTCTTTAGTTTCCAAATATTTACATAACTGAGAGCTCTTGTTCCATACTCCTTCAAAGCAAGATGTACATTAAACTAATATTTGCCATATAACTCTCAGTTTTATGAACTTTGGCATCATTTATATTACATAACTGAACGCAATGCACGTTAGAGTTCTTAAACTTTGGAGATATTTTTGTATTAAGAGGCAGAAAGTCGTGCCTGAAGCTATGGCTCAGGACAGTTCAGGTGACTTCTGGTCTTTGGTACTCTGAAAGAAGTCCGAGGCTTCTGGTCTGAAATCTGACAGCATTTCCCAGTGCCGGGCAGGAGAACCCGGAGAGAGCCGCTGACTCTGAGATTGGAAACGTTGACACCAGCCAGTATGTAGCAACGTCAGGAGGATGCTTTACAGCCCAGGCCACGTAAATCCTTCTTCAAGGGAAACATTCCCTGTTAGGTCTACCCAAAGCAGATAAATGTAAGTGTATAGAAGTTCGAATGTTTTAGGCCTTAAATTTACTCTGTGGACATCATCAGTGTCCCAAAAGTTAGGCTGTAAATCATACTCTTTGTTCTGAGGGCAAGGTAAAATTGAATGTGAACAAAGATGCTGAAGCACCATAAATTCAGTGATTTCAGTAAAACCACAGTGGGAATAGGAAAGCACAGAAGTGGACCTTGCAATGCAAGAGCAAGGAATAAGGGCAAGAGTACATCAGTGCCCAGTCACTATAGTGAAGTGGTACAGACCATGGTCACTGGTAAGGAAACAAGAAATACCAATTTCATGTAGGTCTCCTCCTGATAGTGTCAGAGGATGTATTACTAAAAGCTACAGTACAAGTACAGGATTTCCATGCCCCTTACATATGTTATATCCTATACTTTCTTTATGTTCTTCAGTTGTCAATAAACACCTCTCCATTAGAACTAAAAAATATTGTAGATTCTCACAGAAAAATAAACAAACAAATAAATAAATAGCAATATCTAAAAATTAGAGGTTATCTTGCTCTGTTTTTACTTTATTATTTATCTGGGAAAAGTCGCACAAGAGTAGCCTTGTGGGGTACTAGAAAACCACTCCTTGTTTACAGGACTGTTGATTATTAAATCTTTTCAAGAAAGTAAGGGCCAGTGCAGCCTGTCAGTGTCTTGTGATCGCTCTGTCTCTGCAGCAGACATTGAAAACTGTGCTGTAGTAATAAAGACTCAAAACATAATTATCTTTGTTTCAAGCAATAGTACAAGCATTATAAATTTGGGAATTTCTGCCCCTTTTCCTTTTCTTAAATACTACCAACTTGGTCATTAATAAATTCATGTAGTTTAACCTTTTGGCAATTTCAACAGAAAACCATCTGTACTGGTTTTTACCATTAAGATAAAAGCATTTTTGCCCCTGCCAGCGTACACTGTGGATGTCTGTTTCTCCCTCCACTGTGGCTTTCCCCAGTTCTAGGCTTTCCTAGCTGTGCTGGCTTTCCACTACCACAATATATTCTGTGATTTCTTGCAAGAGACTACCAATTCCTACAACCCAATCCTCTAATCGCCATGTAATAAAAACGAAAAAAAACCCAAGCAAACAAAACAACAAACAAAAGTCCCCAACTCACTTATTAATAAGTTTGCTGCTCTTGTAGCTATTTCATTTATATGTCATGTTTGAATTTTGCTATTTACAATACAAAAATCCTGTTTGGTAATGATGATTTAGAAGCACCAAGCCTAAAAACTGAAGATTGGGTGTTGCAGTTGTTTTCATGTGGGTAGACATCAAACCAAAGGGAGCACAGTCTTGCTATGAACCTACAGCAATAATGCGGCACACAGAAAGAACAACAGTTTGCATCGCCTTACATTTTCAGCAAGATAAAGTACTATATTATTCTATGAATAATTTTTTAATTTAATTTAGATACAATCTTGTTCTCTTTGTGGAAATCTAACAGTCCAGCATCTGGACCACAAAAAGGGACAGAGATGGCTTTTAAGACTGTGTGTCAGACAATACAGATAATAGGATCATTGACCTGTTGGGCTACTGAAATAAAATTTAAAAAAGATAAATCACAAAAGCTGAAAAAACTGTACTACATATTTGCTTTTTCCTAATCTGCTTGAAGATGAGCATTTTAAAATCATGCCAAGATAATAAATCACTTTATATGCTCATTCTTCTCCCAAGTAAAAAAACAGTTCATAGGGAAATTCCATTTTATTGAAAGGCAAATTATATTAATGCCATTTTCAAAACCAGCTTTTGTTCCAGGTCTGCTCCTTCAAGCTTTAATTTTATTTGCTGAAGCTAGGACTCTGAAAAAGAAGTTCTTTGGTATTAATTTTCATAATTTCTCATAAGAGTAAGAAAAGTTCAAGTAATATTCAACTTTAGACTAAATGAAGCTGGGGATGAACTGGGAAGAGGAATGCAGATTTTCTCCCTACTTACATGAGAAGCAGATAGGAGTTACCCAATTGAACATTTTGATTCAGGAGCGTATCTAACACATGCCTGGTCATAAGCACACGCCATCGTCTCATTGTTTTTTCAGAATTTAAACCTGAATCTGTAAGATTCTGATGAATACCATTGGAATCAGCCACATGGTGGCAAGCTCATTGCTGTTAGAGCCTGGTCAGTGAAACTCAGCCCTTGTAAAAGACAGACTTGACAAGCCAATCACTCGGCTGACGAACCTTGGGCTGTATTCCAGTGATGGTGTTCACACACTGATATAATTTTCATAAGCAAAATGAAAGTAGCTCCATAAATGAGTGTAGAATTCCTTATATCATGTGGTAGGCTACTCAGCTTTGTGACACTGGACATTGAGCAGATTTGGGACATGATCATCAGTTAATATAAACTGTCGTTAATGCATTGACTACACCCACTGAGAGCATGGCTAGGTGGCTAGATACCAAAAGCATGCTGAAGAGCTCTTTTTCCATGGATTCATTCGTTGATCTAAATGGGATCCTGCAAGAATTAGAACATTTCAGCTTTGGGTCATGGGTGTACTGAAGAGTTTTTCAGTGGTTAATGCTGTGAAACTTGCCCATACTCACCTACATTTCCTATTTCAAATGCTGGGATCATTCTACTGGTTTTTTTAGGGTTATTTTGGGTTGCTTTGAGGAAATTTTATACAGAAGGACAAAAACAACCAAAGATGAGGGTAAACACCTCTCTCACAATTCTGCTCCCCAGCATTATGCTGAAGAGACACAGGCTTTCTCTGCTCAGTTCAGAGAATGTTCAATTTCTTTAGGTAGTTGCTCTCCCCGTTCACTCGAGCGCAATGCTGCGTGTGTGGGTTTGCACACCAGACCACACTTGGAACTTCATAGCTCAGATACAACTGTTAATTATGTTACAGGTAAACGGCTGAGTTCAGAGCCTCTTTCAGGGGGATTACAGTCTGTTTCCAAGCCTGGGAACAGATGTAATTGTAGGAGTGAACCGCATTTCTCACTGACTCGCATCCCTTCCGATCCACCGAGTTCAATGGGATCTTAGGGGTCAGAAGCAAAGCAAAATTTGGCCTACCAGTTCAGCCGCTTCAGTACAACTCTCTTTTGTGTCCTCTATGTAATTAATTGCCAGACCTCAGAGAAAATGTTGTTCCATTCACTGTAAAATAGGAGGGTCCACAGAGGAAAATAGTTGCATTAGAGAAACACACAAACGACATTAAGGCTCCCTAGTTTGATGTTTTCAAACCTTTTTCTTTTCCTCTGCAAACAATGTCAGTTTCAATAGGATCTGAACAAATAATACACTAGTCTGTCATATGGTTAATATTAACGTCTCTCTATTCAAACATGCTGAAAACTGAATAGAACAGTTAACATATAACAGTCACACATCCTTTGCTGAGTACAAGATCGCATCTCTAACATGAACTGAAGATAGCCTCACTATTTCAGATCTCCATCTGTCATTCAGTCAAACATTTCATTCTCTTAAATACATTGCTTTTCCCCTCTTTCTGGGTCTTTCGGGGGTGCTGAGTGAACACATTCTATCCATAAAGGCATTGCTTATGATATGGTTCTTTCTTCAACAGAAATCTTGCCGTGTGTTTCCCATATGCAATACGTTGCCAAAGGTGAATTTGCAGAGTTTGGTAGGATTTGGCTTTACATCTGAATTGAAAAGATTTAATTGTGAAAAGCCTGTTTGGGCAGGATTCTGCACTTTATTGCAGAGAGACCATCTCTTGATGAAATTAATGGCGAGCAATTAATTAATTGTGATCGCACTTCACATTATTGAATCAGAGCTTTATGTGGTAGCCGGTTTTCCTATTACAGATACGTTTGTAGGGCTTACGGGCAGAGGCAAGCTCACTCTGCTCATGTCCCGAGCTGGTGGGATGAAAACGGCGTTGACAGAAAAGTCACACGACTGTAGGGGCGTGAAGCTGAGCCCCACCTAACACACCTCCTCTTTCAGAGGGTTTCTTTGGGGTGGGCTTGGGGCAATAGCCACGGCGGTCAGCTCAGCTCAGGCAGGGTGAGGTTGTGCCCAGCCACAAGGTATTGCAGAAACACAGTGGGGTGAGACCACTCCTCACTGTGATCCCACCTTACTGCTACAACAAAAGCTCTGTGTATTTGAAGGGAGTCTGAACCAGGCACGCTCCATCCTGGGGCATCAAGCATAGTTTGTCCTCAAATATTAGTGAAAACACACAGCAAAGATTACAGCCATAGAAAGTTCCGAAAACAAGACAATTTCATCAACTTCATCTTCAAAAAAACCCCCAAAACCAAAACCACAAAAGAAACTCAAAATAAGACTTGCTGAATGAAGACTGTGAATAGTAATTATTTTTACTGCCTTAACAAAAAAAAAATAAAAATGACATACACCTTAAGCGTTTCTTTTCCAAATTTACTTGACAGAGGTTAAAATATTGCTTTATTCTGACTCAACATACAACAGCACTGAGTGATTGATTGTGCTATTTTGGGAAGTCTTGAGACTTGTGAACTGGAAAGTCTGGGGCACATTAATAAATTTAACAATTAACTTGCTGCAAAGAAGTATTTTAATACATTCTGTATATACTGTATTTTTTTTTTAATCAATCTTTGGACATTAACCAGGGAAGGCTATTTAGAAATTATTTATTATAGTTGATTTTCTTTTTCCCCATGAATAAGCAATTATTTTAAAACTAATAAAAACTGTGACGCTTGTGTCACTGAGCCCAATTCATTGCATTATTGGCATGTTGTCTTAAAATTTATGGGGGGGAAGAGGGACTCAAAAGAAAGCAGATGTAAAAAATGTTTATAATGTGATTGGGATATAGCACACAGGAAATGACATTTCTTCTCTAAAGTCTTGATCCCCTGCAGGGAGTGATTTGGTGGAAACCATCTGCTCTTATATAGCCCCATTAGAATCATGTGCATGCTTGTGGGTCTGCCCATACTGAACCATCTGCAGGGTTGAAGCTTTAAAGTTCACAAGCCTAAGCCACGATTAATTAAAGCGACCAGAGAAACAAAAGTGGGAACAAATTAGGGCAGCATGGACACTTATCGGCTTGATTTTGATCATATCGGATCTCCCTGACTCTTCTCTGAATATTAACCCATAATAAAAAAATAAGTTAAAAAAAATACACACACACACACACACTCAGAAGTGCTTCTGAGAGCTTACAATTGTCTTCAAAGTATTAACAGTTTAGAAATGTTGAGGGGTGGGTAACGAATAACAGACTCTATGATCCCACTGGAAAAAAAAACCCAAACCAAACCCCAAATGCAAACCTGTTGTAATGCACACTTTTTGCATGATCTCGTGTTGTTTCTCACTCTCCACCAAGGCAGCTGTGACAGGCAAAGCTCAGAAGATGGAGCAGCCGCAGGCTCCTGACCACTGCATCTCTATGGACCCCAATTCCACTCCGCACGTGGCCAAACCCAAAGCTCCTAAATGTTTCCATGGACTTTCTTGGGCTGACACATTAACGTCAAGTTAAGAGTTAAGCATCTGGCTCAGTTTAGGGATTTATTGTCACTCCACAGTAGGCACCAGACCTCAGAAGTAGATGTCTGCGTGGCTGTTTCCATGGTGTGAACCTGGAACCAAAAGGAGAGGGGGAGAGGGGACCGGGTCTGTGCTGGGGTCATGGGACTTGCTCCCCAAGGTCTGAATCCTGGCCAGCAGCTCACTGCAGCGCTGCTCTGAAACTAGAAATGGATCTAAGAATGGTCTGGGACTTTACTGAAAAGAAAGATGCATAGCCTAAGCCTTCGGACAGCTGAACGGGACTGTGGTAAAATGCTCTGTAACTGAAACTGTATGCGTAATCCTGCCTCGAAAGCACCTGATGCACGCTTCATCCCTCCTGGAACTTTTCCCTTAAAAAAATATTTTGTTAAAAAACACTATGATATGAGGGCGATTGACTATTTGGTTTCTTCTAAGTAGATGCTCTTAAATTAATGCATATAAATAATTTGTATTTAATTTCCTCCCTTCCTGTTTAGCAAAGCATCGAATGCACAGATCTCGTTTCCCCTCCCGCAACCCCCACACAAAGTCACTTGGTCAATACCGAGTCTCTTTGCGTTTCACTTTTTAAGACAAATTGTGCCTCTCGCTCTGACTTGGCCATGGGGCTCATGGGCAGAAAGGCCGTGTTCTCGCTCGCGCTGCTTTCTGCTTCTACGCTCGCCAGTTCATAGTCCTCCGACCGCCTCGCGTCTGTCAGAATCCGGATCTGCTCCTGCACACTTTCTAGCAATATTTTCACTTCATGTTGTTCTGCTATAAGACAATTACTGACTGGGGAACTCACATTGACAAGTTCAGCTGAATAGGAGTTTTTGCACCATTTGATGCCTGTTACTTCAGAAACATTTTGCATTTGCATGCAGGCTTCGTCCAAGCCCACAGATGGGATGATGGGAACGGAGTTGGCCCTTGAAGATGAATAGCCGACCAAGTCCTTCTGATCCACGTTATTAAAATAAGGGGTTGTCTCTCTTGAAGGCAGTTGCATATTTATTGAAGTATTCTGAGGACTTTTTAAACCACTGGACGAATACCTGGAAAAAGTAAAAAAGAGGGTTTTGTTGTACATCAAGCGGTCAGATGCGAGAGGCAGCAGGATGGCTGTATGAGATTCAGTGAACTGTGCTGAAAAGGTACATGTCATTCTTCCCTCACACTAGGAGTGCTTGGGTAATAGTGTGGCCCTGGGGAAAACAACAGACTCTGGAGACCTGGTTTTGATTCTCTCAGATCTGCAAGTAGCAAACCACTGCTTTCCTCTCAGTCTCATTTTGCCCACCAGCATATGAGAATAACGACAATTCCTTTTGAAAAGATTGCAGGAGCTATACTGTATTACTTTTTTTTTTTTTTTTAATTGAATTTGAAATTCCATTCCAACATCCCTATATTTGAAATTCTTTTCCTACATTCCTAACTGGAAAAATGGACTGATGCTTTCTTCAATATCAGAACTCTCAATGTCAACTGGCTATTTTAGGAAAACTCTTAAAAAACATGCAGAAAAAAACCCCACAACTTTAACCAAAACATGGCTGCATAGTCTTTATTTACATGGAAATGATTGTCTGTGCTCCCCTTTGAACAAGCACAGCATCTAAGTGCAGTGTGCCTCTGAAAAATGTGTCTTTTATTCAACAGCCCTTAATCCTAATGTCAGCCTAATTTTTTTTTCTTAGATCTCATCTGGAAATAGAGCTGATATATTGGGCTTGAGCAAATGTCTGTGTTTTCCTGATATCATAATCCTGTGTTTAAAAAAAAAAATAGAAAAATCCTTATCCTCCAATAATACATATCATAGCATGATTTTATTTATTGTGAGGCAACTATGGTGAATTTTCATCAACATTTCCATTTTGTTTCAAAGCCAAATTAATTATTTTGATCAGAAAGTGTTTTCATTTACAGGAAATACTTCAAAACCAGAAATGGAAAGTATATTAAATATAAAATAAAGGAAACAATGTGAAAAAAAGGAAAAAAAAAAAAGATGTTTCCCATCTGAAAAGTGGTATTACTAGAAATACTGTGGTCTAAGAGTTACTATATCTGCTAGTCATGATTGCCAAGGACGACAGACATCCCTCAGTACTGGAACATGTGTTATTTATAATCAGCTTTGTGAACATAACACTATTTAATAAGGCAAGCTAATGGTGAATTCTAATATGTTTTATCCGTGGATGAGGAAAGCAACATTTAGACCTGGCGTGGAAGCAGGTGTTTTCAGCTCTGACTTGAAGGGCATTTTTCTGAAAGCTGCTTAAGCCTGCTGGACTTCACTAGGGATATTCTTCTACTCATATGTGCCTTGCTGCTTTTTGGCATTAGCAGAAAGAGAGCTAAGGAAAAGAAAGTGAATGGCATGAAACAGCCATAGTCCAATATTAGCACACAATACTAATTAACTGGAAAGGCTTCCTTTGGCCCCATCCTCCTGGCGAGCTGTCAGACAAGAGAGAGGAGGAGATATCTTTAGGCTTGTTTCCAGCAGAGCGCCGCTGAATTGTAATTAACTTGTCTACGGTGGCACTGTGTTTGTACAACTGCTTGACACATTAACCTGTACATGTGCACACACAGAGTTCTGCACAGCCCCTATACAAAAACTCTCCAGGCATCCCCAAAAGACCAGAAAACGCAGCTGGGAGCTCTGCGATGAGGAGGCGGTGTTGTGATCTTTGCTGCTATCTGATGGAAAGACACACCGCTTTGGGAAGTGGGACCCAGGGGAATAATAGAGCAAGCGGCTGCTTTGGATACGTGCTAGAACTTCTTGTACATGCTATACCCCTGCACTTATGTTTTACATCTGACACAGCTGAGACTCAGCTTTTGGTTAATTCTATTTGCGCAACGCTTAGACACACTCGTAGCCATTTCTGGAGAGCCTTTTTAGAACAGTTTTCAAGAAGCAGTATGACTGAAATACTGAGCAGGGACATTATTCCCGAGGGAGGACAATTAAAAAAAAATAATAAATGAAAACAAAACAGTGCAGACCTTTGGGTTGTGCCCATTCTTGTTTCCTTTGCTTATTATATAATTGTTCAAACGACTATAGCTGGAGAGATCGCATCAGTTGCATTATCCCCTTTTTTGGTAATTCGGGCCCTAAATATATTCTGGGCTGCACCCTGAAAACAAAGGGAGTGAATGTTTTTAATGAATTTCACATGCAATGGATGTATTATATGGGTGATATATAAGCAAAACCAAGAAAAGACTGAATTAAAATGGGTTTGGTGAGAAAACAGCAACATTTGCCAATTCCATAATATAGATTCAATTATCCTTAGTATTTTGAAAACTAATTGGCAGGAACAATAACATGTAACACAATGCCTGGCATATTTCAATAATAGTTTTTTAAAATACAGATAGACACATCAATTTTATGTCAGAATTACATGTTGCTGCCTTATGCTTACAGGGCTTTGAAAGGAGGACTGAGGTGGAATTAAAACCCATACACACTGCGTGCAATAGGCAAGGTATTAAACTGGTAGGGATATTACATCTAAACCATGTGCGACTCGGCTTTTGGTTAATTACAAACTGATCCATCCTTCTACTTCTGACACAAGACTACTGCTGTTTTCAATAGACTGAGATTTAGACCTATAATTGCAGAATCTTAATTACATTTCCCTATAATTAACTTTCCCAGAACTATAGTTCCTCCTAAAAAAGATATGGTTTTTGATCAGAAAAACTGTTTTGTCTGAATAAATACATTCACGTGCGTGTATTTCAAAGCGCAGCTCGCTCTCCACCCTTTTCCTAAAACCAAGCAAAACAACAAACTAAAACATTTATAAATATGCAACAGTAATTATGTTATACAGTGTTTCAGAGTCGAAATTAAAGAATGAAACTGAAAGAAGCATAATAATTTTACTGCCCTGTCACGGTGAAAATTAACTCTATCCCAGCCAAAACCAGCACATGCCCCCTTAAAATGGATATTAAAGAGCAACAGAAGGGATTGGAATTTAAAATACAAAATGGTTTGAATTCAGCGTAGCACCCATAGCTTTGCTATACGCCCTACTGCTATAAGTGTCCAGCACACGAGCCTGAGAGCAAGGTCCATTAAGATGAATGGCAATCACTCCCGTGGCACTGCTAGGTTCTGGTTCAGCCTCGTAAGCACGTGTACCTAAGTATACACACCCCATTTTCTACTTGTAGGTATGACACGTTGGGTCTTGTATAGATAGACACGTTTTTATCTGTATACGTACACATCCACAGGCTACAAGGCACTACTTTGAACACTTCATACCGTGTGACACAAAGAGCTGCCACTGAAAGCATGTGGTCAAACCACTGTCCACTGAACCACACATAAACTCACGACACCCCCAGGGACTTGAATCATTCTTTGAGATGTGGCCGCCATGGAGATGGTTTATTTTCTTTAAGCCCCTCATTGCAAGCAGGTTCTTCTACTCCTTCAAGTAGCACACTCGTTAAATAACTGATACTAGCTGTATTTGACTCAGACTCTGAAAATGTTGCAAAGAACGAGATCTGGTGCTTCTTGAAGGCAGCAAAAGCTTTCTTCTCAACGTGGAATGGGAAAAGGAGCACTTTTACAGGACTATACGAAAACAAATCAGGTAAATTAGCCTCTTTTCTACCAAATATAAACATACAAAATCTGACTAAACTTCAGCCAGAGCTGCTGATGGATGATTTTCAGAAGGCTTGCAGAATTAGGGAGATAAACCACTTTGATTTGTACAACCCTATAGGGAAAGATGGAGGTGAAAAGGGAGAAGAAATGAAGTAGTGTAACTTCTTCAGCGGACAAGGGAACTTTTAATTTGGGCTGGAAATCTAATGAGAATACCAACACTATGAAACTAGCAGATGTTTAGATATTAAAAGCCATCTGATTTTGGGGAAACCTCTTCCCAAGTAAGAAGAATTCCACATAACATGGAATTCAGGAATTAATTTTTATTTTTGTTCAGAGATAAGATGTGTACTTATATTTTGGTTGAAGGGACACTTTCATTGCTGCAACACAAAATAACTTGCAAAAAAATCAGTTACACTTTTAAAAGGCTTTGTTTTCATAAAAATTATCATCCGTAAAGCATTGTCATAAAAGAATATAAAAAAATTGCGTTTGTTTTCATGCCTAACATTGACATTTAAAAAATTCATTCCCATGGGTACTAGTTGAAGACTTGGTATTGTATTTGTGGTTTACAGAGATTGCTGTGACTCCCTGTCACACCACCACCTGCTGATGCACACAGAAGACTCCTTCAGAAAAAGGTTCTGTTATTAGAGCTGATATTAGGAAGGCCTGATCCTACAGGCATCCCTAGCACCCAAAATACGGATGAAGTGCTTTAGCGTACTGAGGCCAGGAGTCGTCACACCCTGGTCCAAATATCAACCTTCTGCAGAACTGTGATTTAAAATATAGACCAGTACAAGATGATACCTGTAATATTGCACACAGATTTCCTAGAGAAGAGTAAATACAGCTACCCCAAAGACAGCTTTGCTGTTTTCTACCTGACTTCTCAACCGAGGAAGGGGCTGCAGCAATCTCTGGGACCCGTGCTACATGACAGTGCCATTGAAGAGGCACGGCTGTTAGCCTGTCGCTTTCAGGAAGGCATGCATTTGGAGTCACAGTGTTCCTAAGGAATTATACAGACCTTATGCTACAAATGGACAGTAATACATTTACTGCAAGAAGTAATAAACAAGTTTTTTCTTAGAAGCAGCAAATAGTAATGACAAAAGAAGTATGAGACAAATTTGTACTTTTTAAAAGAAGTCACCTTTTGCGGCTTTGCTTCTTCCCTTCCTAGGTAAGCCCTGTTCTTGGTCTGCCTTGCCTCATTACTGTGGTCAACTTTGTTGTTTAGATTCAGCTAGAAAATATTTAGCCAGCCAAGTCCCCCTCTCCAGGCCGGGCAGTCGTGCTGCAGGTTGGGAAGCGTGGCGAGGGAGGGAGGCGTGGGATGAAGCACGCCTGCCTGTGTGCCCACGCACGCAACAACACACATGCGTAACCACCCTTATTCTCCACCGGCGACTGTGGCTGTCATTTGCCAGCAGGGGACAGTGATAGTAACTCCTTTTTTTCCTGAGGAAAATTAAACACGTTGGTGACCTCAGTTCCACGCTTCCTAAAGCCAGTTCCGATGCAAAGATGTACAGCTACCTTCTCACAGCGTGACTGCTTGCTCTGCTGCACTTAGCTGTGACTTACATGTGCCCAAATGAAACTGGTGTTTTATTCCATTCCAGATATCACTTCTAGTTTTAGATATGTTCGTAGTGATTCTGGAAAGGCTTTGGAAATCCATAGGGATACGTAAATATTATGCAAAATACCTCAGCAATTGCAAGACTTCAAAGGCAGCTGTAGGTGCTCAGGAGCACTTCTGAAATTCAGACCTTACGTACAGCTGGAGCTCACACTCAATATTCTAATAAGCTGAATTAAACAAAGGAAAAATACTGGATCCTTTGTGCATTTTCAAAGACAAACACGCATGAAGTGATTCGTCTTCAGTCTACAGCAAACACACTGCGCAACATACATTAATTTATTTAAAAAACTGTAAAAGTTGGACTTCTGAATTATTTTATTTGCTGAGTACCGATGGAAGAAAAAAATGCCATGCATAAGTTACTATAGCATCATTGACACCACTAGAAAAAGCATCAGTTAAAAAGGGTAACATTGGCAATCACTCACAGTTTGTTCTAATCACTCCTGCTACAGGCTTTGAAAGGCTTAAAATAAGCAGCCAGCCAAATAAAAACATATTACCTTCCAAGAGTGCTGAAAACATTCTTCTGCTTTCAGTACTATAAACCCTGGCTGTACAGTACACTACAACAAAGTTGGAAGGACTGTAATGGCAAAGCACATCAGCCACGTAGCAGTAGCTACTCATAAACCGGCTCACTTAGTTGCGTTGTTACTTACCCGTGACAAGGTACTGTGTCCTGGTCTGTGATCCTTGACTCTTCTAGCTGTTGATATGCTGGTCCTGTAATTCCATTGAACCTACCCCGAGGTAAGGGAGGAGTCCTCCGAAAGGCATTTCTATGTAGCATCCCACTTTTTTGTCCTGGGCTGCAGCATGAAGAGAGACTTCTAGGAACAACACCAAGAGTACAGTAAAAATTATCACAGCAAAAGTGTTAACTTCTGCAAAGTAAAGATTCAGGTTTAGTAGCACACGGATTACTTTTTATAAACTTTGCTGTGGCGGTCTATGACATCAATAGAAATTCTCTGTGGAAATATAATACTAAAATCCACAGTTAGCTGTTGTTTATGCCATATTTAATACATTGTCTTTCTTCTAGGAATGAAAATAATTGCATGGCATGTTAAACGTTTCCTTGTACTGGGTGAAGGATGCTTCTTTTTTTCCATGCTGCATACCATAATCCTGCTATATAGAGTTGACTCCTCAGATAGTAGAGGCAAACAGCACAGCTCCAGCGTACCTACAGCTCAGCTCACAATCATGTCTTAAATCGACAGCCCATTATATCATCTATCAGCTCGCTAGGTGCTGCTTCCTGATGCAACAACATTAAATCAGGAAAAAAATATAAGTGAGGAATGTAAGTGAGGCTTAAGAACTGCAGCTTGAAGAAACCATCTGCGACATGTTTTCTCCACGTCAAAAAAAATGTCTTTTCTATATTGTTTTATTCTTGTTTTATATACAGATTGCTTTCTGGTTTATATGCATGGATAAATACCGTGTTGTTTCTTTATGTAATATAACACAAAGTGGAATATGATAAAAACAAGTAATAGTTTTCTACTTATTTTAGAAAATGGCTTTTGTAAACATTTTTTGTAGTGTTTTGGAAGGAGAATGGATTTTTTCCATTACCTGCAGGAATTAAAAGGTATCTAGGATCCATAGCTTTGGTATATTAACCATAAATTCAGCTGCTGCTAATGCAAAAATAAAGGAACACAGAATTAAGGCAAGATATAACCTACTTCTGCTGTTACCAGGTCACTGTATTGCACAGTGTGACTGGCTGTTCATTTTCCAGCTACTCCTATTTCTCTTGACACCTCCTGGCTCTCAGAAATGCAGACATATTACCTAATACTCTGTTACAACCTTAATGACAGTTTAATATAGGTTTTGTGGATGCTTTTTGAGAGTCATTATTTTTGGTTACGTGAATAATTTCAACTTCTGATACAATTCAGCTGTTGCAAAAGACTTTTGATAAATTTACTTCTTTTTTCCTATTATAACATGACTTAAAAGCAATCTGCATTTTACACCTAGTGGGAACTTTATTTATAGTTAGGGCCACATCTACTCCCAAAGCAATTCTTACTTGGACCAAGTATCTTGGACAAATTCTCTTGGAGTGTACATTTCCATTAAAACCAACCTTTTCAACCACAAAGTCTAAACACAAATAAATTCAACAGTCTCTATCCTACTGCTCCGCTTAGCAGTGTTCCATCACAGTCTTCACTCTGTTCTTTTCCACACTTTTACTTTCCTGGTGCTTTTTAATTGAAAAGATCAATAACCCATAGCAATAGCACTCCCTCAAGGATTTTTGATGCTTCCTTAAATAGATTTTTCTTTAGCTATTAAAGGAGGTTGTGAAAAACCTTTTTTAAAAACCTGAAGTACTGGCCTTTCAGTTCTGAAGGCTGAGTTCATGTTTTGAGTTACAGTTCATATTCTGTAAAATAACCTTACCACGTCACAAAAAAAAATTGACAATTTCTGCTTGGGTGATTCTGAGGTTATTAAAGCAGGTGATTTTCAAAGATGCAGTTGAATTAATAATTTGTGACAGATAATGAACGTCAGGGGGTTTTATTGATCACAGTATATTCATCAATGTACTACAAAAGTCAACAAACTGATTAACTTAACAGACTTTAGACTGATAAAAATTCAAAACTAGAAAGGCACTGTTTAATTGTGGCTGGATCGATGCCCTTGTGCACCTCCCTTGTTGGATAAGAGCACGTGGTCTCCCATCTAATAATGTGTGCATGCAAATTCACAAAAGCTCTGCATTTGTAATAGACATAATTTCAACACATACAGGTATACTGGAGATAACTGGTATGAACCTCCATGAAGATGCATAGAAATGACCTGTTTGGACTTCCTCCAACCTGCACTGCAACTCTCATTGCTGCACCAAACACTAGGCACTACGGGCTGCTAACAGCGTGGGCTGGTCACACTGAAGGCATCTGGCCCGTGCCAGTGTCGTCCTGCAATCACAGCAGCTCCAGCACCCTCAGAGCTTAAGCAATCGCTTTGTGGCTAGCGTGAGCTTCTTACGCTTTCAACATTTCTGACAGACAAAAGGGAGGGGAAAATGGACAAAAATAATCTGTGGTCAGGGATGAGACAAATTCACTCAGAAGAGCAGGGAAATATTTACAGGCAGTGCAGCTGCAAGATGCAGGACAACACTCATTTGTTGAAGCACCAAGGCCAAGATAGTAACCATTTTTGTTAAAACTTCTGTGAAAAAGTAACTCCAGCATAACAATGTTTTTCCTTTTTCACAAAACTGCTGTGAACATCAGCATACTCTTCCTCCGAAAACGTTACTAGAGTCCCCCTCAGGCTTCTGTTCTATTGCTCACATGAAGTGTCCCTCTCTCTCTGAGACACACAATGCCTTTTGGTGGATTTCTTCTGGGAATTTATCCTCCTTTAGCCACTGTTATGGTTTCTTCTTCCCTGTACTCGAATCTAACTGGATAAAAGGAACCAGCTCACATAACTGAGCTGCTGAATAAAACTGACGCATAAGGAAAGCTGTAGCAGAAATGTCTTTAAAATCTAATGATCAATTACTCCAGAAAAACAAAAATCAGAATATGCTTAAACTGGTTAACAAATAATTAAAAATTAAAAAAAAAAAAAATAGGGAGAAACACAGTTCTGATGAATTAATGGTTTGAAAGAAGTAGTTCAACCATCTCAAAAGTTAATTAAGAATCTGGGATTCATTGTTGCAAATTGTTCTGTGTGAAAATTTTATTTAGGTTGAGCAAGCGAGTACAAACCAAGTCTGTTTCAGCAGGTGGGGTATTCTTTACTCAAGGCACGTACACAACTCCCAAGTGCAGTTAACTGTGTTCATGAAGAGAGACTTGCAGCACATTTACTGGAACTCTGGGAATCCTCCTGCACTGCTTTTTAGTTAGTTACTAAACAAAATTGAGTATACATCACATTATCAACATATTCAGAAGTAACTTTGTCAACAGAACATGAAAAGCATTATCAAGAGGATGAAAATTAAAGTGTTAAAACTTTAGATGGGATCCCAATCCTTCCCTTGTTTAATAAGCACAATTGAGCTACAGAAATAGTCTTGATGATCATGGTTGTGTATCTATTTTACTTCTCTCCTCCTCTTTCATGATCATAATTCATGAAAAGAAAGATGCAAAGTTGAGGGAGGAAGGAAAGTTCTAAAATTGATTTTAAATACTCTGGCTCTGTACCTGCAAAAACTATACAGAGAGGTACATTATATTACATACTATACTATCTACTGATCATGAGATGCAAGCATTAGTGTTGAAATGATGGATTTAGTCTTTGCAAAACAGAAACAGCACCTAGATACCCACTGACAGAGCTAGGTGTCAGGTAGACAGTGTGTTCTGATATTCCCTGGGAGTCACATTTTTAGGCTAAGTTAGACAATCCACTGTTAACATTTGTACAGATCAACTATTCAGACTTTCAACCAATTTGCAATTTTAATAAAAAGGATCTGTTATACCTGAGAACATAAGTATCTCTCAATAAATACTATACAATAACGTTGTATCATGAAGCTCTTTTGTCAGACTGTTTAGAAGAATGACACACCATAAGCACGACCTATATCATAGACACCTCCCCAAAGGCAGAAAGTTAACATTTGAGACTTCAACAAAGCTGTATGTGATTAAATTATCACAGAGATTACAAGGAGATTATTATGTCAAAAAAAGCTGTGGCACGTGAGAACTGAACATAATAGTTTTTACCCCTTTTTTCTCTGTAGTGTCCTGTATCCCAAGCATTTAAACATCACTCTTTCCCTTGTCTCTGCAAAGTAATCGTGTACTGTCTCGGTGTATGATTACTGTCTAGGAAAACAACTCATCTACAATGGGACGATGACTTCTGTTTCCTAGCTTGTGTTTATGAACCATTACAGCTGGTCTGGTTCGCAGCCCAGGTGATGGAGTGGGACTGCAGCCTGTTGTTCGGAAAAACCTCTTCTCCCTTTGCATGTGTAGAAGAAGCTTTCCAGCAGCCAGCCTATATCTAGTAATCTACTCTGGATTTCTGAAATGGGAGTATTGTTGCTTCCTTTATGTATTCTTGTATTCGGCAAAAGCATGTGCTGGAGCTGACTGAGGGCTTTGCAACTCTACATAAATCCTTCAACACTACGTATATCATCTGATCACCACCCTGGTTCCACCAGAAGATACATACAACAGGTAAAGGGAACGGAGCGTGTGAAGGTACCTCAGTGGCACAGAGTTTAATTATCTGCCATAACTTCATCATTATACTCACCTCCATCCTAAAGCTATAATGATATCCAGGCTACTACTCCAGACCAGAAAGTTGTTCTATATTGAATGCATTGAGGATTCTTTTCAACTTGAATTGATTTATGATGAGTGTGCACCTATTTGTCATATATGTCACCATAGTCCTTCATTTACTTCTCGTTATGCTTTCTCTGATGTATTTATAAGCAGCAGTCATATACTCTTTTCAGTGTTCTGAAGACTGAAATGAGACGGACTAATGCTTTCTGTGGAACACAGGTCATTCATTCCTCACACTAGCTCGTGAATGCAATTTGAGTTCGTAGTAATCAGGAGGTCACTTTAACCAGGTGAGATGATAGTGGTGGTATTCTCATGGTATATTCAAATGAAGTGCCAACAGTGTCTGAAGTGCTTTCAATGTTTCTGACTTTCTGATGGACGTCTTGATTAATAATTCCTCTCATCCCATATAACTTCCACAGATGCATCACTTTGTGACTTGCTTATCCTTTGACCAAGTAACATACACTGAAACTTTTCTCTCTCATTTTTTTCCTTAAATTTTATTAGTTCCCAAATGCCTGACCTTGTATTTAGTACAGCTGAACTTCAATCCACCTCTATTATGCCACTCTTTAAAGTGATTAAATTAATTCTTTATATATAGATCCTTATCTGTACTGTCTTTTAACACTTTTCAGTATGTTCCAACTTCTTTGCACCAAAGCCATGCGCAAAAGCATTAAACAAAATTTGTCCCCAATATTGACTAATTTGAGAGCTTCATTAGTGCTCCACTGGTGAATATTTTCATCCCAGTGCTTACCCTCTCAGCACAACTCCTTACTATCTCCTTTTTAACCATCTCTGTGTATCTGCATCATAGTTTTCCTGCTTACTTTCTTCTATTATAGGCATTATACACACATGACAACAAATGTGGACTGAGGCTGTGTAAAGATCTAGCTCACCTACATCAAATGCAAAAAAAAAAAAAAAAAAAAAAAAAGTCATCAGTTAATGTTGCAAGAGCTGCTCTGGTAAACCTCATGATAATTTTTAGCCTTTTTTTATCTACCCAAAGAATCTGTCCTAAAGACTTGACTAGTCTAATCCAACATAATACATAATAGGTTTTCAGTTCCTTCAATACGTTTTCCTCTTCCTAAATATTAGACAGTTGCTATTCCATCGTCACAGAGCACAGCTCCCATTCTGATAGATTTTGCTACCAGACTTGAATTTTCAAGAGCCATTTCTCCTTCCAGACTTCTTTGATTAAGATTAATCAGACCATCTTGACTTGAGGGCTTTGATTTCTGGATTTTACTTCCACCTTGACTGCAGTAACATCTTTTTTTCATACATTTGATTCTATTCCCATTCTACCTTCATCCTCAAACAAGCAGCCCAACTGAAAAATGAAATATATTCATTCAGGATTGCCCTAACTGCTTCATCTGTTATCTCTATCCCACCATCAGGTATGCTTCTTCCTGCATAGCAGCCCTTTTCTTTATACAGCAAGAACAATTGATTGCTTTCAACATTACCAGTAATTCTTAACTCTCAATGATTCCTGGAAATGTTCACTTCAAGCACGACTTCTTGCCCTCTGTGATATAGTTTGTTTCTTTCCCTACATCCCATTCCTTTTAGGCATTCTCTTCAGTACAATTCTCCAGAAATCTATGTCCTTTCCTGGCGAAAATAGCAGATTGCTCATACTTTCACCCTTTCTGGCTTCCTCTGCCCTTAAATTCTTAGTTGCTTTAGTTTATCAATACTTGTTATTTGAAATTTAATAGCCTTACTAACAGAATAACTTTAATTTATTCTTTCTTTTAATTTCAACTGAATCAATTATATTGGGAGCATAAAGAAAAAAACGGTTACTAAATCGAAAAATTGTTTTTACTGTGGTTTTCATGGTGTTAGAAGTTCATTAAAAATGCAAAGGCAAATTATTTCAGATTTTAGAGTAAGTTTATCCTATGGTGGCATTTTTGTAAGACAATACAACTGCTCTAGGCTGAAAGCTTCTGCATTTGGCTTTCATCATGGCATTCTGTGAAATGAATCCCTCTAAAATCAATGATGACTGAATCAATGAATGAAAGTCAGAATGACTAATTACCAAGAAAACTGCTATTCAAAGGGATCACAACTCAATCCCATAATTAAAAAAACCTCTAATTTGTTTCTCTCTCTGTTAGAAATTAAAATAGTATGGGGTCTCTTACTAAAATCAACAGATAATCTGAGATGAATTTCTGAGCGCATTGTATACTTCACAGGAAGTTTACTGATTAAACACATTTGTTATTTTCCAGTTCTGACCACACTAGGAGTTGTTTTACATATGCAAGCAGATGATGTAAATTTCTTCTACCATAATAACAGTGCATAATACAGGTGAAATGTTTTAAGAGTGAGATTCAGATTAGACTCTAATTTTCAATTCAATCTCTGCAGTCATTCTTTGCGTGCAGCTGAGGCTGGTAGAGACATAAAATTTGTATTATCTAGTAATCTGCTTGAAATAACTAGGTGATCTCTGTCAGTTGAATTTCAGCAACAACAAATGACTCCCCACCTTGATAGTTTTACTGCCAGGCCAAAATTGTATTTGTTTTAGGAACTGGAAACAGACAGCTCCTGATTTTAAGAAATGATCACCCATCATTAGTGCCCTTGAAAACACCAGCAGAGAAAATAGGTCTGAATGTGGAACAAAATATTTCTGCAGGAAGCAGAAATAAAACAATAATATAGTTTTAAAACAACATAAACAGAGAACCTGCAAAGCTGCTGTAATTTTTCCAGGCTTCTTTCAGGTTTGGAATGGAATGAAGGGATGTTTATGACAAAATGTGTCCCAGTAAAAAAAGGTTTCCTCATTTGGCCACATCAAACACTATTTAGAAATTAAATTAGGAAGCTGTCACAGGGTGCATGCATTAAAGACAGCCTTATAAGTCTTAAATGTTCAAGTTTGTTGCATGTTTTATAAAGCAGGGGCCTTTTATAATAAATCTTAACTATGCAATAATTCTTTATAAATTAAGCTAGTCATTGCACATCTTAAAACAGTCCTGAAGACTCTTGAGATAGTCCAGTGGTTGACATCTGCAAATAAGATGACTGTTGGGTTGTTTTGTTTTTGAGGTTTTTGTTTTGGTGGGGGGGTTTTTTGTTTGCTTTTTTTGCCGTTTTTTTTTTTGGGGGGGTGTGTTCCCCCCCCCCCCCCCCCCCCGAAAAGAGATTTTGTGTGCAAAGGTGTTAAAATGAGCAATCTGTGATTCTGCATTAGTTAACTGTAAATTCAGTGTAGTTTATTCTGTAATTTCCCTATGGAAAACAGCAAGTCTAGAGAGTTATTCAGCTTTTATTTTAAGTGACGTTCATAACCAGAAAGAATATTTTCAGTCTTTGATTTATTTCCACAATTTTAAGCTAAGGTAATGTCATGGTACAGCACCTAAAACATTTTAAATTTGGATATTGCAATCATGTTATTAAAGGTAAGGGAATGTCACTGTGTTTTTTCTGAACTTCACCTTTTGACTAAATGGAGATAAAACTCCTCCCAGAACTTCCGTGGAAAGCATTGTAGGCAACAATTCCATAGTTCATCTATGTTCGGTAAAATTACTAAGCATATTTTGAAAATCTCTATGCAATAAGGAATAAGCCCTGACAAATGGATCTGACATGACAAGTGGCATCATTTTTTTCATGCCAAATTACAGCCTTAAGTAAGGTAAAAGTAGATAGGACCCAAATATTCCCTACTGGCTCATATGCTGCACTTTGCTAGGTTAAGCAAATAATTCATTTAAAAGAGAAGGAACATGTAGCTGACTGGGGGACTGCACTGAAAATGCACCAAATACCACAGAAGCTAGATCATAACCTCATGCAACCCCAGAATTTTTATTAGTATTTTTTTTTTAATGTCCTTTTTAATAAATGTTTTCCCCTACGGATCATCTAGCTAAAAAATTCTGAACTATTTTTCTCAGCCTTTTGTTTTCCTCTCTCTGTGCTTTGGATCAGATGTTACCACTGCCATTCCACCAACACTATTGCTCATACCAGATACGAGCTTGGTTTCTAGTCCCATAATGAAGCACCTGCATTCTTTTTCATCCAAAAGGGCTATAAACAGAATTCTAATCCAAATGCCATCCAGTGATGGGTGACTTTCCTCTTTTCTGCCTCTTGGAAACAACTATCCAAACTTTTTAAATACTGGTTTTCAAAGGCCACCATGTGTTCATAAATAAGTCGTTATTCATTTCAAGTATTACTTGTTTTTAAGAAACAGCGAGGAAGGCTGGAAGTTCGCAGCCATATCTTTCTGCAGCAAATGTGTCATTAACTTTATGAACATCAATAAGGAAAGTCTTGTTTTTAATGGTTTCTCAAACTACAGTTGTTTCATTCACTGGTTTGTGTCTACAGCTTGGATGGTATCTTTAAATGCTTCCTCTAGGATTTTTACAAAACACAGATAAAGTCGGCAAGCATTTTGATTGCCTTTTATGTCTGCAGCTAAGAAAATGCTTGGACATCTGTTTAATGAGTCGGCTGAGGCTGTGTTGGTAGCATACCATTCCGCATCTCCCCTAGTCACAGCGCGCAATAATCCTGCACACATATCACCGGCTCAGCGACATCCCTCGGCCGCCTGCCAAATCTCCCATCAGACGGCTGTTTGCTTACCTATGTTGCTTGATGGGCTGGGTTCCTCTGTCGGGAGACAAGGCCTCTGGGAAAGACTGAGGGCCTGAAAAACTAGACTCCATAACTTTGTGCAGAATAGGCCCAGGATGCCTATCTGTTTTTGAATACTGTAGCACAGAGAATAAAATTAATTAATACACAAAAGGCAAAGTACATTGATGATGCTATTCAATCAGAATTCATACTGGAGCAGGGTAAGGAGCACTCTAATGCATTTTTAAATTAAAATTAGGCATTGCAGGTAATAGGTTCATTCACTATTGTTTACACAGCAGAAAGTGCTGCTACTCATTATCCCCCATTACCTTCTCCACATCAAAATGATGATATCCGCATTAGTAGCAAAATTACTGACTGATCTGCCCATAATGATAGGGAACACTGATCCCTTTGACTAAAAGCCTGTTTTTGCGACTGTCCATGCAGAGACAGAGATCACAAAACACATATCACAGGACGGTCAGCACCTTCTTGGGTCATTTGGTGATCTCAGTCAAACTCTGCTTTCATCAGCATGCATGACTATGAGAACCAAACTGAGACGGCATTTATATCATCAGGTAAGAAAAATATGCGAATCTTATCTGTAGAGCAAGATATCCCTTCTGAGTAAGTCTGAAACTTTTGACCTGGGAGTATCTGTGCTAGTAAGAACAGTGTAAACATAATTCTTGTTGTGACAGTTGTAGGCGTAGGGCAGGCTCTGGGCACACAGGGAGGCACAAAGGTCTGTAGAGCAGACACCGGACATGAATGAGAACAGAATTCCTTCTTCTTGCTTTGTGATTCAACTGAAAATTCTACAAAAATGGTCTCTGATCCTGAATGGAGCCAGAAATTCAAAGTATATAAAAAAAGCTGCATTTTGGCTTGGAAGTAGATAGAATCAGTGTTGTTAGTGGTTACTGGGTGATATGTCAGATAAATGAGAGCTTAACCCACATTTCCACTCAAGTATGAAAAATACTGCACCTTGCAGATTTTTTTTACATTGCATTACAATGACCTGCACTAAAAATAAATGGTCTATTTTTCTTTAATCCATTTCCTTCTGTATTGAGTTTGTATCTTTAATACTAGATACCTAGAGATACATGTTATCTTTACAATAAACTAGTATTGAGGAAGCTGTAATGTGATTAAATATTTTAAACAGAAAACGCAAAATAAAATAATAATGATCTTTTAAAAAATCACAGCGGTGAAAACCGCCATGCTATGATGCAATAGGATAAACATTTGTGGAGAAGATAGGAAGATTTCTTTCAAAGTACAGTTCTTCATAATTATTTTGTTGTCTAACAAATGACCAATAACTCCTTAAAAATACAGAATTATTTTCTGATTCTCACTTATTCTTATCTACATTTCCCCAGACTTCAGCAAAATCAAAAAAGAAAGTCATACAAGATTACTCTCTTTTAAAAATGGGCAATTTTGGTCCATCTACTCAGACTTATGACTGATTTCTATAGATAAAATAACAGACCTTCCAATTTTTCTCCAGTGCTTTCCTCCCTCTTTCTGCTGTGTGAAATACCCACACAAACACGGCTCAAATCACTGCTTACGTGCTTCTGAAGGCAAAGCTACGAGAGTGACAATATGCAAAATGTTGCCGCATGCATGAAGTAAACACAACTGAAATAATAAGAAGAAACATATTCCACTCTTATTTCTTTCAGTTACTATGATCTTAGTTGTCACTTGTAAACGTTGCAGATAAAATATTCAGACAGAAGTACAATTTTTAAGGTACTCATGTCTGTGAAGGTTTTAAACTTTAATAGTTATCTTGCCAGCTACAGAAATGAAACTGTCTTTTATTTCTGACCTGAATAAATCAATTTGAGCTATGTAAAGAATGGGTTGTTAGTGCCAGGAAGCTATTTCTATCCTTTTTTTTGGTGTTTGTTCATGATATTAAATTGATGGTCTGAATGGCTTAGAAGACCATGAGTATGAACTGAATCATAATGGGTAATTAGAGATAAGCTGCATCTTTTGCTACATCCATAGTTAAAGTGGATGTGGGCTGCAGTGATGGTATAAAGGGGCTTTCCTCATCACAGCTGAGGAAAACCGGGACCCCCAGAAGCTGCTCCGATGCTGACCAGCAAACTACGCTGCAGGTCCAACACTCAGAACCACCCAGTCACAGCCTGCAGAGGAGATTTTTGCCCCCTAACCAAACATCTTTTTTATGCCATTTTCAGATAAACTACTTACCAGTTACCGTAACAGCCATAACATTAATTACAATGACAACATGAATCACAATTTAAATTGAGGGTCTGAATATACAGAGAATTTGAACAATGTAATTGAACTTGTTTGGATGTATCACATTTTTCATACATTTTAATAGGTTTAAACATGGTTGGGTTTATTCTCCTTTAGCTTAACCATAATTGCCACATCCTTTCTCTGAGACCTTCTCTGGAGAAAAATATCTTCAGATTTCTGTGAGGAGCTGATGGCAGTATCAGTTTGTGCCCCCAGAAGTATGGTACAGGATTAGTCCCCATCTGTATCCCAATAGAGCCCATCCCACCGCTTCCACAGCCCAATTCTCATCTGGGCTGAGCTCTTTGGAGGCCTCTGACCATTGCAAGCTGCTGAATACTCAGCCATGCTGGAGAATAAGCTGTGAAACACTTTCAAAGGACTGTTCCAGCAGGTTGAAAGCATCACTGAAAGCTTTTTTTTTTTTTTTTATGGTTTATTGTCTTCTTGCCCAATTATTTGTGCTTGTTTGAGCAATTACTGAGAAACACTGATGCATATGGCTAAATAAATTAAAGAATAATGATAGCATTTTAAAATAAACCATTTTGCAAATCTTCAATTTTTCATGGTTTCGTGGAGAAAATCATCTGTTATGTACAATTACTCAACTCCCTGACAATAAAATTCCACTCCCCGCTAGTTAAAGCTAAGCAAATCTGCATAGGCAGCCTGGGCTAGGAGACAAGAAAGCAGCCTCTGCTGCTGACCTGCTATACAACTGTGAGCATGTAATTCCCCTGCTCCATGCCTTGTATTCTTTATTCTAAAATGTAGGATCGATGGATAACAAATGCCACTCAAGTGTGACAGAATAGCTTGACACTGTTGTCCTAGTATTATGCAAAACAACACACCCATCCCTGCTCCCAGCTTTTCTTAGCTCTTCCTCCTCCATGACTTGCCTAAAATAGTAATAAAAAAAGTCCAGAAAACCATGCAGCACTGGAAGAGAGGTGATGCAGGGATACCATTTCAAAAAGGACCAAGAAGGCAGAGGGGTCAGTTTTAAAATTACATTCAGAGTGAGTGCCTCAAGGAGGTAAAGAGCCAGTGATTTTTCTGGACGGGTCGATCTTGCACAAAAGCCCATCAGGTGGTATATTTAACATCCTTTCAGCTGTTCCCATACTCTCCTTATGTTTCGTTGTCTACAGTGGCTCTAGACTAGCCAGTAAATTTGAGTTTGTCTATCCTGGCAGCTCTTCCTAAGTAGTCATGTGGTGCAGAAATGGGAAATTTGCTCTTGATCTTGGCTGATAAATCACATCGTAACTCAGGCAAAACCACACAGTAATCTTTTAAAAGATTTAGGTGTATCTATTGCTCAACATATATCAATCACATTTTTATCTCAGTGACTAAAAAGAATTTATTTCCTATTACTATCAACAAAAGGCAACAAGATACAAAAAAAGCAGTTTTCCCCCTCATTATAAGAACAGCAGAAACCTGGAACTGGTGATTGCAAGCTATTAGAAACAAGTGTAGTGAAAAGTGAAACCACATGCTACAGCATGAAAAGCATATTAACCACCTCCAAGGGAAAGTGGTGGGGAATTAATAGATTCACTTAGTATGATGGGAGAAGGTATTAAAATCCACAAAGGTGAAAAAGACCACTTTAAACAACAATGACAACTAATGGAATCACTAAAGGAGTGGCAAGGTTTCTTTTTTTGTTGCTGTTGCATGACATGTTTGTCAAGTTATGAGAATTTAAAGAAACCCTCAAGTCAGCGTGGCAAAAGGAGCTAGTAATCAGGAGCACAATTAAGATTCATGAATACTGGTGAATTACGGAAAAACTGGAGGGCCACAGCACATCCTCTTGCCCCTTGCACAGGGTGTAGGAGGGGACACAGAGCACTTTCTAAGAGGGGCAGCTGAGAATGACAATTGACTTCCTTTCGCCTATGAGGAATCAAACTGCTGCAGTCTTGTGGAGCACATTCATTAAATACTTCTCAAGGAGAATATAATCTCTTTGGGAAGGGGAACATAATACTAGGAAGTCCAAAGTTTCATGCATTAGGTGAAATAAAGCTGAATCTCCTGTGTACCTTCAAGATCCTGTATTAAAAACTAGCACATCTATCTCTTTCTGACTGAAGAATTATAGCAGGATTACCAGTGCATTAGTATCCAAATCCAAGATGCCAGAAAACCTAGCAAGAAATTAAGTGTGTTGCTGCCAGAATATTTGGAGAAAGCAGTGGACTTTAAGAAAGTTCAGGAGAAATACTAGGAGCTGTGTTCAAACAGTTATTTATGAATCCTGCTTACAGTATACAGTATTTTCCATCTAATCTGTATCCCAAACAAAATAGTGGAATCAATACCAAGAGAAATAGACTCAGCACAGGTGAACACAATTACCAGCTATGAGCAGCAGGAGTTCGGAGAGAATATAGCTGTCCTGACAAAATCCAAGCTTTTTTTTTTTTTTTTTTTTATTTACAGAATCACAACTGAGCAAAGGAAGGCAGTGGAGGAGATGTAACGCATTTGAGTGTGGGAAGGAAAAGCATGTGTTACTTCGAAACATTGTCAATGCAAAGAAAGAGCTTAATTCCCTGCAATATAGCAAATGACAGGGAGGCATCCGTGTTTTAACTTGGATGCCTAACTCCTTGTGTTCTTCCTCAGCCTCAGGTCTTGCTGAGGGAGGTGCGGGGATGTGGCCATTCTTTCTTGCTTATGTTTACCCTCCTGACCAGAGAGGGCAAAACCCCCAAAGCCAGTAACTTCTTAAATGAATGGAGTTTTAAAACCCCTACATTTTTCAGTTGGCCAGCTCTGTTTTTTACCCCTGTATATCCTGTTGCTTAATTTGAATATCCACATCTGAAAGAGCAATCCTGCCATATGGAAGTTTAATGAACGTGGGGGAATGTCCAGCACTTCAAATCCATTTCTTAAACACTGTCTTTTGAAATAAGGATTGTTGCAAAGTAACTCGTAGTCTAGGATGCAGCAGGAGAATTCTGATACAAATGGAAAGTGTTTTAAAAGCAAATATTTAGAGTTTTTAACCTTGTATATGGTTCTTATGAACACACTAATGTAAAGAAGCTTTAATTAGCATAGAGGTGGGATATCATGGGGACTGAGGTCCAGTGTCCTTTTCTTTCTGCAGTAAGGCAAACAGCTGCAACTAAAGTGAGTTAGGCTAGAATAAAATGTAAAATGCAAACTTGTAATTCATTTTAATACTTGGTTCAAAAATGGAATGTGTGGTTTTTCTGTTAACAGCAATTTTGATACATTCACATGGCTTCTCTCATTTTAAAAATATTCAGAATGGGTGTTGAAAATAAGTAATAAATAATAATTCTTTCCCTAATGTCCAGTCAAGGGAAAAAGGGAAAAAAAAGGAATGATAAGAAGTAGTAGATTGGTCAAACTCTTTACAGCCACAAACCACTTCAAACACTATCTGCTATACCCTGGGTCCTGGGAAATAAGTAAAACCTCGTTCTAGAGCAATTTGGAAAGATCCATGCATCCTTTACTAAATGTAGCAACCTCTGAGTCAAAATGTGATGGCTTTTTCGGAATGGACATTATTCGAATAGTCATCAAGAATAAGGAACCCAATGCAACTATTCTCAGGTCTACACTAACATATTCTTCTCTATAGAAGAAAAAAGGAAGGTGAACAACCTGAAAGCAACACCAGGTCCATTCAAAATAGGCAGAGGAAAAATACAGGACAACCTTTTAGGGAAAGAGAGAAAGGTGACATATAAGCACGACAGTTTTCCCATGCAAGAGGAGCACTTGGAGTGGGAAAAGGAACAGCTTCCAGTGTTCCATAAACCAGAACGCCTAGCCTACAGAAAATAACCCCCTTGATTTATTTACATTTTTATTGGCTCCTGGAAATGAAGAGAACTAAGATTTCTCCACAGACCCCTGTGGGTGGAGCTGCAGATGGAAACCACAGAGAGGTCACCTGCAGGCAGTGACGGGCAGAAAGGCGGCAGCAGAGCCGCAGGAGCGAGCAGTGGGTGCGTTCCCCTCCCCACACCACTGCCTGGGCCCTCCCTTTCCCACCCAGTAGATACACCTGGGGCAGATCTCTGGTCTCTGATGGGAAGCCACTCAGCCATTCTTACAAAATGCCATTTCAGAGCTCTTTTCTGCTGCCTTGCCATAAGCCTTGCCCTTTTTTTCCCCTCCAATCTACCAAGATTTGTAAATATTTCATGAAGTGCCTACATGCGTTCCTGCACTAAAATCTTGCTAACAATAGAAACCATTACTAACCTGTGCTGTTATGCTACATCCTGCACAAGGTCATTCTGTTTCTCTTCCTTAGTATCTTTGCTCCCAAAGGGAAAATGCATTAGTGGCAAGAAGAAAACAGCTGCCTGCAAGCAGCCACAAGAAAACAGTGTTAATTACCAGCACTGATAATGCTGGTCTGAACAGCATTCAAAACCGAAAAGCAAATCTGGATTAAAAAAATAATAAAAATGTTTCTCAATTTTTAGTATCTGGAATTTACAAACTGCTACTTCAGCCATTATGGCTACTGTTATGGCAAAAGAAAAAGACTTAAATAAAGCTTGTTGATGTGTTTGTCAGCTGCTCAGAAGACATCAGATAGCTCATTGTGATCATGGGATGACAAAATATTGCACTGAACTACAGTGAGAAAAAGGCAAAGAACATAAGTCTTAGTGTTAACCAAGACCTACTTTACATGTTAGAATGAAAAGATCGCAAAAGTTCTTTACAACTCTACCTTTTGTTGCCATCATTACAAGCCAAAAACGCTCCCAACAGCATTTATTTTTAAGGGTTAGAAGTAATATATGACTGAATGAACTGAAAATGAAACAAAGAATTGCACAAAGTTCCCTAAACAACTGTGATTATGTCAGTTTAGTGAAGCTATCCTCCTTCTTGAAATAGCACGTTTTTCCTGAACTACAAAGCATATCATGACCACAGTGGTGCTCCTATAAAACAAAACTTCTCATGAACACAAGCAATTCTTTGACAACTCCTCTGTCATAGCATGGAGGCTCTGCTTACTCTGAATTGGTTAAAAGGGCTTATACTTATTTCTACATTAACTGCATGTAAACCAGAAGTTCAGTCATCTTAGGCTAAGTGGGCATGAGAGTGCTCTCTTGTGCTAAACTCCCATTATTTTGACAGAATCTGGAAAATAAGGTAGCCAGCCCTTTAAGCAAAGTTAAGTTACTTAAAAAAAAAAAAAAAAAAAGTGTAGCATTTAGAAAGGCTTCAAGACATCTTTTATGATTTCCTATTATATTGCTACCAGGATCCTTCTCAGTTGTTCTAAAGACTTTGTTCCAAATAAGACAGCACTAATTGTGTGTGACCAGGGAGAAGAGAATGACATGCATTGGAAAATACCTTGCACCCAGGGCTAAATAAATTAGTCCTCTTCAAGTTCCTTATATCAAATGAGCTTTATGCATTTCATAATTGTGGGATTGTATTAACTTATATATAACTATACACAGAAAATTACTAAATAATTTTCAAATTTAGTTTGAACAAACTATTCTCTTTCTGGTATTAGAAAACCCCTTTAACTCAAAACCCAGGAAAATGAGACGTCTGCACAGTCTTGCCTTGGGCACTAGTCTACATGTATAAATGTAATTCTAGATTTTGAATTTACTCTGAATTAACTTAGACAGATCTCTACATTTTTTCATGCAGGTTCATTAATTATTGGAAGACTTGAAATCAGTTAAGATCAAGGACCCCCATCTCACCTATAAACCACACATATGCGCCAAAGTATTGCCAGAAACTATAACAGTAATTTCCACTGCTGGATGCAGAGCTAGGGGGCTCAGCAAACTATATTACATGAACAAAATGTACCAGCATCCATTGAAATAACTTTAGAAAAAAAAAAATAATCCCTGCTTGGTGTTTTCTATTAACAGACCTGATAGAAAACATTTTATGAAAGAGGTGAGAATTCTTGTTCCCATTGCTCAGATGCTAATAGCAACATGGCGATGTGCTGCCATCAGCAGCAGGAACTCAGCCAGGCTATTAAGTGTTGTGGCTGGCAGGATTACTTACATTTTGCAGCTGGACTCGGCTTTGTGCCATACACTCTGACTTTGCCATCATGCTGGAAGCATTTAGGCTGTAGGTTTTCCTATTCTGTGTTTCTTTCAGCTGTTCATGAATTTGCTTTGTTTGCTTCCTGCAGAGAGAAATAAAATTCATGTAAGAAAAAGCTAGTTTGATCTTGTACTATAGCCATGATATTTTTATAGCCATGGTTCTCTTTGTTCAAAACTTCACTGTATTAGATTAACCAGCTGAGCTCATTTGCTAGCGTCTAATAATTTCAGTGCAGTGGTCATTTTCTAGTAAGGCTGAAGAAAGGAAAAAAGAGCTCTTCTATTTAAAATATCTTCTATTCTCAGATTACTGTAACAGCATGCCAGTTGTTTTAGTGCAGAATTTCGTAAGATCATCTATTACATATTTAACAATAGCTTGCAATAGGCCTGAGTATTAAAAAAGCATTGACACAAAAGAAGTGTCGAAGAATCAAAGATTTCTGCTAGCTGATTAGATGTGACCTGTAAGCCGGTATCTTGTATAGACCAGCTTTTACTTACATGCTTAAACCTGGAAAAAAAAATCAGAATGGTATCTGAGGCTGCGTTTTTGACATATTATACTATGATCTGCAATGTCAGAGAAAGGAATACCACAAGATGAATCACTTGCAATGTTCAGGATATTACTACGGTATTAATAAAGGCTTTCTGTTTCTGCCACACTATATTGACAAACTGAGTTTTAAAGTTCTGTACCTGACTGAGGATATGAGGCAGGAAATTTTCATTTAAATATTTCTTTTATCTTCTGCAAACAGATATCTCAGCTGGGCAAAAACTCTTAGAAAACTACATTTAAGGTCTTTTATATGAGTCCATTCTTTCGATAAGCTACATTGTCTGAGACTATCAGTTTTAAATTATCATGAGAAATAACTCCACAATACTATTTTAATTCTTTTCTTCCTTCCTGTCCTTCCTTTTTCTCCCCAGCAGATACATCTCCAGCAGCAAACCTACAAAGGCCTTGGAAACGATTCAGCAAGGTCAAGGACTCGCCAGCAGCAGCAGCGACACTTCGTTATGCCACCACAGCTTTTGGAAAGCAATTGGCATGGAGCCTGGTTTCAGGAGGAAGTGATTTCAGGAAATGTTGATACGAAATAAAGGACATACAGTCTTTCTACAGTGAAATTTGAAATTTTAGCAAAGAAGCTTCAGCAACATTTTTAAAAATTTCTGGTGATGTTGATGCTGAAAGCCTTGTGACATCGTCAAGTCTGACAGCATCTTACCTGACTCAGGCCAATGAATTTGACACTGAATGTACTATACAAGTAATTTTAACTTCTTTTAGTGGAGCTTGTGTCTAGTGCAGTAAAGTGTAGGAAACCAGAAGAAAATTACTTAAGTGGTTAAGGGGGGAGACTGTGAGAAAGGACAAGTTCTCTCAACATGAAAGCAAACAGTGCAAAGTGTCACAGTTAGATATTCAATTTTAATAATATAGTTTTAAATATATTAAAATAAATGAGATTCCCTCTGCCTTTAAGTCTCTTAGTTCTGAATCAGCCTTGCATAATTTCGGCATTTGCTTACATTCAACAGGCCATAAGCACCTGCACAGAAGTAGGTATTTGTTATAGCACGTTTTCTGAATCCAGGTATAAACTACAATAAATCTTGGACCCTGTATGTATCTTTTATGTTTCTATTAACATCCTATTTTGAAACAGCATGGCAAATGGAAAAAAAATAATTACATTGTAAGCATGTTACAAATATGAGTGGCATATTTTGTGTATAGCTAAGCAGATCATAACTAGCAAGATTTATGAATATGGGTGGGTGAGGAAATAATTTCTGAAGTCCAAAAACTTATTAAACTTTCAAATTTGTTCCTTAACCAAAACAACTTGTAAAGTTAATATCAGAATAATCTGAATAGATATATAATTTGAAGGACTATAGTGACAAATTAAATTGGTTGACTCAAACATCTTTTTAAAAACATTTTTTGATATCTACTGATTTTTGAAACCAGTGAAATTGAATAATTTAATTTGTAAAATTAAAAGATTTTGGAATGCTAATTTGGATTTATTTAGAAAACTTGTGTTTAGAGAACTGTTTCTACATCTATAAACACATCTAAGTAAACTGGAATATTCAGCTTCACTGCTGCAATCCTTAACATTACAATTGAGATTCCTGAAGACAATTTACTGAGAGAAACAATCTAATAACTAATTTCCTTTTATGTTCATGCAACCTAACATTAATATTAGGTTTATGCATATTCATTTTGCCAAACTAGAGGATGCACAGTTATAAAACTAGAAATTATGAATAATACAAAGTTACTTACCGACTAATATATTTATTTTATAAATTTTGTTTTCAAAACAAATGGGCCTTATGTGTTCTACTTTAGAGCTATTTGGCAATAAAGTATTGTTACTTCAGCAAGAAATAAAGTCACTAGTCATTTATAAAATTCTAAGCTATAAAGAGCAGCCCATTACTGTACGCTCCCTCTGTTGCTGACACTTACAGCACTTTCTTGATTACCCTAAAAGGAATAATTTAAAGGGCACAGTGTTTAATTATAGTTCTAAACTTCCTCAGATTGAATTTATTTTTAAATCAGGACTTTTAATTTAATGGTACATAGGGAAGTGATCTTTCTAGCAGCAGGTATTGTCAGACTAAGAAAGCCAGGGTCAGTGCCTTCATGGAAAATATATTTTATAAAAGGTGCACCATTCAGGGGTCCTGTAGCTGTAAGTAGTATGATACACCAAATTAAACCCACGGATTATGACCCACGGAGGAGGAATTCTTTGACAACTCTTAAGCATGACCAAGACACATCTGCCTGATGAAGAAGCTCCTGAAAATGTGTTGCTTAAAAGCTAACATAAGATAAGGGCAGAGGCACTCTAAATTTGTTGGTTTTTACATCCTTAAGACACTGGTCAACATCACAGTTATGATACTGTTTTATGCAGCCTCTATGCAAGCCAGTCTAGACACTCTAATATATTTTTTGGACAGTTTGCTAGATAAGCCACAGCCAGTGAGTTAGGGATTGATTGGTACCTTACCATTACTGTGTTTCATATATCTGGTAAGACCTCTTGACTGAACAGGAGGTGCTCATTTTCTCATTACTCTTCAAACTTCACTTCCAAGAATCTGGCATAAGCACACTTCAACTCTTCCCAGTAATTCTTAACTAGCGTATTTATAATGCAGATGAAAACCCAAATCGAACACCACCACCTCCTGCTGAGATGCGAAGCGCTACTGCCCTGTGAGTTCATCTTTGAACTATTATTTCTACTCATTATTTTTAGACCTAGCTCTCCCCACCACCTCATCAAAGTCACAGTATTTTGAAGGCTGTTCCAGTCCAGCTCTACCGCTCCCCACAGCAGTGCAAAACCAAGAGAGGCACAGGTGAATAACAGAGGGACATTTTATTCACACCATGCTCGGTTGTTGACTACATATTCTTCCAACTGACAATCCCGTTCTACCTATTCTGCATCTGTCTTTGTGAGCAAAAACTCCAAGCCTTTCCAGGAAGAACAGGAACACCTTAATCTCTCTTTCTTTCTTTCTTTCTTCTGCAGATCCAAAATGCATAATGACATTTCTAACTCAGTGGCAAAATGGCTGTCTCTGCTCACAATTTATACTATAACCAAGGAGTCTGCAGAGAGGAAGTGTTCTGCCACAGCATCCTCCCACCTAGCACCACTGCCATATTCTAGGTCCAAAGAACGATTAAACAAAAACTCTCAAGACATTATAACAGGTAGGAGTGTTAAGGTGAAACACGAACCAACTAAAATCTTCACTCAAATCATGCACAAACTTCCCCTGAAGTTTGAATGAAAAAAGGGGGTGGGGAGGCTTGGTGACTTTTCCAAATTCTTTTTCTTTTTTTTGATAGATTTTTTTTTTAAAATAAAAAGTAGTCCTCATCAGATTTCCTACTCATTAAAATAAATTCTAAAAAGGGGTATTCAGGTAAGCATCCAAACTCTTAAGTAGTGCAAACCTCCACATTTGATGCTCAGTCACCATGACTAACCTTATGCAGGTACTATTTATATAGATATGTGTTCTCTCATTAGCTCCAGCTGGAACAGGAATGAAGGATGACAACCATACAGAACATATTTATAGATACAGCGGCACTGACAACCATGTCACGTAATTGCTATGAGGTTTTTGCAACTCAAATTACACACATAACAGTAAATATTATAAAATAATGTTTGGCTAGGAAGATAGAGAATAAAGTGCAAAGTATTTGAGTTGAAAATAGTTTACTACAGATGATTCCACCATACTCAGATAGGTCAATGTGCTTGTGCAATACAGATACTCATTTTGCAACCACATTAGCAGTTTACAACTACTAACTACAGGTTACAGACATCTGCAGAGAACTTGTCTCTTTCTGCATTTCTAACTTTACTTTCATTCTCATCCTACAGAAACAAAAGGGACATTCAGGGATATGAAATGAAATGCAAAAAGGAGATGATATGTTTAAACTTTATTTTCAAAAGAGGAAAGCGATTATCGCACTGATAGTAAAAGACAAAATTTTTATTAAAAAAAAAAAACAAACCAAACTGGAAAGGACACAATCTCTTCTTTCTTGATAACAAAAGATAGAAACAAGAACACATGACTTTTGTTTACTTTTTTTTTTTTTTACTTAGATAGTGTAGCTGGGGAACTGTTCTATCTATTCAGAGATAAAAACAGCTTCAAAAGGAGGTGAGAAACTGAAGAATTGTAAAGCCATAAAAAGGACAGAAGCTAAATAACAAACACACTAGATGAAGGCTCTTACTTTGTTTTGAAGTAGAACGCTGCACAAAGCATGCCCACTACGACTATGCCAAAGACGATACAGGAAATAGACAGCACCTGGCGCTGGTACACTTCTTCGCTCTCTGTGAACAGCAAAATTGAGAATTATGAAAGCATCAGAAAACAATACTTGTGAAAAGTGGATTACAGCACATCATGGTTTCACTAATGATGGACAGATAGGAGAGATTTGGAGGTCTGGCTTGGCCAGTTCCTCAACAGAATGGATGCTTCTCTGAACCTCTAATCTAGATAACGTTCATAGAGTTGTGGCCTCCTAGGAAAGTTTGAGAAAATGGTTCTAATACACACTGAGAGATACATAATAATAAAATTCAGGGTAGATGAGTATCTTGTCTGCCCTACATGCTATTTTTCAGCTATTTTAAGAAAGATTCTACTGTCAACAGGATAAAGAGCCCTACAACCATGGAGTTTTTCTGGCTTAAGGCAAGAACCATCAAAGCTCTCACAAGGTTCCACAAGATTCAGAATTCTTTATCTACCCAAAAATTCTAGGTTTTTACTTTGATTGAACGGTGATTACAATGCCCTACTCCCATGTCATTCCCTGTACTTGAAGCTTATATACAACATCACCGTAAAAAATTAATTCAATCAACTTGGATAGAACCCAATGACTACTATGCTACAATGCACCAGATACTGTTTTCATGAGCCTACTTTTTTTAAGAGAAATTTCCTTAATAAATCTCATAATCTTCTAATGAATTTTAAAACAGGAACAAAATGAAAGTAAAAAAAAAAAGAGCTAAGAAAACAAGAGAAAACACTCATTCATGACAGCAGACAGAAGCTGATAGGCAATTGGAGTTTCACATGCTCAATTTATCAACAGCTCCTCGAGCGTTATATTTTATTTTTATTATTTCAACTCTTTCTCTAGTTCAAAGTGCTAACATGATAAACAAATTGTAATTTTAAAAAATCGGTTTGTCCAAACATGCAACATACTAAATAATATTTTCATTCATATAGTTTAGGTAGAAGAGCAATATGTAGGGTTATCAAAGCACAGTACAAGCACTGTACACTGACAAACCTACATTTCCTTTCTAGGTTTGAGATCTTCAGTGCTGACCCACCCATCAATATGAATACCAGACACATGTCAAGCAGGTGATGGTAACACCAAATTCCAGGTTCATAATGTTCGGGTTTATAAGAAGAAAATATCGTGTGACAACATCAAGGTGAATCTAGGCAAATACTGAAAAAACCTACACCCAACTGGAACTTCAGTCAAATACTCTTGGTGTTACAATGACTGAAGACTATATACAGTATCTTAATCACTACCGATTACAAATTTCTCAAGAATTAACATCACAGTGCTGTTACAAAGCATTTGAAACCTTTAGTCATTTGCCTCTTGTAAAAGCCACAGTCCTTTTTCATAAGCTATTTCAAATTAATTTACATGTACCAAATCTTTATTTCTTAATTAATTCTTTACTTGCTTACTCAAAGACCACAACAGTGATTCAGAAGCCATTTCTAAGCCCCCAGCTGCTGTGGACTTTTTTCTTTTCATTTACATTTGAAACTCTAAAAGTATTTAAATATTTTAAAATCAATATTTAAAAGTATTTAAATATTTTAAAATAAAAAGAAGTTAATACAGTAACTTACACTTTTTGCATGCCTAAAATATATCTGGAAAGGTTTTAATTCAATAGGAAATCCTGATAACATTGCAATAAAACTGATTCCAGTAGAGCTTTAGGCCCATTCCTCATTGGCATGTATAAAATTTAGATCTAGAGAGTAAATCCTCATTGGCAATGAACTAAATGTTTGGGGTTTAAATTTGTTTGTTTGTTTTTACTAGCCTGTGTGCACAGTTATCCACCTTCCATTTCCACTGCACACAAAGGACTAATCTTACAAATTTTGAATTCTTATGTTGAGATGGATCACTGCAAATAGTTAACGGATTATCCAGTTCAGCAATTGTTAATCTATACTGCCAGAATAACAATTTCAGCACCCACTGCCTAAGACCACAACTAAAACATACATACTTATGAACCGTAATTTGACTCAAACATTGCATATAATTAAAAAAAATATATTTATTAAGAGAAACTGATTTAAGTCGTGTCAAGAGGCTTAATTTTGCTTTTCTTTTAACCTAAGTCCTCATTAAACACTTTTTTTTTTTTGAGAAATGCTGAGTTTAATGCAACTATGGTCTTTGTCAGTCCTCAATAGCTGCCACTGTCTTGTTAAAGATGCTTTAGAATACATCTTACCAAGATAAAAGCAATTCAGAGAACACACAGTCTTATCTTGCTGAAACAACTATGTGAAGATTTAAATCTTTTGTGTAGTCAGATAAATCCCTGTCACTAGCTTTCAACACATGCTGATCAATACTTTCTTTCCTTTTTCTTTATTTTGTACAGTGCATATTTAAAGAACTACTTATTGATTAATGTTACTCTATTTCTTTAGACACCTTTGTTCATTTTTTTATATCCTTTAAATTTTTATTTATGTATTGGACTCCACCATTTTTTGTCTCCAGCTTCTCAAAATATAACAGTTAAGCATTCTTTCAGTCTCTAATCTTCCATATCAGATGTTTTTTTTAAAAAAAAAACCCAAACACCTTCTTGCTGATAGAAATGTAATCTGTGCCTCTGCAAACTTTGAAGGTCTTCTCGTTGTTGCCTTTATTTAACCCCACCATTGCTCTAAACACATCTAGCACAGCTGAGATCTTCTCTAGCAAAGGTGTACTGAGTAGGGCCTTTAAATAACACGGAAGGCTATCGCTAAGCATTGCAAAGTAATTTTGCTGTCACAGAACAGAAAACTGTAGAAATTCAGCCTGCAGAAATGAGAATAACTGAAAATTCCTTCTCCTTAGCTGAAGATGCGCATCAACTTGTGCATATTTATATACTGAAGCAAACTTCCCAAGGTAACGTAAAGTGTGACTGAAATTATGATGTCTCTCTTTATTCACATATATTCATACATTCCTTGTGAAGTAAATCATCTTAATTCCATTCTATTGAAATAAATACTCTAGGGAGAGGATTCCTCATTTAATGAGCAGGCAAGAAAATATTTCAGCTCAAAACCAAAATATAAACTGCTACAGATATTCCTGGATAATCCATCTGAGGAGTTAAGACCACAGAACATGAATCCCACCAAGCATTCAAATTATACAAAACACATAACCTATACCAACAGAAATACAACTGCAGACCGCAGTGCTGAAAAATAACAAAGTAAACTGTTTAGATGCAGATTATTTTGTTTAACAAAAATTATGGCAAGAAAGATCTTCCCAGAACATAAAAGACAAGACAAACATCGGACGTGAAGCCTGTTGAAAGGCTGGCTTCCCATAGACAGGTCTCCATTCACTGCGTGTCCTGTTACATGTCTAGCCTATTTTTATTTAAACTATGGATTCTTTCTTATTTTCATTGCTGCTACAGAATTGTCTCTCCATCTCTGTCACATCATCCCCCTGAATGTAAGCTGCTTGTGCCTTAAGTGCTCCTTTTTCTAAGCTTCTCTCACACATTTGCTACCATTAGGAAACAGAATGACTACTGGCGACTCATGAAAGCAAAGTTTCTTTCAGCACTCACATCACAGTCAAACTTCATCTGTCTGTTACTAACAAAAAAGTACATGCCGTATTCCAGGTATGAGGATTTTGGTTTGTTTTATTCTCCTGCTCTTTAAAATTTACTTTTGAAGGCTGTCATCTGTCTGCTTTATGCATGTGGGAAGACCCACTGAAGCATACACATAAGTCTTTAGAGGATTAAAAAGCACAGGGTAGACACGTTTTTCTCATGATTGTTACTTCTAAAGGATATGGTAGCTTTATTTGCGTGAATAAGGTGAAACTTGTCTCTTCTTTGTGATTTTACTATAAAAGGAAGAACACTGGTACAAGGTCCCCGAGAAACAACCATGTATGTTTCTAACCATATTATTGAGAAAAAATGTTAATTAATAGAGATTATGTTAGACTTTGTTAGCACCTACATCCACATAATCATTACTAGCCACAATTACTGGATCCTCTAGTTCTATTGTGTATTTTCTGAACTCACTGAAGTATTTTTGAAAGGTATTTCAAATATGAAGAACAGCATTGTGCATGTGGCCTAAGCAAGATGATAACAAACCAAAAATAGTAGCTTCCCCCTTGTGATGCTTATTTCAGTGGCTCTTGAATAAAATCTCAATATTGTCACAATCACCACAGAGAACTATTATTGAATAGTCAAACTGAGCCAACTGAGAAATTACCACATTTACCATACGGATGCATTACTTGAGCTTTGCTCTATAACGTAAAAAAAGGAAAGAATAAATGTTCAGATGATTTTTCCTACTGAAGGTTTTACTCCCAACCCAAAATCCACCACAACCCCTAACAGCATGCAGCATTCCCTTACCTTCCTCACTCCCCTCCCCTAAATGGACCGGCTCTGCATTACTGCAAGTAACAACATGCTATAGAATAAATATGGAAAGCCCAGTACCTTGCTATTGGTATGTATGACGAACAATTGTTTTCCATGTGCTTTCTCCCATCAATAAATGCCCATGGAAACTTTATGAAAATAATTCTATGACTTAGTTTTCACCAGAAAATTTAGAGATGTTCTTCACCTTTTCCTCAATCCCTGTCATTTTTGAGTTAACAGGGGAAGTGTGGCCTAATGGATAGAACATAAAACCAGCTTGTCCTCAACAAATTACAAGATAGCATGAAGGCAGGCTTTTTTTTTTTTTCTTTTTTTTTTTTTTTTTTTTCTGTCCCCATGCGAAAACTAAGGCATGCAGGTGCAGCCAAGTGGGCACTGTCACCTCTGCTGTAACCTCACCGCCACACACTTTTTTCACTTCCCGTCATTCCCTGCCCATATATTTTCTGACCCACTATTGAGCATACAATACTGCAATGTCCTGCAGAGCCAGCGCCTTGCTGTTGAGGTGAATCTCAATAGTATCGTTTGCCACTTACACTCTTACTGGTGACCTGCATCCTCAAAGTCCCATACACAACAGAGATGGACTACATGGAAACCCCATACACAACATCAAGATTTCCAATAAAATAAAGATTCCCATAAGTTTAAAGGTAAAAGAGTAGTTAAAGCATATTTCTCAATATACTTAGATTTATGTGACAAGTGCTGAACTATATACGGTATTCTAAATTTAATTCATGAAGTGAATAAAAAAAGCCTGTATGTTCCACAAAATCTGTGATTGCCTTCAGCATCAGACTTCCAACTCTCCCCAGAGTTTTCTCTGTTCTTTCACTTGCAAAACCTGCCATACAGATACACTGCCATATGCTGTAGCTTGTGCTAAGGCAGAATGATTTTAACAGCTGAAATGCTACAAGCCACGGTTCACATTTCTTTGACCATAGCTAAGTTGAGACCCTCGCTCTTTCTGTAACCATGAAGATAATATTGCCTCTTCCATTTCAGTGAATATCATGATAAAATTTAATATGAACATATTAATCTCTAAAGGAATAAAGTCTCTGCAAATAAACCTGTCCCAGATACTTTTGCTTCAATGTCTTTAAGATCACATACTTCATATAAAATACTATGGTTTATTCTAATTCTCAGCTACCTTTATTAAGGACTGAGTTTTCTTCCTTCAGCTTTTGTCCATCTAGGTAGAATTTCCCCTGTATAAGGGCTCCAAAACAATTAGGTTCACAAATTAGGAGCAGAAGTTTGTATCTGCTGTCGTTTACAGAAAGGGCAGAGTCAAGGTTAATTGCACAGATTCACATTTCAAACTGGAACAAGAGCAAGCTGACTTCTGCTGGCTAGAGTTCATAAAGCATTTCATAGTTTCGATAGTGATTCTCTCTTGGGAAGGACCGTTCGATGATTCTGATTGTAACAAAGATTAACAAAATACATTTTCTTCTTGTGGAATACCTGTGGAACGTCCACAGCTGAAGGATCTTAATGAGAGCAAAGTGAAATAGATGTAGCCCATTATATAATTGCATGATATTATACATTGTTTGACTACTGGTATTTAACAACTAGTGAGATCATTTTTGGCATACACAGAAGGGAGAAATGGGAGGCAAGAGTGTTCAGCCTGTTTGATTGACCTATTTCGAGTACTTGATTCTACAATATTAATGCTGCATTAGTACTAGTTTTGCATGGAATATTAAAAATGAAGCAGTGAATAATGTTTTAGACTCATGATGAAAAGGGATGCAAAGGTATGTGCTCTAACCCTGAGCTCTCAACCAGCTATTTTAGGTTGGTGAGTGAAAGGTGAAAACTTATTTAAGAATTAATGAACCAAAATATCCTGAAAAATTATTTCCATCAAACACATCCTTGCAACACCCCACAAAATAAAATGAGCCAAACAGTGGAGAATGCTCTGCAGATAAGAAAAAAAGAGAGGGTAACCTTACACAAGAATATCTAGTGTTGTCTGTGGTTACAAGAGGAGTGAATGTGCCAATATTCTTAGTAAGTGCTACTTTTTATGAAGTGGAAATTTGATAAGTACTTTTAAACAGCAAGGTCATGACTCTGAAGGTAAATTAATTTTAATTTCAGTTTCCTAAGAAATAATAATTTCCTTTTATCTGCAGGGAACTTGCAAGGGAATGTATCAGCTATAACCACAACTCAAATCTAACAAAATTTCAAAGCCTTGGTTAAGTACATTCAGTGCAACATATTTATTAAATCTTAGGCTTGAAATAGCTCCATACGCAGCTAAGAGATGAGAGGTAGATTTTTTCTTTCTTAAGAAAAAGACTGGTTAGGAGCTTTTATGTATTTACAATTTACAAGTAAAACAATCCAATTCTATCACAAACTTGATCTATTTTCATTCTGTTTCTAAGATGGATAAAGTCAGCCATCTATCAACAAAATTCATTACCTAAGTCTCATCAACCTCTGTGTGCGTGTGCTGATTTTCCTTTTTGAAATAATCAGTTTTAGAATATTATAGCAATTCTAAGCTCCTATAAGACCTTCTATTACTGCAAAAATACACCCAGTAAGCTAACCTTTACTACATTGTTATTACATAATAGGAATAAGAATCACATATGAACCTTGTTTTAATTTTTGATACAACCTGAATATAAATGTTTTAACTTGAGTTTGTTAAGTATAAAAGAAAAACAAATATGAAGGCCATTCTTCCTCTCTCACCCAACTTCACTTCCAGTCTGGATATAGGGGAAAAATAGTTCCCTAGTTAACAGAGGTTGACAGCTAAAAACCTATGGTAATATTTTAGACAACGAGCACATTGAAAAAAACTTACGATACAAAGAGTAAAGCTGTCTAAACCCATGATCTTCTGGCAGTAATCTCCCTGCGTGATGGTTGCCTGCATTTTGGCTGATGTGTGAAAGGGATGAGTGACAAAGGAACAGCCCCCTAAGGAACAGCAGTCCTGAAGGAAAGAAACTTGGTATCTGGTGGACAGAAAAAGAACCCACTAAAAGATCTGAAACATGTTATTTCTGTTTTACATTAGACCACTGTTGAGAACATTTCTACTAAAAACACACCAGGTCACTGAAGAAATAGTATCATTGGTAATACAGTGTGACATTCTGGGCAAACCAGCTACACCTAAACAAGATGAACTCTTGCCGTAATCTCATGGAAAACTCACAGCTTTGAGATACAAAGCTAAAGACTTACTAAAGCTTTTCTTGGGCAGGATTGCACATGGTCCTATATGCTGTCGTATTTCTGCAACTTGAGTTGCAACTGAGAAATGAACAGCTCTCAGCAGAAAAGAGCAGGGAAGCAGCAGGCATTTTCAAAGAAACCATGTCCCTTTTCCCAAAAGACTGCATCATGTTGGAAACTGAGGGGGATGGGACCCCACAGCCTTTTTTTTTTTTTTTTTTTTTAAATCTCCTATTGTTCGGTGCAGAAGGGCACTGACCAACAGTGATACTCCAGTCACCAAGCCAGACTGATCCAATTTAGTTATAGCTCAACCAGCCATCAGCAATTAGTCCCATAAGCAGTATACACCAGTTACTGGTTCCTGGACACCAAAAATACCTTTATTGCCAGAAATTAAACAGAGAAAGGGATTGAGAATAGCAAGAGGAAGTAGACACAGGTGAATAGGAACATCCAAATCTTAACAGCACGATGACGCAGAACAATTTGCCTCCCTTGCTTCTTTGCTTCTGAAAGAAACTTTAGAGTCCAACACCTCCTCTTTGCTTTCTGTTTGTGTGCAGTCACACTGCACAAGAGAGAACCTCAGCATCAATGCTGTGTGAGTTCTTTTCCTGGCATGACGGATGGCATGAGTAGTGGCATGGAGAAGCCACCAGGGACGGGACAGCACTAGCAGCACAGCAGCGGTGACTCATGTAACCAGCAGAAAATGAATAGATATGGAGTGGTACCAAAGAAGTCAACTGCAAAAATACATTGACGGAAAATCCCAGTGGGACGGCTGAAGGTTTTTAAAGCTTTGCAGCACTCTGCAAGTCTATGTAGTGCAAAACCTTCTCATAGTACCATAAGAGCTAAAACTAATAGCTACTGAGCTAACAGCTAAAACCAATTGTGTTTTAGTTTCTAAAACCTCTTGGCTAACAGCTAAAACTTCATGATCTAAAATCAAGTCTTACTCGTTATGTCACCTCTGCTTTCTGAGAATCACAGTTCCAAGTAGCTCCAGCTTCTACTGCAGGTCCAAGAGATGCAAATGCAACCCTTTAAACAAGGTCTTTCATCATCAGATCATTCTCGGTGACAGGACTGTACTAAGTCAGCAGGCAAGGAGGGCATGCAAGGTGCTCATAATTTAGTTTCACAGCCAACACCAACCAAGCAGACAGGGTGCACAGTTTCAGCTACCTTTCCATTGACAGCACTGTTGACGATTCTCATATAATGGTTTGGAAAACATTTGAAATTTAGGTACGAAAATCCACGTAACTAATACTTTATAAAGTCTGAATGTTACCTGCTGGTCTTCCATTGAACAAATACATTTGCAATATTTTCTTTATTGTACAGAAAAAAGCTTCTAGTCTTTCACAGATACACAAAAAACTACAAAGCATAATTTGCAAAAGCTTAAAGATTGGAAAATAATATACTGTGTTCTTTCTTTTTTTTTTTTAATTAAATAACATTATTTCCAGAAGGATTTAGTTTTGGTGTGGTTTTTTTTGTTTTTTGTTTGTTTTTCAGTGGGTTTTTTCTTGATGTATATTCTTCAAGGCTACCAATTATTTGCCAGGTCCTAGAGACCTTTCATACCATAGGTTTCCCACAGAAAGTATTATTTCCTTGGTCTCTCTCTGACAGGGTATGTTAGCTCCACAATACTGTATAACAGTCTTAAGTGGAGGGGAAACGGTATAGCATGCTGCTCCAGAATAATGACTCACCCTTTTTCCTATCTTAATTTTTGGCTGCTTCTTGGCACATCTCTTTATCTTTCCTCCCCAATTTTGGCATCTTCCTTTCTCTTATTTTTTTTTTTACTGTAAATCTTATAACCAAACACAGTTCCGCATTTAAAAAATATCTTTGCTATCATGCTTCCCCCCCACACCATCAGCATGAAAAAGCTTCCAAAGTGAAAATTCCATTCAGCATTCATTCTTCTTGTAATATAACCTTCTAATTCTGCAAAGTCAATACTCAGCCGAGCTGTGCCACTCTCCTGAGGCCCTGGTTCAGCCACACTTTGGGCTGGTAAATGGAGGAAGCAGAGGGAAGGACATTTAGACATAAGCCTTCTGCATGAGTTATTGTAGTGTATCAGGTTTCTTAAAATATATAATATATATATGGACTAATCCAAAGACTGTTAAGTCCAATAGGTGTTGGATCAGATACATAATAATTGCACTTTGAATAACTCCATAAAGACACTTTTTGAGAGGTTTATTACATAAAAATATTATGGCTTTATAATGCAATAGCATTTAATCCTGCCATAGTAATTCCTCAGCTGATGAGGGTTGTTATTCCTAAGATCCTAAGCATGGCTAACATCGAATATAATAATGTCTTAATTTCCCAGCTGATATTTTATTTGATCTCCGAGCTTGTATTGCTATTATCAACAAAGCCCTGTCACTGGAATTTCCCCCACAGGTGAGGCTCCTATGTTCTAATATCTCGCTCACTTGCTAGTATTGAACATTCCACTCTTGAGCTAACATCAAAGATGCCCAAAGTGTATTTGACAGTTATTGTTGATGGCTACATTGTCAGGAGCTCACAGTAAGTCAAGCAATGTTATAATTAAGTGCCATCTCTGTTTTGACTGCTGCTGTTTTAACCTGGGTGCTTTTATAGATTTTTTTGAGGTTTTTTACAAAAATACGGTGTGAGTAGTGACAGAAGAACCATAGAAAATAATCATTAATAACTTTGAAATATTTTTTGCTTTTCTTCTTCATACACTGAAACAGAATCATGGTGTTCTACCTGGGCAGGGTTTGGAGGGTGAGGGCATGGATAAGGACAAGGGCTTACTCAGCTGCAGGATGGTGTGACAAAGGACACTGTGTTACTGCTGAAGTACAACAGTTTCTGAACAAGACTCTGCAGGCACAGAACTACATATTTTATGCATTGCCTTTGGTTTGTTCCAAGTGCCAACTCCTTGACCATGCTTCTCCTTACAAGCCAGTGCCCAGGGATGCATGTAACGGCAAGGAGAGAGGCTGCCAAAGGGAGTCAAAGAAGTGTCCTTCTTCAACAGAGCATTGTGTCGATCTGTGTTCACCTTGAAGCCACCCCCACTCAAAGCTCCCAGATACACAGAGGATTAAGGGACTGTATACTTGTGCAACCATTACTTGTTCTGCTGATTTTCTGTACCTTGTCCACGAGACAGTGGAATTCAGAGAGATATCTGGCTTGGTGTGCACTGTCCCTCATCTCTACAGTTGTACCAGCATCCCCCTCACCTTGTCACAAAATATTCCTGTCCCCCAGGTCCCCATCAATGCAAATGCATGTTTGCTCATATAACGACTACAGTGCTCAAGTCTAGGCTGGTTAAACCATCAGACAGAAAACCAGACTATGTTGGCAGAGAGAAAGAAATAAATATGGTGACTGTAAGCTATACCCTTCCTTTAATCCTCTAGGAGCTTTTGGCCAACATGAGGGATAATGCATCCAGATGTTCATACTGAGCAATGATGGTAGGTGCTCAAAGTCCTACTGATGTGAGTAGCAGTGTTAAGACACTATTAAGCCCTCATCCCACAAAATGTCTAGCAGAGCACTCCCTGTGCTCACCCACGTTGAGGAATCTGCTTCGTGTATTTGGCAGAGGCTGAAGGTAGGCAGCAAGCTGCCAGAATTGAGTTGCTCAAGTGCCAACTTGTACGTGCATACGACTGCTGGGACTGCCGCCGTGCAAACCTTATCGCCTTCCTTTGCTTCAGAACAACTGAAGGGGAGGATTAAAATCTTTAGCAGCTCACATATTGCATGACGTCAATAATACATCCTATATGTGTTCCCAGTTAAAAGAAAGTGCTTAAAGTAGTTGAGAATACAGTTTTACTTATTCTCATAACTCCTCTTCCTGACTTCCCGACAGATATATACAAAAAGCAATATATACTCCAATCTCTATAAATTCCAATCTATATAAATTAATATGTTTAGGTGGGTTTTAAACATGTGCAAATTGTAGCTCAAAGTGATGCAAACACATGCCTAAATGTAAGCATGTACCTAAACATTTTTTACTAATCTATTTTTAAATTTCAAAATCCCTTAGGCTGATTTATTTTCAGGAGTGAAGCACACAAACTGTCAGAAAAAATCCTTAAACTTGCCACTTCAAAAAGATGCATGGCTATCCAAAACCATACAGTGCAACATAATTTCTTATAATCTACAGAAGAATAAGAAACTGAACTCACCACTAGCCAAAGTATTTTCAGAATGACACATGCAATGAATTTAAAGTTAAAAGTTACTTAAATAAATATCAAATTATCTCTGACTCTGAGGAGGTTATTGAGAAGGTGGAGCCAGTGGCACTTGGCAGGAGGACAAGACAAAACAGACAGGATTTGAAACAAGAGTGTTTCCCACCAGATATGTGAAAGAACTTCCCATGAGGACAGCTGACTGGTAAACCAGGCTGCCCGATGAGAGCCTGCAGTGTGCACCTGTGGAGGCTTTTGGAACCCAGCCAGGTGACTAGGGAGCTTCTGAGGTCCCTCCCAAACCTGATTTATTTTATGACTGTGTGAAAGGGAGAAGCTTTACACAGTTGCTGTGTGGCAAGCTGAAGGACATATTACACCAAAGTCAAACATTCTCAAGTGAAGCCTGACTGGTGGTACCAGTAATAAACACTTCCACACAGTGCCTGGGTGGGTGTTACAAGCCAGGAGCTGTCATACATGATAGCGATGCTGGAAGCACAGGGCAGCTTTTGATGTGCTTTGGTAACACCTCTGGTCATGATTTTTATCTAAAAATTGCAAGTGGAAATAGTATGCTAGAAGTAAGCACTACCTCTGGTTCATCCCAACATTTTAGCATAAAGCTCACTATATGCCAGGCAGTCACAGCAAAGTGTTCTCTGATTCATGCTTTATACAAGAGCTTTCTATACCCCTCAGCTTCATGTCTTTGAAAAACATTCACGTTATTTTCCGTGGCAGTCATGATGGACAGCTTCTGACTGTAGGGCCAAGTGGGTGCCGAGCCCTGAACAAACATGCTGAAATATCACAGCTCCGAGTATGGCTTAATGAAAAGAATAAGCAGACTTGGAGAGGCTTAACAAAGCAACCCAAAGAAAGACAGCTAAATAGCATGCAATAAGTTGGACTATTTGGGCCTGCCTGTGACCCAGTTTTCTTTTCTGCCTGGGCGAGACATACTTTGAAAAGCTCGGATAGTGCTGAGCAACCAGGGGTGGGCTGACAAGGAGGCAGGAGGAAACAGCTGCTGCATTGCCATGGCATGAAAGCAAAAGGTGAAAGAACACAAAAGACTAGACTGCAGAAGACAGTGCCATTTGCGATGCCAATGTCGTGGAAGAGGTGTGAGAGTTCATGGAGATGGCTTTATGACTGCAACTGAACATTCCACACAAAAAGGCTTCCTTGCTGGACAACCTGCTGCCTGTGGCTCTGAGATGTTGCTCTTTTCCCTACTTCTCACGTTACTTATATGTTTTAAAATTATATGCTTTCATACTTCCTAGCAACTTTAAATAGTTATGACATTAATTTAGGAAAAATCCACTTTGCAATATTATCAAGGAGGCAGCTAGGTAAGATCTCTGCACATCTTAACTGTCTTTGAGTTTTCCCTTTGCTAAAGCTAAAGTGTTGCTAAAGCTAAGGAAAATGCATTGCCTTTCCATGTTGCTCTTCACACATCCTCTTTGAAAACTCCTTTCTGTTTTTTCTTTGTTGAGCAGGACTAGAGAGGAAATTCCTTCAGATGACCCTTCTTTCCGCATTATCTTAACAGTATACATCTTATACCTACTCTAAGAAACAATCAGAACACATACAACTCATCAAGTTGCCAATATATTGCCATCATCAATTTCAATTTTCACAATCTTGTTGGAGAATGCAGGGGTGGTATGAAAACATGGTCATTATGAACTAACAGAAATTAATTAAATAAATTGTCATGAAAAAGGTAAGGACTTACCGCTTCCTCAGTTGCTAACAATGCAGGAGACACCAAATCTCAGTTTAGATGTCTCTTCCTCTAAAACAGTTCTGTTTATGTTATATATATAACAAATATATAAATACATATGTTTATATTGCATTAATAAATGGGAACCAGATTCAAGAACCTGCCAGACTGACATTCTTCAACGCCCAACCTTTATCACTTGCAGCCTTTATTAAGACTTTTTGGGTATTTCCACCTTGTTTAGACTTATTTTTGAGTTAGAAACATTTAAGCAGTGTTTTTGGATGGATTAATCGGGGAAATCCACCTGCTGGGACTCTTGTGCAGAGTAGAGCAAGAATCACTAGGAAGAGCAGGACTGATTCTGGTCAACTTTGCAACATGCAAGAAAATTTCACTGCAAAGCCAGAGTCATACTGGTGTAAACCCAGAATGGGCATGACCTACCATTACTGTATGTTGGCTGAAACAAGATCTGTCATTCACATGTGAGTTTTCCTCTTGTATTTTGTCTCAAATGGTTCTTATTGAACTAAAAAAACATTACCAGGTATTCTTAACTGGCACGTGGAATATCAAACATTCCAATAATGCAGAATCAGACCTTAGAAAATACAGTTAAGAAAATCAACTACCAGCTACGTGTCCCAATTAAGCAAAGCCTTCATTGGTCATGTGTCTAATAGGTAATGCTAGATTTCAGCTCATTAGGAATAGTTTCACAGAAGCAACTGCAATATTTGAAAAAAGCAGGTATTTTCCCAGCTAAAAAGTTTTATCAAGTTTTATTCTTCAGATAAAAACTAAACAAACTGCAATGAAGGCTGTCATAATTTCATTATTAGTCAGAGAAGAACCACAACGCAGGAGTAGAAAAGGAACATTGCAGATGCTTTTGAAAGAATTTGTCTGCAAAATTTGTTTGTGAAACTTTATAACATCCAATATCACAAAGATATGAGAAACACTCCTCAGATGTAAGGTTAAAATTTACCCTGGATCAAAGCCCACCCTTCTACTTTTTCTAGCTTAGCACTGGCTCACTATCAGGAAACTGTTCCAGAGTGTCTGGGAAAGGAGACAGAACAGCAAAATCATCTGAAAATTGGGATGTTTTGGAAGTCTTTAAGTTCTGCTGAATCCTACTGCTACCTTAGCTATCTTATTTAAGTTCCTGTGGTTTATATGTTGCAATTACATACACACGCTAGGATTTTCCCCAAAGCTTCCTTAAGAGTTAAAGAAAATAGAGAGCTTGCTAATTAATCTTTAATATGAAATGGGTTAAAATTGACAGAACAAATTTGTGGTCGGCTAGGTACAAGTGATATAAATCCCTCTCCTATGAATAATGAAGCAGAAACTTCTGAGACAGAGAAAAGATCTCAAGGTTTAAATTCCTGTCTAGAGGCATCTGGCTTTGCTTTTTTTTTTTTTTTTTTTCATTACACTTCCAGAGCCTAAGAACAAAAATTTTCAGATAACCAATTAAGAGATGCATGTAAGCAATCCTCTAATTTAGGGAACTAGCTAGTGTGGGGATGAAATAATTAAGACACAGAAGAAAGGTTTGAAGAAAATGAGAAAACTTGACTTCTCAGAGCTTCCCACACACATACTGGTCACTTCTCATGATACTGAAATGGAACAGACCTTTCTGCTAGCATGTCTGTAAATTCATTAATTGTTTTTCTATCAATGAATAGAGGTTGAATGATGTGCACATGACATATATGATACGGACATACGTTGGCTTCTCTTTCAGAAAGGGTGGAGCTACAGAACACTGAGCTAAACACCGGGGCTTTTCCAGTAGGTATTATCATGTTTTTATATCCGTCTGTCTATCTGTCCATCTATATAGCTACACACATGCACAGAGGTCTGTCTCTAGTCATTCTCAAGTGCCCTTGTTCCTCTGTACTAAAGCTCCTCTTGCAATGTGACTCCATGACTAATAATTAGGCCAAGTTTAGGTGATGGAAGCAAGTACTGAGGCAAGATGAAAGCTAACCTCTAGTACAATCAAAACAAGTAGTACATTTCCTGAGAAAAGTCAATAGTCCCACCCAAAAGGCATTGATTTTTTTTTTTTTCAGTAGGACAAAGTATTTCACTCCAAGTCTTCTTTTGCATCTTCAGTGAACTCATAAAATATTTTCTTCTAAAGGTAATTTTTTATTCTCTTAGTTGAGTGAAGAAAGACTGAAGAACTATTTTAATTTTAAAATCATAATCTTAGTTGAAGTATGGGTTGTTTTTTCTTTCCTGCTCTTCCTAACATCAAAATCATATTTTCTTTGTTTCATAGAAACATACATTTTATATTTCCATGGCTAACAAAGTTTTGCACCTGTACCTAGCACAGTGTTTCACATACTTTTTGCATAGTACTATTGTTTATATCTAGTCCTTAAACTCTGTAGAATATATGAATAGACTGTATTTAAGGCAAAAACCTGTAGCACTGCCTTACAAGATGTCATTTCACAAATCAAAAAGTAGTAAAAGATATTTCTTGCAGCCTCATATCTAATATGCTATAATTACACCATTATATTGCTTGTACTTATAGTATGAGGAACTCAGCAGTGAGATCAACAGTGAATTTATGTAACATTTTCTTAAAACACCACACTGGAAGACAAATCTGCCTAAGCAAGAATCCTTTAACATCTTAAAGTAAAAGCAGACATTTCTCACTTTACCACCCTACACTAAGGAACAATAAAGAAAAAAAAATCTTTTACTGATCGTCTAAATTTTTTACTTCTTCCCATCTTTCATGCTTCCTGCCATTCCAGCACTACCTGGGAAGTCTCTCAGGTTTAGAAGAAAGACAATAAAGGACGATGCCAGAAATGTCTCCTTAGAAAAAACAGTTCTTTTTCTAAATAAACTCCAAAACATAAACTTTCTCACTAGCTCACGTACATATGTATTTTAAAGGCACGTATCGGTACTACATAGTACACTAATGTATCTTACTCTATTTGGTTAACATTACACTTGTTTCTTTCCTAAATTACAAATACCCTTGAAGGCAAAGCATCAGTAAAATTAAGTTTTGTAGGTACACAGGAGGATATAATCTGACTTTCTAATATCTTCTAGTCCTGTTATTCTAAAATGTCCTATCTACCTAGTTTGCAAATCAAAATACACCTTGCTTTAATACCAACTACTACTCTCCAAGTAGCAATGCAACTCTTTCAGGAATAATGTAACATTTTATGTTGAAGTACTTTACAAACTTATTTCAACCTCTCTGTATAAGAGCTTTACCTATTGTTAAAATTACCGAACATCTAACCAGACCTGTCATAGCCTTATCTGCTTTTTAGTTATACAGAAAAATAGGATGCTAGTGTCTTACAACAAATCAACTAATTATAATGAATTAATGATATAGATCTCTTTTTTCCTATTTCTGGCAGAACAACAAAAAATCTACCTATTAGACTACAAAGATGCTGCTCTTTGGGGGGAAAAGAAAATAATTCATAGTTGAATCCATGTTTATTTCTCTTTAATCCAAACCTCTGATTTCTGTATAATAATCTACTGTCTTTTATATAGAAAAAAATAATAAACAGCTGCAATAACTTCTAATATAAGACGACAGTCCTGAAGCTTCCAGAAATCATTATCTCTGTAGCTTCATATTTAAGAATTCAATTAAATAGTTTTGCTTGGTTTGCAACCAGGCTGGGTTGTTTTGCTACAGATGTCATCTCAGGACACGAGAACCTTGCAAGAGCTATGAATTCGACATGGCTCCTAAACTTTATTTTTAAATTTAGTATTTGCTTTATTTATTATCACCAATAGCTTTTCTTTGCTATAGATTTTTATTCAGTACCAAAATTGTGGCCCTAAAGCAGCCGGTTTATATTATGATTCCAGTGAAAAACTCTGGTGGCCGAGCAACTCTGTAATCTTAGAAGATCCCTTTAAAGATGATAAAGAAGAGCACCTGCTCCTCCATAACAGGCACAAACCACTCTTTCATACCATAATACTAGTGATTATATAGGCATTCAGCAATCCAACCAAATGCAATCCACTTTTTTTTTTTTTTTAACAGCATGAAATACAAGGCTTTTCACATATTAAAAAATGTTCAGATATGAAATGAGGCAAAAGCCTTTTAATGTTAATTAAATAGCCTAATGTTAGCAATGGCTCTGCTATTTAGCAGCTCATAGAAGCTGCAATGAAGGAAAAGGAAAAAATGTCTGAATAAATCTAATCCTAATAAATTTTACCTCCTCAGCCAAATTGTACTGTTAAACTTTCTCAACTGAAACATTTCAAAGTCTATGGGAAACTATAAATACCACCATTATATAATTTTTTAAAATATCTCCATATATATATAAAGTAATGCCTAAGCACTGCTCACTGGACTGATGAAGACTGTTAGATGCTCCAAAAAATAATTCTCCAGAGAAAAACACAGCATGGAAAGAAACATTGTAGAAATTTATGGCCATATGACATAAGAGATGTTATGAAGAAAATTATTTTTTACCTTAAATTGTAGCAAGTCTTATCAGGTAATAAAATACAGAGCTATTTAAGTGAACTGCCAAGGGAGGAAAACTTTAGACAAATGCTACACCAGGGACATCAGGTTTTGTTGCTATTTCTGTGACGTTAATACATCGATTACAACTTTTTTTCACTAATGAGCAGTAATTACCACTAATGAGCAACTGAAGCTATTTGGGTGATGCAGATAATCAATTTACTTGGCAATGCATGGTAAACTACTCTGATAGTATTGAATAGAGCTTCTTTCTGTTAATTGAAAAAAAAAAAATGAGCCCCCAATACCAACCTATATACTAATTGAAGAGAGAGAGTAAAAACTGAGTTCATGTATTTTACTGAAAACTGTACTTTACATATATTTAGAGATACTTGTTATCTCATATCCTAATTATTTTTAACTCAGCAATTATTGCACTCCATTCTGGTAAGATGAAACTATCATCCTTTTTTTTTTTATGCAAATGCTCTTTCAAAATTGGGTATTAATTTGTATGACCTTTTCAATATTTTTTGAAGAGCAGGTTGATTAACTAAAATTGTCTCTAAATATTTGACTAAAGAAAGAAGTGAATTGGCTTCGGTTGTATTAATCCCATTTTGTTTTCCCTGTGAAGATCTACTGCTTGCCTGCTTTAACAATTTTCTAGAACTGCAAGTATTTGAAGTAAATTTTAATTTGTTTTCATTTAAGTTCCTAAGACATATGTTTCATACAGTATGTAACAGAACACGGTAAACACACTGTTTCCAAAAATCAAAGCACAGAGATCCTGCAGAATCTCTTCTAGGAAGCTGAGAAACAACCAAGTGAACACAGAAAACCCATTCTTTGAAGAGGAATATACATTCCCAGCCATAGGGTTTTCCCATATTGAAAAGGAAGCAGTGCCCATAAAAACTCCTGTGGTTAACAAAGAAACGAGCGAGAAAGATCCCATCCTGCTACATCCCTGCTTCTCTCCCATCTACTGTCTTCTTTGGCCCAGTGGTAACATTCATAGCCTGCCTCAATGTCTTCTCCTGTAATAGGTTTCTGTACCTGCCAAGTGCAAGACTTGGTTTACTCCCCATGCAGATGGATATTTTAATGGCAGATGAGGAAGTCCTCTGTACAGCATCCCAGGGATAAACACCATCAGCTCCCTTTGGCCCCAGGGCACATGTCCTACCAGTGATTCCCCATCATCATGCTGCTGCTCCATCTGAGTACAGTTAGGAGGAACTTGGTGGTTGAGGAGAGAAATTTCAGTTCATAATTTAGGGAGCACTGCTTTATACTGAGGATTTCACTTAAGTAGTACTTTAGACATTATTCAGTTAAGTTCTTGACATCATGATCAATGGCATCCGATCAACCCAGTTCAGATATTTTAAACACCAGTAACTGTTTTTTTTCTAAGAGCTAAATATTTCTAAGAGTGGAAATACAATAGAGGAAGTGAGGATTTGAGATTAAAAATGGAAAACGCACACAAAAAGACAATGATGTTCTATGAAATGTTTGCTCAACTGTTGTTAATGTTAGGAGCAATTTGGACATAGTCAGTAAACACCAATCACAGCCAGGGTTAACTCTTCAGTGGGATGGTAGATATTGGTACTGCTGATATAAAGAAATGATTCAAGCTAAATATTAAATGAAAAACATGTACTCTCTAGTTTATGGTACTGTTCAGTAGTCCCAGGCTAGTGGGATCTATATTAATTCTCACAAAAATGTGTCTGGTAAAGATCACAACAGCATTTGAAGCTTTGTGGAAGGAAGAGTGGTGAGTTAAAAAGCCAGAACTAGTATTTATGTAAGTTGTCCCAAGCTGGGACACTACATTTTCAGTAAAAAAATGTAAAGCAAACAGCCTACTTTTCCTCCCCAGAAAACTTAAGATCTCAAACTTCAGTCAAGGCTTCAGGATTAGTACCTCTAACTATTAATATATAAATATATACTTATGGTGAAAGCATTTAGCCTAAATAGTTAAGATGAGCTTTTCCAGGAAGACTAATGAATGCTTCAGCTGCATTTTGCTTTAAATTAAGTGGCTAATTTATGTTGTGCTTCTTTGTTAACTGCTGCTGATGGGCAGGCACAGTGGTGTGGATGCAGAACAGCAGCAACAGATTCTGCACAATGTGATTATTCACCAGTAAATGAGACTGCGGACAGACAAATACCACTTTCACTTAAAGCTGTATTAAAGTGCCTTGTATGGGCATTTTTAGTAAAAAATGAGATGGTAGCTCCCAAAGTGATCACTGGCAGTGTATGGTTATGAATGTTAAGATTCAAAACAGAGAAGCTCTATTCAGCAGCAGAAACTCCAAATTCTGCCAATGGGCTTTTTTAAAAAAATAAGGTAACAATTTCCTTTCAAATAATTAAATCCTCTCAGATGCTACCAGGGTTCACTTCTTCCTTCACAAAGCAAACTATTCCCCTTACTGTTTGCAAGACTAAAGAAAAGTAGCCTGACTGTGTCAAAGCCACTGAGAACTTTCACAGACACACTGTTCCCAGTTATAGCTCAGACTCTTCCAGGCTGAATAAAAAGAATACATGACAGGAAATAAAATATGAAAGTGAACTTCAGGTTCTTTTCTGGTTCCTGGTTGATCAGATGAACATATTCCTATGAAAAAAATAACAAACCCGAGAGGAAAATATTGCACCCCTATTACTGGATCAGTTCTGATCTTTGATTTTAGTTGGATGTTAAAAAACCCCATACATCTGTATGTTTGCGGTGTCAAAACCACATTATCTGAATAGCACCTAACAACATGCACAATAAACTCTCTGGGGCATTGAACACAGTTACCTTGTGCTTAATGTCCTGGATTCTCACTCTGGCACCTACACACTATATAAAACAAATAAACAATTACAAAGATCTAAAACATTTGAGGAAAAGTGGCAATAAATCTGTCTCCCCACCTCAAGTTCAATGAATATTTGTCAGCATGTACTCTGCAAGTTCAGAAAAAGCTGACTAGAAGATAAAAGGTCCTGATAACCTTTAAAGCTCTACTCTATCACTGAAAAATGAAAGTTACCCACATAGGTCTCCAATGGATTAGCAGCTTCGTTGTGTGCAAGCCCTCCCCATGGCTTTTCATTATATTTCATAGTCACTTAAGCCTTTTCCTAATAAAAAGACAATGCCAAGGGTGGGATTATGAAATACTCCAAAGTTAAGTTGATAACGGTTTAATTAAATGTTGCTCACTAACAACATTTCTGGCACGACTCAGATAATAAAAGGGAAAAATGAATGCTGTAATTGCTTCTTTTGCTGCTTTTTCACAATCTTCTGAGATGCTCTTCCCATGACATTGCCTTTCAGAATGCGCTGCAGAAGATCTAGTTACATGACATGGTTGCTCAAGTCAGTTTTACACTGAGCATGAAGAAGTCACTGTGACTCTGGATTTGGCATGGAGCAGGCTCTGCATGGTCAGATTTTGTCTGCTGCTTTTTAATTAAAGCAAGAGGGGCAGGTCCTCAAAGGGAGTAAGTAAGCATAGCTCCGTTGAAGCGAGTATTTATCAAGCCTTCTCACAATGTCAACAGCAAAATCTTCTTATTAAATTCCAGCTGTACTTTCTATGGTGATGAACATATCTGTACAGAGAAGGTTCATGACACTTCTTATCAGCAAGATTCATTCACTTATTAAAGAGACTTAATAAATGCACACTTCTTTTCTGTATTTCTTTAGATGTCGCTTTATTCTTCCATGCTGCGAGTACAGTACAGTTTGTGCTCCATGCACCATGTAGCATGCTTTCACTCTACAAGTCATCAGTGATGAATAAGCAGATAAATGGTTTCCCTAGTATCTCCTTTATTATAAATTCTCCAGTGTCCTGTTTCTTATATGTTATATTCTTTCCATATGTAAACCACCTCTGATTCAACATCAGCTTGGAAATTTTACTTTGATAAGTAGTTTGGGGTCAGTGCCTTAAAATTTCCTGTTGTTGAAACAGGAAAGTTAATGATGTTCCAAAATGTGCTATCAAAATGTAACATCAACTATTTTCTGTGAAAGTTATGGAGAGGAGTGATTCACTTTACATTTTCCCTTAAAACTGGACTGCTTTTATGGCTTCGAATTCTATAACACAATAATCTTGTATGTTGAAAACCTATAAAGCCTTCTGGTAAATATTCAACATAATTATCCATTAATAAAGCCCAACAGATAATAATGATATACTTACATAGTGTTAAAACTGCAGTACAAGAGGTGTATATATATATGTAAGAGTTTTACCTTGGCAAACTGGACATCTAAATAAAAGAATGCATAGAGTCACAAAAATTAAATAAGGAAAAAAATATGACTTAGTTTTCAATAACAGAAATACCTATAAAAAGATGCACAAGTAAGAAATACTATCACATGAAAAGCAAAATTAATTAAAACTCAATATGAAACTTTGCATTTACAAGGTAACATGCAAAGCCATGAACTGCTCTGATTCAAACACTCCTACTTCACCTACAGAACAGCCAGAAAAGTATTCCTTGTGTTTGCAAATGCAGAAACTTGCAGAAATAGTTTGATGTACGACAGGTCACCATCCACACTAGAACAACGTGCATTTGTCTGCTAATCATTTAAAAAAAGGCACATTTTATTGATGTTTCCCCCCAGACTGACACTGATTTTCTGACTCAGACTGGCTGTAACACTTACTGAATTTTTTCCTCAACAAAACACCTGGCTACGCTTTTGCCATGAGGACCTTCATTACCAGACTTCACTTTTAGGGTAACAACAGGAAAAAAACTTTTTCTCTACAACAGAATCACAATGGTTCACTGGAGCACTGCTCCCTTTCCAGCTGAGTATGCTGCCTCCTGAACAGCTGAAGCGGTTTCTTGTTTTCTTGAAGAGGCGCTGAATTTTCCTGTTTTTAACTTTACCTTTCCTGCCTACATCAGCCTCTGTCTTAATCGATTTGACGTACAAACATGGGTCAACAGGAGGAATTACAGCATTTTACAACCCCCATCCATCATGCTCCATGCTGAGCAAACAACCCTGGGAAGTAATCCAGCAGATGAGGGTGTTTTTCAGACACTACTTGTCTCCTTCCTAAAAAGCAGCTATTTAGCAGTAGGTGCAGAAAGGCACAGCAGCAAAGTGAAGGGCTCAGATGTATCACATGCAGTATTTGGGACGATAGAACATTTTCATTGTATTCATAACAAATGCTCTTGGAAACACCAAGTGTAATGGTAAAAGTGTAAAATAAATTGATTTCGCTTATTTTTATAAAAGTACCCCTGTGGTTCAGAACACAGCTTCAATCGTTTTTTTATCCCTACCTAAGACAAACGAGGCAGATACCAGGGCATACACAGTCATAAAGGAGCAATCGGTGCATATTCCCTATCAGGCAGTTACGGAGATGTGTTATGCTGAGCCAGAAAGCATCTATCAGCAGTTTCACAAAAAGGCTGGCAACTCTGCCTGCGAGTGCTGAACCTACTACGACCATTAAAATACCTACCTTGTATACCTACCTATGACCTACCCTTGGAGGTACATGTGCACGTACTTTGGCATGTGTGGCAAGTGGGTGAGCAGCTCAGCTACTCAGCACAGCACTTGTGCCTCTTTAGGAATACAAGCACAGCTGCCAAAGTGTTCTTACACCACAGACTGGCAAGAGGAAGTCAGAAAGCTGCTGAGCATATGGATGTTTTGCTTCAAGGAAGGACGAGGACATAAAAAGGCACCCTGCAAAGCAGTTGGGTACTGTTATTAAGTAACTGCAAACCCTTCTACAAAGTCCTCTAAAAATCAAAAGGCATCCTTGTATCAGTAAGTTGTCTTCACCTCATCCCCCTCCATTCATAGAGAAGGAAGTAAATTTTAGGCTATGGTTGTCACAGCATGGCCAGACCTTGCAGGCACTGGAAGGATCTTACTTTCTCTAGCGATGGACTATGTACGACCAAGTTCATCTTGGGAGCTGAGGTCTTCGAATTCAACAACATTAAAATAATGAACTGCATAACGTCTTACTGGGATGGTACTTTAGATTTTTAGAGTAATAACAAACTAATTAACCAAGAATGATTAAATTTACAGTGAGAAACCATTTTCCTTGGTAGTATTTTCTAGTAGTAGACATCCTGAAATCGTTCCTTCCTGCTTTCTGTTCAGAGAACAGAAACAAGCAGCAGAGCATCCACAACACAACTGTCCATATTAATAGCATTCTTAAGGGAAGAAAAATGTACTTTCATAAATTAGTATAATTGTGCCTGGGCAAAATGGGATGTGTCATTAGATGACACACGAATACATCAGTAGGTTAGATTAGAATGACAGTACAGGGATTCTTCTGTGTGTTTGTGTATAACACATTAAAAAAAAAAGTAACTTTAATTATATGTTTGTGTAGATGCTTTAGCAAAAATAGAAGGTAGAATACGGAAACAAAAAACTCCAGAAAACAAAAGAGGAAACTATACACTAGATAGCTAGCTTAGGTATTTCCACAGACAAAACCCCCATAAGTTCAGTAATTTTCTTTTAATAACTTGGTTTCATTTTACTTGAGTTGTATTTTAGACCACGAAGCTTTTGATTTTAGAACGACTCCTCTGAGATTTTCTGTCAGGAATTAAACTTTGTTTCATCTTACATAGTCAAGTGTTTACAGTTAGCCACTTAACAAATATTCGTAAGGCGTAGGTGCATTTGCATCTTTCACTCCCCCAACAGTGTAAAAGGAAGCAGGTGCAATGATAAAAGATGCACCGTGTTACAGAAACAAAACACAATTACATTACTTCTTGAAAATTATTCTTAGAAGTGTAAGTTAGAATCTGTTGTGCTACCTAGGATACAAAAATATGGTTTTGATTTTTTTTAATCACATTATTAATTTCAGAGACAATTCAGTCAACTTGTAAATGAGAGCATGTGCCATCTGAAATAACTTTTGTTCACCAACTACACAGTTTCAAATCAGTTTGCAGCCACATATTTTATCGTACTGTGCAACAGAAATCTAACGGTTATATCGAGGAATACAGTAGAATCAAATTCTTCAAAAAGAGATTGATCTCTTAGTAATTAAGAAAGTAAAATAGTGGTCACAATTCTTTACCTGTTTCTTGCCATACTCTTTCAATGAACTCATACCCACCTGCAATTCTTTTCTGTTCTCATCTGTGCTACTGTACCAGCTCACCTTTTCATTAAACCTAGTGGAAACACTGGCTGCTAGCTGGCAGCCCCCGGCTGTGTAAGGGATTACTCTGGCCTTTGACATATCGCCCTGTATTATTCACATCTAAATGGGACAGTTCAGGTATGACCAAAGATGGCAGAGTTTTTTACCATCAAATACCTGTAAGAAAAGTTTTAAACCAACCAAACCTAACATAAAACTACAGTCATTAAAAGCATAAAGGGTTACCTTTGGTTTCCAAAGTGGAAAGATCTTCTATGATTAATTCTTTTGGGTTGCTAAATAAAAAAAGTCACACAGTTGCACTCAGACTACATAATGTATAAAAAATCTTACTGCATGATCACTTGCTGAAGAAAATGAAAAGTAACAATAATGACAATGACTATGTCCTTTTACTTTTAAGTTAAATTACAAGGAAAAAAAATCAACACATATAACAGAAAGGGACAAAACCCCCCATATTATTTTCTTCTTTTTAACTGCCTATCATTGTTAAGGGGAAAATACATTTTTTTAAAACTATTAAAATATGAAAGAATTCTTTTAAATTGACATTTCCAATCTGCAAAACTGTTCCTATTTAAGCAGCTGGAACAGATTTCACAACTTTCTTACACTCCACAAAAAAATACTCTTTTCTTAAGAGCATATTTACTTCTATAACCCACTCTTACTCACCAAAATCTATGGGACCGGGTGGATCTGCCCAAGGGTACTGAGGGAGCTGGCGGAGGAGCTTGCTAAGCCGTTCTCCATCATTTATCAGCCATCTACCTGGGGAGGTCTCAGCAGGCTGGGGGTCAGCCTGTGTGACACCCAGCTGCAAGAAGGGGTGGAAGGAGGATTCAGGCAACTACAGGCCTGTCAGCCTGGTTATGGAGCAGATTATTGAGCCCCTCACACAGCATATGCAGGACAACCAGGGGACCCGGCCCAGCCATTGCGGGGTTATGAAAGGCAGGTCCTGCCTAAGGAACCCAAACTCCTTCTATGACAAGATGGCCCAGCCAGTGTGTGAGGGAAAGGCAGTGGGTGTTGCCTGCCTGTACCTCAGTAAAGCCTTTGAGACCGTCTCCCACAGCATCTCCTGGAGAAACCGGCTGCCCATGGCTGGGACGGGTGTGCTCTGCGCTGGGCTAAAAGCCGGCTGGCGGCCGAGCCCCAGGAGCGGTGGGGGATGGAGTCACACCCCGCTGGCGGGGGGCACACGGGGTGTCCCCAGGGCTCAGCGCTGGGGCCGGCCATGGTTCATGTCGCCATGGACCATCGGGGCGAGGGACCGAGCGCTGCCCCAGCCAGTGTGCGGGTGGCACCAGCTGGGGGTGTCGATGTGCTGGGGGGCGGGGGGCTCCGCAGGGGGGGCTGGGCAGGCCGGGCCGAGGGGCCGAGGCCGCTCGTATGAGGTTCCCCAGGGCTCAGCGCCGGGCCCCGCGCCGGGGTCACCCCAGCCCCGGGCAGCTGCGGGCCTGGGGCAGAGCGGCTGGGAAGGGCCCGGCGGGGAAGGGCCTGGGGGGGCTGGCTGGCGGCCGGCTGGGCAGGAGCCCCCCGCGTGCCCAGGTGGCCCAGGAGGCCAGCGGCACCGGGCTGGTGCCCGAAACAGCGTGGCCAGCAGGCCCGGGGCAGGGACCGTCCCCCTGCGCTCGGCACCGGCGAGGCCGCCCCTGGAACGCTGTGTCCAGCTGTGGCCCCGCACGGCCAGAGGGACGCAGAGGGGCTGGAGCGTGTCCAGAGCCGGGCAGGGGCTGGGGGGGCTCAGCCTGGAGAGGAGGGGGCTCGGGGGGGCCCTTATCGCTCCCTGCAGCTGCCTGACAGGGGCTGTAGCCAGGTGGGTGTTGGTTTCTTCTGGCAAGTAACAAGTGACAGGACAAGGGGAACAGCCTCAGGTGGCACCAGGGGAGGGTTAGATTGGGTGTGAGGGGAAATTTCTTCCCTGAAAGGATGGTCAAGCACTGGAGCAGGCTGCCTGAGGAGCTATTTATAAACCATGAAGACATGGTGCTTAGGGACATGGATTAGTGTTGGGCTTGGCAGTGCTAGGTTAACAGTTGGACTTGATCCCAAAGATCTTTTCCAACCTAAATGCTTCAGTGATCCTACAAAATCTTCATCAGTTTGATATTCAAGAATCAATTGTAAGTGCTCAAAGACTATCTAGACCACATAACCTATAACGTAAATCCTCTCTCTGCCTTTTGTTAAGGGAGATGCTCAACAAACTTAGCTGCACCAGTTGATAATCATATGGAAGCTACTTTGGCAGAGCCAGGCCATGGCCATGTTTACAAAGTCTGTGGCACAGAAAGAAGAAATCAAAATGACCACAAAACTATTCAACACAGCACTTAATCTTGAAGGCATGGAAATCACACAAGTCTAAAATGATGTGAGAATTTAGGAACAATCATCAGCCTCACAACAGTAGGGTTAATGTATACTTACATTCACATTGCCAGGAAGACAGCGAAAACATCATAAAGATCTCTGATTAATAACAAAAGGCCTTTACAGAAAGGCACTATAGTTATAGAAGGAATTCAGTTATGGTTTGGATGGACTTGCTGCATAATATATTCCTTGCAATTCAAAAAAAAAAAAGCAAAAAAAAAAGCATAAGCTAACATGACCAGCATAAAAAAACAACCTTGTCACAAAAGGATACTCAAAGGCCCACCTTATACAGAGAATCGATCAGTGTAAATGACTTCAAATGTAAATATCATAGATCAAGGTAAGAACAGTACTGAATAATTATGGTAGAGGAAATGTCTGATTATCATCCGTTCATAATCCAGCTCTAACACTGAAGATCTAGATTAGTACCAGCAAATAATTGCCGCAGAATAATGCTGCATTGCATTAGCGTAGTGTAAAATTAGGGAAATAACGGAAGGATCATCCAGTTCTAAGTGCTTGAAAAAAAAAAATGTATATTTTACAGATATCTCAGTAAGAGTAAAATCCAATTTTAGGACATTTATATTTGCTCACGAATTGACTGGAACTTACACACTGCATTGTGAAACCAGTATTTTTTGTGTTATAAATTTTATTTTAATTTAGACACTACTTCTTGAGAAGAAATTTTTTCTTCCATATTTACTTCTTTGAGTAAACACACTATTAAGAAAAACACTAATTCAATCAGATCATTTTTTGTACTATTGTAGTTTTCTGCATAAGTTAATGCATTATTAATAGATACAAGAGCACATTATGAAATTATGTTTACAGTAGCTAATCCACAGTGCTAGGGCACTGCAGAGCTAAAAACCCCAAATTATTGATCTGTTAGGCTGTACAATGAACTAAAACAGATTATTAATCACTTCTGTAAAACAACATTCCTGATTTATATACCTTTTAAATTACTGTAGAAATGTGTCCCAAAATATAAAGATATCTTCTTGCTATAGTGTGGGTTTGGTGATGGGTTTGAGTTAGTATTTCTGATGACTCCCTAAAGTTGCATTACCCTTTCATTTCATCAACGGAAGGCTGAGTTACCCACCTCCTCTGTTACAAAAGCCAGAGATTACACCACCACCTTGAACACAAATAAGACAGCAAATGGTATGAATGGGGAAGTGTAATATGAAGGCATTACCGGAGTTGTTCAGCAATATCGATGCAGAATGGCAGTGATCACTCATAAGGTGATCTTAGGGTATTTTAGAAGTCAGGATTTGCATCTGCTTTATTTCAGCTACTATCATTTGATCTCACAACCTATTTCACTTGGGCTTGTAATATCTCAAGCTTATAGCCAATATGCATTCTTATCTCAGGTTAAAACCAAGTATGTTCACTTTCATGAGCATTTGCATATTTTCATGAGCATATCTGTGCAACATAACTCTGAATCTTCCAATATTCTCATGCTGGGAGTCAGATCATTGACCTAGAAGACCCAGGTTATATTGTCGTCTTACCCATTTTGAGACATTTTATAACCTCTTGTGTTTGTTTCTTAGGTTAGTGCAGTGCACCCATCCTTGCCCCCTGTTTTGTTTGAGAAGTGACTGGCTCTTTAGGTGCTACCAGAAGTACATAATGAAATAATAATCATAATTAATAAGCAAACCACCTTTTTATAGGCATCTTACTTTATGCAAAGTGTTCTAAAAAGAAGTTTGGAGAAAATGTTAAACGATGTAGGAAAGGGAAGTTGTGCCTAAAAGGAGATCCTTAGTCTTTTCTTCCTGTTGCTGATAGCATCAGCATAGAAACATGAGAAAAGAAAGAGTAGTCTATTAACTTCACTTGGTTTTATTGAGTCGCTTATTCACTGCCACCATTCATGATAGAAATGGAATAGATGCATCTCAGTGTAGAGGAATGACTGCATAAAACACCTTACGCAAAACATGTTAATAACACTACAGTCATATTTGCTATGTAAATATTCACTAAACCACAAAGATGAGTAAGATATGAAAATAAATACTATCTAAAAAGGCATTTTAATTATTCTAAAAGTTATTAAAATTCTCTTACAGTTCCATTAAATCAATATAGACAATGTTAGAAAGGAAACAGAATAAAAGGAAACAATAGATTTTCAACTCTGAGGGATGAGTCAATCCTGACTGTTAATCTACCTTTCATGATTATGCTCCTGATTTGGTCTATTGCAAAAGTGTAAGTCTATCAATAAAAGCACTTATGGAATAAAATGTATTTTTGCTTAAAACTAGGCCTGTGCTTTAAATACCTTTCCAACTTTTATTTGATGGCATTCTCTAAAGTTTATAACTCTTTTACTAAGGATCTTTGAAGATGAGACTGCATTGTTGAAGCTGTTTCAAACAGTTTCTAATTCTGTTGTGCCAAGAGAGGTACAAAAGGTCTTTAAAGAATATGGATAACCTGATGGTGAATCCTACTATTCCTAGCACTTCTGTGACTGAATTGTGTTAAATGGTCTTATATCAGGAATCACAGCAGATTACATACCGTATTACTGTAAACTGACTGTCAAGATTGTTAAACTGCTTTGCTTCTCTATGTGGCCATTAGAAATTTCAATACTTCCACTTAATTCTTTACATTTTTGCCTAAATACTGAATTTAATGTGAAATCAGATACTAAGTGAGAAATTCTCTATATCACAAGCCTATACTACATGGGCAAAGACATCTAAAATACAGTAACCTCACAGTTTTAAGTTATGATGATCTAACCTAAAAAAATGTCCTGCAGCTCATTAATTATAAAACCTGCTTTTGCATAAAGCTGGTAAAATATTATACTGTAGGTCTGGAAAATTAAAAAGCCACAGAGGAAGATTTACTTTAGAATTATATCACACACTTTTTCTAGTAGTAAAATGGCAGAAATAAATAAGGACTAGTGTAGTTTGGACAGGGCAGGAAAAGAAGGACTATCAAAACTAAGACTGAATACTTTTTTACCAACCAGAAGCACAGCATTCTAAGTAAGCAGATAATTAAATATCAGTAAGCAATTTTTTGCCTGAAATATAAATTATCAAGCAGCAGAAAATACATAATTCAAGAATATTTCTGCACAAATGATAAATTAAAATGAGACATTTTAACTAGATGTAAGGAAAATCTTTTACCATTAGGACAGTCAAGCACTGGAACAGGTTGCCTAGAGAAGTCACATAGTCCCTGGTTTTTAAAGACTAAGCTGGATAAAGCCCTGAGCAACCTGGTGGCACATGAGCTGACCCTACTTTGAGCATCAGGTTGGACTAGAGACCTTCAGGTCTTCAGATTCCACCCTGAATTATTCAGTGGTTCTGCAACTTCCATTCCAGAAATACTTTTTAAGTAAACAGGAAAACTCACAGGCACACCAACTAATGCTCTAGAGGACAGAAGTTTTAGAGAAGTGGGGAACAAAAATAAGAAAGTACATGAGGGAGATAAATAGGTGGCATAAACCAAAAGGAATATATTTTTTTTTTAATTACCACCTCTTTAATGCTAAAAAGGGAATAAGTATCAAGTAATATTCTCAGATAATAGATTAAGAATTAGAGAAAAAAAGATTTGTATGCTAGTAAATAATATATAATAGCTAGTAAATAATATATTACAGAACAGGAGCCACTTCAAACACATTGCACACGGAGGTCAGTGCATAAAGACAGAGACAGCAAAGAGGAAAAGGATACTCTAAATTATTTTAACAAGTGTGTAGATCCTTGCACTGCAGTGCTCCTCACAAATAACTAAAAGACAGTTGGGACCTTGGAGATAAACACGAGGTCACAAAAAGAACTCTGAAAAAACTGAAGGCTAGCATTTATTATTGAATTCTAAAAGAGGTTTTAGACTCTAGCTAAAAGAAATAAAATAAGTTCTGAATAATAGATGCAGGTGTTCATATATGGACTTATGAATAATTCAGAAAATTTAACATTACAGACTTTTGGTAAAGGAAAAAAAAAGATAACATTAACAGCAGACGTAATAGCAATACCAAAATAATCGGGGAACAAGAGATGGCTGCAACAGAGCCGTGCCAAACAATGAAAAATAGAAGGAAAAACAGCTAAAGGAAGTAAATAGCTAAAAAGCAATTCTTTCAAGAGCAGTGACACAAGAGTAATGACAGTGAGGGTCAGATTCCTTTGAGCAGCAGAAGACCTTGCAAGCAGGTCTATCAGCACAGCTGTGCTACCAACACAAGCATCAATATTTTTTAGAACACTGAGAGCAAAAGAATGAAGGATAAGATGAAGATATCAAAGAGACTGAGCAAGCAATAAAGATGACAAAAGGATAAATTGAACGATTGATGGTACACACCTTGATACTATAAAGAATAAGGAGTACAGAATGGGAAAAACACAGTAATGTTACATCATGGGATGTATTTATGAGAAGATAATTCCAAGACAAGTAAATCATATACTGGTATTTTCATGAATTTTTATTAGTGTACTGAAAGAAGGAATGCAACAAATTCAAATTGAAGCTTTAAATTTATAAAATAATGAGGGAAACTGAGGACTTGGCAGGGGGCAGGGAATGGGCTTCTTAAAAAGTTAACTGTTTCCCCACCACATTCTTCCAGCACCAAAAAGAGGAACAGACTATGTCCCCATTTTTGCTCCACAGGTTAGAGGGTAAACTAGTACCACCAGAATCCAGGACACGGGTTAGACATGCAGTAAGGTATGTGGAACACATTTCAATCCTATATTTACAAGCAAGTTTGTCACACTAAGGGTTACAGCTGCAAACTTAAAGGTGATTCTGCATTTTCTTTGCACAAGGACCGTTAGATCAACACTGCACATGAATAGGCAGACTGAACAGGATGATTAATGAACTGATTCATGGCCTACAGATGCTAAAGAACATAAAGGTATTGAGGCAACGGAACGATAAAAATAGCTGACACATGAATACTACCAAGTACTAAAAGATATAGAAAAAATTAAAAATTACTTGAAAAAGCAAGCCAATGGCATTACACTACTCACCCTTTGAACAGAACACCACCTGCCATAGAAGTTGAATAAAGCAGCACTGATGGCAAGGCATGCACCTGAATTGTCTTTCAGATGTCCTCTATCCACATCAACTGCATCACAGTCAATTAAGAAACTTTGACCCAACAGTGAGAAGTAAGATACTGCCCTTCCAGAGTAGTTCTCACAAATCACTAGTTGTATTTGGCAAACCATTCACATGTAAGAGAATTTCCATATTTTTGTTGAGGTTCTCATGAGGACCTGGAGCAAAATCATGAGTAGAACATGTATCTTAAAATAAGTAAACTTGGGGAAAAACCCCCATGAATGGCTGTTTAACTTCAAAGAAACGGCATAACTTAAGTACATTCTCCTTTTCTCTCCAGTGCACCATTAGGACACTTTTTGGAATAAATTAATTTAAAATGGCTCGATATGTTTTCGTAGGATTTTTATAGCATTCACTCACCTTTTCCCACTGATGGTCAGCCATCTTATTTCAAGACAAGATTTACTACTAAATGAAAGAATGAGATGTTCTGGTACTACCTTACCTTGAAAAAAGACTGCTCATCAGTCAAGAGAAACTTTAAAAGCACACTAGAGAGATTTCCAAGAAAAAAACCCAACAAACAAACTGAAATAAAACAACTACTTGTTTTGGTATTTTTGTCTTCATCATTCATTAAATGAACAGTTAACTGAGGACAATTCCCTGCTTTTGTCTTCAGCACATTACCCAAACTACAGAAGTACAAAGAAACCATGCAGCAAAATTAACATAAGTCACACTGCTATTCTCACTGAGTCAGGTTATTGACTAGAATTTTAAAAAGTCTTTTTTTTTTTTTTTTTTTTTAATCATACAAATTCTAACAATACACTACCTAAAACTATTGATAGCTTGGCAATTTTAAACGTCTATCCTGTCAGTCCATTGTAATGTATACAATTTCCAGCGCAGCTGACTATATCCAGTGCATAGACTCTTACCTTGCAGACTCAAAGAAAAACATGGCATAAAGACCTCTAAACTTTTCTCATCAGAAGTAAATCATCCTTATCCTGAAAACAAATTTAAATTACTTGAATGGGAGTAACAAGCACAGTGTAGAATAAATACAGAAAACAAAGTAGCTGGTATTTTTCATTAATATCCCATGCAAGTGTATATTACAGTGATAAATGCTTATTTTTGTTTTTCTAAAGCTGATTAACTGTATTAACGCTGCTGTATTCATTTTCCAAGCATTCATATTTTATAAACTGGGCAAGTTAGTGTATATTGCAACTCCCATTTTTCAAATGCTTTATCACTTCTGGATACAGGAGGGGACATTACAATTATAAACGAGTAAAACTTCAGTGTCTGCATGTCATGCTCTCCATTAAAGCTAAACAGAGCAGTTGCGATGCTTACAACTGATTTTTATTTACTCCTGTAAACAACACCACAAAAACAGAGAAAGTTACATTGATCAGTAAATTTATGAAACTAATATAAAAGGAAAGTCTGCAGGGGTACAGAAAGAAGACAAGAATGAAGTAGGCACAAAAAAGAAAGGGTAGGAAGAACAATGGAAGTTCAAGAGAGCAAAGGAAGATACTCTTAGCTTTGCACAACTACACAGAATTACTTATACATACTAGGTTTTGCAACTATCGTTGAGGGATTTATCTGATTTTCAGTTTTAGATGATTTGGACCCAATCATTGAAAAGGACAAGCTCACTGAATCCAGTCACACACCTGATCTTGATTTCAAGTTCTGTAGATTATATTAGAAATAATAGAAAGTATATTGAAATACCCATTGAATTCTGTGTGTTTGTCAGAATTCTAAATAAGCAAGGCAGAAGTAACTGTTATTAAGTTCAAAACTGCAGTTCTCAAAATTTCCAGTCAACTAACGCACTGAAAAGACCCAGAGTTTTTGTAGGCATCAGTTTTAATTATTCTTGGCTTGCACAGTCTTTACAGGACTGAAGGACTTGGTGCTTATCTCATGCAGACTGGCAAGAAGGCTGCAAGTGTAGCTGGCTACCGCACACGACGGTGGCAAGGCTTAAGCAGGGCAGCATTCAGCACTGCAGTATGAAAATTCTTCAGTCGATTTAATTCCATGTTCCCTTCATGATATAAAAGCTTGTACTTTTGGAGACTAAGGTCATCGTTTCAATGACGAAAACCACAATGTATGGGAAACTGCTAATGGAAGTATCAATGCTCCTAATTGTAAATACACTGCTTCTCTCTCACATCTGTCTCCTCTACAGACTCCTTGGTCTAATTAATTTTTTCTAATTCCTCTCACTCTGTTATTTTGAGTGGATTTTATATATTTTTTTCACTGTCAAATAGCGAAGACCCTAAATCGATTCAGTTAATTCTGCTAAGAACTTCAATACTGTCACATTTTATGCTCCTTCATTACCAGATTACTATTCTGTATTTCCATCTTGATTTTACTTTCTATTTGAATGTGAAATGCAAAATTACCAAGAGACCTGAAAGAATAACCACAGAGTAATACTACATTACAACGAAGTTTACTTGCTAATGTAGGTATGGAGTAGTACATAATTAACTTAGCACAGAAACAGAAAAGGATCATATTAATTCAGATGAGAATTACTGGGTCACTGAGACAATAAATATAACCACAGTGACTAAACTGCATGAACATGATCCAAACGGTGTTTGAAAATCCTGAATCCATACTAAATGAAAATACCTCACGGCGATTAATTTTACCATTCAAAGATGAGAAGTCAGCACTGGTAAACCAAAAAGCTTGTCTCTCATCTGCATGCAACAGTTTGCAATTCTGTGATTATTTAAACTGTTGTTAAGAACTGAGCACATAAGAGTAATACACGCACACTAACACAAACTACTTGTTTTTTTTCCCCCCTCCTTTTCTGCACTCAGGCTGGTTTCCCAGATAACTGCCGGGCTGTCTAGTCAGAAGCAAATACTGATAGATACCCTGGGTAACTGGACAAACAGTATTTTTCAGCACAGACAGGTTAGTTTTGAAATGGGGATAAACTGAAGTTAATGGGGACAGGAAATGAAACCATTTTCAATTATCATAAAAATAACTTTATTAAAAACAATCAGCCCGAGTAGGAATAATATCTCTGCTCTTCTCCACATGCCAATATCCTACAGCATCTGCAAAAGAAAAGAAAAAGAAGTACATGAAAAAATATTTTAGTGCTTTACATAGCGCATTGTCAATTTTTCCACGCTGCTTACCCTTCTCCTCTGCTTCCAGCAATTACTGGCAGGACACTGTCTCTACTCATTCTAGGCATAGAGGACACAGAAAGATTTAGTTCACTGTCAGAAACGTCAATTTTTCTATACAACCATAATATACATTACAAGCGCACCACTGTCATGGAACATTTATTGTGATACTTACCTTCTTCTTGCTGAATCCTTGCATCATTTATTGAATGAGACTTGACATCTACATAACACCTCCAAGTAGGAAAGGACAAAGTAACACTGATTCACCATGACTATGTAAATATGGCACATCTTGGGCACTTGGAGCTGCTTCTCCTGTGGCAAGATAACTTCAGTACACAGAAAACAACCTTCTACTGAAAAAAGAACCTCACCCTAGTAGCCTAATAATGGATTCCCAAGCTCTCATGGGTATGTCTGGATTGTACTTACTACTATGAAGCTCTTCCCAGGTCCCCTCTCAACTGGAAATACAATGTCTCACTGGCACGTCTTCCAGCAGCTGTCTCTACCATCACCTTTGACATGCAGGTCTTGCCTTTTTTTTTGTTCATCTAGGCTTGTTTCAGTAGCGTACAATATATACAAATCACCATCTACATATTTTTGCATCTGGTTAAACTGCAACTGAGCCCAAACAAGGCCAAGAGTGAAGTCTCAACAATGCAAGTCACCTAATCGCATTAGCATATCCTTGTGGTGTCATTTTTAACAGTTCCTCACACCCAGCAGAGCATTTAACTAAATACCCCATTCAAAATGCAGGTTACAAGACTGACTGGTTGTAAGGCCGTATTTATATAGACAGCTGTCTGTTCCATGTTGGTGCTATCCAGTTACCTGTATTTCATGATAAAAAGTGTTTACCTCAGAGATACACCAGCCACAGAGGAACCTAGGGCACATGCCTAATTCCAGACCAGAATGTACACATTATGTGCATACATACAGACATAATACAGCGAAGCCCCTCTGTGTGCAGAGGGAATGCTGTGTCCTCAGTTGAAGACCAGCCTCGAAGGATGCATCCTTTCTCCCTCAGGTGACAATACAGCATGAATGTTCTTGTAACCAGCACCATGCAGAAGAGGTTTGTACCTGGCACTAGGAGTTAAATGGAAACTTACCCAGAGGCTTGTATACAATATCCGCTTTTAAGGCTTCACAAATTCTCTCTTCTAATCCACAGAAAAGACTTTGACGTTACCACCTGATCAGCACATAAGGATGCACAGTACACATTCACATTGGAAGTGACAGACTAATGGTTATATGTAGCATTACTGATGACATACACCCACTTTTACAGACTGATAGCCTGCTTAATGCAACCAGCACCTCCTCCCAACCCAGCTCCCAGCAAAACAGAGAAACCTGAACCAATTCTGGGTTTCTAAATGTCAACATGCTGTGCTGTCTGTTGTTGGGGTTTTGGTTTTTTTTCTTTTTACTTTCTTTAAGTTTCAACACAAACGGTTAGTAACTTCAGTTAGAGAAAACAGAAGAAAGTAAACACCGAGGAAGGTCACCAGAGCAAGTTACATACATTAATATTATCTATTTCATCCACACAGTTCACAGCATTACTAATTTGACAAAGCACTACAGGCAATTAACAGCATACATTAGTTAACTACATGGTAAATCTTAGTCTTGCCTTTTAAAAAGAATGCAAGTTAATCCAACCCAGTTCAGTGCCAATACAGCTAATGCAGTTAATTCACAAAAATGACATACCAAGAAAAGTAAAGATGGTAGCATGGAACCAAGACAGTAGCTAGGTCACAAAACACCTAGGGATAAACCTCTCCCTCCCATGAAAGCAAACCCAAACCATAACCCCCAAACTGTTGACGCTAAGTTGTTGTAAGGCAGCCTGCAACATGTTCACCAGGTGCATGCTGACTTTTGTTTATGAGGTATGTTTTCTTCAGCAGGTACAACCATTGGCAGAGCTTCCTCCAGCCCCTGAGGAACCTCTCCTTCATCCATTACTCTCATAGCACATAGGCTTCAACTGTTTCTATAAAACTCTGTCTTCTAGTGCTCATGTCTCTTTTCTCTAGAAGTGATAAATGACTTCTTCCCAGCTAAAAGAATCCCATGTAAAATGCTGGAGATCTAAAGCCATTTCATGCCTCAGGATACTATTGTTATTTTGTAGCATACTTAAAAAGGACAGGTATTTCAAAACACAGAAAGAAAGACAAGGTCCCAAGAGCAAAGCCTTTACAAAATTTGAAAAGGTTACATCAGAAGGTGGTAATGAAAAGTTGGGGAAGGATGAAGACCAAAGGGATTCAAGGAGTGATGACATCAATAGTAGTAAACATTACAAGTATCAATTCCTATCAGAATACCCCCCTCTTAGTTCTTCAGGAATTCACTGAAGGAATACAGATGAAATATTTTAAATGCTTATGATTAACAAAGATATAATTATTATACAGGTATGCTTTGATAGTACTGGGGGATGATTGTGATCAGAATCTCTAATAATAGATTTTGTGTAAACAGGCGCATAAAAACAGTCATTGTGCCATATTGGCAGAGAAGGCTCTACTGCTTTATACTTTAAAAAAGGAATACAGAGGAAATTGAACTTTCTTTTTTAAACACAGGTACGTTAGAATACATACATTCTTTTCTTTGCTCAAGTAACTGAACATTCATTCTCTCTTCCAGTGAGGACAGAAGCATTACAGGGTTTTGTAACAGATAAGAGCTGCTAAACGGTAACTAAGGCTAGGACCATCCATGCAAACACTAGTTATTTATTTTCATTGTCTGTTTGCTGCTACAAGACATTGAGTTTCAGAGGACAGCTCACCAGCTGCACATTTTGTGAGCTGTACAGGAACTAATGAACTTTGCCTTTTTATTTCTTTGCAAACAGGAAAAATACTAAAATTCTTGCAGTCTTGCTGATACTGCCCATTAGCAACAACAAATTTTATGGTTTGGAAAAATCAAAATGCCTCTGTCACAGTGCATGACACAAGGTCACAGAGTCAATTTAGTTAACTGAATCATGTGTTCTCGGAGTCTTAGGCATACAAGTGTCTTATCACAATGAGGAGGCACTATGAATCAGCACAGTGAAAATAAAGCATGCACCATCTTCTCCAATATTAACCACTGCTCGAAGTACAGAAAACCGAGTACACTTCACATTTTAGTCATTGCAAGGCGATATATAGATTTTAAAAGGGTCCCATTCTTGAGCTACTTTATTGGTCTGCTCAATTAAATGTTATTTAATGATTCACCACTTACAAGGGTACTATATATCATTCATAGTCCATTGGCTTCAGTAAAGCTTCTTCTGATTTTTCCAGAAAAGATAACTAGTTATAAGGAACAATATTGATTTCCTGTGTAAGGCCCAAATATCAGCAAGCTAAAAGTAGCGATTAAATATAGCAGCTGCTGTATTATTTTTGCAGTTCACGCATGGGGAGATTCAGGTTACCACATCGTAATTGTTTACACCATTGATACTGGTTTAACTGCTAAGCAGCCTAAGGATGAGGACTATTTCATGTAATGACTGTATTTCCATAAAAACTATAGTGACTTGCCTGTTGCGCTTTCTTGGGGCATTTTATTTTCAACTGTATCCATCATAAATTACTGTTGCAGAATAAAAAAAGACAAAGATTCTGGATCGTTAGACTAGGTGAATTGCTGAAATATTCATGTTTGTTCATGTATTGTAGCAGATTATTCAATATCTGCTCATCTTCACATTTCATCCCTGAACACAGCTTAACTCTACTCATTCTCCATGTGAGAAACGAGTAAAACTGATGACTCCTTGTCTCTGGCACTGATTCTTTACCCAGAACACTTATTTCCAAAGATCACACTCAGGCTTTTGCATCAACTTGTACCTGGCAGTTAAAGCAACGATCTCACTCTGCAGCTGGGACCACATGTACGAGGTCAGTCTCCACAACTCAGCTTTCAACTGCTACCTGTTGCACCAAAGTAAGTAACCTGGTCAGCTATGTTGGCTCTCAGAGGTACTTGTCTTCACCAAATTTGCCATCAGACAAAAATAAACCATTCAGTCCTACGTGTGGTTAACCATTTGGGTCAAAAAATGATAATAAACTGTAGAAACTCATATCCCCATGCTATCAAATGCTAAGAATACATCCATTTTCTCATTGAATAAAAACTGATTCTTTCAATCTCTTTTTTTACAAACTCACTGCCTCACATGATTATGACCAACAGCCAGCCTGCTTTCCATTGACATGAAACTGTTAATACAAGTAGATTTTCAGTTTGTAGGAACACCGTGATAACACTTACCTTTGTGTTGGAAATTTAAATAAAATCGCATGCATCATCGCTGGTGAGACAGTGGGAAGCATGCAGATGTGCACCAATCCAGACCAGGTGCATTGCACCCCTGCGCGAGCTGTACACTATTATCCCATGCACAGCCCTGCTCTATTACAAGGAACCAGGGAGCACAGGCAAGAAGGCAGCGAAATCTGCACCCTCTTGCAAGGAAGAAATTGTTTCTGTATTACACACTACCAAGAGATTCCCCAGAGAGCGGAGGAATCTAAATGCAGAAAGCCTGACAAGAATTACTGTACCTGAGAATCTAAGGCACAAAGAGATTAAAATACATTGCCCAAAGCCTTTCCGGAAGATCACATCGGAGATGGAAATTGAATCTAGCTCTCACAAGTGCGTATTAAACACAAGATTTTTTTTTTACTTTTTTTTTTCTTTGAGGTACTAGAAGGCGTAAAGCATTTTCTTATCACCAGAAATTTCATAAAGCTTGGCCACTCTGATCACAATACTTAAATCTACATTTTTAAGGACATAGTGTCTCTTGAACACATACTTGGCTTTCATTTAATTCAAGAGAAGCTGCACATGCATACATCAGAACTGTACATTAACTGTTACATTTGTAACACTTGAAAACAGATATGCCACATTAATATGCTTGCATTTATCTCTGCAATTCATACAAGGAAACAGATACTGCAAACCAAAACTGGCAACAATTATAAAGTCTCACGTATTCATGTTTGGGAAGGCACAATATTGAGTATCGTATGGAACAGAAATAAACCTAATGATATCCAAAAGAAAAGGGGGTGTGAGAACATGAGAGCAGCTAACACAACAATGTGGTAGAGAAACTGAATGCATAACAATGTGTTCTGCGTGTGAGAGCTACAGGTCTGGCGGGAAGCAGATTTCAACAGGTAATGGCAAAGCAATGTACACAGCCTCTGACTACCGACCTCTGGAACTGGCTGCCGCAGGAGATGGTGGGGAAAGACAGTATCAGTGGTTCACAAAAGGATACATAAATTTTTGGACAACAGATCCTTAACAGGACAGTGAAAGGACTGCCTGGGTAGGTATATACACTCCAATGATTCCTGAGAGTCTAGCAAAAAAAATGACTAGGCTCATCTACTTTCCTTGGCAAAGGTACACTAAGCGGGATGTGTAGTTGCTGTACCTTTCATCTGTCTCTTGGGGCACCTCTATAGACAGATGTTCCTATCCACATGAGATTTTAGCCTTATCTACTGTGGAAGGAGTTCAACCTTCCTGGGAATCCAGGCTTACATGGTTTTCAAGCAAAATTTCTGGAAGACAATGATGGAAATGGAATTCATAGGACAACTCAGCCCACAAATGCAATGAAAACATTGTGTTCTCTGGATCATGTACAAACAAGGCTAAGCTCTGCCACATCTATATGTTGTTATTTCTTGTAACTGGAAAAATACTCTTCCCATAATCGCAATTTTCTACAGTACAGAAGTAAACTCATGGGAGAGGCTTTGCATGAGTAGCCCTAATTTGATGAGTAAATTGTCACCTGATCTCCCTGCATACAGGGTGGGGGTTTGTACTTTGCTATGTGTGCAGTAATGATTCCATATGTGGCTACATTTCCTAAGAAATTCTTCAAAAAGATTGGGGGAGGGTTTAAGTAGCAAAAGCATTTCACTTTTGCATATTAATCTGGAACTGGCTTTTTTATAGCCCACAGAAAAACACCTCAAGCCTCATTTTAGACTGCTGTCATAATATTTTCAGGCTTGAGACATAAGATTTCATTAATTTCTACACCATCAAGATCTGTTCCAATATTAAGACAATCAGAAAGCTACTGATATGAGACTACTCTGAGCCAATACTTCAAGAGTTGGCATTACTTCAAGCCTTAAAGAGATCTGGGGGGGGGGGGAGGGGATAGAAAAAAAAGGAAACGAAAATGTTCATAGTTAAAATAATTGACCTTTGCCTCCTGGGTAACACTTTCCTGCTTCCTATGGAAAGACTCACTCTAAGAATCCTATATATATTCTTTATCCTGTCTCCTTTATGTAATTGCTTGTCCTTCAATTCATATTCCTCAAGACTGCTATTTAAAATTTAAATTAAGCAGTGAAACTGGGATACATGTAGAGCCTTTAAAGTAACCATTTCCCAGTTGCTCTTGTCCAGTAAGTCTGTGAAAACACTTGCATTGATTCCATCGGTACTTTTAAAAATGCATATAAAGTGAAATGAAACACTAAACTTTTGGTGATATGAGATTTTGGAGATCACTAGGGACAACAGTTCTCTAGGTATGCCACACAAGTCCAAAAAGCAGTAGGAAAAAATCCCTCAACCTGCTGGCTATCTACCTGCTCCTGCAGCCTGCCATGAAGTTAATAGTCATTATCATATAGGTTTCATGACAATTTATACCCAACTTGTCAACAAAATCACTGTTATCACTACTTACAATCATTAGGCTATTGCATTTTTATGTTTGAAATCTAAAAAAATTAAGTAAAACTCAACATAGGGAAAAGACACAGTAAAAGTAATTTTTTTATGACTTTAACGTGAATTTGCAAGCTGTTTATTACAGTGCTTTCAGTCACGAATAGTGGTTTATGCAAGCTATTTTTATACAAAGGATGCTTGAGTCCACTAATTCTGCTAAAGAAAAGCCTTGGCTTCTCAAGGCAATTACCTATGCTCTCTGCAGATCACCAGCCGAGAGGTGAAGCAGCGCTCTGTTAAGCCTATCATTCCATCAAGCTATGAATGCATTACGGGGCAGCAATTGAGTCAATAGAACATCATCTTTTCCTTTCCAAAATTATGAGAAGCAATTATTCACTCCTGCTTTAGCTTTTTAATAACTTGAAGTTAACTTATTTCACAGAATCACAGATATTTATCCCTTTCCTTCAAAGTATTCCTTTGACTTATCTGTTAAAAGCTAATGAAATGGTTCTCATAAAACCTAGTTACATTTAACATTGTAATCAACACCAACTTCTGAAAAAAGTATTTCTAATTTAAAATCTATTTTCCTTTATATGAAACCATGCATTAAGTCATTCCTAAAATCTCACATAAAATATTCTTCCTCAAATGTCATGATATGGCCATATAATCTTTATATTACATTTCATTAACTACCAACAAAATACCAAAATATCATTATGCAGTTTTAAAGCCCCCTAGCAGTGGACAAGAGAAAAAATAAATCTTCATATAATTTCAAATGTAACCGGTAAATCTAATGGCAGCCCAATCCAAAATCCACTGATGGACGTCACGGGAGCCTTCCCATTAACTTCCATGTGCTTTGGGATAAGGCACCAAGATAAATATGAGCAAGCCGAAGGAAGAGAAATGAAAACTTACCCATGAATTCAATTCCTAAATGGTCTGCTATACACAAGAAAGCATGTACAAGAAAAAAGAAAAAAAAGAGACAGAAATGTTAGAAATACACTAAAATGTAAATATCACCTTTAACATCACTGGTAGCATTCAATATTTCTGTGGCAGAGCTGCAGAACACAATGCAGGGTTGGGGCCCACTCTGTGGGTACGTGCCCTTCGAACGGCAAGCCAAAGATGGGAATTTAGGGCACTGAGCCATCACAGAAGGGAAGTGTACTTGGGGAAGGACATGAATGCCTTTACTCATTATATTTATATTCAATTGAAGTGCCTCAAGTGAGCTACCTACAGGAATTTCATTTTCTCATTCTCTTGAAACTCCTCTCTCAACATGCTAACTACTATCATTAGTTAGACAAGGCTCTTGCTTTCATTTTCTCTGACAGATCAAACCCTAAAGAGATGAATGGAAGGCTTTTACTGAGTTTTGCAGCTCTCAGTACAGCACAGCGGCCACACTTGCACCCAACGCGATTGCATAACTACTATCACGCAACAGAAAATCTGACTTCAAGAAATAGCAGACATGGTCCCTACTTAGCCATCTGAGTGATATGATGCAATAATTTCAAGACATTTAGACCTGAGGAAAGAATTTTAACATTTTTAGAATATTGACTGAATTTACCATATGGAGTTCAAAACATTTTGGGACCCTTTTTTCACATGACAGATTAGGATATATGTCTCTAACAGACAGATGTTTTAGTGCAAAATAGATTTAAATTTATACAAAACACTTATTTAAGTTGATAGGAAGTATGTTTAAATACATACGTGATTAAAAAGTAACAAACTCTCCATCCTGCAGGAACAGGGCAACAGAAGAATGTTAACTGACTTTTCAGAGCTGAGTGTGTAGGGAGTAGTATCTTCAAGCCCAAACCAAAACTGTGGAAGGCCAGACGTTCAGAAAGGCTGAAAAATGCAATTCTCTATGCTAGACTTGAAAGATTTTGTTTTTCCATGAGAGGAAATAATTTGCACTATACAGAATAAAGAAGAATTTTATTTTTTTTTTCCCTGAGGAAAACACAGGATTTCCCTTCAAAATACAAAAAAAACCCAAAATGTTTTGTGTTTACCTTCCTTTCAATTTACAGTCACATTTCCTTAATACAGAATAGATTAATAAATGATTTTGCCAACGTTTCCAAGATCAGTGTGTGTGGAGAGGAAGGCAGTAGGGAAAGAGCAGGAGGCCTACAAGAAAGACGGAGCAAGACTGGCATGTTAGCTTGTGCTTGGAGCTGGGAGGTACTACTGGGAGTGGTGTGAAACAGTCCCATCAAGTAATGTACTGCAACTTTCAAAACTCCACTGAACTATAAAAAAAAGTTTAAAGTTTCTGTTGAAGAATGCTGGGAGTGATTTACCTTTTTGCAACCTTTCAATCCTTCGAGGAGAAGGTTCACTTAGCATACAAATCTATGTAATAGTTGCTAAATTCCATATTTATCTTCATGCAGAACAACAGCAGGCATGTCAAAAGAACAGAACATAAGAAGAGGCTATGTGGTATAAATATCTTATTAGCAGGGTGTCAGGGCAGGCACATTATGCAAGTCTAGTGACAGCCAATTGAATCTTTCTTTTTGGTATTAAACACGTAACTCAAACCCATACACATGTGTATCCCACATTACAATCTCCTAATCCGTATTCTTTGATTCATGTACAAGTGTCATGTACAAACATCCCTGGTACATCTGATAGAGGGATGTAGCTTTTATAAGAGCATGAGATCAGAAATATCAAAAGTGCATTCAACATACTATATTCCCAGGGATTTGTAACCTAGGTTTTTTTCTATAATTTTCTGTACCTGTGAAATCTGCATGCAATTCACACCTTGCATCCTTCTATAAACTAGATCAAGATGTAGTCAACAACTACTTACTTTCAAAAAAGGTAACAGAGATCAAAGTGCTGTAATCTGGTCTCCACGGAGCTAACAATATTCACACGTGAAGCAAGATCATGCGATACCATCTTTTCAAGTCTATGTAGAACAGCTGAGAAGACAATCCTCCTTTCCTAACTGGGGTATTTATATTCTCTACATGTTTTGCATTTGCAGCCTGAAATGTCCTCATTCAGTTCACCAGCAGAGTTAGAAGCCACTTTCTCAAAAAGTGCATGCAAAACACACCTTTCCTTTAAATAGATGGAAAAAATAACATTTTAGTTTGTCTTTGAGTGGCTTATATGTGAGAGTCAAGGGTATGTGTAGCCTTCCTGGGAAATGTGTTCAACTGGAGTGGGTGGGAACATGTCAGGCCAGTTATTTAAAGTATCTCATATGCCTGGAAAGCAACTTCAGCAACCAGGGTAATATATGTTGCTGACAAAGCTGATTTACCCAGATTATAATGAAAGGATGTCTAATGGGATAAACTTTCATAGCAAAACATCCATGCTGCCAATTTATACCATGCTGCCAATTTATACCATGAAGTATAGTTCAACAAATTCTGCAGACAGAATACAAAATAATAATAAAAAAAAAAGAAGGAAAAAGGAAAGAAAAAAAGAAGACAAGAACAAAAAAATTTCCTCCTAAGAGCCTGAACGTACCCACATTCTTCCCTTCCTTTCCCCCTTCCCTGCAGAAATTCAGCTGCACTCACAGGTTATCAAAACCTTAACTTTGAAACCTGTTTTCCTTAACACAACTATGGCTCCTGCAGGAATGGCGTTCAACAAAGCATTCAGCATGTTGAATGGGGGCACAAGGCACAAGAAACATCAGCAACCATTAATCATTCTCGTTGTTCGGTTCTTAATGTTTTTATCATTATAAGGTGTTTACTCCACTAGCTACAGGAAAAAAACAACAAACCAACCCAATGAAATACCACAAAAAAACAAACCAACCCAAATCCTGCATCTTTGCATCTGAAAAAAACCTGTTATTAGAAAGGGACTGAAAATAACTGCTTCCAACCCTCAAGCCCTTTATCTGAGGTGGCCACCGCCAGGAGCCCCCTCCAAGCATCCCCGCTCCTTCAGAAGGTCGAAAGCGGATGCTGGCTCTCCTGGAGCAAAGCCTTCATACTGCAGCATTGCAGTTCCAGCAGAGCAGTGACGGGACTCCCACACAGATAAAAGGGGTCGGAAACCTCCCAGCTGGAAAGGCAGGGGCAAGAGGAGTCCTCAGGGCTCACAGGGCTGCTTGTCCCCCCTGCACCCAGCCACGCTGGCGGCAGGGAGAGGAGGGATGCGGAAAAATACATGGAACGGGTTGCGACCGTCATCGGGCTGCCCCTTGGTGACTAAGCATCAGTCCAGTGGTCACTCTCACTTGGACTGCTGTGGAGAAAAGAAACGATTTTGCAAGCTCCAAGTTTTGGAGGTGGGTTTCCCCGCTCTTAACAACGGCAAGAAACTCTCCCAGCAAGTCCCTGTGAGAGGCAGGCATGGCACTGGGAGCTGCACAGTGGGGGCTGTGGCGGGGAAAAGCGAGCTGTGGTGCTGACCTAAGGCTGAATCAAACACAAAAATGTAAAGTATTGACCCCGACATGCCGCAGCGTAAGAAAGGACTGTTATATTGCTGTACAGTCGTAACATGTAAGTGATGAATTGCCTGCAGAGCACTTCCCTGGACACAGCGAGTGCAATGCCAAGTAATCCACCATCAAACAGTGCAGTTGCTTTAAGGACTCACTTCAACAAAAATGTATATGTGAACTATTAATGTGCTGAAGCGTGGGCACTGCTCCACAAGATGGGGTCATTAACCAAATAATGCAACTGTATTTTATTTTTGTTATTGTGATTTCTTCTTTCTTTCTGGTATTGTTATATTCTTAGGAACTAATATATTACTCAGACAGAAAGATTATTCACTTTTATATTTTATTTTATGAATATTTCTGCATTTTGTTGTTGATGTGGGAAAAATACTGTGCCTGATGGTCCTTGCACTATGTGAATTTGTTGCTAGTATTAAAGCCATTTTAATTTGTACTTTATGAATACATACACACCTGGGAATACTTAATAACAAGCACAAGAGAAGATAAATTTGCACTCACTAATGGATTAATTTATTAGTGCTTCACAAAGAATATGAAGCCTTGTGCCTAGATTGAGGTTTGCTGGGGCTTTTTGCTTAGTCATATTAACATGGAGATTTTCCCCTAGTTAAAGACAGGTTTCATTGTCCCAGGTACTTTCTGAGCTACACTATGAATAGAAATATAAACTCAACATGTAAATCTCACTGATTTATAGAAGAAAAATCTTGGAAATTAAAATACTCATTGTAGACCACTACAGACATTTTAATCTATTCTAAGGATGAGTTCACTTTGGCAAGAAGGAGACAGCTTTAGAAATCATTACAACTGCAAAGTATTTTCTACTACAAATGAAATATATTGGTTTCAATAAACTCATAAGATTTGTAAAATTGTCCTTGGTAGATTATTGTCTTGAACAGAAAATGCAACACTATGATATGCTGCAAGCTATCTTGGGACAGCTCAAGCACTCTGAACAGATTATCTGGCTGGAAGGAAAAGGACAAACTTTAACTCTTAATATTAGACCAATCAAACTTGGTCAGAAATGAAAAATCCTTCCATTCAAAAGGCAGCTAGATTAGGATACCACCCAAAGACTGGAGCTGCTGCTGTCTTATCCATTATGACTTATTATGTCTGACAGCACACAGTTGTCAGCCTATTTGCATATTTAATGAAGCTAAAACCATAACTGGTTACATATACATATATGAAAGTATACTATTTTTTGAATCCTCAAGTACGTCATTTTTTGGTGCCTCATTTTGCATGTGAGTACATAGTTTTGGGACAAGGGATTTCCTCCATTCAGTAGGAAGGGTACACGGCTCCTGTTTTCTCTCTGACGTGTGCAGGAAGTTATCAGACTTGGCAAACTGGCCCAGTGCTCTCAGAGGTTGGCTTGGGGTTTTTTTCAGCATCAAAAAGAAAAAGCACCAGCATATATTACTGTGTTTTACAAATCTGAGTTATTAGAAAGTGCAAAAATTGACTCTGTTGTTTGTTTTAGAGATATTCTGGTAATTAGTTTTTATAATTAATTTACACAAAACTAATCTTCACACAACAGGGTTTTTTGGGGTGGAGGAAATTATTGGGATGGTTTAAGAGAAACAGAGACATAAAATCAAGATAATTCAACTACTGAATTTTCAAAGCATCTTCACTGAAAGACATGATAGAAAATTAAAACACATTTTAAAATCGACCAAACTAAATTCTTTAACTTACTTTAACTAGACTAATACCTGGTGCCTCCTTTTACCCTCTCTGACAAAGAGGACTATTAGAATTTTTTCAGATATAAAATCTCCCTGGCAATAGGTAGGCTGTTCACTACACGTTAGCTGGTGTAATAATAAGTATATGGAATATATCAGTAATATGCCCCACCTATATTAAGACACAGTGATGAAAATCAGACATCCTTTACAAGATACTTGGTCAGTTTTCAAAGAAATTATAAATCACAGTTACAGAAATGATAACAACTTAAAAAAACCAAAGAAAGAAGGCCATAAAAATATTAAAAAAAATCCACAATCTGATATATTATCAGTATGAACAATGAGAGAAGATTTACATTTTCACTTTGTATAGACAGTGTTAATTTTATTTTAAACCAAATTAAAACCCTCAATCCACAAAAACAAATATTGAAGACAACACCTACAGGTTAATTGCTTTGTCCATTTCTTTTTAAAGAAAAAAAAAAAAAAAGCCAAAGGAGGAAAAAAAATAGGCTTGTTGTGAGCACTCATAATATGGCTCTGGAGAGAATAGCCTCAGGACAGAATTCCCCCACCCACTATCAATTCCATAACAAAGGAACATTTGAAAAACACAGCAAAGCCTGTTGTTATAGAAATAATACAGAGTGATGAATAAAGGAATAAACTATTGATTTTCTTTCCCTTTGAATGACAAAAACTTGTAGCTGTGGTTTACACCACCAAAGTTGAAAGATTGTTTCTAACTTCTGAAAAGAAATAATAGCAATGCTTCCACCTTTACAGGTTCAAGACAAGTTGGAAATTTCAACTACTTACCTCATCTGCAGCATGCAGACTCAGAGGATTAAGCTTGCCTCTTCTCTATCATTTTTAAGACCTTAAATTATCATCTCTACAGCTAACAAAGTTCTTTCTCTTTGGGCCACTATGTTGGATTTTCATGAAAAAAATCTGTCTCACCAAACAATGTAAGCAACCTTGACTGATATCCAAAACACTGAAAATCAGTACAGATTTTAACCCTAGATTAATTCTTGATACTACAGCTGTAAACTCAGCAGAACAAATAAACAAGTGTTTAAATTAAATTCAATGAATAGCCTATTGAAATTACTCCATTAAATTTACTAAATGCCTGAAGAACATGTTCAGGAATTTTACCACTCAGGCCAAAATATTTAGTATTCGGTGTCAGCCAAATGCAGCAATGCTTCATTTTTCTCTGAATAACCCATTGTTTCCATCAATTAGAGGAGAGAGAAGGTAAACGTTAGCTGCTGCTGCTGCTATATACAGATTTATTTTTGCTGATTAACATTCATAAATCAACAGAATCTCTCAACACATATAAGGACTTTAATTCACCCTGGAATATCAGTGTGTAAACAGTAAGGCCACACAGAATGCTATGTTTCCAGTCAGACAACTTGAAGATGCTTTCTTATTTGCTAAAAATGTAACACAGTTTCCATGAAAATGAGTAACTACATCAAATGAACATAAAGGTGCCCACATAGAGCCTCAGAGCTCATGGTGACAAGGTTATTTTTTGAAGCTTTCTCTAAATATATGTTGAAAATGATGAACCAACGTGATCACTCTGACACCAACTCCTCTGCCCCTGCAATGAGACCATTAAACATTGCACGTTATATCCTGGTTACTTGATTACTGATATTAGCATAAACCGTTATAATCAATGTTTCTGATAGTTAACCCTAGAGATGTCAAGATTTCTCCGATATTCTGCAGTTTTGACAGATCACTAAACCCCCGTATTAGCATTGCAATTGAAAAAAAAAGTAATTTATCTTTTTTGTTCCTGTTCATTATTGAAGCCTATCACCTCCCGTAAAGTTCTTTTTTTTTTTTTTTTTTTTTGGCTCCAGGGCTTTTTTTTATATTGCCATCTAAAAGTACAACTTCACCTACCAGGATCTCTGACTGTGCTAAGGACTACACAAAGACAAAACACCAACATAGCTAGTCGACCTACTTTTACAATTCTGAACTCTTCCTGGGCTTCTGCAGCAACTGTGACAATGTCTACACTTGTCCCACAGTTGCAATCGCATAGTAGGTGATTACAGCACTGTCACAACCGAGGAACCGTCAGAAGAATTAGGCCATGGAACAATATATTCTTCTATCCTTCACTGTGTCATTAACGCCAACGTTCCTGCAGCGTTGAGACACGCACTGCATAAAATCCCGGTGCCACCTCTCATGACTACTCCAGGTTTGCACAGCGGTATCACCCTGCCTCTGCAGATGGGCTCACCTTTATCTGCAGGAATGCTGGCGATTGGGTTTGAATGTGTTTATCTAAGTTGAACTTGGATGTTTTAAGTCATTAGGCGCTTCCACTGAATTGCAATTGGCATGGGTAGTCACGCAGAGTCCTTTGAAAATTCCAATCTCTACACTGGCAAAGCTGGTACTTTCTCAACTATGTTGTTACAAGGTCTCATAAAGCTACATAGGAGAGGGGAGGGAAATCATAATTTTTTGTCAAAAACTAGAAAAAAAGTACAAGCCATAAGCCAAAAGCTTATTCAGTACTTTCAAAACATATGGTCTGGAAAGTTTTTGGAACCACATATGAATTAGATTATTTATCTTGTCATAGGCGTGAAAGATTTACTTGACTGCAGTGTTCTGTGGGAGAAAAAAAATCCCATTCTGGTTAAATAAGTGGCGCAAAATGTCTATTAAGGTGGAATAAGTCTACGAGTTTCTTAGAAATTACTGTAGGGATTTCTGCACTATTATTTCCAAAGGGGTATTTGATAATATGGGTCTGTAAAATATAACCAGCCTCCTAGAAACATTAAAGGAATTGCTAATAGCTCCCTCATCTTACGAACATATGACATTTAATAAACATTTCTCATGCTAAATGTTACTTTATTCCTTCCACAGATCATTAAGCTGTCCTTCACTTGCCTACTACAGGAAAATGTTTCAGATGCAATCGTGTTTACGGCTCTCTGAAGGCACAGAAAATTTTCTAAGTTTTTGTCAATTTCTTAAAACCTAATTACTTCCTTCAACTTCAGGACACAGAATGTACACCAATTTGCGGGGGGGGGGGAGCGCTCTTTATTCCCTAACGCACCAAGTAATTTAGTTCTACTGCAGTCAAAAAACAAATAGCAGCAGCAGAGTACAGGTATTCACATCAAGATTTTTACAATATTGATTGAAAGTTTTAATGGCTGTGAATTATACATCTCCAGTCTAATGACAAGAAAGTTTACATATTAATTGATACCTGTACTTAGCTTCCTAGATAAATGGTCAGAGTTTTGCACAAAAGGACTTGGGAGACTCAGAGATGTGGGATTCTCAGACCATTTTAGAAAGATGGTGTTTATTATCTGCCTTGATTTGGGAAACTACATTTCTTTAGACACCCAATTTTGATAATATTAACCATATTTGCTGTACACAGAAGACTCTTATATTGTTTAATTTTAAATAACACAGAGTGTGGCAAGACAATTATTTGAATGTACTCTGATTACTCTGTGCACATCTTGCACATCATGTAAGTAGCGGCCTTACACACCAGCATTACTGAACCTCATTTCCAGTAGCTCTATGTTTCAGGCTCAGATGATGATAAAAGGATATAAGCTTTAATCAATGTCTTCCCAATGTTTGTATCATTTGATGCTTTATGGGCTCGGTGGTCTCCTGTGCAATATGTACTCCTGTGTGTCAGGAGTCTCTCAAGTCACTTTCCTGAACCATCAAAAGATTATTAAACACCAAGATCTTCCAAATTTTACCAAGAGTCCTTTCTCTAGGAAATCAGGCATGGAAGTCCCTTTATACATCAGACCCAGCTGCAGGTGAGCGATCCACACATATATGGTGCTTAAAAGGGTTTTATTTAAAATAGGTTTTTCTCAGCTACGTACGTCTCCCCCATTTAGTGAGGAAGCAGAGAAGCATTTCTTCTTTTTTTTCCCGATTTCACAAGGCCATATAGTTGAAAGGTTTAAAGAACTTATTGTAGTGAACTTTATCAGGAAACACAGCATTTGTCCAACATCTCTTATGATTCAATGGAGGAAATGTTCAATGCCAATTCACAAAAATACTCCCACTACTGTGCAGTTCTCTCATCTAAGCAAGAAGGTAATATGTATAGCAAGGGAACAACTCCAACCCTAGGCACATCTCTCCTTTTTTGCAATACTAACACTCTTTCTATTCATTTTACAACTCAACTAATAGTGTTTTGATTGTGTGGGGGTTTTTTAAGCTGCTACATGTCTGTTGGCTGTTGTAGTGTGCAAACATGCGCAAACACAACACTGCTTGTACTGCATTTATGCAGTATGTGGTATTAAACATTAGAGGGACAAAAGACCAGGTGTAAGTGGCTTGCTAGAGAAACTAAGGCTTTTAATTTTGGTTTCTTTTTGTCACCTGGGAAATGTCTATCAAAATCCTTTGTGATTCCACTGAAATATTTGAGCAGTTACATTTTATTTAAAGCTGCTGAGTACACACTGACACTTAAGGCCATTATTTTACTATATAGTGTTTTCACATTCAAGGAAAGGCTCCTTGAAGGACAAGAACACTTCAGTACTTCATTTTCAGTGCTCTCTCAAATCACCTTTCAGTTCCCCTCCCCAGACCCTGTCCTATGAGATTGGTGCACTGTATGAACAGTCTTAATGGAAATGTACTGGTAATTGTCAGCCTATTTATGGTACCAAACCACAGACAGCAGATGGGAGCAGAAGAGCTCCATCTATCTCCAAGTTAAAATGTTTTCTTGACATCTGGGAATAATTTATTCAAACTAATCAATACTAAGCCAGGTATGCTGCAGAAGCACAGTGATTTGGACAACAGCTCTGCACCATACAGAGCATTGTGTCTGAATCGCAGGCTCTTTGAAGTGAGATAGTGAGATAACATGAATTATTTGTTGAGACGTGAAAGTACAGAGTTGAGGTATATTATCAAGGCACCAAGGAAATGTTTCTCTTACCTGTACTGTAACAGAGCAAATAGTAGCATTTCTATTTGATTGTGGGTATTGGCACACCCTGTTGGCACACATGCTCTGACAAAATCAGACCAACGTGTTTATGAACCCACAGATAGCGTAATAAATAATTCTCCATACCATACAGTCAGATACAGTACATGCATACAGAATCATGGCTTTTTTTTCCCATGCCTAAGCTGCCTATGGAAAGTTTATGGAAATATGTTCTGCTTAGAAGCTATTAGCTAATAATGTAAACAAACAAGTACCAGTAAAAATGGATGGAAAAAAATTACTATCAGACCTTCCTCATAGTCTGAGCATTTTGTGTAATTTTGGATATGTGACATGAATTTATGACTTCTGATATGTAGGTAACAATCTGAAAATTTATTTAATTGTTTTTGTGTTTGAATACTGTAGGTGTTCAAATTCTATGCTACTCCAAATACATTAAAGCAACATTATTATAAATACAGGAAACAAAGGCAGTCTAAAAATGATAATGTTTGGGATGGATAATATGACTCATCCATGAGATCTGAAGCAGACATAGGGCTATGATACAAACAAAATTACTAGCTGCTATCAACTGCAATGAAAAATGGTATATTGGAGGAACCGTGTGTGATGTGCACACAGCCCAGAATCACCTACAGCGAGAGCAGCAAAATTAAAGCTGCTGTTTGCTCTCATTTGTATATGGTGATACACTGCAATTAATTGTTGTGAATATAATGTGAGAATAGTGCCAAAGGGCCCCTTATATAGAAATATTAAACTCAATAAATGTAATCGCTGTGTCAGAGCCACTCAAACAAATGAGTTGCTTCTGCACAGATCAGATGTAAACCAAAACAACCAGAACAGTACCTATATGCTGATACCTGCAGCACTAGGAGCTAACATCTGGCCCTCAAGCCAATTCACAAATTACTGCAGCACCCCACACAGAGCAGGATATGAAAAACAAAAGTAAAAAGGAGGAGAATTTGTTCTTCATAAACACAAATCATTACTTAAAAGCTAGGCAAAGCGGTTTAGATGAATGTGGAGCTCATTTGCTAAAAGACTTCACAGGAAAAGGTAACAGATAGCCAGTAGGGAGGACTGGAAGAATCACTACGGTCTGCCCTCTGCAAGACACCTCAGTGATGCTTGTGCTTTGGATGATCAAAGTGCACTTGTTTTCTTCTTTATTCTCTATAACATAAACACTGAGGGGCTCAAAGAATGTAATAGTTCCCAATAAATCTCACAGAACATTCCCCCATCAAAGGCCTTTTTCATTCCAGGTTTAAGATACCACTTATTATTACATTCATTCTGATGTTAGCAACATTGAGGAAGAATTCAGTGTTTCCTTTATAAGACCTTTGTACTAGGGCATCAATTATTTCGACAAATAAGAAGAGGGTAAAAGGGAGGTTTGGATTTTTTTTCATTACAAACAAACTAGGTATGTCAGTAAGTAAGTTTTGTAAGGTGGTCTAGAAATCACAAATAAAATAACGTTATAACCCACTTAGGGGGTTTTGGTTGGTTTGATTTTGGTGTGTTTTAAATCAGTAGGACTTTGCTCAGAGCAAAGCTGTGAGCTCAAGTCAAAACTTTTTACTTCTCTGTGGGCTATTCAACTTTCATAAATAATCGACATGGAAAGGGCAGCTTGCTTTTTCCACGCTTCGCTCCACTTCTGCACCTCACTTCACAACTGGAACAACTCACAGACTCTGCAAAACGGGTCAGCCAACACAGCAGGTAACATGGTGCTGGGCGGGTACAGCTCTGCAAGTAGCGACCCAGCACAGCTGCAATTCCAGTGCAGGGTAAACTCATACAGACACCACGGAGGTAGGTAAATACCAAGATGGGATTATAAAGTATTAACAGTTCCTGTATTATTCAAAGCATTTATATCTCTAAAAAGTAAATATAAAACAAATACAGGAAAGATTTGTTTTCTCTCTCATCCTTGGTGAATTAGAGTCAGGAGTATGGAAATCACCTTTACACGAGATCTAAATGACTTATGAACTAACAAGAGGAAAATGCGTGAACGCTACTACAACTAATGCAGTCTTCGGATAAAATCTGCTACCCAGATGAAATCGGGTTTCCTCCCCTTGAAACACGCTAGTCTGAGGAACTGCATGTCTATATGGTCACAAAACAAGAATTCTTGCATCTCACATGTAAATTGCAATAAAATCTCTAGAAAAAATTACAAGCAATTTCTAGCAGAAATACAGGACAGCTTACTGAAAGGTCTTCTCTTTTTAGCAAGTCCTTACTGGGTATATACGATCCAACCAGAAGAAAATGCTTTCAAATTACAAAAGAAATACATAATGTCTCAGCATGTCAGGAAGAAAGTAAACAGTCCTGCTACCTGTGTATATTGTTATTTTATTTTTGCTAAGTGAAGCCCCATTGTGTATTCATTCATTTACAGATACAGTTACACTGACAATGGCAAGGTAGGGAAAGCTCTGGGTTATCGCATGGATTTGCATTTTGTCTGCCAATGCAGCCTGCTAAAATGGAGGCACACACTGGCAGGTGGCCTCTCAGCTGACAAGACTCTAGTTACGGGGCTGGGAGCCTACATGGAAAATGCCTTTTTTTTTTTTTTTTTTTTGGTCGCAATACTACAGAGTGAATAGTTAGAAATGTGTCAGACACATTAAAAAGGTCACAAAGATTAATACAGTGAAGGGAAAAAGAGACAAAGATACACTTCTATTGTGATTTCTAATATATTTGTACTATACTTGAGGGTAAGAATTTCAGGCACAGAATAAAGTCAGGTAGGAAAATTAACCTGAAAGATGGCAAAAGTTGAGCAGCACAATTTTTCAGTGCCTGCTCCAAACCCTTGTGAAGTAGAATTGCTGCTGATCCTAGATAAAAACTGTGATTTCACAGCAAACTTTAGGAAGCTGAGTCATGTCAATACTAGGGTTTGTTTGTTGTTTTGTGTTTTGGTTGGTTTTTGGTTTTTTTTTTTAATTATTTTATTTTACCTGTATATGGTCTCAAAACTGACAGTCCAGCTATCACCTTTTTTTCTTCTAGCTACACATCTATTTTACTGTCATGGTGCCAGGATTTGAAGAGGAGCTTTTAAAGAGGCCATAATCAGTGAGAAAGGTAAGTCCCCTTATGATGGCATGAAGATGCCAGACAGCAGTGAAGACAGCCCAAGGTCTATGTTTGGTGCATAGATCCTACCTGTATCACTGTAACACAAATTTATTACTCAGATTGTTAAACAAGCTACTTTTTTCTTTGGAACATATACATGTCAGTAAACAGCAGGAAAGAAAGGTCTGGAACACACTTTTGACCCAAATCCTCCCTTTTCCAGAACATATAAAAGGGAAATATTGCTCTTCAGAGGAGCTGTAAGGCTTGGCAAAACAATATCTGTATTTTCTCGAACTCTGGCTGCAGACTGTCCCAGTCAGCTATTCCATTCATCACATTTACCAGAAGCAGTATTTTTCCCCAAAATGCTGTACAGAATAAGAATCTCATCCTGCTCTTCTTTCCTTGGTCCATTATATCAAATGTGGTCTGAAACCTGGGTTACACGAGGGACTGTACTGCTGCTTGAGCTGACAGCAGCATCAGAAACAGGTATTTACATTTCAGAGTGGCTTTACAGAGAATCAGTATATATATCCCGGAAATAAGCTGATATCAATGAAAAAGTATTACTAAAATACTGTTATGTCTATCAGGTATGCAAAAAAAACTGAAGTTTTTTTTTCACACAGGTTTGTGAAGAATCCAATATTTTGCCTTAATGTCAGAGAACATTCTCAGCAGTAGCAATATTGTTTTCCTCAAAGGGAAACGGTTGTCCTCTGCAACCTGTACTCCCCGCCTTTTTTTCAGCAGCTGTGCACTACATGTAACTAACACTCAGGAATATTTTAAGCTGAAAAAGCAGCTGTCTCTATTTTTCATTTGCTAAATGCACTTGCCATTGAGGACTAGCAATTTTCTTCCCTTAAATAAAAGATCAGAGAGGCCAACACATGGTTAAAAACATATTTAGGCACCTAAATACTTCTGTAAAATACAAACCCCAGTACCTTTACCATTGTAAAGCAGCTGAAATCACTTTCAAGACTGAAACCAGTCATCTTAGGCTCACACTGCTTAAGTTTTCCTGAAAATTTTATTTCTTTAGGGTAACATCTGCACTTTAAGAGAAAATTACTCTTGCACCTAGCCTTACGTTCACACGCTCAGTTAGTCCGCAGGAGGTATACCTGCATGTAGTTATTGCGGCATGGAAGAACAAGCACGCATGAATTATCACCATCTAGGAATACCCGTGGTGTTGCAGCTGGTTCTTCCATGATATTGCTATTTTTCCTCATGCTAGGTAGATCGGGTTAACTTGGAGACACCCAGATGTGCTATGAGATACCCATTTTGCTGAGATGACTACTCCTACTTTTGCTAAAGAGTTGCATTAGCAGAAAGCTAACAGGGCACAAAAAGCTGGATTGTGCATACTCACACGTGGAAATTTTCTACAGAGGTCCAGCAACCACGGCAGGAAACAGGCAGGGAATCTAAGTCACTTGCACCATCATAGTATTATGTTGACCAGTTGAGGTCTTAAACATGTCATAGGCTCTGAGGTGCAAAACCTGATTTTTCTAATGTATAAGAATTTTCTTTTGATTTTCAGCCAAAATTCATACTGCACCAACTCAAACTCATTCATTCTTGTGCCAACACATCTTTCAGCTCAGCCATTCTTATCTTTCCTTTATATTTATCCACTTGCTGTATTTATAGACCCAATGATATCCCTCTGATATTTCCCAGACCATCATTCTATACAGCTGTAATTTCCAGACAGACAGTGGAACATTTATCAGTTGTGGTACTGGATCAGCAATATATTCACTCAAGCGATGATGTTTGAATACTTTTAAAAAATCTGATAACTGTTCTTACCATCACTTTCTACACTCCAATAAAGCATAGCATGTGGAAAGAGCAAAAAACACTGTGTACTTGTTGGTACTGCCACAATCGCCAGAAACAAAAAAACCAAACAACAACCCACTGAGCAAGAATAAAAGAGGTAAAAGCTTTGACTAGTGCCTTTGAGTCAGACTCCTCAAGGGACAGAGAATACAAGATCTGCCACCAAAAGTGCAATTTCATCCCAACCAGTACATTAAGGACTGTGCATGCTGGCATGGCTGCTCGCTCCACTAGTGGTCCAGCTGTGAGAGAACCGTCATAATGAATCTGGAGATTCTCCTTAAATCCTTTTTGCCTAGGAAGGAAATTTCTGCCCCACTAACTGGAATTCACCTAAAATTATTAAATGGAAAGACCATTTTTAATAAAGGTAATATGATCCCATCATATTTGTGTGACAACTTCCAGATAAACTAAGTCAAAACAGTTAAAGATCTAACACTTTTCCATAACCAAGTTTTGTACTGAGAAACAATTTTCAAAATAATAATCTTTTGGTTTTAGAATGGAATATAAAATTCAAGACAGAGGTCTTAAGATTGCATTTCTAAAAGGAACTTGTACAAAATCATGCTGTGATAATTACAGGTTATGTATATATATAGTCATACAAGGAATGCAATCATATGCTAATTTTTCCTCTGTCTTTTGTGCACGTGCAAAACACTGCTGTGCAAGAGCATCATAATACAAGTATATTATTCTTTCATTTCTTTTGTTTATTATTTTTGCTAATGCTGTTTAGATTGTTTGGATGACTTACAATAGTAACTTTGATGTTTCGCTGACTTCTCTTTCCTGTTCATATGCCATTTAAGCAAGTTTAAATACATGCAGAGTAATTACACATGAGTTGTTAAATACTTGCCTACCAACTGCCACAGTACCTGGAGAAGCTATGTTTGGAGAATTAATACAAGCTGAGGCCTGCAGCGTGGACCTTACTTCTGGAAGGTATTCTTAGCTAGTAGTAGAGTCATATATTAAGCACTAATATAAGTGGCTGAAGACAGACAAATATGCCAAAAGTTGTAAAAAAAAAAAAAAAAGCATACAGCCCTAGTCTGCCTGGGTTGAATCAGTGTCACCACGATGGAGTCTCATTAGCTGCTCTACAATTGCACATTTTCATTTTTTTACAGTCCATTAGGCTGACTTTAACAAAATTAAACACACTCCAGGGCAAAATAACCAAGTAAACCAAAACAAAACCCTTATACTGTTTATAAACATTTTCTTAAGGAATTGCAATTTTGAGGATACATCTTTCTCTCATGAGCAAACTAGAGATTGTTGTTCCCGGTTCTCCTCTTTGGGTGACAACAGAACTGAGATGGGGGAGAGCAGAGACAATTTATTTCTCTGAAACTCATTCCCCAAAAATACATTGCATTTAACCGGACATTAGTAAGTGATATCTCCATCATAACGAGGGAAAATTAATCATAACAATAACAACACAAATGAAACTAAACTGTGATGAGTAAGATGAATTAGATTAATTAGCATACACCTCAGCTAAGTAAATGTTACAACTGTGTATCCTATTCACTACCTTTCACTGGTTGTGCTAATTTTTGCTTTCTATGTCTATTAAATGCAAAGTATGTTAGGTTAAAGAATCATTCATTATGAAGTTTTCTTCTCTTTTTTTTATAAAACTGTGTTTATAACCAAATTAATTGGTGCACAGGATGTGTCAGCAAGTCAGGCCACATCATCCATTTCGATGGGTATTTCTAGGCTTTAAAGATGTCATACCATCACTGAGGGATGAAGCACTGGCTGAAGATGTTACTGATGCAGCTCTGAAAGATGGGGGTCCCTGAGCACCGTGGCACGGTGCCGTTGCAGCACAGTGTCCATTACATGCATGACAAACCAGTTTCAAAGAATCCATACTCCAATCCATGTATTTTTGTCCTTTGTAACAAATTTCTCTGACAACTAATAAATTTGATTTGAGGCCTTTGTCTATCATGAATTACCCTGAGATGATTTTTCATGGGCCAATCAACATTATGGAGTGCATGTAGTCTAGCCAGGGTATTTATATTATTTCTCAAAGATTACAAAAGCGGAGTGATGAAAGTTAGAGGTGCCGGCATGCACTGTGCTTAAATCAGCTGACAGCCAATAAAATGTTTCCACATTGAAATAATTTTAATCACAAATTGTTCCAGTGCTTTGTGACGAATCCGTACAGGAAATGTAGAATTGAGGATCAGATTGTTCAGGTTCTATTCTCTCCCAGTGCTTGTTCCCATCCACCATCTACTGTTTACTTGTGTATAAAAAGCCATACTGGAATCTGACTTGCCATTTTTTTTTTTTTACATTTGCTAGTGAGAGAAATGTGGCAGCGGTATTTCAAGTGTCTACAAAAATTTCAGTGTCAGGATACTCTGCTCTGATTATCCAAAGGAATGGTTTCATGGCAAAGTGGAACAGCAAATGTGCTAAACACGAACACGGACACCACACCTTGTGCCTTGTCAGACACGGTCCCACTCTGACTTTGAATGCTAAGAAAGGAAAACCAGAAGGCAAGCAGCAGCAAGCAGCAGAATGTGCTAGTACTAGCAGATTAAGCTTATCCCACCTGTACATGCTAGTCCTTTACTTTCAGGTAGTGTTTAATGTAACTGAAAAAGATGCTTTTGTGATTGTGATGGAAAGGTAAAGTCTTCACAGCATTTTTGGATCACAGTTTACTGTTAAATTGTGTATTTTAGTTCATTTTAATCTTAGAAAAAGAGGCTGACTGCTTGTATTTTTTCTCAAGTTATGCCATGAAAAAATATAATTTGCCTTTTAATAGGAGCATCAAGGACCCATTCTCTCCAGTTTACTGTACAGATTTGTATGCCCCATACAAAAATGTTATGAGTTTAATTGGAACAGACAGCATGACAGCGTAATTTTATATAACTGTTTACAATTACTACAATGGCAGCTTCCACAGAGCTCTCGGTGATTTTTCAAGAGCATTTGCAAGCATAAAGTATGTGTTAGAAAAATAAATAAAAAAATAGCAATTTGCTACAGCTGTGCAAAGTGGATTAAAGAAATCTATCAGCAGTGACACAGATATTTAGAAATGGAGGTATTTTGCCCATATGAGCACAACTGTAAAATTTGGTGACATTAATAGTTTTATTTAATGGCTAGATTAAATAATGCATTCTACTTTAGCCTCAGATATATGGCACATAAGAAAAAGGCAGACTTACAGGTTAGGAAAATATTCTGGTTGTTTTTTACTTAAGGGGAGAGTGAGATCAGTATGACAGAAGCAAAGATGTCTGGTCCTCCAAAACAGAGGAAAGCACACAACGTATGCAGAGTTCTAGCAAGTTATGTGAGAGAAGCAGTGAAATGGTATCAGAGAAGGAATGTAAAAGGCAGAAAACCAGCAAGTATGGACCTATAAAAAAGTGGTAGGAAAGGCGCTACTCTGGCAGCTTTAGTGCTGGAGCTGTGAACAACTTCCTTTTGTTTGATGTGTCCTGTTCAGACAGGAGAATTTATCTTCTAGAAGAGAAGAATTTTCTTTTGTAACCGTAACTGCATCAAACATATCCGGGTATTACTAGCTTGTCTTCCTAACTGCTAATTTCACAGAATCTTCAGTTCTGGCTAAGCTCTTGGATCAAACCCAACATTATTATATGCAACAGACATGAAGCCTCTATTTTATCAGATGATGCATAATGGAGACTTAAATGGAAAACTAGAAAAACAAGCAAATTTATTTTCTAAAGGGCATGTTGAACACAGATACTAAAAGGAGTTTTATGAGCATAAGGGCAATAAGAGAACAGAACACTTTGCTTAATTAACCAATAATGAAAAAAGCTCATTAGGGGAGTTTAACACTCTAAGAGCGAAGTTTATGGAAGACAGCAACCCAGTTCCTTTCCTGAAGTGATTTTATGGTGATGTAAATTCTTCAGATTCATTACACTATAGATTTGTTCTTTATTTACTTTTGAAGATATTCTCCAGACCCAAAAGATCCTTTTTGACCTTGAACTTTGTGCTTGTTAGATTTGTCAACCACTCAGACCAGATCAGAAAAACGCAATAAGGACAAACAGGGAAGAAAACTGGGCTGTGATTAATGCATGTAAATTATATTGAAAAAGGGCCCCATGAGAGCTACTGGGTTGAAGATGGACAAAATTGCTTTTCTTCTTTAGGGAGAGTGGCAGGCAGAGCAGTATTAATGCAAGCAGGCAGATTAATTGGCTTTTGCTGAGCTGTGTGCTGCTGCAGCTAAACTGCTTCCACAACCTGACCTAATTCGTTTTGAATTTTCTTGGGTATTTCCTCATCCAACCACAGGACAAGTGTAGTATGCAGCATACTGCAGAAATGAGCTCGCAAAGTTGCACAGCTTCATAGCAAATACATTTCTCATGAGCAAATTAAAACTTTAGAAACATTGTTGCAGCACAAAGCTGATCAGTCAAATCAGAAAAGTCTAGATTAAAACTCATATAACTTAGTCAGAAAACGAGTATAGTAATTTAAATGTACGGTCAATAGCAATTAGCAGGAAGCTAAGCATCTAAGTTGCAGCATTAGTGACCGCATTAAGTACATACTGACAAGCTTTATTTTCTCCACTGTGCGATTCATCAGGCTGATTTCTCAGTCTCCTGACTTCCCTTGTATGCACAAGCTAGAAAAGCCTGTGAGTTCCCTTGCCACACAGAAGATAAGTTTCTTTTACAGATTTCCTGCTCTCAGAAAATGGCAAAAAAGAAGCTGTTCCTATTCCCTTGTATCACAATGGGTTTGATAGCACAGAAGTCTCATGAAGGCAGAATTTCTAGATAGGGGAAATACACTGCTTCCATTCTGTTTGTGCCACCTTATTAATATAAAAGCAATATTATGAGGTGGAAAAATATCACAATTTATTTCTAGATTAAGCTCCTGCATGACATTAGTGAAGGCAGCAAAACACTGAGTCAAGGGCTAAAATATGTATTTATATATAAAATGCAACCAGGTCTTCTGGTTCTACCAGGTATGCCTCTAAAAAATTCAGCTCCAAGAGCCACTATCCCGTTTTTGTTTTTGTTTTTTTTTTTTTTTTTTTTTTTTTTTTTTTATTTTTGTTTTTGTTTTAAATATAGATGGAAAAGAAAACATGTCTTATCCTCTGGGGGAACACAACTTCCAACAACTCAAGAAATGAGCAGAGAAAAAAAAAATGTATTAGGTTTTCAAATTCTACTTTTAAACAGATGCTAGGGTTTTCAATTGGCTCATATATTGCAAAGATAAGTTATAAAAGAGTATGAATAACTTTGTGAAAATAACTCAGTCAACTGAAAGAGAGGAAAGGGCTTTTGTTTAGGGTAAGGGTATAAAGTAATGAATGTCTATGTGTCACACAAAAAATATATTTTTTTTTAAATGGCAGGTTTAAAAACAGAAAAAGGCTACGCTCAATGTGCTTATCACCGAAAGCAGAAAGGTTAGAAGTGCCCAGTGCAGGATGAAAACATCTCTAAAATTTTGCCACGCTGTAGAGCTTCAGCTGACACAACCCCTTCACTGAGCAACCTGTCTTATGTTACCACTAAACCTTAGAACTCACCAATTGCATTTTATACCACCAAAGAAGGTAAGTTACGACTTTGACAAGTGGTAGCTCTATAAAACTGTTTGCTCACAATGCAGATCTCCTTCGGAAGAATTATCATCAGACAAGTCGCATTATGTTACTTGACGTTGTAAAACAAAACCCACCCAAACAAAGAAACAAACAAAAAGGTACACACTAAGCCTTTTGTTTCTCCATTGATGTTCCTCTCCCTCTCCTCCCTGTTCTGCACTGGTGGTCCTGTACTACTCCTCCTCTTTAATGTGAAGTCAGCACTGACAGTCTCTCTGGCTTTTGGCCAGCTTCACTGTTGTTAAAGGCTGCTTTTTTTGAAAACTAACATGATGTTATTAGATAACATAACTGATAACAATCCCCACACCTTTGAATAGAGAGGCTTGTACACCAAACACTGGGGTGCCAACCGAGTATCTAACACAACTTCCCGTAAGACTATTGAAAACTTGTTACTCCACATACCCTAGTGGCACCCTTCAGAAAGGATTGTTGAGCTCTGGGCTCTGTCACATTTGCAAGAGTTGCACTCAGGAACAGTCACAACACACACACACAAAATTTAAGGACAGATTCTAGGGCAATCCTGTAGAGTTTTAGGGGTCACTGCTTTCTCCACAACCCTGCACATGTTTCTAAGGTCTCTCCCGGTAACAGTCACTCTCCTTATGACAACCAGATGCTGGAAAGGGAGTCAGAAACAAATAGTTGCCCAATAGTTGCCATTTCACCAGCTATCCATTACTAGTTTTCCAGTCCAACGTCTCTTCTCAAATAGCCTATCCACTATCAAGCTAACCAAACCAAGGCACACAATACAAATACTGTTTGGGACTCAAAAGAAAGAAAAAGACTCCCAAGCCCTAAGATTGCATACACAAATTTTCATCGTCCATTCATTTACTCCCAGGTATTTCAAAGGCACGAAGGAGTTAATTCTCACAGAGCCCAAGTATAATTTCAAAAACTGACTTAAGATAAATAGGAACTTAAATATTAAAATGTCCACAGGTGATGAAATTCTGCTAATAATTCTGTACTTCCTGCCCTTACTTTTTCCTTTTGTGTAAGAGATTTTGCATTCTCACACATCAGATGCATTGTTTTTACATTCAAATAGCAGTGCAGCTGCTAGTACCTAAGGCTTGAGAGATTTATGGATAATAACGGGAGTGCACAATAAACGAGTACATTTGGATTCATACCAAACAGAAGCTGCATCAGTCAATCAAACTGCTGGACAACCGATCCAAGTTTACAGATAAATGTAAACCAAAATAAAATTCTCCAGCCAGCCTGGCTGCTTCTTCAGAAAAATACGTTATGAATTTCACACAAAACTGACATGGATAATGTAGTACTTTCATCTTTGACCAAAGCATACTATAGGAATTTATTCTCTAAGCCAATGACTGTCTTAAAGCAGAAAAGAACAGTCATTCTTCTGCATTGCTATCCATAAAAAGAAAAAAAGCAACCATATCAATCAGTTTGTGTAACAAGAAAAAAAAAGTATGTGACAATATCAGATCCCAGCACATCCACTTTGCACAGAAAACAACTGTACTTCATCTATGCGGTAACTGCTGTACCGGGCAGACACTGCTTCATTCCCAGTCAATTCACTTATTCTGACATCTAATTTTTGCATTTTTTCCAGTGTAAACAGCACATTCTGTAGCAAGTGAAAACAATAAAAATTTCTGTGTATACCTTCTTTTCATGAACAAAGAGATCAAAGTAAAGAACCAAAGTCGTCCCAATCCAAACCTGACAACTTTATGCAGTTCTTTTTAGGTCTTTATCCACTGACATAAAAATAATGGCATAGAGAAGAGCTCTGAATTGAATTCTTGATTGTAAACCTGTACTAAAAGTCAAAGGTTTCTGAACACAGTTCCCCCTCTCTGGGGTGAAATGGCATTTCAAGTTTAACATGCACCAGGGATGAGCAGATATAAATTGGGGCACTCTATGGTCAAAACCTAGGGAGCAATGTTCCTATTGCATTGATCAAAGCACTTGTGTCTATTCTAATTTTCCCTTCTGTTGGCTTTTTATGCCCAACAATGTAAGACATTCAGAGATCTTTCAGAACATCTCAGTCTCTCTTCAGCAACCTACCTGACCCTAGAGCCAGATCCTGACCCTGAGCCCAAGGCAGTGTTAGCAGTCAGGGCTTTGCAGACCTGAAGTCCAAGTTTGTTCACATCCATCACCTTGAGAAGACTTTCTATCTGCTCCTCTTGGCCTCCTACTAATTCTCCATTGTCTTACACAATTAAAGCCCCACAAAATTAATCTTAAAATGTAGTATTTTTCTTGTATTCCCCCTGATTTGGTTTTGTCTTTTTTTGAGACAACCCCCTACTACTAAAATATTTATCTACTGCTACCATGTATATTACAATCTGCTAGTAAGGCATTTTGCATAAAGAACAAAAAGGAATGTGCTTAGGCAATAATTATTAAATCCTTCTCTGATCTCATATTTTTCCAAACTCCTTCCTCTTGAAGAATTTCTTAGCTAATGCCTAGCACATAGTTACGTTTACTGCTTTTTAAACTTTACTATCACTCTTGGCAATATTATTTCCTTTTGCTGCTGCTCTTTCTTCCGCTCAGACACAGACCATCTGCCATACTGCTCACCAAAATACTTGTCAGCTTTAATATCTGTAGGCACGGAAGGATATTATAGGCATGAATTACTTTCATCTTTTTCTTCCTAAATTTTGGGTTAAGGAGAGTACTATATTGTAATGAGAAACTAACTACAAAGAAAAAGCAAAAGCCCATAGCAGACAGGACAGAAGGCATGTACCATAAATTTTCAATGTGCACTTCCTACCCTTTATTACAAACTTATTCAGATTGTCTTTCGGCAATCAACTTTAAATGGTTTTCAGCACACCTAGATGTTAGGCAAAGGTTTCCAAGTTATACACTTTATATTTTTCCCCAAAAGCTGATCCATTTCTATTAAGCAAAACATACAAATTGTTCCAATGAAAAATGTGCAAATGATATTCAGATTAATCAAAATAGGGAATCCTTGGACTAATTCTAAGGATTGCAGTTCTAATGGGCAACTTGACATCCGATGATAGACAGTGATGTCAGAAGTAATGTACATTGTAAGAACAAGCTGTAACTATTAAAAATTTTGTATTTTGTCAGTATATATATACTAGATGTTAGAAGGCTCATTTATATATGAAAGATCATGATGGGAAAAACTTGAGTGCCCAGCTGCTCTAAATCACTTGATCTAGGATCCAGCCACTAGGACTGGAAGACAGGAAAAATCAGTCTTCATTTTCTATCTGTTGACTACTCTAAACTTGAGTAATTCTCATTTTAAGGCTTAAGTAAGTCTCATTTTAGTAAATCTCGTTCTCACTTCAAGCTTAAGCAATTTCCATTTTCAGCACAAACTCAGCTGGAAAGTTACAACATACAACAGACTTTCCAGGTCTTATTCTGGGCAAGCAAAGGTTCATTTGGAATTCATTTCAGCAAGTCTCTCCTCTTGGGCAAAAAATGATTTCACAGCACACTTTGAAAACAAACAAACCAACCCAAATTACCACTCACTGTATTTTTTTACTTTTTTAAAAAAAATTAAAGTCTAATCTGCATTGATTGTTTTGACAGTCCTGTGCAAGTAGTGTAGAAAGATCTGGGTATTATGTGCAACAGAACAATGAGAGATTTTAACTACCAACACCCTGCCAAGTTTTAGAAAAAGCCTTTAATTTCACAAGTGCTAAGCAGGATCGACCCAAGAAGAAGGTTGCCAATGTTGCATTATTCCATTCATTCCTAAAGCATCCTAAATTAAAATCTAAGCAAGGTCTAGTTCAGCCTACCCCAAGACTAACTATCTATCTATCTATCTCAATTATTCCTTTTCCTTTTGTTTCTTAGTTTCCTTTTACAGTGACTTTGTTAACAGAGGTGGGGGGGTAAGAAAGATATTTTCATCTTTCAATGTGCTGAATTTTGGCAGTCAGCTTCACGATGCTGTCACTTTACTGAGTTCAGCTAAGCATCTCTGGATTTGAGATGTTTTGCTCACCCAGCAAGGTCAACAGCCCTGCTCTCAGTACAGACCTGCCCTAGCAGATACTGAATAACTTCCCTCTATTAAGAAGCAGACAGACATAGAACAGCTATGACTTTGAGTCTCCCTCAGAATGCGTTATTGAAGCTTCTTAAAAAGAAGAGCTAATATCCTCTACACATCACCTTAAAACGTCTACATTTGGCTTTTGTCTAATTTACGATATTCTAATTAGCCTCTGGTTATTCTAATTCTAATTACCAGGAGAGTACATCTTCCCTATTAACTACATTTGGAACTTAAGGTTACCTTAATTCAGATATCTGCAGGCTGGTATGAAAAACCATGTAGAGTCTATGCTGCTTTCACAACATCTAGCATGAAGTTTCTAACTCATACTAGGTTGACAAAGGGAGAGGTGGGTTATTCTGAATGTACCTTCAAAAGTACAGAGACCTCACAAAATATGAAGCAACTAAAATGGGTTGTGATCTCCCTAAGTAGATGCATCTCTATATTTAGCAACAACTATTATCGTTGACACCTTAAGAAAGTGTCCTTATTACTACTCCAGCTAGGCCACTTGTTATCTTTCTGCTTAAAACCCATAGTAGCATCACCCCTTAAAATCATAGAATTGTCATGATTGGAAAAGATCTTTAAGACTGTTGAATTCAACTCTTAACCCAGCACTGCCAAATCCATCACTAATCCATGTCCCTAAGCACCATGTCTTCACAGATTATAAATACCTCCAGGGAGGGTGACTCTAACACCTCCTCAGGCAGCCTGTTCCAGTGCCTGACCACCCTTTCGGTGAAGACATGTCCCCTCACACCCAATCTAACCCTCCCCTGGTGCCACCTGAGGCCGTTCCCTCCTGTCCTGTCCCTTGTTCCCTGGGAGCAGAGCCCGACCCCCCCTGCCTACAGCCCCTGTCAGGCAGCTGCAGGGAGCGATAAGGGCCCCCCCGAGCCCCCTCCTCTCCAGGCTGAGCCCTCCCAGCCCCTGCCCGGCTCTGGACACGCTCCAGCCCCTCTGCGTCCCTCTGGCCGTGCAGGGCCACAGCTGGACACAGCGTTCCAGGGGCGGCCTCGCCGGTGCCGAGTGCAGGGGGACGGTCCCTGCCCCGGGCCTGCTGGCCACGCTGTTTCGGGCACCAGCCCGGTGCCGCTGGCCTCCTGGGCCACCTGGGCACGCGGGGGGCTCCTGCCCAGCCGGCCGCCAGCCAGCCCCCCCAGGCCCTTCCCCGCCGGGCCCTTCCCAGCCGCTCTGCCCCAGGCCCGCAGCTGCCCGGGGCTGGGGTGACCCCGGCGCGGGGCCCGGCGCTGAGCCCTGGGGAACCTCGTACGAGCGGCCTCGGCCCCTCGGCCCGGCCTGCCCAGCCCCCCCTGCGGAGCCCCCCGCCCCCCAGCACATCGACACCCCCAGCTGGTGCCACCCGCACACTGGCTGGGGCAGCGCTCGGTCCCTCGCCCCGATGGTCCATGGCGACATGAACCATGGCCGGCCCCAGCGCTGAGCCCTGGGGACACCCCGTGTGCTTAGCCATCAAGCAAACTTTACTCCACCACAAATCTTTGGGCCCAGTCATCCAGCCAGTTTTTAGCCCAATGAAGAGTACACCCATCCAAGCCATGAGCAGACAGCTAGTGGCTAGTTAGTCACAAAGTGGCAACCATATCATGCTGTAAATACATTATACTACATTTGAAACAAAGAGCAGGAAAAGTTTTCTACAAAACCAAAATAGATAGCAAATATTGGCTTATACATAACCAAGTCCAAATTTTGAAAATGATCCTGCTTGGATGAAACACCGTGACAGATATTGTCAGCTAATGATTTTTCTTTTTTTTATGCAGCATTTTCTTTTGTCTTTAAGGAATAAATTCTGAAAACAAATGTACATGTTATTAGTCTATTACTGTACAAATCCCCGCTATGCTCAACTCAACATGAATTCAAATTGTAATTACTGATGACTTCAAAGTCAACAGATGTAAGAAAATAAAAACTGATGAGTCTGATACTACGTGCGATCCATCAATTTCCCTAATTTCCCTCAGTGGAAATATACAGCATGTCAAGAAACGATGGCCTTCCAGAAAATATTTGCCTTTTTTCCACTTACCTCTTTGTTTGTCCCCGTTGCCTATTTAATAGTCATTTCGTTGTTTAGTGTGAATAGAGAACAAACTGAGCAACAAGGATCTAACAGGACACCTCAGAAGAGCTGCCATAGTTTGTAGCATGAAGTTGCAGCACATGTGCTTGGCCAAATGCAAAAGTAAGTTTCGCACTACTACATCCAGACTGTAAAGTATATTGGAGATAGGCAAGGAGAGACTTTATCTTGTATTAGTTCTATCCTTTTTTGATGGCTCTCTGACAACATGAATCACCTTATATGTTTGATACATATTTAGGAATTGGTTTTTATTTTTAAAAATAATCCTCAGTATCTCTTTCTGTGCAGGGATTTACATTCTTCCTTTTAAAGTAATAGCTACTTTCTTGGATGCTCCTACCTGCTAAGCTTTAACCTATCATACTCCAGACAACAAGATTGCACTAATCTGCCAAAGTAGGTCAGTTATTTACAAATTGTGACAGCAGCAGACACATCCAAAGCAAAAACTTGGTCCAAAAAGCTACTACTGTCAAATAAAGAGCCATAGGGGCAAACGGTCATCTCATGGAGCCCATTCAGACAGCTCTCCTTGCTGCATGTGTACCTGACTCAGAGTAGTTTCAGTTAATTCCTTCCATTACCAAGCTACACAGATTTTGTTATTTGCCAAACCAAACAAGCTGCTGAGCATAGCCACGTTACAAAGTCATGGTGATAGACTTGCCTCAATGCAACTGCAGGGCACCAGCTTGCTTTTATCACACAAGCAGGGAGGTATCACAGAATAACTAATTGTACTGTAAATCTACACTGCAATTTGCAATAACTTGTTACATAGATATAACCTAAGCTAAAAACTAATTTACCCTGCCATCCGTTTTTAAATGTTGCAGCAAAATTGGTAACAATATTACAGAACTGGACGTGATCTTTGGTCTGTAATGTGCAAATTTCTGTATTAGTCTAATAGTCTGTTCTAGCTTCCAAAATAAATTATGAATTTATATTGATTGGTTTTGCCTTAAATACATAAACAGCCAAATATTGCCATTTTCCAGTAGATTAAGACATTCAATACTATCATATAAGACTGAATCAGTTTATCTGACTTCTCTACTCACCATGTTTCCAATGCCTAGAAAATTAATAATAATTTTATGAGGACAGTAGTACTGCAGTGGTAAGTAGTATTTTTACTTGGAGTTGTTGTGCAGACGTCTAGACATATGGCTTAAACAAGTTTCACAACCTTCTTCTGGAGCATCATCTTTTCTATAAAAGCGCACAGATAGCATTTTAAACCTTTTAAAGCATTTAAGCCTTTGAATCCTGAACAAAACCTAACCAAAAGGGTTGCTTAAAACTTGGAGACTGATAAAGACAGCAAATTAATATGGTGTTAATATGAGATGAAAACTTTCAAACACAACTAAACCAGACTGAAATATTTAAAAGCCTTTACAGTAACAACATTACCTTTTGGTTTTTTTATATATATATATATACACACACATATTTATAAATACAACTGCTACTCTCCATAGACGAAGAAGCTCCTTCAAAATTACACTTTTCCCCCTGTCGGTGTACTGAATTGTCCATCAGCTACAGACAGAGCTCTTCAGGGGAAGCCCTTCCACTAGCAAAACCCAGGTTCCTACATTAGTGCTGCTTAGTTTCTCAGGAAACAGTCTTTTCAGAAGAACTCATTAAATCCAGAGAATTTAAATATGGTAGATCATCTCACTATCAAGAAAACTGCAATTTTTTGAGGTAAATAAATAAAAAAAAGGAAATAATTCAGCTGGATGCTTCAAAAGTTCTTAGTATCTTTGATATAGTAGTTGTCTCCTGAGAAACAATATGCATCAGTATAGCTTTTGCAGGACCACGACCTAAGTCGATATAAATTTTGTAAACTCCAGCACCTTCTACAACATGGATGAGCGTTAAGGCAACATTTTTTCTTTTGCTCTTTCCAGAGTAAGGCAATACAGTAAAAATATTTTTACTATACAACAGATTTCAAGTCTACTAGCTCATTACTAGAGCTAGGTGGGAAACAGCAGAAGCCACTTAGTATTTCTCTTCCAGGAAAGAGACAAGAAGAGACAAGGATCCACTCTTTTTTCTGTAGTGTGATCTAGTCATTCATCTGGAAGAGAGGAAAATGAGGTTAAGCAAAACCTGTGTTTCACCTGTTATGGACAAATATTCTGTTCTCTGCTAATTGAGGGCCTCCTTTCCTGTATCAGATCAGAATTATTTTCTTCTGAACCTGAAAAAGCTTCCCCAATAAAAGTACTTCAAGGTAATAAAAAGCTTCTGTACTGAAAATGCAACCTTTCTTCAAGCAAAAGTCAGTTTTATTTAAAAAAAAAAACAAAAAAAACCCAAAAAAAACCCAAAACACCCAAAAAACAAGGTTAAATTTAGATGCTGCCTTTTACAAACAGCCCACACAGTGGATATTTTCTCCTGATAAGCATCAGGTATTAACCTCTTTCTGTATCTTCAGAGATAATTGGAGCGAACTCCTTTGGAAACAAAACGGAATGTGGGCATCTGTTCACTGCAAACATGTAAAGAACATTTTGGACACTAAATTAAACTGCAAATTATATTTTTTTTATTCCATTATGTGTTAAAAGTAAAAAAATATATATAAGGAAGGAAGTGAAGCCAAAATAAGACAGACCAGACAGCACATGAAAAGCAATTTGTGGTCTAGGCATTCATCTGGAAGATGGGAAACGGGTCAAGTAGAGCAAGAAGTCAGACCTTGCCTTCAGAGAGGGAGTGAATGCCACATGCAGTGGTGATGTGGGAAGAAATCACAGCAAAAGCACATGGGAAATACTGAGTGGCAAGAGCGATTAGCAGAGAGTAAAGAGTCACTAACAGAAATGTAATTTAGATGTTGAAGGGAAAAAAACCCCTCGAATAGGGAAGGAAATAAAGTAGATATTTGGAAATAATAAGAAAGGGTGGGGGGAGAAGAACCTAGAGAGTAGGAAATTAAGACAAGTGGGCCAAGAAAGAGAGAATTCATATCTTAATCAGAAGAAAACATAGAACACTCAAATCTTTTCCTTTTGATGCTGATAACCCAACTGAGATGCTAAAATGGTTGGGGAAGAGATAAACAAGACCAAGGAGCAGAACTACTTGTTAAAACCAAAGGGGCAATGACAGGCAGAGGTTGCCTGTTACAGTCAGCTCAGTGGTTCAGTACTGTTTTCTTCATATGACCATTCAAAGCTAGATTACCAAACCTGTTACTCAGGCTGTGTACAGAAGTAACAAGAGGAATGTTCTGTTTCCCAGGCCCCTTAATGTGCCACTGATGACAGCAGCAAGCAATTGGACTTTTTCTCTACAGCAAGCTGGTGCTTGCAGCAAGAGCAAAGAGCCAGGAGCCGCCCTGGGAGCAGGGTGCTCTCTGAAAAAGCTGGAAGTGAATCAAGTCCTCCCAATAAAAACAATCTCATCAAGAATTGCCTGTTACAACCTTTTTTTTGGTTTGCCTCTGAGACAACACTGATCCAGGTTATCTTTTAAGAAACCATTTCCATGATCAAATTTTATCACTGCAGAAAATGAATGCATATCCTCAAGGCTGGCCACTTCAACCCCCCAACGGTCAATACAATAATCTCTAGCAAAATAGCAGTCATACATGGAATAAAAGTCATGACAGGACAATGTAACCTCAAAGGATTTACTATATAAAACAGTTACTAGTTTCAGTAAGACCAAGATTTAACCATTTGATCTTTTTGATCCAGGGAATAGTAGTTTCACAAGTTGCTGGGTTTGCACAGTAAAATTTTAACCAGCAATGGCCGTTCTCTGTTGCCAAATATGACTGTTGTGGGAGGCCTGAGAAATGAGCCTGAAAATGCCTTCAGGAGTCTCAGTACTATCTATCTTCTTAGAAGAAAATAATTACCTTGATGAGGTAATCAAACTCATAGTAATGCTGACCCCTAATGCTTTCAGTAAGATTGCCATTACTTTAGGAAGATATGTATATACACACGTTACCCACCAAGCATCTGGTCTTCACAACAACACTGTAATGTATTAATATTCAACAACACATTGATTCCAGGTTTTCCTTAATAAGTAGAAATCGTTCAAGTGAGCTCAAGCAACATTGGTAGAAGCTCCATGTGAAGCGAAAACTCTAACAACAATAATTGCCTTAATAAGCATCCTTATATTGGAATATGGACTTAATGCAAAGAGTAAAGATCAAATAAGAGGATAGTGGCTCTTAAAATGTATTATTTTGGGGAAGACAAACAGCACGCTCAGCAGATAGCCTCTCAAAGGAAACTTTAACTCTCATGTACGGGCCCCTTAATGTTTATAATCTCAAGATAGTGTGTGCTGGACTGATCTCGAGCTTTGTACCTGTGAGAATCAGTGTTTGAATTTGTCTTCCTGCTGCTTACTACTTACAGCTGCATAACTGCAGTGCAGGCAGGACAGATCAGAACATCAGGAACCCCACAGCTTCATGATTTATCTGCACATGCGCTGCTGCATTTTTTACTGGAACCATTTCAACACAGAAGCACTCATAGCAGAAGGCAAAACACCCAGTTCAGACTTAGATTTAATACAGATACATTCAAAGTTATAAGATTAGTTGCTGATAAAAGAAATCCATCTTTTTTCTCCATGTGTTCTCAATAGCTCCTGCAACAGGCTATGACATCTTTATGAAAACTACACCATACCATCTCAACCAATCCTGAGGCGTTTAACATCAAAACTGTGACTAAGTCACTGAGCTAACATGAAACTGTATTGCCAAAATGAAATGCTGTTTGGACAACTGAGTATCTAATTCACAGAGACAGAACCCAACGAAATGAATGCTTTTCAGCTAAATCACTGTCGTGGTTTGTGCAATTTTCCTACATGTCATCTCACGATGACCCATCTTTGCTTATACTTTTCTCCCTGAGCATGAAGAACTGTGGTTGCTGTGCTGCCAAATTCTCCTCTTAGAAGGCCTGTAAATGTGATCTGACAAGTCAAATGATTGATTCCACCTTGTCCATCCAGGCAAATAAAGAAACGTCCTTCTAAGACGACAGTGGGAGATTGACACCAACAGTAACACATCATCAGTACGAAGAGTATGCAAGTCAGAAAAGTTAGTTACTCAGACCAACAGGCTAAGTTAGATGCTTCCAGAGCATCACAGAACATATACTTCAAGCTATATTTATACTTACGGTTTTCCAGACATGGGATGGCCAACAGCAGATGTAGGAAATCATAATGTGTTTGTAAAAGGAGCGGATAGAAGAAGTTGATGTTTCAGAGGCTCATCACTTCAGAAGGTGCTTGTTTAGTGAAAGTGCTGTACCGCCTCTCATTCAGGCACCGAGATGAACCCAGTGCTCACGGCAGAGCGGCCTCGCCAGCGGGAGAGCGCGATTCACAGCTCCGTCCCTTACATAAGCCTGTAACCTCTATTCACAGCCATCTGCTGTGACTGTTGTGTAACAAGCTATAGTTGAGTGTTTCTGCCATCATATGGTAATTTTCCTTAAAATACACATGCAAAAATCACTACACAAAGACCTAGAAATGCTTTAACTAGATGCAAGTCCCAAATTTCACAGATGAATTGTAGTTTGGAAAGGCAGCCTTCAAGCCCCTCTGCATGGGATGGCTGTAATTTCATTCTTCATTTCTAGCATCTATGGCTTACAGGAAGATACACTGATTAAATCTTTTTGTTGAATGGGACCTGCATTGCTAGATACCCTCACCTTCTGTCTTCCTTGGGATTTATACCAAGATCAAATAAAAGGAATTTTCAATTTCATTATTATTCTACCACCTATAGGCAGTTCTCAACATTGGAGAAGGAAGCAAGTGGTTTTGAGGTTTGTTTTTTTGTTGTGGTGTGGTTTGGTTTTTTTTTTCTTTAATTGCTATCAAAGATATTGCATCTACCTGACTCTAGCTTCTCTCCACAAATTTCTGCAGAGATGCAGTCTTCACAAACTAAATTACAGAAGACCACCTAAGGCCTAAAAGTCACGGGAAAACCAGACATACTTCAATACTTTAAATGAAAAGTTTTGAATATAAAACAAGTAACCAGATACCAATACACTCTTGTCTTCCAGGAGAAGAGATGAATGGAGAAGAATAAAGAATCAATGTTCCTTTAAAACTAATAAAAGGATTTTGGTCAAATTCAGATGGAGTTTTTTCTACTTTTCCCAATAAAACTGCATGGCTTCTTATTTAAATGTTATTTTAGCTAGTAATAAGTAAAGATAGAAATTAATTTGGTAAAGGCTGAACATTCATTAAAACTGAAATATGAAATGGGAAACAACTTTAAACCCCCTTCAATCTTTCCTGAAAGAAAGCGGCGGGGGGTGGGGGTGGGGGGTGGGGGGGTTGTTGCGCAAACTGTTTTGTTTTGTTTTTTCTAAAAGGGCTGGGAAAGTACTGGAAAAAAAGGTCTATTATTGCACACAAAAGGAATGAAAGCAGTTAAATTCAGTGCTGTTTGGAAACTGCTATCCCACTAGTGGAGTTTTTGCTGTTATTTTTAACCTGAGAAAAGTGACACAAATTTATTAATTTAGAATTAATTTAAAATATCCCCCCTATACTAGAAATATGAAGACCACCAATACTATTGTGACTTTAAAAATCTGTTCTGCAGTACTAACAGAAAAAAAAATATAAATCGCTGAGTAATATTGATATGGCACATTCTGTACAAGTCACTGTTAGCTTACCTATAGAAAAAATAATACATCGTTTTTCCCTATACATTTAAATTTTGTTTTTAATATTTTAAGAAATAATTATATTATCAAAACTGATAGTGACTTTCCTTGCCTACTGCATTTATAGGAAATTTTTGATTTCAATTCATCTCTCTCGGGCATTAACTTTTCAATATGTTCTGACAATGAACACATTCACACTTCCACTTATCACTAGCTAACCACTTTACTAACGCTTTGTTGATGTTGCACTTCTGGTTTTGAGCATTTCATTGCCCTTCTACAAAATAAAGCCGAAGTTCCTATTTTAAAGAAACAAACAAAACCAAATCAAGAAGATTCATACTATTCACACAAAGTAAATTTTCACAGCTTCAGCAAAACTCAAATTTGAAAACATGTCATCTTTTACAGCCTTTATCCTGAGATCTCTACCCACACTTGATCAAAGAGCAGGGAAAACACGTCCCTCATTCCCCCAAGGATATATTTTCTTTCTTATTTTACCTTGCTGAGGTTTCATATTCCCCAGCCTTTGTCTCATGTGATGCACCTTTTTTAGATTATACAAAAAATAATTAAAACTTTTGATGTGACTGTGTTGCTTTTCTCCTTTATTGCTATTTTTATTAAGGCAATTCCTTCCTTCCTTCCTTTCAATCTTTAATGCATCAACACTAATCTAGGCTGATTTGTGATGCATTTGAACTGGAGGAACTCAGTTTGTATATCCTTCTAAAGAAACCGTAGTTAACAGAAATGTCATACCCACTTGATGGATGCTAACAGATCTTACACTGACCTGTTGTTTTCAGGAACTTCACTTGATTGTTGTCACACACAGCTCTTAAAATCTAATTTTACACGGCAATAAAATATCACCTTTTGATTATTTCATTTTTATAAAAGCTTAATACCCTAGACCAACATAAATAATTTTTATTCTTTGAAAACATGGCTAATGTGGCACTCTTTGCAATTAAATTGATGACAGCACAAAATTACAATCACTGCAAAAGAAACTTAGTCTGCAGCCACTCACTCCATATGCCCTTTTTGAATACAAACCAGTCTTAAACAGATAACATAACTACTGCAGAAAGGCTTAAAACCCTTTTCTTTTTGTGACAAAGTTAAAATTCAGATTTTAATCCAGATATCAAAAGGTCTATCCGGGGTTAAACAAGCACCATGTTAAATCTTTTTTAGCACTTGCCCTCCACAAAACTCACATATCCACCTCTGGCTATCCAGTCCTACTATTTTTCCTAAATTTTCTTCCACTGACAACAGCCCCTACCTACATCCAACCTTCAGTCTTTCCACTAGCAAAACCTTATTTTCTCCTGTGCCTTCTAGAAATCCAAAAAGCAGGAGAAAAAAAAAAAAAAATCAAGAGGAATGTTGACAAATTCAGAAAGGTAGTAAAGTTGACAAAAAAAAAATATTCAGGTTCTAGAAAATCAATCATTTAGTAAGAGACTCAGAAGTTTATTTTTATTTATTCCAATTATTTGAAAATATAGTCTATAAATATTTATCAACTGCAATTCATTTTTTCCTCTATTTAGTAACAGTCTCTTTACAGCCTGCCTTCACGGTGCCCAGTGTTGGTAGCAGAAACTTCAAAGCCAGCTCTGCTTAAAACAGGAGGCTGAGAATCCTGAGTTCTCCAGAGGAGTCCAGACTTCTCTTTCAACCCAAATTATCCTATGATATTACAAATACAGAACTGGACAGAGAAAGAAAAAAACCACCCACAAACAAGGAAAAAAAAGGGAAAAAAAGGAAAAAGGGAGGAAAAAAAGCAGAAAATCCCCCCCCCCCCCCCTTTTTTTTTTTGTTTGGGGGGTGGGGAGGCATTTGAGAAGGTGAGTGTGGATCTTAAGGTTTCAAATACATTTCTGGAAAAATAGTTTTATCCCTTTTTTAACTATCTAGGGTTGTTTTACTTATTTACAGTCCCAGTCTTCCAGGAGAGGTGGTTTGATCCTTTGCTATATAAAGAGGTAGTCTAGGAATGAGTAACTGCAGATTCCAGACACGACACTTGCAGGTTTCTCTTTGATGAGATTCATAAAGAAGCACGATCTGTGCCATGCTGTCACAGGTTAAAGTAATAGAGGACCACAGGCTATAGCTAGCTCTATACAAACAAGACTTCTGACATTTGAAGAAGCCAATTTAACAGACCCAAACGTGGTGGAAACTGATAGAAAAAAAATATCAACGTAGAAAAAAAAGTGTGTATTTCAATAATGGACAGATTTTTTCTGTCCATAAACTTTGTGTGGAGGCTGAAAAGTTTTGAAACCCTCAGAGCAGGGATGAGAAGCAAAACCTGTTTCCAGTGGCTACTTCCTGGTGATTGTAAGTGGTTTACACATGAAGTATGATCAGCTTACAGAAGGAATTACATGATGAGGTTGACTCCAACAGGAGTATGGCCTAGTGACCTATAAGCTTGCCATCCTATTTTTTTTTTCTTTTAGAAAATACATGTTTATTCTGAAAAAGGATTGGATAACATTCCTAATATTTGATAGGGGATCCCTCTTCACTTTAAAACTGAAATAAACTTTTAGCATAGGAAAGTAACTTTCAATGCTAAGTTAAGAACAAAATAGTTGAAGGTGGAGTTCAACATTCTGGTAAAAAATGGGTAATGTGACAAATTCATTCTCAATGCCTCGTTTACTGCTTTGAAATATCTACACAGAATGGACAAAGCTTTAAAGGTTAGACTTTGCCTCAGTATGAAAACTGATCAAAAAAACCCATCCTCAGCCTACATACAACTTACCTTTCAAGACTTGTTAGGCCAGGTAAGCCTACTCCAGAACACTATAAACAATAGTACATGAGTATATTTGCACAATTTATGTTGTATATCAGTTCCCAATCCTATAGATACATGCAGGAGTACACAGGTCTGAAAAATGACTTGTACCTAAAGTTATATTAAAGTTGTATTTATAATGCTGCAAATGTAAGTGCTTTACCATTGCCATGAACTGTATATATAGAGAGGTTAGCCCAGATGGAGAAAGGTAAAGCAACATTTTACATAAGCTCTTATCCTTTCCTCCCAGCACGCTACTGCTGTTTCTTTTCTCTTTGTCCCATTAGCACTTCTTCCATAGATGAAGGAGATGACTGAGAGAGATTCAGGGACTTGTCCTGCCCAGTATTAGCAGGGCTGACATAAGATTCCCTCCTCTTGATAGTGACTGTGAGCATGGGTTGCATTGTCATGCAGCATGCAGCCCTTCCCCTTACTGGTGACACCATTAATTTTGTTAGGTTCCTTGTGGCTCCCATGGCATAAGTAGGTTTTTCCTGTATTCCATGATTAATAAACTTCTCAAACTACTTGCATTTGGGTTTGGGTTTTTTGTTGTGTGGTTTGGTTTTGGTTTTGGGTTTTTTAAGACCCAGAAAACCTGGTTAAGAGCAAAGAAATTAAGGGAAGTAGAAGCTACTAACATCTATAATGCTTGAAGGTCCAGTAGAAGGGCCTGTGTTTGAGGTGTTTTGATATTGTTCTGTGTGTCCTATATCTGTTTTCTTATGAATTAGATCCTAACTTTGAGATGAAGGAAGGTAGAAGGTGGCAGATCTGACTGCCAGAAGCCACGAATGGCAATTCAGGAACTCCAAAACACCATCAGGTAGTTTGATTCAAGAGGTTTCACAAAAAGCAGAATCTTAAATATTTTAACCACTTAGTTTAATTAAACGACATGTACATGATTTAGCATGCATTAATCTATATTAAATATTACATAATTTGTACCCATATTTGTGACGTAAAGTGAAAACCTGCCTAGAATACACCTAGAATGAGGTAAGAAGGTGGGTTTGACCTGATACTATTGAAAATAGTGCAGAGTCATATCATATGATTTGTCACTATGCAACCTCAGATAATAGCTATGTGAACAAGCTTAGTTTGATTTAGAGTTACTAGGGGGGAAAGAAGAAAAAAAAAAAAGCATTGTGTGTGTAAGTAACAATCTTAAGACAATATTGTCGCTATCTCCCAAGTGACTGTGGCCCAGATGCACTTCCCATTTAATGACAAGTGAATGTTTGAAAATGTAACCTGTGCTATCACAGGCAAGGTAAGATTAAAAACATATTGCTTCACTATTTCATGCATCCGAACTTCAAATAAGCTAAATATTGTGATCAGATGAATCATTAGCTGTTCTGAACATATTTGTTACTGAGATCCCTAAGCAATCCCACGAAACTCAAATGAGCTGGACTTGTTTGTAAAGCTTGACTGACACCAGCCAGCATTGGCTACGTGCAGTCCAGACACAGATCTGAGTGTTCAACTTTCAGAAATTAAACCTTGCATTTTTTAAAAAAAATTGCTCCTTTCTGAAGATACTTTCAAATTCACTCTTTAGTATCTTTCAGTCATTCTTTTCCTAATCCAAACACACATTCAACCACAAAAATAGTTTTTTCAAAGCAACACCAGAGCCTTTGGAAATGATCATATTGCTCTTGACCACTGCGTCAAAAACTTTTTACACTCAGGTTATGCAAAGAGCAAATATTTCTGCCCAAGTGCTAACTATCAGCATGCTATTAATTCTTTCCTCTCCAGAGGAAGATAACACATTACTGACTTAACTCCTGAGTAAAATGTTCCTCTGTCACTGTCCAGCTGCCGCAGAAAGTTTCTAATACCTCCCTTTCAGGCTAGACATGCTTAGAACAAGTGCATATGCACATACATAGACAGAGATAAATCACACTATGCCAATACACAGAAATGTACCTGAACAAAAGGTTTCCCTCTTTTGAACATGGATGAGGATCAACTATAAGTAAAATGTCAAAACTTGCTGGAAAAGTACCTAACTTGTATTAAACTTCTTTATTTATCTTGGAAGAGGAGCCCTTCTTGGGCCACAGGTGTGTCCAGCGGATCTACATCAATATCAAGCCAAGGTCCCCTGCTCTCACATACCCTAAACAATATAATTTTGAAAGAAACCCTCAATAAAATAAAACAAAAATGCCTTTGTGGTCAGGTGTAAAAAGGACATTTCAGCAGAACTTTAGCTTACTGAACAAGGTAAGGTGGCTGAACAATTTTACAGAAACAATGCAGTCAGGAACCAACCAGAGTAATTAAGCATCTCCCAGGTAAAGAGAAACAAGTCTGTGCAACCAGCACAATGCTGTCTGCAATATATAAACACTGTAGGGCTTTTGGTCTTGTCAGATACAGCTTAATCTGGGAATCTTTTCTGGGCTTTATATTGTATCTATATGAATTTCATCTCTACTCTTGAGAGACTAAAGCTAGAGTTCCCTGTTAGAAGCAAGTCAGATAGGTACCATCCTGTTCTGCTAATTGGTTGTCCTCTCCCTTGCTTTTAGGAGACAAAGTACCTTTTTCCTTGCCATATACACAACTTCTGTGTTGACACATGCACATACCCACTGGCACAGGTAAAATCTGCCTGCTCGTTATAGGCTCTGCACTTTACCATTAAAGGTCAAGCAAAAGTAAAAGCTAAACCAAATACAAAGCAACCTATAATGGGAGCTATACAACACAGAACTACAAAACAACAGGTGTCTTTGGAAACAATCTTTCACATGGAAAAGCACAAGCAAATAAACAGAAAGCACACACACAAGACTAGAATAACAAGCATTATTCTTCAGAAAAAAAACATCAAACAAAACAACTCAAATCAAAATTTTAAGAGCACCCAAAACCAGAGGACTTAATACATTACACTTTCCAGGTATAAGAACAAAACCAAGAGATTGGATATGACCCTTTGTTGTATGTCACTTCATTAAAAAAGTTAATATAAACAGCACTGATTAGTAAATGGATTCACTTCCAGTTTTTGAGATAGTTTTATTAGTCAACAGAATTTAAAAAGGGCAACAGAGGAGTAGGAGAACATATATGCAGACGGTATTCCGGCACATACTCAGCAGTGTAATAGAAAGTTACTTTGACTCCACATTACTACCTGAAAGTATGCCCTTAATCTGCAAAACCAGAGCAACTTTACTTGTAAGACTGAAAAAAGAAGAAAAAAAAAAAAAGTTTTGTGTAAACTCATCTCACATATTTTGAAGATTATAATCTCTGCAGTGCCAGACAATACGAATTTACTTTGTTTTGAAGGAAACGCTTTGCAGTCTATACTCGGTTTCCTTTTAGATTATGTAGTTTTATTTCTTCTTGAGTCAAAAATAGAGGAATAGGAATATTTTGGCTTTAAGCAGGATCAGTATTATTCCAAATCATAAGGAATCAAGTCCTCTGACAGCCCTCCGTGCTGCAGCCACATGTGTTTTGTAAGAACAGAGACAGGGGATGTGTTGTTATCCTACCGACAAAAGCAACACCGCTCTCTACAGACAATGCGGTGGTCCATAACGTGCTTTCAGACAACAGACAAAGGGTCATCTCGCATGGCAAGAATAGCCTCCAGCATGGATTAAAAATGTAAGAAAAACAATCGACGTACTTGGATCTGACAAGATTGAGTCGGTTTTCGGCAAAAATTGGTCACAGCGGACTCCTTGGTAGCCCTCTTTGCACCTGAGAAAAAGGCGATAAATGACAAACATATGCATGCGGTAGTAAAAGGTTAATTTCAAGGTAGCAAAATCAACTGAAAATTCTCCCTGCCACTGCTGTGAGGGACTTGCATATTTAAAGTTATTTCAACCATTATGGAAGCAAGGTTATTACTGAAACACAATAGAAGCACGTAAAATAATTTGTATTTAAAAAAAATTCCCCTCCAACCTTTTTGTTTATTTTAGAAACTATGAAAAGAAACATAATTTAAACATAACCCTTCTTTTAAATATCAATTCAATGAAATAATCAAAGAAAAACCCAGACATAAAATGATCTCATTAGGTAAAACAAAGCTTTATAAAGCTTCTGTACCGCACATACCGTCAGATTAACAACTTGCTTATCTTTGGTTGTTTGAATAAGCAGGGAACTCTTATCTAGCCCTTAATATAAAACTAGTTTCTGCTGTGCTTAAAAGATAACATGTTTAGGCATGATAGACAACATCAGGCATTGTTTGTAAGTGGACAGTCTTAGATGTCTGTGGGATTAGATTTTAAAGCACAAACCAGAATACCCTCCTGGCTTAACAAACAAGACCTGGTTCTGACTGAGATTCTAATAGTATTATTTATCTTGAAACCTTACTTTGAGGAAATTCCATTTACTGCATTTGGACTGTTCTCAGGAGTCACTCTCATTTCAACTAAGTGTATCAGAATCAGACCTTTAATTATTTATTCGCCAACCAATTTTTTTAGAGAAAAGTGATGGACACTTTAATTATAAATGATAGCAACAGGGACTCCTTATCTCCCAAAGCTTTTGCACATCATATAAACAATATGCTCAAATCAGCATCACCACCTTTCATTAGGATTGACAACTGCAGCTTGAATGATGTGATAATGTCAGCAGCAGAATTTATCTGCTCCTTCACGATGTTTCTACTCAGGCTTCCTCTAAAAGTTGCCTTTTGAAATGCTTTTAGTTTAATAAATTAATGCTTCAGTGAGAAGTGCATCTCACCAGCACTGATTCAGGCGTTAGTAAGCACATTTGTAAGAAAATATGTACATTATAAGAACTCCCATCGGACCCAAAAATGTGGTAGAAATCTACAGTAAGAAAAAGATTTAAAAAATCATACAGATATTCTTTCAAAACCTCCCTTTCGGCTTTTCTCCCCGATGGATACCGAGTGCTACTTTGGAGATCAGATCCTTAATGGTACTCACCAATCTATAAAATGACCGACTAGGAAAAAAGTAATTTGGTTCCTATGGCAGTAGTCGTAAGTTAACAAGGAAAAAATGTTCCAATTTATTTTTGAAAAATACAGAATATCCAATTAAAAATGTCCACTAGTCAGAAAAACTGAAGTCTGCATATACTCAAGACACTGCTGCATGTACCTTTTGCCTCCGATTATGAAATATCAGAAGTTGCCTCACATCAAACAGAAATTGATCTCCAGTCTTGAGGAGAGTTGGTAGACTTCATTTCAAAGCTTTAGAACAACCTACATGGTGAGGATATTCTTCTCTTTGCATTAGCATTTTCTATTAACTTTTTGACATACATTTGTACCCCCCTTGGTTACTATTAGCCTATTACAGACTTACAACTCTCTGTGCCAAACTGTTGGTCTGCAAATCATAAAAGTCTTCATGGCATAGGCTAATTCCACAACTGAAAACTTTGATGCTATGTGTGAAGCTACAGTCAAAGAGTGGTATCTCCTGGAAGAGCTGTGCTGAATGCTCATCAGCATGTGCAGGTACCCATCAGCCAGGAACAGGCAGAGCAATGCTACAAGTACCCTCACAGCAGCAGGAGCAACCCCTTCCCTTCCTCTCTGATGGCCAACAGAGCACATCTGAGCCAGAAGCTCTGCTGCCTTCCCTTCCTTATCACTCCATTCTTCAGACTATCTCACTTCACAGCTGAGGAACAGTTTGTCCCATTTGTTCCAGCTGTCAGATGGCTCATGTAATTAATTTTGGTCCAGCTAATTAATTGCTCATTCCAGAATTCAAGGAGAGAAATTTTGCTACTATTAGCTGCTAGGATAGATTTGGGGGTCTATTCCAATCTTACCATGTCAGGGGCCAAACCAAACATCATGATTTTATTTTTAAAAAAGTATTTTTTGTATCTTGCAAAAACGGCAAATGGTGCTGTGGATATTTTCACCTTCCAGTTGTTTGCAAGGGTTATATTTTATCAGTTGCAAATAGCAGGTGCTGATAAAATTGGTGGACTCAGAAACAGTCTGATGGGAATCTCCTGTAACTGGCAGACTATCACCCCAGTACAAGAGTCTAAGTTAGATGTATTTCTGTGTCTTTCTTTTCCCAACTTCATAAGAGTAATGGGTTGGAACAGAATATATCACAAGAGTCACTTAGATTTACAACTTCTCCCTTGTAAAACTCAGAATCCCTGGTACCTGACTGAATTGCACACTGCCACAACTATGCTATGCAGTCTGGAGATAATGATGGGGATGCATTTCTTCTCTTAAAAAGTACTGGCTATAATAGAATATTATTTTTATTCTGACTTTATTGTACATATAGTGCTGCTTTTCTCCATCACTATGAAACTGGAACATACAGTAAGCAGCTCATTAACTGACCTGGATGAGTCTAAACTTAACATTTTCACCTACCTGTACACTTCAATGAATTTGAAACAAGAGGAATTTATATTTGTTAAATTCAAAATTTAGTATACAGAGATGGCCGATATATCAAAGAACATAACATTTTTTAATGTAATAACCTAATCTTTAAAGTAACAACTACTATGGCCATACATAGCTTGTTTTTTAAATTATATTAAATTTTTTAGCAAAGATAAGAACTAAATCTTCTAATTTAATCAAGAAATGATCAAATAATAGCAATAACTGCTCTGCCAATATCACCCCAAAGTTCAAACCTTTGTCATTAAATCTTGTGAGACTGAAATCTTGTAGCATATATACTTGACAATTATAATGATACAGTATGATAAAATCTGACCACGTTGTGGCATCCTATCAGCTTTGCTAAGGCATCTGCCATCCATCCTGAACGGGCAGATGTGATAGTTGAGCCCACATTCCCTGACATGCACACAAGCTGCTAATGGGCATCACACCTCTAAGGAAAAAAAAAAAAACCTCAAACAAACACCCAACCCACCACAAAAAACTCTATTAAAACAGCACTGTAATGTCACATACAGAAGTTCAGGCAAGTCCAGCTGAGGTCATTCAATATTGCCATATGCACTGTGAATGATCACATTCGTATTTATAGATGTATTAAAAAAGCTGTGAGTAATCAGGGAAATCTTGAAAAATGCTTTAATGCAGCCGACTGTTTCAGAAATGATCATTTCTTTATATGACAAGCACATGTTTGTTAGATATACCTTTAAAAAAAAAAAAAAAAGAAAAAGTAAATGAAACTAGGATAAGCTATTGCTTGCAGTGAAGCGAAAGCTCTGATCTGCATGTGGACTCCTGCAGGAAAGGATGGAAAGGACAATCTAAGCTCCATTCCAGCATCAGAAATCACTTCTGTGCTGAAGTACTGCACTGCACGAGCAGGCTCGGGCACAGGCTTAAGTACAGACCGTGGTGAAGGGCTCTATAAATAGACGTTAATTACAATCTCCTTGCAAAGTAAATACAGAAGAAAGAAAATGGAATTATCTATTTTGTGTTCAGATTTTCACCAAAATATCTGTATCTGTTGGGGCTCTAGACCAAAAGTATCAACAAGACTGTATGAATGGAATGATTTAAATCCTTCTGATTAAATGGTATGAAAAGAGAATCATAGGTAAAGCTAATGTGCTCGCAAACAATACATCCTTAAATGATATCCGTTAAATTCAACTAAGATTATTTTATCATTTGTTCTTTACATCTTTCATTGGTAATGTACCTCCTCTAGATTATGTTTTTTAAGGTCACCAAAGACAAACTGCATTGTGCATTGCACGTCACAGAGTCACCCACAACATCCTTAGTGTGTGTGAGAAACACATTTCTCATTCCCAGTGAGGTTTTTTTCTTTCTACTCGAGCATATTTGTGCTTAAGTGTTCAAAAGTAAATAGAGTATAAGTGTTTATTCTATCCTTCCCCCCCATTGTAAATATTAAATAGTATTAAAACACATATATTCTAGTCAAAGAGATCACAGACAGTTTCTCTGGACATTTCTCAGAATTGTTTCTTGTGTATTCCAACCCTATGGAGCTGAGGAAGATTTCAAATAGATGACTGCATCACATGTAGGAATAACACAGCACTCCAAATCCCTAGTTTTCAGATGGGACCCACTAGCAAAGTGAGTGGACGCAGAAGGGGGAGTGGCAAATTGCATGTTAAGCGAAGCTGAAGAAAAAAACATATCTAAAGCAAGCAGGAGAAAGGGAAGCTATTATAAAGAACCTACTTAGAAGAATTAGGGAAGGACATATAAAGCTTAAGGCCAAGAAGCCATTACCATCACAGTTTACATTTTCCCCAAATATTTCGATATAAAGCTCCATTTCCCTATTAAACTGAAATATTTTAGTTCTCAAGGGACAACACTGTACAAAAGGCAGAAGAGAGAGTGGCACCAGCAATCTGCAGAGGCTATGAAAGACATTAATGCTGTGAACCCCCATCTCTTCCCTCCCTCCCTATGATACCACCCATCCATTTGAAATGGGAATGATTATTTTTCTTCCCTAAGCATGGAGATCACATTGTCTTTCACCATACGTAGAAGTATGCATAAAACAGTTCTCTGCACAAAGTCCAGAATTTGGAAACCATAAGATATATGAGTTCTTCTGAAGTGGGATTTTTGAAAATGGCATAGGGGAACCTCAGTTACAGACTACTCCAGAAGACAAAAAATACTATACATCAGGAAAATTAGATTATCCTAGGCAAAAAGTGATTTGTGACACTTTACAGAAATGTCTTAATAGTTCAGTGCCCAAAAGATTAACATATATAAACCTATAATCGGATTCTAACCTCATAAACAGGAGTTATCAAAATAAAAAAAAATAAATGAATATTATCTATGAAAAATTAAAGTTAATTTTTGCCGTGTATCTAGACCAAAGCACGTTCCTTTCCACTGGTAAAAGCTATAAAATGACAATCTCAAAAATGCTATGAATGATAGATCTCATAATTTCATTGGATCATTTACAAGGTATTTTCTTATAACACCATTACAGCCATGGTACTGATGATCAGATGCCAGTAAGAGTATATACTGCATCTCTTATTAATTCTCTAAGAGAGGGATCAGAGATCATGATAAAGAAATATTCCAGTGGTCTATAATTTTGATCAAGTATTTATTTTCACACACAGAATGCAACATACTTTATCCTGGGTTAGAGAGCCAGTTATGCAATAAATATACAGTAGTAAGCTGTGATGTTGTATAGGCCATTGAGTTCTTCCACAATTATGAAATACCCCATGAACAATGAAAAATAATTCCTCTGCTCTGCACGTAAGGTAAATATAGACTTCTGTGCCCGCATCTAGAATGACCTTGACTGGAATAAAAGGAAATTTATGTTTATTATTGTGATTGTTATAAGGTGAAGATTTTATTTACAGGGGAAGAAAAAAAGTAATCTTAATAGTGAGGGTAGGAGAGGATGTCTTGTCATTTAACATGTGCAGCGAGCCACCATAAGCAGAAAACAGGCTTCCTCGATTCAACAGATGAGATCACTGAATCACAATTGAGAACATTTCTCAGTGGATACCATGCTCAAAGCCAGACAGAAAAAGAACCCTTCATAAAAACTGTTTGCTGGTCAGGCACTCACCTGGGAAGTAAGAGATTCACATTCAGTTTTTGGTGTGAAAATGAAGTATTAAAGACTTGAACCCATGTTTTCTGTATTGCAGAAATGTCCTGCTCACATGATTATTATTTATTCTAGGAAGGACTGCTCTTGTATTGTTCTTGGGGGAAAAAAAATAGTCATCAGAGATGTTCCACTTAATTTCAAAATAGATTGGGGTGTGGGCAGAAAGACAATGGGAAAGAAAGTTTCCAACACAGCTCTAACCATGTATGAGCAAAAGTCATGCGCTGAGCCTTGGACAGAGTTACTACTGTTACAGAGTTTGTAGTGAAATACAAACCAGAAGGAATATTTTAACAGCAAATCAGCTGATGGTTATTGGAGACTTTTCCAGAAATTGTAGAACTTTGGAGGCAAGTTATATATCGAGCAGTGCTAGCTGAGATGACATTTTTCTCTTTGCAAACCTGTTTCTGTAGTTTCACAATGGGAAGAGTTTTTCAAGTTGACTTGACTTTTCCAATATTGTTTCATAAAAAGATCATGCAACAACTCAGAAGCAAACTGTTAAAGGAAAAGGCTTTTCTTAATTGTGAGAGTGACTGTCGGTGCTGGACCATAGGTGCGTGCCGTCTGCTAGCAGTAAGCATGTGGAGCAGGGGGCACAGATGGGAAGAGGAGGAGGAGGAGGAAGGGTGACAGCCCCTAATACAAAAACCAATTACAAAAGCCTACCATAGCAACAGGAGAAATTGCCCTTCAATAATTCCTCCCTTGATCTATTTAACACTAACACATATAATTGAACAAAGCTCAAACTCTTCCTGAAATGAAGCGCTGGACTTTAGAGGTAGATGAAAAAAACCATGCAGGTTTTCCTCAGTTGTTTCCATGAGTGATATAGTGCATTTAACCCATTGCACTCCAACCTATTATACAGAATCAGTTTTTAAAATATGCTTCTCACTGGCAAGCTCTGGCCTTCTTCCTTGTTTAAAGATGACAAACTGTAGCTATTTTGTAATCAGACTTTTAAAATGCAGCAGTGGGATCTTCCATATGATTTCACTATCTAACACAGCCTTCAGGTCTTGGTTGCGGTAATTTTATTAAAACCAATAATGCAATCATCTAAGTCATACGACCAAAAAAATCCAGTAGCCTCTACTACGTTATATCACTGTAGCAAAATAATGTCAATAGCCAAACCATCTAGTTACCTGATATTTACAGATATCATCAGTAAGCAAAGTTGAAAAAGCAAAACCAGATTTTTGACTGCCCTCAGTAACTTCAAATACAAATATCCAGAGGCTTTTAGAACAAAGCAGCAAAATTATACCTGTTGTGCAAAAAAGTGTAACAGAGCCAGTCATTAAAAGGTATGTTTAGATAGGGGAGTCTTTACTTTAAAACACTGTGGATTTATGGCTGCAGAAATATGTGCACCTCTACTCCTTGCATAAAGTTCTAGCTCCTACAGTCTACGTTATGCACCAAATACAACCTACTAACTAAAACTAAAATAAAATCAATATAAGCAGATAAAATCAACTCAATTAAAATGAATGCATGGCATGATAAAGAACAAAACTGGGGACCCAGTAAGGAGTTGATTAAAAACACAGTATTTCTTGCCCACAAACACGAATCCCTTCAGGTGGGAAGGCCAGAATACTTACCAAGGACACTCACCCCCCTCCTCTTTTTTTTTTTTCTTTCAGATTTTTTTTTCCCTCTAAAATAATCTCCATAACAGAGATGCCACTTACTGTATAATAGAGGTTTCAAATCAGGGTTTAAACTTACTTTATTTTTTGAAGACCTTGCAATCTATCATGTGATTGAATTAAGATATATATCTGCCTTTTCTTTTTCTCTTCTTATAGAAATAAGCTTGACTATTGTGTAAAGAAACACAGCTCTTACAGAATGGACAATATCAACTTTAAGGAAAAAAAGCCCCACTTTTCTGCCAATTTTCTTTTAAAATGTTGTAGCTGTTAAAAATAACTAGAGCAAGTAACCATAAAGGAAATTACATTGAAAAGGCAGCTAAAGAAGGGTATGAAAAGTTTTTTTTCTTTTCTATGTGATTTGCCCTGGAACCAGGCTAGTTGAAACATCCTAACATCAATATAGAAATTGAATAAAACTTCAAAATCATACTTATCATTGGTATAATACATTCTATTTTTTTCAGTATGCAAACTGTCTGCACATCTCTGAAATATGGAAGTACTATTATGCTTTTGGTGCAAATGGCACAGAGATTAACGGTCACAGCTACAAAAACCGAAGTCATTGCCCAGATTTAGATAATACAACTTTCAACTGTTGACTGCAGTGTTTCAGGATCCTTTAGCCCTGGAGAAACTAGATAGAGATATTTTAGTAAAACCTGGTATCTCTAAATCCTCTGTAGGAACCATTGAACTAAATGAGGCTTTTAGCATTTAAAAGGGAGTTATGTGGATTTGACTTAAATGCCTCATACAAAGTTATGCAGGAACTACTGAATTATCATTCCTCTCCTGCTCTGGATGGTTTTCGTTCTTTGTCTTTCATAAGAAGTAGGTCAGAAAAAGACATAAAAGTTAACAAGAGGTGTCAGTAAAGCCATACATGACAGCAACTAAACTAATAAACATTTCCCTCCCCTCAAAAACAGAGGAGTTTTGGGTTTTTTTAGTTTGAAGGTGTTTCTTTAAAACAAAGGAACAGTTTCATATAGTTAATCGATGCACAAAGCCCATGCAGAATTGTTACATAGTGGTTCTAGACTACATTATTCACTTGAAACTTAGGTTAGGTTTTGTATCCAAAGATATAAATTTCCCGTATTGTTGATAGTCACTTGGTATCAAATTTACTTGTAGTATATCTACATGCAGGTCAACATTTCACACTAATACAAAGGCTTTAGGCTTTTCATGGAATAAGAATTATCTTGACCCACTGAAATCCTTAAGAAATTATTTCCCCCTTTGTTTCCATAATACATATATCTGGGTACAAGTTTTATGCATAGCAATTTAAAGAGGCAACTTAGGAATTGACTGTGATTTAGTTTCAGCAATCAGTTCAAAGACTGAAAAAAGGTTTTGCATTTAGTTTTTTGGTGCAGCAAGCATGTGAAAATTTGAAGAGGATTCAGTTACAAGTCAGTACGAGGTAGCCAGGATAAGGATACAGTCACATTTCATACCCTAGCGAGTTCTGTATAATCACATGTGTAGAAGGCACTAGGATCTAGACAGACCTACTTACGCTGCTTTCCAATCAAAATCAATGTATTTATTTAAATCCATATAAAATAGACAGATGCTTAACTTCAGTGCTGAATGGAGCCTAGCTGACATAAGCCTCCATTTCTGGGCTGCTACCACATCTATTATGTATGTTAAATCTTTTTATGTGGCTTCAAAGAAAACAAAAGAGACAAAGCACCATCTTTTACTACTGAGCTATCTAGGATTAATCCCATGATTTCAAGAGATGACTTCCTCTCATGTCCTCTGTACTTTATATATTTTATATATATATATAATATATATATATATAAAATATATATTATATATTTTAACAATGGAATTTCTAGTTTTGAAGTCCGTTGTTTCTCTTTCAGCTGGAGAACTGACTCAAAGTAAGAATGTATTCAGGAACTATGAAACCCAAGCACACTGGGTTGACTAGAGAACAGTCATTGCAACCATCATCTGGATTGTTCAGTCATCAACAGAAATTAAATCTTTCCTTCTTCATTCTTAGCTCAATAATACAGAGCAGTAGCCTACTGGTGTTGGAGAAAAATTCAAATCTGATAGCACTACAGCACTCTGCTGCAAAAAACCGGCTAGAAATACAAACACACCACAGACAGAGTTGGGCAGAAGCAGTCATCAAAAATAAATAGAGGGGCCAAGACTGATGAGCATTTACATGCTAAAATAACCTTCCTGTAGAAGAAATCTAAGAATCCTTCCGAAGTATCACCAAATGTTTAGCTCTTGACATATTTCAACAGACAAGAAAGAAGGAACAAAGATGTAAAACTTCTAAGATTAAGACTAATATTAAATAAAATGATAGAAAATGCAGAAACTTTACTAAAGCAGGGTATGGAGGAGCACTTTTAACTTTTAATTTTCACAATAAAACTGGATTTGGAACAAGACTGGGAAAAGTAATCAAGAACACGCCGTCAGTGTTGACAAGCACAAGGTCACATTCACCTTATGCTAAATCTTCTAAAATCACAGTGCCAGGAGACTTACCCTTGCTTATACCAATTAGAAAATCATGCTTAGTATCAGCTCAATTTTTCACAGCTGTGCTCTATTAAAATCAAATGTTATTAGGTCAACAAGTGATAACTTTTACTTTCATACACTTCATTCCATCTAAGCAGTTCTTATGGTACTTTATGACTGTCTAGGTCAGACAGCAATGGACAGGCAACACGATATTTTCATGATATAAGTCTTGATCATTAAAAAAAAAAAAAATATACTACTCCAAATCAAATAAAATATCAGTATCTGGAAAAATCTTTTTGAAAAGATAAAGATGTGAATGGGCTTAATCAACAGTTTTCATTTTAAGATTTTTTTTTTCTGTTGTTTAACTTTTTTTACTTTATATTAGTGCTGAAATAAGGAAACTTACGGTCTGTGTAGCATAAACAGTCCTGAGTGCCAGTATTAACTCCAAGATCTGCAAATGCTAGCTTACATTCAGTAGAGGCAGGCAAACGTTTAACAGGATCTTTCAGCAGCAACCATGGAAAAGACTGCACATCAGAACAGGAATTTCTCTGTTCCCTTTGCTTTTTGACACAAAATTTTAAATCTGACTTGTAACAGGAGAAAGCTGCCACAGCTTGTTCACTCTAGTAGTTCAACACAAGTTCATCTCATCTATCCATACCAAACCACCTTACCTATGGCAACACCTTGACCAGCCTCAGAGCACAATGCAATAATACTGCCCCTGCCCCATTCTTTATTTTTCCAATTTAACTCAGCAGAAAGATCAACACGGACTTTCCTAGTCCATGTCATAGCATATACAAAAAAAATAATAATCCTCCTCTCCAACAACAAACTTCAATCTGTAAGACAGAAAAGCATTGGAAACTGTCTTCAAATACCATCTAATAAACAAAACGTTTAGTCAACTAACTGAGCAATCATTTCTCTGCTATTTCAGATTTAACCAACCAGAAAAAGTGAAAAGCTTTGCTTAGGTTTTTCCACAACATACCTCTGCTGTGTAATAAATGATTTACTATGGATGACAAATGAATATAGTCTTCCATTATGTATGGCATTCATCAGCTATGAGAAAGCTTTTGAATAAATAGAAAGTGATTTCATACCATATTCAAAGCCTCATGCAGCTAAGGCACAGATGAAAGCCACATTCAATACTTGAAAAAAACAAATGAAAATGAGACCTTTGCTTTACATCATGTCTGCCCAAGATTATCATCTCTATAAAACCTCTTCAAAACTCTTCTTGAAAACATCTTTCAGGGACTGGACATTGGTAGGAAAAAAGATGTCTGAAAATCATTAAAGAAAGAACTAAAAGATATAAGATTTATAGATGTCATTGGTAGGAACTCACCTCACTTTCAAGTGGCCATTTGTTAAAGACAGCAGTTAAAACAGTAAGTGAGTAAATTCTAAAGAGAGGTGCAAACTCACTGGTAAGTAGCGTTAACAGGTTTGCTGGTTGTGTTTCTTTCTGCAGTTGCCTCCTGCACATATTACAAACTCAATATTGAAGTCTTCTGCTTCCAGCTACTTAACAAAAGCAACAGCCCCGGACTTTTTTCAAAAACTTTCAAATGTGTTCTTTATTTTGTTTCATTGAGTATTTCCCAATTCAAAAATAGATCCAAAAAATATTCAAAGAAAATCTGCTTCAAGCCCAAGCTAGAAGTACAATGGATCCTTTGCTTATCATCAAAAAATCATGCAAGATTTCCAGTCAACCCTGTAGATTCAAAGCAATTTCACAAATTTCTGTAAAAATTTCTAATTCATTTTTTGAACAGATTTTAAAATACACATAGGAACTCAGATGCTTGTCTAGTAATAATATCTATATGGAATAATGCTTGTCACAGACTCCTCTTCTAAACAGCTCAAGGCCATATCAAGCCAATGCTTATCTACAGAGACAGAGTGCTTCTGATAGACACTCAGCCCCCCTCAGTAATTCAGTGAGGTATGTGTGTTGTACCTGGTTTTATACCTGATTTGGAAAGAATAATTGAAGCCACTCTGGAGGTGCCAGTTAAAATACCCTTAACTACTAACAGATGGTCTACACAAATGATGCCCTCTCACTTTATGGCAGGAAATATACATGCCTCTGCAACTGTTTTTTATATGATCAGCACACATCGCATTTTATAGACAAGAACAATTTGACATGCAACGTAATTACCTAGTGAAGTTCAAATAGAGAAACATTTTCCAAAATAACTCTTCCTTAGCATATTAAGTATAATTTAGAACCCAGAAAATGAACGATGTTAAAATTCAAGCAAGCCATTTTCTGGAGATATTTAAAGCTGCTAACTGAAAACCTCCAAATCTTTAAAGTTGCCCCATTATACAGAAAGATTCAGTAACAAGTCTTGCATAGAATAATTTTTCCCTGAAGAGACAACTATATGTATTGTAATGAGATTATAGCATATGTATCACTATGTAGATTTAGCATATAACTAGCAGCAAAAGCTCTCCTGCTAATGGATCAACAGCTTACCAGTCAGTAAAAGTCTTGGGGTCAATTGACTAAATCTAGCAAATTTAACTCCTACAGAAGGCAGGAAGCTGCAGCCTTCATCTCATTATAGTACCTGTTATAACATAAGCAATCCGCTGGCTTAAAGCTTCAAAATACTCAATGAAGACACCAGCCCAAAGCTGTTCTGAGTTTACTCTGCTCTCTCTTTAGTTCAGCGGCAAGAGAAAAGTCTGCAGGAGCTCATACTGGAGAAGCCAAACCTGCAACAGGAACAGTGCCACCACCAAGGAAAAAAAACAGTTACCTTATCATCCATATAAAATGCAGATGGACTTCCACAGGAGCAATATGGGAAGACCCTTACTACATTAAATAAGCAGAAAAGTGACCTAACAAAAAAACCCACAAAAAAACTCCAAAAAACCCAAAACAAACCAAACCACAAAACCCCAAAATCAAGCCACAAAAACATACTATGGTTTACACAAAATTTTGTTGGAACAAGGAAAAACATGCCCTCTTTGTTCCACTGTGAAATCTTGACCTGAAGCTTTCTTAATTAGTTTCTTGCTTGTGAGCGAAAAGAACCCACATCATTAAAAGTATAAGTGATTTGAGCATTTTTGTCCACAAGTTATTAATGGAAGTTTATAAAGTTTCACCAGCCAACGTATCTGTAGTTTAGTAGGGTCTGGATGAGTATGTTTCTGATACAGGATGTATATTAAGTGCAAGAAATTCCATTTGACTACTGACAGTACCTGACCCATCAGTGACATCTTTTTTGATTTGTGGAAGATGGAACCTTTTCCACTGGAAAACAAGAACGCCAATTTAGTAACTGTAAATAGTAACACAATTCTAGGCTATGAATTCAGCTCAACTTTCTTTTTTTTGCAGCTGTGTTCAAGAATATTTTAAAATTATAATTATTTCATTTCTTCTTGTGAACATGTTTGGTACTCCACTATCCATCAGTTGTGGAGGATTTGTTTACATGACACCAAGTCTTGTAACAATGTATTTTAGTGCAATTATTTGCTATACAGGATCAAATTTCCAAGATTTTTAAAACATAGATTTTCTTCAGTATGAAGGACTGAACCACACCAAAGCCTAAGGATGTCAGGATGTGAAAAAAGAAAAATCAGGATAATGTTTGTTTCCTCAGCTTGCATTTAAAAGTCATAATTCAGTTACCTGACAAGTCTTGATTACCACAAATATCACTGAAATAGTTGGAGACATACTGATGAATACCAGCTATGCATTATTTTGAAGAAACATAGGCCTTAGTTTAAGAAGAATGACCCAATATAATAGATACCGCTAATAGAAAACATTTCTAACAAGGGTGGCGAATGGTTTTAAAAAAATTATAGCAGAGATGAAAGCATAGCATTTATTTCTGATTCCAGTATTTTAAAAAGCTATTTTTAATACATTACCTCCAAGTACGTTAACTACCCAAAACACATGATAGACACACCACAAGTAGGGACAAATTTAAGCTGTTCTATGTCCATTTTAATACTTGCCCAATCCACAAAGCAGCTCTCTGGCTGACAGAATTCTCACTACTGGTTATGTGCTACCACACAGGAATCCAAAACATGTTATTTCATGGTTACTTGTGGGCAGAAAGCAGTATAAGCAGGTAATTTTAATTTGCTGGCTTTCTTGCAGCTTCTGTAAGAGCAGCAGAAAAAGAAACATTTGAGCGAAGGGAGCTCCTAAGAATTGAGTCAGTATTTTACACCCAGGCTAATACTACTGAGAGGAGTAAGTACTTCCTGGCAGTTCTCTGCAAAATGCCAAACTCTCTTACACGAAGGTAAATGAAGTGCTTAAATTCAAGCAAATAAATGGAAGGTACATGAAAAATAATTATTTATCAAAGAGCAAAGCATTCCCCAAAAGACCTGCTACATTTGAGTTGATAATTTGTGTCTCTTTTCAGTACTGGTTTTAGAAATAAGGAGTTGCATGAAAAGTCACCCATGATCTGCCACCACCTGCCAAACCACACAAAAAAGAAAACTTTTGAGAATTGGAATATTACTAAATAATCGTAACTCCAACAGGTAGCACTGATCTGACCTGCTTGCTGCCAGAAAATACTGGCCATGCATACAAGACTCTTGCTTGAGTCTATTTTCAAAGTAATGGCAGCTGTGGGCAATAATCAGGAAAGTCATTATGTCCCATTTAAGATAATTTTGTAGATTACAATTAGTCTCTGACAAGACATCCCTATGAAACTCAAGAAATAAATTTGCTTCTCTTGAATTCCTAATCATAAATCAACTGAAGTCAGTAACGTGTTTCTGATAATTCTCTTCTGAATTCAGGTGAAAGAAAAGTGGCAGCGCTCATACTGCCTCTAGACAGTGCTACCAAATTTTTCTTGCCACATAAACACAAAAAGAGCAGAACAGGTCATTCTGATCTTATTCATTCTTATTTCAAAGGAAATAAATACTGAAGGCTAAAGCCTTTATGAGGAAGAAAGCAGAGGATGCCTGCTCCCGGAGCCCCACTGCTCTCCTCCTGGGTGACCTTCAGCCAACCACGTAATAGTGGTACCACTCCCAAGGCGGCTGTGACAGCAGCAGGGTAGGATCAGCACAGCCTTCCCCTCAGCTTGAACTTTGTGAGGAGGAATTATCCAAAAAACCCACAATAATGGTGGTAATGTAAGCATCAAAGCTATACAGGTGATAAAATAAATATACCTTTGTCATTTTCTGCAGAAAGCAGAAATCGTGCATTGCCGAACTCATTCACCTCAGCATGATTTTCTTCAGAGAAAAAAATATTGAGCTCTCCTAAACAACAGAGCTACATTAAATAAACAAGCATTAAACATTGGTTATAAGGAAAATTAGGATATTCTCATTTCCTTTCTAAATTTAACTTCCACAATACTATGTCAAAGACGAACACAGCAAATCTTGCCATTCCCATCCAGTTTCATGCAGGACACGAGTCCCTTTCCAGCAACAGGATATAGAGGCTTCTTGTAATTTGGAGCACAGCACTGGTTTTGGCTAGGACAGAGCTAGTTTTCTTCGCAGCAGCCAGTGTGGGGCCGTGCTTTGGATGCGTGCTGGAACAGGGCTGACAGCGCAGGGCTGTTTGGTGACTGCTGCGCAGAGCCTGCCCGGAGCCGAGGCCCTTTCTGCTCCTCTCACCGCCCCACCAGCGAGGGGCTGGGGGGCACCAGGAGCTGGGAGGGGACACGGCCGGGACAGCTGACCCCCGCTGACCCAGGGGATGTCCCATACCGTATGGCCTCATGCTCAGTACATAAACTGGGGAAGAAGGAGGAAGGGGAGGACATTCACAGTAATGGTGTTTGTCTCCCCAAGTCACCATTATGCATGACAGAGCCCTGCTCCCCTGGGGATGGCTGAACATCTGCCTGCCGATGGCAAGTGGTGAATGAATTCCTTGTTCTGCTTTGCTTGCGTGTGCAGCTTTTGCTTTACCTATTAAACTGCCTTTATCTCAACACATGAGTTTTCTCAGTCTTACCCTTCCAATTCTCTTCCCCATCCCACTGTGAGGGAAGCGAGCAAGTGGCTGCGTGGGGCTGAGTTGCCGGCTGGGGTTAAACTATGACAAGTAAGAAGGGAGGAAAGCCTTGCCTGAACGGTGAGTGCAGACATTGTGGATGTCAGCTAAACCATACACGTGACAAGGCCAGCACAGGTATGCTAACTCAGACATGCACACTTCTACAGTTTCAGCTTCAAGGCTTTCACCATTCTTCCTCTTTTGTTAGTCCTAATGCTAGTGTACTCAGAGAGATTCAGAGGCAAGACTCTCCAGATCAATTTGGAGCAAATCTGCACAGAAACAGGCGTTTCTGGAAAAAGCCTGGTCCCTCCTACACCCACCCTCCCCCTGTTTTCCACCTGGGAAGACTAGGATAGAAGTACTCAGCAAACCAGAGCAACTGCCAGGGTTGCTCTTCTGCACAGCATCCCAACAACGAAACTGCAAACAGCACAGCCTAGGGCTCTGCAGGTACAAGGGCCAGTTGGGTGCCCCAAAAGCACTCTGAAACCATGAGAGTTTTACATCTGACCCACTCTTCAACATGTCAAAGAGATGGCACTAGTACCTTTCTAAGTTACAGATTAGTTATATTTCACTGTCTGGACAACCACCGTGAGAACCCACTTCAGTCTCATCCTTCTTCCTCTCTTAGGACTTTGTTTAATTTTGTAAACATCTCAGAAACCAAATGTTTTGTTGTTGAAGTATAACGTTATTCTAGTTTATTCAAATACTGTTTATATCATGAAACAGTAGCACACAGCTCAACAGAGACTATTACCCACGTACTTGCTGAGCTGTTTGGTAGAGTTAGGCAGCCAGAGGTGTGCTCCACGATGCAGCAATTATTTCATTAGGAGTAACCGAGTTAGCTAATCGAAGGTTAGCTTGGATGTTTCTTCACTCGTTTGTTACAGACTATTCTGAATGATGTATTGCCATCCCTGATATTTTCACATTTTACTGGTATTTCTCCCTTCATAACTGCACAACTAAATAACTACATTAATATATAAAAATTGATTATTCAAAAGTCAGTCCAGCCCTGCAATGAAACATGTTTATCCCCCTTTTGTGCATAGAATATAAATCTTTTCATCTATCAAGTACGACTGGAATTATTACTCTACAAACTCATCATCGTTATAAGTTTACCTATGCCTCTAATGAGGTGGATTCCCCCCCCCCCCCCCCCCCGCCCCGTTCCCTCGTGGTATGAATTTGGTAAGTTCCTTTAAACATCAGCACACAGATCACAAAATAAAAAATGACCAGCCTTGCTTTTTCCAATAATAACCAAAGAGCCTTTTCCTTTTTGGTTGTCTTTACTGCCTTTCAAATTTATTAGAAATGAGATGCTCATTAATTTTATTTTTACCAGCTAAGTGTGTTTCTACCCAGGAGAGAACCTTTCTGAAAAATATTTTCGCCATAATTTGCTTATCGCCCTGATAATGTTGGCTCTTCCTGTTAGACGTATCCGCCCCTTTACTCCCTTCCACACTTAAATGATCTACATGGTAAATATAATTTGGATTCTATCCTGTAAAGATGATTTATAATATATTTTGCATACAAAACAATGCTTATGTTTTGAAATATAGAAAAAGAATAAAACTTGTTTTAGAGCTATGCTAGTCCATTCCCACAGAGAAAAGGTAAGATGGTAATGCTTTATTACATCCACTTGAAGAGCTAAAACCCCCACAGTTCTTGAGCCCTAGTATGTTCCTCCTGAGTGTCTAGTGGGACAAAGAACTTTTCAAACTGTATGACTATGAATAATATTTTAAATAAACTGAAAAGATAACCAGCTTACATCAAGTGGGGGAATCCATACACTTGCAGTTTAAAATATCCTTTTAATTTACCTCATATAATTTTGAGTTCAAGATCTGAGAGGAAAGAAACACGTTTCACTTGAACCTGGTGTCCCTCTTCAATCTATTTTGTGCTAATCAGTAAGCATTCATATGGGATTTACAGTGAAATGTTTTCATTTGATTTGATAGCAAATTAAAAAAGGTACTCTGATGCAGTAGAGATTGATATGGCAGTGTTACCAACTTAAAGCTAGCAAAAGGATTAGTCATCTGAAGTCTTAAAAACATTAAGATACATACCGCTGTCCTTTCCTTTTATACGCTTACTGAACTTCTTAAAGATTGCACTATTGATTTAAACCCCTGTTTTTTAAAGCCATGTTCTCATTAATTTGTTTTGGTTTTAATGTTCCTCAAGAGTAAGAATAAAACAACATGAGTGAAACCAGATATATTGGGGGCAAAAGTCATGTTAAACCTGAGCGAGAAATCAGCATTTTAAAGCCTTAGGTTAACATAATCTAATGTGATGCATGAAATTAAGTACTTCAGTTTGTTCTTAGTAATTTTGACATGTCAACTCCTGACTTTAACATTGAACTTACATAGCCTAATTACTAGCTAAATGCTCAAAAAAACACCACCAAAAAATCTAAACTCATCCTGGCTTCTAATACTTAGGAAACTGACATTATTCCATTCATTTTAGAATACATTTTATGCATTCCAAAGAATATGGGTACTATACATCACAAAATCAGTATTAATAAGCATATCTGCATTTGTTTTAGAAGTTAAACAGATAAAGGTATTTTTGTGTATTCCGAATATTTTCAAGACTCTCATCTTTTGATGGCAATCATAAACACAAGAAAATTGTTCACCTACATCATCTACAAAAACATGTTCTTGGTTTCATAAATAATGGTTTTCCCAGATAAAGAATATAAAATTATGCCTTATTTAAGCAAACTCAACCTGCAAAGATTTACAACTTAATATAAAGGCTTCTGTCTCTAGAGTCATATCATGGAAAATTAAATCCATCAATCCTGAAAAATGTTTTTCTTTTTTACTTCAGATTCTACTAGAGTCAGGAAAAAAGTTTCAAGTAATTAGCAGAGTTTTGCGTATCTATCACTGCTAATAACCTGAGTCCCAGAGTGCTATGAAAGGGAATCAATTAAATGAATAAACAGAATAGGAGTCACAGGACAGAACTGCTTCCTTCAGCACCTTCCTGGAGTTTGCTTTTGGAAGACCAAGGCCTTTCTCGCTCCTCCTTTCCCTCCACCTTTCTGAACCTTGCACCAGTTCCTACACCTGGGAAAAATAGAATCCCTGCTAGGAAGTTTAGAGCTCTTCTCCTTTATTTCTTGGAAGCTGGATTCATTCTTAACCTCCTCTATTCTACAGGTTTAACAATCTGCCTCAAAGCCAATATATCCTCTGAAGTGTCCTGGATCACCTACATAGCCTAGATTGATCCAGAATTTCAACTCCCAAAGATACTTTCTTGGAAGAATACCACGTATGAAATTTCATCAGTGAAGTCAATACTGCAGCAGAGCAGCTATACGGTGATTAAAGCATAGGCATGTCTGGCATGAGGAGGGGCTGAGAGAGCTGGGATTATTGAGCTTGAAAACAAGGATCAAGGGGAATGTTATTCATGCACAGAAATACTGGGGTGGGGTGGGATGGGGTGTGTATGGGGGGACTACTGCAGAAGACAGAGACAGACTCTTCTCAGTGATACCCAGTGAAAAGACAAGAGAAAATGGGAATGCATTGAAATATCAGAGACTCCACTTAAACATTAAACCCCTGCCACTTTACTGTGAGGGTGGCAAAACACTGGAGCAGGTTGCCCAGAGTATCAATCCCTTGAGATATTCAAAAGTCAAGTAGACAGTCCTGAACAACCTGCTGTAACTGACCCTGCTCAAGAGGGGGCTGGACTAGATGATCTGCAGAGGCTTCTTCCCACATTAACAATTCTGTGATAAACAAAAAGATAAGTCATCTGAGAATGACAAGACCTCCCACTGTATTAACAAAAAAAAAAAAAAAGAAAAAAACCAACACAAAAAACCACCAAACAACCCCCCCAAACCCACAACAAAATTTCTACAAATGTAATCCTTTCTAGAGAAGCAGAATTTACCTGAAACCCAGCATATTTCCTAAATCCCAGTATAATTGTCAATGATCATTCAGCATCATGAGAGACAGGTTAGAGGAAAACAGATTTCCATACCCCAAAACAACATTCTCTGCTTTCTAAATGAAGTGCTCATATGAGTCATGGAAATCAATCATACAGGCTCCTTTACTTACTAAAGAAAGATCTAGGACCTATATATAGACATTGTTTTCTCCTCGCCTTGCCCTAAAGCTTGAGGTCTAGTTTCATCATCTGTGCTTTAAAAGTAACTCACCTCACTTAGAGATATAATAGAGAGAGTAAATGACATAAATGAAATGCCATGTGTGAGCTGATTATATTAGTTTCATTTTTCATCTTTTTTATAAAAACATTTGAAGACTTTTGACCTTTTTATCCTGTTTTGATTGATGTAGTAAATTGTACCCTGGGGAGACAAAAAAGAGGAAGCAAGAGCTAAATCAGAGACAGAGGCAAAGCAGAAGATTGCATACAGCTTGGAAAAAGCACTTTACAGAAAAGCAGATGGCTGTTAAAACCAAGACGTTCTGAAGTCTAGCTGACGTGGTCTGTACTAATTCACTATTGGAAAGCAATTACCAAAAATATCAGTACAATCAAGGGTTTGTAAAACACTGCATCTATTTTTTCAACTACCTCTGTCAGAGGCTTACTGATTTTTTTTTTTTGTTCTTGAGACACTTATTTCAACAATCACCCATAACTTCTTTCTGTATGTATGTGGGTTTCAGAAAAAGCAGAGTCTTTAATGATTTATAAAAGTGAAGCAGCACTAATTAGATTACAACAAGAATACAGAAAAAACAGTTTTGAGGTTCAGTCTATATAAGTGAGCTTATTTAAGCCTTCCATCTTCCTTGGGAAGAAGGAACATGTATATGGGACAAAGATTTATCAGAGGAAGTGGAAAATGAAGTAAGAATTAGTCACAGGACTTCTATTCCAAAGTAAAGCCTCAATTATTTTTTTCCCCAACACCTTTGATTCCAACCAGTATCCAACGTTACCTTAACTATAAGTGGAGAATCAAATTTATTACGAATCTCTTCTATTGCTCCTGTATTCTCAGTTGGAAAGGATAACTCTTGTGCTTCCATTCACAGGTTTTCATAAGGAAAGGGTACGTGTGTAGATGTGGATAGTATGTGATAACGTCCTGAGTTTAGCTGGTATCATGCCATACTGCTCACCTAGCTACAGCTGAATTAAAAGGCAATTGGAATGATTACTGCTCTTTTCTACAAAACTGAAGCTTGCCTAGCAGTCAAACATAACATAATGCAAGCCACCTTACATACATTAAGCACAGAATCCATTTGCCATGCCCAACTCCCTACCATACCTCAAAAATTTTTAAAACCCATGCTAACTTCCAGCTACCACAACCTATACTACGATACTACATAACAACTTGGCACAACCTGGGCTTTCTGGAGGAGGACAAACATCAGTACTCTCTAAAGACTTTCTGCACTCTAATCCCCTTACCAGTTTAGCACTTACTCTTCCCTCCCCAACCCACCACAGATGTTTAAGTAACCCTTACATGACCCAACATTTCTCTAATTCAATTTTGGAGGGACAATATTACTCCTAAAGCATTCTGTTCTACTTACTGATACAGCCACAAAACCTGCCATCTGGTGGTGGGATTTCAGTTAATTAAATCAATGTTTCAAGGTTTCTGGCCATCTGGTGAGACGATAAAACTCCCTTGCTAGGGCAGAGAGGAAACATGCCCAGCTGTGCCGAACGTACTTACCAGTACGACGCCTCTTGTGTGAAACCAGTTCTTCGCTCCCAGAGCTTTCCTGACAGGCAGACTGGCAAGACTTTCCTGAGAGGAAGAAGCTGAGGCTGCAGCTACTCAGGCTACTCTGAAGTAGAATTCACGCTATGGCCACCTTGACTTAGAAACTTAGAAAGCCAGCAGCTCAAATGGGCAAGTCTCTGTAGGTGGAACCAAGTCTAAAAACTAAAGCATAGTATGGACTGTGTACCCGCACCTCTCATGGGAACACCAAGTTTTCAGAATCCAATACAAATGCAAAGACGGAGTCACCAGAACTATCATCTGATTTTGGTATCTTCTCCTACAGCCTATACACCGTGTTATGAGGCTAACACCACTCAGAACGCTCTTGTTAATTATTTCTGATTTCCTTCGGTGCTGCAGGGCTCTCTTCCGACTTGGTGTGAGTCAGAACCCCCTCCATCAGTAAAATAAATTTAAGAAAGAAAACTACAACTGCAGAGAGAATAAAAGGTTTGTGAGTGTTTCTTCTCATTTTATGCTAGCACTACACTAGTTTTTGCCTCCTTACGAACCTACTCCAGCTCTCAGTAAACACAGGTTTCACAGCTATAAATAAAACGTACATGAAATATGTTGCAGTCTACAGTTTCACCTCCCTCTGCATTTTCTTAATCTTCTGCATTTTATGCACCTATGTTCTGTAAACACATCCTGTGGCACTTCAATACATTTGTGGATGCCTTAGCAGAAGAGAACTGCTGTCATTTCTAACTATTTTAAAACTCTGAACAGATGTTAGACTGCAGAACATAAGAAATAACTTCAGACGAGTAAAATGAGATGATTTTTCCAAGACATTCATAAAATTCCACATTTTTTTAAATTCTATAACTGTTCCATTGAACAAATAGAACAAAAAATTGAATTTTTACAATGATGTAGCTATTCTATAGCCTACCTGAATTTTTCATTATCCCTAAAATACTCTTCCTTAGTGACAGAGCCTACAGGAACTACATAAATATCTTTTTCAATTATACAATGTCACTGAAGGTCCCAAAATAATGGTTTCAAAATCGCTTATTTAAAACACAAAACCCCCTTTTAGACATCTGAATAATTTATTTTAAAAGCTCAAATGTGTGAAAGTCTAAAAGTCAATGAAGCTGGTGCTTGGCCTCTGAGGCTGATCCTGTCAGCTCAGAGCTTATTTTCTTGCTCCAAAGAAGCACTCTAATCACGTTTCATTTCCAGTGTGAAGTTTCAATGATAGCATGCACACACCCAAAGTTTAAGTAATTTTTTTAAAAGGCTGGATAGTTACCTAACTTCCCTTATATCACAAAATATTTCCCAATTATTATCTCTATCCCAAACCTTTAGTGAACAAAAGAAGGCTTCCCTGGGCAGGGGTGGGATAATCTCAGCTTCTCAACACTTGATGAAAATGTGCCCAGCATCCATTAATCCTGAGAAGTGCATTGTACACATTTACACAATTAGGGAGGTTTCCACTGCTTCAGAGAAGCTGCACAAGACTAATATTAATAACGAAGGCCCAGGCCAGTTTAAGTTATACATGTAGGACTTCGACTCAATCTAAGATTTAAGCAGACTGCAATCCAAAATCCTTAATCTGAAAGCTAAGTGGAGTGTAGTTCGTAGCTACTTCCTTACACATTTCTGAATTTTCCTTTAGAAGAATAACATGCAGTAAGTTATGATTCAAATATTTATTCTGTGTTTTATTTTTATTAAATAAACAGAAATCTGAAGATGCTTGAAGCATGCTCAAGTGCTATCTTTTCCATGGGCTGAGAACTACTGGGACCAGTTCCAGGTGATCATGTTGCAAATACACTTGGGCTAACAAAACTAGCCAGTAATTCAGGTGTGTATTTATACTGTTGGTGTTGTTTTGTTAAAAATACACATTCAAATTTTAAATGAAAAAAAAAACCACAAAAAAAACCCCGTCACAGGCAACTGCCCCCTCCCCGCTTTAAAGCACTGAAAAGATTCGCTGTCCTGCATTCCTTTTGAAATGCAACATGGATACCCACAAATGTGTATTTAGCTCAAAGATGAAGTTACCTAAGCAGAAAAGAATAGTGGGAGACCTCCCTCTTCCAGATAACTTTATCACTAGTTATTCCCAGATATTTTTTTTCTTATTTCAATTTAGATTAATTCTGTATTCTCCTAGGAGCCAACCTCAGTGCAGCAATCCCCTTGTTCATTAGCTCCCAGAATACCACCACCACCTTAGGCAGAATCAGGTTTTCTCCTCTCCATCGCAGCACTACGCTGGAATCATGACGAAAAATACTGCAGGGAGGGGCGCTCCCTTGCTACGCTAAAATTATCATTTGTATAGACAGACAACACACTTTGTCATTTACTCCCTTTTAACAAGACCCTAGTTTAGGAATTATATTCGTATTTTAAAATTCTTTCTCAGAGAAAAAAGTCTACAAGTAATGCTTTTGTATGCTTCACAGTTCTCTTACAAAGTTTTTTAAATCAGAAATCTCAAACTCAGTAGTTCCACCTAGATATTGGGCTGGGGAAAAACCCTCTTAATTTTTTTCCATGTTGCAAATTATGAATTTAACTACATTCTTGCCCTAGAAGGATTGTAGAGAGTCATAAAATAAGACAACAGCAAACAGGATGACGCTACGGATGCTTGAAAGCCTGAAGTTATCAATCTGGATAGCAGGAGAGAAGGAAAAGAATTGCCTCGCTGGAGACAACAGGCAAACGCTGCCCATAGCAAGGACTAATGTGGTCACAAGAGTTATCATCATATTTTCTTTTTTTTTTCAGTAGCAGTTTTCCTGATCTAGCTACTTGAACACCAGTTTTACCTATTTCAGTGCTTTCCTCCAGCTTTGGGGTTTTGTTTCTTTTAAGTTCTGTGACAATGTAACAGCCGCAATAATTACATTATATATATATACACACACCGATAGCCAGCAGGATAGCAAGCCAATTATTCAAATGACACTGATAATTCAATATAGAGGACAAGACCATTATAACAATGTAATTTCCAGATGGATAAACAGGTCTCAGAAAGAAATAATGTACCTAACTTGAACTTCATTCACTTAAGAAAATACCTGGTAGATATGCCCTGAATTCTACCATCAATAAGAGACAGAAAATAAAACGTTGTATTTGTGCTTGTCTCTGGGCATTTCTAAATTTTCATTTGCTTGCTGTTTTCAAAAAATACTTGTGCTGTATGAAAGGAAAAATAAAAGTAGGAAGTTTAGGCAAAATTTAATTTCTCTATATATCACTGTGCCATATTCTTTCTGACTAGAGGTAAATTCAAATGAAAACTGAATGCAGATCAAACTGGCAACAATGGAAGGCTGATACCCAGCGATCAGATGAGAATTTCTTTTCTAAAAAGTTCCTTAGAACTTTATGGAAGGCAGCTAAGACTCCTGTGGATTACAGTAGAGCTTTGCATGCTTGAATATGATGGCAATTATATGGTAGTTGTACCAAATATAGACAAACTGAACAGTTAATATTAAATTGGCATTTTTCCTATGGCAAAGCAGTACCTTTTCCACCAGCAGTCCTAAGTGAAATTTGCAACTAGCTGTCATGTATTTATATATATTCATATATATACACACACCCACAACAAATATACTACATATTGAAAATACATATTTTTTTCATGTATCTCACGAAGATTGGAAAAAAAAATCCCTTGTGTAAAAGGCTAACATGTCTTTTGCTTGCAAGCCATCAAAGTGGCTGGTAAATGATTTAAGACTTGAGCTATTCTGCAGCAAGTGGGTAGCTTTACATACACAACAACCAGAAAAAAAAACCAACCCACAAGGAACTGAGAAATATTACACTACCATATTCTTTAATTTAACATAAAGAAATCATCCTGTACTGTATTCCTTCTACTTGAAGAAAACACTTCATAGGGAAAAAGCGTTCACAATTTACTCTGCAAAACAAAACTGTCAATATCCCCTCTCTAAATTTTATTAAAGCAACTATAGGATCAAACAACAAAACACCTTGATAGAACTGTGCTTAATTGATTTGTCTGAGGCTGGTGGTAGAGAGCTAATCATAGCTTACTTATGAGAAAATGAAATTCCTGCATTTGGTGGAAGAAGCATTCAATGGAATGCACTCATAGCCCTCTGACAGAACGCGGAGCCTCAGATTTGCTGGCAAGTAATGAGAGTCTGATTCCAATCTTCGCCTCGTCTTCAGATCACCTCTTGATCCCTGCTGTTTTATTATTTCCTTGATTTTCCAAAAGATTATTTTCTCTAACAAGAAACATAAAAGAAACAAAGGATTTCATGACACCAAATCCTTGTGACTACACATAGATGGATTTCAGTTTGGCACATTTGCAACGTGATGCTGATAAAAAGCAACATGACTTCAGGATAATTAGTTACTTAACCCAAAGAAATGTATGAGTAACTTCTTTCTTCACTGATGACACACCCACCCACAGAAACAGAACATGCAAAATTTTCTCATTTTAAATCTGAAATAAACAGGTATTTGGAAATGATACATTAAAGATAAATATTTGATGGTTTCCCCATTGCTGCTTTTATCAATTTCTATTGATTATCCCTTAAAAGTGTCAATAAAATGCATTGCTGATTTAACAGCTGCTGTTGAACTTTTGTACTTTTACCATGAAACACTAGCTAAAGCATTACTTCTGTACATGGTACATTCAGGGATGTAATGCATGCTAATTGAAAATACAACAAACATTTCAGCTATATGTAATGAAGTTTTTCACAGCTCTCAGACTGAATGAGCCCTAATTTCATGAGCCCAAACTTTCCTTATTCTGCACATTTTCATACCCGATGTTGTAGAGACGGAACAGATCCATATTCCCAACTACAGCAGCATTATTAGTCAATAGCAATTTGGTGAATTTTGTTTCTTGGGAAAATCTCTCCTCTAAGAGAATACACAAATGGAAAAAACCCAAACATATATGGACACAAAAGCATGTTTATAAAGAAACATTCTGTTCTTTTCAGGTAGAATACATCCCTACCCTAGAATAGCCACCTATTTATCGGTATAGAGCAATGCAAAAATGTGGTACTTTACAATCTGAAATCAATAGGGGTAGCGTTACATCTTCATGCCCTCACAATTTATTCATTGCCTGCTTATACAGGGGCTCTTCATACAACATATAGGATCAATGAACCTCAGAGTGGGAAGGCCTAGAAAACCTTATTGGTCTTAGCTTCTGCTTACCAATTCCTACCCAAATGGCAATGACGATAACAACATCACCAGTGCCTGGCAAGTAATCTGCATGGCATCAGTTAAAACCCTTTCTCCAGCTGTGACCCATAGGAGTGTATTTTCCCAAACCTCCCACCACAATCAGCATTAAAAGGACAGAATGGGTGAACTGAAAAAGTCGTTGCCCATGGTCAGAAAATGTAGTCACGCAAAGATTAGATGTTACAGGCAGAGCAACAACCTCCTGGAGTGGGAAGGAATGCCCCATTTTGTTGTCCATGCAATTGATCAGGGAGAAAACCCAAATGTTCTCAGATTAAATGAGTATTCAGATGACTTCTTTGTATTTCAAGGATATTAACATAGACTGAAAAGCTACATTTTTTGACAGAAGATCCCGCATCCAGGTGGGATAATAATTTTCACCTCTACAGTTTTGTTTAATTGAAGTTATTGCATATCTAGATTTCTGCAAAGAATTTTACGTAATAGCACCTGCCATACCAATTAAAACTTTCAGTATGTGGAAGTAACTACTCATACGTCAGGTTAATTAACAGCTGTCTCTCAGACTTTAGTAAGTAAAATTACTCAGGTCTTCCGCTTTGATTGGCTGGGTGACCCATTTATTGAGGTTGTTTGGGAAAAAAGAAGTTATTGAGGCGCTCTAAGAAGAGATACAAACACTACTCAACACGTTCATTATGAAAGATAAGCATGGCAGACAAAGTAGGTGTCTTTGTAACTCCCATCACTTGCCAGAACTGGAGCTAGGATAATAAAAAATAATAATAAATTTCAATTCTGGTTGAATAATAGTATTTTAATAAATTTAAATGTTGAATAAAATTTGATTCTGATTAATAAGTCCTTTCATAGCTCAGAAGAAGAAAAGAATAGTATCAGAAAAAACTGCTCTCTACATTGGAACAATTATACTGGAATAAGAAAAAAATTACTTGCATAAAATCACGTAGAAAATCATGGCAAATTAACAAGGGAAATCAATCTCTTCTTTCCAGGAAGTTTCTCTAAGTTCTGTATTGCATAAATTTTTCATAGAATTGGTATAGCATTTACAAGACATAATAATAATTTTATGTGACATAGGAATGTTGAAAATAATCTATTCTATGTAAAATAAACCACATCTCACTGCAGTTTAGCTACTATTGTTTACAGTTACACAAATATTTAAAAGACATTTACTTGACTTGATGCATCTTATTCCAGTTCTAGATTACTTTTCTTGCAGTTTGTTTCCATTCACGAACCACTGCTGCCAGAAACTTCCAGCTTACGTCAGCGGGGAAGTTTCAGATCTCTCTTAGCCATTTCACAAAATGCAAATATGACTAATTACATTATGTGACCTTATATCAAATGAGAAAGATTGTATGCATGATACTAATTCCTAAATAGGTGATTTAATAAAAGGATAAATGCTCCAGCACCAGCAGATTTTTATAACATATGCAGTTGGTAGATTTAAATTGTATTTTAGTCAAACATTTGGTTGTAGTTGCAAGCAGGTTTAAACTTCTATCAGTTTAATTTCTAAATCTGCGTTAAAGTTTATTTTGATCTTTTAATGAAAAAATCTTTCTAACGTGGCTTTTTAACACACACCAGATTTTTAAAACATAAGTGTCATGGCTCAAGGATCTCTACAGATAGTAATCTAAAAAACTGGAACATGAAAATAATTTGTAAATGTTGAGTTTAACATGCATTGCTTCATCTTCTCTTGTAATATAGATTAAACTTCACGTGAATTCCACACTCTAAAACACTGGATTTAGACATATTTCATCTTGTTTAATTTCAAATACAGAATGGACTTACTAGTTGAGAGTTAGTATGGCAATAACCTAACTGGCACAAAATGCTGCCTTAAAGCTGCTTTTCCCTAATTTATTCTCTAGGAAGAAATACTAATATCATTTACGCCATTTTGGAAATGATTCTTCAGGTGCTGAGACTGTATCATCAACGAAGCCTTATGGCAGAGTGGCAGGATTCTTTAAAACCGGGAGAAGAGAGGTTGCTTGGTTTTGGTATTTTCCTGATTCTGTCCACGTGATTTGACTGCTGCGGTCAAATTAATTATTTGTTACTTATTTTCAAACACTATGTGAGACAGGACTGTTTAGGTAGATGTCTTTCTATAAATGAAATAGGAAAACAACGGGTCTTAATGCAAACAAATGCCTATGCATAAATTAATCTTCAAATAGTTAAACAGTTACTTTGGGTAACTCTAATTTAAATTTTTGCAGCATACTGCATTTAACAGATCCATGTCCCTACAGCCTATTAGAGAAACTTAAGGAGTATGCTCTTGGTACAACACATTGGTATGCAATTAGCAGTTAAGGAAAAATCAGAATTCTTCATTCGGGGCTTACAAAAATTGGTGAAAAATAATCAGCTTTGTTAATTATCACAGTTTGACGACCTTACAGAAAATAAGCACAAAAGAGTTATAATTAAAGTTTTTGTTCTCAATGCCCTTAGACAAGGATTTTAGAGACAAAAACTGTCACCAGCTAACTCGAGAGCAGCTGATTCCATAAAGTAGTAAATCTTACACTGAAAGAAAGTAAAATATAATATGGAGAACTTCCAAGAGTATGAATCAAAGAATCAAGAAAGCCTAATCTGTTAATAAGGAAAGCCACTGATATAGTTGATCACTACTGAACTGTCATGTCAACAAATGGTGAAAACATACTTAAATACTGTGAAATAGTCCCATATATTCAAAATAAATTGCTTTCCTGGGTGAATACAAATTCAAAGAGAAGACAAATGTAAAATGATTTACTTAAAGATCCTTAGGCACATTGATATTTTATGTAGGTTTTTGTGAAATTCACTTCTTTTAAAATACAGAAGGAAAAGGTTAATGCTCACATGTCAACTTTCTGACAGATTAAATCAGCTTTTGCATCAAATGGCAAAATGAATGGTTCTGTGACATTTTACAACCCAGGGAGGGAAAAGTTGGAATAATCAGCTTCAGTGAGAGTCACAAAGTTGGAGAGGGAAAGATAGGTTTGGAAGTAAGTGCACATGAGGAGGCACAAACCTTAGCAGAGAAAAGGGACTGGAAACAAGGGTAATGCATTGATAAAAAGGAGGGAAAATGTGTTTAAATCTGTGTCACGGAAATAAAATGAGATGGTGCAAAATACATACATGAGAAGGAGAAACAAAAGTACAAGGAAATAAAGTCTGAACTTTAAAGAAAAAAGAACAAAAAGGAATCCATTGCAACACACACAGGCAGTAATCAATGAGAAGCCAGTTTTCCAATATTTTGAACTGCAGATAGATAGAATCCTTTCTTTTATCTGACAAGTACTGAGGATCACACTCATTAAAACCAAAAAGAATCACGAAATTACCTACATTAGTTCCACAACTGTGAACGCTCAACACTGAGGCAGTACAACCTAAGCAAAAAGAGTCCTTCATGAAAGAGCTTATTTTGCACTCAGAAATACCTATATTTAGAAATCAATACAAGGACAAATTTCCTGAATGTAGATGGGTCCCACAGCCTACCTACCTCCACCAGAACACAAACTGCTTGTGTCCTCAATTCTTCACCGTCAAGTGACTCCGTGGACTCATGTTTCTTATTCCCTTTGACGAGTTAAGTTTCCAGAGGGTAGAAAAATAATTTTCAAAATAGAGTTTAAGACCACCTATTGTAGGAAAGCTTTTTCCTTCCTACTTATTCCACATAACAGACCTCAGAATTTTTCTACAAAAATAAGAACAGTGTGGCTCCTAAGATACCCTTTCCTGTTGCTTGCCTAATTTTGCTGCAGAGGAATTTCTGAGCCTTTTAATCCCAACAGATATATAAACACACATAAGAGAATATGCTTCTGTCTAGGTTTAAATCCCTTCCTTACTGACATTCAACAGAATGAAAAAGTGACATAAACTGGATTAAATATCCTCATTGCTATTTCATGTCTATGACTAAGTTGGATTAAACATGTGGTAAGGATATAGTGAAATAAGATATGTCCCATATAAATGGATCCATCCTAGATCTTATTTTTCTCATGAAAGGTCAAGACAGTAGTTACATAAGATTTTGAAAATTTACTTAATAGTTCCCTAAATCCTTATTTACAATCTCATAATCTGAGCATGCAATGCCTTTGTGGAGCAATAATGCTAATTCTGCTAGGTATCTATCTCATTTTATAGCTCAAACTAATGCAGAGCTCAATTTTTTTGACTGTGTTTTATGACCACTTGAAAGTATTTTAATTTCATTCCAAAACTGTAATTGTGCCACATCACAATCCTTGGATTTTTCTTTCTAAGTTGATACACAAAGGCACATTTTTTTAATGCCATCATTGATTGTCCAAATACATGCAGTACCTTATTATTTTTATATTCGTCTTCATTATTTTGAATATTTGAAAAAATGTAAATTACATTTTTACATGATAGCTGTTAAAACATTTCAATAATTTTATTTGGCTTTGGTTTTTTTTTTTTTTAGTTACCTACATGAAAATAATCAACAGATATTAAAAGTCTTGAAAAACTACCATAAAAGCAACCATGTGATGTGTCTCTTAGCAACAATGCTCCAGTGTTCAGAAACTAAACTTACTCCTTTGGCACGAACACAAAACCTGGTAGAGGTCAAAATAAACCTGACTATAAGTGAGAGTGAAAGTGAGACACACCAATTCAGCCCAAACACAGACAGTAGCACCGCTGTAAGTCAGGGTGAGCTCGGGAACCCCAAGGCAAATTTGCTGTCATTATATGCGCTTCTGACACCAAGATCCGTTTTCTGTTCAACATGAATTACAGTATCTTAACAAGCTTTTTTTTCCCATTTTATATTCCCGAGCAAAGCTCGGCACTCTTCTGGCCCCATGGGAAGCACAGACATCTACCTCCTGCTTGTGGAGTCAGGCTGTCAGTCACAGGTAACACTGGGAGGGGGGTGACACCCAACATCTGCCTGGTGGCAGCCACAACTGGCTTGGTTTGCTAGTGGCAGCTTATCCATTTGCTAAAGAAACCAACATAAAATAAACAGAGAAAGTGTTTGGCCAAGTAATGAGGTTTTTGGATAATTTCAGATGGCAGGGGTGACTGGCAAGACTGCAGCAGCATGACTTCCACATGGGCACGCTCCGTGCAGCACCGTAACCCCACGCTCTACTCTGGGGGACAGAAATGCTGGAGGGAAGAGGCTCATGAGGGGACAGGTTCTTCATGCACTGAAGCTCTGCTACAGGAAATCTGCTTTTTGGGGGAGTTTCAGTAGAAAAGCTACTGTAACAGCATGCTTACAGCAGCCCAGAAGCTCCTCTAAATCCTGCTGATCTTGCTGACAGGCCTGAGAAAAAGTCAGGAATGTGATGCATTTTATATATATATCTATGTATTTTAATAGGACGTCATATAAGTGATGCTAGAAATCATACAATATATGACACATGACATGATTATATGACACACAAAAACTAAACATGCTTTGGTTTTCTAAGCTATGATGTTCCTGCCTGAACACATCTTTTTTCTATCTTGACTAAAAAAATCAGCTCTAACTATTAATTCTGTGATTTGCATCGTCTGCCATCATTATTGATTTTATTAACCTCCTACTGCATTCCTGCTGACAAAAATCAAGGCTCATTTACAGCCACACTGCTGTCTTGCTGCCTCAGTTCATCCAGGTTATTGTATTTGGTTGATATAATGCAGCTTAATTTTCTGGAAGAGGAATATTTTATCCCTTTAAAAATTCAGTGCTGTCGATCCATCCAGACAAAAGAAGAAAATGTTTTTAACCGATGACGTGGCAACACTGACTACAATGATACCAAATTTTAATACAGATTCCATGCCTGTATCACTCTTAACAGGAACAAGTGAGTTGGGTGAAAACAGAGTTGATGAAATCCATCTGTACTCAGAGGAACAACTTGTGAAATACTCACCAGCTAAACCCTACTTGCCACCCAGAAAAGAAGATACTCCAGAGAATAAGCCTACTGCTCACCTTATCCAAATGCAAATATAACCCAGAGGGAATAATCTGTTAATTGAACAAAAATTGCATGTATCAACAATATACATATCACATATAAACACTGCTGGAGTCACATACCTGGACTCCCTCCAGCCAACACAAAGAACTAAAAACTGAAGCAACCACAGGACTGACAAGCACATGCTTTATTTGTCCAGACTGTGAATGAAATAATGTACCTTTGGTGTATTTTAGTGTACCTCTACATGACTAAGAACCAAAGCTATCAGCAATGCCAAGGAAAACAGATTTTTTTTTGTTCTGTAAGTGATTTCATGAAGATTTCAGCCTTGACCTCTCTGTTGTTGCATGAATAAAGGACAGATCATTTAAAAATGGAAAGACAAAGTGAATGAAGAAAAACCAAAGTAAATCTTTAATTAGGTAAGTCCTCTTTTGTTGCTCGGTTCAGGCAAAAGCAATAGACCATATGTTTCGAGTGTCTAAATCTGCCTTCAGGTTTCTGATGAATAAGTCTCTGTGGGGCTGTTTCTGTCAATGGCAACTTTTTTTTTTTTTTTTTTACGGCTTAGAATTTGCTTGCTGGCAGCCACCTGCTAATAACACCGCTACAAATTAGTGGGGTGCTTGGGAGTTTGGACAGAGATTAAAAAGTAATTGAGAAGGTGGTCTAAAACACATCTAGAAACCATAATATCCACTTTAAACTATTTCTTTCTTGTTTGGGGAATAATTTCTCTTTAGGACATTCAATTCATCAAACAATGACTGGAAACATGAGCTATTTCCCGTTCTGTAACTGAGTGGTTACCAAGTTCAGTTTCCAATTCCCTCTCCAGCACTGCCGCACATCATTTGTTTCAGGCGTGCATAGATACTATACGAAATTTTGATCCAATAACTCAGTGGTGAGAATTACCATGAATATCAAGTTATAATAAATTCAGATTTCTTCCATGTCACTGCAGTGCCATAGCACATCCAGAAGATGTAGAAACATAACCGCAACAGGACGCTCAGATAACTATAGTTGAGCACAGCATGGGACCTCATCTGTCTCTGGAGATCTGAGATGCACTCCAACCAGATCTGTCTCTCTTGATTGAAGTCTCTTTTTATTAGCTCCTGACAGTTACTAGACTTCTTTCAAATCTCTTTTGACTAGTTCAACCTTGCACTTGGCCAGGGAGCAGCACTACCCAAAGGCACCATCTCATCACTGTGATTTATTCCTCCCAGTACGCAGTCAGCCCATGTCCTCTCTGAAACCTCTCTTTGCCAGACAGACTTCACCCTGTGCATATGTTTATGACTTAACTGACTTACCTTGAATCTAAGCATCGCTTTTCACAGAGCAGTTATGTTAGTACACTGTAAACAATCGACAAAAAAGAAATGAAAAGACCTGTGAGCTATTGAAAGACCACTGGAAAGCCCTGGGTGTTTTGCTTTAGCAGTATTCAAAGGAGCATGACGACTTTGTACGTAATTGAAATGGGCAGTCTCCACACCATTTACCCCTCTTTCCATCACGCATATATCCAAAATGTGTTTTAAAGTTTTAAATGGCATACAACTGCTACTAAGAGACTGTAGTTTGAAAAAGGAGTCATGTGAAGTTCAGCAAGCACCTTAGATTAATGCTACCGTGTTTTTTTCTGTTCTTTTTTTTTGTCCTTATAATCCAAAGGTTTTATCCTCCTGTATTAGGGAAATAATGAAAAAAAAAAATCTTTAAAGTTCAGCAGGAAATGGTCTGGTTTTACAGACCAGATGAAGTTAGGATTTTCATGGCCATTGATCTTCAAGGTAGCTACGTTTTAACCATTTGTGTAACACCTGCCCATAATAAGGAGAAATAAACAGTTTCTGCAGTTTATATTGTTTTAGTGATTGGAAACAATTTATTTGGGGCGAAGTCAGTGGTTACACCAACTTATATCCAAGTAAGGTTTATTTCAGCAGATCAATACTGACACATAGTACAGCAACCCTAAAGAGAACGAAGAGCACGGCTGTGTGTGAAACAGCCTTCATCCCTGTTCAAACACACCTGCTAACTATAACGCTGCTGGAACAGGAGCTCACAAGACCCCAGATGAGACTAGTTTCCTTAAAACATGGCACTACAACATTCCAGAAATTACACTTCTATCCAGAGTTTATTTTTTCTGCTTCTGCCATGAAAATTAACAACCGTTTTGAGACCAGTAAACTGCAGCTTGCTGTTGCAAAAGGGATGTTTTCTGCCACCACGTTAGCAAGGAAATACTGTGCACACTTCAGATTGACCTGCTCTGCCTCTGCTACAGTGCCGCTGCTGCACAAAGAGCACTTCGAGGATTCATGATTTCCAGAAGGGGTTCCTACAAGTGATGCCAGTTGGATGTGCTCTCATCACTGTGCATACGAGACTTTTTTGTGATTTCTCTTTAACGTTTACTTTGTTTCATATGCAAAGGCCTTACATATTCAAACACACCTGAAAAGCAAACCCTACTTCTCAGAAAACAAGATTTGGCTTACTTTATTTTTAATTTAGGAGAAAGAAATGCATCTTCAATTACTTTGGCAAAATCTTACCGGAGAGAAACCAATTAATAATTGACACACAAAGGAGACTGGAGTTAAATACAAGGATAAAAACGGGAATTCTGCCTTACTGAAACACAGATAGGCATGTGGGTCAAATTTAATGACTTGACTAAGCTGACTAAATGGCCATTTAGAAATGGTCTTTAAGAAATTGGGCTATTTAATTTCAGGCTTTAAGGATTAAGAGTATGGTATGAAGCTCAGGCCCCAGACTTGCTTTGATGAAATCATATTCTGCCTGAGAAGTTTTAGAGGGAGTGAGAAACATATCTTCATCTTCACAAGACAGCGTTTGTCAGAGGTGCAAAGAAAGACCTTGAATGCTCAAGTTAGTTTCTATTATAAATTCTTGCACACACAGGTTTATTCTTTGCTAATTATTGCCTCAAGTATGATGATGATGAATCCATTAGTAGTAGTAAAAAGAATATTTTGGTAACACCATACTGTTATGATTAACACTTAACTCGACAGATCAGTAAACAGTGCAAATTGGTGCTAGAGATTAAGTGGGCTACTTAATTGAAAAGTAAATGAACAGAGAAACTTTCTTCCTGCAGGACAACACACACTCGACTGCATTTGGCTGATCATTACTCTTCAAAATCCTGACATGCAAATGATACTGTGATTTACTGTCCCTTTACTGCCTTTTTCCTACGTCACTTCCCTTATATTGAGCAACTGAACTTACAAATTCTATAGCAACTTTCACCAAGGATGTCAAAGACATTTACAAAGTGAATTCATCAATTCAGAGTACCACAGCGAGGTATTTTAGGCAAGGACATAGTAAAATACAAATGCAAATCTGAAATACGTATGAAAGGAATAAATTCAAATGTTATGATAGCAGTATTGTACTTTGTAATTCAGTTGTAATTAGGCCTGAAAATTGGCGAGGAAAAAAATAGAAGGGTTTGGCATAGGGCTTTTTTTTTTTTTTTTTTTTTAATAAGAATTACTCCTTTTTTTCAGTAACAGTAAAAGATGACAGAAAAAAAAAAAAAAGGAAAATGGAGCACTGTGAAAAGTCATTTCCGTTCTTTATGTGATGGTCTTAAAGCAATCAGTAAAATCTATATCTTTAATAAAAAGAATCCTGGGTACTTTGAACTGTGTAGCTGATTATGGACTCTGCTTTACTGTTCACTTATTTGCCTTTTCTAAATCCTTGCAAGGATTGCTGTGATTTGCAAGGAGTAGCTGTGCCTGTAGCTCCCTGTGCAGAAACACAAATCAGGAAGAGCTCCTCCAAAGTCAGTACACATCACGCTTCTTCTGGACAGCAGTCACACTGCAAATCAGCCTAAGCATTTGTCACTCACACAATGATAAATAGCAATCATATAATTAATAAAAATATTACCTATGTCCAAAGACTTCACGGGGTCTAGCTTCACACACCTGTATTCATTACACTAATTACAGATCTGTCCAGAGAAAGCTAAAGGGATTTGCCCCGACTGAAGAAACACACCTACCCCTGCTGCAACCACAGAATACAAACAGGAACGGGGGAGAATTGAATATTTGATTTATAACATTATAAAATGACAATTGTTAATGAAGTTCTAAAATTTGCCTGTAAATGTTGATGTGTAATACATAACCCTGCCACAAATACAGTCTAGTTTAAATAAATAAAAAAAAAAAAAAAAAAAAGAAAAAAATTAAGGGCTGCTAATTCTCAAGGTCAGCATAATAAACAACTACAATTCTTTTCAAGTGATACAGAGAGTTATGAAAAAGAGTAAACATTTAAGTTTATGCTATAATATTTTGAAAAAGAATGCTCTTGGAGAAATAGGTAATGAGAGAAAAATAGGCTTTGGAAGAAGTAGTAAAAAGACCCAGTCCAAAACCAAAGCCAAGATATTACTGCAAGGAGAAAGCAGAAGTCTTCCTGAGCAGAAGAAATGAATGAAACTTGAAGAAAACCTATAAATTCTACTTCACTTTCTGTCTCCGCACATCACTATCTGGAAAATTTATGCAGCCGCACAACTGACCGTACAACAGGTTAAAATCCACACTGCAAAGAGGCTTCTATATTAAATTATAAATCAAGATTTTTCTTTTGCTTCTAAGGTAGAGTCTATGGTAGCTCAAAACCAGTTTGTTTACGCTTGGTGGATTTCCCATGAGAGCTATTAGCATCATATTTATCAAAAGCATTACAATGTGTGAAGACCCATTTCAACAAAACCCAGTAAAACAGGTTAACTCCAACCCTGTGAATTCAAGAGAACTGTGGATTTCCTGTAAGTGATTTAGATTAGGAGCCAAAATAAAAATTCCAGTGCCCAGCTTCAAAACATATTCAAAACTCAATTAGACTTCCCTTTAACGCTACGTACCATGGGTATCACACACAAATGCCACACCAACTTTATTTTGGCTGAAAGCAAGTGATCCAAAATATTCCATAAGAACAGACTGTACAATATTTCAATTCTGGACAAGACAGGATGAAGTGTGCATCCCAACACAGAAACCTTGTTTCATACAATAACGTGCATTTTTTTTTTTAAAGTTTATGATGCAGAAAGTACTAATTAATCTAGTCCACAAATCAAAACATTTGTTGTTCACATAAGTTTTGTCAGAAGATAGCCACGCTGTGAGCCACCATGAGTCGTCCTGGTTTTCTAAGCACAGACAAGCTATATCCAAAACAAATTTATGCTTTGCTGGCCAGGAAAATTGTTGACGGAAAGCCATGCAAAAAGCAGGGTCTCCTACACTTCACACCACTCTAAACAAGTAAGCATGTTATTTAGAAAGACTTGCAGGCTGCCTCGAGGTGCTTGCCAAAAAGCCTGCAGGAAGAGATAAAATGCTTCATAACAATAAAGCAGGTTTATAGCCCCCTTCCATTTAGCATCGCTCCTGCGCCGCACTGCAAGCCAGGGATGCGGGGAAAGCGGCATGTTGGACCTGTCACAGTGATCTACTGTCAGATATGATCATATCAGGTGCAGCACCAGAAGAAAACGTTGGCGGTGGCTGTTCCGCAGCCCCTGACGGCGCAGGCAGAACGTACCGCTGCTGCAGCGCGCCGAGCTGCCCGCCCCGCCCCCTGGCGGACGCGCTCTGCCACGCCCGCCCCCCGCGCACCGCACCGCACCGCACCAACACCTTTTCTGCAACTGTTTAAAACCACGTACAAATTAGTCTCATTAAAAAGGCTCAGCTATCTCTGCCTACCTTAACAAAGTTAATTTTCTCATTTCAATTTTCAATCTCTTTCAGGTTCTAATTACTCTTTTTTTGTGTTTTTGGTTTTTTTTTGGTTTTTTTTTTTTGGTTGTGCTTTTTTTTGGGGGGGCTGTTGTGTGTTTTTTTGGTTGGTTGGTTTTGTTTTGTTTCGGGGTTTTTGTTGTGGTTTTTTTGTTGTTTGTTTTGTTTGTGGGTTTTTTATATATATTTTTTTAATATATATGACATCTCCTTTCTCATCAGATGGGCATTATTCCAACAGCCCTTCTCTGTTCTGTACAACAACAACAGTAGCTGCTGATTAAGTCTTCCCCCCAATTTAAGTTTATTTCAGATTGGTATTGTGACTAGAGAGATTTAAACTGAGCATTAAAAGCTAAATCTATTTTTTTTTTTTTAATTAAAAAGTAACATAAAAGCTAGGAAATACAGAGATTGAATGATTAGCCAAAGGAAAAAAAAAAACAAAACAAAAAAAAAACCCTCAAAACCCCAAACCAATAGAGAGCTAAGAACTTTTTATATTAAAAAATTTGCTAGATTTTTCCAGAACCCAAAGTTGAACTACTGTCCCAAGGAGTTCACAGGTAAGGCAGCAAAAAGTAGGGCTGCTAAAAAGATATGACAAAAATATACAACCCTGCACAGAGATGATGTCGACATCACCAGTTTGAAGACATTAAGTTGCGTTTATATGTGCATTTGTTCCAGGGTTTCTTACCGCCTTCTTTCAGGGAGATCAAGCTTTAAGCTCAGAACCAAACATGCTAGGTGACAACTGTGTACACGTGTTTAACACGTGAAGGAAAATCTCTTCTGACAGCCTCAGGTCTGTATTTACTGTACACATTTGTATTTATTACCTCCACATGAAGATGTCAGGCACATTTTTGCCTCTCCTACTTCATACCTGATTCCTTGTAATACCTTGGTATTGTTTTTTAAAAAACCCTGCACTTAGGAGATGGCATATTGAGGTAGCTCACCACTATCATCCATACTGGGACGCTGGGGAGGGGCTGGCAGACTGCTGAGGAGCTAAGCTGGCACAGCATCAGCTCTTCCCCAGCCATTACAGAGCACAACCAAGGCCCATGTTTTCACCTGTAAGCAGCAGTACAGTTCCCTGAGCAACAGAAATGGCCTGCCTGCATAAAGTAGACAATTCACCTGGCTGTTCTTTAGGAGGCTGAGTGGCCAAAGCCTTTTACCCCTGGAAGCAGTACTTCACATAAAAATAAAAAAATGGCAAAGGACACTGGCTGAAACTAAACACAGCGTTGGTGACAGCATCCATTCTGTACTAGTGAAGATGGCCATTTTTACTGAGCTTTCTCAAGACTTACTGCAGGTACTGGCTGAGGTAAGAACCACACTACCTATGTAAAGAATTAATAAGCCAAGATCAGTATAAATAAAAATTCTTTTTTTCTTTATTAAAGGTGCTTCTAAACATCTATTAAAATAAGTAACTCAAAACCCACCAATCTGAATGGTGCCTCATACAAAGTGGTCTCTAGTCTCACCACATTACCGCTTCATTAGATAAAAGCTGGAGTGAACAGACAAACGTCATGTCACATACTTAAGGTCACTGAAATATCACATAAGTGAAGGAAAGAATTCCAGAGTTGACGGCTCCCAGTTGAGAAAATTCTGCTTTTAGTCCTTACGTGTTTTAATTTACAGGATGCTATAGAAAGCAACTCATTTACTTTCAATATACAAAGGACTGCAAAAGTAGGCTTTCCAGGTAGAGCTCATCACCTTGAATTGTACCCAGAAGCAATTAAAAATGTGGCACGGGCTCTGGTGAGAAGAGGGGAAGCACAGGGTCTGCCACCAGCACTGCCAGCATAGTGTGCACATCCCATAGTCACGGGCCGTGACTGCACACCAACTGCCTTCCTGCAGCATGGCACCTGCTCGAGCGTTGCCCACAAACAGGACCAGTAAGCAAGGTGCTGCAGGTAAGTGTTCTCCAAGCATACCATTGCATTCAAAGCACACATCAGATTGCTATAACAACTTATCATAATATTAAAACCACACATCCATATATAGGACAGCAATCTAAGGAAACCCAGAACAAGTGCGGTTTATGTAACGGCCAAATGCTTTGGACATATGGTAAAATATTGGGCAAATAACTATCTGTTTTAAAAATATTTTCCTGGAAGAAGTTGCGTCTAAATGCATTATAACCCCTTCAAGCATATCACACTCTTAATCAGAACTGTTGCACTGGGGGAAACACTCCTCAGGGAAAAAAACAAAACCAAAACCAAAAAAACCCAACAGCCAAAAGAACCAAAGCATCAGAAAAAAAATAAAATATATATAGAACCTGTGGAGCTGGGACCTAGAATTACAGACTTCCTCGTATAACTGCTTATAACATAACTGGCTAGCCAGCCTGCCTGCCTGCCAAATCAGCCCTCATCTAATGGGGACAGCTGAGTAAAAACAGTATTATTCCAAGTCCTCAAAATCTTAGTTTTATATATATAAAAAAAAAGAACAACAAAGCAAATAAACCATTCCAGGCCCCAAGCAAAAACATTTCCATTTCTATTGAGAAGCTTAAATAAGAGTTACGAGCTTAAATGCTTCATTTAATCAACGCTAGCATGCAGTGCTGGCCCAGCTCTTACCTATGACCTGAGAACACGCTTCTTTGGGCAGACAATTTCACCTCCAAATTCGACACTGGTTTATGGTCCCTTCCTACTAAAAATCAAACCTATTTGCAGGGAAATCCTGGTAATTAGATATTAATATCAGGAAAGGTGAGTCCGTGATTTTTCGCCATCCTCTATTTCCAACATTACACCTTCTTCCAGCTGAGAACTAAGACTTTCTTCCTCTCCAAAAACATCTTTCAAAAGGGTTCGTAAGTCTTCTTCAGCAACAGATGCCAACCTTCCAAATCTAAACTGGAACATAGAAACTCATATTCATGTTCAGAAAAGAAAAAGAATTTATTTTCAGAAGTAGCGATCACTACAGTGTTTTCCATATGTGGCAGTGCTGAATCAGTCCTTTTACTTCGTAACATTTCTACAGCCTGTGCCTCCTTATGCTGGAAGCGGAATCCTGCAAACCCCTAAGGTCCATCAACCTGTGCCCTAGGTACAGGGCTCAGTTTTCATGGGAGTGACAGGGTTTGGCTGGTGAGGCGGTACAGAGGCGTTCACATATTCAAAGATTTTGAAAATAAGAGAAAATTCTTCAGTGTTTCCTTACTGACCAGAGTAGCTTGGAAGAGCAACAGAAACCCAGTGATGGAGCTATAGGCAGCTTAACCCACTGTCTCTCCTGCCCTCAAGTGACCCAGCAGATGTTTTCCAAATGCATTTGTTTTAGAAAATGCTATGCATTCAGAGTAATTATTCCAAAATATTCACGGAAGTTCTTTGCTATGATTATAATGAAAGACTGCATCTCTCTTATCTAACACTAGGTATTTTTCTTGAACAAACTACATCATTATCACCTTTTCCAGCATGAAAACATTTTACAAACACGTCTCTAAAGTAAGCTTCCAGATTAGACTGTTAACATAAAGGAATCTGACACGCAATTCCCATTGATAGTCAGTAGATTTTTCTGAAAAGCTGAGTCCTAAACTAGCAGGACCCTATAAACACAATTGCATTTATAAAGATGCACACAGATCTGGGACTTTCCAAATAATAAGCACTGACATGACAATCTTATTTAAATTATCACATTTATTTTAACTCTTGCTTTGCACCAAACCATATATAAAGAAATCCTCCATTTGCTACTGCATGAATGACTTCTCTCCCTAAAACACCTCACATGTCCAGAACAAACCAGGGCTAATTAATGATCCATTGCCATAGATTAACTTCACAAAAGGCTAGTTTTGTATCTGCATCTGTTTATTACAGAACAAGACACTGTGTAATTATTCAAAATACATAAAATAAAAAAGTCCAGTGTGCATTGATAGGATTCCCAAAGGCATCCCATTGTAAGTGGAATATTCCTTCTATTAAAGTACTCCTTTTTCCAATTAAGAATCAAATACAAAATTCAGTAGGCTTCCAAAAAGTTTAAAAGTACAAATAAAAGAGCTGTTCTCCATTATGATGATCAGTAGACGGGTATGGCTTAATCTGCTTGTTACAAGAGAAATACCTTGCCAAAATTAACAGATCTAATACCTTAATCTGTTGTACCACATGCATTAGCCTATTAGTGAGCAAATTATGGAGAAATCCAGACAGAGAACCACACACAATAACGTGCTGCCTTCCAGTATCTGCAATTAACTATGAATTACAGAGACCTCAAACACCAACAGCTTGCTCAGTTAAAGCCTCATTTTGTTTCCATGCTGGTTTCGTTGCACCTCAGAATCACTTGAGCTCTTGAGAATACGATCCAGCCCATTCTTTCTCTGGTGCAGTGTGCACTAGTACTTGCAATAGGTTCAATTCTACCAGATGAAAACATCGTCAATAGGGTGATGAGAAAAGTAACACTAAATCCTTAAAAACTCATAATACTCTCACCCAGGCTCCTGTATACTCTGAAACAGTTGCATCCAAACCAAAGTTTTTCTGCATGACTGTTGGAAGTCTTATTACTGAAGAAAGCATAATGAAGAGTACACAGTGCTGCGACAACCACATGGACCTGCTCTTCTGGATTCCCAGCTACTCTTTCTTCCTGTGCTGTGTCCCTCACGGGATGGCAGAGGACAGCAGCAGCAGCCTCAAGGACAGGCCAGGCAAGTTGCACAGAGCTCTGATCTGCTCCTCCCGTTGACACCCTGTTAGCAAAACTGCTACAACAAACAAGCTTCACACAGTAAGACCTCAGTCTTCAGAAATGTCAGCGTGGCACTTTCATAAGTACTAAATTCACTTGTAAAAAAAGTCTTAAAGCCTTGAATGATGGAACTTCATCTGTTGAAGCTGTTGATTCAATATGATGGAAATGTTTCATACATTTGTATTCATATCATATTCATAATGGTTCCAGAGGAGTTATTTAATGTCAATTAAATGCTATTATAGTGTCAAAGGGAGTTAATTTTCAATATATTTTATTCTGCCTTAATACTTTGTTGCAGTACTTCTACATTTTTATTTCAATAACGGTACAGCAAAGTTAACTGACTGCAAATGAACTGAAATACTGAACAATTTCCTTTTGTTCCCAAAGCAAATTATATTGGCACTTGCCTGTCTCCCTGTCCAGTCTAAAACATGATCTCTCTTTGTCCTCCAACACTGAACAAACCAAGAGGAGTAACTGCATAAAAAGGGTAATAATATATGAACTACTGTCTGAGTAGGTCCTCTTCATCCTTGATGTATTTCTAATGACATTTCACCTTTTTTTCTGGCTTCTACACTTAGCTACCGAGGACAAATTAATTCCTTTTTGTTCTTTTCTCTAACAATGCTTCACTCTCCCTTCAGCTGGTTTTAGGCTCTCACTGTAACCATTTCTCTGATATATTCCTAGCAGTTCCCTGCTTCCTGCTTTAATTAACAAGTCACAACAACAGTTTTCCTCTTGTTCCCCGCGCTGCCGCCCCCCCCTCCCCCCCCCCAATTGGCAGATCACAGTTCTACCTGACATTCATACTCTGGGATTTGAGCTAATTCTCAGGTAACCCCTTTGTTGTCCACTCCTCACAATGACACTCACACAGATCTGTGCCCTGTATAGATTTATTTAGTGATTTTTATTCAACTAAATCTATGCTTTCATCAACTTTTTCTTAACAGCAGTACAGACCGCTATAGACAGGTACTTGTTAACCAGTCCCAATGCAATGGGAGGGTTTTTCATTATTTATTTATAAATGCTTTCAGATTTGTGTCACCTCTATTCCATATGAACTGGCACATAAATGACTGACCCAGTGGTGCAACAAATCTGACTGAAAAGCATTAAGTTATTTCCAGGTTACATCTGTTCTGATAGGTGAAGGTTAGATTGACAGGGGCAAGAGAACAAGAGTATTTCTCTTCTACAAGCCCTAAAAAAGACCAGTTAAGTGTGAATTTAATTATTCGCTGTCCACTGTCACAAGACATGTTTCAAATAAAGTTTTTTGTCTTTAATGAAATCCTCCTTCCTAATTTCATGTTTATATCTACCTGCTTAACACGGGTTAAGAGGGTGATGGGGAGCAGTTACTGAGAAAGGGCAGCGCGGGTCAGTTCTGCAGGGGAGTACCTCCTCCTGCAGCATCCCACTGTATAGCACCAGCTTGGGTTCCTCAATAGAAATCACCCTGCTCAGCAGGAGAGGAAATTGAAAACTCAGTCCCACTCTGACATACCAGAATACATCTAAACTTTAGGTTAATTAGCCTCAAATCTTGTTATTGCTCTTCTCTCCTACAGCTGAGATACAGCTACTGTCACCCCTTTTGCCTCAAGCAAGTCACATATTTGAGGCTTTACAATGTGTGTGCTATAAAGAATTAATGATGGGGTCTATTCTTCTGCATTTAGGAGCAACTGTATGAATTCTAATTTCATAAACCTAGCACTTAAGCATGGCAGTCACCTTGTTCACAGTTTCACATTTTTTTCTAGACAACATTTCGCCCCAAAGTAGCTCATCTTCCCAAAAATTTGTTCTCAGAAGAATATTTTTGCATGAGAGAGAGTGAAGGCTCCATTGCCTTTGGCTAGCTTTGCGATCCACAGATGCACATACTCCCGGAGTCTCTAACTGGACATGCAAGATCTCTCTTGTCTCTGCTCCTTACCAGATTCTAACCATTCTTTTAGTCAAGTACCTTGACTTCTACGCTTCTGCTAACAGTTAACAAAGGGGTTTATGATTTTTTTTTTTTTATGTTGACAGAAGTATAAATGGTAATTAGGTTGCTCAGTGTTTTTAAGACAACCTGTGTTCACCTGAAAACATTCCTACTTATAGCGCCTTAGAACCTAAAAATATATAATTTTCTGAGAAAACCTGCGGTATAAATACATTTATAAACATTAAGTCACAAAGGCATGTTCAATTGAGAAAATGATATGAAAATACAATGATCAATTGTCTAATAAGCAACTGTGGAACTCAGCTCTGGATACAAAATTTTGATCAAAAGGAAGTAAATTGGGAGGTGACTCTTAAATATTTCTGTAGGCATAAATGCCAAATTAATTTTGTATCTGGGGCTGCAAACAGGTGGCATCATTTTCCAGAGATGATTAAGGATGGATGGATCCAGAAAGACTGCTCATGCTAAAAGATATAGTTAGAAAATATTCAAAATCTGGAATATGCAAGATTAACAGTGAACATTTCAACCATAATTTCACTCATTCAACAAATGCCAATATGCCTTACTGTCTCTTCTGTTCTCAAGGAGGCAAGGACATGAATCTCCTTAGGGGTGTCTACCAGACCACTTGCCTTTGAGCAACTATTCCTAAGCGTAATGCTGAGTCTCACAAACATGTGCACATGGTAACTCCAGCTGTTTCTCAGAAAAGGCTTAATCCAACATTCACAGCATGCAGGCTTGAACAACTTGGAAACCCAGGCTGCTTCTTTATCATAATACTTACAAAACTTATGGCAGATATTTTAAATAACTGTAATTCTAATCTGCTTTATGCCTTTCAGAGCCTTAGCATAAGCTTTTCTAAAAACCAGGAATAAGTAGAGGTATTGCAAATTAATCAACCAAGACAAATACGTAGTTTTAAGAACTTTCATAAATATTCTTTGAAAAGTGTTTATGTTATTAAATCTTTGAATATGTACTTTGAACTTGCCTTTTTAGTTTCATAATAGATTCCAAAAGCTCTCACAGCAGACACGAGCTATAGCATACTACTACAGGAACCTTACCACGGTACTTTTTTCCCCAGATGGGAACAAAACAAAACAAAAAAACCACCACTAACAAAACAAAACAACAACAACAAAACCACACACACAAAAAAAAAAAACCCAAGCCCAACCGACCAACCAACCCCCAAACCATTTCTGGAGCTAAAAGAAACAGTTTTTCTCCTTACAAGTCAGATTCCTTTCTCTACAAAGACGCAACAGACAAAGAACGTTAAGCCACAGTAAAGAGAGACCTCTCACCAGCTCCAGCTTTAAAAGTAGCATTTAGTGGGATTTTTTATAGCTCGCTGTTATTCATTAGACAACCAAGCACTCCTAAACACTTCCTCATTCTTCCTGTAAAAGTGGCAAAAATGTTGTACTAATATCAAAGTTAAATCAGGTGGCAGGCTCTAATGCAAGCTGCCTTTGCTGAGTTCTGTCAACAGAATAGAAGAGTAGAACGATCTTCTGTAGAGTCAAAAACCAGATGAAATAACTAAGAAAAATCACCCCAAACCAGGTCAAAGGGACTTGCTGAATAAAGACAGAAGTCATGCTGCTTCCCTGACATTTTAGGAAAAGATTACCTCCTGAAGATTTCAGATCTTTCCTACAAACACACACAGCTGTTCCAACCAGAATCCCAAAAATTATGATTGCAAAAAGGGATAAATACAAAAGATTTTAGCTAATGGAGCCTGTATTTAATGCCTCAAAATACTGATTTAGCAAAAGTATCGCTATGGCTTTTTGAGTCTTCACAAGGAAAAAGATGCTCATTCTACAAAATAAGTATGCATATTCGCAATACCAAGGTTATTACAAATAAATATTTCCCTTTCAGTAAACTCACTGTATGTGTTAAAAACAATTTCTGAAATGAATCGTGTTAACTTCCAACTGAAATTGTAGAAAGTTTACTTATTTCCCCGTATGCTGAAGGACCATTCAGACTGTACTCTCACCTTTCCTGCTGCCTATCTTTTTGGAAACAGCAACAATCATACAACCATGCTTATAAAACATAAACTTTTCAAGAGCACCTTTCAGGCTCTGCTTATATCAAAGCATATTAGCTAAGCCCTATCAAACTGGATAACAACAGTCAGGATTTGGTACTACAGAAGACAGTGCTACAATCAAGAATGGTGATTTAATTGTTTTTTTCAGACTCCTTTATTTGAACATATTGAGCATATCACAGTAAAACACTTTTAAAACCAAGTGTCTCCTCCATTCTACCCTCTCTTTAGTTTAAACACCGACTCTTCGCACGGTTTTATGCATTTTTGTGATATATATATCAATTATACCTCTTTTCTACACCTGAGATAAGTAAATGGGTTTATGTTTGGGGTTTTTCTTTTGACTGCATGTAAAAAAAAAATATAAAAATCACCGTGTACCTTTCCTAAGCCTGATATAGGTAATGGAGATGCGTTTAACACTACAGTAAATAAACGTCAAAGATATTTGCTCTTTACAGAGATAAGCAAATCATTTCAGAAACTTTCCAGCTATCTGAAGAAACATACACTTCATAATCTCTGTTGTTCAGTTTACCATTGCGTATTAATTTTAAACACAGAAAAAGCCTATGTGTTAAACTCAGGTTTCTGATATATGGAATACATATTATTTTCATTTTTAATTATTACTACTGAATATCTGCTGCAGTATTAGTATTTTGTTGTAATACATGGAGATCTGCAAATAACTGAGGTCAACGTGACTCAGAAGACTAGAAGGAAAGTGAAAAATAAATATGCCAAGAATTATAGTAAGGGTTTAAGCATCTGTTGATCCACTTGGTTTCCCATGGCAATCTTTCATTACATGACTGCAAATTACTCATGCATATTCTTTCTTCCTAATTATGGGCCTTAATTTTATGAAAGCCTCTGTAATTCATAACAAACAGGTTACCCTTTAGATTCAATGCAAAACAAATCACCCTTGGAGAATGAATCTGCTGTAGCTCAAATCTGTTTTAGCCATATAATTTGACAGCAATGTTAATTCAGGAATATTTCTGGTTTTCTCCTTGTGAAAGGCAGTACCAAGGAAAAAAATCCGAAGAGACTGACAAGCCCTAAACATAATGCACAATCAAATCTAATACCAAAGAAAATAACAACTCAGAAGTAGAACAGTGGAACACATTGCCACAGCATCTAGACATAAAACTCAAAAGTAAGGCTGTATGGGTCACGGAAACATACTATGTTTCAGTGAAAAGAAAAAAAAAATGTTTCAGTGGCTTTGGGCCAGGCAATAAACAAATAGGGTGACAATTAAAAAAACCCACTAAAAACCAAACCAACAAACAAACAAAAAAAAAAAACCCACCCAGCAAAACCCCCAAAACCAAACTTGAAGATTAACCCATAACTACCCTTTATAGGATAAGCCCAACTGTATTTTCTTTTAAAGCATCTGACATGTTCCAGCATCACAGAAAGAACTACTAGACGAGACCCGGTATGTAAGAACATTCAAAGCTCTTCAAAAATCTGACTTGCTTTGATTTCCACATCGTATGTAGAAAAGTAAAAACAATGGTATCTGCAGAATATCTACACTATTTATTATCCAATGTGTATTTTTTCCATCTTTTTAAAAGCTGAGACTGCTGGTTCAGCTCCTTTTGAAATACAAAGGAGAAGACACGGCTGTTTGTGCATGTGAAAACACGTCTATCAATAGGATTATTACAGTGACTCTGGAGCATTACCTTTTTTTTCCCCCCTGAATTTATACTGTGCCCATGAAGATAAGGCTTTGATACAAGATTTGACGCCTTAAGGCCATCTCAGTGTTAAATAAGAAATCTAGATTCACATCTGTACCATATACTATATATAACTGCATGACTGGAACTTACAGTAATTCTTTCCTGGAGTTTCTTCTATAGCATTTTTCTACTCTCTTGAGTATTAACAACTCTGAATCAGATTGTGTTATGAGGCAGCAGATGACTCAGGCACTTAAGAACAAACAAGAGCTCTAGTCCCAACTATGCATCAAAGTCTGAAGAAAGAAAACACAGGTTTCTCCACCTGCATGAGGTTCCAGCTGAGTTCAGCTTGCAGGACTGAGCCCTGCAGTGAAATACAGAAGCGTACCATCAGAGAACAGAGGCAACATATATGGGTTTAAGTTTTTATTCTTTGCAAAGTTACATCTGGATGCTTGAACCACTGAGATTCTTTTGAAAACCCAGGCACCTATCTGCAAAGACTACAGGCTTTCTAAAGCCTGCAAGTAATTTCTTCTTTACTAGTGAGATTCTAACAATTTTACTGGGTTAGTCACACAGAGGTTTCATGAGGATAAACACAGAGGAGGCTGATGAGTATGATGGTGAGACTAAGGTGACTAGGTAACTAAATATTTGGTTTTCATATGGACAGAATCTGTCTTCAGGGTGCGGCCCAACTTCCTGGGAAACAAGATTATAAAAAATGCAGAGCTTGCAGCTCTTCTGTGCCTTTGCTCTGAGCTTCAAATGGTGGTGTGGTTCCTCACGTGTTTTTGTCCTGAGCCTGTGCGGAAGCACTCCCAGGGCACTACAAACATACCAAAGTGCTGACATAAGCTGAATACTTCACATGGACATTTGGGGGGATTGGAGAGCATCAGGCTAAAGGTCTTCTGTGTCTAGACGGACTTAATTTCAGCAGCACAGTTGTATCATGTGTTCAGTGCATTAGTCCTAGACAGTTCTTATAGATGCATTCCAAAAACTGCTAGTGCATTTATGATAGAGGAAAGTAGCTCTGCCAGCAAAACTAATGAATAATACATTAATCAATTAGAACTTTTATGAGATAGGTAATTACCCAGATCTTTAAGAAGGTACTAGAATATCTAGCATCACCTTCAAATCATTGACATCTGGAGTCACAGATTTCCCAATCCTGATGCAGCTACTACAGGTTTACCAATTTTTAAAGGGCTCTTAATCATGAATCACAAATGATCTAAAAACTATCCAAGTAAGACGACTGACTTTTTTTTTTTTCTTTGTCATGGAACAAGTACACTTTGTCTACAAAGATGATAAATTCATCTAATCAGAACTCAAGTTTAATAGAATTCCAAGTTTTTCCAAATATTCTTCCTCCAGTAATAAGCAGTAATCATCTGCTACAATTACGTATAGCTGGAATTACTGAATACAAATGTGTAATGCCCATGTTTAATTCTGTCTGTTCCTTTTGTAAAACATGCAGAAAGATTAAAATTTTAGAGAACTCATGCTGAAGATATGTAGCAGAAACACTCGTAAACTGTCAGATTACCGCAGAAGAAAATCTGACTCTTATATTCTGGCCTTTTTTCTTTTACACTCTTTTTACATGGATTTAAGTAGCAGTGTGATGTTTCTGTTCCACCTACCTGTCATCCTGGAAGCTGATTTTTAAATCTGTTAACCTAATTAGTTGAAGAAAGTGGTAGCTTGAACAGCGATTTAAACACAGTGTAACGTAACTTGGAGAATAAAGACTTCATTTTAAATGACAGTGCATTGAAGTGTATATGTGTCTTATACATACTAAAACAAGTGGCCGCCTCAATCCTTTAAGGAATGTTGGGCTGCAGTAAGTTTAAGTTTATGGCCATAAGGAAGTCAGGGCATAAGCAAAGTTTATGTTAATTTTAAAAGTTGGTTTTGGTACAAAATTTAGGCAATGCAAAACCCCTCTTGTTGTCAAGCGTTTTATTTCCAGCAACCCTGCTCTTGGCGGGCACCACTCTGCCAATGGTTTGAAAACTTTTCCCCCACTGCACAGAGCCTGCACTAGAATTCTTCACCAGTATGAGGGGGTTATTTTTAAAGCACTTCTACTAGCTAGGGACATTATATACATCAGAAATGAGATATTAGGAGCATTTACAAAATTTGCTTTGGCAGTCTCGTAAACTCTGGAAGCAAAACCAGAAGAACTTGGGGCCTGGCTAAGAATCAAGGGAAAAGGAGCCTTTACTCAGGAGTGAGCTCCACTCCTGGTCCCAGTATGTGACCCCTCCATTTCAGTAACACTGAGCTTCAGCTTCCTTTTCCCCCTGTGCTAGACTGTGATCTCCTCTGTACTATCTCCTGCTGTGAATTTATATACAACATATATAAAAGAATGGTGAAAAATTATTTTATGAACAAGTTTACCAGTAATGCAATTGGAAAAAAATGGATTTTAACAGATTTAAGGTAATAGTCACAAGGAGTTTCCAGAATCACGTTACCTGGATATGCAGTGTATTCAATGAAACTGATTTCATTTCTGCCAGCTTATTCAGTGATATTACTTTAAAAATGTGATAAGCCTTTTCACTGCAATTCTGATGGCACAGAAATCTGATCACAGACTTGGAGTTCAAGACTTGAATTTGATAGCTGAGGCCAAACCTCATCCCACCTCTTTGGCATTTCCTTCATAATACATGGCAATATTTTTATTAGATACAGCTTTCTGAACACAAAGCATGACACCTTTTCTCAGTGGAAAACAAATGAATGAACTAATATTCATAGCCTGCAATGGTCAGAAATAGACTAGGCAGTATGAGAGCCAGTATGATTCTAGTTTTTCTGCTACTTTAAGCTCTTTTAAAGACCTCTTTTCAGGCACAAAGAGCAGGACCTCATGTTGCAAATTCTCTCTCCTTGGATCAGGACATTGGCCTAAATACATGAGGAACTGTCCTTTAAAATAAATTTGTTTTAAAGCTAAATGTCAAAACAAACTATGGTGCTAAAAAAAAAAATCTACCGCTCTTTGCACACCAATTTACAGACAAAAAGTTCTTAGGCTGCATGACTGACATAAACCCATCAAGCTATTGCACACACAGGAGATCCCACCCCATTCCAAAGAATACAATGCCTAAGTATTTTTCACTTTTGTAATAGTAATTGAATTTTAATAGAAGCAGTTTTATTTCATTCTTCAGAAATTTATACTGAGATCCTCCTGGTAGACCTGCACAGCAGTTGATTTTCAAAAGCATAATAAATGAGTAACTGGTATATCCGATGTCTCATACATCCTTGGGAGCATACAGCTTTTAAGAAAGAATTTAATTTTGTGTAAAAATTCAACAATTTTAGCCATTGGTCTCTGAGGCTTTCATACAACTATGATGTACTTAACTACATTTCATGCAAGCATAAAAACTCAAAGGTCATAAATGGATAGCTAAGTGTTTTGAGATTCACATTTCAGTCCTGCAAGAGCTCACAAATCATACCGTTTCATTCAAATACGTACATTATGTCACACACTGCAAGGTCACTGCGGTAGACTAAAGCAAACATTCAAGTTTTAATAGCCAACAAAGTACAAAAGACAAAGAATTGCAAGGAATGAAGGATAGTGCTTGAGCCAAGATGCAATAAAACAGGAGCCTTCTGACAAAAAACAGAGAAATGGTTTTGTATAAAGTCTTTCTCCAAGAGTCCTGCAGAGCTGCTCAGATTTTGTAGAGAAATCCTGTGTTAGAGGATTCCTAATCCTTATCTCTTTTAATAAAGATGATGACAGGAACACTCATCAGGATCAGGATTCTTCTGTCAAATGGGTCTTCAAGTGGTCTATTTCTTCCTAAGGTACCAATTTTAAAAAGAGATTGCTGTTTCTTTCCAGCGTAAGAATCTTGGAACCTTCAAACTGGACACTTCAATAGCTCTACTGAATAGATTTAGTTTTGAGTGGTAAGTGGATGAGAAAGGTCAAGTGTGTCGGATGCAAGATATTTTAAAGTCATGAAATAAGAAATAGCTCAGAAACAACAGAGGAATTAACTAAATTAATACAACTGCTACACCCTCAAAGTCCTTAGTAGGATGCTGGAGACAATTGCATTTATTTGATAACATCTAATAACATATTAATACTCTACTAATTAAAAACATTACCCATTAAAATTTTCAAGGGCATGTATGTAACAATGTGAACCTGCAATCCCTAGACAACACTGGTATGGGATTGAACAAAGAAATAAAAGCTTTATGCTACTTGTTTTAAGCTCAGGTCACACCTGTGACTGTCTCACAAAAGGCTTTCCTTGACTCATCATAGAAAAGCTCTCAGAATAAACAAGTATCCACTGACAGCGAAGCTACTGGAACATACACTGAAATCCATATGAAAATAAGGCCCACAGGAGACTTGTGAGGCTTCAGAGACTGTTCACATTCCAGCCCGAACTGGTATCTTTCACAGATCTAGCTGTAACCACAAAACAACCCGGAGACTGGAAAGACTCACCTCACTCTTGCGAAGAAATACCAGGCCACAGCTCCCACGTGACAAGCAACAGGACAAGAGGAAATGGCCTCACATTGTGCCAGGGGAGGGTTAGACTGGGTGTGAGGGAAAGGGTTGTCAAGCACTGGAAAAGGCTTCCCTGGGAAGTGGTTGAGTCACTGTCCCTGGAGGTATTTTAAAGCCCTGTCGATGTGGTACTTAGGGTCATGGGTTAGTGATGGGCTTGGTAGTGCTGGGTTAATGGTTGGACTCAATGATCTTAAAGGTCTTTTCCAACCTCAACAATTCTATGATTCTACGATCAGCAGTCCCATCTAGCAACTGAGAGGTGTGTACCACAGTGACTGCCCTGTTATTCTTGCTTTTTGCTTTTTATGTTACTCAAGGGCTTGAGAATGTATTTGAATACACATTTTTTTGTAATTGAAACAAAGTTATGATGCCAGATGTGATTCGATCTGTAAGACTTAGACTTCCTGAATAATCTAAAGTGTTAATTCACATCTCCCCAATTTTTGAGGTGAATCAATCTTTCTTCCTATTTTAATCTCATCTAGAAGCTAAAGGTTCCTGAAAGAAACATGCTCACAATAAGCGCTTACTGCAAAAGAAGTATATGGACCTGCCAGAATCATTGCAACACCCCTGGCTAGTTTTTAACTTTCTGCATTCTCAACTCAGCAAGTCAATGACAAAAGTCACACAGACAATTTATATTACAGCTTTTAAATTTACAGTATTATCAAAGTTATTTTAATTTTATCTGCACTGTGTTGCAGTCCACATCTCGGGTGCAGATGATATCCACAGTGACCAATACATCCGATCCACCTTAGAAAGAAGGGTTTGGGTCTGGTGCTTTTCAGCAGCTGTGTGTTCTGTTGTCAGACCCTACTGAGAAAGCCTTTCCATTTTTATGACTCATTAAAAGTACTCATGTAGCACAGCAGACTTTGCTTGAGCCCTAACATTTGCTACTTAGCTGCTCTTTTGCAGATGATTACCGTTTATTAGCTTTATTTGTGACCTATAGTGGATTAACTATGGTGTCCTGCAATAAGTTAGCTGGTTAGAATAATTCCCTTAAACTTCTTCACTGAATATCACTAATTGATTATAAATGTGATGATCATGAGCTGTCAGATTCTTCCCTCTAGAGGTCTGCCTCTAGACAGAAGGATTAGACTATGATTTATTCAATCCTATCATAAACTGATTAGGAAAAGCTATACTATCCAAAAAATAACATCTTCCACAGCAACAGTATATATTAAAAATGATAAATATCATATTTAAAGTAACAATGATTTTTTAAATTAACCATAATAGCATTTAAGACAGTATTCTTTTCTAGTTATGTTTCTGAACTGACAAATTATGGTTCCACTAATTTTTTTATAAATTATTTTTTCACCTACCCAAGAATATCACTGCATAAAATTTTAATACAAAATGAACAACAACAACAAAAAACCCCACCCAAACCAACCCTGAAATCATAACCAGTGCTATTACTTTTCATGGAGCTTGGACTATTGTTCATGCTAACAATAAATAACACTAGAATTATGTAATGCTGACATGCATAATTAATGAAAATTTTGTCACTGAAGAGAAGAAAATAATATAATGAAAGAAACCGAAGGCGAAAAAAGGAATCTGTGACTGACTGCTAGAAATACATCCCTTTATATGTTGTTTATTACCAGAAAAGGATCATGAGCAATCAACCATAGCAATGCTGTGCCTGATATTTGAGGAATTACTTAACTTCCTTAAAAATCTCAAACAAGAACATTTTCCTTCTTTTTTCTTTTGATGACTTTTCTCCTAATATCCAAACATCTGAACTATTGCAAACAATTTCTTCCACTGACAGCATTCTCAAAGAACAATTAATCATTCTACAAAACTATTCTGCATTTTTAAAGTTGTGCTCATACTCTATGGTGTCTTCTTTTTTATAAAACAAACAAATGTAACCCATAAATGTCTCCTTATGTATTTTTTTATAGAAATCACCTGTTGCTCTTCTTGTTTTTCAATGGATTCTATTCAATTTTCCAGATTTTTCTTTAAAAAGGGGCTCAAAATCTGGACAAAGCCTTTTAGCTGAATGCTCACTGGAGTTCTGTTAATATATCCTTAGATGGTAGTTACCTTATTTTCCAATTATCACATTATTAACTTATTTAGATGAGTCAAACACAAAAAAATTAAGAACCATTTTACTACTCAGCAGTACTCACACTCCAGAGTTCACCTTTCCAATTATAGTAATTTGCATTTTCATGGACTGTCCTTTCAATTTGTCAAAATTAATATCCTGTAACCAAAAAATGTTTACAATTCCTTCTCCATTGACATCACTCAAAATGTTAAGCTTCACTATTACCATTAAAGAAAAAAAAATAAATACATAAATTAATAAAACATTAGCTCTAGATCAGGATATTGATTTTGGTGCAAAAGAAAACTGCTGACAATTATTCCTCAACATCGATTTTCCAGCCAGATGTATCTTTGCTTTATTATGGTTCATCTTGGAACATACCCTAATTTGCTCAAGAAAAGAATGCAGGTCCTTATTAAAACTGAGGTACCAATATATAGGTTCTCCCAAGTTAATTCTCTAGACTACATATTTCAGCAAAGAAAAAGAATTCACCTACCTCCCTTGCACTGTAATTGTACCAAAGCTCCGCCAAAAGAGTTGACAGCAACAGCCTTGCTATCGGGACTATTATGTTCAACTCGATAAAAGAAAAACTCACTCCCTTCTCAGCTAGTAACGAAGTCCTCTACAAGGAAACCATTTTCAGCTTTCATTACATTTATGGGAGCTAGTTTCTTTTTTAATAGGGAAAGTAACTCTGATAATATTTAACATAAATGAGAGAACACTTCTGTTCACTGACACAAATTCATATGACAAATATTGATCATTACCTGCATTTTGCAGCATCTTAAGAATGGATGAGTATTAGCTAAAACTCCAACTATAAACTGGGCAGCTTTCTTCACCAGCTGAAGGTTATACTTCATTTATTTTGGCTAAATGTTACATTTCTGTCAAAGTGTGGACAAAGGTGGCCCACTGCTTCAGGTGCCAGGGAGGAACAGAATGGTGAATCAGTAAGAAAATGAAAATAAATTACACTTGGGATGCTTCATTATCCCATTAAAATATACTTCCCACTTCACCAACAGGGATCCCAATACAAATTCATTCTTTTAAAAGAATAATCCCTGCTTGCCTTTACATGCCTGTTTTACTTACCACTTCCAAGAAAACCTACCAACTGTAATAAAAAATTATTAATGTCCTTTTGCCTTGAATTAGTTCACATAACAGAGGCAGGCAATCAAATCCAACTCTGGATGGCTGCATTGCTGTGATCATGTCACATAATATAAGAACAAACACAAAGATGAGCAAGGAGGGCTAAAACCTCAGAAACCCTTTTTCATGACTCCACAGTCCTTTCACAAAACAACAAGAAAGTAAAAAGGATGATATGCTCAAGTGCATTTTTAAATGTTACTGGAATATTTGGTAAGGTTATTCAGTTCAAGCTATGATCAACAGTCTCTAGCTATCTTTTTTCTTCATTCTCCACAAGAACAGATTGGACCACAAACTGCTACAGTGACTTGAATTAAGTATAATTACAGGTTCTTCAGATATATTTTCACCCTTCAAGGGATCAATGTATGTGATGGATAAAGCCCCAGCTAAATTCTTACTGTCACTGCATCAATTTAGGTACAGGAGCTGCCCAAGAACTGAAACATAAGAGAAAGCAAACTCTACTGGACTTAGAGTTTATATGCATGGGAGGGCAAAAGGTTCACATTGTTACACAGTTACCATCATTAATTGCTCATCTTGCTTCATTCTGTGCCTCCTCAATGCATTTATTTTTTAGTGTGCAGAATCAGAGGTATAAGATGTCACACACTTTGTGTAGCTATTTAACAGACTGGGACAGATTTATATCAAAATAACAGGTTCTGAACACTCATAAAGCAAATGAAAATTTTCATTGACTTTCATCTTCCCTTTATTCTTGATCAAAGTTGTATTTTCTGCTCTTAATAAAACTGTATATCAATCTAAATACTTCACATCGATCTGTGGTTACCCAAACACATAACGGAGACAACAGTCAACAACAGAATGGCCATTTCTGACTTGTGAGGTGACAGTCTACCTTACTTTCATTTACCCACAAGGGAAAGGGAACAAACAGCAAGTCTGCCAAGACTTGCAATACTGTTACAAAGCCTCTATTTTCTACTTCCCACTCTCAAAACCAAATGTGAATTTCTGGGGCAGTAAGCCAGTTTCTGGCCCAGGGCAAGTTGGTGTGCTGTAAGATACAAGGTATGACACCTGGCAGTGTCGCTCCTCCTGGGAAATCCTGCTCAAGGGCACAATCTGCAGACCAGAGCCAACACAACAGCCTATGGTCAGTCACAAGACTCAATATATCCAGCTACAGGTCATCCTAACGCACCGCAACACACGTCATGCAGTGAAGGGATTCTCATTCCAAAGTCAAAAATCACCTTTTACATCCATGCATATAGCCTAGCATTTAAAGATGAGTAAGAGTTGAATCAGTCCACATTAGAAAAGAAAAAGAATCCTAAAGCCTGTCTTTTCCTGAACATAAAAATTTCAGTATAGTCTCAGACCACATGAGAACCAATTCGGAACAAAATGAGTTTGTACAGTCTCAGACAAAACGAGCACCTGGCCTGTATGGCTGCAGAATCTGTATCCTGCTGGAAAGAATTTCATCCTGAAAATACAGCAACTTACAGTGAATAGCCCGCAAAGACGTTCTAAGAAACGTATTTACAAGTATTAAAGTCCACCTATGGGTTAGTCAAAGGAAGAAGAAACACCTAAATTTAAAGTAAAAATTTACCTCAACTTGCCCAGCCCAGGCCTTTACAGGCTGTAAGCAATCCAGCTTCTTACTCTGTTGTTCTGGGGAAGAATTCCTCTGCTTAACAAATCAACTCTATCTACTACTTCCTGGGTTAGAAGAATTTATGGTTTGTGCTGAAAAGAATCGGAATCTCAGTAGCTAATAAACTATGAAGTACTTCACAGTAAATTATGCTGGAATATATTTCTACAATTTTTACATAAATCAGCCAGAAGCTATTCCTCTATTCAGTTATCACCACCAAGCCATATTTACTCTCACCAAGAGTATTTGTTCCCAAGTAAAGCACGTGATTTCCTGAACTCCTAAGCATATACCAGGTGAATGAAAAGTACCATGTGGTTCGAAAAAGACAGCATGCAGCTCTTCTTCCAATGAGAGATGGGCAGCCTACCAAAACCCCTGAAAATCTTTTCACAGGGAAGCATCATTTTTCTCCAACATTCGAAAGATAAAAATTGCAGATTAGGAGTACATTTATACAGCAAAACATAGTACTTAACAAGCGCTCTAACAGGTAAAGTCCACGCTTGCAGTATAAGATGGTTCTCCTGCTAAGATATCTGGCAACATGAAAAGCAAAAGCATTTCCAAAACGGGTCCTGCAGGCACCGTCATGTAGTCTTAAGTGAGTCTCTGTACAATTATGTATGAAGAAAGTTGACAGATGTCTCCCTGACTCTGTGAAATCATTGCTCCAAATTCATGACCTCAACCTGCAGGTCCTAACAAGCATTTGAGATAGGGACAGGGTTGTGTCCTCCTAATACCGTGATCTCCTCTAACTCTGGGGTGTAATAGGAAATGAGTGAGAGAGTACCATGCACAAAAGCCATGTCCTCTCATGCTGCCCACAACACGAGAGGGTTTTTTACATCACAGGAAGAATGACTGGATATTAGCTCACACCAGCTTAGGCAGGGAAAGAGGTCAGAGATGAAAAGCAGGGACAAAACCTCCTTTTTACTGTTATTTTCTTAAGCATATAGCATTCTAATTAAAAGACACTGTTTGCTTTTCTTCTCCCTGAAGTTCAAAATTTCAAATGGTGATACCAAGGTAATCTCTGCATAGATTTAAAATGGGAATTCATAATATGATAAATACCTCAGAATGCTTCAAATTTATCCCACAGGTATATGAATGAAAAGGAATCGTTTCCTTGTCAACAGCATTAAACATACTGGATGAGATCAGGATTAATTCTGTCAAAACCTGTCAACAACACTTAGAAAGAACCATATTTTTCTATGTATCATTGCAAATCCAGATAATATCCTCAATGACTGGAGGGCAGCTTGGGATTTGCATATGATGTCAAGAATTGTTTTGTGCCGTGATCGAAAGCAAAATAGTTTATAAACTATGCATTGCCTACCTAAAAGCAAATCTCTGCACTGCTTAGCACTTACTAAATTCAGAATTTTAGAATAAATTTGAATCAGCAATTAAAAAAAAAGTTTTAATTTCTTCTCTACTATGTGAATCAAAAGCAAACTGCATATAAGAGTACCCATAAGTGCATATAGGAACATATTTCAGCAGCTAATGAACAATACGCCTTGCAATGATGATACAGACGACACAGAATTCCCTGTCAGTTCTGTAAGACTCACATCATTTTATCCACAGGCAGCTTTCAGAGTGCAGCTCTTGGCACAGAATTTCTGTCTTCACTCAGGAGAATGACACAAACAGCTCTGAGATGAAATTCTGGGTTCAGATAAGATTTTCCAGTTTTTTCTGCCATTGTATATTTTGCCTCGGAAGTATTACCCAAAACCAATGGCTTCTATGAGCATTTTACTGCCTCCAAAAGGACTAACAGCTCATGTGTGATCGATGACTAACATTTCTAGCAAGCTGAAACGCATCCTTAGACAAACGGTATTAACATTAATAGGGAAAACAATTATTTCTATTGTTTCTTTAACAATTAGGAAATAAGTCCTACATACATTACATCGTAAATAGATAGCAAATATTTGTCACCCTTTACTACAACCAACACAGTCAGCAGTATTAAGATTAATTTTACTGTCTCAGCACTTCTCTTCCCAGTATATGCCCTCTGTCTCTGTTCATCTTTTCATCCCCATCACCTTTTTATCCAGGAGCATTCAATGAAGTAAAGACTCCTCTTTGGACTAACAAGAGGTACTTTTATACTGAGAGGTACTTTTCACTTGAGAAGAGAGAAAAATTACTATTTTAATGGATAACACCTCTCTCTCCTGAGGCCAAGGAAAATGCTTTCCTCTGCTGAATGAAAAAGCTGATCTAGGGATACTTACACCACTGTCACTGAGTTTGAAAAATCAAGTTATTTTGACATATATAGGTCTATTAACCGAAAAAAGCTCTAACCTTGGGAAGGGACAGAGCAGCATATTTATTACAGTTCTTATCAGCTGCAGCTATAAGGAAGCATTAATGTTAACTGTGCGTGTTGGTACATGATCAGACAAGTTATTACACAGGAGTAACATTTCAATCAGAGCAAACATTCAAAACTTTTCAATACTGTTGCCTGTCTTGTGCGATTCAAAGGAGTCATACTGCAGGACAGCCTAGATTATATACAGAGGAATCGCTATGAAAATAAACAGAAGTTTCGGGAAAGCTTTATTTGGGGACAGCTTTTTTTGAAAAAAAAATAAATAAAAAATCTGCATTTTATTTTATATAGGAAGACATAACATGTCTGCCTCTTAACAGAGCAGTTGTAGGTCTTCCATAATCCCACATACTAGTGAATGAGTTATGAAGGTAAAATGCAATTGAATTTCTACATCTGAATGTCTTTTGAGAGTGCAAGCTGAATAAATGTGGCTAATATAATTTCTGAAAATAGAAGCCTTACGCACTGACTGCTAACTAATACGTCATTGCAGGTGAACTAACAACATCTTGAGTCAAAAAGCCTGAGATTTATGCCTATGGTGGATTGACCTTGGTTGGACACCAGGTACTCACCAAGCCACTCTATCACTCCCTTCATCAGCAAGATGAGGGGAGGGAGAAAATCAGATGGAAAAAACTCATGGGTCAAGATAACAGCAGTTTAATAGAAGAAAGCCATGCATGGAAGCAAAGGAAAACAAAAGATTTATTCTCTACTTCTGATCAGCAGGCAATGCCCAGCCACTCTTTGGTAAGTAGGGCTTCAGTATGTGTAGTGGTTGCTCCAGGAGACAAATGTTGTAATAACAAATGTCCCAACTCCCCCTTATTTTTATTGCTAGGCAGATATCACATGGTATGGACTATCCCTTTGCTCACTTAGGGTCAGCTGTCCTGGCTATTTCTGTTCCCAAGGTCTTGCCCACCCCCCAGTGAGGGGGAGTGTTGGAGAGACAGCCCTGGTGCTGTGCCAGCCCTGCTCAGCGGGAGCCTAAACACCGGTGTGTATCACCACCTTTCTAGCTGCCATACAAAGCCCAGCACCATCAGGAAAATCAGCTCCATCTCAGCCAGACCCAATACAATGCCAAAAAACAACTGTCTTGGCTGAGAATCACTTACATTCCCTACAGTCAGCCCCAAACCACTTGCACTTCGATGTATGTTTTAGGCAACTTTTTCTTGTGCTTCCTTGATTCTGTTAGTCAGACATGGGTTCCTCGGAAAGAACCAAATGATGAATTCCTGCGTAAAAAGCTGTGCAAATCTCAAATTATCTTTTGAGAGACAGTATTGGCATCTAAAAGATAACATTTTCAAGATAGCTGCTCAGTCGATACACACAGTAATATTTTGTTACTTGAAAACAAAACAAAAACATTTTTCTGCCACATAGGGAAAAATTCTTTCCCTGAATAAAATGCCCTCAAGTTTCATCAGAATTCTGAACTGAAAGATTATCTTTTCCTATATTATTAATTATAACACATAATTCTAAATTATTTAGGAAGCTCCATACACCTTTAAAATTTATAAATACATGCCATACTTATTTCAAGAACTGTTATAACAAGTACTGTTAATTTCTCTATTTTGATTAACAACTGTGAGGAAGATTAAAAGGCTTGCTTTTTTCCCAGGCTCAGTTCTACTTACTCAAGTTAGCTGCAACACTTGAATAAAGTGGATATTTGTTTTCCAGTTTTCACAGGTCCCAGACATTTCGTAAGAAGAAAAAGTGGAAGTGTCTAACTCTTTGCATAAGTTTAGCACTTGTTTCTTTTTTTCCCCCCGTTGCATTCGAAAACAATTCTGTATGTCTATGTATACATGTACATATATTTCTGTATAAGTATGTCTGCATACATACACATAAATTGGTATATAAACGTGGGTGTATGTATGTGTGTATAAAGTATATACATCTGCACACACTTTTAAAAATATAGAGAATGCAAATCAAACTTTATTCATACAGAGTAATAAACAACAATCGTAATTTTTGTAATAGTACTAAAATAAAAGACACATGAAGCCTGTATACGAATGTGCAGGGGAAGAACACAGTTCAAAGTAATCAACAATTATTTTCATCCACTGTTTCTGAATGAGACTATTTTCCATTACAAGCACACCGGTACACACCCAATCACCGGCAGTGAGAAGTGGGCCTTTCTAATCCACTCTAATACCCTTCAAGTATTTTACAACAAGGTGGTAGCATCTTCAGGTTAAGGGACACAAAACGTTAGCATCAGCACTTGCATAAGACAAAGACTTTTACGCCAATCTTACCATTCTGAACCTTCAGGGGCAATTGTATTGCATTACTATGTATCTGTTTTGTAACAATTATTTGATAAAACTGCTTTTGACTCTTCCAGCTTTTTAGAATTGTTATTTTTATAAGAAAATAGTTGCTGTAGCAACACCAATTGTCAGTCCTGTTTATTGTAATTATACCACTTTACTGACCGAAAGTAAATGAAAATTATGCATACAAGTCCAATATAGCAATGTTACTGTTATTTACTCTGTTGTCTAAGATTTTTCCATTGTAACTTAATGTAGCATTTCTGAGCTCTCCTTTTGCATAAAGGGATTGGAGAGAGAACTCTGGGGCAGAACCTGTCAGTTCAACATCTCAACAATATTCAAATTTGCTAAGAATTCATTATTTCTGAAGAGATTACCTGTTTCATCTCTTTCACTTTCAACAAGGCTTTTACTTTGAACCATTAAGAAATACATTTTAGTGACAAAATTTTTCCACTGATGTTTCAGAAATTCATTCATTTTCAAAATGAAGTAATTAAAGCTGATTTCCATTGTACATGGTTCAGACTGGGGCAAGACAAAGTGGCCTGAACATTCAGCTATTAAACCTCTCCAAATGAAACACTTAAAAATCAGAAAAACAAAAGAAAAGAAAAGACTGACTAATCATTTTAAAATACAAAGCCAAAATGAAAAAATCAACATTGGGTAATCTTGCAGGGACTGGAAGCTTTGTGAGAATAAAAATTCAGGGCACGTTTAAAGGACTAAGGGAATACAAATTAGATCTCTTACCCACTAACATTTTCTTGGTATTTAAGAAGAACCAGAAAGAACAGAGAAATTCTGCATGATGAATCCCTTTTGGCTTAAATCTTCACCAGAAAGAGGGGTTGGATTTTTTTAGTACTTAGAAGTGCACAACACTGCTGCTTGGGCAGCTCATTTCCTATGGCCTTATTGTCATCATTGCCCTTATTGCCACCACTGCCCTATTACACTCCCTCAACCTGTAATACAGAAGAGCAACATTGTAAATAAAATTAATGTTTTAAATTGGCAAGCTTGACCAGAATCCTTAGTCCCTTACTAAAAGCAAGTAATAAAGGTCATCTGCAAGTAATATGGGTCATCCTCTCAAGAGTGAGGATACACGGCCTCCTTCCCTTACCAGCAATAAAGCTATGGTCTTCTCTTCATTCCTCTCACACACAGGAATGGTTTCATGCTTTTCTAATGCAGAAGATGACAGCTGCGCCTCTGATAACTGCTCTCCCAACCCCCAACAGTCAGACTGCAAAAGCTTAACCTCTACAAAGATTCAAATGCCTGTTCAAAAACCCCCAGAAATTACTTGAGTGACAGTGTACCATAGTATATCTGTTGAATAATTCATCCTGAAATGTTTTTTCTTCACTTTTGTTCCCTCACATCTGTGATGTAAAAAAAAAAAAAAAAAATCAGCACCAGCATTTTATTTCACAAACTTAATCTTGCTTTTTTCTTAGAGTGTTTTGGGTGTTGTGTATCTTTTGTGCATTCTATATTCAGTTTCTCTGTAATATGATTGAAATGGAGGAGGGGAAACATTAGAAAACTCATATGAAATAACAAGCATGTAAAGAACAAGTAGGTGGTTTATTTTTCCCAGAGATAGATATTATACAATAAACACTTTCAGATGAATCATTACTTTCAGCGATTTCCATGCCATTTCACTTTTAGTCTTAAAGAAGAAAAAAAAAGAAGCTATTTTCAGTAGCAAACATGACATAAGATCCAGAATTCAGTATGTAAACAGCAGAAAATGAGATTACAAGCCATTAAAAAAATCATGTGTACAAGAAGGCATTACAATGAGAGACTGGGCATCACACTCAATACCTAAATCCATGTAATATAGAAGCACAAAACCTAAAAGCTATAAAAGTCCTGTTGTACTGAAAAACTTCAGAAAACTGAACTCTCCAAGATAGGCGGCTAAAGATACAAGCATTTCAGAAAATTATTTGGAACTCAGGATTCAAAGGTGAATACAGAGCAAACACGCCTAAAATTTTAGGAAAGATCATATGGGAAATGATAGTAGACTGACCTAAAATAATGGAAAATAATAAAAAAGGGAAAATACTTATGGGCATCCATCTCACAGGAATCTTTTGAATTAATTTTGTAGAAACGCTAAACTTCTGGGCACACATGCATGCACCTTCCTCCAATAGATTATTGAAAAAGGTGTTTTCAATTTATGAAGCCTATTTTCTCAGTAGTCCTCATGTTGCTTCACAGATGAGAACAGAAAACACCAAGAACTGCAGGAGAGCAGGGGGGTAAGGCTGTTATCCCTTATCAGGTTGCAAAATGAGGAGAGAAATATAACCCTAAGTGAAGATTATGACCACAGTACATCTGTATGTAAAAGCCTCATTATCCACTCAATGATGGACTCAAAATACCTCACAAGACAGACACTATTTTGGTGAATCACAAAATCCTGTAGGATTCAGGAAGTTTCTTTCTATGAACTTCTCTCTTCTCCAAAGAATTGCATACTAATTTATCAAACAGTATGTTACAGAATTGCTTCCTTCATTTCAACACTGAAATCTTTAAAAAGCTGTTCTGAAACCACATTAAAATACATGTTTATCTGCCTGTGTCATTTATGTATTAACTTATGAAATAAAGCCTATTGTAGTTTGGCTCCTGAACAAACCATCCAAAAATTAAACACAGTGTCCAATAATACAATATTTATTATTCAAGGTCTCATCTTGCCAAACTTAGTAATAGTTATGCTGCAGCATTTACAAGTGATACACATCCTAAAGAAATATGATCTAATTCAAAGGCATCACACGTGCAGGGCTCAGGTCCATAATGGCATAATGAAAGTTCCTCTGAGAAGCACACCTCCATTCACTCACCCAAACATTTAGAGCAGTTTTGAACAGATATCCTGTAAAATCCAATACTTTCATATAATTAGAAAAATAAGAACGTTCACTTTCCATTAGGACATGGCTTTTACCTCTAACCTATATAGGTCAGAAAAAAATAATGAAACATTATTCAGGGGAAATAATATTTTGAGTAGGTTATTTAAAGGTCTCAGAAACGTCCCATTTTCCTTTCCTCACCCCATCTCAGAAGCCTCTATAATTGATGCATGACACCAGAGTCCATTATTTACAACAGAAAAAGCGTTAAAAATTAGCAAAAATAAGACTCTTTCGAAGTGCTAGAATATTTACAGAAGTTGAGCAGCTTTTTAAAGAAAATTGGTCTCAAAAGGGAATAGACTGCTGCTCAGAACATAAGATGAAATTGTCAAAAGTAAGACTTGTCATAAACTTTATTTTCAGTCTTTCCTTCTCTCTTACATGTGCCAATACTTAACCTTAATGTACTAAGCTGATGGCATACACATACTTCTTGGAGGAAATGCAATGATGTATTCTATAGTTTTATCACAATAATAAAACTAACACTGCTAATTACAAGCAGAAAAGAGGATGAATTAGAAGAGGCACTGCATTAGAATTAACTGAGATTTATGGTAAAGTCTATAATGTAAAACACATAAAGGATGACCTGGAGAAGAGTCCATTTTCAAACTGCTTTATTTTCATGAAAGTATCATGGAAAAGATATGATATAAAAACGATAGAGAATAGTGTTTTATATTCAAGAAGTAAAAAAAAAATAAAAAATCTGTAGCGATAAGAAAGACTAACCCATTCATCTGGAACCTGTTCTACTCTAAAATAAACCACAAAATTTAGCTATTGCTCATTCTGAGCTCACAAGCATAGCATTTTGTTTCATGTTAAAGTGATAAAAACTGAGTTTTCCAGAGATACTGGAAAACATTTCATGCAGAAGTGCTCTGAGTATTTCAACAGTGTGCAAGCATAGCCAAATTGAGCTTCCAATAAGGGTCTCCCTGCACTGAAAGCATTTTGTTGAAGGCTAAAACACGGCACTGTATTTGCTGGAAAAGATCCAACAAGTATTCTAGGTTTTAAAGAAGAAAAATGACAACATTTAATCAGAGAAGAGAAGAAGCAGTATTCAAAACTCAGTATTCACAACAGTTACCTATAACGACAGCTCAAAAACTAAAGCAAACAGTTCTTTGCATAAAAAGCAAAATAACGTCAGGAATTTAGCCACAATTCTGTCTATGGATTTGCGCTTCCCTCTGCAGAAAAGATTTTATACATGCAAGGCAGCTTTTTGAACATCTACTGATCTGCTCTTTTGGACTTGGTGACAACATGTTCATTAATAGCATTACACAAAGAAATCCAACCACAACCCATCATAACAGAAGTGGCATCTATTGTGCCCATTGTCCTGCAGATCAGTTTGGGAAAACTTTGTTAAAAACTTTCATGTTAAAACATGACCCATTAATTGAGAAGCAAAATAAAAACCAGAAGTGAAAGGAGCACTGGAAAGGAATTGTATTTTTCTAAGTTTGAAGGATGTAAAATGACTAGTTACATCACCTTGTTGTTCTTGAACATACTTAAATAGGAATGTGTTAATAGTTGATAGATGGGGCAGAGGTTTTAGTTTGGGTTTTAAACTTCAAATGGTGTATTCTTCCCATCCCTTTCCTACAAAGCAGTTTACTAGAGTGCAGCAGGCAGCTGCAAGAAGTGTTGGGGGTAGTTCAACATTACTTTTACAGAAAACTTTTCAGTCTCATTTATTAAACAATAAAGCTGTGATGGTTTCCCAAGTTACTTGCTCTGATTAGTAACTGATTGAGTGTTTCACACTTTTGCTCAAGGTGAACATTCTTAAAAATGTCTGTTGAATGTAAATACCCCACTAAACTTCATTTCCATAAATGAATAGATTTTCATTTATTCAAGCTATCAGTTTGGACTGAACGTAATATTCTTCCAAATCCTGCACAATCTGTACAGCAGCTATGGACATAAAGACAGCAGGATTGTAATGTTTACTTATGTTGCCCTTACTGAATATTGGATGATACAGACAGAGGGTCAGATTGTGACTTCCCTTGCCAGTGAACAAAACAACTTGTACACTGATAATACATAGTGGTTTGGTTTGCAGCCATTCTCTATACATTAACTGAAATGCAAAAAATAATGTAAATGTTTCATGCTAATAAACTAAGTTACATGAATGTTGTTAAGTAACTATTCAAAATTAAAATATATGTTTGCAAACAGGAACTGCACACAAGTTATCCCCACCACTATAACACCACCAGCTAAGACTCTTTTCATTTTCAAAGAGAGTACTCTATCAACCTATGATAGTAACAAAGTTTAAGTATCTATTTTTTTGTTATTGCTAGTGGTTTCCTTCTCTCCTACCTTCCTCAAAACAGCCTCTTCTTCTCTTGTTCCCTGTCCCGTATGTTTACTTCATTATATGAGAATAGATTATTGAAATAATTGACAAGAGGAAAGCTCAAAGTAGAGCCAGAGCTGCTGCGTCACCTTGATCTAACAGAAGGAAGGAAAAAGTAAAACTTATTTTGTACCTGCCATTCAGACCTGGAACATGGATAGTACAACGCATGTTGCGCCAAATCTGAGCACAGCCGAGCTAAGTGGTAAACTGATGCTGTTTGCTAGCTATTCATTCCAACAAACAGAGAAGGCAGGCAGAGATCAGGCAGGAAGAGCCAGGAAGAAAGCTCACTTGATTCATAAAACCATTAAAATTGCTAGTACAAACCAATAGTAAATTATTCCCAAAGGAAAAGACAAGGAAGATAGAAATTGCACATCTTCCATAAATGATACATTTGAGATGCTGCCTTACACATGGTTCTTTATTCAGGCTTCTCATTAAAAAATAATCTTTAGCTATGCTTGCATCTTTCTTAAATTTTTTATGGGCTTTTTTAAACACGACCAACTTTCTTCTTTGGGCAAGCCATGCAATATCTCCTTAAACCTTTAATTCACTTCAAAAAAATATAGTCAGTTGTGTGATTTATTTTTTTTTTTATCAATACACATAAGATTGCCTTTATCTCCACTTTGTATCTCTGTACCTACAATAAAAGTCACAGTAAACATGATTTTATATTGAACCATCTTCCTTTTTTACCCTCTCTAAAAAAAGTCATGTTCCTGAGGGTTCCTCTGTATAAAAACTCAGACATGTCTGTAGTTTTATTGCATAGCTTAAGCTACAAGAAAGTCGTCATAAATTATTACCTACACTTTGGTAGCAGAAATGATCCCTATAATTCAATGCATTAAAAGACAGGCATCATTAACTAAAAGATTACTTAATTAATCCCTAAGCAGAGTTGGTGTTAAACTCTTACTTCCACTCAGACTGGTACTCTGCATAAACATATATCTGAGGGATACCTTTTCAAAAAAACCCTTCAATTTCTGGTTTACTTTTTTTTTTTTTTTTTAAACTCTGTTAAGATTCTTTTTACTTTCCTTTCTGAGCCAGCAACAACACAAATAATGTATATCTAATCTCACACTGAGCCTGTTACCCTGCAGAAAGACCATCTAGAAATATTCTCCTTACCCTTTCAACTTAACTGCACATATTCCTTTTGAAAAATTCTCCAGAGATTTAACTTACTATATTGCATTAATACCAATTTGTGTTGTATACGCACATATCTAGGAAAAAAAGAAATAATATTCTACTCTGAATGTCTTCGGTATTCAGAAAAAAAACATTTTCCAATGGAAGAAAATAAGCAAGAAGGAAAAATATGAACAACATAAAATAGTAGATTAAAATAACTTTGGAACCTGTAGCAATAACCGTAAGTTCAGTCTTAAATATTAGCTAGTCTTCCATGTGAGACTAAAGTAAAGATTAATAGCCTGAATATTATCTTAGCAAGTCTCACATAAGCCCATTGACTTCACTAGAGCAAGAAAGAACACAAGTCAGTCTCATTATAAATACATACTGTAACATGCCCTGAAGTAAAAAGTTATGCTGTGGGAATGCATTTAAAAAAAATACCCAGCAAAAGATCTCAGACATTTAAGAAATAAGCATCCAGTTGTATTTCAGTCTGAACATTTCTTTCAGTTTTTTTTGAGTTTTCAGAAAGTCTGAGCTGAACCCTATGTATATACTCTACAACTGAAAACAGAAGTAACGATAATTGAAAGTGTTGCAATGAAAGCACTAAATTCCTACCTTAATTGTTAACCACAGTAATTGTAGCAAGCATTAACAGTAGGTTAAGAAAATTTACCTCTCCTAGAAGTAAAATCAGATTTAAAAATATACATATTTCACCTCAGATTTGAGAAAGCCCATGCACACACATACCAACACAAACAGCCATGTTGACTTTTAGTAAGTCTTTGCAGGGCAAGGATTTTGTTATGGAAACAGCTGAAATTAAGGAAATGCTTCTACTACAATAGCTCAGGACATCAATGAAACAATTCTCTGTTTCTAAAGCTGCAGGAAGAAAATCAGATTAAAGCTTGATACAATGTAGATGCAGGTCAAGTTTGGGAAACACTAGTACGTATTTACAGGTGAACCGAAGTCTTCCACATACATTTCTTTCCTTGAAAAATATCTACATTGCAGGCAGCATTTATCAAATGGAAATTTTACAGATGAGTAAAATAACCAATTCAAAATAGGCTATATATAATATTATCAGAATAATGTTACTCTGACTCACCTGTCATAGTAAAACTCAAATTTTCTACATTATTGGAACTCACCCCCTCATCTACTTCTCCAATCTACACAGTGCCATTTAACACTTAATAAAAATCATCTCTCATTAAAATTATTAACCAACACTGAGCTGAGTTCTTTCTCAGAACCTGCCTGTAGGCCTGTTTAATCATTTTTTGTCTAGCAATTTAAACAAATAATTTCAGTATCTATTTATAATTTTTGCATGAAAAGTACATACGCACAGCACCTTACTCTTCTAAGTTGAAATTATATAGGACAGACACAGTGGAACTCCCAACCTGCATCTCTGATTGCAGCATTCTGACAGTAATCATTGGCTTTTCACATGCAAATCAGGATGCCAAGCTTACAAACCAGTTTTCCATAGGCATTAGGATCCACAGGGCTACATTTGGGCACAGCTGTATGGACCACATGCAAACAGCATGACTAGAATTGAGATACAAAAACATCACCAACAATTTTAAGTGTATATATCTGTATCCACATATTTCATGTTTCTAACATTCTTGTTTCTTTTAACAAGGAAGAAAACAGCCAGAACTAAGGTTGACACACTGCAGTGTTATGAGGTGTTTTATTTTACTTTTTCCTTCATCCTCTGTTCCAAAAAGATATCACAGCACTGAACTATTTTAAAAGGAAGAGGAAAATTTACTTTTCAGTTTAACAGAAAAAAGACATAAAGACAACCCTGGTCTAGAAAGCAAGACAATCCTGGTACACAATGGAAATAAGGCATACATTTTAAAGGAAGATAAACCCACCGAATTCTGCTTTCAGTGAAAAAAATTGAATTAATGTTGTATACTTTCTGAAAGACATGTTTTTGTCCACTTACTTTGAAGGGGGAGACCTATTCCTTTTCACAGAAAGTACACTTTGTTTACTCCACAGGTGAAAAGAGTTGAAGTGGTGATTTAAACATGTGGCCAAGTGCCAAACAAACCACCTGCTCCAATTTCAGCCTCAGACCTGTCCACAGACTCTGGCACAATCTTTAGGTCAGTCCAAGACTTTTCTTGTTCTCAGGAACTGATAAAGTAAAGCCGTGTATGTGCAATATTTAAAAGAAACTCACAGAGAACTCTAAAGGATTTTGGAACCAGAAGTACTATATGTCTGGAATTTATTCCAGTACCACCTTTCTGTATTTTCAATTCCACCCCTTAAAGACTGTTCTTAAAGTCAGAATTTAAAATAGCACCGTCAAATTAGACACTTCTGAAGTTACTAGCAAGTGCAAAAACTGCAAGGTAATCTAGTTATTATTCCACGTAGGTTTTGTTATGTAGCAGAAGTTTACCATCTGTCATTTATATTCTAACTGATGTTCAATGTGTGAGAAAAATATGCAGCCATTACTGCTCGGGGAGAAAATAAGTCTCATCCATTTCAGGAACATCTATTGGATTTCTTGATACATGCTCTAACTTACTTTCTTTTGATGTATACTGACCTGTGAATCCAAAAAGAGACTAAGTAAAGAAATGGAATGTAACAAGGATAAAGATTTGGGTGTGTTAGGAGATTACAATACTTTAATGAAGTACTGGGAGGGTGGAATTTGGAATTTTGTTAGTTTTAAGCAGGGGCCCTCAAGCTTTTTAACCAGGGGGCCGGCGCGCGGATGCAGTGGCAGGCAGCCATCTGCGGCTGCTGGGTTTCCCCCCCCAACCCCCAGCAGGGGGTCTGTAAATACTGGGGGCCAGACTGAGGACCCTAGGGGGCTGTATCCAGTCCGTGGGCCATAGTTTGAGGACCCCTGGTTTTAAGTAAGACTTTCAAGTAAGAGTTGGGACCCGAAAGAACAAGCTAAATTGCTGACAGGTCAGCAACAGTAAGCCTGATGTGCTCCTCCTAGCAACGTTTGCAGCTCAAAACCAACTCACTCAGGTGTTACTTGTTGTACCAGGTATAGGAAACCAGGAACATAAGCATTTCTTATCTGGTCATTTTCTGCAGCTACAGCTATGAACTCACGGACAGATGTAGCAACATAACCTGGGTATAGTCACATTATCCGTAATCACAAGAACTGAAAAGAGTATCTGTCTTGGTAGAAACACCATACATATACTGACAAAGTAAAGATGCTGGAGTGACTTTGAGGATAACTCCATAGTCACAGAAATACCACTCAAAAAAACCCAAAACAACCTCCTGCAAATTTCTCTCACTTGATCAATACATTTCTAGGGAATCAATTTCTATTATTGGATGCTATATATTAGTATACCTGAATGAAATTAAGGCCTGAGGTACTAGAGGTAGCTTCTGAATTCTGCATTCACAGTTAGTTAAATTTCGCCACATTGTTGCTATATGAAATTGTAAACAACTGAAATAGTAACATTTTAGTGCCGTACACTTTCAAATAACTAATCAATGACATTGTTTTGCAACACTTCACCCACTCACCCCCACCAGAACCCGTGAATACTTCTGCAGGTACGACAGCCCATAGCCCGGTCACCACTGGGCCTTTTGACTGAAGTCAAAAGCAGCAAATATAGTTCAAAAAGTTCTCTGTGCAGAAATCTGGGTCACCATGTAGAAAAGATCATGAACAAAACTTCAAGCAGAGTGCAGCAGTGGACAGCAGATGCACACAATAAAAAACACAGTGTCTGAAATCAATAGGTACTGTAAAATTGCTGCCATACTAATGATGCCACAGCATTATCATAAAGAAAGTATTTCATTAAAAGCGTTATCATAAAGAAAGTATTTCATTAAAAGTTCCGAGAGTTAAACTTTCTAAAAACATTCATTCATTTTCTTTCATGAAACTTATGATTTTCTATTTCCCCTTCAAAACATGCACAGGGTGATTTAAGTCTTCATATGATGTTAATGAATTCTTCAGAACTATCCTGGCAAGTGTTTAGAAAAGCTTATACGAACACTGACTACAACACAGAGCCCTACCAGTAACTTTTACTAACACACTTTACTTAGCCACATAGAGTCCAGCTTTGCAAGATAGCCTCTGAATAAATAATTTTAAAAAATCCATTTTTTAAATTTTTTATTTATTTGATCTTTGAAAGTCACCCAAAAATATATTAAAAGAAGATTTAGAATGCCAAGTAAGTTTGGCACACAGAAGTAGCAGAATAAAACCTTGAATGCAGCAATTGGATTTTAAAAAGACTTTTCAGGAAACTCAGCATGCAGGCATAAAAAGGATTGTCTGTCCTTGCTGAGGTAACTGTCAGTAAAAAGATGGTAAACAACAAGTGGGAGTGAATGGTCAGTTCCCACAGAAGAAGCAGGTCTCTAGGAATGGAATTGCGCAAATGTCTGTGCCGGTACCAGTGATGTTAAGCACTATCATAAATAGACTGAAAACATATACAAAAAATAACTGAATAGTGAGTTATAATGAGTTGGGGGGGGGGGGGGGGGGGGGGGGGGGGGGAGAATCAATCATGAAGCAATGCAGGATACCGAGTGGCCAATAAGATGACAGATAAAATAAAGTTCACTATAGATAGAGCAAAGTACTAATGAGAAAAAAAAACTTAACCAATCAGTAGTCATTGAGAAAAGTAAACTAGAAGATAGTAACTTTCAGGAAAGGAACACAAGAATACAGCATTGATTTTACAATTCTATAAATCCATGGTCTGTCCATAGCAATGCTGTGAACCACATTGGTCCCCCATCTCAAAAAAAGGCATACAAGAGAACTGAAAATGATTTGGGGAAAGGAAATTTAAGATGGACACGGGTAGAAGAGTAACTTCTGTGAAAGAAATCCCTACATACAACAAAAACACTTCAGTCTCTTTCCGGAAAGACATAACTGAGGGGAGAAATAACAAATGCCCACAAAAACATGGTCTTCAAGGTCAAAGTGATAAAAATTGATTCTTCACTCTGTCTTCCAAAATAAGGAGCAGGAGGCATCAGCTGAAACCAAGAGGAAACAGCTTCAAAGCCAGATGACATGACTCATCACACAACAAATACTGTGAACTTCCTTGCTAATGGATGTTCAGAAAGGTAAAGGTTATATCTAGATTTAAGGGAGACTCAACACATTTGAGTAGGAGAAGGTTGTTAAAGATTAATAAATACGTAGAAACTACATCCAGCCCTGAAGCGCTTGATCCAAAAAAGGGCTGGAAAGATATTAACAAGTAACATGTATCTCGGCCATCTTCTTACAGCTGTCATTGTAAACAGAATAAGGGATTAAATGGACCTACAGACTGATCCGCTACAGTTACCTTATATAAAACTAGTATTACAATAAAGGTATGAAATCCTTTTTTATAATTAAACTAAATTTAACAAAGAAAAAATTGCTACATGTAATGTGGAACAGAATGGTAAAGTGCACAGACTGATAAAACTCTAGCTGCAAAAGGATTTTGAAATGTTACATTTTTGCCATTTCTTTAAGGATTATATACTACTCTATTACTCCACAGCCATTTTAAATACTGAATTTTAGGGCAATTCATTTTAGGAGGTTGATTTTTTTTTTTTTTTTCAGAAGCAAAAATAGAATGTTAATTATAAGAGACACCTAAAATTATTCTGTCATGAGAGCTGAAGTACTTAGGAAAAGACTACAGATTTGCTTCTGATTTTTGTAAGCAACATCTAGCCATCTCTCATCACACTCCTGTCTTCTGCTGCTTTATTTTTTTTTTTCTTTTGGTGCTGTTTATTTAATTTCTCTGCATGGTAAAATACAGCAGAATCTATCAGCTATTATCAGCTAGTGTTGCTTTCTCTCTGATCAAATGTAGTCTTCACCCAGACCTTACAGACTACCCAGGCAAAAAGCCACAGCTAGATATTGGGTGACAGGGTGGACACAGTGGTGCAACACAACATAATGTTTCCAGTGAATTTTCCATGACCACCCTCTCTGTACAGACTTCTGTTCTCATTTTTACGGCAAAAATGGATGGTCTTTATAAATTACCAATAAAGGGAAAAGTTGTTTCTCACAGAAAACAAAGCAAAATAGATGAAGTATGTCATCACTCAGAACAACTGGGGTGGTTTTGTGTTTTTTTTTGATGAAATACAGTGTATGTTTTGGGTAGAGGAATGAAGGAATATCGAAAAATGTCTCCCCAAAAATAATGTCTTCTTGCACAAGATACTAAGATGCAAAGGATCATATCCCATCTGTCTGTCCATGCCTCAAGCATTTCAAAATTTAATAAGTAGAAGACTGCATTTTGAAGAAGATTCAACAGAAGATGAAGCACATTTTTAATGCCTTTTTTCTAATGTTTTTGTTGTCATTTTCTTTACCTAACACTATCAAGAATATCACAGCTGGAAACATCGCTTTTTAGCCAGGAACAAAAATCCCGAAAGCAGCTGGTAAATAAGCTTACTGCAGAATCATAAGAAACCGATAGAAATAACAATGTCAGCAAAGCTGCCTCAGAGCTAGACAAACACCAGAAATATTTTTATTGCAAAACTTACAATAAGAGAACATTTGCTTTGCTTTGCACACAGGGTCCTATAGCAGTGATAGAACTGACCTATATATGCCTACAGTTCTACTGTATTGTTTTTAAGCAGATTATGTCTTAGGCAGTTACATGTCTATGGAGCTGAAGAGGAGGGTAGCACGCAGGACAATGACTGCATTCAGAGACCATCTCAAGATATGTGAAAAGCACAAAGTAGACATCTCTGGTTTGGACAAGTCCTGCTCAGGAAAAGATAAGAACTGCCACTGCTTGTGGTGATAAAATGCTGCTGGCTAGCTCGCACCTTGGTTAAATGCTGCTCCCTGCTCCATCCCCACTTTCATATATACTTTCACAGCCAATGCAGGAACAACTGAGCTCTTCGTGCAATTGTAAAGATCTGGGGAATATAGGCTGTGAAGACAACACATGCGAAAGAACATTTTGTTCAGATAGTGTGATGGTTGTCTCTGCAGAGAGGGACCTGGCAGTGCTGCTGGGCAGCCAGTTGCCCCCGAGCCAGCAGTGTGCTCTGGTGGCCGAGGAGGCCAGTGGTGCCCTGGGGGCATTAGGGGCAGCGGGGCCAGCAGGCCCAGGGAGGTGATCCTCACCCTCTGCTCTGCCCCGGTGAGGCCACAGCTGGAGCGCTGGCTCCGGTGCTGGGCTCCCCAGTTCAGGAGAGACTGGGAGCTGCTGGGGAGGGTCCAGCGGAGGCTGCGAAGATGCTGAGGGGGCTGGAGCATCTCCCTGGGGAGGAAAGGCTGAGGGAGCTGGGCCTGTTTAGCCTGGAGAGGAGAAGGCTGAGGGGGGATCTTCTCGATGCCGACAAATACCTGAAGGGCCAGAAGGACCCTTACGTATGTCATTTTAAATGATAAACAAATACTTGTCAGAAGGATGGGATGGGCTCTTTTCAGCGGTGCCCAGCGACGGGACGAGGGGCGACGGGCACAGGCTGCACCACAGGCGGTTCCTTCTGAATATGGGGAAGAACTTCTTTCCCCTGAGGGTGACGGAGCCCTGGAACAGGCTGCCCAGAGAGGCTGTGGGGTCTCCTTCTCTGGAGACACTCAAACCCGCCTGGACACCACCCTGTGCAGCCTGCTCCAGGTGAGCCTGCTTTGGCAGGGGGGGTGGGCTAGGTGATCTCCAGAGGTCCCTTCCAGCCCTGACCGTGCTGTGATCTCCCTTTCAGTAGACACGCCTCTCAGGGTTACTGCTTGATGTTGCAAGAATCCTTATTGCATCAGATACTCTGCAAGTGAATTGCTAATAAGCACGCTGAAACTTTGAAATCTTAGCTAAGTGATATAATGGATAGATTATGCACATATAATCCTTTAGACATAAACCACTGATGAAGCCTGCGACTCAGTCTGCACCCAACCACACCTAAACTCCTAGCTGAGAAGGGAGTTCAGAATGCCAGAGGGTCCTTTCTGAACCTCATGACTCAACAGGATAGTCTCCCTGACAGTTTTGTCTGACACTGTCCTCTATGAAGTAAATAATCTAGTGTACCTTGCCATGGAATCTTGTTAAACCACTGTTGCAATTACTGTCAAACTTTGTTAACTTGCTGGTTTATACCAATAAACGTATTGCTGCTTCTCTTTTTATGACTGATGCGCATCACTCCATCTGCAACAGACAGGTAAGCTGACAAGCAGAATGTGCTTCACATGCAAATTTTAATTCTCTCCTCTTGAGCAGAAAAAAAATACAAGGACATTATAACGCTCTTAAGAAACCAGCTGATCATTAAGGTTCAAGCACTACCTGTGCTTCTTGTACTTACTGGAATTCTTGGGTGCAGACCTTTCTGTGGCAGAGTTGCTGATCTTTTTAACCTCAAATCATGTGAATACGGTCAGCATTCTTTCTCCTACAACTCCCCATTCCTAACTGAGCTTTGAATTTACATTTACTTTTATTTTTTGGAATAATACCAACATCACTATCCAATTTTGGAAGAAAAAACACAGTTTGAAAGAGAATATAATACATTTCATATTGCTGCCTATGTAGTCACACACCACCTATCAAAAATTGTAAGCCTCTGAGAAATATACAGCATGGAAGGCTGGTTACTGCCTATGTTAAGGTGGAACTGGCTTTTTACATATTCTCACAACTGTAACTAAGTAGAAAAACAAGACAAAGCTTTTCACAGATACCTCCAAAGAGACTTGATATTTGTACCTCAGCTAAATGAACAACCTGGGTTTTGTAAGCTGGAAATTTTGAATTTGGTTAGTGCAACATTAGCCTATGCATCATTTGTAACAATTATGCTACTTAGGAATGGATTCTATTAAGATTCATCTTCCTGAGGCATCTGAGTTGTTTACAAATAGCCTAGAAGACATGATGACAAATACTACTACATGTTTATGAAAAAAATAAACAAATCATTATTTCAGCTCAAAATAGCTTATCATAATCTTATTGCAAACTTTCAAAAAAAGTCAAAGTGTAACATCACAAAAAATGTTTTGTTTGACTTAATACACATTGGAGGAAGTTCCTGAAGATAAGGTTTTCACAGTCAAAACTATAAACCAATTACTGGACAGGTAAAAGCGTTTTTATCCACCAACTGCTAAAACCCTCAGTTGGCACAACAGAAGCATCAAACCCCAGAAAACCGTTTTTCTTCTAAGCTTCAGTAATTCTTACTACTTGCAAATTGTAAATTAGGTCCTAAATAAAAAAAATAAAAAAAAAAAAAAAACAAACAAAAAAACAAAACAACAAACCAAAACAACAAAAGAACCTTTTGAAGCAGTCTTAAATTTTACTTGCTTCTCTTCTCACCCTCCCCACCCCTCCCCATTTATTTTTTCTTTAACCTGATGGAAAACAAATTGGGTTTTGCCCTAGAATTATGATAGATCCAAGTTTCTTCAAGGTTTCTGTGGTTTTGTTATTCAATATGAGAAACATACAGTTTACTTCAGGGTAGGAGAGGAGGGGATGATACGGACATGAACGACTCCAAAAAAAGAAGAGTATCAGAGCAACAGAGACAACTGCAATATGCTGAATGTTTATAAAATATGTAGAAATGCACCAGGCCTATGAAACAGGGATGGCATGGACAGCATGGCAGACAGATAAAAAATGATGTTGTCAGAAACATTTACTGAAACTGGTGCAACCAAAACGATGAACAACCACCAAAGAAAAAAAAACCAACAAAACAACCAATGCCATCAAAAAATATTAGCTCAAACTAGCTAAAATTTATTTTTTCTTTAAATTGCATACAGCAGTGGCTAGAGTAAAGACCTTGATGTGCAGAAATTAGCCTAGCTGAGGGCCACCAAATAGTCAGACTGCTACAGTACACCATAAAGCTGAGTGAGCTTAAAAAGGTAATTTTCAGGGAAAATCCCATTCCTGTATTCCAGCTATGTAGTGGGAGGGTATGAGCCTGACTCTTCTCCAAGGTACAGGCTGACAGGATGAAAGACAAGGGACACAAGTTGGAACGTGGGCGATGCCAGTTAGATGTAAGGAAATTTTGTTCCCCTTGAGGCTGCTAACACACTGGAGCAGGTTGCCCAGAAGGGCTGTGGAGTCTCTGTTTCTGGAGTATTTAGTGCTCAGCTGGGCACAGGAGGAATAATTTAATGCAGACACTAATAAACCAGCAGAAAGTGTAGTTACACTGGCTCCTGTTTAAGAAAGAATATTGTATTACTATAAAACTTCAGCACTAAATTCCATGAAACACATGCTCATTTTTATTATTAACTTGATTATACTTCTTGCCTTAAAATGAGGGGGGGGGGGGGGGGGGGGGGGAGAAAAGAAAAGAGAAAACAGTTGGTTGTTTTTTTTTAAACAAAGAAACTGCTGCCGTATGCATTTTCATAAACACTGAAATTACCTGAGATATTTCACCCAAGACAATCAAACTGCTCATGTGAATGATTTGAATACCAGTTCACATATTTATCACTTTCAAAAGAATTATACCTACTTAGGATGGAAAAACAAGTTAACAGTTGCCTAGAATGAAGTTGTCTCTTGGTAACCAGCCTAAACACTAGCATTAAATTCCTTACCTTTATAGAATTCTGTGTCTAACATCAAAAAACAAAAAAAACCCCAACCCAAACAAAACCCCAACAACCCAGAAAGCACATCAAACCATATCATCAAGATGCTAATATTCAACAGTGACCACAGCACATTCAGGCTGATAGGTACAGAAATGTTTTACAGCAGTTATCTTTTCCTTCCCTCTTACCATAGAGGTACAGAATTGAAAAGGATGCTTTAGCTTTTATGAGGAATATAAACCAGCAACTGTTAGTTCTGCATGCTTGTCTAAATGTAAATGTAATGGCATAAAACTATTACTGTTCACATTCAAAGCCATTTGACAAACCATACCAACTTCCACATCAATCATTCTATTATTAATGTGTCATGTGTGATGTCTTTGAAAAACTTAATGTATCAAAAAAAGTCTAAATTACTCTGGTTTACTGTTCATAACTTTTATTATATGTAATAGGTTTCAAAGCTATTTCTTAGTATGAAGGTCAAGCTGTTTTGGGACAATCAACACAACAAAGAGTCTCTATATGTAAAGTTAATGGGGTTGATATGAACCATGCATTTTAATATAAATAATGAAAACCAGATAGAGGAAAGCAGATGGATTAATTCACTACTACTCCGTCCTGCAAGTCCCTGTCTCCTAATTCATTCAAGTACCTAAGACTAAGCAGATACCGAATAGTGTCCAAAGCTGATAAACCCTTTCCCACGTGAAAATCACATTCACTCCATTACCGCGTGTGGAGTAAAAAAAGGACTTTTCCAGCGGTTGGGTTAGGCACCCAATAAATAGATAACATTTCAAAAAGGGGAAATATAGTTACGAAAATACAAATATAGTTTTTGCTAGCTGAATATAATGAAATTATTGTATAATAATAAGAAACATAATTCATGAATGGATTTAGCACAATCTGAATAGAATATTCAAAGCAAACTGTTATGCCAAGACTTTGAAAACCCACAAGCAGAAACAACCAACAGAATATTTCATTTTATACGCTTAAATCAATAGCATGGCTTCCATAAAACATATTTGTTATTTAAATGCTGGGCAAAAGATTCAAGTAAAACAACCGCAGAGAGTTAAGATTTTACTGATGAAAGAAATCAGACCTTCTCAACATAAAGGCAGTAAATGAGATAAACCAGAATACAGGTCTTCGTGAACATTAAAAATCTACAAAACCACTAAGTACCCAAACTTCTGAAATCTTGCAAGACTGAGCTTCTTCCTTTAGGGATCCCTGAACACAAAATGGGAGATGTTCCATGGCTTTCAGGCTAAAGATCATCCTCCTCTAGCAGCTTGCAAAAAACTGTTTGTAGTGCATCATCCCTATGTTTTCTTAACTCTGCAATTCCTTCTGCCACAAGTAAAACTGATGGGAAAACCACTCCAGAAGTGATGGAGGGAGACAGCTAACAAACTTCAGACCTGCTGCATGTTCCATCACTCGGTTGCTGACCACAGCTGATGGCTAGTTGGATGCTGTTGAAAAGGTCGATGTTACAGCTCTATCTTCATTTAATTCACACATGCTGTCATCTTCACCACAGACTAGAAAGTACCTAATTTTTATTTAGATGTTTATTTAAAAGTTAGATTCATTTTTTTTTTAATATGCAAGGGTAAAATTTGCTCTCCTTGGTTATACACTTATGTTATTTAGGAAACACGATTTATGCTGAGAACAGGAAACTTAGTACGAGTCTACTTATCGGCTCAGTGCTTTCCCCATTACTAATTGTTAATCGTCTCCTTATTTTTATGAAAATATTTGCATAATTTGGATTTAGTAACCAACAGAATTTTGCTTTGTGCTCATTTTTGTGCTCAGTAATTATTACTGGAAGGTCGTTATTTTATAGTGATTAACTTTGATATTGTAATTTAATATACTTGAAATACTAATTTCTAGCATTCTGATTCTTACATCTTACTTCTTTTGATCCAAATATACACTTGAAGACTAGTATTAGATATGATAAATACATTTTAAACAGCTATTGCCCATATCTCATTGCCAAAACCAGACACTAACTCTGTTAAAAAGATTCAACACATTAAAAGCAAATTCTCACGAACTTATTAGAGCAGATGGCATTCATAAAAAGAAAATAATTGTATGAAGACCTCGAAAAAGGTCATCCAATCTTCATACTATATGAGTCTATCAAACAAGACACTAAAGGGTTTAAGATGGGAGCGCACATTGTGAGTCCACACTACTAAGCCTACAATTATTTCTAAAGGATTCTTTTCTGCTGAAGATGAAAAATGACGTAATGGTATTGGCACAACACTTCACAGCACCCAGAAGGTTAAAAAACTAAGAACAAAGTCAGTCAGATTGTTCTTCTATGTATTACTGACAAAAATAAAAATGCACCTCATGGCTTGTCAGATTATTCAGCTAGTTCTCAGTGCAGGAAGATTTACATATAAATATGGCTATACATAACAGGAGGAGGTTTTTAGCGCAGAGGTGATAAAATCTTTTTCAGATAATCCTAAAGACTTTTAGTTGTTCTTTTCCAGTTTTTTGAACTGTCCTTTCTTTCTGAATTCTCCCACAATCCTGAAGAGATGTGAATTAAAACAGTAGAGCTGATGAAAAACTTTGGCAAATTTCACGCAATCAATTAAAATGAACTCACACGATATTTTGGTCAGATGTATCTGAAGATTTCACAGACAATATTAAAATGTAAATTATAAAGTGAAATTCAAGGGTCCGCTGAGAAAATATAGAGTTTAATAATATAATCTGTTGTTGCACTATAGTAATATTAAGAAAAAACTGAATGATAAATTACATAGACAGTAGAAATAAGAGCAGGTCCTTAGAAATAACAAACTGATCAGCGCTTTTTCCCCCCTTTTTTGACATTGTCACTTTTATTTCTTGAATACAACAATATTTTAAAAAATTAAGTTTGCTAAGTAAACATAAAAATAGTGAATTACTTATACTTGGGTTTGCCAAATATTCTTCTTATATTTACAGGTCAGAATACTGGTCAGAAGTAATTTTTCAAGCATTTGAAATTCTAGATGTTGTCCTAGAAGATGCAGGTTCTTATTATCAGCCCACATCATGCAAACTTTTATGTCAAGTCATAAAAGGTAGACAGCAAACTGCAGTACATGGCAAACAAAAAAATCCAACTTGCTGTTGGAATCTTTGGATATTTTTTATGAGGTTGTTTAATTCTTTTTTTATGTACCATTATACCATAGACTTCTGATGACTTTCACAACAGAGTAAGCAGAGTAATAATGGAATGAATCATTTAAATTTATCTACGGATAAGTGCCCGGTGGGATTTTTAAATTGTATTAGAGGCTATACAAAAAAAGACATCATCATAAATTAAAAGAACACATTATTTGTGCTCAAGGTGAAACACAGGAAAGTAATTCCTGAAGTAGTTTCTCTCTAAACTGTGAAATCTATGCTTTACCCAAAACCATGCCTATACTCTCTCAGGTAGTATTCTTAAGTAAATTATGCACAAGGAAACATTTTAACAGGACAAAACATGCGTGGGCTCATTAACAAGACTTTAAGGTGCTGTCCCTTTGGTTATACTAAATCACACACAAGCTAACACTGAAGGCAATGCAATTGCATTTCTCCCCCCTGCCCCCATATGGAAAAAGGATGGCTATACTGTTGCGCTAAGTGTTAAATATTTATATTGCCATACCTTTTTATATGAAGTGTTTTAGCTTAAATGATACTCTACTTCATTCACCATTATTCCAAGGGGGGTGGTGGTGGTGGGAAATAACACATCTACAGGAAAATACACTTTTACATCTCCCTTATGTGGGAGAAGAATTTTCTTATCAAATGACATTTTTGTTTTCAGTTTACCTCAGGGTAATCTTTTGGATGGCCTAAATTCTGGATATCTGTCTCGGGTATTTACTCTCTGTTTCCTGAAGGGCTTCTGGATTTAACACTGCTGACACAAGCTTCTACAAGAGGAAAACCTCAAATACTGACTAGCAAGTCAACTGTTTCTGTTTATCATCTGAAGCATCCAACCCCTCCGAGGCTTAGCTTGCACTCCTAAGCAGTTCTTTCCCCAATGTAAGGACTCTGCTTTGCTTTGCTTTCAAGCCCTGCTAGATTACCCCATATGCATACATACCAATTTAATGAAAGCAACTTTAAGAGATGACATATTCAACAGCTTAGCAGTTTACATTGAACAGCCAAGCAGTATTTTAAGTGAGAACTGCACGTTTCCAACTACAAAATTCAGAACAATTCGCTTAGACTCAGAGACTTAATTTTCCAATACATGGGACACACATGTCCTTTTGGAAAGGCACAAATGGGGAAATAGGTATAATCCTCTCTTCGGGATAAATATATCACACATGGAAACCAGAAGATTACATGTAGAAAACTTGCTTAAAAGAATGTATGTTCAAACCTTTACTAAAAAAAATAGGAAGAGAGAAATCCAAAGCTGTCTTGACTGATTTAGCACTGCAAAAGGCTGTTCAGACCATGCAGTGTAACCTCTGTCCCTCAAAGTCACCAAAACTCACCTGGAAAAGGTCCTGAGAACCCCGATTTAAACCTTATACCGTCCTTGCTTTGAAAGGGAGGTTGAACATGCCATCTGTGACTTCAGAACACTAGGAGTTTTCTTAAGTAAGCATTAGCTGGCATTTCTTTTCTCCTGATACCCTCAAGACTAGCAACTGACTCTCAAACTGCTGTATATACCCCTGCAGAGGGTGCAGCATTTTAAGTCAGGCCCTCAAGCAACACTTAATTAGAGAGAGAACTGAAAAGTTGTTTAAGTGATTTTGCTGACCTTGTGGAGACAACGTAGCAGAAACATGCCGGGACACACAGTTTCAAAGGTCAGCAATCTAGCCCTTGCTAGCAATTGCACAACTTCCTAACACTAACACTGTACTCCACACATTTTTTTAGTTCAACGATTCTCGTTCTCCCGGTCCTTCCTCCACAGTGAATAGAGAATCTTGCGGAAAAAAGCAAAGCTTCTGTTAGAATAGACATAAACTACATGTACATACATGTATACATATGACATGGATATACAATAACCCTGATGAACTAGTGTATCCAGTCTGCCTTTCCTTTGAAATTTTCACACCAAATGAGTGTTCCAAAAGTTGTAGAGAATTTACACTAAAAAGATTCTCAGTGAAAAACCAACTACCTAAAGCATTTATGTCAAGCTCTCCTTAAAGTGCAAAGAATAGCAGATTTTGACATTTCCAGTAAATATCAGTATTTTCCAGTGCTTTGTTTTAAACTACAAATCATATTCTAAAACACATTCTATTTTGAATGAAGCGATGTGTCTAACATTCCCTTAGAAACATTTTTCAGCCACAAATCTGCTAAATGTCAGCCACTCTCACATAGTTAGCTGTAATTAAATACACAGACAATATAATAGCTGTAACTGCTATACACAAAGCATCCAATTGGAATTATACAAATAGAAAAAGCAAACCCATATTTTCCAAGTTGAGCAGAAACCAGAATGTTTTATTCTTCAATCTGCCAAAATAACCTATATGTTGAAAAAAAAAAAAAAAAAATCAAGTTCCTTCCCAAAGTAACCTACATGCTTTAAAATAAATAAATAAAATAATTCAAGCTCCTTCCAGCCAGTAAAGAAAAGAAACCAACTTCTGATTAAGTCTGCTTTAATTTTTTCTTTCGTTTTCTAATCTGCCAGGTAGATGTACATATAATTATACTATGAGAACTGGACACTAATAAAAATTGAGAAACACTAACAATAAGCTGGCAGCTAAAAAAACCTCGTAAAACAAAACAGGACTGTTGGAGCTTTTCTGAGGTTGATTGAGCAAGTGTTTCTCATTGGAGAACATATCCCTTTACAATGTATCACAGTCACTGTTCAGCTTTCCTCATTCTACTAAAAAAAACCCAAAACACATTCTTCTGCTTAACTGGCCTGAGGTGTAGATTCATGGATCTGAAAGTTAGAAGAAATATACAATTTGTTTAAGGTTTTGATAGGACTTCTCTCCACATACTTCATAAGCATCAAGATATTCATTGGTACCAATGGTACATATAAGACTGTTCTGCTCCAGAAATACATCCTCATATAATTAAAAACTATTCTGGATCTAATAAAGCCCTAGTAAGTAACGCTGAGGACATAGATAAGGGTGAATGCATGCAAATTCTGCCACTCTAAGAAACAAGGAGTATATTCACTCCTCATTACCCGGGCATTACCTGCTATGTGGGCAAGTGTACCAAACTCCTCTATTTATCAAGGACAGCAGAGATATTCCAAAGGACTCCAATTCTACCTATTAAATACGGCTTCAGGAAGAGGTTCTGGTAATTTTACTTTGGTACTTCTAAAATTTAATCATATCTTTTCACTAAATCTGCCTGCTAGAAGCAAATTAATCTGTTGACCTGTCAGTGATTTTGGTAATGCATTATATATATATAAAAAAAATATAAAAAAATATGCTAATAGATAGCTTAAATAGCCTTCCAAATAAAATAATTCTATGTCTTTAGTATTTAATTTTCTTAAATATACATTTTTAATAAATAATACATAACTAGATAATTCCTATTCATGGACAGAAAAACTTTGAGTTTTTACATTTGGGTTGTTTTTTTGTTTGTTTTGGGTTTTTTTGTTGTTGTTTGTTTTGTTTGGGGTTTTTTGTTGTTTTTTGTTTGTGTGTTTATTGTTGTTAGTTTTGGGGGTTTATTTTTAAAGGCAAAAGAAACTTGACAAAAGCTGGTTAGCCAACAGACTCAGTGTTCCTTTTCGTCACATTCATACCGCAGAACACTAATTCTTCTGGTCACTGTGTACCCATATTCACATTCATTCACCACAGACAGCATTACCTGTCACTGTTTTGCAAAGTGAAACAATTACAAGCAATGCATTCCCCATCAGCAATTGCAACATTACTTATTTTTGCATCCCTCTAATAGCAAAGAAACATTGAAAACTCTAATTAAAAAGCAACTACAAAATAAACTGGTATTTCACTAAAGGGATCAAAAAAGGCCAGCTCACATTATTAGACTGTTTAGAAACTGAACTGCGATTTTGTCAGCTAGAACATATAACTGCCAAGGTTTAACCTTGCTATTGCTACTCAGTATGATTTTCAAATGAAAGCCACAGGCTCTGACTGTTTTTTGTTTGATTGTTTTATCAGTTGCCACCTACTGCACAAAATCAGATTACTTTACAAAGTCTTTTTTTTCTTTTTTTTTTTTCCCATTATATTCAATTGATGGTTACTAGTTTCCACCCACCTGCGTAACTCCTATATTACTTATTTCCTTTCAGTGAAGTAGTACTAGATCCCAGCCCCATAACTGTCTTGAAATGTTAACCACAACCCCAACTGGTACAAATAAGCAGAGCTCTGCCTGCTGAGATTAAAACAAACCAACCAATCAAAAACAAACACAAAAAACCCCAAAAACACCCAAACCCAAAGCCAACAAAATCTTATTGATGATGCTTACAATATATATATTAAAATTATGGTAAGAAGATCGCTTGAAATCACTGAATAATTGAGAAAACCCTCAGTCTTTATAAAAATCAAAGAAATTAAAAACACTACAGTGCTAAATGTGAAAGTGCATGGAGGAAAATGAAGTAGCAGGCTCCTAATTGCAATTTTCATTATTACCTTACAGTTCCCCGCTGTTTTCTTTGTTCAGTGCAGTTAGATTAAGGTGCTATTACAATGACATTAAGGGCAACTCAGCTTTCTTTAAATATAAAACGCCCCCCACCCCCCAAACAGTAACATTACCCCTTCTATACCAATAAATAAACACAGGGTACTCAAGTTCTCCACAGCAAACACTGCTCAAGGGCACGCTGCTGCTGAGCATTACCTGCAATCCTAGATGAGATGGACAGATAAGGATAACAGTCACCTGACTGAAACAAATCACTCATGAAGGATCAACCATATCTTCATAACGGAAGCCTCAAGATTAAGCAACATGAGCTGAACTCAAGCTAGTCTTTTCAGGCTTTGTGTTCCCTGTTCACAGAAACCAGCAGAACACCATATAAGAAAACACAGGCAAGTCATAGAGTAAATAATTCCAGGTGTGGAAGGACTGCATTAGCCAGCACCACATTTCAGCTGATCAGATTTTAAAAGGCTGAATATCCTCTGAACCCAATTCATTAGGAGAATTCCCTTCTGTGCATGGAATCTATACCTTTTTTTTTAAGTCCAGCTCAGAAGTCTGGTACTTGCCAAATATACTCAGAATCTGAATGGTCTCACATTTCTTTCCCAAATGATCACATCTGTGAAGGCCTTGATATCAATATCATCTCCATTGCACTGTATTGGAAACTATTGCAAACACTAAATGTAGTCCCAATGCCACTGTAAGGAAAAAAATCATCCCCAAACAAGGGCATCATGTCCGATTGTAGACACTACAGCTCCAGAAGCAACAGCTAGAACATTACTGCTATATGTAGCATCAAAATAGACATAGTATTAGCCGATGTTTCCAATTTAAGATAATATCTTCATTTTAGATCTAATTTATACACTTCCAAAAAAAAAAAAAAAATCATCTGCAGCGAACATTACACATTGTGTAACACAAAAGCATCGCATAAAAATTCAGAGGCCAGGTAATGGAAGGAAGACTCAACATGATTTTTTAGGGTGATATATGGAGTATTTATGATATGGAGTATCTGCAGAAACCTGTACATATAAAAAGTGTAAATGTTTTGCTAGAATATGAATCAGAAAAAAGGCTTGAAATAATAAAGGAAAGGCATTAGATCTAAGAGGGGGGGAGGGCAGAGACAGAAAGACATTACTTAGAGGAACAACTTATGAACAAGACATCTTTACAGCCCACTGGTTAGAGGCCTTGATGGCCCTAGATAATCTTTAACCCTCAAAACTATTCAAGATTAAAATTTCACTAAACTTCCAAGTGCAATCAGATACTACCTTATTTTTTTCTGATGTGATTGTAGAATATTTACACAGCCCTAGAGCTTAAAATATTTTGTGTCTGTGGTTGCAGATGGGCTCTATTTAATGATAAGTTTGGTTTGGATGAAAGATAATGTCTAAACCTGGAATACTACGCACCCATTTAAAGGTAAAAATGTAAGATGACCCTTTATATGTGTCATGCCTGCATTACATTCTGTCAAGCTGGGTATCAAAAGAAGATGCAGAGTACAGAGAACGTTAAAAAGTACACAAAAAAATGAAGACACTTTGTTTTCCTAACTTATAAAGTATACACATGTTCATTTTGAGATTAAGTGTTCACAGCAAAAGCTAACTTTCTGGCCCATAAAACTTAGGTAAAAATGGACTGAGAGATAAACAGTGATTTATGACAATTAAAAATGTGGCCAATAATGCATAAGTTTTGCAAAACCAGATATTTTATTTTTTAAAAGTCAAAATAATACTGCATATGCATATAAATGATGTAAGTGAACGTGACTTTTCTAGCATGCTAACAAAAATAATTTGAAACTCTGCTCAAGAAGTAGGAATAGCCAATAAAACGTATTACCAAAATATATCACCCAAAGAAACATGGAAATTAACTGAACTCTATACCACAGAAAGTTACCTGTATGCTCTTACTTCTCTTCATATGGTGTGAGGATAGCTTTTAGGCTGTAGAGTTGTCAAAAATTTCAGGTCATATAGTGTCACTTGTGACTGAAAAATTAATTAAACTGTGATAAAATTAATTCCTGAAGAGGCTGTGGAGAAGATGTACAGTTTGTAAAAGAGTGCCAAAACAGTGATTGTTAAACATTACAAAATTCTTGGCTTTATGGAATAATCCCGCACACTGGAAAACTTCAGGTGTGCTGTCTGTCACACCATGCCCCCCTGTAACCTAACTCCTTCCTCTACAACCAATTGAATGTCTTGTTATTCACAACATAAAGTAACATAAAAAAAAAATCTCCACAACGACTAGCAATGGTAAAGCTACAAGAAACAAATGCCCCGAGGCAAGCAAGCCACAGCTGATTTTTTTTTTACCAGCATAGAATAAGCTAACAGTGTCTAAAATGAAATAAAATGTCCATAAGAATTGCTGGCTTCAGCAGATGAGCATGCTCACCTCCGTGGCCTGGACAGCTACCTCTGGCACACGCTGAATTTCAACCAACATCAGCATACAGAAGTCTGATTTTAGTCCGCTACAAATTGAAAGGCTGTAACACAACAGTTGCAGTACTCGTGGTTCATCAGAGAAATAAAGTGATTCCCTTCAGCACTAAATAGTAACTTTTACTTCACACGTATTGTTTAACATACCTTCTTCCTGAAGCAAAAGTGTTTTAGCTTTGAGTTCGTGGTGCATTCAGCAAAATCTCAACATGGTACTTTTGACTCTAGGAATCTGAGTCAGGCAATCATCACTCAATACTTAATTTAAATTTGAGTAAGAATGGACCGCATGGGCCACTGTCCCTCAGAAACAACCACAGGTCACATAGTGGTCCAGCTCATGCTTCTAATGTAACTATGCAATTCTCTTCATCCAGTTCTCTGTTATCTAACTTTGCTAAATCCACCCTCAGCAGTTTAATATTAGCTTGGCTGATTTTGAACTGATTTAAGTTTTCACACAATCCTCCACAACTTCTCAATAACCACAACCTCCAAACAAGGAGGTTTTTCACTTCAGGTGTTTTCAAAACATCTGCATGTTCAAGCCCTAAATAACTGAGATAAAAACAGAAATCAAATTGCATTCTCATCCTTATCTTGAAGATAATCATACTTTCCTTTCCTCCATTCCTCTTAATTTTTTTCATTTTCAGACACACCTTGCTTCTAGGTTTTAGGTACCACCAGCAGCACAGCTGCCAAAAATACTCCCAGTTCTGGAAGCACTTATGGCTTAGTTGCAAATAGGAGAACAAGTTGATATATTTGTTACCTCCACTTTTTCAAGCTGAACTTCTCAGACTCAAAAGGTCTGGGAAAAAAAGCAATAAAGTTGTAATCCATCTAAAGACCCGAAAACAGGCAGGGAGATAAGAGTTTAGCTTATAGACATTCACCGAACTGTAATCTGGAGCAACAACTGTAACTCAGCAGTTCAAACTTCACATACTCATAACCCAAGGTGATGGCAAGTCCTCTGACAGTCACAATTAAGTGCAAAATACAGAAGGGAAGAAGATTTGCTCCCTGTGACTTGCATGATATTCAAAACTGGCAAAACTAATTATTTGAAATATATCAGCATAAGAAACGTTGCACAGTCAAATCACAGTTACAAATCTCAGAGAAAAGGCCATGCTGCTATGATGAAGCTCTGCAATTTTGCTCTGCAAGGCAATGAGAAGACGTCAGTCACTGCTAGAATCCGTTCATGGGCTTTCAATTGTATAAGATCAGTAATTCAAACTGAAGGCAAGAGCTGTCAGCTAGTGAAAGTCATAGAGAACAACAGAACAGGGGAGTGCTGGCTCAGTCTTGTTAATGAAGCTGGGTGTTGATCCCTCCCTTAAGTAAGCAGAAGAAATCAATATAAGTGAATTCAGTAGCAGATTTGTGTGCTCTCAGCCATGAATCTGGTTGTGCTAGGGGCTTTCACATGGGGGATTACTAGAATTAAAACAGAAACCTTTTATTCGCAAGATAAGTGGATAAATGTTGAAATTATAACAGAAACCTTCAAGGTTGAGACCTAATAGTACGTCCGGAAGGAGCCTTTATCTTTTACAGTGGGAAGTAAGTCTAAATTAAAATGTGATTCTACAGTTTAGGCAGCTCAAATCTAGCACCAAAGAGAATTGATTCCTCCTCCCACTAGCAGTAATACAGATCAATGCCATGGGATAAAAGCCCGAACATCCCTTCTACAGATTAAAGCACCGTGTGCCAGGTAGACTGAAATGCATCATCTCTAACTTTAAATCCGCATCTCATCCTCTGAAGAAAGGGTAGATTCTTGCAGAGGATATACTCTTGAACCTTGGCACCATTTGTGCATGGCTGAAAATACAAGCCATCTAACCTATTATTTCTTCCTCCAAATTGTTTATGTGCACTGAAAGAGAGGCAGGCACCTACTCAGCAGAGGCAAATTACCAGGCAGCAATAGATAGAATACTGCACAGATACACAACGAACTGGCACTCAGCCCAGAACCCTACAGAGAAAATAATAGTTTTAGGTTTAAAAAACTCAGAATACCCACACCAGGGTTTTGCACCAAAGAATGGCAACGGGAAATCAACTGACTGTTCCGTAGCCTTGAACTTCTATTTGCCAGAGGAAGCTGGCAGCCAGGTTACAAATTACACATTTATAGCAAATTATTAAAATTTGCCTTCAAAATAGCAGATGTAAATTCTTAAGCCCTCCTGCTTTTCCATAGACCAGTTTGAAGATTAGCCCTTGTAAACTATGCCATTTGATTCTCTTACACAGTACGTATCACACAGGCTGGAAGGTAGTACAGAGGTATTACAGGAATCAAAGCAAGCCTCTGACCTTCAAACACAGCTTTGCCCACCATGGAAGACAATTTATTAGTTATACTGGTACATAATTAATGTGCAATGGGTGTTTTGATAAAATGTCATGTACACTGGTAAGCTATCAATACAGAAACATGTGATGCACATGTGTAACGAGTATAAAGCTCCCCACATTGGAATTTTTCAAGTGCGTCACCGCCTGCATCTTCAAAAGTGTTTGAAAATTATTATTTTTTCCTTAATGGAAGAAACACAAACAAACCCCACACATACAATACATACTGTTAAAATATATAAACATATGAACTTGTTTTTCACCTTTGTTTTTTAGTGCAGATGCATCTACTGCTGTCCTAACAGGACAGTCACAGCCTGACCACCCAGGAACACGTGTTTGCCATTGATGAAACCGAAGGGTCTTTTCCAGACAGTTAAGAAAATAATATATCAACATAAATTAAGCATAGGATCACATACAGGGGTGTTTTGGTTTTTTTTTTTTTTTTTTGCAGAATATACATATTAGTTGTGTTGTATACAGGAATACAAAAAATCAGGACTAGATTCAGAAGTAGACTAAGATGACTTAAACCTTAGTGAAGGAAGTAACTCAAATTATTTTCTCCCTTAAAATCTAAGGTATTTGACCTCTTAAACAGTACATCCAACCAAGAACTCTTTGTGTAATAAAAAGTGTGTTCAGAATTCAGGTACAGGCTCATAATCAACACTTAGAAGTCCATTTTCAATGTAGATTTTATGTAAGTTAAAAGGAAAAAAGGCCAAAGGCATCTCTCCTGTGAAAATCCTCAGTGCTATATGCAGTGGCAACATACCTGATTATCATGTATAGCATGATCAACAAGACATTGTTTTTTAAAAAAAGGTTAGAAAAGCCCACCACTGATCTAGACAATAAAATGGGAGAGGAAAAGAGAATTTTAAGAAATATATGGAGTATTTTCCATGTTAAAAGGGCTCATTCTTTGGTTATGTCAAATAGTGCAATGCCCGATTAAAATTACAGAATCTGTTCTGGGGAAGAAGAATTAAAACATTTTGCTGTAAATACAAATCCTAACACAGGTTTTCGAAAGTTCTTGCTAAACACACTCTAGAAACAAGATAGTGGTCAGATTAACACACCATTGCCAGAGCAACATTTCAAAACGATGGCTTAAAAAGTCTGAGATCATACACAGTGCAACCAACGTGAAGAATTCTTTCAGACTTGATCATTAGCAAAATGGAAGAGATGAAGAGATGTAAAAATAGCTAGCTTTGCTACATACAGGGGAGAAACGACAATAAAACTGTGAATTTGGGGATTTAGACTGTCACCTGCTGTCCCTGGAGTATGTATATATACTCATATACCCTAAATTAAATACAACCACTTATTTGAGACAAGCTAGACAAAGAACCAACTTTATTAATACACTTAACCTCACAACTAGATGTTTTAAAATATACTATGTGGTCATGCCTCTGTCACAAATGCCAAGATACTATAATAAAAACAAACTCAAAATTAAAAACAAATTGAAACTATAAATCCACATAATGAAGCCTGTATGTTCTTCTCACAGTAAATCTAACTAAATGTGTAACTTCAACTGCCATTGCCAGAGAGTGTTAATTCATCTTTTACAAAAAAAGATTTGTAAGGTTTTTAAATTTACACCCTGACTAATAAACAAACAAGTTATTTCTCTTTAACAAATGATATCGTTTACTAAAAGGAGAGAGGTGCAGATTCACTAACTGAACATGGTCTCTTCAAAGGCTGCTAGCACAGGTCTTGCCAGATGGAGCTGTCTTCCTTGCACATGCGCAAGAAAGTGAACACCAGAGGAGGGAGAGGTTGTAGTTCCCAGACAACTGTTGCTCCTTTATGAGTTTCCTCGGGAAGATTCACTTGACCAAATAAACTCAAATCATGTGCAATGGAACTGAGCAGCAAGGCACACATTTCATATTAATAATCTCAGTTCTTTCTAAAAAGACTGGGTAGGACATGGCAATCAGTATCGGTTAGATAGTGATTCTCATCCTTTCAACTTTTCAGTGCATATTATGCTTAATATTGATTTTTATATAAATATTCAGCTGCTCTGGACATTCTTGGCATAAGAGTAGCAATATATATTTGCACCTGCTGACTCAAAGGAGATCTAACTTTTGTCAGACGTGATCAAAATAGATTTAGAATCTTATCTACTTCTTTAAAAAAATAAATAATAAACCTAAACAAAATCCAACAACAGAAATAACTACAGAGCTTTAGCAAAGTGGCAAGATGTAATGGACCTCCATCCCTCTTCAGCCCTTGACTCTCACTTCAACTGATACTCCTTCCATCATATAAGTAAATAATGAAACCTAATCCACTCAAATAATAGAAGTGTTATGATTTCTTAAATTACCTTATCCTGAAAGGATTATGTTGGACATGGTGACTAAATACCCTTTTCTGCAAAATAATATATTTAATATAAACCCCACATAAGTAGGCAGCTGTATAGAGCTCTGAAGAAATCCTCCTTTCCATGTAAACAGCATCAGGGGGCTGGACTCTGCCTGTCAGAAGAAAAATCTCCTCAATGCTCTGAAGTCTGGCAAGACTCTAGGAATGCTTTGGATTCAATTAAGTACCTAAGCATACAATTACCTTTAAATATATGAAGTATTTTCAGTGAAGTGATGCAAGCCATGTGTAGGAAGTTACGTAAATAATCAAATTGCAGTTTCCATTTTTTCTTTAATACTTCCCCTGTAAATGTCAGATGATCTTGTGTACCGTATTAAGGCATCTTAGGTAGGCTTAATAATTTCTGGATTACAGAACTGAAAATTTTTAAATTCATTTTAGGTTATGAATAGTTTGAACTCTAAAAAAGATGCCATCTGTTCTCAAATATACTTTTACTTCTTTCGGTTTCCGTTTTGAAACCCCAGTATTACTCCACAAAGAAAGAGCAGTAGTAACAGGTTAAATTATCAATATAGACTAGATTTCTTTAGGAGCTAGAGCAAAAAATAAATCCCAGGAGTCCTATGTCCTCATCACTAGTCAATGTGTCTGACTGCTAAAGGAATAACAAGAGAAAAAAATCAAAGGCAATGTAAATTACTTTGCCTCAAATTAAATACACATACCACAATTTTTCCAAGAAAAGAAAAATAAAAAAAAAGGTTGGTTTGTTGTTTCTAGTTTTGGTTGGTTTTGGTTCCCTGCACACACACCCCACCCACCCAATAAAAGAAACAGTATTACCCCTGGATGAAACTATCCCACTCATACTCTTGCTCCCCATAAATATTTTGCACATAGATAGAACTCCATTATATCTCAGAAATAACAGCTGCATATAAAGCCAAATGTTTGATCACATAGTTTTCTCTTTTTCTTTATACTATACACAGACATGCTTATGAAATCCACATACACACTCAGAAAACTGTATTATGCAAGTATCAATACTGAACATAAAAATATCACATTAGTAGAGGCTTCGTATTTCTCTAGGTTCAAAGAAGAATTGGATCAATTTTAAAATTGACATATTTTACAACACTACTCGTGTCAAGAGCACAAGAAGAGTCCTAGATCTCATTCTTTGGCTCATATGTTCATTTTCTTTCTTGAACAATAATTACCATCATTAATTTGTCCATGAGAACCTGAACCTATTCTTTATATTTTATATGGAAAACCGTGGAACAAGACCTTCCCTGCGCCCCATACCTTTAAGCTTTAGGTTTGAAATTAGGCAAATGATAATTTATTAATACAAATTGTGTCCCTTTTTGTTATTAACAACAGTTTATCATAACCAAGAAGCTTATCCAGGTTTCTTTTGACCTAAAACTCATAGATTAAATAACTAATAGCTAAAATCAGTTTAGATGCTATGTATCTACCTTACTAATTGTCAAAGACCTGGATTAGAGATTGAAAATGCAGTGGTCAAATCCATTGTTATCCTCTCAGAGCATTTGGCTTTAAAGTCAGATTAGCTGATGTGTATCTACAGAAATAACACTGACATCAATCTGTCTACTTAAAAAGCTTATTTCTCTTTTCTTGGGAGATAAAGGTAGGGCTGTAAACACTCCGGAAGTGTGAAAGCAGTATGAGTTTGAAATCAGTAATTGAAATAAATAAATAAACCACCATAATTTATACAGAAGAGTGATTTATTTTTACTAACATAACCAGAGATTAGTAGAAAAAGTATCATTTATCTCTCTCAATTGCCATCCCCCCAAATTCCCAATTCTCCTTCAGCAATGGGAGAGCTTACGTGACTACGGTAGGAAAGGCAGAACAGACAGTACAAGTTCCCCAGGAATCACAGCCAGCCTGGAAAAATCTGCTGCCAAAGAAAAGCTGCAAACTGTTTTGGACACCTTATAACATCTCCTTCATACCTCTACTTCTTAGGACAAATGAGTTTTCCAATCTCTAGACATATGCCACAGAATAAAGATGGGGTCAAGCCTATTCTCGTGGCAATCTTCCTCCCCCAAACCAGAAACCTGATGGTGATTCTTCTGCAATTCCAGAGGGCAATTACCAGCTCTGCCACATGTTTATGGAAAATGGAACCTTTTATTTTACTGGTTTTAGGTTAGGGGAATACCACAGCATGCTCTGGCCCCAAATGGTGAGAACTTTTTGTGAACACATACGAACAAAGAGACTAATCCTTATACATGACCTGAAATTAGCTATTGTAATTTCACCCTCCTTTATGAAGACAATAAATGTTTTTTGAAAGTACCAGCTGACAGAGATAGCTCCATTATTTTCATGCAGAAACATCACTCTAATGGAATTTAGATAAATGGATAAACTCATCCTCTGCAATAATGTGAAACCCAACCATATGCCTCCTGCACATACCCCTTTTTTTTTTGGTGTGTGTTAAGGTTTCCCTACCTTATTTAAGCTAGAATGAAGACCAAGGAATTGATGCTACATCTGAAGAGTGGTTTTGCAAGTGTATTTTCAGTAGTATTCACATTATGTATGAACACTTGCTAGGTGTATCAATTTTTAAGATAAAATCTGAGAGATTAAAGAAAAGGATGTAAATATCTATCTATAAAACATATATTCATGCCCAGCCTCCCAATACCTCGCCTAAATTGATATGCAATTTCCACCTCCATCTCTTTTTTAAAGATAAGCACAAAGTTCATCCTTTTCTAAAGTTCAGTATATCCATGAGTTCACAAAGGTGATTCCCAATGGACCTGAGATTTTATTAGCAACTGTTTAAGTACATACTCAACCCACTGAATACATTTTACTTACTGAGGTGTTCTCTAACCGGAGACTGAATTCTTGTCCCTCTCTCACCCTACTAATTGCAGCCAATTAATTCCATTTGACCTTATTTATGAAGATTAATGAAAAAAGGAGTTTAGAAACTTCTTGGCATCGTACATATATGGTTGTATATTGCTAGCACATCAAGCCTTAGACATTTTCTAACAAGGTGAGATAATAAAAGGTACAAGAAGGTTGCTTGAGATGGGTAGTAAAATCACATAACACAGCAAGGTGCATCAACAGATGTGCAAAAACTGATGTGCTGTTGTAACAGAATGCATAATTTTTATTAGAACAGTGTTGTCACTTTTCCGCCTTTTTTTTTTTAATGTTTAGTTTATATTTGGAAAAGAGTTTTTTTATTATAGAGAATGACTTTAGAAACCGGCCAAAGTAGCAAGCCTATTTCACCCATAACACAAATCTTTCTTGCCTCTTTTCAACTAAGAATGGAAATTACTAGTTGGAGAGGCCTACTCCTGCACTGGCCTCAGATGCAAACAATGCACACTCCTTGCTCTGCCAGACCCAGCGCTCTGCCACCTCCCTGATCTCTATTTTCTTCAGGTAGTGCTATTGTCCTCTGCAGAGAGGTTAGCAGTGTCCTCCCATTTCTAGATCCTCCCCAGTAAAGAAACAAAGCCAGAATAGGCCTTCCTATCCCTGTCCCGGTTTTGTCTAGGATAGTTGCTTTTCTTCCTAGTAGCTGGCGCAGTGCTGTGTTTTGGATTTAGTATTTAGTAGAATCATGTTGATAACACACTGATGTTCCAGTTGTTGCTAAGCAGTGCTTGCTCTAAGTCCAGGACTTTTCAGTTTCCCATGCTCTGCCGGTGAGGAGGGGCACAAGAAGCCAGGAGGGAGCAGAGCCAGCACAGCTGACCCAAACTAGCCGAAGGGACATTCCATACCACAGAACATCATGCTCGGTATATAAACTGGGGGAGCTGGCCGGGGGGCCCTCATCACTGCCTGACGACTGGCTGGGCACCGGTCAGAGGGTGGTCAGCAACTGTATTGTGCATCACTTGCTTTTCTTGGTTTTTATTCCTCTCTCTTTTTTCCTTTTCATTACTAGCATTATTATATTATACTTTAATTATTAAGCTGTTCTTATCTCACCCCCTGGCTTTCACCTTTTTCCAACTCCTTCACCATCCCACCAGGGAGGGGAAGTGAGCAACTGGCTGCATGGTACTTAGTCGCTGCCTGGGTTAAACGATGACAATTCCCTACGTGGAATAGTGTGTAGTACCACACATCACACTACAGCTCCAGGAATCATCTTTTTTCCTTTATTTACTTATTTTGGCGGGGTGGAAGGGTGAATGATAGGGTGGGGAGGAAAAAGCAGCCTGAATCTTCCAAAATACAACCATTAATACCATTCAAGAAAGAAAAATGGAATACTTTTTAACAGATATGAAAAAGAGGGGGGGAGAATCTAAATCAGAACCCTGAAAGCTATTTCCATACATATAAATACGGCAGCTGAGGTGTATTCCTCACTTTCCATGGTTTAATGATTAGAATGAATGAATCAGTATCCTTATTTATGTCTCAGTCATGAGGTAGTGCTTTTCCAAGTGCAGCAAGCCAAAGCAAAAAATAAAACAAAAAAGAAACTGAAAAATTGCACTTCAAATTAACATCTTGACCCTTTCTATATCATGTACTAGAGAAAAAAGAAGACAGCTTTCTGAGAACAAGCAGTTGAATATTGAAATGCAATCCACCTTCCTACTCAATTATTCTCAGCACTAAAGAATTTAAAAAGATTAAACAGATTTTCCTTTTTGTTTTACTCCTCCTTTGTTTACACTTCTATGAAGTGGATATAACAAGGTATATACACAATTTTTACCTTAACTTTCTAAACTCTTAGTATCTGGATTATCGGTGGGATTTTGGACATATTTTTGGAAGTGTCCATACAACCAGCTGTAATGATGAGGCATGTACAATTTACATCCTTATTGCCCATTTTAATGATGGGTAAATACACATTAGAATGGCTGGTAAAATAAAGAAAAAATATCTTTAAACCCGTTATTAATTGAGAAGCATATAAAATCATAGTGTAACCTTTCCAATTTCTGCAGTGCTAGTTGGGGAGATGTAACAAAAAACCCCAAACCTGTTGTGACTTCAAGATTTTTACCACAAAAATAGCCATAAATAGAGATTATATATATATAAAGTACACAACATATTATTTATTTAATTTAGTTATTTAAAACCCCCACATTATAACATTGCTACTCTTCTAGATTTTTTGTCAAAAGTATCAAACTAACTTGTTACAAAGTGAGATTAACACACATGTACTGCTTAGTAAGTATGTGTATGGACTACATGGGAGAAATCTGATCTTTCCCAATGGCAAACCATGGCCCAACCAAACAAATCCACATCATATGCTACAATTTACTATTTTATGTTAGAATTTAGAACAATTCTAAACTTACTGAGGGACACTAAAAGTAAATAAATCAATTTGTCTATGCAGTATCTATGAAGTTATAATAATTTCTTTAGTCACACAAAGATTTAAGAAGTTTGCAAAATGTAATTACAAACTTCATGTGCTTTCATTTTTATAGTACAGTGCTGGTATTTTTCTAAGTACAAATACTAAAAGTTACAAAGATAAACTGAAAAGACACCAAATGTAATATGAAAGGATGTTATTTTCATTATTTCAAATTAAGTTTATAAAAGTGTCTTTCATAATAATTCAATGTTCTATTCCTTCCAAAATACAAAATTCCTATCATAAAGCCCAAACTACATGGTAATTAAACAAGAATACTTTTCCAGTGTATTTTATCAATTGGCTAGTAATATCCACATCAAATGTAAACACAAATTTAATAGTATAAAAAATAAAATGCATTTAAGTGTTTGGAAATTCCTCCATAGAATTCTGAATTTGTTTCACCAGTAATTATTTGGTCTTTATTTTCACAAACAATGCTCAGAAAAAAAGGTAACTTGTTTTCTCCTAGCAAAGAAGACAGGGAGAATTACTAAGATAAATTACATGTTGGGATTATTATTTGGTGTTCACTTGGCAGAAATCACCTCTTATGATAAAACAACTAGGAGATTTATTCTTGTACGCAAAGATACCATTTTCAAAAATGAGTACGTGAAGTTCTCTCAAGGACTTTTTTCCTGACAGGAAGAGGTTACCTACAATCACATGATCCCACGATAGGTAGAATTCTATACTATAAAACCTGAAAATGAAGCCACACGCATCTTTTTCACTTAGCTTCAAGTTCTGTTTAAAAATCAGGAAGAGGCACACTGAAGTGCTCAGTGAGTTTATGACTGATTTGTTTTATTTGGACACATTTGTGTCTCTGAAAAGAAAATACACTAACTCCTCAGCTGGATAGAATTGCTGCAAAAATCAGATAAAATGGAAATAACTTCCATTTATTTTCATCCTGATATCATTCAAATCTGAAATTCAATGAAAAATTCATAGGGCTGAGCTGTATAGGACATAAATAACCATATGGTACAAAACCCACCAATAGATTTCACAAAGCTCTACTTACCTAAACCATCTCACAAAGATACTCTAGTACTATCATCTACTTGGTCAACGCTCAGCTTCATCTTTCTGGACACTGATTCCCTCTGCCCTTCAGAGTCCTGCACCCATAGAACAGATGTTTTCTCACTGGTTCAACATGGACAGAAAACTACTGATTGCATCACTCCGTTGAATTTCTCTAACTGAACTCAACAACCTATGGTAGGGGCTTGATTCTGTGGAAAACTACTGCAACTGCGAGTACATATAATAGCCACTGATGGTGACCTTGGTCATACTTGTATCAGTCATTTTTCCCCTGACTTTAGTTAGACACTGGATAGGGAGCACAAGTCCTGTTTAACCCCAAAGTGCCATCACCTGCAATTTGAAGAGTGTTGTCTTATTTTTTTTCTTTTTTATGTCTCTATGGGTATTTTGAAAATGGAGTTTGAAATGACCAAATATTCTATCCACAGTGGGGTTTAATTTATAGCGCAGGTAGATATCCCGCTCAATTTCAGGTATCTGTTGTTGTGGTTCAGAAATTAAAATACCTGTAGTCAAAATTAAACACAAATGCACTGTGTACTTAGAGAAGAGAATATAAACTAAGTGATTATAACACTCCAAACTATGTGCTGACCATCTGGAAGCACAGGCAAAAGCAATACAGACTTATTCAATACTGTCCTAAAAATGGCTTTCAAAGCTAATCAAAGGTATCAATGGATTAGATTTTTCAAGCTCTCTTACTTTCACATTCAAACTGAAAATCCATCAGCTCTTACTGCAACAAGTTTAACCTTTCAAAAGAAACAGTCTACTCAGCTGATTCAAATGGACTTGAATGACTACCATAGAACCCTGAATACTTATAAACTATGACCCTCCAGTAAAATTCTCCGAGCTACTCAGTCTCCCTCTTGAGTATCTTTTGGGCAACTCCATTCTGACACCTGTTCATGGTTACACTTTGTTCCAAATGCTGACCAGACTTGCAAACTTCAAAGCAAAACAAGAGCATCCAATAAATTCTAAAGCCAGCTGTTGAAAAGCTTTGTGAAACTGATAAATCGTGAAGAAAGACTTTATTTTGGGAGCAGATATTCCTGATCAGGAACAGATAAATACTAATTATACAGAAACAATGCACCCAGTATCATTACCCTTGAAAACACTTATGAGAAATTTATGGATTTCTGTTGTACCTACTTTTGTCCTGCAATGAACATCTGTGTGCAGGTCATGTTTTACTGCTTCAGGGATATCTGTTTCTGTATTGATTGAAAATTAAAATGGTAATTTATGTCCTGTGCTTCCATACTGGACCACTGCAATGTTTTATTTTATTGATTTCGTGGTGGTTCTTTGCATACATTTAATATCTTATGTGAAACCCTGACAGCAAGGTCATTTCAAACAAGCCATTCCCAGTTCTGCTCCCTTCAGCTCCCCACAACACCAAATCATTAGCTTCTAATTAAATCTTGTACCTTTGGGGCTTTTTTGATCTATAAAGGTTCTTAAATATTAAGTCAAAATTTCTCTTTGTCCTCTGGTGTGTGCCCTGTTTCCCTCATACACTCAAGCCTAGCACAGCTTTTCTTTAAAGAATTTCCCTATTGATTGAGTGCTCCCCCCCCCCCACAAGCTTTTAGCTGCTCTTAACCTTCTATGTCAGACCAACAATTTGTTACAATTAGGCTGACAAACTTTCAGCTTTTAACTCCAGTCTCAGAGCTCATTTACTTGATCTAATGTAAGCTTAATTACCTGAGTTGCTAATTTTGTTAAAAAAAACCCAAACCTGAAATATTGTACTTGGCATGAAAAAAAAAAAACCTCTTCCAAAAGGTGCACTTTGATAGCCTGATAATTGACAAGGCTTTTTTTCTTCTGAGCATGTGTTGATTTTGGACTCAGCCAAGAGCAAATGATGATCCTCCCAATAGCATAGAGGGTGCTTGCAAGGCCCACCCTAGGCAAATGGCTTAGACAAAAACACCTACTAAAATAACAGCAGGAGTGTAAATAGCACATGTTGACTGAATAGATGAAACTGTCTGCAGGGTGTTTGCCTAACACTGATCACGTCAAAAGAAGCTACCATGAGCCCCTGGGTTTATAAAGCCACCACTCTACACATTAAATGCACATGCACATTGCATTTCACAAGCAATTTTTCACAATATCTATTTTAGCACCTTTCCTACTGTTAAGAAAAAAAGTAAGATTAACACATTTGTCATATACAAATGAGAAATTCAACAAATGCAAAACCTAAACTCATGCTTTCTTCATTTTAAGATATTCAGTAATTACTAAAACTGGGAGTATGTTGTCACTTCCCTATAGTGTTCACTACAGAAATTCAGGAGTTACTTTTCACACAAGGAACTCTTACCAGAGAAAGTGCGATTAAAAAAAGAATAATTAGATAGCTTTGGGATGGCAGTAGGATTACTGGATGAAATTTTCTCCTACAAATGAGATCTTGTTGCTGCTTCATATATGTACTTCACAAAAGGGAAATGTTTTTGCATATAATATATGGGTATATTCTTTTATTTTAATACACTATTTTATTACATATCTCATGGCACACATCACCACCATCCCTACAGACACCATTCTCAGACAGAATAAACTTGCGAAGTTACCATTTTAACAGAGTTGTTCTGACTTCTAGTAGCTGCGAAACTGTCCTATAGATACAGTGAAGGCAACAGATACACTGGAAAAGTAATTGCAACAGACTTCAAGAGTGTTCAGTACTTTCTGATCATATTTTTTTTTTAGAAACCATCTCCAGATTATACACAAGTTGAAGAATTAAAATTTTGTTTGAGAATGAGGCTACACTCAGCATCCACAATGAGGACATAAACAGACAAAACAGAACCCCAAGCCCCCTCCAGTAAAGGCTGAATTCTCGCTGCTGATAGCTATCAGAATATGACAGGAAAACTTGTATGCCAATTACATAGAGAACTAAAAGTGACATACACTCATGTAATACTTTTACGTAAGGAAGATGTTTTTCATTTAATTTATCTTCCTTTTATTGTTTATCAGAATTTCATATCATAGTTAAAACTAAGATTAATGACCGTCCCCCTGCGCTCGGCACCGGCGAGGCCGCCCCTGGAACGCTGTGTCCAGCTGTGGCCCCGCACGGCCAGAGGGACGCAGAGGGGCTGGAGCGTGTCCAGAGCCGGGCAGGGGCTGGGGGGGCTCAGCCTGGAGAGGAGGGGGCTCGGGGGGGGCCCTTATCGCTCCCTGCAGCTGCCTGACAGGGGCTGTAGGCAGGGGGGGTCGGGCTCTGCTCCCAGGGAACAAGGGACAGGACAGGAGGGAACGGCCTCAGGTGGCACCAGGGGAGGGTTAGATTGGGTGTGAGGGGACATGTCTTCACCGAAAGGGTGGTCAGGCACTGGAATGGGCTGCCGGGGGTGGTGGTGGAGTCACCATCCCTGGAGGTGTTTAAAAAATATGTAGATGCAGCACTTAGGGACGTGATTTAGTGGTGGGCTTGGCAGTCCTAGGTTAACAGTTGAACTTGATCTCAAGGGTCTTTTCCAACCTAAATGATTCTAGGATTCTATGAAATAATTAATATATTCAATGTGTTTACATAACAACATGTACATAAAAGAATATGTAAATCTGTAGCCTATCAAGTAAAAATACCTCAGGCTACTGATGATTATCAATGCATTTGCTAAAAGTGATTAATACTTAAGTAGGTGCCACAGGACAGGCATGACTAATCCACAACTGTTCCACAAAAGAAAGCGGGACATAAGACAAAGTCTTCTGGTCCTTTCAGGAACTTCTTGGGCCTTCTCAGAAATACAACTTTGCAAGATGGATCAGACCTTAATTTCCTTTTTTGATATCCTTTGGTCTGCACAAAGAATCACAGAACAAATCTGATTTGAAAGGAGCTCAGGTCACCTAGTCCAATCTCTGCTCAAAACTGGGTCACCACTGAATTCTGACAAGGTTGCCTTGAGTTCTCTCCAGTCAGGTTTTTGAACACCTTCAAGAACAGATCCAGCACATCCTCCCTAGACAGGTCTTTCCATGACTAATTATCTTCAGAGAGATTTTTACTCATCCCCCCCTGCCCTTTACCAAGCCACAACCTCTCGTTTCAGCTTATGACCATGGCCTCTGCTAAAACACTGCCAAAAGAAAGACACTAGTGTGGAAATAACTGACCCTATTTACACTCCTACGCACAAAAATAACTTTAATTTGGGTTTTCTGTTCTATGTATTGTTCCCTTCATGCTTTCAGTCACCGGCTTTAATGAATTTGACCAAGATTTATGTGCCACAGTTTCAATTGTTATTTCAAATAAGTGTTCTACTGCTGAATTGACATCTAACCTATGGGTTTTTCAGACTGATGTGGAATTGTGCACTTATATAAAAACTGACAACAGTACTTTCAGATTTGTAGCGGCAAATAAATCTAACTTAAATCATCATCATCATCTTACATAAGATCTTAAAAAAAAGAGGAAATAGGCGAGCAGAGGGGATAGGTTTCCTAATTCATCATGATTTATTGGGGGAATATTAAAGAGCTATTATCTTGGTTTTATTACACTTAAAAACTAAAAAGCTCATCTTGAAAAGACTGCAAGTAATGAGGAGTTTCAGTGACAACTATTAAATGTTGACAACTGAAGAAGTATTTCATAAATATTGGTTTATACTGGTTTATGTGGTTGATTTTATATAGACACCAACATTCAGTAGTTACTGTTAGAACTATGCATGATAGCTAAGGAAAATAATTAACCACAACTTCAGAATTCCACCTTAATTACTGCATCATAATACCACCATACGGTAAACACACAATACTTACTATTTGCAAATGCAGAGTTTGAAACCATACACCACCATCCTGGTGCTTAAACTGAAGCAAGTATTGAAGCACTCAGTGCAGAAAATCCAAGTCTGAGGCTGTTCCCAGTATTACTGATCTGGGACTAACCAGCACCAACATGCAATATATTCACAAAGCAGTGAATGCATTTTGCATGGACTGACCTAAATTAAAACAAAAAACTGGCAACCCCCCCCCCACAGGCTCTGTATAAAAATTGTTACTAAGTTGATTAATCCTAACTCATCAACCTGAAAAAGCAAGTAAGCTATTTCCCTGTTTTCATTTGTTTGTTTCTAAGACCAGATCCTGAAAGAGACAAGTGAAAAGGCAGAAAATCAGTTTGGTGTTTGTTTTTGAACATAATCTGTTTATGCATAAAATATGTTCTTTTTGCCTGATTATATCTAAAACAACAAAATGGCAATCACAAGGGATTCAGTTCCAGCAGGGGCTCAAAGAAGATAATACCTGTAATAAAAGTATCTATAAAATCTGAAGTCAAGAGCCAATACAGGCTTCAGTCATGAAGATTTACATCTGATCTGTCTAGGTTCAACAGACTGATTGAACAAGGAGAAGGAAAAGGAAAGGAAAAGAACAGATAAATGGGAACAGGCTAAAAGAACCACTCCCAAAATATTAGTGTCTGAGACAAGAGCAGGCAAAAATTTCAGTGAGTGATAGATATGCATTGAGATTTTCATTCCATTAAAAGCAACTTGTTTATTTAGCTGTTGCTGTGATTAAATAGTATTTAACACACTGATCAGTCTTGGATTAATGTAACATCAGAGAAAACTAAAATAATTGCAGCAATCTGCAATGCAGCATGTGCGTTCCCCTTCACATGACAGTAGAAACCAGATAGCTCCCCAATCAGACTTGCACATACATCAGTCCTTAGTAATCAACAGCAAATTAATTGCAAAACAAAGATCTGCTTGATCATGATTTATCAGGTCAAACTACAGTTAACCAGCCTGACTATCAAAAAGTCTATTAGGTAACTCCATCTAGTTTTGTCCATTACATGTATGTCTAGTGCATAATCAATTTCAAATGCAACTAATAAGCCCACTTTACAAAGTCACTGGAGTTGTGTGCTTGAGGGGTAATAATACAAAATATTCTATTGCACAAGGAAGCATAACTGTATTTTTAAGCACAAGGAGAAACCAATGATAGGTTGAAGGTACATCGGAGTCTCAGACTGTGACACAGTTTTCTTGATCTGCAAATCCCATGAGATCAAGACCTCCCCCTATGGCAAGTGCAAAATTCTATCAGAAGGGAATCAAATTCCCAGATTTACTGCAGTCTAAATACCAAGACAGGCAAAAAGGCAAAGTCAAAATGACTGTTCCAAATGAACTTTGACTCCATTCAAAAACCAGGACAGCAAGCAAGTATAAATGTCAGCTGGTCAACAAACATTAGAGGTTAAAAGCTGTAGCCTATTTTAGGACCAGATGACGGCTCCTGAAAAGTTCAGGATTAAACCAGTCCTGAAAAGAAGGAACTAAAATAATGAGATTTAATGCATATCGCAGACTCTTGTAAAAGATATCCAGGAATGTATCTCTGGATTTATAAATAAGAGCCAGAGTTCTCTATCACAACAAAAACACAGAATAATGTCAACTCCAACAAACTCCTTGCAAGAATATGAATGTTTTCTTTTTTATACTTGTACAACTTTTAATAAAAAAATAATAAGCTATTACTCAATTATTATAAAGGATAACGCACCGTTCCTATTAGCTACATACCAACTGCCTAATAATTTTATGAATCATACTTGTAAATCTTTAATCTGTTTGTTAGACTTTCCCGGTATTCCTGCTGAGTGTAAATTAAGGGGAGAACAGGGCTTCCATATGCAGATTCTATGGATGATAATAGAGAGACTTATTGACACCATAACAAAAATATATACACAAATTAACACTTATGCTGTAAGGATGAATCTAAAGGAAAATATCTCAATCTCCTTATTCCCCACAAAACACTAAGAAAGTGATAAGGTCACAAAGGCTGCTGTTACCAAATTTTCTCAAGGTGAAGGGACTTGGAAAATCTTACATGTGTCAGTAATTAATATGAAAACAACCATAGTAAAGTATAATGCTATCTTCTGACTGAAGACCCATTGAATAGTTTATATGATACTTAATTTCAAGATGTCCCATTTTTTTATTATTATTACAGAAGGGGGAAAAAAAAGGGTACATTTGTTTTTCAAGCATTATTTGCCTGTTTTCTGAGATGTCAACAGATTAAGTCAGTGAAAACAACGATGGGTACTATATCTTCCTGGTTTTTTCCTACAGGAAATAGCTAAATTTCAGCACTAGCAATATTGGAAAAGCTTGTCTGGAATTTTGCCCATTTACAGACTTTAAAAAAGTTTTTCTGGTTAGTGTGCAAACATTTTCAAGCAGTAAAAAGCTGATATTTTAGTCTTTATTTTCTACTACACAGTTATATTACCCTGATTCTCTGATCCTGTTGTGAACAATGATTCATTAAGCATGACTCCATGTTTTCTCCCAAATGATACAAGCTCAGGCCATCATGTAATGCTGTAATTCTCTCTGTACCTAAAAACTGTATTCCAGGATTAGCATGGTTACTCTTTTAAGGTTACACTGCTTAATCACTAAGCAAAAATACATTACAGCGGTAACGGGAGACAATTAAAGAGAAGACACATTTACCATCTCACTTAATCACAGTCACTCTTACCCATTCCTCTTTTCCTCTGTAACGCTTGTGAACTGTTGTGTCCTTTCAGTAACTATACAGAAAGCAACAAATTTGAAAGAAATTTGGAATTACAGAAAAAGAGATAAAAAAGTGTTGGGGGGGGGGGGGGGGGGGGGAGGGGGGAGGATGCCTGGGTAAATAAATAATCCCTCAAAGTTTCCATGTAAAATACAAGGTTCTCTACCTTTTGTTGACATCACCACTACGAAGTTTTCTGTCTAAGAGCAGCATGACACTGAAGAGCCACATGTACTCGTAAACTTACGTGTGAGCATTGTATTCTTGAGTCTGCAAAAAATTTACTTCTCTGCTTTGTAGTAATGAATTTTCCAGTTTGTTACTACCACAAGTCTTTCATTTGTTACTGACCACTGAATAACTGATACTAATCCTTCTCATAAATATAGACACATACGCATATATGTGTTTATATATTATAATTTAAATAAGCATATACAATGTTTTATTCCCTGGAGCTATATTTTCTTAAGTTACTCTAACTTTTTAATTTTTTTCCTTAGTTATTGTCTTTTTTTTTTTTTTTTTTTCAGGGAGCTAAAACATTCCTCACATGCAGAGGAAAAAGATCACTAGCTAATCTCCAGTATAATTTCATAATTATGGAGATCATCATATCATTAAGCAATATAACTGCTACATAAGAATTTATGTCAGATTGTAATTATTATGCTTTTTAATGTTAACTTTCTGATGCTTGGACAATCTAGTCTGACAGGAAGGTATGAAGATTTAAAAGTTAAGCACAGAAAAAGGATGAAGCATATTCTTTCATACTCCAGGTATTCTACTGGAAAATTTCAAGTCACTGCTCTAAACCTGTCTGGGTTTAAAAGTGTTCACACTTTGATTGGCACTCCATTTCCATGAACAAAAATGTTTACCTCCAGAAATCCTGATTCTGGAAATGTTTGTATAAGTTGAATTATTCCATTCCTGGAAGACAAGCTTGGGAGAACAAAACTTTTGCACCAGGGTCAGAGCTCTGACCCTCACCCAGTTAAGGACACAGCTGAGGATAAGACATTAACAGCTGCCCCTCCTAACTCTTTACTCAAAGGGACTCTCCCCAAAGTTCTTCTCCCAGGACAATTCATTAACACCTCTCATGTGCTTCAATGCATTTTTTCCTAATATTTTCTTCCCCCCCCCCCCCCCCCCCCCCCCCCTTTTTTTTTTTTTTTTTTTTTTTTTTTTTTTGGGGGGGGGGGGGGGAGGCAGGAAGGGTAATGTTGATTGATCTTCTCCATAGGAGAAAAACCTTTTGCCCAATGAGTACATTCACCAAGAGAGGAGTACAATACATGTTCCCTGATATGCAGCATAAACACAAAAATAACAAGCATTTGGTGTGAAACTGCTATGTCTGGGATACAGTGACCATTCTTCCCTTAAGACCCTGGGAACGCTATGGCTCTAAGATGCACTGCCAGGATCTAGTTCAGAAAAGGATTTAACTGAACAAATAATTAAAAGATTAACAGCAACTCTGTACTGGGGTGAGCCTGAGATTAATACTAGACATGCATGACAAAATACCAGATGAACAAGCCAAAATGAATGCTTAAACAGGAGGAGAGCACTTTGGACTACAGAGGCAGATCTGTGATCTGCCTGGTTTCACCAAATGTTTAGTGTGATTATGGATTATTGCTTGAAAACAACTGGAGGGGGGGAGGGGATCCCAAACCTGATAAACTTACCCTTGAAAACTATACAAAAAATACCTAATGCAGCTATAGATGCAGCAGTGTTTCCTTTCTATCTAACCCGAAAAACAACATTTTCGATAATTCTGCAACAATATCCAGGTAAATCCATTAATTCCATTCCTGTCAACATGCAGCATCTTGTTTTCTGATTTATGTTTACAACATCAAGTCAAAGTACACAAGGAAAGAAAGCACAAAGTCCCTCTGGAGAAGAGCATGAGTATGTTGATGCCCAAAATTCAGCATATAATAACATTTACTAGAAACTTCATCTCTGCAAATATTATAGTTATCCATCATGCATAATGAATTAACTTTGCACTTCATTTAAAATTCATACAGTCTGTTTTTTACTAACATGTTGCATATATCACTGCTAGCTCATCCATTTTCTTGTATTCAGGAACATTCTACAGTGCACTACTTGAAAAAATTAGGTAGAAATAAAATCATAATGCAGTGTACTAGCGCATTTCTTCATAGTGCTTTTCCACTGCTGTAAAAGTCATTACCATTCAAACACAGAGTGCTCAGGGGTTTACAGGAGAGAGCATTTAAAACCCACTGCTAGGAGAACTTGATAGTTCCTTCCAACTACTTTTGCCTCTCACTTTTTGATGTTTTCAGTTTAGCTGTATATACAGAAAAAAACCACATCACATTCTAGTTTTTGCTGCTGTTTCCTGCATGTTTTTTTTAATTCCATTTACAGAGCTCCACCTTGCAGTCACAAACATGTACCTTTCCTTAGGCAGTTATTCTCCTAAATTTAAGGAGACATCACAAAGGATTACTGAAGACAGTCAATTAGCTATGGTATTTCATAAAGTTGCAAACAATGCCAGTAGAAAGTACAGTCCTCGAGTGGTGCTATCATACTTTCTTTCCTATAGGAAGTCCTTCTTTCTTTTGTCTATATTGAACTTCTTACTCTTCCTAGCTTAGTAAATTAGTATACTTGTCATATTTTTTAAGTGTGTGTTTCCAGTAACTTTTGAAGGCTTAAATTTGAAATAACTGATAGCCACATCTTGCATGCGTAGGCAGAATATGTTCTTTTGCACACTAGTGTGTTCTAGTTTTGTATTTTCCTTCCAATGGATTTATAAATAAATCCAGTAAAGATATCAAAGGGCTAGCACTGTATTCTTTTGGTTTTAAGCATAACAAAAGCAGAATTTAGATAAAGACACACGTACACATGTATGTCTTTTCATATTATGTCTTTTCATGGAATTGGTTTTGCCCTGAGGAAAGGCAAAGCACAAAGTTTCTTGTGGTTACCTCCAGCTCTAGCTTTATCACCACTATTGTATGGGCACCAGGCTGCATATAGCTTTAAGTTAGATACAGACATAAACGAAAATGTCTTCGACTTGAGATATTTTTATAAGTTATGATTTAGAATAATTGATTCTTATTGCCAAATTAGCACACTTTGTTTTGTATTTCGGTCTTTTCTAAAGTGTGAGGGAGGTAAAACTATTGTGCCTGAAAAAGCCACATGAATATCTAAGTCAAATAAGTAAGTTCTAATTATAGGTTGATGTCTAATGCTGACCACCACAATGCTCATGCAGCAAAGGCAGCAAACCACCAACTGACTGCATGAATGATGTTAGCTGTTGACATGAACTCAGGCTGTCAAGGAAGTCCAGCTTAAATTACTGTTAAAACTAAGTACTAGAACATCTGGTTATGTGTCACCTGTGACATCACCAACTCAAAATTATAAAAAAATGAGAGGAAAAAGGGGTTCCAGAAGAAGCATTCTTGATACAAAATTTTTAGTCTGGGTTATAAATGTAAAACATATGAACTGTATGAGGAGGCAAAGAAGGTGAACATACTAAGTTCTATCTATAAAGATTTCTTTTACTCAGAAATTGTTCCTAAAATGCTGTAATAGTTTTCAAAATACATACAGCAAATTGATCTTTTAAACAAGGAGGACTGTAATCACATTCTTGGAGACCACAGACATGGCAATCAGAGTAAGAGCTCTGTTTTTAAACCTTCATCCCTATTGAACAGAGAGTGCCATGAACAAAGACGGAAACTTCTCAAGCAACACACAGGTCAAATTGTTCCTACAGTAAGACATTCTTCGCAAAGGAGGAGATGGGATGGAGTGGATGAGACACTGAACCTGGTTAAGTATAGCATCACATCAGTATACCTTCCTCTTGTTAGCCTTCATTTCCAATTCTGTAATTGTAAACTAACTCTTTGTAACTTTGGGGTGCAATGATTTTGCAAAATCAGGCAGCAGATGTGAGACACAGAAGCGAAAAACCTAAAACAGATATGCAGGATCTGGATCTACTAGACATACACCCAGTCGAGCTTCACAAGTTACTGTAATATTTATAATACTGCTCCAAGTAGGAAATAGCTCTTGCATTGATGAAAAGCGTTCTCTCTCTTATACTGATGCAGTTCTCTAACGCCTTCACCCTCTTGGTCTAAAATCAGGATTGAAATACAATAAAGATGTGCTTACATGTAACTATTTGTCTGGGCGCAACTACTGATGTACAGCAGCTAGGGGAAAGGAGGTATTTGCCTTCTTGCTCAATCACTGATAAATCAGAATATGATGTTACAGACTTGAGGGATTCCATAAAATTTACTATTTTAATTTCAAAAAGAGATTTTGTATTAGTTTTATTAATAACTTTGTATTTAAATTGATATTTAACAATATTTTATATGCAAATGATTTTTTCCTGTGCACATTTAATGTTTGCATTAAAAGGAAATGCTAAAATATTGTTCATGCAAAATGTCTAAGAACCCATGTAGCAGTGTTTCCTCATTGTTTTTGAGGACTTCTCTTGGTTTTCAGTTGGGCATCTTTTCCATAAAAGACAGTAGGGACAATTTCTGCATCTCACACATGCTTACAGTTGTGGGTTTGTGTTTTTTTTTTTTAAATTCTGACTCAAAAGCAAGAAAATCTCACAGGGCTGGATGTTAAACACACTAGCATCATTACTTAGATTAAGTTTGGTCTTCACCTTAGGAGGTGACTGACAGCATGACCCAAAGCAAAGGCTTAGCATATTCACTACTAGCAAAGTTATTCTAGCAGCAGCTGGATACTGTCTTTTTTCCCCCCAGGAAAACATTCTCCCTCATTCAAGTATTACATCAGCCTGCAAAGGACTATCACAAGGATTCACCTGTTATGAATTTCCCAGAGAAGTCTCATCACTGACTTCTCCTACTTTAAAAACAGCAACAATAAAATATCAGTAATCAATAGCTCTAAATTTACAGGTTCGGTTTCTAGACTAGCTGACGAGCTCTGTAAACTGAAACACTGACCATTCCTCAAAAGTAATGCAGAGAGTTAAGGAACTATCACAGAAATGAAGAAAAACAAAGCTGCATTGGTCTGTAACCTAGAAACTGGTGACTCTTACATGGATACAAGACTCGCAGGGATGCCCTTCTCTGTTAAATCTAATGTCAGTCTTTAATACCCATTGTGGGTGGCTTTGCTTGGCCTTTTAATTCACCCAGGTCAAACGGCAGCCGATATTTTCCTCCTCCTCTCTGCAGCAAGATGGGCCGCATTACCTGACTGGAAAGTAGTTAGATAGCTCAGCAATTCATTTCTTAGAGAAGAGCAGCAGATTTCAGAATAAAACTGTGATTTGTTCTTAGGTATGAGATCATTCCACTACAGACTTACTCTTCTCAGAAATAACACAGTGACTGTAAGGTATTTTAGAATAGATTCATGTTCTTTGCCATTCTTATGTGAACTTTTTTTTCATTATCACAAGTCACACAAATCCTATTTATATCCTTAAATAGCAAGCCACCAAATTACTGCACAAATAACATGGTAATAATAACTTGTCTTAAATTTTAAGTGCCTGCTTTTGTCCAGGCCACTTTTTTTTTTTTTTTAATTTTATTTATTTTTACTTTTGAACAGAGCAGACAAATATGCTAAAAGGAGCCATCTTCCTTACTTATTTAGCATTCTTCTCCAGCAGGTTTCTCACTGTAAATTCACGTTGACAAAATTTCATAGTGCAGAACCTGGAAGAACAGATGCTGCAGTAGCTGAGCAAGAAATCTAGTGACAAACGTAACCAACAAGGCTCGACAGACTCAGTCATCATGTGGGGCGCCTTGCTCTGTGGGACACACCAGTCAATCAACAGGTCAAGGATGCAGGAGCCTTTGTGAGGGAAGGAGGGAAAAGCAACCATAAGCTCACCACAACCATTCAGAGAAGAATGTTTCTGTCGGTTTAGCAAATTTTTTGTAAAACATGAGGTGTTTTGAATAAAACATTTGGGTTCAGGAAATCAACATTTCCTGACAGAAGTTTGTTTTCTTAAGTAACTGACTCGTGGTTCCAGAAGAGTGGGCAATTTTAGAGCTCACATGTAAAAAGCTAAGCTCTCAGCCCCACTCCAAATGCAATAGCAGCAAAATAAATAACAATATAACCCCCAAGTATTTGGTTATCAGCAATATAGACACCCACATCTCTTTCCTGAATGGAATTATTAAAATGGTCAAAGTAATGGAGAAAAGGAAAACCCTAACACTTTCCATTCTCCAGCACTACTATCTTTTTTTTCCTCCCAACATCTTGTATAATTTGAACAAATACTGCCATATGGAGATAATGCTCCTCTTTTTGAGTCTATTTTAGCAAATATCACACTAGATCAATATCTCATTGATACATACTCTGCCAGACCAGCTGCAATGTCATGTTCTGCTGCTGCTCAGTAATATGAACTGATTCAGTGCATGTAGCTGAAAGCTTTTGCAACATGCTGTATGATTTATAAAAGAAATGGACCATTGTTCTAATACGACAGAACTTATACGGACCCCGAACAATGCAATAACAAGAAGTTCCAATGATTTCTGCACTGGTTTTTGGTTAGCAAGTCATGTGGGCACGGAAGCAATTTAGCATGAAAGTAGCACCACAGATTTATGGACAACATCCCCTCATGCATAATTTTCCTCAGCACACAAAGCCTTCAATGTGCTTGAATACAAAAACCTCTGTATTTAGGCATTTAGGCTCGTTTAATTGTTGCTGGCTTATTAATTAATCACATTCTAATTTTAGTCCCCCATTTTCCCTGTATACTAACTCATCAAAATTCTCATTCCCCATATTTTCCTCTGGAGTTCTCAAAGATGATCATCATATAGCCACTCTGCTTCCCTAGCCATGCCCCTCAGCCAGAAACCACAGTCTTTACCAGCAACATTCCCATCGTTTCTTATGAACTCGGCAAGACAATATTTGAAATAAACTTCTCCCACTGGAGGGGATGATGGTGTGACAATCTGTTTCAGGTTTTTGTTAGTATTTCCCTAACAAGATTACAGAAACCCCCATTCTAGGATTTGGTCATCCTCATGAGCTATACCAGGAGCTTCAGTCACAGTGCGAAATCCATGCAGAAATTTGAAAATTCCTTCAGAAGGCAGCCCACTAGCAATGCTCCACCTGGGACAGTCATTGTGTGTGCGCTTTACACTGCTCCTCCAGACTTCTGAAATGGTAATAGTCCCAGAAAGCCAGAACCTCAGTATTATCTGCACGGCATCAGAAAGGACTTAAAGTAACAAGAGGAAGAAGAAAGGGACACAAAGAAGGGCAAAAGTAAAGGGGCAGTGTGACTCAAGTGCAGCCCTTGGGCAAAATTCCATTCTGCAGCATCAAAAGTCTGCCAGAGAGACCCCATCAACTCCAGCCCCCTAATCTTCACTTTACGTATCATGTTTAAATTCTACCTTTTCCTTACCAGACCCAAAATAACAAAAACACAAGATGGAAGAGAAATCCTCACATACTTTTGTATGAAATGACGTCAGAGGAATATGGCCTGACTGCAGGGATCTTCCTGAGGCCAGTAAAATCAGACTGAGGCTTCACTCCATTTCTGATTTTTTTTTTTCTCTGCGTCCTCAATTTTTTTTTCTAAAACTAATAAAAAGTCGATTTTCTAATTTTTTTGGTAATATGCTTTTTAAAAAAATGCAATTGCTCCCTGAAGTTGTGATGAAGCATGGTAGGATAGGAAAGGTACAGAAAAAAAAACTTTTGCAAAGACTAAGTACTACTATTTTTAAGAAATCTACAGTACATGAGAAAGAAGCTACGACCTCTTCAGTATTTCAAGTTAGCTAGTACTTTAGTTACAAGTTATTTATCTGCTCAGTTTGCATTGTCATTTGTATTTCATTTCCATGACACTATTGAGATTTATTCAGTCATGAAAGTACTGAACTCCAAGCAGGATGCTTCCTGTGAAAGCGCTAGCAAGCGTATAATCTGAAAAAAGATACTGTGCACAGAATTCAGTTGCCTCATGAAGAGATAATGAGGCAAGCTTAGCATTTAAACTCAAAGTTAGAAAAAGGTTTTTCAGACAGTTTTAAGCATAAATCACAATGATGATAACATCTGTCACATATATATAAACTTAGCTTTCATCAAAATATCAAGGCTTTTAATACAGATCATGCTTCATTAAAAATAAATCACAAACCCACACGGCTTGCAGAAAACATCCAGTACGTCTTACAATTTATCTTGCAGAATGTTCTTCATATTTCTTCTAAGCACACAACTGTACCTTACACCACATCATCTTTCTGGATATCATTTCTTTATCAGCAACATACTTTTTTTCATATTACAGCTCAAAGTATTTGTATTCAACCAAAGAACAGAAATTACAAACTTGACTACAATATCTGTCACAAAATTAAATTAAAACTCATTCCTTGAATATGTTTATATGCTTAAATTTTCCACAATTAAAGACATTTCTAAAAGGAAATTTTAGTATTGTCTAAAACCTTCATTGTTTCACTATACTTTGCTCCAAGAGCAAAAGATTGTTACCATCAAAGCTAGACATTGTGATTGTATATCTTGATTTTTTATGTATTCATTTTTAATTTTTTATTTGTAGTTTTTGTATCTTTTTTAGAAATATTTACAAAAAATGTCCAAAAATCTTAAAAAAATGTAAATTTTTTATTTCCCTGAAATTAGTCAACAGTGTTGCCATTCCCATTCAAGGTGTAAAGGCTAATTAAAATCATGCAATTTCAGATTGCTGTAAAAAGAAATCCAGTGACTTGTGTGCTCAAAGTTCAGGATTTACCAGACAATTTTCATTTTTCTCCTATTACTGTATTATTGCTGTTCCAGCATGGAGTCAGAAGGCTTTGATTAGGACTACTGAAATCAGCTGAATACTGCAGAAAATTCGCACACCAGCTCCAGCTCTCCTAAAGCATGCAGGCTCTGCACTTTCAGGGAGGGAACTGCAGCATCTGCAGGTCCTTGCCAGGAGAATAATGGATAATAAGAAATACAGACTGACAGGTATGCAGAAAGCAACATGCAACAGCACCTGATAAGGTCAGGACAAATTTCCTTTCAGATCTAACATCAGCAGAAGACAAGAATTAAAAATGCAATAATCTGTGCAGAGACCTTGAACTTTCTATTTGCATTTATTTCAAAGCTAAGACAGTGGTAAATACTATAACTCAGTAAGGTGACATTTTTGTTCACGTTTGGTCATCTTTCCAGAACATGGTGATTTAATAATCAATTTATATTTAATATCCAGTGCTTCCTTTGCACCTTCCAATGAGCGTAAAATAAACAAGCAAACATTTAGTAGTATGTTCAAAATACAGAATTTAAAAGCATCATTTTAAAGCTAGTTTTCATATTCAACACTACTGATAAAAATGAAGTCATAATTTAAATTAATTTGGTTGTGATAGTTTTCAGAGATTTAAAACACATATATAAATAAAATATCATGGCTCTATTCAGAATTAAAGCTCTACATAAAGGCACCCAACTAAAGCTCTGCTGAGTCTTGCAGTACTTCCCAGCATACACAGTAACGACCTTACACCATAAGGATTTTCTGACAAGTGTTAAATATCCACAGTGTATATGCTGACCTATTTGCAGGGGGGTTTATTCTAACTTCTCAATTACAACATTTGGTACATGATTTAACACAGATCACAAGCAGTATGCTAAGCTATGCAACAGAACACAAGATGTTAGGATACGTGGGGATGCTCAGGTTTCCTTCCAACGGGAACTGATTATGTTAATGGAGATTTAAAATAGAACAGGAAGTTACACCATTTACTCCAGGGATGATCACCTTAGAAATCAACAGATGAGCAACACACCTACCACTGAGATCACAGCAGGTCATCACAATCACCTGCGGCTAATGTAAATTTGGAGGGAACAGAAAGGAAAAAACAACAAAAAAAACCGTCAACAAACCAAAAAACCCCCTATCTGATATGTGGGAGTCATCATTACACATCTTGGTGATTTAAGTGTTTAGTGAGAAGTCAGAAAAAAGTGGTATTTTGATTCTGCCTTTTGTCCTCTTTCTGTCATTCTACTGTCATTCTACAAAATAGTGATTTTGGGGGTTTCAGAGGTGTTTTGGGTTTTTTGGTTTTTTTTGGGGGGGGGGGGTTGTTTTTTTGTTTTTTGTTGGTTTTTTGGTTTTTTTGTTTTTTTTTTAACACAGATGAAATGTTTTACTAGCTAAGGTTGTACAAAAGAACTCATTTTGCCTATCAGGCAAAACCAGGATCTGAAAATTTGATGGTTTTCAGTTCTGTTATAAAAATACAGTCACCTATATTACGTCATTGAGTTTCAAGGAACAGTCCCAAGGCTGTTAGTTTTCCTTATTGGTTTTAAGAGAGGAAGTAGGGGTGGGGGGACAAACAAAAAACCCCGCTCAATATACAGAAGATGAAATTGATTAAATAAGCTCAAATTTTTGCTGAAGACTCCTTCATTTCAGAAAACAAAACTGATGCCCAAAAGCTTTTGAAGAAAATATTCTAAAGCATTTTACTGCTTGTAATCATTCTTTACCCCTTCCTTATTATTTTTAGCATTCCAATTTAAATATTTTAGACTGAAATATTTTAGAAAATGCAAAGTATTTTTTTTTGCCTATTAGTAAGAATTTTTATGCAGACTAGCCATCTAAGTGACCCTGAAAACATCAGCTGATCCTACACTGCATAGATGATCTTAGTACAAAGTAAGCTTTCTGGTATGGTTGCAAAGTTAGCACACCTGAAGTCACCAAGTGTGACAGCTACATGGCCAACATGCATGGGTGCAGCCAACAACTAAGTAGACTGAATCAGTCTTCATCTTCTGCCCCAAAAGTGGTACAAAGGCCTTTGTGAAATCATTCCCATGAACTAAACTTACTTAAACTTTGTAGAGCCAGAATTCAAGATCTGGAAAGCATCACTTTTGAGGCAAGACTGGAAAAGTTAGCCTCCAGAAAGACTATTGTGTGGAGGAAGTGATAAACTTAAATAAGCTGTAAAAAGAATTTACAAAGAAAGCAGTAATGTTTCCATGCTAAACAGAACAAGCAGTAATAGGCATGAATTTCTGCTAAAAAATAATTAGACTGCACCTCAGAAAAATCCTTCCTATGGAAAGATGAAAGATCACTCAAATGTATTGACCAGGAACATTATAAAATCACCAATCTGAGAGGTCTTTCAGAGAAGGTCAGACAGACATCTGACAGAAGTTTACTGCCTTTGTGTGACCATGAATGACATCCCCAGATCCTTTTTGAGCCCAGTTTTCAATGACTGTATTAGACATCTACCAAAGGTGACTAAACTCTAAAGAAAAGAAAAATCCCATTAATGATGATAGCTGAAAATAAGACTAAAAAAAGCAAAACGAGTGTATATTGTAAAGACCATCTTTTGTTGGCTTTATTCCTCAGGTACAACACTGCACGTATTGCTTTTAATTTTAAATACTGAAGAGGTTCTAATAATATAATATTCCCCTTAATGAAATTTCAGATTCAGTATTAATCAAAAAAATCTTAAAGAGAAATATTTATTATAATGTCTGCTGTCAAGACACGTTCTCATAGTGCTGGTCTTAAAAATCCCTCCTCTGGTTCAATTCACATGGACATTTGTAATATACTGTGGCACCAATACCCATCATTTTCAATAAACGCATAATAAAAACAGCAGTTCACATCTGAGCTCTGAAACAGCAGGGGACACTGTGAAATGGTCCTGTCCTACCCAGTGGCCTTAAAGAAAACAGAAACATTGAGCATTTGTGGCCATATTTTCATTAGTCAATAACTGAAACTTTTTCTCAAAGTACTTGCATACAAGACCTACAGATCTTGGCAAATCAGAAATTCATTTTATGCCATAAACTAACAGTTGGCTCTGCTGTTGTTTCTTTTCTGCTTTCTCCTCTATTCCTGTTTGCAGGAACGTGGTTCTCTATGGTTTACAGATTCAAAGAAACCAAAAGCCTTGGGGGTTTGGTTTGTTTCGGGGGGGGGGGTTGTTTTTTTTTTGGGGGGGTTGTTTTTGGTTTTGGGTTATTTTTTTAGTTGAAGGAGAACAAAGCAACAACCTTCTGCCTTTGAATTTCCCACAGGTCCAATTTTAATTTGAAGGGGAAAATGAAAAAAAGCACAAGGGGAAAAACCTGTTGAGAAATAGAAAAAGGCTAGATATTTAAAAGTCATCCTAGATATTTAAAAGTCATCTAACCAATTCCATCCTGGAAAAACTAGAACAAAACGTATAACATAACTAAAAACATATCAAACCTCTGGAGTTTGGTTCTATTTTCTGCAATTCAAAGTAAAGTTCTGAGATAAGATCACTCCAAGTCCTCACCCTCCCTAAAATTACTACTAATATTTTTTTCCTTTGTCTTCATGTTGGACAATTAATATCAAATTTCTGATTTTCGGGGCATAAGGCAGCAAGAGATTAAGTCTAATTATCCTAGATACTGTTCTTCAAGTTGCTTCTTCTTTAAGCACAAAATTAAGAGAAAAAGACGAGAGAAGAATGGATGGCTACACATAACCAAATACGCAGAAATCACTTGAAACTGTAGTTGCCATGACTGAGCAGAACAGAGACGTGCAGGGGAAAAAAAGTGTATGCAGCTGTAATATTCATCTGTCTGTTTAAAATAATTACCCAAAATATACTCTAATATAAGACACAATGGAATTTTCAAATTTTATTCAACCCGAGTATTCCTACTGAAATCAGTTGAGGACTTAATTAAGTAGACGTAAGACCAGTTTTGAACATTAAACTTTTAGAAGTGACCAAAATCCTGTTTCAGAAAACAACAAAACCTATTTAAAAGTTATTCTGATAATTACATGATGAGGTAAAAATCACATACACATTCATACCAGAGCCTGAAATTCCTTTTCCAACACACGTAATATTACAATAAATAGCACACATCAATTTTTTCTCTACAATATTTATATTTTATGGTGTGCCTCTATTTTCCCAAGATGCAAAGTTCTTTGAATACTTCATTTCATACACGGAGTGCCTAGCAGGGTATTAGAAATATATAAATTCTATATTTCTATCTATTAAAATATATAAATACATAGATATCCCTTAAAAACTTTCTGTCCTAGACTATACCAGACCCTGTACCTGAAAGGTAAGTAATTGGAACATCTCTGAAGAAAGATGATCTTCATGCTTTTTTTGTCTCTAACTTGCTACTGTGGATTAATCTTGCTTGAATAATATCAAGATTTAAGGAAAAAAACCAATGAACTTTCTCCCTTATTTACTGTAATAGCATCTCTAAATTCCCCAGAGGTATAATCCCTTCAAATCTCACTTTGCCCCATCATAGCTGTGCATCTAAATGATGTCATAACCATAAAGTGCCACACAGGAAAGATCTGTACAAAGCAAGAAAGAATATCTAAAAAGTGTCCAATACGGCTGATAAAAATTCCTTTTTCCTAGAAATTCTGAAGAAATTCATAGATAGTTACTTTTGAGTTTGAAACATCTGTACTGCTTCCATAGTTGCAATTTAAGAACAAGCTTGACATCAGGCAAAAGTGCTTTCTTGAATAATCTCCTATGGTGTCCACCATTATAATCCAGACTGCAAAACAGGCAAATGATAATTTTTAACTGTTTAACTTCCTTTTACGTGGCCTTAGTAATTCATAGCAAAGGCTTGCCCTTCAGAAGTAATTCCAGAGATAACCTCTAACTTCGTCTCTGTATATGACATTCCTCTGTCACACATCCTTTATATTTCAATAGCGCAATTAACAAGATATCACTGGCACATTATAAGTATCTTAAGCAGCCTGCAGTTTGACCTCAAATTTGTATGCCAGTCAAGTAGAAGTCAAATTATTACTCTAGTTTTCTGACACTAGCCTTTTTCAACAGCATAATTATTGTAAAAACTGTAGTTTTCAATCTAGCAAAGTGACTGATAAAGCACAAATATAGCCCAAAAGATCACAGCATGGTCAGGACTGGAAGGGACCCTTGGAGATCGTCTAGTCCACCCCCCTGCCTAAGCAGGCTCACCTGGAGCAGGCTGCACAGGGTGGTGCCCAGGCGGGTTTTGAATGACTCCAGAAGAGACTCCACAGCCTCTCTGGGCAGCCTGCAATCACAAAACATGTTTCCCCAACAACCTTCTGGAGATACTTCTGAACATACCTGACATAAATTTTATACTTGGCATTTCTTAATAGATACTCCTTTTTAAATAATGTTGGCGGGTTGCTTAAAGAGTTCATCACTACCTGCACTGGACTAAATTCAATGAACTTGTTTCAAATTCAAATGATCCATTCACTCCTAAACACTACAGTAATGGGTATAGGCAAAGAATCAGAATATTTATCTCTTTAACATAATTCATATATGACAGTTTGTCTGCCTAGCTAATCTCAGATACACAGTTTTCGTAACAGTACAGAATCCACATATTTTTACCTCACTTCCCCTCTTCCTGTCACAGATAGTAGGAAGGGCTTGCTTTGCAGGAAGGGGTAGAGGAAATGGGATTTTCTGTTCTTCTTATTTACATCAATCTAGATTAGTAGTGGATTAAATCTTGGCAACTAGCATTTTAATATCATTGGCATTTGTTTCTATTTAAATGACTCAACTGTCCAGAGTTTATTTCTTCTCCTAGCAAGGTTCCTTCCAGCAGATCTACTGGGAGAAGGTCTGCAGACAGGGTTAGGTTGGAAATGTTACTGCTTACAGTGTACTTAAGGCACTGGCAAGTATAAGAATTTAGAGAGATTTCAGATGTCTGCATTACGCATTTCACAAATTCCTTCCTGCCTAAGGGAGGTAAAACAAACAACAACAAAAACCCTAACTCATTTCCAAGTTAATTTAAAAGCAGTTTGATAGCAGAATATTTGCATACGTTAGCTTCAAGGCAGATGCAGCATATGCCGTCAATTATTTGCACCCATGCCTTTTAAGGTTTTCTTTTCTACAAAAACTTTGTACTACAGAATCTATATATACAGAATCCCTTTTTCACTGGCAAGTTTTGGAAAGCAAGGTGAGAAAAAAACCAAATTCTTATAAATTTATAGAATATTCCTTTGCAGGGAAGGACTCTAGCATTTTGTATTTTTCCAATTTCCAGAATATACCTTTTCATCCTTTATTTAGTTCCAGACAGCATATACTGATATAACTTGATATACTGATAGAACTGAAAATAACTTTATTTTCCCTTTGGAAATAGGAAACAGGATACAGTTTCTTCCGTTAACAGATCAACTTTCCTCATGGAAGTTTGTATTTTATATAGAATGGATTTGAATCATCTCTGCCAGTGGAGATACGCTATACAATCAAGATGCCTTGCTAACCTATAGTGACAAGACCCAGCTTCAAAAACATGTGTAGGCACAAGAAAAGGTGGTGATAAAAATTTAAGGTTCCACCGGCTTTACATATTCTTGCTAGTGAGACACAAGAATAAATGTTAGCACAGCATTGCTTCCCGATCTCCCACTTAGGTGCCAAATCAAGAAATATAAGAATTATTGGTAGTGGCTGGGGCCGGGGGGAAGGCTAACTCAGCTGCTGGTCTGGCAACTACATTTGCCATTTCTCTCTACTGAAATTGAAGGTTATAGTCCAGCACATCCTTCAGCTAAGTGAAGGGATCGTGCCAAAAGCAAAGGCAGCAGAACTGGGTCTCATTCTCTTCCAGTCCTCCAGAAAGAGATGATAGTTAAAGCTTTCAGAAATACTTTTGTTTCACTCACATTACTGGTTGTTCTAAGAAATTATACTTCTCTTATGGTTGAGAAATAACTGTGTACGTACATAAATGAAAGAATTAACACTGATTTGACAGCTATTATCTGTGAACTACAAATGTGTGGCTTAAAAAGTAGGCGAGGGACATGCTAAGCCTGTAACTACTTTTTCCATAATTCACGCTAACTGAAAATGGATTTACATTAGTCTTTTAGTATTCTGGGAAAGAGAAATGAATTCCAGTTTTTCAGTCCTCCATGCTGACATAAGCTTAAAACCTGTTCATTCTCTTAAGCTTCAGCATTAACTTCGGATGCACAGCTACCCAGTTGCTCCTTTATTTCTTCTTCTTCCTCAAACTCTTTCAAGAATAATAATTTGAATAAGCATTTCAAACAAGATTAAATAGACTATGGATCTTGATTTATTTCTATGGACATTTTCTTATATCAAATGAATCACAGGTGCATTAAGTTTAATTACTGTGTAATTTAAATATCTGGGCATAAATTTTATGTGTATAGTATTTTGTGGCTTTTACCTTATTGCTCTGACAGGAGAAGTACATCTTCATCATAACCTGAAGCAGAAGTGTAATTCATGACTTCAAAAGACAGAAATGGAACCAAGAAATTACTGTTACTGTTAAGTAATCAAAGTTTTTCAAAGGAAATCATTAGGAAATCTGGTTTGTTTAAGGTGCTCAGCTGAAAGCAAATAAAATCTGAAATACTATGAATACCAAGTACAGGATCTCAGTAGAAACTTAAAACCATCACTATATAGAAAGCTTTATTTTATTCTTTCATTTTTTCATGAAATTAATTTATCTTCCCCCAAATAATAAGATTAATAAAAATTGTTTTCAGAAAATGTTTAAGGAGGAGAATAGATGTTCTACCAGTGACTTCTCTGGTGAACAGAGCTGCTTATGCATGCAGGAATGATACCCAGAGCAACAACAGTAATAAAGAGCAATTTATTGCGGTACTCAAAAACTTAAGCATGTGCTGAAGGGTGAATTTTTGTAAACACATCAAGGAAAACGTCTGTCATGTTTGAAATACAGACTGTTACACTGCTGCATTAAAACACTCAGTTTTGCGGATATTTGAAAGTAATTGAACTTTGTAAGACTTTTCAATTTGCATATATATATTTTTTCAAGCTGAAAGTATTTTCTGCCACAGAAGTTACAGAAGATTGAAGAATGTAAGTATCTGCTAAATGCAATAATCTAGAAAATAATCTGTAAATAAAAACTACTGTAAAATGGAGTGTTGAGACTGTGAAAATTAATCAATAATTACTTTGACAAGAAGCTTTCTTGAGGGCCCCTATCTTTGAATATTAAATTATGAAAGCACAGATCAGGTGTTGAACACAGCCGTGTTTAGTGTACCTCTCAGATAACATGCTCTTGCACTGTTTCACCAGGGGAGGATGTTAAAAGACTCAATCTTTAAATTTAAAAACTATTTGTGTTTTATTGTAATCTCATACCACAAAATCAGACTTGAAGGGTTTTAATTTTAGAGGACTATTAGAAAAAGAAGATGGATAACCGAGAAAGTACTGTTATTATGCAGGTGAAGGTTAGTATTTGGAAAAACACAACTTTGTTTTGATTCCAATTAACTGATCCTAATTAAATGAGCTCAAATCCTATGTGTTGATTACAGAAAATTTCAGACCAAATGGTAAATATCATGTAAGATCAGGTAATACCAAGAAAATTACTATACCTAGAGATGTCTACCATTTGATTTTGAGATTCAGAAACCATTATTCTTCACAATTTACATCTAAAAAGGTTTAAAAGGATAAAACAAGCATGCAACAGCAAACCCATGCAACGTCTTCCTATAATTTCAAGGGGCAGGAGCTTGAAAGAGAATGCACAGAAGCAGTTTGGGTTTTAGGGGTGCTTTTTGTATGAAGGAAAAAAGTATATCTAAAACTAGATACAAAAAGCATGAGGTTTTCTAATAAAAAAGGGAAAAGCAAATTGCAGATTTGTTATTAATATTAAAGAAATAATGGTTTTTACTTATTTTTTGTTTACTAGCACTGTCTTGAGTATATGAATATAGTTGACCTGATTCTGCCCTTGGGTTGTGCAATCCACGTGACTGTAGTCTCGGCCAGAAATTCTGCTTCCTAACTTCTTACAGGCCTGAGTTTTGAAATGTATCACAGTCACAAGGTTTTAGGCCCACAGGCTATTTCCTTGGAGCCAACAGAAACAATTACATTGCTGAAGGCAACCACAAGTTGTGAAAGCACTGCTGAATAAGCTGGTGATAGAATAATAATGCAGTGTGATATCTATTAAAATACAGGTGCTTAACAACAGCTTGGAGCTACCTAATGTGGTATTTCAAGTTCACCTCAGCTTTTCTTAAGTAAACATGGAAGTAAAAACTGTAGCATTTCCAGCTACTGATGTGTGCAACTACAAAAATATTACCTAGATATGTGCTCCAGCTACGCTCATAAATCAATAATTTTCACAACAGGAGGGCTGTTGATTGCCCTTGACATGGAAAGTATCTTAAATTTTAAGCACAGCTGTCTTCCTCCTTTAAATTCTTGTAGCTGTATGGTATGTTGCCAGCTTAATGCAACGGTGTATTTTTGATGAAGCTAACATTGTAATATTGTAAAATTAATTAAACGCTTTATTTTTTCAATGCTATCCAGTAGTGAGCATTTTGGGGGGTTTGCTGTATTTACAAGTTGCAAGTGCCCTGGGAAAGTGTCACTAACACAAGACTGGGGGGGACGACACACCAAATGGATTAGCTGGTACTTCAAGACACCTAGGTCAGACTGCAAAAGCCTAGGTAACAAGCCACATAATTAAAATGAGGATACTATATTTTTATCCTTTTAGATTTTTAACATTATTAACTGCATGCATCATATGCCATGCTCAGAGCTGTTCTAAAGTCCCATTTGTTTGATCCCTTTCTCCTGCTTTTACTGGCAGCAAGAGCTACGCCTGGATTACAGTTACTACTGTGCATAAGACTCACAATAAAACCTGACAATATATAAACCATTTATCCAAACTGGACTTTCATTAAATGGGAATTTAATCCTTTTGGTCTCACAACAGATTTTAAACAAAGCCGAGCAACACCAGTATCATTTTTTAATCAACTAAGTGTAAAAATGGTAATTTTTATGCTTAAAAATGAGCAAGATCATCAATCTCAAAATTCATTAGAGCAAGACAGATGCATCAAAAGTAGCCTGTCCTGTGAAATCTGAGAACTCTCAAATAGCAACCATAGTAATGCTCTTTAGATGTATATGTACAGCCTGCTGTAATTTGGTTAACTGGGAATGATATTTTGTTTACTGTGCATTTGTGAATATGTTCTTTCACTCTCTGTTGTTAGAAAATTTATTCCGGTTTTCTACCACTTGCATTGTGAAGGAGAGATGAAGGACAGGAAGAAAGGACAAAAGAATCTCTCATCCAATGTATTCAAATCAATAAGGATGACATTACAGTTCATTGCCAATGCCAAGATTTCCAGTGCATATACAATAGTCTTAATGGCTTCTTTCAGAAGAGAAATTTAACAGCACAATCCTCTTCTCCCCTCAAAAGTTTTAGCCACTCATTCACCCAGTGTTTTCCAGTCCTAAATGGGTAATCAGAAGAAAATGAAGGGGCTAAAAAGAAAAAAAAAACCCAACAAGTAGGATTCACGCAAAAAACCCACCCAAAACAACAACAAAAAAACCCAAAACAACCCCCCCAAACCCACTGTCACTTGAGATAGGGTCTTTGAAGTAAAATTGTAAAGACAAATCCTAAACTACCTTTTTTTTTTAAAGCCTGCATTATGTAATACCCAGTTAAATGCTGACATGCCAGTGTTGACTGTCTACTTGATTTGTTTTGTGTAAACAACAAATAAAAGCACCCTCACTATTCAGCTTAAACTCTCAAGGCGGCAACAGGGAAAGAAAACCGAAAAAAAATCCACCAGCATATGGAGAAGCTAAATTTGATGTTTCTCTACTGTTGACCTACCCTATCCTTAAAACAAGCCTGCGTTAAACCATTCACAAAAATAAATACTGAATTCACACCTTTAAAATAGCACAAACAACATCCAGCTTATCTTGTTATCTAACCATGCAGGAGAACTCTGCCAGTTTACATCCCCAGGAAATTTTTTATCAAGAGACAGGGAGTAAAAAAAAAAAAGTTCAAACATAAATGGTATTATAGAATTCAAAACTGTAAGCGTTCCTTTTTTTTTTTTTTTTTTTTTTTTTCCTTTTCCCTTTTCCCCTCACTTTGTCAACTAAACTAAAAAAACAAATCCCATGACTTCAGGAAACCTGCACTGTAGGTGGCTAAGACTGGAAGATGCATGAGCAGGGCTGCTTCAGACTGCCTTGTTCCCAGTGGTCTCCTACAACTGGCCTCCCTCTTGCCCTTTAGCAAGGGTGCATGCTAGTCCTACTCGCCAAAATTCAAGGTTCAATCTTAGTAAGGCATGTATCTCAAAACAGAAAAAAGTTATAAGAGACAGTGCTCTACAACATCCAGCTGCCAATGCCGTTACTGACTGCGGAGTTCAACACATGCTCATCTATCGTCATACAAGAGTATGATGAATTTTGTCAACTCTGAAAGGTGCTTGAACTGCCAGTTGAGATGTTTGCATTGACAGTGTGGTTCATGAGCATACAGAAGAGGTCCAGGATCTAACTCAAGTATATATTAATTGCTATCAAGTATCTAATTTTTTTTTTTTTGCTTTAACAATCATTAGCATTTTTGTCCTTAAACACGTACACACAAAAAGAACAACTGCACAACTGCCTAAGCATATAATTTACTAACACTCTTTAAACCTGAGGAAGTGGGACCAAAATTTTTTGCTACATCAAGGTCTTCGATCTGCAGCTGTTCCACATGGCAAATTCCCATTTCAGGAAATTGGTGCTCTGTTCCCAGAACATACACAAAATCAAACTCCCAATGAGAATACACAATGCGGCTTGATTCTGAGAACAAAGTATCATTTCACTCTCTAAGTCTTCATAATTCTGCATTCAAATGATTCTTTTAATTGCAACGGGAATTCCACAATGCTTTCATTCTCTCAGGGAAAATTACTTTTTTCCTACTTTGAGGGCAAATACAGTACACAGATATTGTATTTTTCTATATGCTTACATTCTAGCTGCTATTTCAGAACATGGTTCTAGGCTACAGATAGAAAACCACCTGCATCCCACTCACTACAACACTGGTTCTAACGAAGAGACACATAATCTGTTACCAAGGTAGAGATACAGAATTTGAAGGTCAAATTAAAAGGTTTCTCTTCATTAATGACATACATATCAGTATCATAAAAGTGATCCTGAACAAGCTGCTGCTTGCAGTGTTGAAGGTCCTTACAAAGCATTATGACTAGTTTTATCACCTTTTAAATTTTAAAAGGTGTCTTCTCTTGCTATATGAATTTTTATTGCTTTATACGTGTCTTTTCACATTGCACACTTGAAAGTACCCACTGAAATAAGCAGATGTTTAATTCCCAGAGAACGTGTCAATGCCTGAAACTTGTACAAGCAATGCAAACCTGTTACCCACAGGAGCCAACAGATTCACAAATGACACCCACATTTCCCTATGGAAGAAAAACCTCAAGAGAAAGCAATGAAAAAATACCACTCTGCTGGAAAGAACGAAAACTCATCACTCCAGCTTCTTTAGTTAAGGGGGAAAGCTTGGATGGAAAAAACTTCTAACCCTTAGTCAGACTGCAGCCTTACAATCACAGAAAATAAACAAGAATTTGTTTATTTTTATTTTATATATAAATATATTTATATGCAAATAAATAATATATATTTATTTATTATTTAAGACGAAAGATCTTAAAAGTCAAGCAAACAAACAAGAGACTGATTTCTTATGAAATAATATTTTAAATATCTGCAGGAGTATAATCCATACAGTTTACTACAATAGTCTGTTCAAATAAATTTACCACCCTAATTAAAAATCCTCCTATATATCAATTTATCAATGCTATTAATTTGTATAGTTTTGTACAGTTTGAATATTCTGATCCGCTCATGACACTAAAACAAAATCACACACCTGCTGCTTTGATAAAAAAAATGTTTGGTGTTTTTTTTGTGAAAGTTGAAAAACTCATCATTTTTCCCATAATTAATGACTCATTTTCATAAGCGTGCCATAAGAAGACAAAGACGATAAATGAACGGTCACGGAAGCATATACAACTGAATGGGGAAAAATTACCAGCACAGTATTAAAAGGAAAAATCTTAGGAATACTGTTCTAATGATAAACAGACTTTCATCAATCCTGAAACCCATAAACTTCCACTTTCAAACCAGGCACCTACGACTTTGTGACTTTTTTTTTTTTTTTCCTACTTTCAGTGGGATTTAGCAGCTTAAGTCCCAAATCACTGAGGAAAGCTTCTGAATATCTTGGATGTATTATTTCTATTAGCGTTATACATGTATTTATATGCTAGTTTAGAATTTGGGCATATAAGCATCTTAGATACACCTTCTGTATGCCACATACAGTATCTTAGGAGTAAATTAAAACATCACAAGTACAGGTTTTCATTTTGGACCACTTCCGTTTAAAAGATCGTTTGAATACTTCAGAAGTATTTTTATTCTCATCTTTATGAAGATGTTACAGTATTCCTTCTGCATATCACTCCCTTTTACTGGCTGCTACATCTAGAATACTTACATCTGGAGATCTGGCTTGCTTTCTGATAGTCTTTCAAATACATTCAAGGTGGTGATAGATGTTAACAGAAGTTCAGGAGTATAAAACTGTACAGCAGCTATATAGCAGGTTCAGATGGATATTACAGTTTATTTTGTCTTTCAGTAACTAAACTTAAGAAACCCTAATTCTTAAAACTATTAACTGAACGAGTTTTACTCTCAGTCAATGAAAAGTGCATAAAGCTGTTGTCAAAGCTCCACTTTGAGCACCCAAAATAAAGGAACACTTTGATATGTAGAAGAACCTAGGATTTTAACATGTTAAAAAAACCCAAAACATTAACCCTTACTTGTTTATATGATTACAAAACAGAATATTGAAGATGTTTCTTATCTGTAAAAATAATCAAAATGTTGCTTTTTCTATTTTCATTTTTTATTTCGAAAGATTGCAGATTAGTGAAAAAATCAATTACGAGGGATGCAATCAAATTGGAGGCAAATGTCATTGCTTTATAACATTCTAAGTTTGAATTTTTACGTTTTTCTAATGCTTTCTCCCTTGGACAAAAGACTTTTTTTGCAACTTCTTCACAAATGACTTACCGGCAGTGTTTATGTGATCCTGTTAAAGTTTCAATCACAAAGCATTCCCCTTCATTGAGACAATATGCAAGATCCTTGTCTTTGCATGGCTTAAAGTGCTCAGATCGCTCAGTGGAATACGTTGTAGTATCTATGGAGAAACAAAACAAACAAACAAAAAAGAAAGGCTAAATATTGGATGTTTTTAAAGTATACGTTAAGTAAATTTGATCAAATTGGTCTCAGTAACATCAACTGATCAAGACAGACTAATGAATAGAAACGGAAAGCACAGGGCACACAAAATTCAGTGTAATCCCAATATTATTTGCAATCAAGCTTCTTAAAAAGATTCACAAAAGGAACCTTGTATTTGGAAAAACTACCAGAAAAATGAACTAGAATACAGCAGGGTTCAGTATAATTTCAAGTACTTGTAATTTCCAAAGTATCCCTTCCAAAACGTAAGCACACCTATTTTGTATTCTTTAACCAAGAGCTGTATTTTTATATTAATATACTGACATATGGTTTTTAATAAAATACTTTTCCATGAAAAAGGAGCAAAAATACTGAATATAGTAACAACCTTAAAAAAACAAACCCACAACATAAACCACACAACAAAAGAAAACAAAGCCAAAAACCTAAGGACAATGGTAATTTGAATCACCAGTCACAATAATTGGCCTAGAACTTAAATACAAGCAATGCACCACAGACTGTGTCATTTCAGGTACACTGTCTGTTAGGTTTCTATAGGTCTGTCCAAACACCCCAGCAACACAGTTCAAAAACCTGACTATAGTTTGGACTGTTGGCTGTAACTTTGGAATAAGCAGTTACATGATGAGATTTGGAATAGGCTGACAGCACGTCAGGGTGAGCTATCATTCCTGTCTTCTAATATATCTCTTTAACCTTCCCAATCCGGTTGTATTATTCAACAATTGAGTGAAATTTTCAAAGGAGGATGTCTGATAGATATTTTAATTTTCTTCACTAAGGCAAGGTTCTTTTTAATGAAGTGTGATTTTCAAAGTAGACACTGATTTCCAGAGCACCATGATTCAATGTCCATATACAAACTTAATTCTCAAAGTTTAAATTCCTACTTATTTTGTGGGGAAAAGGACCAGGATTTAATATGCTATATGTTAAAATTATAGGTGGACATTATGTACCATACAATTACAAAATATTCTGCTGCCTGCTATCAAAGGAATGAAGCTATGCTCAATGCACATAGATCTTTACAAATTCAAAATTATATAAACACATTAAGTTGCTCTTTTCTCATAACTTGATATAAAGTAAATATCCAACAAGTTAATACCAAGGTGAAAATCAAAACACTGAAATACAATACACCTGTAAGTACTGTCCTGCAAGACAACTCAAGTAATTGCAAAAGTCTTTCAAAGTAACCTTTTTTCATTCTTAGTGTATTCTTATCTCAAATAGCACTACAAGTTTTCCTTGTTAACCAGACTAAGCAAAGGAAGATTAATAAAACATTTGAAAAGAATAAGAAAATCCACACCCTGATCTTTGTATGCAAGATTTTTTTTTTTTCTCTCCCCACCCAGAGAGAAAATACTGTAGTTTAAAGTTTTCAGTGGAGAGAAAAAACATCCTGGGGATAAATTTCAATGGTTTCCCTTCAAATGCTTTTGCAGATTCAGAATAAAAGGTCCTGCCATTTTCCCCCTGACAGCAATACTTACAAAAAAAGTGCAGGCTATAAAAAAATTACTATGTTTTTAATAACTGCAAGCAAATCCTGAAGTGAAATGTATCACATTGAATTTTGGAAACAATACAAGATCTTTGTAAATGCAAACAGTGACAGCACATCACTGTTGACGTTCCAAGAATGATCAGGTTTTACATAGCAGAAATATCTTCAGATAGAAAAATAGTAGCCCAGTTACCTTTTAAGGCCAGTTTTAAACAGGAGCAATTAAATGGCCATTTAAAATTTGATCAGGCAAAAAAAGTAAACAGTAATCGGATATATTTCTATCCCTTTTAAATAAGGAAAACTGAAGATAATGGTATTTGAAAGCACTTTTCATAATTACAAAAGGTAACTAAAACTATTTGATGAGCAGCAGCTCAATTTGATATGGATTTAGAGAACAGAACACTTACATTTGCCAGCCTCCTCTGAAGAAACTATCTGTGCAAATACTTTTATGAAAGTAGTTGCATTATATGGAGCAAAGTAAGCAGAGATGTCCCCAGAGGACAAGAGCAAGACTAAGGAGACACACAGGATCACAAAGCATGTCTTTGAGCCAGTGACGTAGTGAATTCTCAGAGTGCAGTGTCTGAAGTGCAAGATACTCCTCTTCTACCATAATTAACGCCAAAACTTGTCAAGGTCAGCATTTTTGAGTTTTAGATTCAAAATATATTCTTCAGAGGTTTTGTTTGGTTTTATTTTAATCACTTCTCTGTTCCGTATTATTCAAGATTAACTCACATCCACAGCAGGAACTTTTGCCAATTCAGCTGTGTCAGAGTAGAGCTAAGACTGAGCACATGACGTATTACACTGGCAAAAGTGCCACTGAAGATACAGCCACAGCATAGTTTAATTTGAGTACTAACAGAAATTACACAGGTAATTAGACTGCTCTGCTGATATAAATTGTTAACAAACTATGGCCAGCCAGTACAGCAAGCCAGCCATCCAGGACTGGAGTCTCCAACCCTTCCAGAGGAGTGACATGGTGCTCTGCCTATGCAGAGCTGAAGTCAAAACCTTCCCCTCAAAGCCCCATCTATTTTATTTACAAAACAAAAGGATTAAGCTGTGATGCTTCATTTTCTCCACTGGGACATGATTTCAAGCTTTTCTTCCACTGTTTTCAGTTCTGTCTCTGGTGCTTCAAATAAAGCACAACAGTTGAGGATAACAGTGATGCTGACAGCTTCTTATGACAGCTTTGAAAACCACTCCTTAACCTGAGAAGTATATAATATTTTGCTTAGAGTTGCTGTTTTGGTTGGGTTTTGGGTTTGTGGGGTTTTTTTTTGTTTGTGCGGGGTTTTTGTTTTGTTTTTTTTAAAAAGCAAACCACAAATATAGTCTCATTATAGGTCAGTTTTAAGTTATAGCCTTTTATGTCTTGGAAATATTTGTGCAAGTCTAACCAGGCTGACACACATGGAAATATATGTCTATGTACAGCTGTCCCATGGCCTGCAAAAATCACGTGACTTAGCTACAAAAGTCATTCACTAACATTCAAAAGCTCAGAAGCTGTGTAACTAACTGATATCCTGGATATCCCTAGAGCTGTTTGGTGTCTTCTGCTGGATATACTCAAACACAGAAAACAGAGTTTTCTGAAATGTTACAATCCTCCTGTTATTTCATATTGCACTCATGATGAAACAAACTCTGTTACAGCTTCATTGATTATTGAAAAAACAAATCCTAAAACCTTGTTCTAAACAGAAGTACAGAAACAACAGAAAACACTGTAGAGATTATACAGCTTTCTTGATTTTTTGTAATAAAAAATAAATCCTATTGTTTTATTTGCCCACCTCCCACTTTTTTTTGGACTCCTAACAGAATCCTGAATTGACTTTTCCATGGTGGAACTGTCCTTCATAGCTTCAGAAGCCTGCTAAGTATCTACCATTCCATTGTAAAGTTTTTTGTGGGTTTTTTTTGTTTCTGTTTTTATAACTGATATATCGCAGGCATTCACAAAATTACTGGTACTGCCCTTTACTTTATTTCTAGTCTTTGAACAGGGGTAGCAGACCCAAAAATTTATAGGTAACAAAAGAGAACTTCTTTTAAGTATTCCGATGTCCTTGAATTCAGTACATAAATAGCAATAACAAATAATCCATTAAAGTTGTCTTTTTTTTTTTTTTAATTGTCAAGTGTCCAGGTGTTTCATGCTAAAGCAGTGGGAGCTATTGATTTCTGCTGGATTTTTTCCAACTAAATGAGAGTAAAGAATTTCTAGGCATTTTTTCTTTATTTTTCTTGCCTCACTTGAGCAACAAAGCTTTATGCACGATTCCCATACTCCAGAAGTAGGTATACCATTGCTAAGTCTCATACAGCACTGTTTAATCAAATGAACAAGAATTAAGTCCCCATTTCAAAGGAAGGCTTCAAGATCCTTTACTTACAAGCATGGAGTTGATTAAAAACAACAGTCCTTTGGGAATGTTGGGGAAAAAGAAAACAGTAGAAAATTTTCAGATGTTATTTTTTTAAAGTCTAAAGCTTAGTTAGTGTTAGCAATTTTGTATTCTTGTCTCATTAAACTATTTCATCATGTTTATAACAGCACAGGATGGCTCATTATAGCTAATTTATTGAATGATCTTCAAGACATGATATAGGTATTATAAATAGTATCTCCTCTTTCAAGGCTACCATATTAATTGTTTCCAGTACTATGCTCTGATATTAATATATCTGTAATTGCAAAGGCCAAATGCAGGAAAAGAGAGAATGTACGATTTAAAATATCCTGGGAAACAGCAGCACTCATGGCAGCTGTTCATGCACAGACTGCAGCAGCAGTAACCATTACCACCCGTCACATCTCTCTAGCAGCATTCTTACTGTAGAAGCAGACTGTACTGGATACATCTCCAATAAAAAAAGTTTTCCATGCCAGCTTTAAGTGATACAGTGCTTATACATTACTGTAAGCATTTATTCCATATAGATAGCCTTAGTTGTTGTAAAAAGAGTGAAAAAAGTGACCTAGGATAACAAGAGTTGAAAAGACCCTGCTTAACTCTTCTGAAGCCACTAGTAGACAAGCATCCAAATTTTGTAGCTTATTAACATTCACTTATTAACACAGGCACGGCAACTACCTAGTGCATTCCCAAGGAGGTATTTTTAAGACCTCACGTTTGGTTTAAAGCCAGAGCTCATACACTGAAAGACTTTTTAACAATACTGTATATTTTGACTACTGCTGGGTATTACCAGCTTTATAGATTCAGTATCAACATGCAAATTACTTTTTCCTTTATCTTGTTATTCATTTATAATTGATCATTTCTCTGAGAACCACCATAAAAGTGACATGCTGATTTTAAATCACTGATCCCATTTTTAAATGCACTACAAAAAAGCCAATTACAAACAACTGGACTTGCTCTCTCAATGCAGCTCCAGTTACCAAAAAAAAAACCAAACCAAAATGCCCAACAAAAAACCCTTCTCAAAAAAATCCAATCTTTTTTCCAATATATTTTATCTCTATCGCATTCTATAAAGAAGGAAACATAAAAGGTCATTTAATAGCATATACAGAGTTAAATTTTATGTTCATTGAAGTCAATGGCAAAATATTTACAATGACTTAGTGTAACAAGGGTTCCCTGCAGTTCTTAGAGAATCCCGTGGCGCTTCTTATATTTTCAGATTACATGGGAGCCCTTCTAGAAAGGGACTTGCAAAAATTAAAAATACACGCAGAGCAGTTTATACATTACCTTGCTTACTCACAATACCCTGAATCTTAAAACCTAAATTTTATATATAAGCCCACATACAAACCTATTTACATATAACCTAAAATTTTTATTCCTGTGCTTTTGGAAGTAAACAAAAGTTAGGTAAGGGGAAAAGATATCAAGCCTTAGCAAGATATTTATTAAGGGAGAAGGAATGGAATCCTTAAATATTACTTGCAAATGTTTGCTATGAATTAGCCTAGGCTGACGGTGACTCTTTCTTAAGTTGTTGATATTTGTACAGTAAACATTCAAGACACTCATTTTTAAAGCAAAGTAGAGATCTTCACGTTACTGCTAGCTGAACACCAGTTGGCATCAGCCACGGGAGACTGCTGGGATAATTGAATTTATTAATTCTAGTAATAAATTATGAGTAAAAACCTAAAAATATCTATAAATTAAAATGTTATTTTTTAAAATCATAACAGGATTCTTGTTCTAAATGTACTTGAACTGTTTGCATGGATTTATCTGTGATTAAAACCCAAACCAACGAAAATATGGAAAATACTACATTTACAGAGACAGTTTTGTATTAGCTAGCAATCAAGTGCTGAATGCTGATTATTCAAGCAGCTACCCCTTAGCCATTTTGTGCCAGACAAAATTTTATTTAATCCAATAACACTTTAAAGGCTTTGATTGCATTGTGATATAAAGCAAAAATGTGCTATAGATATGGGAGTACTTGTAGCTTTTCTATTATCCTTCAGATTCAATTGAACAAATCAGGAAAATTTAGCAACAAACTGATAAAGCAGCAGATACATCAAAACACTAGCTGGCTTCCCAGTGAGATTGTGGAGGTAGATGAAATTATTATCAGTGAGAGATGATCTGAATATGGGGGGGGGGGGGGGGGGGGGTATTTAATTCATAGGATTATATAAGAAAGCTCATGTGATATTAACTCAACAAGCACTTTCCTACAAAACATTTCTCTGTAGGTACAACCAATCACATCCTGAATCAGACTGCTTTTCTCCCTGTATCACCAGAACACAGCATCACATCCACAACTGCACAGAAACAACAGCTCTAGCTCCAGAAATGTACACAAAATTAGAGACAGTCATCTCTCAAAAAAATCAGCACACACTCCCTGTCAGTCACTAAAATTAGTGCTTGAAGTGTGACCTGACTCCAAAATTAGTACTTAAAATATGAACTTGTTCCATAAATGTTTCTCACATTTTCCAAATGCTTTATCAGTTTGAAAAGATGACACACAAGTACTAATCCATATCTTGAAAAATGTGTTATAGGATTTTCAAGCTACTAGTGCATTAATAGCAAAATATCACATGCTATTAGACAGCTGTTTGCTTACTGCAAAACTCTTATGTACTGAAGTACGTATTTCGTGACTTAAAAACAAGTCAAGCAAGCACTGTTTCTAAAAACAATGCACAAAAACCCCCACCCACCTAATGGTATCTTGCAACTGAAACTCAAAAGCAGAAAACCAGATAAGGCTAGCACCCCTCCAGAATGCATTATCTAATCACATCTGTCAGAACTTACATATTGAACCCTGAACACCAATGGCATTAATCTATACATGTGCAGAATTGCACATCAGAGGGTGCATTCTCCTGTACAGCTCAAACTGAAATCAGCGAGAGCTGAACAAATGGGAGATGACTCAGCAGAGAGCCCACGAGACACAAAAGGCCAGGGTTTTTCAGAAGTTCAACACCTAGGTGCCAAAGACACAGGAGTGACTAAAACTCTAAAAGGTTTGAGCTTTCAATGTGAAGAGTTATTTTGAAAATTGAGTCGTGACAGTTCTGATGGGCACTCTAGGGGCAGAGTGCTTTTGCCAATCAGACATGCATTCAGGTGTCTTTTGATAGAACTTCCCATTAATTGATCTAAAAAATTCATAGAGGAACTCAGTGAAAGAGCAGCGTACTCGAGATGGTGCCAAAAATGGATCCATCACCTATACCACGGCTTCTCTCTCCTTTGACCACTAGCAGTCCCTCCCACCTCAGTATACAGACATCACTGGGGTCACCAATACCCCTTGAGACTGGATGGCACCAAAAGAAACACCCTTTTGGGAATGAGGAAATAGCTCTAAGAAATAGTCCCCAATACAAGGAGAAACTGAAATACAGTTAAATTAAGTGACTTTGCAGCACAAAAGCAAAATAAGTTAGAGAGAGCTAGAAGGGGGGGAAGACAGACAGACGAGCTAGAAAGGGGAAAAAGAGGTTTCTAGGGTTGCAATCAAAACTTAGAGAAAAAAGAAACGACTTGAAGAAAAATTCTGCATAGGTTAAAAGATGCTAGAATAAAGCAAGTGTAACACACTACATCTTTGGAACCACCAGTGGTCTGCAATTAAAATGAAATAACTAAGAAAAAAATAGTCACACAAAACCTAATGTATCAAATCTAAAGTAGAGAACATCAGGAAGTTTATGATTAGATATTTTTGGCTCAGTTTGGCTACTGAAGAAAATCTTAGTTTCAAGCAATGACTAGTCATTATTTATTAAGAATAGTAATAATGTTGCCGTAAACAAATCAAAATCATGTTCCTTTACTTTTTGTGCTCAGAACCTAGTGATCTCAGGACAATTAAATCTCACTGTCTAGGAAGGAGCATCACTTTACCTGGATTTGCTTGGAGCTCCTTGTAAATAATTTTAAAGTGAAGATTTTCATATCTTTACACTTTCACATCCAATATATTTGGAAATTTAAAGAAACCAGCCACTAACAATCCTGACAAGGCCAAGGTTCTCCATCCCTTCTTTGCCTCCATCCTTACCAGCACAGCTGGACCTCGGGGTCACAAGATCAAGCACCATCAACAACAGTGTGTTGACCCACCAGCTGTGGAGGAAGGGCTGGTCTGTGGCCTTTGCCAGGCCACTGCCTATAATCTTTAAAAAGTTCTGGTGATCAGCGTCACACCTATCTACAAGAATGGCTAAAAAGAGGGCCCAGGAAAATACAGTCCCATTAATCTTACTCCAGTCTCTGGGAAAGTAATGGAGCCAGGCCTCCTAGGAACTGTCACAAACCAAAACATGGAGCAGACTAGTGGGAAAAGCCACCACACGTTTCCCAAGGGCAACTCATGCCTGGTAACAATGAAGTAACATGTTCAGTCAGCGAGGGGAGAGCAGTGGGCCTTGTTTACGTGGGCTTCATCACAGCGTGGGACATGGCTCCCTGCAGCCTCCTGCCAGGCTCCCTGGGCGGGCGGTCCGTGAGGCGAGCAGGGAGTGGGCGGCAGGGTGGCAACCAGCAGCTCCCACTCAGGCTGGCAGCCCCTCACATGTGGGGTCCCCAGCATTGACACCAGGCCCCGCGCTGCTCAACATCATAAACGACCTGGGGAGGTGGGATCTGAGAGCACAATGACGCTAAACTGGGCGGTGAGGTGGATGAGACAGAAGGGAGAGCCACCTTACAGGGACAGGCTGGAAGAGCAGGGAGGCAAGAACTGTGTGAAGTTTAACAGAGACAAGTGCAGAGCACTGGCACCTGGGATGACATAAACCACGAGCCCAGTACAGGCCAGGATGTGTGGCTGGAGAACAGCCTTGCTGAAAGGCACCCAGGGGTCCTGGTGGACAGCAAGCTGAAGGTACATCAGAGGCACGCTGCTGTGGCCATGGAGGCAAATCAGACCCTGGGCTGCCCGTGCAGGGGCATTGCTAGCAGAGAAAGAGATGTGATCGTTGCACCCAGTGCTTGCGAGGCTGCACCTGGATACTGTGTCCAGTTCTCATCCCCATATTTAAAAGGGAACAAGGACAGATGGAGAGTCCGAAGTAAGGCCATGAAGATGTTCAAAAGACTGGAGAACCTGCCTTAGAAGAAAGGCTGAAAGAGTTGGGTCCTTTCTCCCTAGAGAAGAGAAGGCTCAGGGGGAACTCATCACCATTTTCCAATACTTAAATGGCAGCTACAAAGAGGATTGAGACTTGTTCTTCACAAGGAGCCACATGGAGAAGACAAGGGGCAAGGGGGAGAGGTTTCATCTTGGTGTAGAAAAGGCAATTTTTCTTTAAAAAAAATCCAAAAATAATTAATCACTGAAACAACCTCCCCAGCGATGTGGTTGGAGACCCCATCACTGGATGTTTCCAGACACGACTGGACAGGCTGCTAGATAAACTCATTTAGGCTCTCTTTTCCGTGAAAGGTTACACCAGATGATCTTTTGAGGTCTCTTTCAGTCTGAGCTGTTCTATGCTTCTATAGTTTATAGTTCTTCTGGATCATTTACAATTTCTTTAATGTTGTACAGGAATTATCCAGTACTATGTTTTTAACATTTAATAAATCACTTCTTCCAGTCACTGACAAAGTACTGTAGGCTAAAAAATAGATACCTAATGGAATAAAAGGATTATACTAGTTATATAGGGAAACACTTCACATTGCAATGTAAAAATATTAATTATCAAGAAGCTATGAGTAGTTGTTTGACTGGCAGTATAACGCTCTTTCTCCAAGGAGCTGAAATAGGTCAAATAACGCATTGAACAGAAATTATGGAAATAAGAAATGCAATTTTAACTCTAAGCTTGGACATATTTCTAAGGCATGCAATCTAAAATTTATTCACTACTGCATTTATCATTTTGACATCCTTGTGGTGCGGACATGCAAAGTCAGGCTATGAAGCATTAACATTATTCTCAGCACTTCCTTTCATAAAGAAACCCATATATCCTACATTACATTTTATTTTTTTAATCTCATTTCCTCACCTTGATTCTTTTATTTCAGTCTTCAAGAACAGAAAGAGGATAGGCGCGAGAACGTAAAGCGTCTTTGCAACAGTTTATTCTGTAGTGCTCTGTTCCTGTGTACAAGCTTACCCCACAAGATTTCTCTTGTTCTTTTTCTTAGGTAAGGAGAACACTTTTCCATCTGTTTCTAACGCAGCATCGAGAGAATTACATGTGTTGCAAATCCCCTTGACCTTACTAGCGGTATACAACAGTAAACTGCTCAACTCTATACTTGCATTAGAAAATGCTAGCCTAGTTAGATATATAATTTATATTCACAGTGCCTCAGCATAGCAAAGCATCAGTGAACTGTGGTAAGGAAAAATCTAATGATAAGGTTTATGTGGGCAATCTACAACTTCAGAAACTAGACTTCAATCAACAGAACTTGAGTTAGGTCTGAACTTGACTAGAGGTGTCTAGGGTATCATATCTAATATTAAAAAATAATCATAATGTTTTGATATTTCACAGATTAATATAAATGTTATCCTCTTCTGTTTCATAAATTCTTAGCCTTTCACTTGCATTCATATCAGGTTTAGCTGCATCTCCCTTTGGTCTTAGATATAACAAACAAAATTATGTGTTCAATATCTGTGATTCAAATCAAAGTTATTGTCTAATAACAGAGACATATTTTTCTTCTAAATTCTCTACAGTCGAGACTATTATGTTGGCAGAAAAGGGGTTTTAAATAGTTGTTAATTCTTGGCTTGGCTTTTACTCTTAAAGGAGAAACAGCCTTTGTGCAATAAACCAATATATGTATAGTTTTGCTAACCATGAACAAAAAAGCAAAGGGAAGAGATAACATGGAGTTTGCAACTATAAGGAAAGATACTTTTGTAGAGACACAGTATAATGCACTCCGATATCTCGGGACCATGAACACTATGAACAGCATTCAGTCAGGTCTCCTGTTCGTCACTTGTTTCCACAAGTCACAGTGCTCTGTAAAGTTGCATTTGGAAGCACGCTCTCTACATCCAATGTGCTCTATCGTTCTAATTTTATAAGCTGTCAGCATACCATGAATAAAGTAGCACAAGTCTCATATCTTATCGATTCAGTGCTTGATTAGCAAGTTTCATAAGATGTAATTATTAGGTAAAATCTGCATTTCCCATTTCAGGTTAATTCATTAATGTTGATGTTATGTTAAAAACTAAAATATATTTTCTTCCTAGAGTGCAGGTTGTTTACAGCACTGCTGACTGGCAGGCAAAAGAAACATGCACACAGCTCTTTTATATAATGCGGCTGAGAAGACTATAAAGTATTACAAACTCAATTAATACAAAAGCTAGCTACCAAAAGGAAGTCTAACTTATTTGCCTACCACATTTAGTAATCTCTACAGCAGCTATATCCTGCCACAATTATCAGGAGAGGAAATCTAATTCAATCTTTCAACAGTGACAACAAGCTAGTAAACTCATAAGTCATTCTTATACCTCTTCTGTGCATCTTTCAAGTTCTGCTAGCTCCTGAGATCGAAGCACCAGAAGCACACAAAGCACTCAAGCATTATCAAGCATATATGAATTTATATATTATATAAATATATATTCATATATACGAATAAATCTAAGTCTGCATTTATTCACCGACTTAAAAAAAAAAGTGCTATGCAGTAAAATATACTCTCTCAGCTTTTTACAGTATAATCTTCTTGTTTCAGTACAATTTTTGATTTTTTGGTTTTAGATAACAGAGTCAGCCTTTATAATGCATCATTCAACAAGATAGTTGTGGAAGCTATGATTAAGAACATTCCAGTAATTACTTAACTCTACTGAAGATCAAGAAGAAAAAATGTCCCTGAGAAGTAATACTAACTAGAATTTTAAAGTTCTTAAACCCATTCAGGTTAATTTTCTATTCATTCATGACTAAATAAATTTTGTAGGTCTTATGCTTTGCCTTCCCCCCTTTGTAATATTTTTGAGGAATTATATTATGTATTTTTTAATTAAAGTTTAAAACCCCAACTTTCATTTCTTGTACCTGAAAAAGAAGTGTAATTGAGGGAAAAACAAATAGCCAGTTTTTCTCTCCAGTGTTACACAAACTCAGAAAACACAGGGTCTACAGGGTGGGCTTCTAACAGTATAAATTCCAATGCTACAGAAACCTCTAGTATTTATTCACGCTAAAGTTACAATGAAAACAGTATGACAAAGAGACCACTACTTGCATGTCAAAAACGGTAAAGTCCATGTTAAAATCAACAAATTTGCACTGTTTTCCCCTACTTTGTATTAGGAAAGAAGAGGAATGAAGTATCTGTAGCAGCTTCTCTTCTCACTCCAAGAAACACTAAGATACAGTCTCACCCTCTCCACTCTGCAATTAATAGGTTTAGATAATACAGACTAAGAAGAATTGTAGCGAGCATCTTTCAGTAAAACTGTCTTTGCAAGAAACTAGCCTCGAAGTAGAAAACAAAAGTATTCCTCAGCTGTCCTACACTCCTGCATCAAATACACAGTAACCTAGGCATCTACCAGTGCTAGTACAGAACATGAGATTTCACATATTGAAGTTGCATCCTTGTTTTACTACACAGATTAATTCAGTATATAATTGAAATTATTATCTCCTACCTTTACCCATGAGAAATTTGGGTAATATCACAAGCGCTTTGTGTCTCACTGTACCAGTTTGATGGTTGCAAAGCAGTAAGCTTTCCACTGCTAAACAAAACAGCTTGAGGTTCAACAAATCAGCAGTGTTGGCATCTGATATAGCTGAAGTAAGGGGGAGGAGAGTAGTTGCAGGATGGCACTGACAACTTCATTTCCACTTCTGTGCAAATTAAATGTAGGCTGGGGCACAGAAATGGAATATAATTAGACAGAAAAAAGTAGGACTGCAGGCTCTGGTTGACTAAAAATATTAGTACAGTAAAGAAAAAGCAAATTAAACTAGTAGTTTAACTTAAAAACTGCAGCATTAACAATGCTCATAGAACTACAGGAGAATAGCAACACAAGTCCTGTTCTGGAAACCTCCAATGGAAACCTAATTCCATTTCACAATCTCTCCATTGGAAAATGCATTGTATTCAACTACTCTAGTGCCACCACACTGGAGAAAAACACAGACAGAAGCAACAGCTGTGATCACTAAAATATGAGCATACAATGTGAGCAATTAACAGCTGAATAACAAAAGGTAACAGAAAAAGTGCACCACCCTCTTTTGATGGTCTCTAATTCTTCTTTAATGCTAATATATACAACATATGTAGCTATGATGGAATAACTGTTGTAACTTACATCACTTACACATCTTTCAACCTGCTAACCAGAAAAGCAAGCACAATATTTTGCAATCATCTATTGTGTTAGTCTATTTTTAATGACATTTTATAACTAGTAGGAGATTTATTGTCTACTTGGAAGCTGCCCAATAGGCAGCTAACGTATCATTGCTGCAGCTGTCTCTGAATCTGTCATGTTACAAAGCTGACTCAGACAGCAATTTTGTGCCAGAATATTTTTGGCAGCAGTAGCAAAAACCCTAGTAGTATCCCCTCTGGAGAGCACAACTGCTACTCTTGGAAGTGTGGAAAAGGCCAAGAAAAAAAAATAAGTCAGCTGATAAATCAAATAAGCTGGTTCCAAAATACTTCAGTAATCATTGACAGAAGTTCACAGGAGATGAACCCTAACTAATCAATTCCTCCAATAGCATCCCATGTCAACTTTGTGGCAATAACTCCAGACACAAATACTTGCTATTACAGTATTTCTCTCCCTCCTCTTCCAACGAATAATTTTTTACTTTGTTTCCCCAGCCATGCTGTTCTTTAAATAATTCTCAAATAATGTTGCTGAGGTCACACATGGAGACACTTAAATATCTGAAGTTTTAAATAATGGAGAAAGTAGATTCAAACAGTGTGGTTCTTCACAGCAATGCATCACCTAGATCATACAGGTTCAAGCTTAGTGCTCAACTGGGAGAGACAAGAGACAAATGCCTGCACGAACCAAGATGCATTTGATTCTCAGCCATTCCCAAGGAAACATGAAGAATAATTCCTTTACAAACCATCTGCCCTACTGTTCTCCTATGTAAGTCTTCCCGAGGCAACAAATACTTTATTTGTACAAATTCTGACCAAGGATAACATGAATAGCACAGAATGAGAGGGTAGGAAAAGAAGGGAGGAAGAAGAAAAAAAGTAATCAGATGCTAATGCGTAATTTCTCCAAATTTATAAGACACGGGGCAGCAAGTTTTAAAAGCAACATAAAATAGGAGAAAGCAGAATGAAAATAAGGAAAAAAACAAAAAACAGTGAAAATTCAGGATGCCCAAAGAAAACCTGCTCACACAAACAGGACTCTTCAGGAAAGAAACATTGAGAATTAAAATAAAATTTTAAAAATGCCTAAAATCTCTATGTAAGCCTACCTTTTACATAGCAGAGACATAACTTGAATACCTCAAGACTGCAGAAGTATAAATCAATCGAATAGTAGACTACATTATTTTTAAATAGCAGGTATATATTTAGGAATCCAGTATTTATTTACAGATTTTTTCCACTTATATCCATATACAAATATAATTTCACAAATCAGTTGACGCTTCCACTTATACCCCAGTTTAAAGCAAATAAAGTATATCACTGCTTTCTCTCTAGTTAGACTTGCCTATGAAGCCAATCCAATATGAAACCAAGGTTACCAAAATCACTTGTTAAAAAGGGAAAAAGTCCTTTTAACACCTAAGCCTGGTTTGGAAATGCTCATTCAGCTTGAAATTACAGGGTGTTTCATTGTGAATCTGGGATTCTACTGATTTTTTTTTTTTTTTTTTTAAGAGTTATTTTTGCATTGCCTCAGCGTTCAGTTTGGTTTTGCCAACAGTAAATTTAGATTGAATGCACTCAGAAACAGCAGACGACATGTGATGGTTTGGACCTAATTAAAACTTGAGCAAAAGCTTGGAAAACTTGGGGGTATGGGGAATCAGAGCACACAATCAGAAGTTCTCTGGCATATAAGCAAGTGAAAATCTTTAGCTTCAGTAGTGTGTTGGATTGAATGAGCCATCTTTTGCATAGGAAAAAGCTTCATTACTGCAAGAGTTGTTTAAACAGTTCCCATGCCAGCCTCCTTGAACAGCCACTGGCATGTATAAGAGACACATATGTCCCTATCTAGAAGGGTAGAGTCAGAATGTCTTTCTTCCAAGCTGATCTCATTTTTGCTGCAACAGCCTCTGCGGGGCACTGGAAGTTGGAGTAGGCTAGAACAATTTTCAGATTATCTAGCTTGCATGAGCAATGTGGCTAGCATCTGGTGGCTCTAAAAATAAATATTTTTTTTTTTTTTAAAAAATCAATCCTGAGATGGTGGAATTAATGTTTTGCATCCCTTTTGGCAGCTTGTATCTCTCCATTTGCCAGCTACTCTATTTTCTTTCTATTTTCTCTGGCTGAGTATGTTTCATGATTATTCAGTAGATTTATGTATTTTCTTATACTATTGCCTTAGTAATGTCAGACATCCAAGATAATAGTTCCTGCTAGCTAATTCCCTTCTGACTAGATGACAAGGACTTCAAAGAAAAAATGATCATCCTCAGTCTTTATTATCCAACTTTCCCCATTTGTGCATACACTGCATGTAGAGTTTGTTTGAGGTAGCAGATAGAAAGGCATGACACAGAGCACATCAGTATCTGCAAACCCTGTCAGTGCAGATGAGCTGTTGGAATTCAGTATCCAACACCAAAGGAGCTGTACACCCTGCCATGCACTTAATCATAAAGGCCAGTAGACTTATGTACAGAGTACACACGAGATATGGATATCACTGAAAAATCTCTGCACATTTTAGGGGTATATCAAAGGTAGGTCAGAAGGAAGTAGCTTTTGAGTACCAAGATCTGAATCACACCTGAACTGAATATTTAACAATGAAAAGTTTATAGAATCACCAAAAGCCAGCATGGAAAAAAATTAAGCTTTTCAGACATCTTTAAGGGCTGGACAAAGTCTCAGCAGGCATCAAAAAAGCCTGCAGATCTGCCTGTCCATGATGCATACATCACGGCTACTCAGATTAATCTCCAAGTATGGCTAATAGTTGATATGTTCCAAGAAACATTTTAAAGATCTTTGCATTCATAATTAACTTAAACACTGCCAATTAGTGTTGTAAATGATTGTGTCAGAAAATAAACAGATCACTGATGCTGTATTTTTCCATGACAACACAATTACACATGCATCATGAGAACGTGCCTCTAAGAACTGTTTCTTCATACACCACTTTTCAGTTCAGAACCTGCAGTACCTTCTGTATGCAGCAATGCAACGTGACAACTTCTGGAGATTTCCCTAGGCTCACACTTCATCACAGCATTATCAAGCAGATGCAAGATTTCTGAGGAGAGCAAAAAACCAGGCAAACAGCTGAAAGCTTGTACATTTATAAAATTCAGCCTTCTCACAGCTGCAGCCATGTTCATGACATTTTGGAAAAAAATCTGAACTTCAGTCCTACAAAGATTTGCTTTTGCATGCAAGTTTTTGCTGCCCTATTTTAGTGCTCAGAAAGGACTCATCACATTTCTCTCTCAGGGTGAAGCTTAATTTTTAATGAATTGTAATTAAGAACTGAAGCACCACCCTCCGTCCACCCCCGCATGGCTTACAACTCCAGCAACCATCTCTTCGCTATTCCCTTTTCTCCCTCTTCAGCACGGAAGGCATAATGTACATAGTATATGGACCCTCCCATCTCTTCATAGAATTAGACAGATGAATAAACTGGGACCAGATCAGGAAGCAATTCAGATTCTGGCATTATTTCAAAGGCTCTGTACTTTGAACATTCCTTGAAATGCCAGCGGAAATCTGAAGATCAGTAATTTTATCAGTTTTCCTAACTGGGACACATTTTACATAGCAAGAGCTTTCAAGGGTTGAGGGTTTAGCATTCTGAGATATCCTAAAAATCAGAGTACAGCAAAATCCAGGACAGAATCTGCCCTAAAACCAAGAACAGTTAAAAGTCACACTGTAGATGTTAATATTCTCCATGTTGCTGTGAGCTATATTTGATATTATTTGTCTAGCACCACAGCAGTGCAGAGTACGTCAAAATATGCAGGAAATCAAGATTTACTCGTAGGAAATCTGTCTCCTCAGTTTCAGGAGACAACCACAACACTTGTAAAGGTTTACAATCAGTAGAGAACTACTTACGTAGTCATCCTCTCCCATTATTATTTCCATTGTCCTTATATATGGCCTTTAATAATGGATTTATAATTGAATAATTACGCATGCAGTAATTTCAAACGTCTAAGCTTTTAGTGCCATATTCATAATTATGGCATATTAATGAATAAAACAAAAAAACCCCACATCATCCTCATTTTCTCCTGCAGACCCACAAAAGGATGTATAATCTCCCTCTCATTCTTTAATTTCACAACTTCCATATTGCTTTCTTCTGGACTTGTTGACAGACACCCATGCAACTCCCGATTCCATTCTGAACTGGAGGTGTGTTATTCTGCAAGCTATCCTTCATTGTTTTACACTTGTTATAGAGTCTCCTTCCCATATAATTATGGCATACAGAAATCTATACACACACAAACACCGTTACACAGCATTTTCACAAGAACAAATGCCAGAGCTAATACTACATATTGTTTGTTTGCAGCAGTGTGAAAGTTTAGACTGGTGGGTGCTCCTATCTAAGTCTGATCGTTTATGGAGCCATACAAGTGCCATCACTAATAACTTATAACAGTCATTTGCAGGATTTGTGCTTGCTAAACTAAAGTTGTAAGTCTGATAATAATTCACTTGGATTTTAATGAAGTTTAAATCTCACGTATGTATGCATGCATACAATTACATATATGCACTCTGGCTTGCTTGCTTATGAACACATCAGTTGCTTGGGCTAAGATTTACAGGGGGGATCACTGGTAAACAACTTTGGCATCTCATTTCCATTTTAACTGGGAAGAGGCAATAACGTAAGGAAGACTAAATAATTATTCTGTGCTTCTGCTAGCATTTTAAAACTATAACATTTAACACCTCCCAACCCAGAGCTCTGTGGACCTCTGGCAATGTTTGTATTTCAAAGACTACAAGTTGACATAGAGGTACTAGGAAAAAAACCCCCAAAACCCAGACATACAACAAAAAGCTACTTCATTACTTTCAATCCAAACAATAAACATGGTATCTTAAAGACTTCAGCGTATTAGTTAATGATCTTAAATCTTTCTAATGATATGAAACATTCTGAGATCTACTGTTTGTCTCTGGGTTCATTTGTCATGATCTAAACTTTCCTATTCAAGCAATGTTTATAAAACACTGTTGATAATAGTTAACATGCTGGGCTTGTTTTAATTTAACTAGAGAAGGCATAGCTCTGTATAGGTAGCACCAGAGAAAATTTTATTCTACTAGATGCAAGTTTAGTTAGACATTCACTGGGGGAAAACCATCTTGAATAAATGTCTGTATTATCACAGCTCCTTGGCCTCATTGACTGATACACTACAGGACTACGAAGGGGGTGTAAAGCATATGAAAAGAAAAATCATTCTTTTCAGCCCAAGTCTGTCTAGAAAAATATGAACAAATGTAAGTAGCATCAATTTCCTGTTTTCTCCATCTTCATTTTGCCCATAGTTCTATAAAAAGCCTTCCAAACGGTAAAGACAGAATTTGATCTTTGAGCACATCTTTTACAGAGATTTCTGTCCCTACAAACTCAAGGCTAAGCTTCTGCCACCCCAGAGGCATTTGAAGAAAAAAAAAAAAAGGGGGGGGGGGGGGCATGGGGAATTAACATCTCTAATGTCTCAATAATGTTCATGACACAAAGCAGCCCAAAGTTAAGAGGGGGGGGGAGTTTAGCCTATTTTTGTATTTTTGGAAGAACAGTTTTCCAGAAGTGCCTTTTTTCCTCAAACAGGATTACTTTTGAACAGGAGGTTCCAGCCAAGCTCTTACTTGGACCACTCCATGTACAGCAGTGACAGCAGCTTCTGGCAACCTCCAGTACAATTAACAGGGAATCACAACAAAAAGCCAGTTTGTTGGGGTTTTTCTCCCCTTTCTTAAAGAAAGTACACTGAGACAGACCTTCTCCTGAAAAAAAAAAAAAACAAACAACCTACATCAAACTAAAGAGGAAAAAAGAATCGTTATTAACCTTCAACAGAAATAGAAGTGAACTACAGAGAAACTTAATGACTCACTGGATGTGACACAGTGTTTATAGCAGAGCTAGGAAATAAACCAATACCTGAACCATTCGAGATCTGCTGTCTTGCGGCGAATGAAGAGACGGGACGCAGCTTGATGCAAGCAAATGTCAATTTATTATACAGAAGCACGCGTTTTTATAGACTTTCAGAAGGTGCGCGTTTTAAACAGATTGGTTCTTGAAGCTAAGCCTTGCATACTAGGCAATCCCTGATTGGTGGTTAACTACCAGCAATTAACAGCAAGGTGTTACCTTTCTTTGGCGCCATCCTTGGCGCCATCCATCTCCCACCCCCCTGTGCTCTGCAAACATGCCTCATCATGTTAATTGTTGTCTAGACAAGCTCGAGCACTCCCCTCAGCTAACTGATTGCCGCGCATGGTCCCAGTTTGCAGACCGCTCCTGCATCTCCCCCTTCCTGTTGCACAAAAAAGAACCTTTGAAACCGAACGAGTAAAAACAAGGTATAAGTAATAGAACAAATAAAAAAGCAAGACATATTATCAATGTCAAAATAATCCACTGTCTCTGTTCCGTGCAATTTTACAATTTCCCCTTTTTGTTTTTGAACAGCTAGTACCAGGTTTGCCATGTTCTGCAGGGCCCTTGCAAACATGACAGCAACCAAGGTAATAGCAAACAAACAATACTGCCGATTGAGTGAATGGATGCCAAAAAAGGCTGAAATATTCTCAGATTTTGATAACATCTTGCTGCAATGGGGCGCCTAAAATCCACGCAGCACATACCATCAAAATCCTCACAGCCATGTCCCTGAACCAACAACAAAAAGCAGTGGCAATTTTGACTCACATTCTTAACTGCCTACCAAACAAGGTGATTTAACTCTTTAATGCTTTCCCTGCTGTTACTCTGGATAAGAGAAGACCCACTGCGACACGTTCCCATCACAGCCTCCTACTACATTAGCATCTACAGAAAGACAATTAACGACATTAAAAGTGTAAACAATATCATAATCTTTTGGATTAACATTATACATAGGTGGAAGGGCACACCAAACAAGAACTGGTTCAGTCAAAAAGTTCAAAACATAGCATGCCTTCTCTGAACATACCTCTGGGGTCATTCCCTTCATTCCCTCTCTTTTTTATGCAAAGAGAAACACTTTTACCATAACAGAGAAGCCCCTATTTACATCTCTGAGCCGGGACACAAACCGCAGCTGTATGCTCCACCAGGCTCAGGGCAGAAATCATTCATGTAGTTACATAGCTGTAGTAGATAAATATCACTACAAGCATGCAGACACCTATTAAAACACTAGATAACCATGTTTATCTTTCCTATTCTCCTGCACAATACCTAGCTGTTCTCTCATCTCTTGTTAGGTCAAAATATTCTCCAGTTTCCTCTCCTATCTCTCTCTTCAGACACTCTCTATCCTCCCCTTTTTTGCTTGTTAATTGCAAGGAGGCAAAGGGGGTGTGTAGCTGGGTGACCATGACCTGCTTTATGTTACAATCAACTAAACACTGACTACAGAAAAAAAAAAGTATGGGAGACATAAGGCAAACATCACTAAGGTGGTTAAAGATAATTATAATAAATCCTGTAACACTTTTGAGTCATGGCCCAAAGTTTCCCAGCCTTGAGAAGAGACCAAAGGCATCCCGCCCCTGGCTCTGTTGCAGATCTTTGTTTTAAGGCTTTTGAGTTTTATATACTTTTGTAAATTAATTCACAGTGGTCACTCAGATTCACGTAACACATCCTATCAAAGTCTTCCCACTTGTGTCCCTGTGCTAATAATAAAAATCAATAGCAACTCGGTTCTGTAGCAACATATGATGGACAGAATCAACATCTGTTAATAAGCCAGAAAAAAAAAAAAAAAGTATTTGTAGTATTGCTTTGTTTAGCAAGCTAGCAGCCTAATTTACTAAGCAAGTTAAGAGCGTGTACTATTCTTACAGAAGAGATTAGAGAAGCAAAAATCTGTTATGCTGCATTCCAGAACTCAGCCTGAGAATTACAGTCTGCTGTGAGTTCTGCGTTACAATCATTTGACACATGTTGGGGTTGCGATTGTGAAAGTTGCCCATTTACAATTTTCATTGGCATTATCACAGCTAGTTGTTTTAAAAGCAACCCTTGAGCTTCCTGATGTTCGACTTGTTGCAAAATATTCTGAAGCCAATCAATCAAGTTAGTATTAAAGTTAGTGACTCTCTAGGACCCTGCAAGACTGTGGCAAGACTCCCACATCCTGACTGCCTTAATAGCCATCTCATTCATTTGCAAACAGTTGTTCCTGGGATACCTTGCCTGAGTCACAGAATCGACACAATTATTTTCTCCAGCCAACTGCTCATAGTTAACAGCAATTCCCCGATTAATGTTTTCAATCAAGGCCACTACACATAGCTCACAAAAATCAAATAACCACATCATATACTGTATCAGTTAGTACCATACAAAGCAGTAACTTCAATCATGCAGTGTGAGTGTATAAGGCTCTGCCATCACTTCAAGAAGGGACATAGCAAATGTATTATGAATCCTCCCTTCCCGCACTGCTTTGCTTAACCCTTTAACAGCCTCGTATTGCACAGGCTGCCACTCTGCAGGTTGATTTGACAAAATACTGAACGTGCCATAGCGACTCCCAAACCCCATTACTTAAGTGTTTCCCACTTGCATTCCTGCCACAAATCCCTCAGACCCCCTTTCACCCTCCCCAAAAATACAATCAATGCATCGGGAGAGACGAGGGGGTAGGGGAAAGGTCTAGCTCCTTTTCCAGATCTATAGGACCTGGATCAAAAGGTTTATCAGTGTCAATGGAATCATTGTCCGAGTTGTCCTGTTCCCGTGCTTGCTCCTGTGTTGTGAGGGTCGCTGCAATCAGTGACAGAAGCTTTGGGGGCAGAGGAGGTGTGGATGGAAATTGCCATCGCTGACTGTGTCTTGAGAAGAGTCGTGCTGTCGGTGGAATTTACAGCTTCCTCTGGTTTAGCACCGTTAGTAGAATTAGTCCACACTTGGCAAAGAGTAGTCAGAATTTGCCACCAAGGTGCTAAATGCATTCCCGACACGGAGTTCCCCTCCACGACAGCATCATACAATTGGCTGCTGTATGTACACACTTTCATTCTTTCAAAGTCTCTAAAGTTTCTTGGCTGCTCACCTGTCTCGATGAATACAGGTGTTATCCTCGGGGTTTAGGTTGTCCGCCTGGTCCAGACAGCCAGACGATCGTTCAGCCAAGCCGTCTCCTCCGGAATGCAGCCCTCTTCCACGAGCTGTCTTTTTTATCGACCAGTTCCGTCCTTATTCTTCGAAGGCTTCGGAACACCACCATAGAGGTCACCATTTGAGGAGACTGAGGCACGGACTCCCTGATCTGACTAGAAGACTCTTCATGAGTCCGTATACGTCTCTTTCTGGGGACGAACTCTGATTCCCCATTACAGATTTCCCACAGCTCACCTCTCAACTCCGGAGGGATTTCAGGCCGGCTCCTGCTTCCTTTCAGCAGATCATTCAAAGTTCTGTGGGATTCGCTGCATGTCGCTCAGATAGGTGATTCGAGAGCCCTTCACGTTAGATCCTTAAACGCATCACGTCGGGGTCACCAATTTGCGGCGAATGAAGAGACGGGATGCAGCTTGATGCAAGCAAATGTCAATTTATTATACAGAAGCACGCGTTTTTATAGACTTTCAGAAGGTGCGCGTTTTAAACAGATTGGTTCTTGAAGCTAAGCCTTGCATACTAGGCAATCACTGATTGGTGGTTAACTACCAGCAATTAACAGCAAGGTGTTACCTTTCCTTGGCGCCATCCATCTCCCACCCCCCTGTGCTCTGCAAACATGCCTCATCATGTTAATTGTTGTCTAGACAAGCTCGAGCAAACTCCCCTCAGCTAACTGATTGCCGCGCATGGTCCCAGTTTGCAGACCGCTCCTGCACTGTCTCATAAATTTAATTTTCATTCTCACTAAAGCTTTAATAAATGAGAACGCGCATCCCAAACACCAGACCTTCATAAGACTTGGGTGTAGTCAGAAGTTCTTTAAAATGCTAAAGTAATACTTCGAGATCCGTAAAAGTTACTGGGAATTAATCAGCTATTTCTCTCATCCTGAACTACAGAAAACAAAGTCACAGCATCAAAGTCAGAAGGGACCTTGGGAGCTTAGCTAGACCAGTATCCCAGTCAAAGTTTGGTCAAACACTGAATTTAGGTTGGGTTGCTCAAGGTTTTTTCCTGAACAGTCTTGAAAACCTCCAAAAAACTGTGTATTCAAAATGAAATTTATATGAATTACATCAAGGAGAAAATATCCTGAAGAGGTAACCTTATTAAGCACCTTTTGAAGAAAGCAGGCATGTTCATTCTGATCACAGATGATAGTATTTCACATGACCTCTATAAAACAGTTGACCCGGCTCGACTGTGTAGCCAGCAAGCAAGAGCAACAGGAGACCAGACACAGAACATCAAATTAAAAAGCCAACCTGCCTGTCTTCAGGTATCATTTTTTCTTTAAATTTGAATTTAGTGTCAGGACAAACTGTATTTAAAATACAAAAATAAACTTACTGCAAACCAAGGCTGCCTATATAACCTAGCTGTTTCAACACAGACGTTGTGTGTATGTATACATACGCATACCCCTTGTCTTGTGTTTGGGGAAACCACGTTATCACATTCACACAACATAATAAGGTTTTCCAGCCATTCACTTTGGAAGCATCTGGAATAGCAACTAGCTGAAATAATAACCAGGGTTCAGAGTACTATAAGGAAATTACTATAAAATAATAGTTTATTTAAGATACAGTAAGTCTATCTATGCTCATTTAATATATTCAACATTATGTATTTTGCGATATTTTGAAAGGCAAAGTTTTCCTACTACAAGATCTGTATCGTTATTCTTTCTTCCCTTCTAAACAAAAATAAAACTGAAAAACCAACATAAATCGATATGAGAAACTTCTTTTCTGAGATGTTCTTGAGATAACTCAACGTATTGGTGGTGAACTGTAAAACTTTAAACAAATAACATTTATTTTGGAGAATGCTCTCTAGCAATCATTCTCATTTATGCCTTTTAAAGAGCACACAATGTTGCCTGTGTAAACATTATTTTGTTTCTCTGATTGGTTTCAATAAAGTAATTTTTCCAGGCAGAACATCTAAATTACCACATATTGAAAAGCATAATGTCTTTCACCCATCTGGTCTGGATTTGTGAAGTGGATTGTTCATACATTTTCACCTGCGTGGAATAAAACAGTGTTGACGAAGCAGTAAATATTTGCTTATTGGACACAATGAAAGATTAATTCTGAGCACAGGCCACTGTTAATTACCATAGGTACTCTACCAAATATTTACTTAAAAAAACCAACCAAACAAAAAACCCACCCCCACAAAAAAAACACCCCACCAACCAACAACCTAGCCATCACCCAGCATCTTGCTGTATACGAGATTGCATTTTTGGTTACCATCTGCACCTAAAATATTCTCTTGTTTTTTTCACCTCTGTTATTCTAGCTTTATGCACCTGAAATTAAATCTATTCCTGTTTTCTTTCTGATATGCTGGAGAGCGTGCTTCATAGCTATGGCACATATTGAGGTCCCAGTTTATGGCTGGCAGAACAGCTCTGGATAAGTGCTTTGTAACTCAGTTTAAAACAACCCAGCCAGTAAATCCCACTCACCCACAAAACTCATCCCCTAGCTCAAGAGAAAAATAAGAAACTTAATTAGAAGATATGCAACAAGGTTATATGGTAATAGAATTCAGGTGGAAAAAAAACAGCTAAGAAAACCTCAAACACATAAATGCTTCAATAAACAAAGAGAGGAACATTTTCTTGCTTTTCCTCCTCTTAGTTAGCTGGCATGCTATCTTCTCCAAACAACGCAAAAGCCCTGGTTTCTTTTTGTGTATCTCTAGGTTATCTATCTTTACATTACACATCATAGAGATCAGAATCACCAACAGAGAATGCCCCCGCTGCTGAGCTTTCAAAGATTGCTGTAGTACATCAGTCTAGTCTTGATTTAAGTTGCTGATTAAAAAGGATGTGCTTAATTCAAGGCATCTAGAAATGACAGTGAGCTACCAAAAGCAATTAACTTTATTCATCTAGCCTGGGAAACCTTAAAGTCCAATCTTTAGTAAAGTATCATGCCTACAGATTAAGTTACCTGCATGAATAGTACCATTGATATCACATACCTAAAATTAAGACTATCTTTGCAACTCAGGGTTTAGATGTCCATTTTTAGGATTCTACAGTATACTAGGCTGCACAATAGTGTATGGCACAGAGGTGCCCAGCACTTGGGTAATAGCAGGTGAGTGTGTGTGTTACTGTGTCTTCTGTTTGCCTGGATTTTAGAGGATACGAGCCTCTTAGAAACCCATAGCAAGAGCAGCCTCAGTGTCCGCTCAAGTGGAGGAAACGAGTACTTTTTTCGGACCATGCACAGCTGTCAAAAATTCACATGGGGAGCTGATGCCTTTCACATGTGAAACAGAGGTTATTATTTAGGAACTTAGGTTTGCACATGCTCATTTAAATTCTCTTATTTTAAAAATAAAATCACATGACATTCTATTCCAGGGCATCTGTACAGTCAGTGATTCATCTAATCAGTTTGCTCTTGTGCAGTCTGATTTACTAAGTAGTTGCAAGCATAAGTACCTCTGAAATTGTTTTACTGAATTATCCCATGGCAGTTACATGAATATGAGCTACAATTTAACCTTCATCCAAAGGCAGAACTCCTGAAAGTGTCCATTCTGTTGGGCCATATCCTAACTGTCATTGATATACCTTCAGCACAGAAGCCTTAACCCTAAAAGATCCCTGGATTTGGGGAACTGGACTGCCTTTTCAGTGTATTAATATTGTTTGTGTGAAAAAAAGGGGTGAAGAAACATTCACACCAGTGTTCTTAAAATTAGCTAGTCCTGATCTAGCATTCTGGCCTTCACATGACCAATAATCAGAGAAGTTTTTTTTAAAAACAAACAAACAAACAAACACCACCACATTAAGTTGTATCGGTATTCAGATTGCATTTACTGCTATTGTTGCTCCTTGATACTGGCATCTCTGCAGTTTGCTGCCTGTGGATTTACACATTCAAGACATGCTAACTCGGGGATCTCTGCCGCAGCCGCCACTCCAGACCACAGGTTTGAAGGTTCATGGGAACACTGTGGAACAGATTAAACTGTCACAGGGGCCGAGTCCAGCCTACAGATGATGCCTCAGGCTCTGGATGCTTACAGCATAGTGACTGCTATGAGTTCTCAACTAATTAGTACATGTTCTCATGGCAACATATACCCTCAGAAGCAGGAAGCTCTGGTCAACTAAGTGTGAAAATGTTTACTCAGTTCCCAGGTTATTGCAGCATGTGATGAGCTGCTATGGTTAAGCACAAGCTGTATATGTAAACTAGCTGAATTCATTACTGCTCTCATCTGCTGTGAGACGATAGCAAGATGGGTTTCAATCAGCATTTTTGAGATGTGAGTTGTTTACATTACATACCTACAATTTCCAATGACAACCAAGAAGCACTGTAGCCTACAACCTTCTTTCCCTCCTCCTCAGGAATTTTAATCTAGAAGAGATTAAAAAGAGCAGGAACTGTGCAAGCTTTGTGATTTGTTCAAGGCTACAGAGCAAATCACAGAACTGCAGTTATCTAATGTGACACCCAGCCCAGCACACAACCATCATATGCTGGTTTGAATTAGTGGAGTTAAGATCCCATTTTTCAGCATGACATCCGTTCATTATGTTCTTCACATTTGATTAGAAACAAGAGAAAAAGAAACCAACACTGTCAAAAAAACCAAAATTTTTTTAAGTATCAAGACATGGAGTAGCACAGACTTCTATGTCTGTGCTAACATCTCTCATTCATATGGACTTGTTAATGCAGTTACTACCTTTGTACCAATGTTTGGACTTGAGACAGTTAGTGTATATCTATGCAACAGTACCAGTATCGTTTCCCCTGCAACTAGGACTTCAGTTTGTGACATCTTTTGTTCATAGTTTTATGAGAATACTTACTGAGCTTTAGAATAATGAGACAGTAAGGAGTTCAAATGAAATACAGTATTTTCTGCTCCCTAGCAGCCTGGCATACATACACTTTAAATATAGTTCTAATACTTGTCTTCAAGTGGCCATGTTAGGAGTATATGAAGAAATGGGATATATGATACACTGTGTTGCCTCTAGCTGTCAGTTAAAGTCAGCATGATTTTTGAGGGCCAAAGTCATTTGAATGGCTTGACACTTAACGTGTTTTAGTCTAACTAGACTTTGAATGACAAGCAAATAGCAGTTATTTTTATGAAACAATTATATAACAGATCTTTCAACTTCACATTCTTCAACAAGAAAACAACTATACTTTCTTATATTCATAAGAGAATAATTTTTATGCATAATATTTTAAGGACTCACTGGTCCAGATATTAAACCACTCCTCTTGAAATAAAGACAATAAACTGGTATCACCCAACATTTAATGAAATGCAAGACAATTGTATCAGTCAGTAATAGAAGTGAATGTCTGCAGGCAAGTAACACTCAGTTTATACTTGCTAGTTTAGCATAATATCCTAACAAAATGCTATGCATCAAAATCACTGATTTGGGGGGGTTGTTGTTGGTTTGCTTGACTTTTTTTACCAATTCAGACTTTGGAACAATTTTCATACTTTGTTTTATATGTGAGTAATTCAGATATCACCACTCTTCCTTTGAAAACAACACTTGAAAATATGATAAACAACCTATTGCACAAACACTAGATCCCAACTGAGATAACACCATTAAACAGATAAATGCCAGCTCACATAATGCTTACACCTCCACGTCAGTTAATATCCAAAAGGTAGGTTTTGAAAAGCACTCCGTATGCCTGAAGTTCATTTCTACTGTTCAAAAGAATTTTCCCCAGAAAGCAACTAACACATTTCTATTGAACACCCCTGCCCAAGTCTCTGTTATTAGGTAGTTGAATCTAGAAGTTAAATCTCTCTCACTACACACAACTAGATTTTAATTATTTTTTTAGGATCAAAAATTTGGTCTAAAAAAGCACTGAGGTGTTTATGTTTAACGGTTAAGCAAGAAGCTTATAACGATGCCTCCCCAGGAGCTGAGTACATGGCTGAAAAAAAAGGCAGCATTCTGTACTGTCACCCAAAACCAGTAAATGTCAGAGAAGCTTCTTTGTATTAGACATTACGTTGAAGGAAACTTTGCCCAAAAAGCTAGTGCATTGAGCTGAAAGTCTCACAAGCTTTTTTCAGGTTTATTTAGACCACAACCCATTTAACAAATGAGATTAAGTTTCAGCCAGCCAGACTTACAGAACTGTATTTGTGATCCAGAATTTGTTACAGGGATTCCTAAAAGTCAGTAACTTAGACTGGCTAGCAGCATGATGCACCTTGAATTTCACTGCATAGTGGCCTGAAGGTTGTTGTAATGGTACGTCTATATGCACATACATGTCCACAGAGCGTTACACAGTGCATCTGCTCTTCTGTAACAACATAACAGCAATCTTGTGCACGATCAGCAGCGCTTCTGAGTATACACAGGTGTTTTGATGGCACAGCATCACAATGCTCTTGGCTAAACAAAGCAAAATGGTATGCATCACATTAGGAAACTTGAAGTCTTAAGTCCCACAGAGGTCCGGACATTTAAGAGCATAGAGCAGGTACTGCAATAATTCTGTAACTCTTGAGAAAATACATACGCACGTGAGTACTCCCATTGACTTAATTTGGAACTCTTCTTCCCATGAGTAACATCCAAAAAAATATATGTCCATAAATAATTTCAGCATAAAGTATAACCAAGATACACAATGCATTAGTCATGCAACTTCATTGAGTCTTAAGATTCACTGTTCAGATCTCTTGTAACTCAACTGAAGCCATGTATAAATCAGCTAGGAAAGTACCTACAATCATTAAGAAAAAGCTTCTCTCCCCCTTTGTCTTAAAAAAACCCAAACAAACAAACACCCAAAACACACACTTAAAACTTTATAAAAGCAAATTTATAAGGGAAGACTTATACCTTCCCAATGGGTACTGTGAAAAAACCACAAGTCAACCAAAAAATTGCTGAAAAGTTAGGCAAAAAAAAATATAGACAGCAATAATCACACTAAAATAATTTTGGTGACAGGATATCTGTTTAAGAATACTTAACTGGTTGATTAGGGAGAAAAGGTAGGAGGCTAGTTAAAGAAATTTTGAATCTGTTTTAAAAGGAAAGATTAATTTCTTTCCCAGAGTTTTCCCACTTGTAAATTAAAATAATATACTTGGGTTTAGGTCAGTTTGTCCCAGATTCAACTATTTCATTATGCTACTCCAAATATATTAGATCCCTGTAAATATCTGCCTGTTTGCAAAATACTTGTCTAGATGTTTTACAGTCCCCCCCGCCCCAGAGGACAGGTGCCTCTTTACTCAGCATATCCTTTCATCGGAGGCATCAGCTCAACAATTGCTTGTTCACTTCACAGCTCTGTGTCCCTTTGCTTTCCCTCAACGCTTTCATACGTTGAAGGAGATAACTTGCTGGCAATACCGTTTCTGGCTGAGGGCTGGTTAGCAGACCATTTCTTATCTTCTGTTTCAAAGGCCTGGCCTCAATGATGCATGGACATAGGCACCGCTCCTCAGCTCTGTTTGTTTGGGAACATAGCCAAACCGCTGAAGAGGCAGAAAGAAAAACCCACAATCATCAGCTGTTGCAAACCATAGCAGCTTTGCTCAGTTACACAGACCATCCTAAAACCACTGCAATGTTGCAAGCAGGTCTTCGCTCAAGTAGTAAATCACTGCCTCTGACTTTCTGTACCCTGCAGAGAACTACCCTGAGTTAGCAGCGCAATCACCTCTCCAGCTACGGTGCTCATTTCCCAGCTCTCTGCCAGAACAAGGAAAGAGTTACCCAGCTGCAGCGGGCTTATGACAAAGGTCATAGGAAGGTGTTCATTAGACAATAAACTAAAGATAGGGTGGGGGGAACAATGGTTAAATTAACTCCTTTGACTTAGCTTCTCTACATCACGTACAGACATCTGACATTTTAATTTATAAAAGTAGTCCGTTTCACTGCACATATACTTAACTTGTGAAAAGAAACTATCAGCTTTCTAGCTGATACAGACGTGCAGCTAAGGCCGTAATAAAGCATGCTGTTGTCTCTGAATTTGAAACTGAATCATTAGGGTTGAAAAAGCTCGAGAGGTCCAACCTCCTGCTTAAACAGGGACAGCCTTGAACCTAACCAGGTTGCTCGGGCTTTGGCATGTTTTCACTTCCAGGGAGAATCCACAACCTCCCTGACAACCTGTTCCAATGCTTAGTTATAATCTAAGGTAAAGATATTTTCCTTATACTCCATCATAACCTTCCTGTTAATGTTTCTGACCACCATATCTTTGTTCTCTTGCATGCCTGTCAGGGGTTAGTCCATCCCAAACACAGGACTTTGCATTTGTCCTAAATGAAATTCATTAAGATTCCTGTTGGCCTATTCCTTCAGCCAGTGGAGCTCCCAGTCAAGGAACAGTGACAAAGGTAATTTCTGAGGATGCAGGTATCAGGATAAATAAGATATCGAGAAGAATCTAAACAACGTTGGAATACACTATTTAGAGGTAAAACAATGGCTAAGATGTAAGATTTTTTCATAAATACAAAAAGCTTTGAGATCTAATAAGCTTATATTACAGCTAAGAATTAGAAGAAAAGCTTTCTAATGGTAAAGACAAGCTACTGGAACAGATATTCAAGGAGGAGGCAATGACACCTTCATCAGATTAGATGATCTCTTGCTTGCTACGTTATGGTAATTTTTAAAAAAGTGCATATAAAATAATCACTGAAATAGGAAAAATAGTGTATTTCGCCTTAAAAAGCAATTCATGTCATCAAAACCTTCAACGATTTCATTTAGAAAGCATTTTGAACATGTTTTCCGTTGGGGTTTTTTGGTGTGGTTTTGTTTGATGTGCCCCAGCCCCCCTAGTTGTCTGCAGTGAGTTTGTCCCCTTAACTCAAAGCACAAGTCTCTGGGTAGAGCATCTGAAATAAGCAGGGTTGCCTTACAGTAATACTGTCGCTGGTTTAAATGAATAAAAAAACCAAACTACACACAACAAAAAAAACCCCAACAACACCACAACCCAAACCACTTTCAAAACTTAAGCCTATTCGCTTTACTTTCCAGAACAAAACACAACAAAAACCTAGAAACACTTTTTAATATCTACATTTTCACAATTTGAATGTGATAGTCTATTATTTTCCAACCTATTCTCATTAACCGAGGTCTTCATTATTTTTTAAAATTAGAAATTCCATTAGCAAACTATTTCTTCAAACTCATAAGTGAAATAAATTCAAGATTAAATGTTTTTAAATACTCCTGATATTTTTTCCAGATGTCACAAAAAGTACAAATACTTGCCTATATTTTTACTTTTATCCTATATAGTGACTATATGCTATTACTGCTGTACAATTTATGGAATGAAGAAATTTGCATGGAATCCAAAAAAAGGTCTAAAGTTAACCAGTGAACTGTGTGCAACTAACGTCACATTAGCTTTTAAAAGCTGTAGACTGACAGCATTCTTTTCAAAGAACTGCAGGTATTCTTTGAGCTATACTGTGTTTACCTAGAAGAACTCATCAAAAACCAGAAAAATCTTAGCCTTTGAAGTTGTAGTGAGGCCAAAAAAACAGCCTTTCATTTGCCTTTCATCCAAGCTAATACTGGCATAAGAATTACAAGCAGGAGGAAAACTTTTCATTCCTTCTTCCATACGAGACTAATGCTGCCCAGAGATGTACAGAAAACATGACATTCTGTGCTGCCCTTTCTGAATACATTTTTTAATAATAGAACTTGTGTGTGCAGCAGCAGTGTGTAGCAGGATGAGTCCATGTGTTCTTGAACACCAGCAAGCATCGCATGTGGCTCATCAAGCAAGTTTCGCTAACATGCCATACAAGGCACAGTGACTTCAACAAACCTGAGATAATTGGCATAGCATAATTTACCTGCTGGCTCTGTTCAGCTGCAATTAGGATTTCTGGTGAGCACATCTCTGGAGACAGTTATTCACAAATGTGTCTGAATAATGTCTAGAACTATCATTTCTTCTTCATTTTGCTCTTTGGTCATACCAGTCTATAGGTGAGGATAATAAAAAGTTTTACTCTTGCAATGTTTTTCTGATTTATATTTAACTTCAATTAGACTGTACTTTTGGACACAGAACTTTGGGTTTGCCTTTTTACCATTATAAAATGAACAAACTGGATAGAATTTCATTCTCATCTGCAACACCATACTTGTTTTCTGAATGTATCAGGAACATTAAACATAGTTTTTTCCCTATATTTAAGAGTAGTTACCCACTCCCTTATTTCTTCTACCAGTTTCAAAATGCACAGGCATATCTCCTTTGAACATTTAAAAAAAAAAAATCACGTGCACCAAGAAAACCTATTTTATAAAAACTACATACAGTCTACTTAAAGTAACAATAATGCATTTCTCAGTAGTATAACTGGCAGTATTTCAGAGAATATTTATTATGGTGTATCTCCTACAATTACTCTTGTAGCTCTGCAAAGACAGGTAGCCTGTATGATGCCAATGTCTTGCTGAGCTGTGTTTGGAGTCTCTACAGACTCATTGAACTCCCTGAAACGGGTTTCTCTTTCTCCATTTACGCATATTGAACCTCCAGTGAAGGGTATTATACAAGAAATGCAAAGCATTCTTGAAAACATCAATGAACTATCTCTGAGACAGAGATGACAGCCATCCTGTAACTGCAATAACTTAAAAGGAAAAATGGACAGTCTGTATTTAGAAAGGAAGTGATATGTTTTAGTAGCTATTCTTTAAATATTAGACATTTATTGGTGAATGAGAGTTTCCAGGCTTGTAATTTGTTGTTATTTTTCTAGTTCTCTCTACCAAAGCTGCAGTTACAATGTAGGAGTAATCTCCAGGACAGCAAAGCAACAACTACAATTTTTAAAAGTACAGCCATTGCCCCCTACACACACACGGACAGTTAGAACTACTTTCCCCTCAACAAGAGGTGGGGAGCTGAGACAGCTGCCATCACCGTCAGTGAAGAAAGCACAGTGACTACTTTGAAATCCATGACAGCAGCTAAAATACCCGTAGCTGAGCCTTCTGAAATTATGCTGCCTTCCTAACTCATCCATCTTCCCCTTGTCTTCCAGCAAATTCCCAACAATGTAAGCTCAAGCAGCACCTAGGGCTCCATTCATCATCACGTGCCTAAACTTCTAGCAATGACCATAAGTAGCCAACATTCAAACCCCAAACCACACAAAGTAATACAAGGAATCAGAACCATGTACTCACACCCTTAAATTCTAAAAATATCCATAACAATACATTCTCGCCTCCATTAAGTTTTTATGAGAGTCCCACCACAGCAGTGACATCTATTTTATTTTATTTATTATTACAACACCTCTATGAATAAAGGAATTCCTTTCTTCTCACACTCCTTAACTTAATGAAAGAGGAAAGGCAACTCTGTGTCTTGACCAAGGTCTTGAAGGCAACTCCTGAAAAGGTCTGCTGCTCTGTCTGAATACCTTCTCTTCCTTTTGATTTCTGTACACTCCATCCCCAATAAGGCAAACACCACATATCTTCATTGTGATTTAAAATGGGCTATGGGCAGCCAATAAAATTTATTGTGAAAAAGAGGAAAGGAAGAGTGCAATCATACAATTAAAGAACATGTCAAGCAGTACACTGATGTATTCATTTAATATCACCCAGAGAAATAAAACAATTTAATACAGCACTCAAACATCTGCTTAACAAAGCCACCGCCTCCTGTAAAACCCATCTGGCCCACTGTGGAAATGATCATGTTTCAGTATGGTGGTCCCTATCATTAAAGTAGCTGTTAAAAAAACACATTAGCCTTCCTACTTTTGTGATAGAAACATCCTTAAGTCTCCTGTGATACTCTTAGAGCTTCCTTCTACCCTTCACAAAATGCCATCAGAGCTGAACCTGAATATGCTGTTGGTTGCAGATGTAACATGTTTAGAGAAGCATGTGCTACCTGTGTCTCTCCTGTAACTTGTTAGCTTTAAAAGAAAAAAAAAACCAAAAACCAACACAACCAGATTTACACAATGAAACACATAATAAGATATGACCTTCATTTTTACCTGGCAGAAATCTCAAATGTATCATTATTGTTGCAATGAGAAAAAAAATCCTATGCTGATACACCCAAGACAACAAGATTACGGCTCTTTCAGAAAACATTAGTGCTGTTAAAATTTTACATATCTAAAATGACTGGAAAGTTCCCTATTCATCAACAAAAATCTACGCCACAGGAGCTGTAGCTGGCTGTCAAGATGGTACCTTTACTTAAAGGAGGCATTTATACATATAAGTAATGAGGGTATGGTTATAAGCAATAAGGATATTGATTGCACACAGGCTACTGAACACAAAAGCTACTGTAATAAAGCATAGAGGCTGAACAGTTTGCCTTATACCTGGTATTTTTTCCAATCTCTAAGTATCAGAGGTAATAGGTAAAATTTAAAATAGATAAATTTAATGATGAAATCATCATCATATCACTTCAGCGATTCTATTAACTCTCACAATTTCTCAATGCCGGAGTTTTCAGAAAAAGTGAAAATAAGCGTAGCAAATAACTATTGAAAAGCCTCTTCATTTTCCATCCTAACATTTCCCTCTCACTTATATACACTACACGTGGTGAGGTATGTATAAATCTGCACACTTTGAAACATGCTGGAAAGAATTAATGGCCATTGCCTGCCCAGATTTCTCCCAAGGCTTTCGATACGGTTTCCCACAGCCTCCTCCTAGAGAAACTGCCACGTTACAGCCAAAGCCCAGGCAGGGCCCGGTGCGGGCGGTGGGGAGCCGGCCGCTGGCTGCACCCAGAGGCTGCTGGTAAACAGCTCCTTTTCCAACTGGCAACTTGTCACCAGGGGGGCCCTCAAGGACTGATATCGGGCACAACACTGTTTAATAACTTCATAAGTTATCTGGATGATGGGATCAAGTGTACCCTGATGAAGTTTGCTGATGATACGAGAGTGGGGAAGCGGACACATTGGAAGGGAGAGCCATCTTACAGGAAGGCCTGGGTAAGGGGGAAGAGAGGGCTAACGAGAACCTTATGAAGTTCAATAAAGACAAATCTAAGGTCTTGCACCTGGAACAACATAATCATGAGTGCAGCACAGGCTGGTATCTACATGGCTGGGGAGCAGCTGTGGAAAGGGACCTGGGGGTCCTGGGACACAAGCAGCAAAACCTGAGTGACCAGTATGCTGCTGCAGCAAAGCAAGCCAATAGGATGCTGGGCTGCATCAACAAGGGCATCACCAGCAGAGATAAAGGAGTCATCATCTCACAATCAGCACTTTTCAGGCCACAGCTGGAATACTGTGCTCAGGTTTGGTCTCTGCTATACAAAAAAAAAAAAAAAAAAAACAACAACAACAAAAAAAACCACACACACACAAAAAAAAAAACCACAAACCACAAAAGATGCAGACAGGCTGGAGAGTGTCCAGAGAAGGGCTGCAAAGATGACCAAAGGACCAGGAAGCCTGTCATGTATGGAAAGGCTGAGAGAACTGGGTTTGTTCAGCTTCAAGACGACAACTTGGGGGACACCTTATCACCACATTCTAGTATTTAAAGGGTGGCTACAAAGAAAATGGAGACTCCCTGTTTACAAAGAGTCACATTAAAAAGCTGAGATGTAACAGGTACAAGTTACCAGTGAGATTGGACACAAAACGAAAATTTTTCACAATGAGAACAATCAGTCACTGGGATAACCTCCCCAGGGAAGTGGTGGATTCCCCAGCATTGGTCATTTTTAAGATTCAGCTGGATGGGGCGCTGGGCCATCTTGTCTAGACTGTGCTTTTGTTAAGAAAGGTTGGATCAGATGATCCTTGAGGTCCCTTCCCACCTGGTATTCTATGGTTAAACACAAGTAAATACTTCCAGTAAGTACTGGTCTTCACTGGTAACACCAGCCCCTACAATAATATTTCACTAATTCTTTGCTATATACCAAATTCTCAATTTTAATTCCAAAGCTTCTCTGATGACCTGAAATGCTTCAGTGTGTGACTCAATTCATGATTATGAGTTTTGTACATGAAGGATTCAATGACAGATAACTCACACGCAGCAAACAATGCTAGACTGTTGGGTTGTGTGCAAGAATTGCACACAAAGATTTAATATTTCTTTAAGGTTTCCAAGGGAAGGGACTTCCCAATATACTGTTGCTTGAAGCAGATCTTAAAGGTACCAATTTTATTTCCTAAAATATCTAGAAAGGGATTGTATATTGATTCCCTCCTTTGCAAAGCAGAAGAAATCTGCCACAGTTAACTTTGGATACTTCCACTCCACTAGATTGTAATAAATATAAACCACCACATTACTAATTGATTACAACCACAGCTCTGAGACAGACATCCACATTTCAAGATGCTGGAACTGTGTTAAGACATCTAAAAGCTTTCTAGGTGCTCGCACTAATGTGACCTTGGCAAAGGAAGTACAAGTGAACATACATTCCCAGGCCCTCCGCTTTGCAACTGCCCATTCCATGTCAAGTAATTGTTTGATCAGAATACCACGTGTCAATCTTTCTACACATTTCATGTATACATGATGAAAGGTATTAATTAGCACTAATTATATGCTATTAGGCAACAGAATTATGTCAGAAACCGTATAAATACTTAATCTGAAGAGTTACTTAGAAAGTACATTCCTGCAGTAGTTAAACAAAAAATAATAATCAATCCTCTCTGATCATTACAGAGATTACAATAATTTAAAAAAAAAAAAAAAAAAAAAGAGACAGACCTGAAACCATTAACACACACTTTTTTTAAAGCTGGGATTTATTTACTGTAAAGTTATTCCAACAGGTACAGAGTATCCCATATGCTTGAGTGTTAAAATGATCTAATGCTTATCTTAACCAATCCTTCCAGAACTTCTGCACCTTGTAAAAAACGTTTCAGTAAATTTTTCACTATTTATTCAGCCAATTACAACCTAGGATAGTGTTCTCCATTATTATGCATTTGCTAGGATTGAAAAGGAAAATATTTGTATTTTTGCTAACATGCTACAAAATGCTTATTATTTTTTTAATTCCTTAGTTGTGTAGAGCAGTCTGCTTAGCGGGGGGCTTACTGATTATAACTTCTCCTTGCAATAAAGAAAATACACACAGCAAATTCCTTCAGCCCTAATGAAAACAAAAGCAAAAAACGTTACCATTAAGACAGCATTTATCAGCTGTCAGACTGATATGTGAAATGGGTTTGGTCCAGGAAAAAAAAGTTATTATTTCACTCTATGCAAGTCAAGTTGGTCTCCTCTCTGTGGTTTTTCTGTAAATATCAATTTAAGTGCTGAAGCTATACAGCAACAAAACATGCCGTTAAGCTTTTCTCTTAATGTTTGCATAAACATGCCAGCAAACTAAGTATAAATGGCAAGTGTATTATTACTAGTATAGCCTTCAAAACAAAATAATGACTTTAAATTTTCCTTGCATATATTGTATATCTAAAGAATGGTTTCATCCTAGTCCAGCTGAGTTTAAGAGCTTTCAAATTGCAGTCGCTGTGGTACATATATAGAAAGTGATAGGTTGCAGCATGTCCAAAGGAAAGAGAATTTAAGACGTGAAGTGGAATAAGCAACGGAACAGTAGAGGAGTTAGTGTACAGAGAAAACAAAGCATTACTATTTCAAGAGGTAAAGCACTACAAAAAAAATATATATATGTATCAGCACATTCTTAGTCTGTTTAGAGAGCTTAACCTTGTGGTATTCTGCAAGTTCCAGTTCCTTGGTTACAAAATGAAGTACTTAAAATACCACAAAAATTTAAACATTGCCTTAACATTACTTTGGTCTACAAAGAAAATGAAAGGTAGTATCGTGGGCATATACTACATACCAAGGCGTTCTGAGATCCAATAGTACGTTTACGTTTGAAGATTAGAAGCTAGTCCAGAAATATCCTGACACCTGATGATATTGAGGTAGTCAATGATTAAACACATTTTTGGGGGAAAAATAGCAAAAAACAAGCTTCATTTGAATCTAAATTATATTATACATTCAGAGCAAAGAAACATAGCTATATAATATAGCTTTATTATAAATGAAAGTTTTGCTCTAATTAATTGCTGTATGTTAATAGAGCTCATATGCCTGATTTTTACAGGATCATCTTTGGACTTGCCTACACCCACAATCAGACCAAAAATTATTCTGAAGCAATATAAAATAGGAATTTTAAGTGAACTAGCATGTTATAGCTATATATTTTGATACTGTGACATAATCCACATCCTTTCAAAAGTGGAAATTAACTCCGAGGTAATAATCAACTACAAAACAAAGCAAGTTACCAGGATAAAGGATTGGAACAGGGAGGAGTTCCCAGAAGTAAGGGTGGGGACCAAAACAAAGAGGGTAATGGACAGAAGCAGCTCCCAGTTAAAGTTTCCCTTATATGTTTATGCTTACTCACAAATTCTCCTTATAAAACTAAACAATAAAAAGCCCATAAATCATTATGCAGAGTTTCCAGTACATAATTACAGGAGTCCTTAACTCAGTTTGGTGAATTAAACTAAATTACAGCCATTTTGATTCAAGTAAACTTTTAGATTAACTAAACTACATCAAACCCTTTTTGAAAGTTTTAAGAACTTGATTCATTATGAATTCCTGTGTGCAAACTGTGCAAGCGTTCTACAGAGTTTATTTGTATTTATGGTCACTGTGCATAAGAACAATTCCAAAGTAAACCCCATACGGAAGTCAAAGGCACAGAAACCATTATTCTTCACATTAATTATATATGCCCATTGGATTTTGATAACTCATACTATTTTTCTGAATATTTAAGCAATGCCATAAAAGTGAATAATTAAATAGTTATTCAATACTGTGATGTCTCGTAAGTTTTCAACATATTTTGACTATTTACTGTTTACAAGAAGAATCTATCATCAACCTTGCATGATATGATCATAACTTTAATAGTTAAAAATCAAAACAAAGCTGTTAGCGTCAGCTAATTTCTTTACAGACACATCCGAACTCCAATTTCACACACACACTTTCAGGATAGGCCTTTGCTTCAGAAACTTTCTGCTGGAATTCAAGAAGTACCCTATACCAAGGCACTATTAGCTTCTTCTTTAGCGAGGAGAACTTCTGAAGATAAATCATTTTCATTGTCTTTTTGTCCAAAACCAACAACAAGCACAAACTTATTTCGTTTAATAATTACACCACTTCCCTTTCAAATACACTGACATTTTGACTGGAGAAGAAAGAAAACCCAACAACTGTCAAGCAAAAGGTTGCACTGCCCTTTGCGTGGGATCATAGGAGGACACCACTAAGCTACAGCTCTATTTGCCATCACACAGCTTTATGGAGATGTCATATTAATACTGCATATAGCAATGAAAATATTTGCAGAATAACCAATTCCAGAGATGTCAATGGTAAAATAAAGAATTTCAGTACAGACTCCTCTGCAAAATATGATTAAACAGACAAGTAGTAAAACTGGCTTTTAATAGTAATGGAGTGAAAATGGGCAGCTGGCACGTGTGTGTCTGAATTGCATTACACTGCAAGTACAGCTTATTTTTTAAATGCAATTTATCTGCTCTGTCACAATGGCATAAGTAGAATAATAAATGGAGATGAAGATCATCGAGCTTTCCCTAACACTGAATAGTCATGATTATGCAGAGCCGATAGACTACCAAGCCCCACCAGTTATTTTCATCCTTTTGTTACCATTACCAGTAGTTACCAATACCAAAGGATGGGGGCTTGAAATCGATAGGATCTGGATCCTCTTGCCAATCAAGGTTATGATGTGCAGCTTTAACACTTCTTCAGTGCCTTTTATGCTTTTTGATCATCAAATCTACAAAAATACGGTTTTGGGATCCTTTACTAGGTTCACTGCCACAGTGTGCGATATACATTAATCCAGGCACAACTGAGATAAATAGCATGATACCTCCTCCCGTATCCACAGGCTGTACCACAAAAAAGGAACAGCTTGCATGAGCCTTTTCTTCAGTTGAAGGGCAACAGATCCCCCTCAAGTTTTCATAATGGACTCCCCTGGCCTCAAAAAAAACCCCAACATCCAACCATCCCTTCTCCCCCATCCCTTGCTCACCTGCACAGTTTCAACGCTTACATTCTCCTGAAATGTCCAAGTGTTATCTACCTTCCCAGCACAGAAGCATTGCCAGCACTACACTGAGCAGCACTACGAAGCCATCTCTTTCCTAAGGACTGGCAAAATCTCGATTTTTATTTATTATTTGATCAAAGGGAAAAGTAATGGTTATAAACACACCTTAAGTATCTTAAACCTCAACAAGAATAACCAAGAGTCCCTTACTTCCCAGCATCTGGTTTCTTAACGCTTATTTCTCCTCTCCTCTGACATTACAGGGGAATCTACTTGGTTTCTGCTGCTGCTGTTTAAAAAAACAAACAAAAGCAAACCCCACCACCTTCTAGCAGTATCAATTAAATAGGTTATTAATTAGTTAATACTATGTGCATGCTATATTCTTTGTTTCCAGTAATTTTTGTGCAGCTCTGTTTATTCTTTGAACTCATTTACCTACAGTTATCATTCATTTGAGGTAGGACAATAAAAGGTTCAGCCTCCCTAACTCTGCAGTTTTTCCAATTTACTTTTACTGTGGCCACTGCAGGGATTCACAGTTGTCACCCTGTTCTGAAGGAACTTCACTCTGAAGTTCTGAAATAGCTATGCAGAAGAAGCAGAAAAGGTAAATGTATGCAAAAGAGAGGCAGCAGTGCAGGGATTTAAACACAGTCACGTTTTACCTATAGTGATCTGGGAGAAAGCACAGCATGCTGCGGGTGACAAATGAGATGAGTCCGGTGCTGCCAGCATAATCCACGACATATCTGTTAAAAACGCAAAACACAGCAGGAGTGGTGCTGTCTGCGATACACGCCTCCTCCAGAAAAAGGTTGATACTGATGAGGACTGAGATACAGCGGCAGTACAATACAGGACTATATCTGGCTTTACCTTATCAAATAGCACCGAGCAATCTGACAAAGGCCAGTGAAGGGTGGCTTTATCAAAAGATGACAGAATGATTCAAAACCACTCAAAAAGTTTGAGGGTGTTTAAGCTAACAATGTTATTCTATTCTCCGAAACAACTGCTAGGACATTGGTGTATTCCCTGTACTGCTGAATCAAAAGAAATTAAAAGTACTTTTAACGTAGCCATTCTGCAATAGAAATCACAAACTTACATGTTTAAATCCAGCTTTTTAAAAAATCAGGATCTAAAAGATGTGTGCTACATGGTATTAAAATAAAAACTTTACGTGAATAGCCAAAGGAAAACGCCAACGAGGGCTGAAATAGGCAAATACGGGTCTTACTGCAAGGTTCAAAAATTTCATTAGAATTGAATCTCATCAAATGTAGGAAGCATACACATTCATTCTGTTCAAGTGATTGCTTTTGTATTTTCAAGTATGTGCTAACAAAAAAAAAATACTAAAAATCTATTAGCATTACTAAATTGCAATTCTTCCCAGACAATTTGTTACAACAATGTAATAGGTCTTAAAATACAGTCAGGAATATGTATTTCTTTCTCTTCCATAGGTCTGCCCCGCAGTGCAGTAGGGTTTTTACAGATAACCACAAGCTGAAGTGATTTCGGAAAATTATCAAAAAAACCAGACCTGTCTTTACATGCCACACCACCCTGCCCAATTATTAGGTGCTGTTCCAGAAATATAATAGATAGAAGCTGAATTCCCTTGTTCACATTGCTAATTAAAATACTGAACAACACTGGAGCCAGATTATCTCTCTAATTTTAATAATCCTTTAATTTTGGTAACAAATTTAAGAACCATGCTACAGCATTTTTCCGATCAGTTGAATACCACCTGCAAGGCGTTTCATGGATACCATATCTTACTATGGCTATTGAGACTAGAACACCCTCTTCAAACAGAAAAGGGGGAACGGATGACTTTTTTTCTTTTTATTGAAATTAATTACTTCGATCCAGTACAGAGTTAAGATGGATTTCTTAAGAAAAAAATACTGTGTTAAAGGAAAACATATTGACAAAGATTAGGTGCTTAATGCTTCTTGGACTACTTACTCTAGCATTTTCATTTGCATATATTTGTTTCCTATGTCTTAAAAAACATGAACTCTTTCATGAGTTTAAAATATAGTAGTTAAAAAAAAAATCAAAACCCTTTTATAGAACCATCTTCTTTCCTATACCGATAAAGCGATCACATACAAATAGTCTTGATGACAAGAATACTAAGGTCAGCTTTTGATGTAATTTTGACTTCTACTGTTCGCATCCATGTACATATTTTGCATTTTACACTGACTACTGTTTTATTTTTAAATATGAAATTCTCATATAACTGCTTGTATCTGAAAGGTAGAGCTTCAAATTCTGCAAGAGCATTTGCACATAACTGAGGAGAATAAAGTGGGTGGGGAACATTGCAAACACTTGTCTTCACTCGAGGCAATGGCAGAATACTGCAGTAGGGTGACACTGGGGATAGTTCAAGGGAACAGATATTTCTGCCTTCTTGAACTGAAGGATAGGCCTTGCACAACTCCATGTGCCAAGGAATACCTAGACGTGCCAAGGAATACCTAGACATAGGGGCTTGTGTTATTGAACACCCAACAGGGCCTTCTCCTTCGGAAAGTCCACTCCAGTGACCCTCCAAAGGTCCTGCATCTTCTCCTCCATTCAGTTTGGATTTCTGTGAACAACTGGAAACCCAGCTGAAAGAGGAAAAGCGTTTCTTTCCCATATCAAAAAGGTTATGCTGCTGGGTTTGCATGGGTGTCAAATAATACAGGTGCCACATTCATCCTCATCATATTAGCCTACTACCCCATATGCTTCTCTGATAAAGCAAAAGCAAAAGCAAAGTAATGGTCCTCCTGAAAAAGAATAACTTTTTTTCCTACAACACAATACTGTGCTTTTGTCATAATAACACTGGAGCCCATTTTATCAGCTATTTCTAGCGTACTTATTTGCAGTGATGTTCTGTGCTGTACAGATACTCAATTGGTTTCTCTGCATGAACTGGAAATTCAGGAAAAATTAGCCCAAATAGACAAACACATTAGAAAGAGAAACGTAGGCAAGTATTTTAGCCCACTTTAAATCCCGTTTTTCTAATGCTTCCTCTGTTAATAGTTTCTACGTAGAAAATAGTCTGTTTACTTTTTTTTAGTAAATTTTACTTTAAATAGCATTAATCTTGCGTATCAGTCAGAAGGCAGCACTTTTGTACAGGAGTACCAAGTTTGTCCTCTAATGACATCAGATACATGATTTTGCCACAAACACACCACTTGGCTTTGAGTGAGATTTTAAAACTTCTGCCTCTGTGCCACCTCTCCAGTAGAGCTTACAGGAAGTAAAACTGGAGACAGTGACTCAAAAACAAGAAATAAAATACCCCAAAACACACAGGTTAACAAAACCAAACTAGATAATCACTTATTACTGCTGAAATAACCCCACGTGATTACAGACTGAGAAGAATTTAGAAAACAGGAAAGTATCCAATTCCATAAGCTTTACTAGGGAGGAATCTGTAACTCAGAGAGTGTAGTACTGCTCGTTTGTGTCAAAGGAGGATGAGGCACCTTAACTGCAAACTTAATATTTTAACCTTCGTATAAAGTGAATTAACAGAAATTACTCTGCAGATCTCTTTGTAAGTCATCGTTCTCCCCACCCATCCCCCCTTGCAGTTAAGAACAAAATCCAGAAGTGTCAAAATGCTTCCCCAAAGATAACTAGAAAACTAGCTGTTCCAAAAGAAACAACTGCAAGTACCCTAAAGCATTCCATTTCAATAGTAACTTTGTTTATGAAATGCAGAACACCAAAAGGAAGAGCTGTCTTAAAAAAAAAATCCAAATTTATCTTCAAAAATGTTGATCCATGACTTTTAAAGCTTTTTGAAAGGTTCTCCATTGTTCTTCCAGCCCTACCAAAAACTAGCGTAATTTCATAAAACATTAAGACGCTAAAGAGATGGCTTAGAGTGTAACAGGAGTACAATTTGCATCCAACTCCAACAATAGACAGCAATCTATTCCCTCCTGTTGGCACCACAATAGCAACAAAGCAAAACACGGCTTTTGTCACCAGACAGCAAATCCAAGCTTGTCAAGAAATCTGCTCATCTCTCTCCCTTTCAGAGAGTCATCAGCTTCTGCTGCTGTCCTTTACCTAATCCGAAATGATCACAAATTATCTGTTATTACAAAAATTAAATGCTTATTTGGTCCAAAAGATGCTCTATTTGACACGCCAAGTGTGCTGTTATGTTATTCCTGCTCCTGTTTTATCATACCTAAACTCACCTGAATTCACATCAACAGTAAACTTCAGCACAGCTGAAAAATCAGTATAGTGATATCTCATAATACAGCACTGTTTACATATGAGTTCAGAAATATGTATCCAGCATTTATTTTACACAGTTGACAAATGTATTATCTTTACGTAGATTTGCAGCAGAAAGCCTTATGATCAAATGACAAGTAAACTAGCATCTAATTTCTCTGTACAATTTTGAGGGCACAAAAGCCTTGGAAGGCCAGACAAATGAATGTAGCATCCAGAGTCTGGCAGGCCAAGATGTACGATGCTGAGAATGCCTCACCTCAACAGCCTGTCTGAGCAGACTTCAAATCTCAGTGTAAAAATGGAAAAAGAAGGTGAAATCAGATGAATCTTTATAGAACAGTAAAAATCTGGACTAATACAGAACAGCAGCACTCCTAGTGAGGGACCCGGGAGGAATATTTGCGTTCCCTATTGTGCACACATAGGGAATCCAACATTAAATCTTTCAGGCTGTATTATATATTACTGCAAAGCATGCACACCTCTTCCATCAGACACGCTGAAAGGAGCAGACCTCCTGTTTTTATCTTAGTTTCCTCACCGCTGCACAAAAGCCATCAGACAAGGACTGTATTGCATTGTTAAACAAAAACATAAGGGGTTTTACTAAGAACTGCAGATAGCCGAAAACTAAATTTATTATTTAAAGCAGCACTGAGTAAAACAAACTAGATATCAACTTAATCAATAGGTGATACTAAATAGAAGGGAGTCTCACCAATGCCATCTGAAAAGAATATACTACAAAAATGTAGAAGAAAAAAAAAATCCCCCTGCAAAAACAAAACTGAGAAGATGAACAAAATTTTACTAAATGACAAAAGTGAAGAACAGAATGTAAAAAACATACTAGAGTTAACAGCTAGAGACAGAAAGATGCCTACAACCAAGCTGGTAACATGGCTTGAACAAGGCTAAAACATCTCAGCTGCACGCAAAGACCTATCTTCCTTTAAGAGGCAGACAACAGCCTTTCTGTGTCGTTCTTGGTGCTGTCACACTGTTATAAAAGCATGGACAACTGACAAAAAAAAAAAAAAAAAAAAAGATATTGAGATTATAACCTTTTTTGTAAGCCAGTTCCTTCAGTTGACACTAATTTCCCCACAGTTCAAGACTTCACCATGTCTAACCGAAAAGCAACAGTAATGACCTTTACACACAATAACATTTATGAGTTTGTCAGTAGAGGATTAGAGCAACATAACCAAAATTTAGAAACAGAATTAAACCCAGGAAGGTGACCAAGTAATCTATACCCAAGCAATGACTGACATCAACCATTTCTGCCACGTTCTGAGAAAGGGGTCCAATAATTGATATATTGTCATTTAGACAGATGTAAATGCTTATGTGTTTTAAGAAAGAATTTGTAAGAAAGATGGACTGCTTTGAAATGTTATCTAACTCTAATCCTCAATCTTTTGCCTAACCAATATTCTCCTTGAAAATTACATATCCATGGCAAGCGGACATTAGATTTTTTTGCTCTACAAGTGTCTCACAACCTGTCTGCAAACCAAGCCATTTTAGCACATAGTATTCAACTTCATGTCTTAGAGCAACTGAGGAAATTCACTATCATTACAAAAAATCTGTTGACAGCTATTCACATGACCTGACAGCACTGGAGAAAGATCAAAAGATCATGATAAGTCATCACTGCCATCACAAACAAACAACATCAAGAACTCTGTACAAATCATTTAGTAAACCACAAAAAGAAGGAAAGATCTGAATACAAATCTAAAATATCCCATTATATTAACTCCTATGACATGTCACCCATCAGAAAATAGCATCTGTGCTAGATTCTACCAGTCACTATGGTAGTTTAAAACATATACACAAACAAGACCAAAAAAAAAAAAAAAAAAAAATCACTACAGACTATGAAATGGAAGAGTATTTCTACCTTATCAGTTGTTTTTGGGGGGTTTTGTTTTTGTTTTTTAAATAAATTCCTGTATTGAACCTTCACAGCAAAGAGCACCGAATAACATTACAGCAGAGGCAAAAGCCATGTCTATAGCACATTTTAATCTGTACCACATGCTACACCTCCCTGATGATGATACTCAAACCTGTTCCAACTACTTCATGTCACTGTTACCCTGCACACATAAAGAAACAATTATTTGATAACTGTGTGTGTGTAAAAATAAATAAGAACACTTATTTTCTGGTTAAGTTGGGACTGAAACAAAAGGGCTGTCAATTAACATTAAACAACGATCTTTCTCACTCCTAACGTGGGTTCCCTGTAAATTCACATCTCCAGTAATTCAAACAAACTCCAAATGGAAGGGAAGAAAAAAAAAAGGAAAAAAAAAAAGAAAAAAGAGCAAACCCCACTAATTTTCCCTGCAAATAACAGCAAAGCAATTATAGTAATTTTACATCTGTACACAGTAACAGCAAAATAGAGCTGTATAAAGGCATTACATATTGGAGGACTAAGAAACTATGTATTTTTAGCATTCTCTTTCTACTTAAAAGACAACATATCACATCAAGAAAAAAGGGACAGATTTGGTGAATGAATTCACAGAAGCCAGAATTTCATCTTAATCTTCCTCTTTCTTATTGAAACCTGAAGATACACAAGTTTTTAATACATTAAACAATTTTTTTTAAATCCCCTACAAATGGACCATGTTCTGTGATCCTCCTTTACCACCTGCCACTTTGTTAATCCCTAAAAGTTCCCTGAACATTGAGAAACTTGCTTTTTTGTCATTTCAATGGGAGTTTATTCAGATCTTCATACAAATAGTACACAAAGAGATCGTATTTAATTGTCTAAATATGGACTTAGTTGTCCACATGGATAAGTTTTGACTCGGGGTTTTGCTATCTTAAGCGCTGATTTTCCCTTTACCCTATTAGTATCTATTCATATTTCCAGAAACATCAGAATTTTATGTAATTCTTCATAATTTTTTTGCTCCCTAGTTTGGCTTTTACCTATTTTAAAGCCTGTTACTTCACTGCCCTTTCCAATTTTTCTTCACAAACACAAGCTAAATAAGATATATAGTGTGGGATTTTGAAGTTGAGTCAAATTGCCTGTCTCTGTATTTATATTGATACCATGGAAAATTTCCAAGTCACTCGAATTAATATTTCATAGACAAACAGGATGACTAGACAGCCGTTCCTACCAATAACTTTAGTTCCATATCAAAGTATAAACTGTGATACTGAATGACAACTTTTAGTAATTATTAATACTTCATGATTAAGCATGCTAATATTATGATTATTAAGTATAATTAATGATTATATTAATAGTATTCTTACATTATAATTTTCCATTAAATTAATTAAGTTAATGATGACAATTATTTATTCTTCATACTTAATTTTACATCAGACTTTTCTGTCCACATCAGCAAGTCATCACTGGATTACATGTAAAATGATTCAAGAGCCTTTTTTAAAAACCTGCATACAGAAATATACATATATGGACAAACTTCAGTTTGCCCACCCAGCCACAGAATTGACCCAGAGCTCACAGAATGAGGGTGTTGCCTGGCTTCCCAAAGAAGTAACTACTCACTGCATAACCTTACCTGACCTCCACTGCGAAGATTTAGATTTGCAGTATGAATGAATGTTCATTCTTCTTCTGTGTCTTAGCTATAACCAGTATCTTCAGGTTCTCGTTCCAAACCCTTCCAGCTTGATAACCTCAGCAACTATTTTTGATCCTGTCTCTCTCCTTCTGTGTTTGACCTAGGACACAAGCAGCCCCTAGAGAAACAACTAATGATGCTTTCAGCTTTTGTTGCTGAAACTAGCACTCATAACCCCTTTTATATCTATCTAAGGACTTACAAAGGATTTGAATGGCTAAGGGCATATAAAATAATTTACAGTTACTGCAAAGTTTCAGATTTTCCTATCCACAGGGCAGGAGAACAACTTCTCCCAAAATTAAGGGAACACAAAAGAAATCCCAAAGCATTGTTAGTTGGAAAGACTACCATCTACACTGTTTCAACAGGCATTCCACATGGTTTTGATTTCTTTATGTTTCCCTATGTAGACTACAACGCTAAACACCAGTGAAACAAAGATTCACACAGGGAAACATCAATGTAGGAAGTAATTCAGTACCCAGCAACACTTACCTGAAGCTCTCACCATCTTTAATGGATATATTTGCTGCCTGAACTCACGGGTTGGAAGAAAAACATTCCCCAAACCAACCTACCAGATCCCTTATTCAAGGGACCCACTGAGGATTCAGGAATTTCCATATAGGCACACTGCCTTGAAATCGTCACATCAAGGTAGATATTTTATGCACTTGCATAATGAAAGAAAAATGTTGAATACACATAGGCCGATTCTGACAAGCTTGGGTATTCGGACCAAGTGCGAGAGTGACAGCTGTTTGTATTCCTGGTCTACAGCTGAAGCGTGTCCTGTGCTGATGCTCAGCCTGAAAACGCTTTCCTGGCAGTTTGCAACACATTCCTAGCAGTTTCCTGTATTCCTTCTGTTTCTTTTTTCCTCCACTTTTGCTGCCACCTTAATCTCACTTTTATTCTTCCATACACTTTAATTAAACTCACTGAGCTTTTGAAATTGTCTATTAAATAAAAGCATATCTTGCACACAGGTGGGCAATTACAAGTACTCGCTCCTCCAGTCTGCTGGTGAATTTTTCAAAGTAACTTGCCTAGCTCTTACAAGAGTAGGAACACATCATTAGACAACATTCACATTCAAAGGAGGCATTAAGAGAAGTCAGACAACTGCATTGCACTTATTTTTAAGATATAAACAAAACTGATGATACAGCCACTTACAAGTTATCAAGTAAAAGAGGTGAATACCAATCAGATATGCAGAAGTTCTTGGGACTGTAGTATTTTGACTGTTATATTTAAAGACCTAGTAATTGCTTTCCCCTGCTTCTCGCCAGAATGTTTTGGCACCAACAGTAGCCTACTATAGAGTCAAATGATGCCTACCAAAAGCAGATAACTCAAATGAAAGTACTATTTTGTTTTAGATTTTTTTAAATTAAGTCCTACATACTATGAAAGCATTTACATACTATTTCATGTCTAATACAGAAGGGTAAAACCAACCAGAAGTTAGAAAATACAGTATCAGTAATTCATTGGACCAACATGACAGGCAGAAAAGTCTGCTTGAATGGACCTCATTGAACAAAATTAGGCAGTAAACTGTTTCTGTATTGTTTGTCCAAGCCGAAGTAACAAAGGATGCCAGCATCTCCCTTGGCATTTTTCTAGATGTCCTATTAAACCAAATATCCAGCTATTGATACTGAGCATTGGCCAATACATAAGCTGATGTAACTTCGAGAGACAGAAAATTCATGGCAATTCATATGAGCACCATCTTTTAAACTCAGTTTCTTTACTGCTGTCAGATTGACCATACCACACATAAAACTACCCAAAAAAAGGTGTAGAAGTCCAGAGCCATGACTATCAACACGCCTGGACAACCAGCTAAAATGTTGACAGAGAAGTGGTAAAAGCTGACACTTCATGTAAACACATTCCAGCTTCTGAGGCCTACAATTCTGCACAGGTGTGCATTTCTACTGAGGCTGGACTCAAACACATGACATCTCAGTGAGTCAACAAGACTTAGCTGCTCTGAAAGACTACTTTTACACTGAAGTGAGTATAAAATTTGAAAGTATGTGTGGAATATAAGGATATCTGATTAAGGGCAATTCAGCAAAAGACATAAGATGGGAAAAGTTACGAACTAACCACCTAGCCGTACAAACCTTAATAAGCAGGAGAGGACAAAGACGATAAAGCAGTGACGGCACTGCTTTCAGACTCTCTGCTTTCATCGGCGTGGCTGTGCCGTGCACATGCCCATCTGTATCTCTGGAGACTGAGCTCAGCCTTGTTACTGGATGGACCTACAAGTGGCAATGGCAAGAGGACCAAATCTGTGCACATCACAGAATCTAATCTCACTGTCCCTAGACCTGTACCTGGAAACAGCTCCTCAAGTAGCATGGCAGAACTTTTTGGCTTCCCTTCCTGTTGCCCTCAGGGATTGCAAAATCAATGAAATACAAGGATCAACACTGATTGCAGCTGTGAAATTGGCTTTTCAAGGCAATAAGGCACTCTGCAATCAATTTGAGTTATAACCAGCTGCTCTAAATTAAGCAGTGTGACATAGTACAGCTGAAGTTTCTCCACACACAACCGACTTGTATTACCAATGTTACATCCTTAAGTAGAGAGCAGCCTTTCTCAAGCTACTGCTGTAATTATAAATACCTCTCATACTGTGAGCAAATTTACTTACCAATACTCTCAAAGCAGTTCTCTAAATCTTAAAAATAGATCGCTAAATTAAGCGGTCATTCAAGCAGCTTATCTCATTAATCACGAGAGAAGTATCTTATGCTTTACAATCAAAACCAAAACTAATTTTCTCTCAAAGGCCAAAACAATTGACTTGAACATCCTTAAAAGAAGCATAAGAATGAGACAATTTATAATAGCTTCGGACAAACCTACTGGGGTTTGAATGTTGATTGTATTTGGCTTATGTGACTGCATTTTTATATTTTTTTGTCCCCCCTCAAACTTCTCTGTGGTTCTCAAAGCACAGATTTTGTGTGTGTGTGTTTTGTGGCCCTTCTAGTTGAACAGGATACAGGTCTCCCATGTGCCTTTTTTGGTTTGTTTTCTTTTTTTTTTTTTTTTTTTTTAAACACCTCTATACATGAAAAAAATTCCACAATTCTATAGGAATTATGGCTGAACTTATTTGGGCCTAATTAATCTATGCAGGCAAGATCACAAATGACTAACAAGATGAAGTCTACAAGACTAGAACTTTCACTAGAGCTGTATGTAGCCTTGCCATTACATCACCTTTACAGCTTTACTGTTTGATCCTGAACACTTATCAAACTTGCTTTTAAGCAATCCATGCCTTTCTATATGGTCTCACTGGCTTTCCTAGTTACCAAATTCATGGTATAAAAGATGAAGCATATATATATCTCTGAACAGAAACTGTTTCTATTCAGTTTGTCAAGGAATATGGTACCTATAGTTCCACTGTTATTTAAACAATATTTTTTGTACAGATCTTCAGTATGGAACTCTCACTGAAACTGGTGGAAATATAAGTTCCAAAAATAGACTGAAGGTACAAAAACGTACTTACAAATCATTCTATACGTACTAAGAATTTGCTTGTGGAGACCTCCCTAGCATTAAATTCTAAAAAATTATATGACCTGTTTAGGACATGTTGAAGTTAAGGAACCGTTCTACATTACTGAATTCTATTTTGAGAGAAACATGACGATACTTGTACCACTTTTTCGTTTTCTCTGCTCATGCCATCTAAATTACTGTCAATATCTACCATGCTATCTAGATTACTTTCAATATCTACTCTGATACATTTCTAAGAAAGTTAATTTGCCTTTGCTGCATACACTCATCCAAGCAAAATAGCAAAGCTAATAGAATGGAGTGAGGATTTAATAAGCACAATAGAATCTCATAAGAAGGTGTTAATTGGGATATAGATGATCCCATAGATGTACATTACATTCCGTATCACATGTGATTTACCACAAATATGTCTCATTTCTCATGTAAAATGGATTTAAACATTATTTTTATAACATTTGTCTCCTTGAAAGTCTACATAGAGATGGCAACAGCAATTAAATTTTTATAATATTCTTCATAATAATAATAATAGAAATATTCTAAGTAACATATAGAAAAATCAAACTTGCATATTACTTCTGAAAAGAGAGTTTAACAAGGCAAGAGTCACACGATTTCTTATGGAATAGGCATATCCAAAAAATCTGTTTTAAAACGATTTCCAGCCCAGCTGTGGATGGCCGTTACAACAGGTTAATTTGCCCTTTTCAGACCAACAAACTTCTACTGTTTTTTAGATCAGGTTTTTCATAAGTCTGTTGCCATATATGCTCTGCTGAACTTTTTTATTCCTGGGCTCAGCAACTTCTAAATAAGAAACGTAAACTGCTCCCATGGGAACTTTTGGAAGCTACACTATGGCATGTGCCGAAATTACTCAAATGATAATGCCTGAAGAGTCACATCAGCACTAATCCTAAACCGCTTAAGTGTATGAAGTGTCCTCAAAGTCAGGGTTAGGCAACATGTGGGCACTAAGAAATTCAGCCCAAGTCTGTGGGATTGCAATCACAACCGATAAACAGTGAGATTTATATGCGTACGTCTGTGAGTGCACACATGTATACACACAGCAAAGGTTGATACATGTTGTGCTAGAAGAGAGGTGCACTTTCTACAGTGTTTCTGGCTGCATTTACAGTCAAATATGGTTTGATTCACAAAAGCAGCACGGCAGGCATGAATCATGCTAAAGGCTAACAAACTGGCTTATTTCTGATCAACTATAATAAGACTTTAAGCCAATGGAAGCGGAGTACAGGCTTTGGACTGGTTTGGATTATTTTTATTTCTACGTAGGTGAGATTATCAGACCCAACTAATACACATTGCTTAAGGTGGGGAACATTGAAAAAGACAGCCTTATAAACTGGCTAAGACTTCAGCTGCGTGTTCGTACTCTTCTCAATAAAAGGTTGCCAATTTTTATAGTGATAAATGAGAACAGTCATAAAAAAATTATTGATAATTATATTTTGATAGAATTCTTTCCTGCTGGATTTTCTAAAGTGTTTGGTCAGCATATATACTAGCACTGCATTCTTCCGTGCTAATCCTTTTTCTGTATTTCACATTTAAAATTCTGTGCAAATATAATTTTAGCATTGTTTTCTTCACAATTGTAGCCACTGATTACGAAGAAGGACTAAAGTGACTAACTCCTATGCTTATTTGTATTTTAACTGTGGACTTTATGTGAGAAAACTACTTGGAAATGTTTTTCCTTGTAATTTACTTAATAAATTCTGAGATTTAAATTTATTTTCAACACTTACCCATTACATCAAAACACAACAAATTCAATATTGTCTTGATGTATCTCACAGTGACCAAGGAAAACATTCAGGTGAAATATCTGGAGTTACGAACTCAGAACCAACACACTTCAAGGGACAAGCAAACGTAAAAAAATATACAGGCTTTTCCAGCTACAAACCCGCTTCAGTGCAACTTGGTTTTGGGAGCCTCACTGGCGTGATGAGATTGGAGGCAGAAACTATGCCATGGCAAGACAGTATAGAGCAGTTACTTAGTCTTGAAGGCACCTTCGTACAAAGATTTGCAGCTTTACAGATTAAGATCATTAAGATCGTAGCAAAGTAATTCTGGAAATAAAAGATGTATTTGATTGTCACTAAATAAACAAAAGAACTGCTGAAATGAGTTCTCATCAGGACATAACAAAATTGTCTTTTGAAATTCATTACAAATAAGAGCTGGAGGAAACTGTAAGAAGTCAAGCCTTACTCAGAGGCAGCTTAAAGGTTTCTCACAGAACATGCAGAAGGTCACAGAAAACCTTTTGCCTCATATTTACTGCCGAATTTGGAGGCTTAAAGTACCTATGCTACTTTTATGAAGCATGCAACATGAAAATTTCATCTACCTATAGTCTTTAGGCTACACACTGTGCTAAGATTGAAGGAAAGGTGGCCTGGACAAAAATTGATTCTTCTTGCTTGCAGTCAGATTTACTGTAGTGAATGAAAGCTAGAACATATTGACATTTCTGGCAGAAAGTTTTTTAAAAAGCTGAAGAAAATAGAGACTTTTCATTCTATTACGAGCTGAGCACCTATAGACAACACATATAGAAAAAGGAAATCATTACTAAAACAGAACACAGTGGAAGCAATTTTAAAATATTAATTTTGCACCAGAACAATATCTTTCAGTGCAAAGAATCCAAGGTGGGCTTGTTCCTTCCCTCGCCTGAGAAGATGAGCAAGAACCTGCAAATTAACAAAGCAAGCTGCAACAGATCAGTGTCTGACTCCCTGTGAAGGAGTTCTGCGTAGACTTCTCCATAATTATGTGGAAGCAAATAACAGTATCTGAACCTGCTAGGAAACAGTGCTGATGGTTTTACCAGCTGCATTTCTTGAAAACTACTATGTAAATAGAAATCAGTTCTTCCCCAGTTAAATAATGTAAATTCTGGGTTTTTTGCACAAATTAGCTCTCTTGTACTACAGGTTGCATGAAACTATAGGACCAGGTTGTGTACTGAAAAGGCACATCAGTATAGTTGAGTGTGGTAATTGAAAATTCAGCAATACTGCATAGAGTAATTGAAAGGCGCAAACAGCTTTCATCTAATATTGCCATTATCTAATATTGCAAACATCAATCTCTGAATCATATACATGGTAGGAAGAGTTGTTTTAAGATCATAAAAACAATTAAAATATAATGATAATGAATGTTCTAGTCTTCTAATTTAATAAGCCTACACCTGGTTTTACTACATCAAATTTTGTTTAATGTTTTATATATTAAAAGCAATTATGAATTTACAAGCAATACAGTAGGGAAAAAATATTTTACCAGAAAAATTTTATTTGTTTAGAAGCCTTCTTACAGTAAGAACACTTATAATGCTCATATTGTGCAACACCTGCCTTTGCCAACTTTTAGGATAGGCATGATCACTTTTGGCTGGTAAGTACAGGAGAGACATGCTGATAGTGAAATATTTTAAAAACTTACTACCTAATTACAGACCTCAAGCTGAGCACAAATAAGTTATAAGCAAAACTATATGATAAGATGCCCTTGACCATAAAGACACCAGAAACAGCTCTCCTCATCAACTCAGACATGCAGGTGAGGGATGACATGGGCACTGACGAGGAATACATGGTGATAGGCTACAACATCCTTTGTAACTATACTATTTTTAATTCAAGGCATAAACGGTACCTAGCGTTAAAATATTTATTTGGTCCAAGAAGGGATTCTGTTGGAAAAAGCAAAAGGAGATCTAGTGCACATACATGCAGAAGTGCCTGTACCCATGTTCAGACCTTCCGAGATGACCCTGACCACGCTCAGGCTTTGCCACTGTGCTGTTTTCTTTCACATCTTTAAGCATCATGGCCAAAGGCCATTTAACCAGTTCTCCTCATTTCAGACACATCCTCTTCTGAGTTTCGCCTGTCTCTTGCAGCTGAGGTGATTTTTCTTTGCACATACACTCTTCAGACAAATCCCAAGCTCTTTGCCTTAACTTTATCACAGTGATGAAGCACTAGCAGCAACACGGGCAAAATGAAACCTAGCCTACCATTTGCTTTAACCTTCTTTCTTACCCGTGCAATGCAACGCCACATGTCCTCTAGCACATGGTAAACCACATCCAGGAAACTGCTCAACATGCTTTTCATCCTACACCAGCTATCCTCCTGGGGCTATTCTAACCTCAAGCAATCTGGATTTTGGCAGGCTCCTAATCCTGTGCCCAGGACTGATGTGCAAGGTGGTCCCAAGCGGCACTGGTCCTGCCAAAGCACAGTAGGCAACATGATCCTACCAGCAAGTCCAACTGGCTTCCTGGTTGATGATGTACGATTAAAATTCAAGCTGCAATGGATTTAACAGTCACTTAAAACTCAGGCTACTGACATCCTCAACACTTTCCATTTTAAAACAGACACTAAATGACAAGAAAAAGATTTCATATAGAGCCTGTCTAGAGTGAATCTGTCACAGAGACGTCAATTTCTGAATCATTTTAAGTGGTATGCTTCCAACAGACCACTAGCTGGAGTGAAAAAATCTTTTGGCTTCATAGTAAAGAACAGGTAGTTAAACTAGAGTGCAGGAGCTGGCCTGGAAATCAGGACCATAAGTGGCAATCAGTCAGCTGAGGGGAATGTGCTGGAGCTTGAAGGTTAGGAACCCTGGGAGGACAAGGAGTGTGAATAGATAACAATTAACAGGATGAGTCATGCTGACAGGAAATAGGGGAGTGAGGAATGGATGGGCCAAGGAGAGGTAACACCTTGCTGTTAATTGATGACTGTAAACACTTACTTAATGTGCCCTTTGTTTGTAGTTAACCAATTAGGGATTGCCTAGTATGTAATGCTTAGCCTAAAGAACCAATCTGTTTAAAGCCCGCAGCTTCTGAAAACATATATAAACTTGTGATTTTATACAATAAATCGACATTTGCTTGCATCAAGCTGCGTCCTGTCTCTCCATCGCAGCACTAGAGCTCCCAATAACAGCATTTCCATAAAAACATAAAAAGTATTGCACAGCATCTTCAAAAGGCAAAAATCCAGAAGGCCAAATGCGTGATAAAAGAAATATAAAAACATACTAGTAGAGTTATTCCAAACTAATGTCCTGATAAGATAAAGAGAACAAAGAATATAATAGAAGGATTGTCAAACAAGTATTGACATACAGCCTCCCTCCCAGAATCACTGAAAAAGCATTGTTCCATATGTCGGTAAACACCAACTACTCATGCCTGGAGCGTGGCCATAGCAGGTTATGCAAGAAACTAACCTCAGCCTTTTAAACTGGAAGAAATAATTCCCCGATTCCTGCTGCTTGAGCAGGCTGTCGGAGATCACAGGTGGCTTCTCCATCAGAAGGAGCAAAGGAACACATTCCCTTAACTAGAAGGCATGGTCACTATGCAAGAGAGAACCCCATGACAGGCATCTCCCCAACCGTAGAGGCTTTGAGGAAAAGAGGAATGGAAGAATCGACAAAAAGAAAATTTAAGAGGCCAACATATTATTTTCCTCATCCTCTTCTTCTCTTGCTCCCTCTATTCCCCCAATAAAACATGCATCTTGCAATACTGGAAAGAATCATCTCTACATGTGTTTCTTTCATCAGTCTGGCACATGCCATGTGTAAGATAAGTAGAAGGAATATGTTTTCCTGCTGCCAGATGTGATCCAGGGTCAGAAACACCTCAGATACAAATAAGTTCTACCAGCTCTGCAGGAATCTTTTCTTTTAAGTGACTTAAGTAATCTGAAAATTATTTGCATCCACAAATTTTCAATCACTGAATCACTGGAGGCTAATTAGAGAATTATCTTTCCAGCAGGGAAGTATTCACACTTATTTTGCATTGGCAGGTTCTACTCACTGTTAAAGTAATGTTTGTCTATTTGTTCTAAAAAAGTATGTTAATAAATTGTACGTTGGAAAGGGTAGATAAACACACTTGGAAACAGAAATCCATCCACTGGTGCATTACATCCTGATGGCACCAAATCCTTCCAGTCAAAAAGTGGGACGCAGTGCTGTGCCTACAAATAACCCCGTCCTTCCTCCACAGACTGCAGATAAACACAGACCTGAAGACCTTGTAAACATACTTTCTTAGATTGTCACTGTGATGGTTTGACCCAGGCTGGGCGCCAGGCACCCACCAAAGCTGCTCCATCACCCCCCTCCTCAGCTGGGCAGGGGGGAGAACATATAACGAAAGGCTCGTGGGGCGAGAAGGACAGGGAGGTCACTCACCAGTCACTGTCACGGGCAACACAGGCTCGACTTGGGGAAGTTAAATTTATTACCAATCAAGTCAGAGCAGGATAACGAGAACTAAACCCCAAAACTTAAAAGCACCTTCCCCCACCCCTCCCTTCTTCCCAGGCTCAACCTCACCCCCCATATTTGTCCCATCTCCTGCTCATGGCACAGGGGGACAGGGAATGGGGCTGGGGTCAGTCCCTCACACGCTGTCTCTGCAGCCCCTTCCCCCCCCGGGAGGGTCCTCGCACCCTGCCCTGCCCCAGCGTGGGTCCCCCCGTGGGTGCAGCCCCTCAGGCACACGCTGCCCCAGCCGGGGTCCCCGCGGGGTCACAGCCTCCTGCGGGCACCCACCTGCTCTGGTGTGGGACCCTCCCGGGCTGCAGGTGGGGATCTGCTCCTCCATGGACCCCCACGGGCTGAGGGCACAGCCTGCCTCACCGTGGGCTGCACCGCGGGCTGCGGGGGAACCTCTGCCCCGGTGCCTGGAGCCCCTCCTGCATGACCTGGGGCTGCAGGGCGGCTGCTTTCAGGTATCTTCATTCCTTTCTCTGGTTGAAGCTGCCATTGCACCCCTTCATAAATATGCTATCCCAGAGGCGCTGCCACTGTTGCTGATGGGCTCAGCCTTGGCCAGCAGTGGGTCAGTGTTGAATCCAGTGCCAGCCGGCTCCATCGGGCACAGAGGAAGCTACTAGTAGCTTCTCATAAAAGCCACCCCTGTAGCTCCCACCTGCCGATACCTTGCCACGCAAACCCAGTACAGTCACAGACAGACATTTTGACTGTTTGAAAACATTCTGTTATTATTTATGATGGCACTATTTTGGCCCATTTGACTAAAACTCCATGAGAATAGCATGTTGTGGTTGTAAGTCACCCGATTTGTCAGCACAAGCAAAAAATCTGGCCAAAAAGTATTCATTCAATCTAAGCTTTACCAGAAACCAGAAAGGGTTGCAAGACCTTTCCCTGTTGGCATTGTCTACCCAAATTTCCACTAAGGTAACTCAGACAAGCCTTCACCCACTTTCCAGAACACGTGCTGCAGTTCCTCTAGTAGCTTCAAAGCTTCTTGTTCTGAGCAGCTGCAGTTCTGACTCCCCTTCTCACACCAATTCAGAACAAACATTTAACCTTCACTCTCTACCAAAGTTTTCCAATAACCTGTGCAGGTCTACTTACAAGTGCAAATCACAAGTTTTGTAGATGCTTTTGATATCTCTAATAGAAATTAACCCAGCTCTAGTCTATTACTCATCTATTTAGAGAAAGATGTTCATAAAGACCAGCTTGTAGTACACACCAGAATTTTCAGAAGTGATGTTACCACACAGTTCAGCAGGAATCAAGAAAGCTCAAGACTTCAAAACAAAACTTCCTATAGCAAACAGAATCAAGTGTTCTTTCCCATTGCTTTGCTATGCTCTAGTCTCCCTCCTTCAAAATTTGGGATGGGGGTGTACAGGGGAAACAACACAAAAACAATTTAATCATTAAATAGATTTACCATACAAATAGTTAATTGCAAACCAGAACATAGGCTTTTTGAAAACAAAAAGAAAAAATACTTTGGTGCTTACAATACGCTGCTGAACTTTTGATGATATTATTGCATCAAAACTGATCTTTTCCGTAAGTATCTTGTGGAAATAATAATAAAAAAAAGGTAATCTAAAGTTCTCACCTAGTTCTACCAGGTGAATCCTGCATATGTTTGGCATGATCTCAAACCCTATGAGATTCTTCAAATGGTTTACACATTTTCACAGTGCATTAGCACCCTGTTTACCCAGGTCACTTTTACAAACCTCTGGCTCCTAACACCACAGCAACAGCTTCTTTGCAACAGCATGGAATTTGCTATAGTTACAGAAGTTAAATACCCATGTCTTGGGGGCTTTGCTCCCATAAAGAGAGCTTGGAAATGCTACGCTAAGTTGTTCTTGAAACCTGAGCTAGAATATGTTTGCACTCATACTTGTCAGCAGCATAGACAGACCACAGGATATCGTTAGCTGTTGCATCTTAACAACATAAAACAGAACTGCATTCTCCCACCAAACTAACAAACCCCCACAACCCCCCCAGTACAGCTCACTATTCTCTTTAACACCCTCAAACTTCAAAGACACTAACGCAGAAAAACATTCAACTTTATCTCTTGAGAGAGATCAGTTCAGAGAGATTAGTTTCACTCTCTGCCCAAGCCAAAGAGCTTTATGTGATCTAAGCTGATATATTCTAATAGGAAAAACTGCCAGAGTGATGAACATTAAAATAAATGAGGAGTGGGACTGAAGTGGCATTAACGTAGGCTCCCTCATAAAAGCGGATCACAAATTACCAGAAGGTTGATCGCATTGGGGAATTGAAAGATTTTAAACAAGAGAACACTAGTAGCATTTAGCAAAAAGAAAAGAAAAATGTAAAAACACGGACAACATTAATAAAGTGCAAGGAAAAAACTGATACTGACAAAAATAGTCTCAGAACATAATGATGAGGAGCAGTTGCATTGTACTTCTGTGAAGTTGAATCCATTAGTAGCATTATTAATTGTATTAGGACACCACTTTCAGGTGTGATGTCACACCACATCAATTCTTATAAACACATACAACCCAAGGCAAAGTCTTGAACCCACACTAGACCAAAAGAGAGGTGCATTAAGAGCTGAACAGAGTGTCATTGCTTTGGACATCTGGGAGAGCTGGTAGATTCACTATCCTTCCTTTCTACTGGACCGTAAGAACACATCTAGAGCATTAGACAGCACACTGTGAGTACGTACAGACTTGAAAAAAGCTTCGCACATTGTATTTAGCAAGAATCAGCCTGTCTACAAGAAGCAGACTTGCAGATAAGCAGTCAAATGTCACAAATATTCTCAGGTTGTAATTCAATTAATGCCTTCAATATCACAACTATTACAAAAGAAAACTCTACACATATGGTGATATCAATACCAATCATTAGGAACTTGATATCAGCACTTTTACAGCAACAATCTCCAAATACTGTTGTTGTGTCTACTTGACCTCTTGATACCGTTATTTAAAGATCATACCTGATCACGGAGGAGTAAAAATAATCAATGATCAAAAAAAAATGTGAAAGCACAGCAAGTACTTCATTTTTCTCTAAATTTAGCATGGCACATACTCCAAAGGACCAGAGATAAGAAAATGAGTAAGTTAACTTTGCATTGATAGCCTATAACTCAGTGAGTTGCTACTCTGCTTGTACCAGCCCCCTGCAAGCACACCATATGGCATACAACCACCATAGTTTTTACCAATAGCCAAAAGGCAGGTGTCACTGCTTTCACATATGCTTCTTAAGTAATCACCTACACAGAAATACCTAGCTTATAGCAACACGAAACTACCTTGTTTTCCATGGAATCTATGTATTAATAGCTAACCAGTTTAATATAGGGGGACAATGAAAAACTCAAAGCGACTTTTAACTGTTATCTGTTAGACTACGTAGAGACCCTTTAATGTTTTAAAAACAAAGCAAAAAGAAAAGAAAAATATTAAGGAGCTTCTCAGTAGACTCAGCAATTCACAGCACAAAGTGAGTTCTCAGTTCTACAATGACTTAAAATTTTCTTGTTTTGCAGTCTTTTTAATCATATTCACTACAGTTTTATGCATTTAGAAAAGAATAGGTGCACCATGGTTCCTACTGTAAAATGAAAAAAACATTAGTTTATCTGTTTGCAATATATATATGGAAATAAGTCAACGTTAATGAGGCCTAAAGGCTATTGCCTATTTTCTGTTTTATTACAAAAGCCCTTAAAAATTAAGTTCCACGAATGTCTTAGCTATTCTATATCTCTTGTGCACTGCACTTATTTCTTGCCTCCCTTTGGGGTTTGACTTAAGAGTCTGCTTATCACTGATAATGCTTTGCATACATTACAAGCATGAGAATGTGTGAGAAAAAACACAGCAAAAAGCAAATTTCTCTTCAGCCCGTATCTCCTCATTGTCTAAAGCTGGTAATGCTATTTACTTATTCCTTGCTTTTACAAAGAATAGGTTTTGTTTCTCCACCAGTTTCCAGGTTCTCATTTAAAAATCAATGAGATATCAAAAGAAATGAGTACATTTTCCTGAAGGTGTGCATCTTTTTCCCAGGTATGGATCAAAGCTGAAGTAAATTTCTATAAATGCTTCTCTTTATTTTTGGAGCAACCGCCAACTCTTTCAAGCACACTGGGGATTTCAAATTGGCCAGCTGGAGAGATGTTGGTGCATTCAATTTCTATGGTTTCACAGACAAATTTAACTGTGAGGTTTTTCTTCAGGTAAAGGATTATACAACAGCAGTCCACCAGCAGCCCCAGCTCCCCATTTCCACTTGTAAACTCATGCACTGCAAACTGATAATAAGCAAAATAATTTATTTTTCAGCTGATCAGACTGCAGTACAAATAAGTTTCTGAATAGTCTAAATGCAAGCCAGTACTTCCTTAACACAGTCCCACAGACTTTTGTTTGGCAGCTTCATTCCCATTCATTTGGTGAGGCCACAGAAGAGAAAGACACCAATGTGCAGAGTAAAGTTTAACAGTCAAAAGGATCAAACTCCAGTTGATCTCCTTGCAGCACTAATTGCGCATACTTCGACAAATCACTGGTCACATTTTGTGGCCATTCTAGAACAGTGCAAAACCATGACCGTACATCTCATGTTACTGCAATGGTAAGAGCTGTAGATAGGCCATTTTCCTTTTTGCATTTATAAATAAAGCTAGACACGATATTCTTAATAAACATACTTGCATATACATCCCTTCTACAAAGAATCAAAAACAGTCAGAGAGAGAAGAGAATGCAGAATAGTAATTTAGGTAAAATCTCTCTGCACAGAAAAGCTGCATTCAGTGGCCCAATTAACTACTTCAAACAAGGCAGCTGATCGTAACTTCAGAAAGCAATGCCAAGTGGCTAACAGGAAGATCAAAGCACTTTATCATCTGCCTTAAGAACATTACAGCATTAGAGTAAAAGTGATACAAAGACTGATGAAAGATGAATCAATTTTCTTCTGGAATTGAGCAGTTTGGACATTAAAGTATTTGGACTTCTGATATAAAATTGCCTATGTCAGAACTGGCAGTCTCAGTTCTAACATTTAAGGTCCTTCCTCTGCTTAGTTCAGAAAAATACTTCTAAGTGAATGTATATAGTATTATTACATAGCCAAAAATAAAGTTGTAGCAGAACTCATTAGTTGCTCTTTGCACTGTTATACTGCTGCCTCTGGACTTACAGAGTTGAACCAAATTCTCTCTCAATTTCCAATACAAAACAGGTCACATATTACAACCTATCAGTTGAGATTTCCACACTTTTGCCTAGTAAATGAAGGGCTGGGTGACATACTAGAATAGAATCAGGTTTGTCACATCTATGAAAAGAAAAAAACCTCATCCTGACCTCAGAAAACTGGCCAATTCAATTGTACTCCAAGAAACACTGCACATGCTGGAACATGGAAGCTACAAGAATAAAGTGGACAAGGCTCTAAACAGCTGGGCAGCACAGGCTTTCCAGAAAAATGGCCAGCAAAGCAGGGAAGGTGAGAGGTTCCTGCAGTTTCACACCAAAAGCACTGAGAGACAGGTGAAAGATACCTGGAGAACATGAAATTGCCCACAACCTTCCAAAACGAGAAGCTCATCGTCTTTTCTCTCATCTCTAGCAGGTTCAAGATGCACATGTCCTTATATATAAAGTTCATTTATAAGTGTTAATAGAATTCTTGACTTGCTTTTTTCCAAAGTTCAACTGTAAATATTTGTGTGCTCCATCATAAGCACTGTGATGAAATGAAACCTTACGCAGACTGTAACAATAGTCTCGCTCCATAAAACATGATTTTTAAACTATGCTAAAGGAGCTTCAGTAAATGCTTGCAGGCTGCCTATTCTAACAGACTAAAGACAGTACAATTCACACATAATTGCCTAGTTCATTACATCAAATCTTGTAAATATTTTATTACATTGCTTTACAGAAAATGTTCTTTGAATCTGCCACTGCTGCACATTCTACACCTACTCGGCTATTATGTTCAAAAGAGGTGAATGCCATCACCCATGGCCAAGAACGTGGCATCAGAAGCAATACAGCAAAAGAGCAGCTACAGAGAATTTATGCCGGGTAGTTTCTCTGTATGGCAGCCTAAGGATTTAAGAATGTCTTGTTGACCTTTTGGTCATCAGTGGTTCATTCCTTCAGCAAACCCCCTGCCCTGCAACAGGAGGCCCAGAACCAGGCAACAGAAATAGCTATAGCAGAAGTCAGCTACATGAGCCATACATTTTAGATGGAATAATAGTACTGTACTGGGATTTTGCCTAACTATTTCAGCACTTCTTTTCTACATAGGAAATAACTCTCTTAGCTGACTTAATCCCAAAGTCTCCTAGGGAAAGCAGACAACAACTGAGACATTGTCCAGGAATACTTAATATTTTTGCATTTGGTTCCAGTCTACTATAGTGTCACGCAGTCGGAGTTTATACAAGACAATCCTTCCACACTTCACTCACAGCCTTCCTTCATTAGCTTGACTTCTCCCTCTTTCTCCCAGGTAGTTAAAAAGCTATTAAAAATGTATGGCTAAAAATTACTAAGGTGTTTCCTTTCCATGTACATTGAATAATGCAATATATTGGAAAAATAAAAGTATCAGATTTGATTAAGAACAGTTGACTATAAAGCTGTGCTTTTGTTAAATAGTAATGGCAGCTAAAGGCAGTGAGATTTCAGATTTGCTTTTACTAACAATTTCCTTGTACTGCTTACACATAAAATACAGCTGTAATTTTTATATAAATGTTTTAAGTATACAACTGGTCTTTCAAAAGGAGTATTTGTGGAAAAAGACTAAAGCTAATAAATAGTTGTGATAGTTGAAATAAGGGCTAAGCTATGAAACGGAAATCAATGATTCAAGCATCCATATTAGTTATAAACACAATTTTTCAGTTAAGGAATAAGACACAGTCCTGTAAGGAAGAGTCATACATTAAACCCCTAAACCCCTTAACAAACACACACCACAAAACAGATATATATACACACCATGCACACACACAATCATTACTGCTCAGAAGATGAAGAGTCTACATGCAGAAATGCTCTGTTAACTACTCACTTATTACTGGGAAAGAAATTAGTCTTGGATTTAAGTCAATACCAGTAGGTACTACAAGACCTGGCATATTTAATAAGGCAATTTCTGAATATACTGAATAAAAATTCCCATTTGTCTTAGTTGGCATTTACCCCTAAGAACACTGGCATACCTCTATAAGCCAGCATCCTACCTGTTCTCTTGGGCTACATATGTCAATGGGAATAATACTGGGGGGGGGGGGGGGGGTGTTGGAAATTGTCACTAGCAGAAACACATGAACAGCATGGCTGATGCTGTTTGAAAGATTGTGCAAGAACTTTGGTTTCAAGAGTAGAAAACCAGAACTATTGGAACTAAGATCAAGCAAAATGCCAAAGCATTCATTCTGTACCATTACTTGATGTAAGATGACATTGTCTCACATTTAGCACATTTAGATTTTTATGGTTTTGTGATAGAAAACAGTGATACTGAAAATACAGACATAGATCAATGGCACAGAAACCCTGTTTATGGCAGATATTTAAGTTTGCTAACACTTTGACTAATGGTTCATCTATTATATGTGATCACTTTACCATCACCCAACTGGTGGTGAGCAAGACTTAGAAAATTCCTCTACCCTTCTTACAATCTTTCCATAGTTTTTTCTAAATATGCACCTTGGTAACTAACGGAACAGCCAGTCAACATATTTATTAGCAAAACACCAGAATGTTAAAATAAGTTTCAGGAAAACTGAACTACAGTCTTTAAAGAGAAACTCCCATAAAGTCAAAAGTTCATGCAAAATTAAAAGGACTTCTTAAGTTGCCATGTACACCTGGGTGTTATAAGCAGCTACATTTTTTTATTTAGAGGCTAGGAATAAATGCCTATGTAGATCCAATTACAGATGGAATTCAAGTGCTTACAATATTCATTGACTTCTGAAGCCAGATCCTCACAGCTTTTAGCATAAAACTTGTAAGATACACTGTTAAGTAACGGACTTCAGTACAATTACTTTTACCTACATTAATTATCCGTTAGAGAAACATAAACTAAACATTCTGCATGTGACATTACAGCAGCTATATGATAACCGTTATAGTTATGATCACAAGAGCTAGAAGAGAACAACAAAATCACAGTCTGGAAAGTTTAAGTTGGAAATACTGAAAAACTGGATTAAAGAAGTCAACAGCCTAACTTATGATTCGATCTTTGCTATCCAATAAGTAAGTTTTGGACTGGAAATATTAACTGTCAGAGTCTTTGACATATCTTAACTGTAGAATTATAAAATTTGAATATGTAAAGACTACTCACTTATTTAATCCATCACTATATTCTCTTCCTCCTTTAGGATCAGGAACAAGAAACTCCTTTATCTTCTACAGTCCCTTGTAACAGGCCACTTACATCCACATACACGTACACTCTCATAAGCACTTGGGGGTACTTTTATGTCTATTTTAAACAAAGGAAGGATTATTTTCAACAAGGGATGTTGTAGTCAGAGTCCAACTCAGTCGGCCTCACATGAGGTACCAATTGTTGCAGCACAATCAAACTAGTAGACTGCAACAAGGCTTTACCCTTGGTCAGACTCTACTGTCCATGCTGTTTCTCCTTCCTCCAGAGGCCAGACCACACTGCTCCTCCTCCATCCAACCCCCTCTCCCCCAATCCTCAGGGCTATTTAACCACTTAGCAGGAACGAGCTACACCTGCACATCATCCACAGCAATCAACCCACTGCCTCTGAGGCAGGGCCACAGCTGCACGTTATCAATGCTAACCAACCCACTGCTTGCGTTCCTCTACAAAAGGATGCATAGGTGCATCTATGAAGCTCAGAAACATACAGCAAAAGCAGCTGAACTCTAGATGAGGGTACAGAGAATGTACATAAACTTCAGCAGCATAAGTCAAGTTCCAAACAATTTTGATGAGAAATTATTTTTAAACAAAAAGCCTGACTTGTTCTACTTATTTGGTATTGACAGCTCAAAAAAGATGCTTCTTTTTCAGTGACATTAGCTATCGCAAGTTTTTTTTAATTAATGCAAGACAAAGGTGGAGGACTTTTCTCACCTGCACCCTTGTGCCTAAGCTGTTACCTAACCAGTTTACTTGTTCTCTACTTACCAGAGAAATGCACCTCAAAATCACTCTAATCTCAACCATCACTTCAGCACAGGCCGAGTGCTACAGAACGTCATTCCCTTCATAAAGGCAGTATCTCAGATTCCAGTCTATATTAGTATTGAGATGCAATCTACATCCAGCAGCTTGGTCTGAAAAGGTCTCTAGAATCAAGTTAAACTGTACCCACTTTCGGGAAAAGCGCATGTTAGCATCAAGTTTACTGCTAGTTGCTTGTGGTGTCCAAAGGCATGCATGCCTCCTACGGGATGTGCTCAACAGTGCAGACACTACTTTAGATTATGATTAAACCTCTCCATCATAAACAAGAAGTAACATTAACAGGTACTTGTTAGCACTGAATCACATCTCTTTATTGCAATATAGTTTTAATTAGCATTTACAAGACAGGCCTGTAAGATCTAGTGAAGCATGGGGCACACAAGAGGGGTTCTTAAGGCATCCGTTTCTGTCCATTTAATAATTATGGTGATATACTGAACACTATGCAGGATATTAGACACATTCATTAGGATATTATCTTTGCTCTCTAGGAGGGAATTTATTTGTTCATATTACTTAAATATATGCTGTAGAGTTAACCAATTTTAAATACTCATAAAAACAGGGAAGATTAAGTTTAATCTGTGTTTGCATTTAATAAACTGAAACTGTTGGAAAACTCCAAACTCTAGATAAACCCCATGGTTTTCATTCATGCTCTCTGTCCTTGCTTGATCCCCTCAAAAGTCCCCCAAACCAGCTAGCAAACTATTCTTCTGCTCCTCCAAATGTAGGAGGGGGCTGGGATACATAAATCACTATACATCCACATTTCACATGTAAACTTTGAATCCCAGGAAAGGAATACATTAATACCAGCAGTTTTCTGTCACTGTAGAGCAAACAATAAAAGCAGAGCTTATAAAGTCTTTTGCTGGTTGGAAAGGCTCCATAATCTATTCCCCGCAGTAATTTGGTTTACCCAGCCCCAAATGAAACAAGAAGCAGAGAAGAAAAGGCAACTCAGAAATGCTTTTTTTCAAGTGTTTTCCAGGATTACTGTTTTAACTGCCCTTGCTGAATATTGTATTTTATACCATAAACTGCTCCTTAACTTGCAAGTTTCATCCTCTACAGGCTTTCCTAGCATTCACTTTCCTTGACTTCTCAGTGTCTCATGTATGAGTAAAGGTTGCTGGATAGAGTGGAGCTGGGTGTGTGTGTGTGTGGGGAGGAAGAAAAAAAACCAAACCAAGAACATAGAGAAATCCAGTTTGTAAAACCTACTTTCACAAAATGTGAACATGAGCACAGCATTCTATCAGCCATGTTTCAGGATTTTCTCATTCATTTAAAAGTTCTACTTTAAAGTGGTTTCAAAAACAGTTTGTAAAGAACATTTATAAAAATATCTTCTTGATCAATTTTTCTGCTTCACCCCTCAAGTCATGCATATTTTTATGGGAGACCATTCATAGTAGAGCAAATCTTGACTCACACAGTAGAGTGAATCTTGTCTTACTAAAGCTTTTCTGGATTTAGGTTGTCAGTTAAACAAAATAAACTTGAAATTCACACTGATGATGTCGAAAAAGGTACATTAACAAATAACTTGGTCGAGCCTCCTATTTTTCTCTACCAGCACGGGGAATTTGTTCAGCTCTGGATTAAAAACATACCTGAGAATTTTCACATCTGAACAAGTTAGCTTGAGAAGAAAAAAGGAAGGGCACAAACTTCTTATACGGAAAAGTAAACACATTTGCTTTTCTCTCTAGACCAAAAAAGCACGGGAACCTTGCTGGCTTTGTACAAAGGACAGCTTTTCTCTAGCGTATAATTCTAGCGAGGAAAGGATTTTATCCCTGTTACACAGCCCATTGTGTAGAGACAGCCATTTTTGAAACTCAGAAAAAGCAGCAGAGAATGAGCTGCAGCTCAAGAATAAAACGTGCACATCTCTGTCTCAGGATTACTCCATTCTAAGTACCTTAGCTAGGGGTTGCACATTAGCTCAAAAAATAGCCTTTAATTTTCAAGCTTGATCCAAGCCTTTCCATTTACTTCTTTTCCTCAGCTTCCAGGTAGCAGTTGACAAAACTGTATTCCCGATCCACACACAAGTGTTTTGTCTTGATGTGAATTATGTAAAGTTCCATTTCAAATGCATTACAACGCTATGCTGAATCAGGGAGCAAACAGCTTTATTCACAGCCACATTAGGTGGTATGTATGCTTCTGATCACTTAAGGCAGGAATAGCCACACATCTCTACAATCACGGGTCAGATTTAAATGGCACCACACTGTGACTGGGCAGAAGTTAGAGGGAAAGTCCCAGAGATGGAAGACTCTTGTCCATGAAGGTTAAAGCAGCTATATGGCTTTCACCAATAACACATACAGATTCAGGCTCTGTACAGTAAATCTCTTCACCACTTTAGATACTGTGAAGAGGCGTATTATGGTAATATTTTAATATTTATGAAGAAATCAGCATAATAAAGAGATTAAAATATTTTCCTAGCAGTTTACTAGGTTTTACACATATCAACACCCACTAGTTTCTATATTTTAAAAACATAAATATTTACCCAGCATCATGAGAATAATTCAGTGTTGGTGATCTCATGAGCTGCATTTAGCTGATGTTACACAAGTTATAATAAACTCTCTACACCGCCACACAGCAGGACAGAACAGGTCCCAGATTTTCCTAACCTGCTCTCAAAAGTAACTCTGCGGTAGCTGTGCAGTGTACCTTCAGTCACGTGTGACATTTTAACAAGTTGTCTGCTACAGGCATGTAACACTAGAGCAATGAGACTAGTAAGAAATCAGCACACAGCCATCAGTCATCATTACACTTAAAGCACCGGTAACAAAGCTGGAGGTAGCAGCTTCCTCTACCCAGATCCACTGTGCAGACACCCATGGTAAGTCTTCTCCTCACTAATACCGCCAAGGACTACAGTTTGTTTCTGGGACAACCCACAGGTTTTAAATGGCAGTGGATTACGTGAATGCACCAAATGCTTGCTTTGTCTCGCTGTCATCTCTCCCACACTGTAACCCCCTCCAGGCACGGGACCGTATTCACATTTACCACATTATATATGAGGAACCAACGCCTACTGCCATTACCACAACAATTCATCCAGACCTCAAACTCAGCATAGAAGATCTGCAAGGAAAGAAGGCTGAAGCCACATGATAAAATGTGGCCTGTAGGTCACTGCATGAGCACAGCCACAACAAGAGAATAAATGACAATACCACAACACAAAATAACCCTTACTTACAACTGGATCCACAGGCTGCTCTTATTTCACGCTCAAACTGCAACGTAAGCTTCTGCCAGGGCTGCGACAACAGCTCTAACACCACCAGTGATCTCATACCTATTTTTTAGATCAGCAAGTTCCTCTCTCCAAGGGTGAATGACATCTCCAAATCCACAAGTTACATTGTCTGTCCCGAAACTTTCTCTCAATCAAGGTCACCAACACCCTTAGTCCTCTAAAGTTTATTTTTTCCTTAAGACAAAAGCCCCTCCACTCCTTACCCCTGAGAGGCAGAGCAGCCCTTGCACGATGCCACAGACCCACAGCTGAAGCTGGTCAGCAGCTTGGCCAGAAGACAAAGAGCTAATAAAGGTCATCATCAACTTCACCTGGGCTGTTTTGGCCACACAGACAGCAGGCATCCTGCTACAAATGTTCAAATATTTAAGCAAACCACTAGCACACCTGGGTGGCAAGGTCAGAGATCTTCTGAGCCTGAAGCAGTGGCTGCCAAGGTGCGGAGGAGAAAGTGATTGCATCATGAAGACAAGGGGTTTCATTTTGAATAGGTGACTTATCCTTCAAGGTTACATGTTGCAGTTATAGTGCAAACAGGAGAGAAATATATCTGCATAATATTATCTTGTTAATGATATTAACTGAGACACATCAAAGCCTTCTTTCATAGAGGCTTAGTATCTCCTTACACACCTAAGCAGGCAGGAAAAGCCATCTCTGTGAGGAGAAGGTATCAGATATGCTCAGCCTTCTTTCACCAAAAAATAAGATGGGTTTATATTAGAAGAAACCATAGAGCAAAGCTTTGGTAAGTCTCACTGACTGTGTTCTCAGCAGTTTTTGGATGTAGACACAACTCCTTGAAGAAAAGACCTGTTCTGACCAAAGGTATAGGAAACAAGAACCAGCTAGAACCTATCTGCTAACTGTACTGATTAATCACACCTGTGGGTAACGCAGGGCATCTGCTGTGGCTGGGCACGTCAGGGCAGGTTATTCTTACACAACATCCTTATGGGGGCTGGAGAGACCAGAGCAGTTCTTAGCATTTACTATCTGCTGTGCTTCTAATCAGAGATAACTGCACCAGCTGCATAGGATTTGCTCATAGCAAATAAAGTCAATAAATAAAAAATGGTACAAATAAAAAATTAAAAATAATGCATTCAGATCCAACAATGGATGATTTAGTATACAATTTTCTAAATAACTTAAAACATTTTCATCAAAACAAACAATTTAAATGTAAGCTTACATTTAAATCATATCAGTCCACTACACCCATGAAGTTGGGGATAAATATCAAAGGGAATATATGTACCTTCAGGCGCCATTTCTTCTTCTCTTTATTATTAATCAATTAACGAAATTAATCTATTCCTTGCCTCTGTATTCCTACCAATGAATTTAAATTATATATTTAAGATATTCTTGCTCATCAGAAACAAGTAGGATTAAAAGATTTTTACTGCAAATAAACCAATATGAAATTCAAACAAATAATCATGCTGTTTTTATAAATAGCGTGGTGAGGGGTTTCTTTAAGATTTATATACAAATATTTTTCCAAAGATAAATTTAAATCTCACTTAAATTTTCTGACATGAGGGAGATTGCTATTCAAAAGTTCCTTACAAACCTTTCTCCCAGCAGATTTTATTAATGGGTAGGCATAACTCTGACATCTGCTCTGTTATGGATGTATTTCAAAAAACACTCCCACGGAGCACTCTAGAAATTAGCATTAAAAAGGCCAGCCTAACAATAACTTCTTGCATGGGAAAGAGGCTTTGCATCTAACTGCAATGTTTCTTGACATACAGCTTTATGTCACATTTGCTTGCATTTACATCGACTATTAAGAAAAATTTACACATACAGCTTATCCAAAAATGTAGAAAAGCCTCCAATCATATTCCTGAAGCCAGCTGTATTATTATTCAAGTAGAGATTTCCTTGCTGCAGACAGAAGCCTGTTGTTTACATACAAGCTTTGCCGTAAGCAATCTTTATGATCTGAGACACAACAGAGAGGAACCAAAAGCAAAATATGGTCTATTCCGTAATACAAAACAGTTTTAATTTAGCTTCAGCTTTCAGAGCCCCAAACTCAAGCTCCACCAGACAGAGGTGGGGTAAGAAAAAAAAAAGTCTCCATCATGCTCAGGTTATCAAAAGGAGCAGCACAGATCCCTTTGGCAGAGGCTTCCTCCAGACTCATAAGATTCTGTAAAAATTACTAGTGGATTTAAGGGAAACATGGCCTACCTGATTTTTTTGCATATTTTCAGACTACCAAAGCTACAAAAGAACAGTCATGTTTTGTGGGGTTTGCACATGAAAGGAAAAATGATAAAACCATTCCTGAGCCTTCACATTAGTGTTCTGACTTGCCTGGTCTCAGAAATTGTACTATCTTCAAGTATGTTTAGAATGACGACTTTTCTTTCCTCACTGTGTATCATGTATTTTACAGAGGACAGTATCTGGGGACTTTAATGCTATTACACCCTTCAATCCTTTACAAAATAGGATGAATTAATTTTTAGCATCTCATTAAAGAACATTTTTGGCACAGTCTGCAAAAGAACTTGCTTCCTCTGCTTCTAGCTTCCCAGTTCAAATCACCAGATCATACCACCCACCACAGAATAGAGAAGGTTGAAAGCACAAGCAAAACCGGTATTAAAAAAAAAAAATAAAATAAAGACATGCAGACTTTAAGATACTGCCCTAGTAATGAGTCTGTTAGGCTCTGCAAACATGGGAGTTTCTTACAGGAGATTCTACCACTGAGTTTGCTGGAATAAGGGATTTAATTTTTATTCTTCAACTCTTTGGCTTCATGATTAATAAGATCCAAAAATTAATGATTTTTTGTGTGCTGCCCATCAAAAAAGTTACACGGATCAAAGATGAGCAAATGTTTCATACACTAAAAGTGCACAACAGATGGAAGAAGGAAGTAAAGTAACAAGGAGCAAAGATAATGGTATGTAAGCTGTCATCATCATCTGGGATTAATTACTTTATGTACTCAAATTTAATTGTGTTGCACCAGAATTCCAGAAACTTGTATTTTAGAAATGCACACTAAAATCATGGCTGTCGCCATAATTCCTAACTGATCATCATAACTGATGTTCGTATTTTCAGATTTTAAATACACATACAAGTATTGCAATGAATTTGTTCTTCATAGCTGTTCTAATATTTGACCATTTTTTAATATGAGTTGATTAATTTTGACACAGCAGTTTTCAACTAGGCTGATTTCATTCAAATGTACATAACAATGTTGTAAACAGTACAACCGAACATTACTAACATGACTGGTTACAAAATCTATAGGAGAATTAGTCTTTATGTATTTTAAAGTCACAAAGAGTTCCTACAATGAAACTAGAGGGTACCATTTATAAACTAAATAGCTCTTTCATCTGTACCTCCCATGTTAGCTCAGTAAATTAATGCTTTCATAGCAATTTAAAATGGAAATTAATCTGGAAGCACAAAGTCCTGCTAAAATGCAGTAATATATCAAGTGAATGTTTTGTTCTCCAAGGAATCAAATTTTGAAATTGCTGTTTTGAGGAAGTTCAGACAATTTTTTTTTTTCCACTTCTGACAGAATAAACAAACATAGCTGTGCTTTTCAGAAACTATATTCCAGCATTTGGTGTTTATATGGATGTCGTGATAAAAAGCAGGGAAATGTTAGGTGAGCACTGAAATGGCTAATGTTATATTTCAGTGTTATAATACTAGGGGTTCGCACAATTTTTCTATCATGCAAGAACACAGAGAGCCTATTCATGTCAGAAGATTAGAATGTTAAACAAGTTATGTTTTTCTTTATAAAAATATAGACTATTTAACAAAAAAGTAGATGTAAAGTACAGTATTTGCTTCATATACTAACTCTACCTAAAATCTGGAAAGACTGAGATGTAATAGACACAGAAATATAATTTCTGAAAACAGAAATATAACCAGGAAATAAAAGTTTATGAATGTAAATATCTTTGTAATAATGGTTTAAAGAATGAGCTGAAGCAGAGAGAAGCTAAGTACGGACACAGTGATGTTTAGGATGCATAGAAACTCAGCACTTGTAATAGGCAAGGTAAGGTTTCCAAACCTTTTCTGATTTGCAACACTACTCTGCTCCCCAGTTAGAAGAAGGGAAAAATAAGAACCTATGCTCTTGTGACATCCAAATGCAATCCACTGTTTGTTAGTTGTGCGCATCAAGTTGTACAGCTAGTAAAGATACCATTCTGGCAGCACAGGGAGAGAGAGAACATCTGCCTACCCATAACAATGTTTGAAATGACACAATTTTTTTCTGCCCAAAGTCAATGGGTTCACGTTCATCTGTGTCCGCAAGGAATGTATAAAACCAAAGCTCTTGTATTCAAACCTCTAAAACAGGAGAATATTTTGAAAAGCAATTTAGGTTACCTTAATAGGACAAGTTATAGCATGTTTCACCACACAGAAGACTTGCCAAGAAAATGTAAGTAAGCAGAGACATATGAAAATGTTTTGCTTTAAATGTAACATTTGATAACAAGAGCTGCAATTACTAATCAAAGGACATCAAAGACAAACCACATACCAAAAGAGTTTAAATGTAAATTATTCCGTCAAAAAGACACAGCTTCATGCAATGTAATTAGATTCCTACCAGTTATAGCACTGGAAGCGTAACAGTAAAATATAAAACATAAGTAGGAATAGGAACACATAGGACACAATGGGAACTCGTATTTTACTTCTACAAAAATTTCCTTCCCTGTTTTGATTTATGTTAATCTGTTAATGGGCAGACAGAAGAAAATGGCAAGCCAGGACTATAAGACTGAGATTTTCTTCTTCATTTCTTCTCTCTGGTGCTGTGCTGTTACCTTCCCAATACCAACACTTAATCCTCAAGAGTGTTCTCTTCCAGCCCTTGATCCTCCTCAGGCCCATCTTCTTCTCTAACTAGATCTGCCTTTTATCTAGCCCAGAAATCCTTCCCTAAATTAAACAATGGTGTTTTGCTTACATCCTCTTTGCTGCAGATTTTACAGTTTTAAATAAACCACAGAGGGAATCCTGGCAGAACTTTCATGTAGTGGATATGGGGGAGAATGGGCTAAAATAAATATAAATAAATGAAGCCCAAGCGTTAGGAGCTTTTACCTTTCTTCCATTTGTAGACGAAATGTAAGACAACTTTGACTAATGATTTTCCTTCTGCATATATCACATTAAACTTCCCTTCAATTGAAGATAGCTTTTGAAGTTTGTGGCTTGACAGTACAGTAAATCTGGCTTTAAAGCTGACAGCGCTGGATCAAAATCAATACAGTCACAGAAGATAAAGTGCTGATCCAGCACAGGCTCAGCCTGTTCATTCAAATTCATCCTGAAGTGTTCATGGAGTAATTTTATACTAACTACTAACCACCATTCTGCTGAATAAGATGTCTCGGTAACACTTTTCTGCAAGGAGACATCACAGAGTGCATCTCACCACTAACCAAGGCGACACAAACTCCACACCACATATCCCTTTGTTTTATAATCTGCCAGGCAGATTATTTCATGTCCCCATCACACACAGACCAACTCTGTACAGCAGAGCACTATTAAATGACATGGAGTAGCCTGTCCCCAGGTTAGATGGAAATACAGATGCTTCTTGGGTAAGAAAGCAGCAGCCAGGTTTTCAGGGACCAAAAGTGCAAAAGAGCTGTGACTGTGGGTTACAAGTGCAGCTGGTTACAGGAGCTGGAGGCACTGCTAATTGTCTCTGATTACTGACAGTTCCCTACCTAACAGGTAAATACCTATTACCAGTAACTTCTCAATTCCCTGCCCTGCAGCAGCTGAGCTGTGGCTATCACATCCAAATCTTGGCATGCCTTGATTTTTCCTTGTGGAGGTGGGCTGAAAGGTTGCGTGCTTCCAAGTCACAGGAGGAAAAATGATCCAAATGGTTCATCTTCTTTGTACAAGTTCCAAGAAATATTGACCTAAAAGCTGTATCTATAAAAAACCCTAGAGGACGTTAGGTTTACATTGCCCAAGAAAGAAAGGGGAGATAGGAAAGAGTCCAAATCTGCACAAAAGTGTCTGTGGGCTCTGGTGGGCTTCTACTACGCTTGGCCACCAGCTGCTGCAACAGCAGTGCCTTTTGGGAGGAAGAAAAAAATATCCTGAAGGGCTCCAAGAATTTGACACGGCTGCTACTGAGATCCTTGCCTGAAGCTGAGCTACCTCCCTAGGTGTGAGGAAGCCCCTGGATGTGAGAGGAGCCTGTGCCCAGGCAGCAGGACAGAGCTCTGCACGTCCCTGCTCACAGTGCAGACAACCTCAAAAGCTCCCATTGCAATTTTGTTGTCTTCTCTGGAGCAATTCACTGGTACCTACTGTGGGAAAGTGCTACCTAGTATACTCATCTGAAAACACTCACAAGCAGGTCCTCAAAAATAAACAAGAAACCCAGTAGCAACCTAAAAATTATGTTTATTTGGAAAAAAATGTGAATCAAACTTTAAGTGTCAGAATATGAAATGTCATTTTGAGAGTGACAACAGTGTGGAAACTGAAGATTGTAAGAAGTATGAATTTTGCTTTTAAATAATTTTCTACTGTCTCAGTTTATAAACACTGGGAGTCTACAGCTTGGCAACATAATTCAGTTTTATCTAATATGTTTTTCCCATCATCTGTCTCCAAATAAATATCACAAATAATGTGTAAGCAGTTTTACCTAGAATAAAAATCTGTTACAGTGTTACAACATAATAGTGGCATTCAATAAATGCAGCCAGAAAACAGAATGTAATTCAGTAAGAATTAATATCCCAAACTGATCCACAATGAAAACACATTTTCCATCAAACCTATTTAATGCAGCATGTTTCTCCAGTGCACCAAGACAGCAGAGCCAGCTGGGATCCAGCAGGAAAGAGCCCACAAAGACACTATGATTTCTTGCCTACTAACAGTACTGACTTATCACCTTATCACTTTGTCCCCCAATTATTTTTTCTTAATTCTTATTGTATAAAGTTGGTCAGATGACTTTACAATTTCCAGCCTCTGCTGCCCTGGCTTCCACCTTCTAACTAGGCAGAAGACAGACGATGGCCTCTGAAGCAGGTTAGACCTGGCAAAGGGCTGGTAGGGATTTCAAACTGATGAAACGTACAAGCTCTACAAATGTTCAGGCTTGACCACTGGTAAGTTCCAGTGTATAACTGGGGAGCTAAAGTCCGTCTTTCTAGCTCAGCTATGTACAAAAAAAATAAATCTTTGAAGATCCATTTTGCATTCAGTGTCAACAAAGAGATCGTTTTGTTCTAGGACAGAGTGCGGATCCTTCACCAATTTATAACACAGATGGTAAAGAAGCAAAACAGATTATCATAAACTTGTGGGTTTGGTGTTAAGATCCAGTCTTCAGAGGAAAGATTTCAGAAGTTCCTAGTCTGGGGTTTAGGCCTCTCTGTAATCCCTATATTTTATAACCTGTATCCTACAGATTACACTGAATGTATGCAAGAACAAAAAGTATTTTAATAACTTTCAGACCATTTTATTTCTTTCTCCACTTTAAATGGATAAAACTGTTCTGTGTCATAAATGCTACAGAAGGGAAAACATATTTAATAAAACAACTGGAAAGAACTTTTGAAGATCAGGTATAATAAAATCAGCCATATTTCACTGAAAACTTCAAAGTAGCTAAGAAATTACTCTTAACAAGCTAGTAATAAGCCTGACTTTCAAAGAAAAAGGGCTGAATTTTTTGAATGAAACATTTTGAAAATTTCATATAAGACATGCAGGTTTTTATTAATCAGTTGCCTATGTTACAAAGACTGCTTGCTGACTTTTTGTCTGCTGAAGACACCACTCAAAAAATAGAGTGCCAAAGGTAAGCACTCCCTACCTGCCTTCTACATACCATTTAGAAGCTGCAGAGCAAAACTAAAAAAACCTTTCCAAACAACAAAATAATCTATATGCTGCCAAGAAAAGAATCCAATAGAGCAAGAGCACGGGGAGCTCCTCATGGGTTCTTCTACGTATGTCAGGGAATTAGGGATGGGATTGTAGCACAGTCACTCGTGCATCTTCTGGCAGCCTGCGGAAAAGTTGTCACAACTTCAGCCAATCCTGGAACTGTTACAATTTCTGTCAGGGTGGACGGAGTACACCTACCTTAACCTGTTCTCTACCACCACCATCAAAATCCCTATCATTTACACAGCACCTTGCCTAAGAGTATCCATTAGAAATGTTAATTCACATTATGATTAATTTTTGTATTTAGTAGGTGGAATATGATTCTGAACCCCACTCTACGTAGCATTATACATGAAAATAAGAAGTGTACATCAGGAGCCTTTTCCTGGCCCACAAACAAGCTAACATGCATTTCCTTCCGGCCCACGCATGTGGGAAAATACCAGCACTTCATTTTGTGTTTATTATAGATACTTATTACTCAAGGAAACTGAAGACACGGAAAGTTTCCCTTTCCTTTCTGCAGTTTCATCTGGATAATGCTCACTATTATCTATTTTATAACCTAAACAGATACCAGGTGAGAACAAAATTTTATTGATCCCACTAGCTTGCTTCAGCAGCGGTAAACAACCGATGGCTGAGAAGTGTAACATACAAAGCAATAGCAGTGATATATGATATAGCCTTCTTTATGCAAAACATTGTGGATGGAGAAAAAAAGTTGCTGAAACAGTTGGCTTCAGCCTCCTTGGCTATACTCTTCATAAAACTTCTGTCAGAGTGGGATTTCAGACCTCTGAAATGCAGATGTCTACATCTAAACCTCTTGCACATGTTCTCTTCCCAGTCATCAAAAGAAACATACGACCTATTTTCAGTATCTAAAGAAAAAAAACCAAGTAATTGAAGTTTGTAACAATCAATAGAGACAACAAACGCCTCCAAACCTCCTCAGTGACCCTTTCAAGATGCCTTATTTCACTGTACCTAATGATGTTCTGTAATGGGAAAGGAAGCTTAATCAAGTAAAAAAACTTCAAAAAGAACGAACACCATAAAATAGGAACATGGGAAAACCTGAAACTAATAGTTTGTTAATAACTACTTGTTATGTAAAAATGTAGACAGAATTTTAAATTCTTTGCTTTCTAAATGTAAAAAATATTACACCTCAAAACCCAGGATGATTTTAAGCAGTATCTTTCCTGATTTCTCCCTTCTTCCCCCATAAAAGCAGTGTTTGCTTTTTTTGCACCCAAAGGTAACTACCAGACATACTTTCAAAAATTATTTGTGGAAAAGAACAAGTTGGTGGACAATGTTTTAGTTAGTATGCCATTACAGGGTCAGATTCCGAGTCTAGGATCTGTACATCAATTAGCCCCGTTCCTCCTTGTCTGCACTTTGGATTCATTCTAGGGGCACAGTGCAAATACTCTTACCAAAATCCAGACCAAAACAGATAGGTAAGAGAATTTTGAATAATGTATTTGAACTCACACATACAGAACATTTTTTAAATTACTCCATTGGAGAGTCTGATGGCTAATTCTGGAAAACATAGTACTGTGAGGTGACCCACAGTGCTAAAGCATTTGAATAATTTTATTCCTCTTCAAGAAATCACATAAACATATGTTTAACTTTAATTATAGATCATCTTACTGCTTTCATCTGGACCTAATCATTAACCATAAACACGTTCTTAAATGCTTCACTGAAAAAGGATGAGATTACTCACACTTTTACAGTTAATTTTATGCTTAGACGTTATAGTGGCCTCTTGGCAGGCTGCACTGTGTGCTGTCACTGTTCAAAGCAGAAGCAAGCTGCAATGCCCTACAGCAAAGATTGTGATTGTGCCCTTCTTCACTGCTCCTTAATAAGTTGTGCAGGGTAGGTCATGTGAGACAGTCCCTGTATGGAGTTCTCCAGTGAGACAACCAAAAAAGTCGCAAGAAAGTACATCTAGTGATTCCAATAAATTTTTGAACACTGAAAATTACTTCTGTCCCAGTACAAATATTGATCAAAGTTAACAGTTATGGAATGCACTTGTTAGTCTCTAAAATTAAACACTAGTTATTAAATAGCCTAATCAGCTATGGTGAAGGCTGCAGAACCATGCTTTTGGTATACACAAAGACCATGTTCTGTAAGATCTCAAGCTTGTTTTTTCATAGAGCCTCAAGCCATGGTACTGCAGATGCAGTCTGTGTGCAATTCTTCCTCCCTCTCTCTTCTCTTAACATACCATATTTATGGCCTTTATGACTGCAATGTCTAACTGCCTTCCTAGAAATTAGAAGATAAAAGTAAACCAGACAGAGCTCATAGCAGCAAGCTGAAATCCATTTCCAGGGAATTCATTTATTTCCGTTCAAAACATGTATCAAATATCAAGTCCTCGTTCTTGGAATAAAAGCTGTGTTATAAAAGGACCGTACAAATTTCTTCTAAATCTCCCATGATTTCATATTCAGTCATGTCAAATTGTTTAATACAGTAAAAGGCTGGTAACCAGCACAGAGATAGACAAACAAGTGTGTGAGTACTTTAAGAAGAAGAAAATTGGATCTGTAAAACTAATAGAGATCAACACCGCAACACAGCTGTTTGGTTTGTAGCCACTCACAGGGAACCACATTTAACATATAAACCACTTGTCATAGCTATCCGTGCACTCGCTGGAGCATTCCGTCTAACTGGATTGCCGTACCATAACGCAATGCTACGTTAACTATCATTATTTTTTTTTTTACACCTTGACAAGTAAATAGCCTTTGATAAATGCTACCACTTGTTGTGAAAACAAGCATCACTTGTCCCAAGGAGCAATAACTCTGGAATATGTCCATCACTCGGAAAAGACTTCCACCTACTGTCTGCCACTCTTCTGTCACAGTTCCTGAAAAATCCACTACCTGCTGCTTCATAATACTTCTGCAATTAAAGCACCTTTCATTTTGCAGTCTCAAAGCACAAAAAGAGAATTTAAAGTACGCACCTTAAAAAACAATACATTTTGAGAAGCTATTCTTCATTTACTAAACTGAAAATATTTTTTAGCATCTACACTGACATGAGTGGGTTTGTTCCTGTAGTTAACCTAATTTCCAAAATCAATTATACTACTTACAGAGCAGACTAACTTGAAATGGGATATTCAGTTTAAAACAAAGTAGTAATCCAGAATTAGTTTTAGATTTGTCATTTGGTTGTTTCTGGGCATTTCCGAAATAGAGAAGATCTAATTGCCAGTTGTTATCTGTGCAATTCTCTAGTCAAGTAAATTCCAGCCTGGCTTACAGAGCAAAAATTTAAGCATTTGCATTGTTACACATTTATTTTTTTCCAGATAAACCCTGCAATACACTAATGGTTTTGGTAAGACTAAAATCCGTAAGAGATATTAGTTAAATATTTTTAGATAAACTTTGGCTCATAATATGTGAGGAAGAAAACATTTGGTGAAAATGAGTGTATAATACAAACCAATCAAGCAGGGGAGGAACAAAACAACACACACATACACCCCTCTCCCAACTTTTAAGACAGTGACACGACACATGTGAGGTCCTAAAGCTGGAAAAACATTTCACCTCTACACTAGGCAGTATATTGTCTATATTTAAACTTGGTTTAAAGATAACTGCAGAGGTTCACCCATGTCACAATGTTACTTTTTTCATAATTCACAGAGTTCCAGCAGTTGTCCCAGCAGAGAGCCTAAATGATGGATAAACACACAGAGAACCCCCAGCATCTTTTTGGACCTTTTACATTTCAAACTTTTAAGGAACGTTAGCATCATGGTGAGGGAAAGCCTGAATTGCCTTTAGCTTTATCGTAGTTAGCACACTAGTTGTAAATAGGATCTCAGGAGAGAAAAGCAAAGTGTTAGGTTCTAAAAATGAAGGAAAAATATAATTGAGGAAAAGGGGAGTATTACATCTTTGAATAGTTGTAGGGCACAAAAAGGATGGAGTACAATTTAAATGCAGAGGCAGACTCCTGCCAAGGGGTAACTGATAGCAAGAAAGTCTTATGAGTAGAGAGGAATACAGAATAATAATTAGCTTGATTCTGTCTGAAACAAGAGCAGTGTACAGCAGCCCAGAGAGTGGCTGCTCGTGGCATCGTGAGCCAATGATGGCTAGGACATTACCGTACTGTTTTCATCCACCAGGAGACACATGTGGCTTGGAGGTGATCAAAGCAGACAGTACTGCCAGGATCTTCAGGGCTAGCATCCAGCATAAACCTCTTAAAACTATATTCCACTTTATTCTCAACCAACTTCAGTTTTCTAAACACACAAACAAGCTATTTCTCAGACCACTGCTACTATGAAGGAAAAGACTAAGATTGTGTCCACAGAACATAAATCACACTGATGCAACCTACCCTCAAAAAATTTACCCTGCTCAATACAGATAGAAAAATCCATCTCCCTGATTATTTTTGTCAAATTAGTTTACTTGTGAAACGACAACCGTGGCACAGCTTCCCAAGCAGTGGCTTTCAAGATATCATAACAAAGGTGAAAAGTACACTAGGCAAAATTCCTTCTTGATAGTTTTTTTTGTGGGAAGAAATTCATGCTTCATAGACATGCAGATTCCCTAATCTCCCTAAAAATCCTTAAAATTACTTTATTCTGAACTAGTGTTAATTATTTGCACAAACTGTAGGCATTTAGACTACATAGTAAAGAAATTAATTCTTTTTCTGAAACAATCTGAAGTTGCTCAGATGTGCTGACAAGGAGGTGAATTACTGATTATAAACTTTAAGGTCCACAATTAATCTAATATAATTTCAATTATCAAACGTGTTAAACTTGTGAGAAACAAAAGATACAGTTTTTCCAATGAGTTCATGAAATAAAAATATTTGTTAGTTTTTTGGATTTAGGTAACTGTCATTTATTTGGATAAGATTGCCAGAACTCCCAGTTTGGGCCAAAAATAATAATAAATAATATAGATTCAGTAGCAGAAAATGACAGCTCTGTGATTCCAGGCTTACGTAGGAGACTTTAAAGCCTTAAACTAAAACACACTTCCTGAATTTAATTCAGTCACTGGTAATTCAAACAAATGTCTTATATGGGATCAGGTTAAGTCCCACTTTGATGCATAACACCACTTCAAGTCAAAATGTTATTGATAGGTGACTCATAAAGCTCAGCTTGATCATCACGAAAATTAAATACACTTTGCTTTGACTAGCATCACAAGCTCCTATAAATTACTTTTACAGATCTCTATTTTACTAAATAACTTCACTGTATTTTCTGGCACACAACCAAACAACATTTAATTTAAAATCACACAGGTTCCATCACATCTGTTGAAAATAATTTCTAAAAGCTACTAAAAACTTATGTAAGAGATTTTAAAGGCTGGTTTATAAAACTAGAAATCCAGAAAAGGGCCCTGTTCTATTAATTCACCTCTTCTAAGTAGAAAGCTGAGTCCTGGTTGTCCCTGTTAGGATTTTTTACCTTAGGTTAATAACAATTGTAAGTAAATGCAGAAGTACCACAGGAGCAAGGCACGACTGAATTGCATGCACAAATGTTGGAAAGAAACATGACCACTCACTCTCCCTGTGACAATTCAAATCAGATTCCACATAAGCATTAATTCAGTTCTGGATCAGCCATTAGGTAGGAAAGGGAATCTATAGCAGCTTTGTTTTAAACATACCCTTCTATCCACTCCAGATAAAAAAAATAATGCTGAAAAATTAGTCCTGTTTCACAAATTTAAAAAATTGAATAAAATTATTCAGAGAAATAAAAATTAAATAAAAAAAAAAAAACAAACCTGTAACTTAACAGCAAGAAAAAAGACTTTGATGGAGGTAGGAAACTAACTGGAAGTTAATGAAAGTCTGGACAGAGGGAAGGGAAACACCCAACGTAAAACCAAACATAATGTTTGATAAAGGACATACGCTGGAAAAAGCAATACTCAAATATTTTTCAATAGCATGTATGCCTCACCTTTATACAACAGCATATACACTACCCATCCACAGGAATCCTATCCACAATGCATGGCGTGCTCTGGTTTCTGCTGTATTACAGCTTGAGGTTTAGTATGTTTATTGCTTCATGTCATCTCCTGCACTTTTGAACACAGTACACAGATCCTTACAGGATACTGATAGTACTTGCTGTACACATCTGTTCTTAAGAGACAAAGAAGCTATCTATTCATAAGTCACATTGCATCTGCCTGGTGCCACCATTCACAATACTTGTTATTTCCAAATGCTTTGCTCATGTTTTCTTTTTTCCTGATGTTTACAACTGCAAGTGAAGAGACAGCACTTCCACATTTCAAACATCTCTTGAAATCCAACAGGACAGCCAAGTGTGTGTCTGTTAATGATGACAATCCCAAATGGACTGAAGCTCTAGGTTCAGGTAAGATGCTTTTGTAGTACATATATGTAATAATTGTATCACCGGGATCCTTCGCTTCAACTGCTACAGTCAAACAAGCAAGCTCGTTTTGGCATGTAAGATAAAAGCCTTGCCCCAGTCTTTAAGCCTTTCTCACCAAGTAGTCAAGAAAGTAAGGATGTGAAGTATTCATTGGAACAATTATTCAAATCTGGATGACCTGCTGAGCAGTGAAATGCAAACTTTTAGACAAAATGTATTATGTTCCTTTAGTTTAAGTCCAACTTTTTATTCTGCCCGCTGGCCCAGGCCCTCTGTTTACTTGCTAAGTGGAGCTGAGTCCCCTAGAAGACGTCAGCCATTTAGAGGCCCACTGCAGGCTTTATTACAAGTTTTTATTCATTCTTCAGTAATACCCAAAAACACTGAATAAGAGTTAGAATTGTCTTGGTTTAGAACCTATATAAACACACTATTTAATATAAACGATTGTAGGAAAGAAAGCCAGGCAGGAAGGGAGAAGGAAAGAAAAGGAGACTTCTCAGAAAGTCTCAGATGTAGGGAAGCTGCCAGTGAACAGTTACAAATGTAATTTTTCTCTGGGAATTTGTTCCATGTTGAACTTCAAGCTGTGTTCCAAACACAAGTAGCTATGTACACAAGTACATATGGTGATGATCAGAACAGATCAAAAAAGAAAAGCACGCTCAGTTCTTGAAGAAATCAATCTATCTCCAAACCTCCTTGCTATCACATAGCAGCTACAAAGAGAAATGGTGATACTTCCCGTCAAGAGCTTGTCCCTAACGCACGTATGTGGGAGAAGACCACGCTCCTGGTTACCAAGAAAGCACATTATACTGGGGGAAGAGAGGAGCGGTTCCATGGAGGCGGCCTGACCAGCCGAGCAGCGGGAAGGAGGCTGCTGCATGCCAGTAGAATAAGTACCAGCAGCTATGTAGACTGAAGCCCCAGCAGGGAAGCCCCTGGGTGCAGATTCTGGTGCAGGTCTGAAGCAGAAGCCTTTGCAGCGGCTTTGGGCCTCTCTCAGGAGCACAATGACCTACTCCTGTCCCATCTGAGCAAGGCAATGTTTTGCTTTGGGAGAAAAAGACAAAGTCATTAAGTCCAAACATGGAAATGAAATATTTTGTCTGCTTGCCTTTTAACTTTTTCTCCCTCTATAGCTAAGCACAGATGACTGAGTAGGGCAAATGCATTCAGGGAAATCTTTATAGCCAGACAACAATACCTAATTTTCACTCAATCATTAATATTTATGGATTAAAATAAGGACGCACCTAACAAGCATATAATACTCTGCAACCTCCTATCATATTTTCTAACATTTTTTTCCAGAACAGATTGATGCACCAAGCTTCCTCCCTCCCATTTTCATAAACAATCTCTCCAAAAAGTGTGGTTTGTTTTCAAATTAGATACCACATTCTTACTAATTAGCTACTTTACTCAACTCATGCTTCATGTGTGAGAGACTCACAAACCAAGCTAGGAAGATGAATATTCTTGTACATGCCAAGAACAAAAACGAGAGACTTTTATCTCCAGCTACTAGTCACAAGCATCAGACCAAGTCTGCCTGGATAGCAATTACTCAGAAGCAGGTGGTATTCAAGTTCTGTTGTTTGTCTAAATAAAAGCCTTTCATGGGTGGAATCAGCGAACTGTCAACTGATAAACAGGACACAAATAATGTTCCATAAAATACCTCAGGTTTATTGTCTAAACAATTCCTGGAGAATTTAACAGCCAATATTTATAAAAAGGCAAAGCCTATATAAAAACAGTGATGACCTTTTATCCTTACTTTTTGATTCCTTCACCTTTAAAACAACGGGGAGATTAAAAACATTATGCAAGTTTATGCTAGCTGCAACAGTTTATACAAAATGCAAACGGCTTTTTTTTTTTTTCCTTGAAAGAAAAAATAACAAGCCTGTCAAAATCTTAAAAGCAGATAAAGGTAAAAGATTGACTACTTGCACCAAAGAAAGCCTGAATTTTTATACTTTTCTGGGGACTAACAAAATGGAATTATATTGATAATCTTATACTACTTGTAATATCAAAAGTGTTGCTAGGCTTCTAACACTTTTAATTCTGTGAAGGAAGGAAGCTGCAGAGCAGGCAGAGGGGTGACACTGCAGGTGGCAGTGCCTCCTCCCCCCACCATGGGCACTCCACCTGGGAGCACTGCGGCCTAGAACAGCAGGCACGCAAGCTACTAGAAAAAGTAAATTAACAGAGTAAAAATGGTTTCAAAGGGACAGGACCAGCCATTTTCCCATCATATAGAGAATTCTAATGATTCTTTATTGGACCAGGGAACACGACTCTAGCTTCTGTGCAGTCCTTACCTTTTCTTGACGCATCGTTTCCCACTTGGGGAAATAGGTTAGAAGGCCAAGTCACATGAACTCCTTAAGGAGGAGCCTGATATCTCATTACTCACATAGAAACATGTAAACCTATTTATGAGAGTCTGCTTTTAATTCCATCTTTAAAAACTATTAGCTAATCAGAATAATGGAATCAGTTAATGAAACCAAAAAGGGGGTAAAACTGTTGAACTGGTAAACCAGCTATTTTCTCCAGAGATGACAGATAGCTATAAATATTTTTCTTTGGTTAAATAATTACAAGAAAACAAACAACAACAAAACCCAAGAGAACACATTTAACTTTCAAGTGCAGAAAAAAAATCAGATAAATTTGGCATGACAGAAATATCAGATATATCTCAGGAAAAGCACAATTTACTTGATGATTTTATTATTGTAGTTGACAAAGCTTTTGAACAGAAAAGAGTTTTTGATAGTTTGCAAATCTCTGAAAAGTTATTCACATATAGGGAAAGAAGGCTATGTAAATCTCTCACGTCAACTGTATTTGAGAAGGTTTTGCTTTTTTTTCTTTTAACATGGTAATTTGTACATGGTGCAATGATCTGTTTTGGAATTAGTTTGTTATAGCACAAATTGGATCTTCTATATTACCTTGTACCGTGCACGACACTGGAAGTGCAGGAAAATTCAGGTCTCTGAATGAATTTTTCACTGGAAAATGTCTTTCAGCTCAGGTGATTGGGAACACAATTATGCGTTCTCCATCACTTTGCTGCACTAAGCATTCATCTTCTATGCTGGTGTCAGCACTACTGCAGTTTTACTGCTTTCCTATTTCTTTTGTATGTAAATCTTCAGAATAATGAACTGGAAGCTATCACATCGTTTGAAAAAATCTCCATCAGACTTGAATAGTGTTTATCCTGACTAGGCATGTTTCATCTAACTTGGAAGGTGACAGGTACTGCTTTAAAAGTTTTGGCTAAAAGCTCAGATAGCTTTAAAACAGATGAAACTTTATAAGCGTTGTCCTATGCCAGACCCTGCAGAGGATATCAGGAAAACCTCTTATACAATTCAACCCCTTGAGTGAAGAGACATTTTTCCTGAAGCCACCAGTCATCATGCCAGTATTATAGCTTGATTATAAATGTCTGTGCTTGTTCATCAAGACCAGCCTGGTAATACAAACCTTGGCTTGTACACAAAATTCCCCAGCACCCACAAACAGAAAACGTCCCGTTGCTGTTTTCATGGATTTTTGAAATTGGTGTTCCGCTTCTACAGGTAAAGTATTTTTTAGCTTTCCTCTTCAAAGCCTACTTCTACACGTGAACAGGTGAGACGCTACCGCTCCGTGGAACTGAATTAAGTAAGTGCGCAGCGTTACCTACAAATGGGTTTGGCAAGCTGTGGAGATCCTTCATGTTTCACTTCTACTGATAAATTACAGTTTGTTTAAATATCTACTTATTTAAATACTGCCACTGCTCACATTGAAATCAATCTCATGTTAACATAATATTTTTCCTTCCCCCAGATCATTATGGCAACCCGTGCAATCCATGTACTCCTCCTTAGCTACTCCTGATGGTATTCATTCCCTAAGCATTTACAAGCAGATTTAAAAAGCATGCATGGGGATTGCTAACCCACCACTGAAATGCAAAAATCTCTCAGGTGAAAAAAACCAATTACTTAGGAGTACCCAACTCACTCGATTTATCAAAGCTAATTATTTGAGGTATTAACTGATGTTTCACAAGGTAATTCATAGTTCTTTCAGAGGTGTAATTAAAACTGTAATTCTGAGCTCAGTTAGAATATCAAGGCCATTCCCTGCCCTTGTCTGTATGCTTTCTAGACAAGCAAACAGCCATATTTAAATGCACGCAGCACAGCGGATCTATTTAATGTATTTTCTGGAAGCTGGATCGATAGACTGTTGAATCCGTTTGTAGTTTCCTTATCCCAAAGAAAATTAAATACTGTTAGAAAAATAACAGAGAATTTTCAGCTCATTTATTTAAACACTAAAAGAGGCCATTCCTAGAAAGGTTTCCATAGCAACCACCACTGTCAAAGTCTGAGGGGAAAGGTGTTGGTTGGGCTCCCTCCCTAAAGAACTGGAATTAGCCACACGCCCCTGCCCAGCAGGAGGCTGCTCAGCCCCGGTTCCCTTCATCAGTGATGCATCTGCCGAGAGCCTGCCCACCTCTGCACCTAAAGGGAGAACCGCTACCTCATAAGCACACAAATATATGAATTCTCTACAATTAATTCTTTCTTGCTGTGGAGAAAGCTTATCCTGATGGCAAAGAATGATCAACAACCAAGTACTAGACTGAGAATCCACAGCTGATCTGAGCAGAAAGCAAGAGATTAGAGTAGTGCTTAATATCTCCCAGCTGGACTGTGGTATTATACACATTAGCTCTTTTCGTTCAATACTACTAAAGCCCATGCAGCATAATATTATTTCTGATTTGTTGTATCTAAGCTTGAACTCAGTCCCTGATAACAAAAGGACAAGTCACTAATCCTCTGCATCACACAGTTGCTATCACCTGACAATTTTATATTCATACTTTATTGATTCCTGTGAAAGAAATAGTCTCTGCTGATTTTTAAATTACATACATACAAAAAATGGCTCAGTCTTATCTCTGCCTTTGGCTGGATACAACAAAGCTATAAAGATTTTTTTAAGGATGATAGTACAAAGGAACATACTGACAATGTGATTTAGATCTGCTTAAAACCAGAGAGTAAATCCAGTTTATGACAAAGTTGAAATAATAGGTTCATCATATCTGCCAGCATAAAGAGGGAGTGGGAGAACTACCACATTACTGGAAGGATCCATTCTGGAGAATGACACAGCATCATATTTAAGATTTTATTCTTTCTGAAAGACATACTCATGTTCTATTCTGTCATCACCAGAAAAGCTTCATAAAAGTCAAGCTTCTACACTCTGTGTATGTGTGTGTGAGAGAAAGAACCTAAAAGCAGGAGAAGCTACCTGTGAAGCACAAACTTACTCTGTTACAAAAACATCATTTCAGTCCTCAGGAGCAGTAGCACTGAAACCATTTGCCAACAGTGACAAAAAAGAGAATCCAGCCTTATGTGATACGGTATTTTTCCAGAGAAAAATGCCTGGTCCTGCAAAACATGTCCTGTAGATGGGCTGTATCTTTGTTAGTATCTCCGTATCTCCTGGAGGTTAAATTTCAAACCACTCCCATTACCCCAACAGTCAATTTCCCAACAGGTTTACAAGTGAAGCATCCAGAATTTTAAAAGCCACAAGCAGCCCAGCTGCTTTCTATCAGAGCATTGGAAAATATTAAACAAATATGTCCTAACACAGCTTTAAAAATCAGCTAATAGTTCCTCATGCATCTTTCTCTTGAATCCCTGTTCATTTGTTCTGACAGAAACAAGCACAACATCCTCTGGACACACAGGCACTTCCAGTACTGTTAAAGGGTTCAGCCTTGTCAATCCCCCTCTATAATTATATTATAAATCTCTTCTTTTACCATTATGCAGAGATCAAGCACTCCAAGGAAAAACCCTCTTACTATAGGTCACACATTAATAGCTGGATCCTGTTCTAATTGCTGTTATGGTAATCCAATGTATAATTCATACAGAGAAGAAACGAGAGAGTCTGGCCAAGGCAGGGGTAACTAGCTCCCTTGCTGACTCAGAACCACCTCCAGAGCAGTTCTTTCATTTGTGCTCATCAAGAGTCACAGAAGTTCAGCGCCAAATCAATAAAAAACATGTTCTCCCTCTACAGCCTGGGCAGAAATAGCCACATCAATACAGAAAATCAATTTATTTTTCTGTAGTTGCATAGGATTAGCATCAAGGAAGACTAGACACATTTAGCTTTAAAAATAAGCTTAGGAAAGGCCCAAAACCCCACCTGCAAATTTGACATTTATGAAAAATATTAGCACATCTCCACTCAGGGATAAGCTTTTGAAAATACTAAAGAATATCCACTTTTAGAGATCCTTTACTTGAAAATCTCAGGCCTCCTTACCTTATTTATTTTGACATATTTTTATTACTACAACCATACAAAATGCAAAACTATTTCTATATTGGCACTGTTTACTGAAAGCAACAGCAATCCAATAGCTTTCCACTTTTCAGCCATTCAACTCAATTTTATTTCCCAACTAGACAAAATTTAAAGTACCATTCATAGAAGATATGTGAAGATATCGTATAATGTGATTACATTACATGATCTGACCCCAACACAAGACACCATGCAAAAGCAAAACCCACATCCTTTCAGAGAAGGCGGCTAAGAAGCATGCCCGCTGCCAGCAGACAGAGCCTTCCAGTTCATTAGGCACCATTCGCCAGTGAGCTGAAAGACTGGAACTTTTGAGGCATGAACTTTCAGGTGAGTTATGAAGTCCCTCTTGTCACAAAGGCTGCTGTTTACAGCTCTGTATTTCTAGAGGATTTCTTTGTAGCGTTGCTTAAGCAGAAGAAAGTTGGAAGCTTTCCAATGGAAACGGGTAAACAATGAAAGTACCGTCAAAATATCAGTATTAAAGAAGTGATGTTCTGTATGAATTAAGCACTCCTGCTCATCTGGCTAGAATACGCTAAGGAGAACTTTTGGCATGGCAAGGAAAAATAATAACAACAGGAAAAAAAAAGGAATCTTGAGTTGAAATGTCACCGTTTCAGTAAGAATCTCTTAATTTTACTCAACTTATTCTTTACAGAGAAGTAGTTGCACAGTACAACATTGCATCTTGAAGACAGCTTACATGGTAATTAAAGAACAATGAACGTATTGCAACAAGGCTTAAATGACTTAAAAAGATGCATTTTATCTTGTAGACACCACACTCCAGCATGGGCTGTGAGTGAAACACACTAACACAAACGGCCTGTGCCTGCTGAGCAGACGCACACAGCACAACCTGTGTGGGGCATCACTAGAGCAGAGACAAGGACCTCCCCATCTAGGCTTCTTCCTAATGATCTAAATTATCACAGAACTGACTGCTTGGAAACATCACACCTCAATTAGATGTAACATCTTGTTCTTTTGGGGTGTTTTTTTTTTACCTCTCCAGAGAAGCTCCAAGGTCCTTCACTCTTCTCCCCACCACATTCCCACCTCACTTTGAAATTCTCCTTCTGGCGATTTCTCACATGTATACACACTACCCAACCACATACCCCTTCCACAAGCAGATTATTTTAATTCATACTTACGCAGGTGGCTACCTTATATTTTATCTTATGCATCCTGTAGTCATCCTGTAGATTGTCTGTATTTTGGGAATATTATTGAAAAATCAAGCATATTTATAAACTGGAAGACCTCTATTAGCACTGTTTTCTAGAAGGACACTATCAAGCACTACGTCCAAAGATGCAAACAGCATGCATTGTCAGCAGCTGCTGTCAAAACTCCCTTTTTCTGCACATTTTGATTGATGATATTTTAAAGTACCTGAATGGTATGTGTACATAAAGCACTGAATCATAAAAGATAATATACATAGGGATGTCCTCAGAAAGTATGCTATAATTCTAATTTGAAGTGATAGCAAAATATATGCAATTTGATTCAATGTACTTTACTGCACCTGGGGGATGTGATTTATTACATAAATTGAGCTAAGCTGCCCAAAAGCAAAATGCTGATTTTAATGCACACTAATCTGATGTTTTTTCTTTATTACAAATGTTGCATATAATTAAAAAAAAAGAAAACAAACCCTCAAATCAAGCATCAATATTGATGCTAAGGATTCCTAACGCCGTTTGCACAATGTCACGAGTTTCATCATACTGTACTGCAATGGGACATACTGATATTCCGACATATTGCAGCTCCCAGAATAACCTGGTCAGATGCTTGCTAAGCAAGAGGAAGAGGCAATGCAGACCTTGTGAAAAAGGAAGTCTTCTTAAATGTAACCAAATTCATGGGTAACATGAACTAGAGTGAGGCTGCTAGAGGACTTCAATAAATGGGAGGAAAACGTGAAGTGAGTCAGCTGGTTGTGGTGGGCATTGACTGGACAGGATTTAACCCAGGACCTTAAAATGTTGATGGAATCAAAGGAGAGAAGAGAAAACAAAGAGATGGTCCTAACCCACAGACAACAATGAGCAGCACAGGGACCCAAGAAACAACATAGTACAATGCCTAAGATCTGATTGTATTTCACTTCATTGTAATTTCCTTATTTACAGTACACATTTGAATTAACATACATATTCTGCAATTGTTAACGATCAAGTCATATGTTAGGTGACTTGGTGGCATCGTGTTTCAATGAATTTGCGTTCTGAAGTGTCACAGTAAGCTGTAATAGCTCTTTGCCCTCTCTGTAGTGATGTTCTTGTCCACTTCCTTAAAACCAAGTAGTAAGTGGACTGAAAGCATTTTGACAGACTGCCAGTTGCAATGACCCCTAAGTGATGTGCGATGTGTAAATCCCCATGCATTGTTGTGCAAAGCACTGACTACAAATCCACTCTGGTTCACAGCAAGCAACACACCTCAAAATACAGACAACACTGTACTGTATGCTACAAGATTTTCACCTAGGCTTAGCCCTAGATTCAACTCTGGGCAGAGAATATAAAAAGATAAACTTCCAAATAAGTCAGTATAGCTTGGCTGGAATAAACCCAAAGATCTAATTTTGAACATTTACAATAAAATTACACCAGAAAAACCAGTGAAAGATACTCTATCATCATCCTCCACTTAAAGAGCAATAACAGAAATTATAGACTTGTAACACTCATAATAGGAAAGCAAGAATTGTATTTTAGCAGTGGGAAATAAAATGCATCTATTCATCACTCCTTTTACATTTTTAAAGCAACTATTCAATGGCCATGTCTTTTCTTCAGCTTTCTTCTTACTTGCCCACAGCATCTTTCACTTCGAGTAACAGCTACATTCAGCAACCCATAGGTAAATATTTCCAGCAATTTTGTAACAATTTTTAAGTGTTACAGGATGTTCATGAAGCACAGCATTCGCAAACCATCCTTCCTACAAGTTTCCTCTAATTTGTATATGGAATCAACAGAATTCTGATTAATTTTTATTTAGTGTTTTATCAAAGAAACAACTGCCCTTCTAAGCTCCTGATCTCATTATTCTCAGAAAGGGCTTGTAGCTTCAATATTTAATGTCAGGGAGAAAGAGGTGGAGCTACCACTTCATTACTCATTCCATGAGTATATGAAATGAAGACATAGTGATGTACATGGTAAATTATGAACAGAACAACTGCTATTGCATTCCCTGCATTAGAATAGCTCTTACTGTAAAAACAAATTAGTTTTCACCTCTGGCAATCACACTCCAAAACTGGTTGGGAGCAAGATAAAACCAAATACAGAAGTGGTATCTAGACTTCCCACTCTCCTACAAATATCAATTTGTAATACAATGCAAGACAAATACTAAACCTTTTTAATATTTCCATTTTTACAAGAAAAAAAAAACAAAACCAAAACAAACAAAAAAACCCCAAAACCCAGGCCTCAAAAACCTTATTGCATTGTTCAAAAAAACCCCAATAAATAAAAAAGCAAGGACAAGTATGAGTTCCAGGTTAAATTTTTAGAAATATTAAAACAGCACATTATGCATTTCCTATTATCTGACTTGCTAATATCTTAGAAATGAATGATGAAAGTTTCTTGAAAAGGCTACAGGTGCACCACAGGCTATGAGAGAAAAAAAGACAACTGCATTCTACACAGCCTTTGATGCATTAATGGTCAAAACAGCAAACGTGTTATGCTCCTGCAATTCTCAATGAACTAAGTCACAGCAGCTCTTCTACGGAAATCATATCAGGTTTTTTTCTTTGGCATTTTTTGCAATTCATAATTGAATTTCTTATTGCTTGCATGCCACGCAACAAGAGCCATAGCCCTAGGGGAGCCCTTGGAAAGCCAAACTGCACACATATTTTTCACCCACAAGTCATCTAACCACATCGGTGAGAACCTTTCCAAATGCTGTGACACTGAGGTCTGATGCGTATGACAACGGGACCAACTCAAATCACGGTTTACACATGGAACACAGGACATATTTATTTCTGTGTTAAGCCTACCAAAACCCAGGCCATCCAGCCCTTGTACAGATGCAACTGCACAACATCAAATCATTCCTTATAGAAATTTTAAAATGTGCAAAACAATTGACTGTAGATGGAGTGGCTCAGCTAAGCAACATGGCTTTGAGAATAACAATATTTATTTAGATTGATAGGAGTAGGCTTGAAAGGTATATGGTCCAATTACTGCCTACTCAATTTATGCAGCTATAACTCTTACCCACATTTTACTTGGCACATGCAAAATCCAAAATTCAGTGTTTCCACTGGTAACAAACATTTTACCAGATGGTCACTTAATCAAATGTATTTGCTTGCTAATACAGAAACTTTGCAACTACTAGCACATTTTTATAGTGTTGACGTATTTATAAATCTAAAAGCTGTTTCAGCTCTTTTTATAAAGTAAAATATTGTATAATAAATATTGCAACAGAATTCCCAGTTTCAAAGAGAGTATACCTAATACACTTTGGGTTAGAACTTCTCCATCTACGTTTAAGGATTTGCAAGTCTGAGCACATTAGAAAAAATGGGTTTCCATCTATTATCTTTGGGACACAACTAGGAACATAATGATTGTCTACAGGCTTAATTTCAATATGCAGAGCTTCGGATTACATGAAGAGATCTACAAAGTTACAAAAGTAGAAAATTTTGGAGAACAGCGCATCAGAGGCTACACTTCCAAATAAGAACCTGCCAGCCATTAAGACCTTCTGCTTACTGCTGTTCTACACCGCAGTCAACTTCCACACTAAAAATCGCAAGTGTAGGAGTGGAAATTAATTTTTAGGGGGCTACTCCAGATGGACTTGTTCAGACAGACAGTCTGATCCAGCCAAAACTGAACTCATCCATCACATCAGGTTTGTCTGGCACAGCTCATGCTGAGACACTAGAAAGCTGACAAACATAAGACTCATCACAAAACACCAGACTGCCAAGACAAAGGACTTGCCATGTCCAGACATGTCCATTCGTTTCTAATAGCTTTTCAAGACTTTTTGAAGCAATCAGTTTGAAAACTGATTTTCTTCTTTACATAGCTTAGAATCATCATATACTCAAAAGACAGGAATAGAGCGGCTTATCAACGAAGCTATTTTGATGCATATTATCAATGCATAATGGTGTTGGGTTTTTTTTGTTGTTGTGTTGGTTGGTTTGGTTTTTTTAGGCGTTTATTTTTAATGTAGGGTTCTCTATGCAGTGTGACTAATTAAATGGAGTTAAGCTTTAGCATCCATTAAAAAAAGCATGACTTCATAGGATGGATGTGGATCAATGTATTTGTCCCATCAGAACAAAATTTGTCCTTTTATTTTTTCATGCACTCCATCTTGAGTTACTCAGAAAAAAGCTCAGATAAAAAGGAAGGAAAAAACGCTTGAAAATATGATTTCCATACTAGACCAGTTAAAGCTAATTATACAGACAGGAATAAGCAGCATCACCTGGACTCTTTGAGAAGACATAGCTGAGAAAAACAGGAACAAACCAAACACATAACAACAACAAAAACAAATAAAAGCATCAATACCCTTTCTAACAGCATCAGCAGGTTCCAAGTCATGGTTTGAAAGAATGAAACCTGCATTAAATGGAATTTGTACACTTGCTTGCTGCAACAGAGTCTGAAGTCAACATCCGACACACTCTTTACAGTGATCTGGGAAGGAAATCTAATTTTCCATTTCAGTCTGCATATCAATACCGTCTTCCTGTGGTAAGCCTAGCTCTCTTATTCCCATGCCATATGGCAAATCAAATTCACAACTGAAAGTCAAGCAATCACAATTGACTGACTGTAGGCAGAGTTTAAAATAGGAAATTCCTGTTTTCCTATACAGTTCACTGCATTATCTCTGTTAAAATATTTATTAATTTTAGCTAATATTAATTATTAATTTAGCTCCAAATGAGTTTCTTTTCCGGCAACAGGATACCTTCAGTTTAAAGTGTATTCAGTAAATGTTTTATTGATCAAATACCAGTTCTCTTTAGGAACATCCCCAGTGATATGACAGAAACAAAACTTTAGAAAATCCTTTAGGATGCAAAAATTTGAAGCCACTTCTTTTAACTTATTCTTTTCAGCACGATGTCTGAAGTGAGAATACAGGAAGAATTTACAGGTGTATTGAGCCAAGGAAATTGTTCTCCTCAACACCTGAATTTAAAGCCAAATTGTAATACTCAAGACAGACTCTTTGATTACTCTTGGTTTACCTTTAAAATGGTATATAAAGAAGGATAACATGCATGTTTTACTATTCTCTTTTGTGTCATCGTTGTCTCACTTTCATGGAAGCATAGCAGTATAAATCGCCAGGAACTTAACAGCCAGAAAATGTTTCTTTCATCTTTACGTTTCTGTCTGCTCTCTCCTCATGTCCTTTGTATGCCAAGATAGATTTGTAGTAATTTTTTTTTTAAATGGATCAAATAAACAGAATACACTAGAGAATGCATGAATATTTTATCTTGGTAGGTGTCAGTATTTATTACTATCACTAAATAATATAGTTTACCACATTACATACACAATTATTTTAAATCAAAAAATATTTAATCTTAAGGAAGTCTTAAGCAAGTGGTATAATGAACAGATATTTTAACTTCTCAGGAAGACATTCCAGGAACCTTCCCCACAGAAAGTTTTTCCTGATATTCAGCTTACATTTCTTCCACTATTGTGAGCAATTAGTATCAGTAATTTTTTACCAGTGTTGCTATATGGTTATATTATACTAATATTGTTCTGATACTTATGTTCTTCCACTACTCCATAGAATGTTACGGTTCCCTAACTCCCAGACATCACTATTACCGTTATTATTTATACCAAGGTAGAATTTAAGAAATTTCTGGTATGCATCAAAAATATTTTAGTAAGGGTTGTACAAAAACATAACATCACTTATGATATGACCACGTGCAATAAATACATTGTTTTAGCCATTCATTTTAAGTGAAATCCCTGTATTCCCTTATAACTGTTATTTCCTTTTGAATGTGTCTGAATGCCTTTCAATTTGCCAATATATCATGATGGTCAGATATAACAGCAGTTAGAAAGGTTTCCAGGTTTCCAGATGCAGTTGAAAGGATTGTGTGCATGCAGACTGTTGTTGTCACCTTCAGAGCAGAGCAGACCAAAGCAGAGTGACCGTCCTTGCACTGTAAACTTCTGTGCACCCACATGACAGGGTCCACTGCCACAGAGTTAAATGTATTTAACTTTTGCAATTGAGATATTAATTTGTATTTTTGAAAACAGTCTCTCAGTTTGTTACATTATGCTAATATTTAAAATCTCACAATTTTTTCCTGATGATGAATTATAGTCAAACGTCTCTGACTATCAATTTCATTCCAATGATCTGTCTGTGTCATATAAGGCAATCATTCCAGTTTACTCAGAGCTTCCAGCCCTTTCCTGTCTTTGCAGCTAATACGGTAATCAGAGAGGGCATCTTCCAGAGTTGAAAGGGAATACCCGTATTAAAGCCTGATGATTGTGTGCAGGAAGCTAAATCATTAGGCCTTAAGATCTAGTATCCTTAGGAACCCAAACCAGCTCATTTATTCATTAAAGTTGCAATGTATTTACATTTTTCCAGTTCATGAGCTTTTTGATTATTTCCTCTCCTGCACTTTGTCTCCCTTATAATCTCTATAAAATGGACATATTTTTCACATTTTGGTAAATACGAAACAATAAAAAACCCCACACCCACATATTTTCACTGTATATAAAATCTGAACCTGATAAATTGGTTAAAAGCATTATCAAAAATTCCTTTTTTTTTTAAACTAAATCTAAAAAGCTGAAGTGATATTAAGTTGAGCTATCCTTCCTTCATACAAACACTTCAAATGTCTCAAAATGCAATGCAAAATGATGGCCTACTTTGTTGCTACTTTCTGTGACATTTTTTAGATCAGCAAATTATAACTTTTTTTCAGTATTCTTTCTAAAAGCTGGCTTTTATTATGTAGCGCTTTGGTGGCAGAGGCAGGATGAAAGCCTAAGCCTTACAAAGCACCACAGTATTTATTTCAATGATTACTTACTAAAACACTTGTAGTAACTATAAATGCAAATCTGAAGACAACAATCGTATAAGCACAGAATTCAACACAGCGATCCTCAAAATGACATCTGTTACTCACATATAACAGAGGAGAAATTCACCTGAATTTCAGTCAGCTATATTTACTGAAGTCTTAAAAAAAAAAAAAAAATCAGTGCTGCTTTTCTGGATTACATTAGTAATTTAAAAAAAAATAGCATTCTTACACACAACAGAATTATCCATCACCTTTAAACAGTGTCACAATTAAAAGTCATGGTATTCAAGAAAATTTTATAGGTTAATCTAAGGATTAGCATGAAATGAAGCTCTGTTTTTCTTCCTTGGACTTAAAGCATTGTCCTAGTTAACCATATTTTATTTCATTAATGCATCCTCACTGGAAACGAAAGCATTAAGTACAAAAATACATGGCTTGTCAAAAGTTAAAATGGAATGAGACTTAATGGAAGAGCTAATATCCTCCCCAGATGCATTTAAACCACGTACAATTGCACTAGCAGCTTCAGGAAGGTTGTATTAAAAAAGATGCATCACCATGATCTGATCATGTCACCAGAAATTTTCTGTGGGCTCCATCTTATGTATGTTCAACAGGATAGTCTGCAGGAGAAATGGACAACTGCAATAACTTTTTTAAAATGATTTCCTTTTAGATCACTACTCCAGCCACTCAAAGCTTTCTAGCATTTCAGTGTTCTAGATGCAATTTCGACAAACTGGATGCAAACAGCAAATAGATGTAGTGCTTAATACCTGACTAGAAGTAGAGCTAAAAATGAAAATAAAACCCCAATCAACTGAAGAAGCTAGGAATAAGCAAATCCCTCCCATGTTTGTTTCTAAAAGACGACAACCACCCAATTCCTTTAAGAAGCCTGGAGATCTTAATATGAAAGATGGTGTAATATAACTAACACACATAGGAAGTAAGTTTTGGAAAAAAACGGCTATTTAGTCCATAACCCAACTTCTGATCTGAAAAACCTTAGCTAACTTAAAATGTATTATTTTCTATGCTCCTGATACAACCAACTTTAATGATACTATTACAGTTGGATACCTTTATAGATAACTGAGGGTGATGAGATTCAGCACTGAACGGAGAGGCGATAATTGCTTTTAAAGGACATTGTGTCATATCTCAAGGAGGTAAATAAATGCTCCTGGCAACTGGTAAAAGAAATACAAACTCATCACGGCATGGGAAAAAAGCCTTTCATGCAAGGGTTGTAGAGCTGCAGCTGCTCCACTATACAATCGATGAAAAATCAAGTCATTCACAAAGATGAAAGCAGGCGAACACCCTGCTAGTTAAGAACTCCCTACCTTGCACTTCAACACAACATTCTAGAGTTTTATTTTTTCAGTTAGAGAACCTCAAATTGCTGAATATGTCCTTAGTTCAGTTACTCTCCTGACATAAAACACAAAGTCACAGAAGCAGAAAATGCACTCAACTCCTTTTGCACTTCCCTTGTGTCATGTTGTAGTTCCCAACCATGATTCTTCTTTGTGTAAGCAAACTGTAATTGTTTTCTTTTTCATTTCAGTGGGAATAGAATTAGATCCAAAGCTGCTCAATTATAAATGTTGTCCATGTCTCACTTTTCCACTAACCATTTCTGCTGACCTACGGGTGTGCAAGTGCCCCATTTGTGCCTGAAACATTTTCAAATCATATGAACACTGCATAAAAACAACTTAAGACTGAAAGCTTGCCATTTGCCGTTATTTTAACTTTGCTACAAAACAGGTCACATAGCATTTAAAACTTGCAATGATTCTGCAGCCAGCTAAAGTGTGTATCTCTCTATACACAAAACAGGACTGAGCTTCCTGCAAATTAGTCATTTTTTAAGCAAAATACCAATATAGAACTTATTTTTTCTTTTAACTACAAGTCGTTTCCTGAACAGTCCTATTACTTGTTTCACTGTTGGCAATAGAGTAGAAAGTCCACTATTAGTGGTTTCCAACATGCTGTTAACAAGACCAGAGTATAATTCATGCAAATAATTTTCATTTCTGAAAATATTTTTATTTCACTAAGGTTATTTCCCCCTTTAGTTTACCTGATGGTAAAAGCCACCAATAAGAGATGGAACCAATCAAGGAAGAAGCAATTGTGCCTCTATTGCTGATCAAGCAACGAACTGGAGCCAGCCAAGATTCCACTGAAGCATCAGACTGCTGACATAAAGAACAGTGCTGTTAACTACTGACTCTTTTCAATCATGTGGCAGCTTTTTCTGAAAAAGTGTTTAAGGGTTCACTTTCCTAACCTGCAGAAATGCTAGCGTAGTATTTTAAAACAGTACACAACGTTAAGCTTGAAATAATAAGCATATTCCTTTTTGTCTGAAAGATGCAAGTGAAGAGTCTGTGATGACAGAATCAAATTTATGGCTAATAGTTTCAGCGATTACTATGAATTGTCAGTGTTTAATTAAAATACTTTTACTCAGCCAAGAAGGTCATTATTTTCTAATGGAAGTTGGAACATTTCATTGAACTGTCTCAGTTGTCATCACATCTTTGGCACACTAATTATTTCTCTCATATCAACTCCATTTGCACTGGAATACTGTTGTGCATGTAAAAATAATTAGAAGATTTCAAAAAGCGTTAACCTGCATGACTCATTTGTGCTTTTTAAACGCAATAGGCTTAATCTTTTTGTGTGTAAGGGGCAGGTAGGGTGTCTTTTTGGTGTTTTTTTCTAAAAAACACAGTCACACTTGAAAAAGAGCAAGAATGTTTACTTTTTTATCAGTTTGTGTCAGCTTATGGTCTACCTATGCAAGCTGGAACCATACCCTAAATTATAATTACACATATATATCAGATAGCTGAACATCTCATCTGGGACTTCTGGAGATGCCTCAGAAACCCAGCTGTCTGGTTACCTGAGTTTATGGTAATTGAGTACTCAAACACCCAGGTACAGATTAATTATTGGTGGATCTGTGAGAAAAAAACCCACTTGTCTTGAAGTGATGGTCAATCACCTACCTTGCTGGCAGGGCCAACATTAACCGTGCATCTGGGGAAGCAGAGGCCAGCAGCCCGCTGAGAGCCGCCACGCGGCCTGGCAAGCCCAGCTCTCCCCGCCCCCGGGCACCCCGGCACTCCCCCGGCACGCCGCCGCTCCTGGCACACAGTAAAAGGGCAGAAGCACTGCAAGATCCCCAGTACCATTCAGGGGACACTGGACACACAGAGTAACTCACACCATGGGAGGATCTCTAAAAAGCCACTGCTTGCGCTTGGTCCCCATGATCCCCACACAGGATCCTGTGTGCACAGGCTGGGCCTGCCACTCTGAAACTGGCCTCACTGTTCAGTGCATTGAATCACAGTGTGTAAGTGTGATAAACCACAACTCCACAAAGCATCCACATCATTGCTTTGTGGTAGTTCTCGTATATTCAGCAAGGGCAAAATATGGTAAAGAAAAACAGGAAGTTTTAAGAAACCATAACGGACAGTTCCTTAAAAATCTCACTGTCCTGGTTTCAGCTGCGATAGTTAATCTTCTTCTTACTAGCTGGCGCGGTGCTGTGTTTTGAATTTGGTATGAGAACAATGTCAATAACACACTGATGGCTTCGGATGTTGGTAGGTAACGTTTATACTAATTCTTTATTCAAGGACTTTCCAGTTTACTCAGGCCCTGCCAGCACAAAGGCTGGAGGACGGTAAACTGGGAGGGGACACAGCCAGGACAGGTGACCCTCGCTGACCCAGGGGATGTCCCATACTATATGGCATCATGCTTAGCATATAAATCTGGGGAAAAAGGAGGAAGCGGGGAATGTTCGGAGTGATGGTGTTTGTCTTCCCAAGTCACTGTTACACATCACAGAGCCCTGCCCCGCTGGGGATGGCTGAGCACCTGCCTGCCCATGGGAAGCACTGATGAATTCCTTTGCTTTGCTCGCATGTGTGGCTTTTGGTTTACCCATTAAATTGCCTTTATCTTAACCCACGAGTTTTCTTTTACTCTTCTGATTCTTTCCTTCATCCCACTTAGGGGGAGCGAGCAAGCGGCCGCGTGGGGCTTAGTCACCGGGCAGGGTTAAACCACAACACTCACCTTTCCCAAACTGGCTGCGCCTAACATCTGATGGCGCCTGGCAGACAGGTACCATTTATTAAACAGCACCTCCTGCCATGTTCTTCCAATAAGTTTCAAACAAATGCACAGACAATAGAAAATACTGACATCTACACAAATCATACAGAAAACTACTCAGAATAGCAATTTTGTTATTAAATATTTATATCTCTCTGGAACAACTATGCTTGGTTATCAGATGGCAGCGCTAAACACTAAGAAACTGAAGACGGGATAAAAATCTTCGATTTAACTACAAAAAATCCCAGAGACAGCAAGTTAGTATGATTGGCCTTAAAAAAATATATATTTTTGTCTGACAGTAGCAACTGATAAATTTAAAATGCTATTTACTATTAGAATCATTAAGGAGTGACAGATACTAGGCCAGGTTGTACAGTATTAACTCTGACACTGCTTTCCAGAAAGTACCTAGAATAAAACCATCCAGACTCTTAGACTACCTGTCCAGCTAATGTGGAGCAGAGTACAAAGATGCTTTCTCCTCTGGTATGATTTAATAGTAATAAACGTGTACACCAGCATGAGAAAGCTGTATTTCAAATACTATGCTGTAAAACAATAAAGTAGAAATTTCTGCTCCAGTAACACTGGCAAAAAACATTTTTCTGGCTTTCATTACTGTTGCCAGAGAATTTACCTGTTTGCAAATCAGCAATGCTAGTAAGATTTATCTCTAACCTGGTATAAGGTCAAAACATGCTTACAGTTGCTGACAGTACTGAAAAGGAGCCATCATTCATTTCTAGATCCAAGGTCCTCACCTTCTCTCTTTCAATCTGAAACAAACCAGCTGAATCAAAAATAAACACCCTTGGCCACAATTCCTTTTCTAAAACAGATTAAATCTGTAACTGGAATTGAAGATTTCATACTGTAAAGTAGCAGGCGATCAATGCCTGAAGTCCACATGACAGAAAGATGCAGCACTGAAAGAGCACTGGGATTTGATGAAAGATGCATAGAATGAAAAAAGCACAAAGTTCTCCTCCACCTGCCACGTAATCCTCATAAATCTTACCCTGTAGGTCACATGTTATCGCTGGTGGCTCTCCTGTGTACACTGAGGGATACAATGTCTAGTACAGAGTATATCCAGCTCATCTTAGGATACAAAATTTGTACACAGTTACAGTTTTTAAATCAAATCAAGTATTGCATTAAGACGGCTTAATAATATGAGTAAATTCACGGTTAATAAGAACTTAAGAACTCAGTCACCTTTTTTTGTTTTGTTTTGGTTTTTTTGAACGTGATATTCCAAAGGTATGGAGAAAGCAAAAGACAGATTAGAAGGCTAAGATAATTCATCGCAGAGTCTGTGAGATTTACACTTTTCTAATCCAAACTAGGCCACCTTTCATTTAAATTAACCCTATAAAAGATCAGAGATGAGAGAGAATAGAACATCATTTCTAAACATTTACAGACTGGCTGCAGATGGGGATTGTGTTTTGGATTCACATTGCCCACTGGGGAAAAAAACCCAAACACTTTCACACTGCTGTAGTAACTCCTGAACATTTGTCTGTTTGGTTTATTAAGTTAGAAGTTACTGTCTGTGCTATAACCAAACAAATAGCTACTGAAGTTGGAACAGCTCTTTCAATTAGCATTGTCATACAAACAAGAACATTTGTGCTGTGAATGAGTAAGCGGCTGGTACAGGCAAGAAGAGTGACTGCCGTCTGGGGGAGACTGAAGAACGACTGCAACGTTAGGATGTGATCACTCATGCCAGCTCCCCCCACACCCCTTCCCAAGACTGCATTGCGTACACTCTCTCAAATCAGCCAAACATTACCAGTTGGAAGATGGGAAAGGATGACTGACATCCTGCAAACGGCTGGCTCCTTTCCCTCTCCGCAGTGGGAGCCATCCACAGCATCAGCTCTGGAGCAGGGGAAGGTGAAGCTGGAGTGGATTTACACATTTACGCTGCCACGGGGCAGAGAAGAGACTCCGTGACACACTCCCCTATGCCTCCTGCGTGCCCCCATCAGCCAGTCCTACAAAAGGAGCATCAGCGCTACCCTCTCTCACCAGCATGGCCCTTGCACTGGGACATCCCATAGGTCCACTCCTTCCTCATGGTGACAAGGAGAAGGGCCACAACATTAGCCCCATGCTGGGCAGGGCAAGCACCCTAAGGGGCCCTTGCAGGAAGGCCAGCATGTGAGGCTCCCCAGTGCGACAGTACCATTAGAAAACCACTGGCGGAGATGACCAGCCATCCTGGCACACAGAGAAAGTTATGGCACCGAAAGAGATGTCACTGGGCGGCAGCTACATCCAGCACCAAGCTGTGGCGAGGACTGCCAGACCTGTTGCAAGGTTTTAGATAATCAGTAAGTAGGAAAGTAGGGGTTTGATTCTTGAGAATTAAGTACAGTCTTCCCTTCCCCCTCCTCCCAGTCCTAAAGTAACAAGCACACACACAAAACACAAAACCCACCCAAGAAATAACTGAAAACCATAAAATTTTTCCTATGCGTTCACCTTTCCTAAAGGTGAACGCAGCACAAGACAGAGAGGAGTGGAAGCAGAGAGTGAGGGGAAGGCAGCAATAAGCTTAGGATGTCAATAGCCGCATGTTCAATTAGAATGGGAAAATTATGTTCCTGACCCTAAAAATTACAGCACACAAACAGAATAAAGCAGTAGCATCTATCTTTGTCCTTCTCCTCTTTCTCACTGTGCCCTGACAGACCAAACATATTAACTCCAACAGCATGGATTATCCATCCCACCCTGCACAGGCATCAACAGGCTTGGCCAGAGTCTTTATTCAGGCAGCCAACATCTGTCTGATTGTAAGCACTTAGATACTTAAATGTTTAAACTTTGAATTCAAATGGTCAAAGTTAGACATACTTAAACTTGCTCGGGTATCATGCTGTTTCTTGAGGGTGAGTTTAATGAAGATTTAAGTATATAATCTATTGTATTTTAGCAGCTTTTAATCCCCTTGACAAAACACCTTGTTATTAATATTGAAAGGATTGGTCTGGTGTCGTAGTTTAACCCCAGTCAGCAACCAAGCACCTTGCAGCGGCTTGGTCACTCCTGCTCACCCAGAGGGATGGGGAGGAGAATCGGAGAGGAATGCAAAACTCAAGGGTTGAGATAAGAACCATTTAATAGGTAGACGGCAAAAGCCTCACATGCAAGCAAAGCAAAACAAGGAATTCATTCACTACTTCCCATTCGCAGGCAGGTGTTCAGGCATCCCCAGCAAAGCAAGGCCCCATCATGTGTAATGGTTACTTGGGAAGACAAATGCCGTAATGTCAAATGTCCCCCCCTTGCTTCTTCTTCCCCCAGTTTATTTACTCAGCATGATGCCATATGTATGGAATACCTCTTTGGCCAGTCTGGGTCAGCTGTCCTGGCTGTGTCCCCTCCCCATTTCCTGTGCCCCTCCAGCCCTCTGGCTGGCAGGGCCCAAGAAACCAAAATGTCCTTGGTTTAGTATAAAGGTTACCCAGCAACAACTAAAAACATCAGTGCGCTATTAGCACTGCTCTCACATCATAGCAAACACACAGCACTGCACCAGCTACTAACACAAAAATTAACTCTATCCGAGCTGAAACCAGGACATCTGGCTTTGCTTTAAATGAAAGACTCATTAGCTCAGTGCCTGATTCAACAGAGGGGCAGCAGACATCACTGTGCCTTCTCGACAAGTGAAGCAGCATATCTTACTAGTACGCAGACACTAGGATCTTTTTCTTCCTCTCTGAACACTGAACAGAACTCCAAACAAGTCAACTGGGTTGCAAATCAAGGGGGAAAGTAGGAAAAAAACCCTAATCATATAATAATTAGAAAGGAAAAATGCTGTTATAAATAAATGCATTAAGCTCCTCCTAGTAATTACCACACCTGTTGGCAGCAGGTAAGGACTGTCTTGTCAGACATCACAGAAATTTATGCTTTTATAGAGTAAGAAATACAAGACGTCTCAAACTACTAAATTAAAGCCACAGTAGAATACATCAATGCAATACATTTACTATTTTGACTTTTTATGCAGGTTACAGTACTTTCAGTATGTAATCCCTAGTATTTAATTTATTTTACTTAAAGCTATTGTACTACTCTGCCAGGTTATACTTGTGCCACTGTAAATCTTATCTGAAGGTGTATAGCATCTTCAACAGACATGGATTTTGAGCTGCCTATAAATTGGAATGCTAAACCTACTGTTAATGCATTCAGGGAAACAGCCTCAATAATTATGTTACTTAATGATTTAGGATAGGTCAAATTTGAAGTTAACATAATATAGTATTTCTCTGAAGAGTTCCCAGCCAGGATACTTTAGTTGACTTAGTGAGTAAATGAAACCAGATCTGATTATGAAGTAGCAACACTGGAGATGTTCAGGCTTTGCAAGAATGGTGGTGTTTTCTAATGCCTTGCCTCAGAGCACTCTGCAGAAATACTGGCATCACATTTGCACTTCTGATTGTCTGCACTGTCTTCATGCTGCGATAGCCACTGGTATGACTTAAGGACAGTGCTATTGATTAGAAACGCCCATTCCCTCCTCTGTAATTACATCAGCATGTCTCTCCCAATAAACAACAGAAATGGAAATTGTTACTATGCATAATGCATTTGGATTCAATACTGAGGAAACATAAGCAAGCAGAATTTAGGAAACACTGGCAAACCTGAAAGCAGAAGATACCGGTGCTTTCCTGCCCCCACGTGCCCTCCTTCTCTCTCTTGATCTCTCTTTTTTTCTTTTTTTTCTTTTTTTTCCCCCCTATAAGCTAGAATAAAACAAGCCTCGCTGCAAGGTCACATTTGCTTTTACCACATAAATACATCTTGCTTCCATCTCAGCAGCAGTCATTATGTTAACAGCCATAACTGTAAAAAAAAAATTCGAGAAGCTTTAAGTTGCAGTAACTTCTATGACCCTCCAGTAAACAACTCAGCCTTTTATGTAATACTGCTTTCTGTCCATGAACAGTACCTAATGTTTAATTCCAGTATGACAGACCTGGCTAGCTTTGTTTGTCTGACTCAGTAAGTTTTTAAAAAATACCACACAGCAGAACCTCTTTTTCCAGAGCTATACAATAGAGTGTGTTACCCGCCAAGATAAGAAAAGATTACGCTATTATCCTTGCGTACACTATATTGACTGAACTCAATACAATGTTTTGGTAGGGAAAGATGCAAGTGGAGATAGAGTGGATTAGTACAAGATCATAAAATAATTTAGGCTAGAAACAATCTTTCTAGGTCATCTGTCCACCCGCTGCTAGCAGGGCTAATGCCAGGCTAGATAAGGATGTTCAGGGACTTGTCCAGCCAAGTTTTGAATAGCTTCAGGGATGTAGATCCTATGGTACTTGTCCACAAACTGGTTCTGCTCATTTTTAAGATAGCAAATACAATTAAATTTTCTATGAGATCCTGCTGCCTTTGAGTTGCTTGTTAAAGACTAAGTTCACAGCATAAAATTATAGAACTAGTTCACCTCAATGAATTTTGTTCTATTCAGATTCCTATCCAATACTTGTTACTGAGACAGACATCTTTTAATGGACGTGGAAAGTAATCTACCCAGACAACTTTACTAGACTGCTTTTCTTTCTTGAATTCATGAACAAACTCAGCAGAATCCAAGCCTGATGTACCCTGTGAAGGGAGTAAGACCACTATATGTAAGATTTAGAAGCCCTATGATTTATTTTTGTTTAAGGCTCTAACTTGTTTGCTTTATTCTGTTTTCAATTATTTTTTAAGCAAACAGAAAATTACCACGGATACAGCATTTGCAAATATTATTTTCTAGAGACTAGATTCTAGCATTGCTTTGCAAGACTGAACACAGAACTATCCAGAATCTTCTTTTCCAAGAGGAAATGAATATATCTACTACAGAAAATGCAATTCAACATCTTTTTTTAAGTCTTGGGGCTATATTCCTATAAAATCTTATTTGTCAGCAACATGTGCAAAACTCCAGTGGCACAGCTTTGAAGCTCTTTGTAAATAATGACACTGAGAAAAAGCAACTACATTTCATTTCAACCAAAGGAGATTTTGGATTTTTTATCATAGAGAAAAAAAGAAGGGAGGAAAAAAAGTTTTGTTCCACTTACTACACATCTAAATGATTAGAAAACTATACAAGCAAAAGTTCACATTAGACTGTGCAAATACAAAGGCAGTTTTCATTAACAAGATTATATACCTCACTATGGGAAGTAACATGGTCATTTAAGAGATGCCAATTTGCATCTTTCAGTGGAGACTGTAAAAAGCCTGCATGGCATCTGCCTACTGTTCCACACTTTCTGTGACTTGTAAAATATTTCAAATCATTGTCCTGGAACTGTTTCTTGAAATAAGCACACATTCATCAGATTTAACACCAACTTCCACCTCTGCAGTGAATTAGAGAGAGAGCGTAAAACTACACGCTGCCAATTAGTAACAACAGATGTGACTAAAATATCAAAAAAGCTTTCAAGAAGTGACCTTTAAATAATAAAAATATCCCATGGTTTGAAATATCTGAGTCAGATATAACAGATGAGATGACCTTTCTGTACCCCTTTTTTCTGCCTACTTGTTGGATATGCATTAATGAACCGAACATAACCGTCATAATGCATCCAATTTATCCATACAGGAACACAAGCAAAAATCCTAACAATTAGCAAATAAAGCACCATGATTAACTTCCCCCAAGTTATCTACCCACATTTCCCTATCTGCCCATAAAAATGATCCTTCTAATAATTACATTGGTACATTGTAATTTTAGTGGTAGCAAGCAAAAGAAATTAGCAAGGTTTCAGGATGAGGGGCTTTTTAAATTAGTCATTTTAAATCCACAAATATAAATTAAAAAATGCACATACAGAAATCTTGCTTCTCTTATTACTAGTTTTAGCAAGTTGCTTTGAGATGTGAAAATTAAACATTTCCCACTAAAAATGTCCGTCATGTGTTTTGCCTAAGTATTTTTCATTTTATGGATCTGCTGCAACGTTAACAACGTCTGCCACTGTCCTCCCAATCACCAGTGCTACGGTGCTGAGATGCAGTAAAAGCTTGCACTGGGGCTGGTGCATGGCACGCGAAATGGCATTTCACATGACGTTATGACATGTGCAATCTCTGGGAATTTCATCATTGATTTTTGGACCTCCAGTCCTCACACAAGGTGTTACAAGTCCACATCATGTTCTTGAGTGATACATTCAGCATTTAAGTGTCTGACCTAAAGAAGAATCCCCTAAGATTGTCAGCACTTTATTATCCATTCCTTACATACCCAAGCTGCTCAAAAGCTCAAGGCTTTCCACATGCCAACACAGAATGTACTTCAGAGCATATGCTTCATTATCAGTTTGTCCTGCTTCTTGTGCTTTCTGTAAAAAAAAGTTTTAGTGGATTTTCAGATCAGGCTCCTAATGGGCACACAAATACAGAAAGTAGATTCTGCAAGGCATGGAACAGACTTGTCGTGTCCACCACAACTTCCCCCATTAAACTCTACTGGTAAAGGGATAAGTAGACCCCTAGATGCAAAACACAAGAAACAGTATGTTCTCATTTTCACAATAAGCATACCTGGGTCTCCCTTAATAACACTAGGTTTATTTAATTCTGCCTGTACAGCTACAGTTTGTTAGCTTTATCTGCATATATTTGGAAGAGTCTGGCCTAATGGAAGAAATGCTGCTTATTGTTTCTTCACCTAAACTGGCAGTTCTGCCGAATTACTTGCACTCAGTGTATCTGCAGAGAGACATGAATGCAATTACAGAGCTATGTAGTCTATTTTTGCATCTTTTTTCTCCTCAAAATTTACCCATTTCAGAAATCAAAGTAAAGGCTTGGCACGAGTATTCTGGGCTTCAAAACACATCTCATTACCCTATCAGTAACACAGAAGTTGCAAGAAATCTGGTACTACTCAAGAATAGCAACAGATAAAATTATAATTTTTGCCACATTTTATTCCATTACTGCTTTTTCAAGAATGACAAGAAGAAAGGGATTTCCTTCTGGTTTGTCAGAAGGTTGCTTCTTGCAGTCTGTAGAAACCCTGCACCTATATTTTGTTGAAAACATTTGGTGCAGAGGAGACCTGAGGACCATAAGGTTTATTGCAAAAGACACCTCTCTACAACTCTGACACATCCTCCTCGAATGCTGGTTTTGTTAGTTGGCAGCAGGGGTCAGTAATCCCTATGTGAAGGGAGCTATCCTCCGGTGAGGCCAAAGTGCTTAAGAACCTGTGATTAGTTCCAGCAGGAACAAGAACTGGACAAAGCAAGCTGTTCCAGTAGACCTGGAATCCAATAATGAAAACTTACCTAGAAGCAGCTGACAGTCTTTCAAAATGAAACTCACAGCAGTGGCTCCTGAACTGAGACACCACAGAGCTGCCTCCATGTCCACAGAGCTACATGTGCCACAACTGGGAAACATCTGTCAGTTCTTCCTGCTGGCCATCATACGGATTTTAAACTCCTCATGCTTTTAGCATGTTTAAAAGACAAAACACCAACCCATTTTTGCACACTTTACATCAAATATTTCTTTTGTCTCAGTCACAAAAAATATTGCAGTATAAAATAAAAATCAGACTACTGCCAAACCAACAGGAAAGAACTCACAAGGAGTTTCTGAACCTTAAAATGTGACATCTGTAGCTCTTGCATACCTGAGAACCCTAAAGTGGACACCGCTACTGTATTACGGGGAGAGATGATTCTCCTACTTATCATGTCTGTCTTACTTGACATGAAGATGATCTTTTCCTATCTTTAGTTGTATTTTCTTACTTGCAAATAAGGACAGGGCAATACCAAACATCATAAATATATATTGAAATGCATGTCATTGACAATTAAACAATTCTGACTGCAAAATCCAAATACTTTCAGCTGTTTCAGATGTCAGCTTTCCTTCTGAGCCTACAGAGCCTGGAGTTGCTAGAGGTATGATATTTCTTCTTTCTGTATTTCTTAATAAACATTTTTCACTAGGAAGAGTTAATTGGATTAAATGAACTCCTTCCATGGTATAAGGTTGATTTGGTAAATAGATTACTTCTACATTTTGAGATCACATTAACTCTAAAGTTACTTCAAACTTCAAAGCCTTTCATATTTTAATGAAAAAAAGGAAAGTTTAAAGGAGAAATATGAAATATATATTCACAAACACATACATTAACCATATTTTTAAGATCATTCATTCTTCTTTGTAATGTCCAGGGACAAATTTTTAAGGGTTCATTCTTCATGAGAATAAAACTTTCTGAAATAGTGACAATTCACTTGACATGAGAATACCATTTCTTCCTCAATTCATATTAATAGATATTAACATTGAAATACAATCACAATTGTCATTTACACATGAATGTTAATGTTTATGGGGCTGATTACAGGTATAAACATTTAAATACTTGTCTTCTTCAGTGCCTCCAAAAGGCCATACTTGTCCTTTTTTACAACCCTATTCATTTGAAATGATACCCCCCTATATTTAACATCCAGTCTTAGCTTGTCTAGTCTACCTGTACTTTTCTCCACAACATTTCAATGAAAAATGAGTGCTCTGTGCAGGTATCACATTACTCACCTTGCTATTAAAAGAAAAACAAACAACAACAAAATCGACCCAAATAATGTAACTTCATTGTTTTTTCCTGTGCAAACACTTACCACAGTTAGTACTTTCAGGAATCAAAGGTCATTAAAGGATGAAAAAAGTCCTGTAAATTACTTAAAAGTTGTCAGAGATTTAGATTTAAATCTAATCAATTATTTATGTATTGTACACATTAAATCAGCTTTGGCTTATAAAATTTACCTTGCATAAATGTTGTAAATGCTACAATGTGCAAATTTAATAAAACAAGCATGAAACATATTAACAGAAGCATGACAGTATCAGCGTTATTCTGCATTCTGCAGAACAAGTTTGCAGAATTCCACAAAGCATATTAACAGCAAAAGTTTTATGTAAAAGACAGATGCTTATCCTCATTCTTAGCTATCACAACAGCAATCCTTTAAAAAGCAATTTAGAAATACAGGGAGTTCACGCACATAGAGGTACTTATTTCATTATCTGTCATGAAGAAAGGCAACTTGGGATGGGAAAGACACAATCTCCTCTCCTCCTCTATATTTTACCCAGAAAGGCATTAAGCTATTGTGCAGCTGTCCTGCCATGTGGCACTGTGTATTCGGGGAGGCCCAGGTAGCAGATTTTTAAAGAGAGATACCAGATGCCTCCCAGAGGAGACTAATGAGTCTGCTGCAAACACCAGCAAAAAAATTCAGCTGTACCTGAGTGCAAGTCAGATCCCAGCATAAATCCCAGAGCACAGGGAAGGAAAACAAAAGTAAAGGTCTCTTCAGACCTGTATATTGAATTAGCTTTGTTATATATTTAAATAATAAAATTAGTCCACAAAATTACCTAATTCCATCTCTTGATCAATATCCTCCTCAATTTCTCTTGTAAATGAAACGAGACAGTTATCTTTTGAAGGTAAATAACTTGAAGCTATTCCTGCTTTAGCATCATGCCATGCTTATAGCCCTTTGAAACCCCTGGTACACGACAATTATTGTGTCCCAGATCAGTGGGACACGTGGGAATGATACAGTAAAGTCTTCGACAAAAATTCCTTTCCTTGACAATCTTGTAATACAACACTGTTTTACACAAGATTACTAAATAAGTAAATCAATACTTAGTCTAAAGAAAAACAACCACGTAAGAATATTCAAGAATACTATTATTACAAAAAGATTTTTAAAATAGCACCTGCTTCCAATACTTCTGTCTGTCTCTACACTGCATGAGAATTGGCAAAGCACTCACAAAAAACGCAGGATGGCCTCACTAACCTTGAGAAATTTATAAAAGAAATTGGCCTGCCCAAGCAAGTGCTTGACATTCAAAAATAACTTCTTGAAACATAAAGAGTGTGCAAGAGTTCAGCCAACTAATGGGTTTTAACTAGGCAAAATCGGTAAATTTTTATAACGAAATTGACAGCTTTGGCTCCACACTTCATCTTTTAAATGCCATGTACACCTCAGCAGGAGCACATCAACAGTGCCATTGATTTTTTATTTTTTTTTTCACTTCAGTGAAATTACTTATTTTTTGCAGTTGTAATGATACTGCAAAATTAAAGCAGCTATATGGATAGTGAGACCATTAGCTTTAAGGTAGGTGCCTTGACTACACCTCTGTATATGGCTAAATCTCTAATGATATCTGCTTGTGGTTCCTCTCCTTGTCTCCTACTGAAACTCTCACTCAGAAAACCCAATATGACAAAGAATAATTATATTATTTACAAAATGAAGAGAACTCAGAGAAAAAGTGTACTACAGATCAGGCTTCATGCTAGTTTTTCCTTCTCACTGTCGAGAATAATCTCAAACGTTCCCCACATTATCACTAGACAGGTTTTGTGTTTCCACTGCTCCAAACCCATAGTTAGAAAACTGCATGTGTTTTCAAAACTAAGGAAACTTAGCACTGATCTAACATTCCTGCCTGAATCCTATACATTCTCTGGCCTTTACTTGGCAATTGTATCCTGCTAATAATGGTCTAATAATGTCCACAGGACGTCTCACTTGAATACAAAACTTTCTTTGGGAGCTGAAGTCTACAACGTTGTTAGCTGTCCCATTGTGCTTTTTTCTCTTGTTTGGATCTTGCCCCGTAAGTGAGATGGAAAAGTGCTCATCACTTATAAAGCTACTTCTTCACCGTCTACTTTGAAGCATTTTATAGCTGTTCATATAGGCTGCAGTACGATGTCAGGAAAATGTGGGATTTCAAACGGGAATCGGGAACAACATGCAGCTGCCAACGCTGTGAAGGGAAATATTTCCCCTTAGCGGGGAACAGGCATCAGGCCAGTAGAAGATGCCTAATGTTTGACAGGATTGAGTTTCTCAGGGTTATAAAACAGAGATGTATCTTCAATTGAACATATCACTCTCCTGAAGCAATAGGCAGCTATCTGTTATTATGTAAATAAAGCTGAGGATTTTCTTTTTTAATAACTTGCTAGACGCTAGCATACTGAAACAGCAGAGCAGTTACTTCCCAAATAGACAAAAATAATTTTAAATGCATGCTTTTGTTCAGAAGACTAAAAATGTTGTAATAAAATTAAGTATGAAAACAGTATTTCCTCCATTCATAGAGCACAGAATAAATAATAATTACCTGAAAATAACTTTTATATCTCATTATTTGCGTAGGAGTAAGTATTGTATGGTACATAAAGGTAAATATGTGGGGTGGAGTCCATAAAATTTCAAACCAAATTTTATTTCCTAGCTTCAAGGTCATTCTTAACAACCAGACTATCTTTCAAATGGCACCCTCCAAAAGGTCACCACTCCCCCCCCACTTTATACTGTACTTGGCTGCTACAACAGTTGGTGAAATTTTGCCTTAGGTTTACTTTTTCTATTTTACTTCTGATTTATTTATTTGAAATTTATTTTTTCTGACCATTTTCTTTAAACAATAGGGAAAACTGGACAAATGGAAATATTGTGGGGGGTTTATGTATAATTTTATTTGTCAGTTTAGAAGTTAGACTGGAACCTCAAGGACAAAGCACAGCTTATATCAGTACAACTGTTTCTTGTGTGCCTTTGTGTATTCATAATTTTCATTACGTAGGCAAAATAAGTTCTAAATTATTTCTTCTTTGGTCTTACTAGACAACAGGAGTATCTACGTCACAGTTACAACAATAAGTAATAACTTAGGTTTTTAATATCAGTAATGTTTTCTTAGGATTAATCCTTATCTTACACAGAGTGCTTAATTGCTAAAGTATGACTGATCCCTAACAACTATATCTGCATTAAATTCAAGTCTCCTGGGATCAACAGACCAACCCCACTTCTGCCTTTTCTTACAAGAGGAAATAAAATTGTCAGTCCTTATTACAACAACATTTGGACTCTAATCTTAAATCTTCCACAGACTTTTTACAGTACTTTTGATGAATAGGACTTTGCAGACATGCCTAATTCTACACAGGAGCAAAATATTAAGAATGGCCAGAATTAATTAGCAGATAGTATCATACTAAGAAGGGTTTTAATGTACACACTAAAGAACACATGCCCTAGCGATGTCTGTTGAAAGATTATGTTCATTTAAATTTCATTTGAAAGAAAAACCAAACTGTTTTATTTCTTTTTGCAACAAGGTAGATGAAAATTCAGTTCCATTAAATATCTTCTAAATTCACATTTTTTAATAACTAGCAGTATTTTAGAGCATTGTTTAAAAAAAAAAATAATAAAATACACATTTATTAAATGCAACCAGGCCACAGGTATAGCCAGTGTTTTGTGAAAAAAATGCATCGAGTTGCTACAGACAACGTCATTGATATCAGCACCCAAAGGGACTGCAAAGAAGAAAATTTCTAACATACGATCTGGAAAAGAAAATTCATTTATAACCGTCTATGCTTTGCACAGTGCAAAACTTCCTCCCTAAAGCTAACAGTTACAGTTTAAAGTGAATTACAGAATATAATAATAGCCTGAAAATCACAATGAATTTTTCAAATCATTATGCTGCCTCTGGAAAAAATACCTTGTGCACACACTTGCAGTTGAAATCCCTTGTGTTCACATAACTCTTAAAAAAAAAATCATCTATCAGTTTTGCTCACATCACTATTAATACTCAAGATCATAGTAACATTCCTACTTTCTTAGGTCTGCAGAAACAGACTTCAGCCAGTATCACAATACATGCGGCTCGCGATGAGAGCGACTTTTCACGAAGACTAGTAGTTGCTGTCTCCTACAAAGCAGATGGAAGAGTCAGCTCTATTCTCTCTCTGACATGACCTCTACTTTGAGGAAAACTTTCAAGCCTGTATTGCTGCTAACGTAGACAGTTCTGTCATTCCTTCGAAATTTGTCTTAAACTCTCTATATTGAGAAATTAAGTAATAATAAAATAGCATAACAATTCTTGCACGATTTCAACCATTACTTGCAAAAGAAAATTGTATGCCTAACCAATTTCAGGATAAGGCTTTTTACTTTCAACACTTCCACACAGAAACTTTTCCTTATTTGACTATTTGTCCTAGCTGTTAATCGTTTACAGTTCAGCTGCACTGAAGGCATCCCTCCCTGCATGCACCGAAATCTTACAGACCTGTCAGACACCTCTTAGTTATTCACACCAGGCAAAAGTAGTTATTTACATTAGTCAGGAGACAAACAAATTGCTAGCTCTATGCAGAGAGATTTCTATCTGTCTGTATAAATACAGGGGATTTATTTGTTCCAAAAGCTTGCAAATCTCTGATTACCCTGACTGCCTAGAGGCTGGACAAGTGTGAGGATTTGTAGCTGTCCTTACTGAACAGGAAGCTAAAGCAACTTAGACAAGATCTTTTATTCGACGGCAGAGAACTGATGCTGGATGCAGTATAATGTGTACAAACTCAAATAACAATAGTGATTTTACCACCCTACTCTTTCATCACCTGCACATTATAATTGCAGCCAGACTATAATCCTCATACTCCCACGCTGCAGTGTCCCTTTAATTTACAGTACCCAGAACCAGTGCCACTGTTTGAAAAATGCATGGTCAGATCTCTCACTCATCTCTGCCTCCTCAAATAAAGCTGTGGAAATCATCCATCTAAATCCTCCCTGATTGCCTTGCGGTGATCTCACTTCCAGAGCTGTTCAAACATATGGCCAGCAATCAGGCCATATCTAACCGCACATTTACCAGCAATATTTAGAAGAGCTCAGTCTCCCCTCTTTCTCTGTAATTTCAGTTTACATTTATGTCATTCCCTTGAGACATTACCCTGCTGAAGTGGAAAATCCTATCTGTATACATTAGTCAAACAACATTGCCACAGAAAATGTGAAAACTATTGCATGACAAACCATCCACGCTGCTTGCAAGAAATACCACAACACACGAAAGGACAAAGTTCATATAAGTACACATCCTGTAAACTTTGTAAGCCAAGGTTCCTCGTATAGAAAATCACAGGGAAAAGGTGCAAGAATGACTGTGTATTTTTTACTTTAATTTCAAAACCAGGTCTGTTGAGCTACATGTTTATTGGCAGAGTTTAGCCTCACAATGGCTAGAAAATTTCAGAAAGTTTCATGAAGTCAGATAGGCACCTACTGGATACAATTCTTGGAAAAAAGTCTTCACCTGTGTGAAGGTAAAGAAAGCATTGTTACACTTCACTGTCCTAGCCAAACAAAACAGAAATATATTACCTTGAAGCAAGGAAGTATTTATAATATTACAAGGGAGATTCTCAGATTTCAGGTGCTTTCATTAGGACACAAAGTTTCATGAACTAAACAGGTACAGTTTTAAAGCATTTCCGAGAAATTTTTGGTTTATAATCTAGATACTTGAAATGACATTTAAGAAAAACACTTTGTACAAAAGCAAATCCATGATTTGGTGACTTTCAGAGGCTGCAGCCCTTGTTCTAAGTGACTAGTTTTACCACCAGTCAACGAGAACGGTGTGACAGAATTTGGAGAGAAAACCACAGTGTTAACAGGCTGGAGTAATTAGAGACTGAAACCAAGTTAGGCAGGAGGCTTACACTCTCACTACTCTAGCTCAAGGAGTATTTACACAGGGTCTCTAACAGAGAATAAATGCACATATGGAAGAATTATCACTGAATTTTCTGGTGAATGAATACATGACATACTGCAGCATGGATTACAGACACAAAGAAAGCTTCTGCAAGCACGAACTTCAAAGGAACACAGCAGAAATGATAAAAGTTTATTACTTAAGGTAAAAGTGAACATTGCATACAGGATAACTTAGATCCACTAGCTATTTCCTGATTTTATTTGGACACACTACTCCTGGCTAAAGATAACGTGAATATAAAGCCTGATACAGGAGACAGGATTTAAAGACCTGATTAGAAGAGAGCTAAAAAATACTTATTGGAATAAAAGAAATCTCTAACTTCTGCTGAAATGTGTATAAATATACATACATACATAAATAGAGTATATATAAAAGCATACATATATATAGTATAAATACATATACTTGCATTTATATATACCTATATATGCAGACTATTAAATTGTTAGAAACATTTAGACATTTATTTTGTATTACATATATGAATATATATGCTTATATAGCTATAATGAAAAGTTAGTTCTGTTAAGCAGTTTTATTTATTCTTTTATGCCAATTACTAGGCTAAATTCAATTACAGCTCAAGCATTAACATAACTATAAAATATATAGCAGCAAACACAGTAATGGTGATTTTAGGTAAAAACAATTTAAGTACTCTGATTTAACCTAAAAACACAGCACCCATTGTCCCACCAACGTGACAATTTGTGATGTATTTGTGGACTCATCATTACACATTTCTAAGTTCATGAAAATATGTGATAGAGAAAAGCTGGAGTAAAAGATCTGCAAAGTCTACTTGCAACTCATGAACAAAGATAAAAATAATTCTTTTTGCACTGCAATTTCCACTTCTCCTTACTGCTTAGTACTGGTTTCTAAGAGCATATAAATTAACTCTGAGTTTCTTATTTTAATACAGGTAGAAATTGCCAAGCTAACCTTATCTCATTTACAATTTTTAATATTCATATTTCCAGTGTAATATGACAACTTTTATGTATTTTCAAGTTACAGATTGTATTTTATCTTATCTGTGTGTATGATACAGCTTCATTTGATCTTTCATATTGAAGCAATATAAACTTGTCTTCCTCATATATGAGGATACTCAAGGAAACAGAGGCAAGATAGCTTTACATGTTAGTAGCGTCATTAAATCCTACTGTTTTATCAAGACAGATGGCCAGAATGCAAGGACCTCAAATATCAGACCATTACTTTTTCAAAAAATATATTTTGTCTTCCTCAGATTGTAAAATGGAACTTCAAGATCTACACTGCTAAAAGTTTGAAGCACTAAGTGCTAAAGAGTTAAAGGTACCCAAGATGAAACAAACCCTCTCGTTTCTCATAATTTGTTGTGATATCTCTAATCACAGAATGTATGCCTTAATTGGATTCAGCAAAATCACTGCAGCTTTTTGTGTTCTGAAAGCCTGAACAAATGGATTAGCGTGCTGAAATCTGCACCTCAAAAAAAGATAAAGGAAGTATTTTTATTTCCTTTTGTTTAGCCCAATGGGGGGATTAAAATGTTATTTGGAAACTAGTATTACAGCAGGATCACAGAGAGTTAACTCTGAGAACATACAGTCTCACAGGAATATTCCAGACAACAAGTTATAAATAAACATATTCCCTTTAGCTACAAAGGAAGAACATATGCAACACACTCTACATCAACTCCATTCTGTCACAATTACTTCTATGCCACAACTTTCTGCATATACTCTAATTTAATGTGCTAAAACCAAATGAAAAAAAATAAAAGGGCACTGATTTTTTTGTGCCCTATTGAGATCTTTTCATTCAAAACTTTAATATCTAGACTTTTTTTCTACCATACAATGTCTATAACTAATAATTCCTTGATACTTGGCGTGAGAATAAAAGTTGGGGTATAATCCTAGGCCTAGAAATGTTAATTTGCAATTTCACATTAAGACAGCAAAGCAGAAACCAAAAAAATTTACTCTAATGAAACCGAAGGAAAAAATGGGGACTACCACAATGTTTTGGCTAGCACATGAGATACTCTAAGCATTCTATCAGACCAACCAGTTTACTGGTAATTGCATCCTCATTGGGAAGGGGTGTACCTGAACCGCTGCTAGGAATCCCACACAGCTGAATGCAAGATGCACTATAAGGAGCCACCTGGCACGCGAGGAGGGGCGAAGTTTTAGGCATACTTATGTATTTCAGGTCAAGATGCAGTCATAATGTCTGCATTTTATTTGACAGAGTTAATGCTGTTTATCAAGTAATAGCTCTTTTAAGTGCTGGCTGGAGGAAAGTGCAGACTGATCTAGGAGAAAGTAACTGACACAGATTTAAAAACACTGCTTTGCAATGGTGTTTGCTTGTTTTTCTACACAGATTGAAGGACAGCTTGAGTGATTCATCCTTAAATGAGTAAACAAAAGGGGGGTGTGGACTGAATTGCACCGTAATTTCCTTTAAAAACTTCCTATGGTCATATAGCTACACTGTGTTGTGACAACAAATGTTAGCAGGACAAACACTAGACACAGCAGTGAAAGTATAAATGCATAGGACTAGGCTGTAATGTTGAAGATGGGAAAAAGCACAAGCAAGAACTGATTTCTGGTTTCATAATATCATCTATTTAACCCTTTGAAAGTATAATTGCTTTGCAGCATCAACAGTGGACTCCCTCAAGCCATGCTCAAGACTTCTTCTGTAATTCACAAAGTAATTATGTTCTCAATTTAGAAAAATGTATGGTAGCAGTTTAGTATAATTTCTATTTTAGGACTAAACCATGTTCACTGCACATTTGCACATCGTATAGCTCATTCAGTCTTTAAAAGCCATATTGTACAGGGGGAAAATAGCTAATTTATTCAGTCATTTTAGAATTAGATTCCATATTGAAAACTTCTGAAAAGCACTAAACACCTCCAAGCTCCCATAGGCTTCAATGATGCCTGAAATGCAGTAGGACTAAAATCATCTTTATAACCTAACATGCACACATTAAGATCCTCATATTTGAACTTTTTCATGCAGATAAATGAAGAGGCTCTGTATGAACTAAGGCTCGTAAAAGGAAAACCTTCAAAATTAGTGTTTATTCAGCAAGAAAAATACATGTTATGCCTACCTTGAGCAGAAGAATAAATCTACTTAAGTCAATAAGCACTAATGAAATGAATGGAACTAACATTGATTTCAGGACACCCAGGACTTTGCCCAATGTATTTACTCCGAACAAAACCTTATAAACACATTAATTGACTGCAAGGTTAAGGATTTAGAAAGATACAATAAAAATCCCACTAACATTTTTTTTAACCAATACTGAGAGTCAAGCCTTATTATTTGAACTAATTTTCTCTTTAAGTTCTATATTCTGAAACAAATCAATACACTATTATTACCTAGTTTATTTTTATGAAGATCAAACTGTATTTTATTCAATAACAACATAGGTGCTTTCAGTTTATTCACAGGACATGACCAGCCATGAATGCTGGTGTGATGTGGAACTTTGTTGCATTCAACATACTTTGTGTTTCCATTTTAATAATTATTCCAAAGAGATATTTTGTAATCTGATTTTAAAAACTATTTAATAGTTATTAATAAATATGTAACTCAGATAATTATTTGTAAATTATATCAAACCTGTGATTAGGAAAACAGAAGAATCCAGAATTACCACTTCTAAAACCAGTGAGAAAATGTGATTAAGTGCAGCATGAATAGCAGTGGCAAAGCTCTTCCCAATCTGAGACTTACACAAATGAGACATTGAAAGTTTTGAGACAATGCAAGTCAATCTCACATCCAAGAACTCTAACAAGAAAAGTAAGAAACATATTAATCATTGATACATAAAGAAGTGTCATCGTACATAACTACTTAAGCTGAAATGTAAATATAAAGTACCTATGTCCAAATGGATTAAAATTATCTCAGTATACAGGGAGAGTTCTCAATAGAAAACTGCGGCTAAAGTGTATGTTCTAGTGACAGCCATGTATGTACACATCTAAAACTTAAGAATTAATAATATTTATTTGTTTTTACATTTATTTATTGCTATAAAGGATATGGGAAGACCTCAGGAAATGATTCTCAGTCATTTATAGCCATGGTACCAACACGAGCAACAATATTCAAAGTCCCTTTTGTAAACTTACATGTGTACCAGAGACCAGAGAGATCCTACTCTAATACATCTCTGTACAAAAATCTCCTTTATTTTTGTTCAAGTACTTTGAAATATTTACATTAGGAATTTCCTGTAAGCACACAGGAAGAGTTATAGGAGTTCACACCAGGTTTAAAATGATAAAAGGCCCTTGGCCAGTAGAAAAAGATCCAACATTTCATCACTTCAGCTAGACAATTGTTAAGCACCACAGCTCGAATGGGAGAGAGATGCATTTTCTTTCAGTTCTCACTATCTTTGATGTGTTTCATTCCTCAAAAGAAAGCGGTCGAATTTCAGTGTTTTTATTAGAGGTATTTTTATTATTTCAATTTGAAAAGTAGAGATGACTTCATAAGAAAAAAGTAACAAAAAACACTTATGTTTTTGTTGCTTGCAACAGGTATGATGGTACTACGGTATAAAGGCGAATACATGTATTGGAGTTAATAAATACTAATTTATTATCAAGAAGCATGCCCCACAGGATCAACTTAAAAAAAAACCCAAAAACACCAACCTATCTTATAAACTATATGGGGACCATGATTCTTTAGTCAATTACTGGATTATTTTATCCATGACATTAGAAAAAATAAATGCAGTATCCATGCTCATTGCATATATAAATTCACAAATTGTTTTGCTAGATTCATTGTATTGGTTGGGTTTAGATATGAAAACATTCCAGCTATATGAGAAATGCATGGTATTACTAATTCAACTAGAGTCAGCAAAATGAATGTGTTGCACAACAGAGCTGCGCTCCACAGGAATTCAAAGGACATGGGAGACATTCTGCTTTGTTAAAGCCCCATTTGGCAATCAAATGTACCCCGTTTGATTCATATCTATAAAAATACTACTTGTAGTCTACTGTACTGGATTTCAAGCAATGTTCTTTGCATGACAGATATTGCAGAGAATTAAAACCTACACTACCTCCCTTTAAAGTTGGCAGTCTAACTTTGAGATCTTTAGTCTCCTTTTATATATTTTCTACTATTAAAAAAATATTTTCCTGGTATACTTAAGATTAAATAATTCTCCTAGCAATCAGGGTTGGAAGGAATTCAGAAGACTGCAAAATAACTATTGAAATAATTCATGACCCTATTACTTAATCAAGGTACATGCATGATAATTAAAGGCATTTCTACTAAAGTCATTCATGCTTTCTTGAATCATGGAAAAGGCAATCAATTCTTCTCAATTTTATGTAAGTCTTTTACCTTTCCAAATTATTAAATCATTAATTATGAAATCCAGATTATGAAATGTTATCAAAATATTAAGATATTTGTACATAAGGTTCAAAGCCATGTGTTTAAGCTGTATCCTAACTACATGTAGCAGCATTGTGCATAGATTAAACAGAGCATAAGGAAGGCAGTATTATTGTTCCATCATACAGGTCAAATAAGAGAATTTATTACTGAAATCACTGTTGCAACTGATCTGCTATCACTGATGGACAGGTACAGATATGAGTTTGATAGAGAGACAATGGTTACTGCATCTGAATTACTGAAATTCTTGTATGGCAAAAGAGAAGCATGAAGCCAAGAGCAGCTACTGAGCATGAATCAGGTTTTCTGAATGACTACATCTGAAACTTCCACTCCCCTCTCCCTGGAGAAGCCTAAGTAAGAAAGAAAGAAAAAGGTGAATATGAGTAAGAACTGAGTTAAATGTTTCTGTGGGAGCCTAGAAAGAAAACATACAGATTAATACAATGATTTTACTTATTGAATAGTTTCAGCATAATTACGGCTATGTTAAGACTGTCATACTGAGGCATCAACAGTGCCATCAAAATGCCTACATAAAAGGTGACTCATCAGAGCCTCAAAATGTAAGTGAAACACTTACTGTCACTTAAAGTGGTTTAGAAAATGAACGCAAATTTATGCAGCCCAGACTAACTTACTATGCCATTTTAATTATTCTTCATTCAGACAGGTCTTTCCTGGCACATAGAACCAATGCAATAAGGAGAAGTTTCTTTTGAAAACCATGCAGCAAGACGGTATCAATGAAGGACACAAGAGTAAAAACAGAAGAGGGAGGAAAAAAAAAAAAAAAGAAAAAAAAAAGAAGAGATGTCATCTAAGATGCTAAACATTTAAGCTCAAATTTACACAAAGGGGAGCAAGGCAAAGAATTAGGAAAGCCTGCAAGCCTTTAGATTTATACATAGTCAATGAACAGGCATTTTTCTGGAAATGTATCTGATGGAGACTTAGCAACAATGATTCCTAACACTGTAAGTAAGTAAACTTACAAGGCATTCAAAAAAGCACATAGTATTTCAGCAGTTTTTCAGTATTCCAAAAGCATAAAATCTGGACACACACAAAAAAAATAAATCCTCAACACATTTTTCTATATAATGCAGAGCATCATATATGTCATGTCTGTGAAAATTTAGTGATCTAAGAGAGTAATACAGTGGCTTCCAACTCACTGGGACACAACTTTTCCAGCAGATGATCTCCAGCTCAACAACTGACGAGCTCCAGCACCGCTTCCCTCCTCCCTGCACCTCACTCCACCCCACAAATGCAATGCTACCAGGTCTGGTTACTCCTCACAGAGGCTCCATGTGAGTTTGCCTTGTTTGTTCTCATACGGGCTGAAGGCATTTTCAGCTATGGAATCGTATGCATTTGTGTCACATACAGAAAATTGACCAACAACAAAAAAAACCCCTAAAAATAAAATGGCTTTTTTAACAAAAAAGGTATACTTTAACAATCTTGTGCAGAGACAATTCAAACTTCATTGATTAATGTATATCTTTAGAACACTTTCTGTGAAATAGAGGAAATTTATCTTCCTAGACCCTTTTGCGTATTGGCTTATACAGCTAGAAAGAGATTCCATCTTAAATGCATACATTTATGTAATGTTTCAGTTTTGATACAGCCCAGTAACAGATAAATAAGCTAAAGAACTGTACTACATTTTTGTGAATTGAATTTTGGTAGCACAAATAGCTTTATGAGAAAATTTGAAAACCTATGGGATTTGGACGAATACATACATACTTTACTGGCTCTCCAGCGTCATGTTTAAATATCAATGAGAACACTGTTTCAACCAAAGAGAAAGTTATTTCAGTTCTTTCTTGTACTTTTAAAAAAAATGGTGTGATCTATAAAATGTAATCTATAAAGTTATACTGCTTAAGAACAGACATGACATAGCCAAGTGTTCCACTTTAACAGCGTAAGTGGACCATTTCCTTTGAGTGAAATTCTGAAAAAAATATTACATTTCAGAGTAATGTACTCTGATTTCAACAGAAATTTCCATTTTCCAATCAGTTCTCAAAAACATATTTCTATAGTATTATCATACACTAGAGCTTACTTTCTTCTCAAAAACATATTTCTATAGTATTATCATACACTAGAGCTTACTTTCTTTTACAAAACCTAACACTTCTGGTCTAAAGTTATAATCCTCAATAAGTGTACTTAATATGCTTAATGGTTTGTCAAGGTCAGTAACACTACCTCCTCAAATGCTTTTTGAAATTATTCCTCACGATCCATGTATTATGAAAAAATACAAGGGAAAATAAAATGGCTGAAAATTACAGTATGTATTGAATAGTTGAGAAACTACTGATCATCAAGTTGTTTATTTCAGAAACACTGCAGTAAATTGTGTTGAAATTAAGTATCTGCTAGAAGTAGCAGATACATGAGACAAATACTGGTGACTGATCTTGCCATAGCAAAGATTTTCAGTGGGAAGTTTAATATTAAGTGTTTTACTAAAAGCTCAGTCCTTGTGAGTGCTTCACATCATTCCACACCCTTAGAACTGTTGATGTAAGGCAGACAGTACGTATGCTCTTCCGCTTGGGTGGGAGCAAAGCATGAAACTACATCCATGTATGAAAATCAACAACAGACCAAATATTCTTTCTTTGGGGTACACCAGAGTACCTTCAGAGAGAGGTTTTTTAAATATTAAACTTGTTAGACTTTCATTCCTGTTGCATTATTAATAATGTAGGAAGGTAACCTACAGAGTAGCTGCTTCAAGCAAAGCATCTTTCCAGGCAACATCCCAGGATTAGATTGCACTAGCCTACTCTAAAAATAAAGTCACCTGTCATGTGGCGTTGCACCATCTCTAAGTAGTCTGTGTTCTTCCATCTCCAGCTTTCAACTAACATGGCAGTTTTGAATACAAGTCTTTCCCTGAGCAGAAAATAAATCAGATGTTAAATGAGAATAAACTCAGCAAAACTGCTTGCATTGCATTAAGGGTTGCTGTACAATAACACCTAAATGTATTTCCATGTGGCTGTTTCTACTCCCTTCTATTGTAAAAATACAATAAAGACTTCTGGGTTGTTTTTTTTTAGTTATGTAACAAGAACCCAAAATAAAGCAGCCACATACTTGTATTGTAAAAGCACAAAAAGCTTCAAGTAATAAATAGCATAGAGCTGTTAATTAGCTTTCAAGGGTTAGGTTCTGCCACCATCACATGGGACAGAAACTGGAAAGAAGGCAGAATACTCTCCAGAAAACTATGTAAGTACATGAACAAAAATTCAGTCTTCAGATCTCACTCTGCATCTTGCACGTAAACATTCATCTAAAAGGAAGTACACGGTGACAAAATGCAGAGAATGAAGAAAAATGAAAGGCATAAATTAGCATTTTACAGACAATAATAATAATCACAACAGATATACTAGATCAAGAATGAGCAAAGAAACAGAAAATATACGTATACTCAACTTCTAATACAAACACTCTGTTTGAGAGTATAGGCCAGGGAATTTTTTTTCTCTGGTTGTGGATTAGATTTTTCATGTGCTTTTACAGACTATGCGACTCTTTGAGGACTATATTAGTGCTAGAATTAATTCCTTTGGTCTTTTTCTCTTAGTACATAAGCAGAGGAGACATCTCTGAATACATGATGAGAGGCAGGCAGATTACTAAAGACTGGTTTTTAAAAGGCAATTGCTGCTTTATGCCCTTAGAACTCATATCTGAAAACCACTTTCAGTACAAAGAATATTTTCTGCAACCTATAAAGTATCTGCTTTTTACCAGGGAAGAGTGTGACGATTTGCTAAATAAAGTGCTTTTCAATTTTAACTCAAGGATCTTCCTTTTTCCTTAATCACTCGTACAAACAGAAACAGACACACACACACCTCTTATAGAGTGAGCCATCAAGTTCACCAGCACAGCGATCATTGCTGTTTAGCCATGCTTTTAAGAGTAGCATGACTTGTTTTCTTGTGTCAATGATGAGCAAAAAACCTCACACTATCCATTAAAAATTACATGTACAAAGAGTAACTCACCAATAAACAAAGTTCTTGATGCAAAAAATCCTTGGTGTCTGTGAAATTTATTTAGATCTTTACCTTAGCTGAAAAAAAAGGCAACCAGACAACTTTCTACTGGAGCATATTTAAGAGAAATTATGAACTCAAAAATAATTTAAAAAACTGACATAAAGGAAGAGAGCACTGACCTAAATCATGCTCCCTCAAATTTGCATCAAAAAGAGTCATTGGCTGCCATGGGCAGCTTGAACTGGCACAATTTACACCTTTGCACCTGGTAATTCAAGCCAGCACTGACTGTAGCAGCATCACAAGGGTTTTCTCTAAGAAAGGATGAGTTACATGTTTATCATATGTCAGCCATTACACCCAAACTTGTCTTTCAAGAAAAGAAGTAACTTCATGAATGTCAACAGCCAACCTATCTGGAATACAGGTTTTGTATGATTCTCACAAAAAATTAGAAGTGATAGAATAAAAATTCAGCATTAAAATGCTATGAATATTGGTTTTCTGTAAATCTATGACATGTATTCTAGCTTCCTTTTGCATACATTATGAGTTTATAGAGATGTAATGAAAGTACATAATGTGAGAGAAAACAAGCCGGAGTTGCACCTTGCTCCTTCTCTTTGATTTCAGCTGACCACTCATCTTATGAAAAGCAACAGCAACCTCTAACTATCGGTGTACATTTCAAAAGCATAAAGGACTTCTGTAAATTTGTAAACTGAAAGTCTTCTTTAAAGTTACAAACAGAAGAAGAAACATAGCTCTTAGTAATCTAAAACATTTCCCCTTTTGTTTGAAAGCAACAAGGCAAAACAAAAAAGGTCAAAAAAATAACATTTTGGAATCTGGAATGAAAGCCATAAGCTCTAACAGCTAGGGTCAGAGAAGGTGGGCAGACATATTAACCCAGGGAATCTATGATGACAAAGGGAGAATAATCAAACGGATTATTATCTGTCTCATCTCTGAAATTAAGTCTGAAATGGGATATTTTTACATGGAAAGACTCCAGCCAAGGATACATCATCCCAGAAGGCCTGAGATACCTTAGAAAATTAGAAAGGCTCAAATCACAGCATTTCTTCTTACAGTACTATCATTTATAAAGAGGAAACAGAAGCCTTCTTTAATTTAATAACCAGCTGCCTAGCACATACATGAAAGAGATAAGAAAACAATAAATATCAAAGGTGTGCTGAAGAAATGTTTCATCAGAAGCCTAAGGACACAGGATAAATCACTGACATTTTACCTATGCTACCACAACTCAAGAACTGAAAAAGACAGACCCTTATCAGGTTAAAAAAACATATCCTGGAACTATTACACATAATCCAGCAAAATTTGGAGCATTAACACTCTATTAAGAGAAAGCAAGCAGACCGAAATACTACAGATAGAGGACCAATATTTTATTTCATGTTTTACCTCTTACATTTTAAATTTCATTTCTGCTTCTCATCTACTCTGGACTATTATTCATGACAAAATGTGTGATGCTCTCAGACAGTGAAAGCCAAATTCAACTACTAATTGGAATGGTATTTATATCCAGAATTAACTCAATCTTATACTCAATATTTACAAAACTATCTGGATAATTTCCATTATAATACATTGAAATTCCTAAGTAAGACAGCTGATGGATGTTCCATAACCTTCTGAAATAATAGATACATTTTCTAATGAGTTTGCAACTATTTTTGTTATAACTTTAGCAAACAAACTAAAAAAAACCACAACCACCAAAAAAAACCACACACACACACACACACACAAAACACACGCACACACACGCACGCGCACACACACCCCCCACAAGAAAAAAACCAAAATCATTTAAACTGCCAGGACAGAACATTTCAGAACATGAATTCACAATTCTTCAGGCCTGACATGTCAATCACCAGCAGCTCATAAACTGACCACTGCTTGGCACAACTGATTAAAGACGTTTATACATTCCAATTGCAAAGTACAGATTAATAAGAAACTAAACCATTCCAAATGTTGCAAAATACCACTCTGCCTCATCCCTCACCTTCCAGTTACCTGCCACTAGTTTATTTGTGTGCCTTATCCACACAGGACTTGTTTCTGAGCTGGAAGTAAGATTTCTAAGAGAAAAAGGGCATGAGATTCCTCTAACCGACACCTAATGTGTACACATCTGCATCTAATCTAGTCTGCTAAGCTTTCTCTGTTGTCAAGGAAGAGACCTAGGAGTGGGAATGTAATAATTCATCTAAACTTGGAAATGAGATAAAACGTTTTACACAGCAATGAGAAAAAATGAGGCACATTAAAACTATACTCTTCACATATTCAGCACACTTCAGTTTCCTCTTTAGTCCCTTTTCCTTCTTCCCCCTTCTTCAAAATTTGATGAAGTCTAACACTGACCTTCTCAAAGTTATATATTTACAGGTACTTTGTCACAATACACCCTCGACAAAAACGGAAAAAAAATCTTCTACTGAGTAAATAATGAAGGTCCGAAGGAAAATGGTATTTTTCTTGAAATGTAGAGCTCTGTTGAATAGCATCCAAATTCCCTTCTCTTGCAGTCATGGAAATAAATCATAATTCTACATTTACTTAAATACAAAGCTACTTTCACATATGGTGGCTTCTAAATGCTCTCTCCCAAAGTAGCATTGGCTCATGCACCTTCAGGTCCACCAGTCACCATGATCAGTGATTAGAAAAGCAAATCATTATCTCCTGTCTGTGCTGCTATTCCTATGCTGCTTTAATACTCCTATTTCTTCTGGGTTCTTGGATCTTGAAGGTCACATTACACAACATACTGATTTTGACAAAATTTCAGAAATCTTACACGAAGAGACAATGAACAGCAAGCTTTACAGTGATTCAATTTAACTGCTTTAAAGCTGCACCAGACCTAAATTGATTGTAGCCTATAATATTTAGGGACACGCTGGACAAAACTGCATTTTTTTTTTCCTTCCTACTCATCTACACAGGCACATTTTAAAAACAAATCTGTATATTTTTTTTTTACAAAATAGTATAGTATTCATTTCATTTCCTGAATACTTTAGAGTTGAAAAAAAAAAAAAAAAAAAAAAAAAAACAAACCCACCATAATGCATCCTTTTCCAAAGTTGCTAAAGATCACTGAAATGTAACCTTTATGATAGGTCAGTAAACTTCATATCAGTAAACATAAACATGCCTTTGCCTTCAGTGAATATACTCCATTTTAAGAGCTGTGTTCATCCCATTTACAAATACAATTTAGTGTAAGCAGTCAATTTTATCTTCTCACTTTAAAAATGACCAGAGATCATCTCTAATGTTTATGCTTTGATTTCCTTGAATAATAGGCTATTTGAAATTTTTGGTTGTGTAAATAAAAAAATTGGACATAAATATTTCCTGTAATTCTGAAATAAAAACCAAAATCTTACTACAATTGGATATCTAATTACGATGACTGGAAAACCATTAAATAAGATAAACCTCTTACACTGCATTTTTCTTTAAACATAATTCGTTTCTATTCTATACACTTAGTTTAAATCAATTGCAGACTAAGTTGCAGCTGCAATTAGTATGCACTTCACTACCTGTATCACTGATTATATCTGGAGAGGTGTGTGGAATAATAGCACTTGTCTGGCTTTTACACCACCCAGTACTTGTTCACTATGAGGCAGGACTTATGAAGGACTCAGGCTGGCCACTGCCATAAAAGATAACAAAAAAAAATGTTTTTACAAATACATTAGAAACAAAAGAAGGGCCAAGGATAATCTGTATCCTTTATCAGATGTGGCAGGGAACATTGCTACAAAGGATAAGGAAAAGTCCGAGGTACTTAATGCTTTCTTTGCCTCAGTCTTTAACAGCAAGAGCAGTTTCACCCAGGTACCCAGCCCTGGAGCCGGAAGAGGGATGCAGAGGGGCTGGAGCTTGTCCAGAGCTGGGAAGGGGCTGGGACACCCGTGGGATGGGGGGCGGCTGGGGGGGCTCAGCCTGGAGAGGAGGGGGCTCGGGGGGGCCCTTATTGCTCCCTGCAGCTGCCTGACAGGGGCTGTAGGCAGGGGGGGTCGGGCTCTGCTCCCAGGGAACAAGGGACAGGACAGGAGGGAACGGCCTCAGGTGGCACCAGGGGAGGGTTAGATTGGGTGTGAGGGGACATGTCTTCACCGAAAGGGTGGTCAGGCACTGGAACGGGCTGCCTGGGGAGGTGGTGGAGTCACTGTCCCTGGAAGCATTTAAAAAGCGTGTAGAGGTGGCACTTAGAGATACGGTTTAGTGGTGGGCTTGGCAATGCTGGGTTAATGGTTGGACTTTATGATCTTAAAGTCATTTCCAACCTAAATAATTCTATGATCCTAAGAGTGGCCACCCTTCCTTTAGTGTTTGCAAATAAATGGCTCTCCTAGCCCTCAAATCACCTGCTATGTGATTTTACTGTTTTAGCTTAAGCATTCTTGTAACAATCTACAGCTGTATTCTGAACGTAATACCATCTTGAAAGAATTACAAGGCATGTTTTCAAACAAGGCAAGACAACCTGATACAACAGGGGAGCATGTGCAGTAAGGTGAAAAAGTTGTGGTTCCAAGTTGAGGTTTTTTCTGCACAACAGAAACACAACCATTCAATATGCTGACAGTCCTTGAGAATTACTAGACCACTCCAGAAAAACCATAAAAATAGCTATTGTTGTGGTATTTCTTCCCTATTAAGACTCAGGAAATATTCCCAGAGCTGTGACTCCAGGATTTTAGACTAAGACAGACAAGATCATAAAAAGGATGTGAAGCACCTTATTGCCATTTATGAGATAAAGCTGGAGATGGAGAGCTGCACTGGTATTTCAGAAACCTGCGACAGACCCTGGAAGTGTCCATGAACAGACCACTTAGAAGTGTTTAAACTGCTGAAGCATTTTGCCAGCTGTGCTTGTAGACTTAGAAGTTGAACAGATTCACTGGGTCTGATTCACCTCTTACAGAGACCAGGTGATGCTGCAAAGTTGCATAACGTGTGTGAAGTATGGAACAGCTCTGTCAGTGACATCCACAGACAAGGCCAGAAACAGTCATTTCATCTATTTTGGTACAAACTTGCCTCCTCAAGAGACCCAGGCAAAGGAGCAGTTACATTGTTCCAGGCAGCCCTGGAAAGAACCACACAAAGGGATCAGTGATACGCAAAGACAATGGGGGGAGCAGCCTTGCATTCACAACTGACAAGAGAACATGAGCATCACTAACATATTGGTCATTAAGACAATATCCTGCTGTTAATTACTTGTCCTGTTGGTCTGTACTGATTTGTAATGAAAAAAGGGCTGGATTAATTTCATCTGACTTTGTGATTCTTGGAAAAAGAGGTTGAGTGTGTATGCGCATGTACCTTTGCAACAAAACAGAGGTTCAGCACAACGCTACCACATGCTTAAACAATCTCGAATTTAAAAAACAAACCTAAAACCCACCACTATTCTACATTTAAAAACATTACAAACCTTTTCAAAACATATTTTTCTTAAAAAGATGAACCACTTGAACACAAGAAAAAAGAAACTTGAAAGACTTGAAATTATGAGAAAGTTCATAACAGGATATGAAAGCCTTTTACTTGTAATTCCAGAAAGTTCAGAACTTTTTCACTGCACCTTCTCAGAGTGTGCTGTATCTAGCACTTCAACGAGGCAGGGCATTTAGGGTTGAAAACCTAAGACTGCATGAGAAACAGGTAATAATTTTGGTATTATCCTTAATTTTCCCAACAATCATTGCCAGAAAGAGAAATGGAAGTAATGGCTTTTTTTTATTCTCATTACAAACTCTGTCTTTCTGAAGCAATATCAGAATTTTAATGACTCATATATTCTGTGAACGAGCATAATGAACACTACCACTCTGACACTTTCAATGTTCTGTAATTTGATTTGTTGGCAATTCCTATTCTCTCCTGTTTACAACCTGCAGGAAAGAGGTGAAATATCTAGCCAGTCAAAATAGGGAATATTTATAAGACTCAACTTTATGGATTCATTTTAACTCTCCAATAAAGTGGAGAGCTTTACCTTATTACACATCTTGAAAAACCAATAAGCACACACCCTAGCAGTAGCGATTTTTCCAAGAGCAGCCATATTATGAGTTTAAATAGCTTCAGGGGAGAACTTAGCCATATGTTTAGCAAGCCTCCCAAAAGTTTAGATTCTTCTGCTTAATAAAGTAGACACAGAAATACTAACGCCCCTTCCTTGGTACACAGCCATGATGAATTTTTTAATTTGCAGTTTCTACTGGTTGTCTCAAGGAACCAAGGAGAAAGCAAGGTGATGCTCCCAGGCTGTGGACTGACTAACTGATATGGCAAGGGTGCCCAGCAGCTATTCATACGGCAGAAGAACCAGTCCATCTCCTCATTTCCAAACTGTTTCATTGTGCTGTCACTCATGCTCCCCCCTGCCAATATGGGTCTGTTGCCAGGATGACCCTGCTGTCCACCAGATAAGGACCAACAGCTACTCCTTTCATGGGAAATGATGCTCCCCAGGTAAATCATAGCTGACTCCTATTTGGTTACAATAGCTAGAACTTGTCTCTTCCATCAGTTCCCTCCACTGTGCCCAACAGGACCCTCTGCACTGTCAGAAAATGAGGGAGACCTTTGTTAAAGGTTCCCTGAATTAGAATCAGTAACAAGGTCTTGTGAAATTAACATTTAGGTTCTTATTTAACTTTTTAAGTGAATTAAACAAAAAAGCTTCTCATTTTATAACAAATACACCCAGCATAAGTCCATATGTTTATTGTCTAAGCTTTCAGCAGATAAACAGACGCATATCACACCTCTAGTTTAGGAAGTCTACAGTCACCGTGTGTCACGCAATTATTATCTCAGTACTACCACTCATGCAACATGCTGCATGGAAAGTAGTAAAGACAGAGCCCTCTAGTCTCTCCACTGAGCAGAAAGCAGCAACATAAGGTTTTCTCAACATCTCTTCATTCTGAACTGGAAAAAGAAAGAAATAGAAATTGCTGGGCAGGGAGGGTTAGTCTCTTTCCTCCAGGGCTCTCTGCTGAGAATGCTGATTTGTGCCTAATTTGGTATTTACTCCTCTCTACTAGTTTATAGTGATATCCACCTATCTACATTTCACCCACTGGGAGACAGAAATAAATCTTCATAGAAAAGCTTGTTTTCCTTCATCTGTATTCAGACCTTTAAAACCAGTCATTTTTGACATTTCAGATTTGCACAACACAACTAACTTCAATATGAAACTTTTTTTATGGCCTGATTTCTTGGAGTCAATATAATTTTCAAAACTAAGTAATTTTTCTTTTTATTTTAAATGCTTAGGAAACAATTAGAATCTTCTTTTCCTGAGAAGACTCCTTTACAAATCTTAATAGCGGTTTCGAATGATATCTCAGTGCTCCCCCTGATTTACACAACACCTTAAAGAGCACAACATTTTAAAATTATCTTTGTAATATTTTTTAAAATGTTGTTTGAAACAATAAAAAATACCTCAGTAAGGAACAAGATGCAAGCACCAGCATTAATGATGAAATCACACTGATACGTTTCATATACACAAAAAAATAACACAAGACGAATGGTGAACATGGAAGAAATTGCTTTTAGCACAGAGACTTCCGTACCGTACTTCTGGCTCATGACAGAAGTCTATTAACAAAATCAAGTAACAACCTTGTAAGTTTATAAAATATTAATGTATTGGGGAACAAAAGAAAACAGCTTTCAGACAAAACAAAAATACCTCATCTAGGCACATATTTTTCTTTTAAAATACTATAACCTGAACCAATGATTTAAACAGAAGTATATGTAGCAGGAGGTAGATGACCCCAGTGTAGGCTGAGGATGTGGGGCTGAAGACAGTTTTCTCTTTTTAAGAGGGCACACTTTCTCCATTGCTGAAATCAAAACACTGTCAGGGAACAACAAGTACAGCTCAAATAATAATGTGAGTAGACTTTGATCCCTGTTTTTACTGCTGGCTGAATCCAGCCCCCTGATGGCACACTACCCAAATTTAAGTCGAAGATCATTGCAAGATAAAAACTGAATTGTATTGGATGTATATGGATGTACTTGACCAAACTCTAGTACGTACTGAATTCTGAACGACTGCAAAGGGGGTCAACGTTAGAAGGAAAGAAGCGTCCCATTTCAGTTTTACGCTCTCAAGTTTAGAAAACATTCCAGAATTTAGAACAACTCTGTGTGACAACACAACACACGGAACTATTAAGAAACAGAAGTACCTTACCAAGGGTTTTCTTTTGATGACCAACGGGATAAGTACAGAAAAACAAATACCTATTGAAAGGACAATAATAATTTGCTCCTTTTGACAGATAAAATACTACTTGAAAACACGTATTTTTCTTGTCATTTAATTACACGCGCACACACAGAGATATTAGTTCCAGGTCAAAATGAAGGACCATTACACACTGATTGGCAGGGAAAAAAGTGCTTTCCCCCTGGAGCTCAAGAACTGGTATCCTAGATGCATTACAACTCAGCTGAAATGTGAGATGTATTAAAAAAGTAATTGAAAACAAATATTATACTTATTTTAAATTACAAACCACTTCACACTATTAATTACTTCAGCAAGCTGTGTATTTTTACACTTGTAATCACTCATGGAGATAAGATTACTGCTAAAGCAGACTCAAAATAAATATACATGCCAATATCTGTTTAAAAAAAAAACAAACTGTAAAGAACGTTTTCCCCAACATCTTAAAGATGTTGATTTGTGCCCATGCTTGCTGAGAATTCCTGTCCCTACCAGCCCTGTAATGATGATCTAGAGCAACCATTCACAAATCAGAAATGACCAATCCATAATCCTCCCTCATGGCTACCAGCTCAAAGTTCTCCCCCAACATCTTGAAGATGTTGATTTGTGCCCACGCTTGCTGAGAATTCCTGTCCCTGGTAGCCCTGTAATGATGATCTAGAGCAGCTATTCACAAATCAGAAATGACCAATCCATAATTCCCCCTTACAGCTACAAGCTCATAAAAGGTTTTACTGCATTATGGAATCAATGTTTCCTATATGATAGAATGATAGAGCAGCTCTGATTAGAAAGGACTTCCCTGGAGGTCATCTACTCCAAGACCCTGCTCAGAGCAGGTTTAATTAGATCAGGTTGCTCAGGGATTTGATCACCAGATAGCCTGAAGGAAACAGAAAGAAGAAAACAGTTCCCCAAAACTTCTGGGATTAGTAAAGAGTGAAGTAATTTACCATGCAGTAAAACAGATTTAAAGCTATAAAAAAACATCGGAAAAAGATTTTATTTTTGAAAATACAAGAAAAATTAAATGGAACTGCAAGAATCAAATGACTAGCAATATCCTGTAAATAATGGCAGATGTAACAGGACAATTTGATTAAAATGGGTCAATATCAAACAAAATTCCCTGTGACTTATTAAAGACAGCCACTCTTTTCTCAGAATTGCATAAAACTAAAATAAACACCTCGGGGACGGATTCTCATTGAACTTTGGAAGAGTTTCTTCCTTTAAATACGAATAGAATAACATTTTTATGTCTATTTAAGATGACACAAAAGCAGGCTTTTATGAGCTTGAGTGGGCAAGTTTTTATACATTTAACCAACCTCCAGCATATGGAATCTTTAACTCAAGATTACAGGCAATATGGCTAAAAGCAACTTCACAACCTTTGCAATCATAGCCTGATTGACACCAAAAGTGTTCTTGCAGTTAAAAATAAAAGTTTCCCAAAAGTTACTAGGATTTGTGGGCTAAGCGATTTGGTTGCCTTTGAAAAACTTTTATAGCATGGCTTGTAAAAAGTATATGTTTTGATGCAATGAGAACAAATTGCATGATGAATTTCTGTGTCTTTCTGGACTAGAAGCCAGAGTAGAACATCATGAAGAGTTCAGATTATTTTAAATCTACAAATTATATATGGGGTTTTGTTAATCCATTTTTTTTTTCACCACTCTTGCCCTCCCTAACAGCAACTCAGCACAATCTCCAACTACTCATGTTTTTTTTAGTAACACTTGATGATGAAATGTTAACATTTATGTGTTAACCTCATTTAAAGTTTATGAAGCTCAAACCACTTTGCTATTCCGTGGCTATTTCTCTGTTTGAAAGTTCCAAGTACCAGATAAATCAGAATAAAATAATAACAATTAGCAACATGGAGCAGGATATTTCAGTCTTCTCAGAGCCTCTGCTGAACGTACATCAGGAGATGCAGAAACAAGCAAATGTAAAGCTGGATTTCACTAAATCTATGAGAACATTACTATGGATTAATTTCTCAGTTTCTAATCTCCTAAAATAACACATCTTTTCTTTAATGTCCTAAAGACCTCTGTACCACATCCTTAGTGCAGGACATGGACCTACAGGGAGTTTTCCTTTTTAATCCTGAGCAGACCTCTCATCTCCTGGCAAAGCAGTACTACATTTATCCCTCTGATTGCTCACGCTAGTCACAGAGCGGCACCCTATATATTCTACAAGTTGTCTATAAAAAGCACAGGGAACATGCTGCTGTCACTTGCATTTTAGCTGGATTCTGCAGCTTTTTACGTCTGTAACTCAGTGAGCATTTGAATGACTACCTGAGATTTTCAGAATATGTAAAATCTCGACCCTTTCAAATGTCTGACACATTAGCACTGTCTTAGCTGTAATACCCAACTAATATTTCCATGCATGTCTGGCTATGTAGTGAGCTATGAAAGCTTTCAGCTTTGACCTTAAAAATTTAAAATACTTCTGCTGTTTGCTTTTTTTTTTTCCCAACTAAATAAAGTAACATCCTACGTGGAAGGTCAAAAAGAATGTGACACCTGTTTTACTGTTTGAGAAGATAACCATATTACTCACTAAGCATGTACAGCAATGACCTTGGATATGGTTGATGCCAACATTTTTATACTGTCCAGTGACCTAACTTTATGTTCATTATCCTCATTATAGGTATTTTACTAAGTAAAACCAATTTCTCAATGGGGAAAATTAGAATGAATTTCTTTTGTTATCAAAGTTTATCATATAAGCTAATTTTTGAGCGTGCTAAATTTACTAAAAATTCTGTTGTAATATTCAGAAAATTAAATGTTATGAGAAAAATATTAATGCTTCTATAAAGTCTGCACAGCTAAGTCAAGTCCTTTCTACACAGAATGGGATTCTATGAAAAATGAGCTTCATGTTAGCTCTTCAACAAAAGAGTCTAAAACCCAGTTATTTCAGACCACAGACTGTGCAATAATTGTCTTGAACAATTGTTATTACACATCCTGACACTGAGTGAAAAAATGAGGTGCTTATCCTGGGCATTGTATCAGTAACCGTCACCTCTCAAATCCCCACAGCGACATTTCCTATCCCTGTTTACACACCTATGTCAGACACAGCAACACCTAACAGCATTAGGCTAGTACCGCAGAGCAGACTAAAAGCAACGCCCAAGTTACCTTTTGGGCAAGAGACCTGCAGATTCATTTACACTTGTATAAATTATGTTACAAGCCAACTGTATATAATGTTCTTTCAGTGCCAACCAACTTTGCTAAATGATACTCTAATCTTCTAAGATGTTGGCAATATAAAATAATATGAACTAAATCTGAAGTGCTAGTTTTCTTTTATTTTTTCCTTTTAATATTAACACTGGCTACCAATAGCAAGAGAGCACGAGAACAAGGGAAAACTACAAGGAGGTCTCCTGATGACAGCAACTATTCAGACATCAGAACTTATTATTATTATTATTTTTAATTTGTTCCGGGCTTTAAGGACATGACATCTAGAAGTTCCCAAAGATAAGCTATTTCTTTTATCTTTGCTTGGAGCTTAAATCATTAGGGCAGACACCAAAGTTTGCAATACTGTCATATACTAACCCACATATGTTTTGACCCAAGTTCTGCCAGTTTTTATTTAAGTTAAGAATTTCTGAAGAATCCATGTCCAGTTTCTGCTTTCAGAGTTGGGATTCTGGAGAGCAACATGACTGCTGGGTCCCTGGCCACGTTCACTCCCTTCTCTGCGCTCAGCTGATACTCAGCCCAGCAGCATCCCTACGCAGGTAAAGACCAGAGAGGAACAGCAGGCACAGAGCAAACAAGGATAAACTTCTCACTAGCGACATGAGGATAAGTTTGTCAAGTTCATGCTGCTCCCAAATTTATCACAGAAAACCAATTTGCATTTTTGGTTTTGTAAACAAAACAGGCTCTGTCTGCTACATACCCTCTGGAAGTTAACCCAACTTAAGTTTCTCCATCCATAAAATGGATGCAACACAGCATAGATCTCAGATGGAAACAGACCTAACGGACCACCTAAAAAAAACAAATAGCTGAAAGCTGTGGCTCAAAGACTGATGGAAAGGCAGACAGAAAATATTTGGGGACACAGCGAAGATTTTATAGAGTTCTGTACCTTGTCTGTGAGCCTCCAGAGAAACACACAACAGGAAAGGCAGGATACGGAAAAAGTCCACTGCCTAATATTTTTATTGTACCTACCCTGTATCATACACATCCCATCACATATACCTATCTGTACGAGTGCAATCCCTCCATTTCTGTCCCTAGCCTGAAACAACAGTTTGAGTAACTGAAGTCTTTTTACACATCGTTCTCCAGACAGAAGACAAGATTCCAGTTAGAGTTTCCTGCCATATTCCTTATTCAGTTCAAAAGACTTCCCAGCAGACTCAAACCTGTTGCTTTTGCAGAATTCCCCGTACTTCCTGACTTCCACACCCAGGTAACACACACAGTGCTTGGCAATGACTCCATCATTAAAACTAAAATTTGAGACTTCAGAAAAATCAATTATCTAAAAACAGGAAGTATTCTCTTTTAAATATACTCTAGAGAAGTATTTTAAACAACTCCTGTGTGAGACCACCATACTGCGTGGGGAATCCAGCTCAAAGTATTAAAGTATACCTGTGGAAAAAAGCAAACTAAACGCTGAGGGACAGTCAGCAATGCGTTAAGGCAGACCCCTGCAATTCACTGCTCTCATTCAGGAACACTCACTCCAGTCAGAATGAGTAGGGCTGCAACACAGGAACTCTACCTCCTGCTCAAGAGTTGCTCTTGACATAGCAGTCAGGGGGCTGCGTCCTGAGCCTCAGCAGTGGTATTTGGAAGACAAATTATATCGAGTGAATCAAATCCAAAAGGGCACTTAAAAGAGATGAGCAAAGTGATATTCCTAAATTAGGTTTAAACCAGTAATCTAGTATTAACCCCAGTTACTCACAGCTGCACTGTTCCACAGAGACACACCCCACTTAACTTGCCTTGGCATCTAGAAAGTGACAGGTTTTGTAGCGGTTTTTGTTAATTACATGAAAATTATTAATCACTCATTAACATTTCCCCTGAGACTGCTAATTTTCAGGTGCTAACTAATAAATGAATCGTTCTGGTAAGCTGCAACATCTCAATTGTTCGTTCCAACTTGGAGAGCCCAGCATTATCACTGATACACAACAAAGCCCTGTAAAGTTTCAATGAGGTGCCAAAAAGCAATTATTTAGGTATCTGACAGATGCACACTCAACAACGTAATTAAGTCATACAATGAGGAAGTTCCAGCTATCTGTACTTCCTCTAGAATATTCTACGCAGACTGACCGCAGTACTGTTTAAATTACTACTGATTTATGTAATCCCATGTTGGGTACATATAATACAGTTTTGAACTAGAGACACTTAAATGTCAACCACCTTGTCTAAAATTACACTCACTCGCCTAACATATTTTGCTCTAGCAGCACATGCATCCAGCAGGGACACAGCACAGAAGAATCCCCCATATTGTCACAAGGACTAAGCACTTGGCTGCAGAAGTGATTTGCAGGGAGCTCCATTCAATAAAGGAGCAGCATCCTCTTATCATGTACTCCTGTGGTACAGCTGAAGGGAGCTGACATATCAGCTGCACACAGACGACATTTCCAGCTGAAGCACCATTCTCCCTGCTTCTGTTATCAATTCATCACTCTTAAAACAATCTACATAAAGAAACAGAAGGTTCTGCTTAGCGCAGTACAACAGGGATAACATGTTTATGCTGTACCAGTGCAATACCGCTTTGAGAGATTAAATAAAGAACTAAGGGACGGATGTTGCACAGGGTATATATATTTCCTCTCACTGTAAAGGGCAAAGATTTTATTTGGTTCCCAACACGTATCACCAAAAAAACAAGATTTAAAATAATCAGCAACATCAATGGTAAGACATATGTTCCAATGGTAAGAACCAGAAGGAAGTGAAGATCTAATTCCTTTCTAACTGGACATTATTTTATATACAAAAAACCCCACATTTTTAAAGTACCAACACAATTTAGACTACCTATACTAGACACCAGCATAGTTTTTACTCTAGAACTTATCCTGTAGACTCTTTTGTTATTACATCACACACTGCCTCAAGATAAGGAAAAAAGCATAGAAAATGCCCAGTAACGTTTTAACTAAAAAATTCAACTTAACACTAAGCACAACTAGAAATCTTTAGTCATCAGTCACCTGCAAAATAGGGAAATGGAACATGCAGCATAACAGATTCTTAATTATACCTGAAAAATACATTTTTATTCCCCTTTATTTGATATATCACACAGCCATAGAGTAGTGAAGAACAGAAAAAGACACATAGATCTTCCATACATACTTAAAACATTAACTGTAAAGCACAGCATATTTGGCAACTCCTTTACTACTGCTTGCACTCAAGTGGAAAACAACATTACTGTGAATTCTGATGTGCCACAGTCTTTCCACCTCAGGCAATGGTCTTATACCTCATTAGCTGAGTAGGTCTGAGTGGGATCAGAACTGAAAATGTGCAAAGAGGTCAAGATTCAGACCTGGAGGATATTTGTACGTGAGAATAATTCAAGCACATAAATATAACGTTCATCTGAACGTCTCTAATCCCCTCATTAGATACAAGGACCTACACTTCCATGCACCAGAGCAAGCACCATGCTGAGACTGTTCGCTCAAAATCTTCCAGCGATCAATTGTTCTGGTGTTTATTTTTTGGTCTATTTAACATGATTTTACATGATACACACATATATCAATTTTATATAACATTTGTTCACTTGAAAGTATTATCTCCCTGCTTCTGCAATGCCATGTAACAAAATGAAGTGATGATGCAAAGTCAAAGGCGTAAATCAGCCCAAGTTGAGATTCTCTCAGAATATACAAATCAGACTACACTTCCTCTCCACTATTACAATCAGATTACCACTAGGTAACTGCCAGCTGTTTCCATATCAGCTCTACCACAATTTGTCCAGAACAGCTGTCACTTTACCTCACCTATAGTTACCCGAGTCATCATATGTATGGTTTTTCAATATCAGTAGTCATTCACAAGACTCTTTGAACCTATGTAGGGTACCTTAACTGATAACAAATCCACACTAGTCATTCAGAAAGGTCCTTATGCAGAGATGGAGTATTATTTTTGAGTGTAAACAACAGTTCAAAATGTTTCAAATTTATACCGAACTATTAAATGCATTAATTATTTACTTGTAAAAATCAAGAGCATTTCATTGTGTCTGTATGACGTACAGTTTCTCTCTTCTCAAGTATTTTTGAAAAACTATATTTTTAGCCTTGCTTCATTGTTCTGTAGCAAACCTAGCTATAATTATACCTATGTCATTTTTAGAATTTCATTGCTGCCAAATAGTTTGTAAGGAAAACTACAATAACTCATATTTGTTCCTTCTTAGTTATACTGTGATATCATTTGGCATTTGCCCATTTCCTAACATACACTCCTCTCAGCTCTTTCATTTTTATCTGTTTATTGTTCATCTGTATTACTCCCTTGTTGGTTAACTTCCCTTTTCAATCACTTTTTTTAAATCCAAAGTACTCTGTCAGGATTAATTAGTTGTATTCCTTGGCATCTAATGAATTGGACTTGCACAGTTCCCAGTTAACAACAGTATTCTTATGTTTCAGTATTGCCACCCACTCCATTTGCCCCTACTGTTTTCAATTTCACATACATATATTTATATATTAAACTGGCAAGTATACCATGTTTACTCTGTAAGATTGACTATACTGTGCTTTTACACATCAAACAATTATCATAATCACCACTAGTTCAGTGATCAGTGACTGTGATTAACGGTAGCACAGCAGAATGAGGGTCTTTATGTAATCAAAGGTAGCTGTAGCATTTTACATAAAACACTAACTAAAGAATTCGCAGGATGTTATTACCTGTGACAACACGAGTCCTTTCCTCATTCCCGAAAGAGATAAAACGAAGAGGAATCAGTACATGAAGAAATGTGCTACATTTATTCTAGTCGTCTTCCCAGGCAGGATATTGGGGAGAGGAAAACCCCATGGTCCACAAGGAGTAACACCTAGCTTGAAATGCAGGCTGAGGAAACAAGGCTCACCAGAAAGCCACTACTGAGGTGAGCTAGAAACACCTTTTCATGTTTTGAGAGCTGAGATATAATCGTATAAATATTCTGCTTGGATACTCCCCAAACACAAATGCATGCTCCAAGTCAAAAGAAGTTTAGATTCTAATCGCAGAATTCTCTCAGCCTTATTTTTCTTTCGATATAGCAAAAATATTGAAAAGAGAAAAAAAAAAAAAAAAAACAAACAAAAAATCACAACCAACTGGACAGGAAAGTTTTACTTCATGTACTTGTACTTTATGCTTTTGTAAAGGCACAGGTATGACGATACCTTTCAAGGGACCTTTTTTAATTTGCAATGAGGAAAAATGTAGTATTACTGAACCAGGTTTCCTGAAGGTTTACCTTAGGTTCTATATTCCTCAGCTGTCCTGTTTTGCATGTAGTTAAACTGTAACTGTATGTTCTGTTATCATAAGCTCCACCTCAGTAATGAGAAAGCAAAATGTGTGTGCATGCATGTATATTAGCAATCAATTAGTCAATTTTACAAACATTAAGGTGAAAGGGATGGCTTATGCCAAAACACCAAAATCATTAAAAACACACTTAAGTGTATATATATTCCCATTCCAGGGCTAAGGTTTCTAAGTGTCTAAAACACACTTAAGTGTATATATATTCCCATTCCAGGGCTAAGGTTTCTAAGTGTCTAAATCCCCACTGCAAAGAACATTGGCTACCCTTGAAAAACGTTACTGCATATATGGTATAACAGTGTGTTTCCAAAAGTTGATAAAAGAAGGATTTCATTACACAAGTACTTGTGCATCAGTAACTTGCATGTAAGTAAGCTCTCTGCATAATAATATAGAGTGATAATACACAATTATAATTGAATGCTTATAATTATTTTCAGGATCAAAGCCCTTATTAAAAATTCAAATTAAAGCGTTATAATGGTAGTAGTCATGATGGACTTACATGCGGATATAATGAAATTAAGTCCTGTAATAAGTAGTATGTTTTGCATATACAATTAGATAATCTTAAAAATGATCAGTGTAGGGCTGACAATTGCTAAAAGAGATGCTAAAATTGCTGAAAGAGATGAAATTGTGATAATATTACTAACATTTACTAGGCAAATAAGAAAAATAACATAACTCCAGATACAGTATTCCTTAGGAGACATGGTGAACCTACTAAATTACTGAAGTGATAGGAAACCTGAAGGGATGGGATGTTTGCCTATCTCTGGGCTAATGACCTGAAACTAATCTGGGGGTAATAATCGATATCAAAGGACCACAGTAAGAAAGAACATCAAGTCCTCTGCCTCCAACCTGTGCTAGCCACACCAAGGCTGAGCTCTTCCCGAGAAAACAGAAAGAGGAGTTACAGGACACAACTGTTGATCAGTGACAGCCACACAAGGACCTTTGGTGACTTGGATTTTAAAAAGCATATCAAAAGCAGAGCAGCACCATCACTGCACTGCCTGTTAATGCGTTAAACACTGGTCATGAAAGAGCCACCTCTTTCCCAGGACTTCTAAAGCTGCAGAGTGATTGGAGGTAAGGCAGCCAGAAAGCTGCCTTCAGAGCGACCAGTCAGTGAAGGATTATTTGGAAAGGTATGACAATGTGAATAGTGAATAAAGGTTTTGTGTTTTTTCAGTGCTTCAGATTTTTTTAAAGTGTTTCTAGAAATGACTAGCATCTTCCCTTCATTACCGACCAAAAGTGGAATTAAAAAATCCCAAAACATGACTGTCTGTGGTGAAAGTCAAATCCTACCCCCATGATAAATTTGAAGAGCTATGTGATTAATCTCTTTAGGAAAAAATAAGGTCTGTATTTATATTGCGTTAGACATAAATTATGAACTCAAATGCCACCATTTTCAGGAGGATAAAAAAAGTAAAAATATTAATTAGATACAGAGCACAAATACTTAGTTTAAACTTAATTACATTGCCTGAATTACGGTAGAATTTAATATGTATGGTTTACAGTTCACACATGATCTCAAACAAAAACAATCAGCAAAAGTTTGAATTTACAAGAGCTGAGAAAGTTTTTTGCAACATAGCATCCAAAGATGCCATACTTCAGAGGACACTCCAGTCTGAGTAAAGACTCGTTTGTAAGAGTAGGCTCAAGTAGTAACCCGAATACTTCTGACAACTCTCAGTCCCCAGCAGAGACTTTTACAACTGGAACGTCACACACAATCATCAGCTCTGCAACAACATTTTTTAAATGGTCTGAGACTGAAGCACAAACTTTGTTCTTTACATATATCTGTACATGTCAGTGAAGGCTACTGGGAGTGTCATAGAAATCTACAACAAAGCTTTAAAACGCCTGAGACTGAAGCTCAAATTTTGCTCTTTACATGTGTCCCTACATGCCATTAAAAGTTACCAGTAGTGTTGTAGAAATTTACAGATTGTCTCAAAGTTGGTAAACATTACCAAAAACAGTCATCTTTAGACTGCAGAGGATGAGTTTTGTGCACTACCAAATAAGAGGTTGGGTCCTATAACCACAAGTCCTCACTTTCAAATATCAATGTGTGCATGGGAAAACTGTTTCCAATTTGAAAGTTCCGAGTTTCAGCTTCCATTCTTGCATAACGTTCACACTAAATCTACTACATTGAAGAATCTTCCGCTACTAAACATTTCAGCCACAACAGGAGAAGTCTCTTCCTCAGCTTCTTTAAATACAAAACATCTTAACAGCGACAAAACAAGAAACAGAAAATCAAGGTGATACCATACGCAGTGGAGCGCACTGGCAGCTGCACTCACAGCCCTCCGGGCTAACCTGTAAGCTCTTCTGCAAGAAGAATCCAAAGGGTGCTGTAAGGAGTGCTCCCCCTGGCTAGATTGAAACTTGATACCTTAGAAGAAATGTTTGGTCATCTTCCCTGCGTTCTGCAGGTTTTTCAGTTTGGTGCTATACTCAAAAGTTTTAACAGAAGGTTTTGCTTTAATATCCTACGTCAGCATTAAGATAATTGAATAAACAGGGCTCTACGCCAACAGGGATGTGCTTATTAAAATTTTTTTCTAGTGCAGAAGATTGAGACCAACAACTATGCTCAACTGATAAATTACAGAAATCCTGCAAGGGAAACAATACACAGCCTGAATTCAGTGTCATTAATACCCAAAGATGGAAGTATGGCAAAGCATTTGAGCTGTGGTATCACCAACGCACCACCCTCTCCCTGTTAAGAAGCTGGACTTCTTATTTAAGTCATACGCTCTTAGGTAGCAGGGCTCTAAAACACCCATAGTTTTGCTAAATTTAAAAACCACTTCTGTAAAGAAGCTCCAGATGTGTTTCTCTGTTAGGGATAAAGTAACACTTCCCAAACTGTTAAGTTTGTTTTAACTGAGACAGCAACGATGCCTAGCTTGTGCTTAAAGCCAAATGTTCTTTTGCTACTAATAATAGATTAATCATTTAATTTCTTTAAAAATAATGACCTATTTCTAGCATTAACATGCTCTTAAAATGTGTCTGCCATCAGCAGAGCCACAGACACAGCAGTGGCAGAGAGCTTCAGATGACATTGAAGATTTTAGTTTGCGCTCAGTTCTCTGAGCAGGCGGGTGCTGCCACAAGCCCTGGGCATGGCAGCAGGTGTCCCTGACCCCGGAGCATCCCCAGGCTGCAGTGCTCAAAAGACAACGGTGCACCACACTGGTCTTCCACATTAGAAACTGAGTCATAGTTTTGCAATCTGGTACCATAAGAAGTTGCAGAAACACAGGAAGAAACTACTAAGGCAAACACCAGCAAAGACAGGGAAGACTTAACGTTTAGGTTCATTTTCTGGCTTAGTAAGGATTAGCATTTGCTTTTGTCAAAAACAAAAGTAAAGACACTTAGAGCTACCATTTGGGTATAACCAGTTTGCTTAAGAAGATTATATATTGTATGTTGTTTTAATTTTTTTAAGCATATATTAGAACATAAACCTATAAACCTAACTAGTTCCACCAGAGGAAATTATTTCTAAACAAGATGATAAACGTTCTAATGTTCACTCAGGTCTTAAGAATATATGTTAGCTATTTAGTGCATGCTGTAAGAGAATCCTCCATCAGTACTAGGAAAGAAATGAAAGTAGAAATGAAATAGCATCATAAAACCTACAAAAATAATTGCAAATTCCAACTCTATTTCTACAATTCATCAGGTGCAGCATCCCTAACACTGTGGCACAGCTGCATCCTATCAAAGGCATGGCAGGATGGGAGATGTTTCTTGCAACAGCAGCCTAGAGGCTTGTGTTGGTTATAAAGCAAAGCTCTTGATTTTTATTACTTAAATCAAAATTTAAAGTGTAAAATGCATTATTTTTGTACTATAAAATGGCTTATTTTTTAGTTTCCTGTAATAGCTTGCCCATGCATTAGTTTCTTGAATTTATAAAAACGGTGTGTAGAACATTTTCCCTGTAGCTTTCTCCTAAATATTATTTACTTAACATATACATTTAGTTTTTTCGTAAGTGACTTACTAAACCCTTTTTGTCTTAATCCTGCCTCCCACAAAGTAACACCTCCATAGCCAGTTCCTGCTAGGGGGGAAAGAAGAAGAAGGGGGATGGGGGGGGAACCAAAACCCAAGACATTTTTATTGGACTCTTTCAAAATATATTGGATGGTTTTTCACTTTTAAAAAGCACATGAAGACATAAAATAAATTGATAAATAAATAAATGTTTGTTTCTACACAACTGGTGAAGATATTGCACCTGAAATACTGGAATGTATTTATGCTGTTTCACTGACTTTTAAAGGGAAGAACTGTCCCCCAGTCAATATTCAACAGAGATGACACATAAAGTTAAGAAGCAGAGTGCTGAAATTAGATTACAACTATGGGAATACCAGTAGATTCAGAATGAGGGCTGTGGCTTCCTCACAAAAAGTCCTGCATAACTAACTGTTACATAGTTCTTTACACTCCCATTTATCAACTTCAAAAATAAAGCCATTTGATACTATGTTTGTTATTTCTACAATGACATGAGAAACGTGCTTTGGGATTCCCAGCTAATAGTAAAGTTCAAGACAACTACTAGCTTTAAATTCAAATAAGAGCAAAACATAGGACAGATTAAGAAGAAAAAAAAAACACCAACAAAACAAAACAAAAAAAAAAAAAAAAAAAAAAAAACAAACAAAAAACCCCCAAAAAACCAAAAAAAAAACCCACCAAAGACCAACCAAACCAGAAATCAGTATAAGTACAGTTGTGTTTTGCACATAGGGAGGCCAGGAAACACAGGGGAAGAGTTCTTCTTCTTCAGGCTGTATTATCCGGGTATTGATAAGCTCATGCTCGGTCTGCTCAGGCGTGCTGGAACACTTTCCTTTACATTGTGCAGTCCAGAAGGGAAGTACTGAAGAAGAATGTGAGGATTAATCAGTGTGTTAATTGAGGTTATCTAGATCATGATAGATGGGGACAACATATTAAGCAAGTTACTATGGCAGCCAAACTCATCTGTTAAAACCAAAATTAATGGATAAACCAACTTAAGTTCACTTTCTTATTGATTTCTATCCAGCTGCAGTGGACTATAAAAGAGCTATCAGGGAAAGCTATCCGTTAGCTGTCAACTCAGAATTCCTTAAGAAGCAATTGCTAATCCTCTAATGATATCTCACTAAATCCTAATCTCTACAAATTGTTCTTGGAAGAAGCATTAAACTAGTCATCAAACCAGGTCTTTAATGCTTCTTAGAGTTATTCAACCTCTAACCCATTAGAGATCATACAAAGTACTAACACTTTCAAACAGAGTTTAAATAAATAAATCAGATGTCAGCTGCAGGTCTGCATGTTCCTGTATTTTCTGTGTTGTAGAAAAAAAAATCAAAACAACAGTACAGGAAAATGGACCATTATAACAAAACAAAACCCTCTTAAGATTCATAAAAATTAAGAGACTACTGTTGTGGTATAATTTTGTTTCACAATATGATCTCCTACCATAAAAGGGGATAAAACACTCTTTATTAAGTGGAGAAGATAGATTCATTAAAATGTCAGTGCTCATATAATTCCAGATAAACAATATGATAAAAAGACATTATTTTTCTCATCATGTTAAAATCTTGATTATCTCACCTAGAATTTTATGAGATGCAACCACTAAAATGGGCACAGTTAAACCAGCATGAAGTTGCTGTAAATAATAAGGTTCTAAGACAAACTTAGCTTTTTAGGAAAGGAGAAAAGAATGATGGAGCTTGGAAAAAATATACAATAGGGATATTAATTTCATTGAATAACTGTAAAAACATTAGTATCTCCCTCATATGTTGTTAAAGGAAATAATGCCCTTTACTTCCCAGTGCCATAGAAGCAGTTCACTTGAAGACTTCCAATTAGAGTTCTGGTGAAAGCAAATAGGTAAAAATTATCGACTGCAAGTTGCAATCTAAAAAGCTTAAAGTTCTTCAGTTGGGACAAAACCAAAGTATGATGGTTTAGCAGAAATGATTTACCACACAGCACAGAAAACATGGCTAACAAATCATAAAAACAGTGATACCCCCCCAAAAAAAACCCACCAAAAACAACCAACCAAAACCAAAAGGATGCCAAATTGATGCAAAGCACATCATCTACCTACTATGCACCTCAAAGAACACATAAGTAATGTCATACTAGACATCAGAAAAACTTCCCAAAAGGTAAAGATTGAGAAATACCAGAATGAAACTGTCCTTGTGGAAGCTCAAAGACTGGGCAACAGGGTGTTACAATTATACGCAATCCTGCATGGAGGAGAAAACTGTCAGGTAAGGGATGGGACTAATTAGCAGGTTCCTCTTTTGTAATTGCATGAATTCACAACTACTGCTCTCCAGAATAGAAAGGGACAAATAAAAACTAAAAAAAAATAATTTAAAAACCCTACCACACACATACCCCTCACACTAGAGAACTTACAAATGTTTTGGTAAAAAAATTGCAGAGTTGTAACTCAAGTGAATCAATGAGGTCAGAAAAGATACGAAGAAAAGATGGAGGCTACACACTGCCCTACGAAGTGCATGCCACGGAAATTGCAACCTTATGTCAGAGCAACTCTGAAAACTTCTTCTTATAAAACTTATAAAAATCAATTAAATATAAAGGTTACACAGTAAAATAATACAAGTAGACATACAAATTGTTGACAAAAATAGTTTTTCTACAGGCAAACAACAATAGACCTACATTTATCAAAAGAGATCAACATATTACTAGTATTCTGCATTTTCAGAGAACATTTTGGGCAAATTGCTAAAGATGTTTTGAAATGAGTATACTAAAGCTTACAATGCCACAGAAGTGTTTACAGACCTGAAAATACAGCTTTGATTTATGTCTACTGTTTGGCGAAAAACATCAAGAAGTAAAGACAGGCCAATGTTTCCAATACAGAAAAACAATGCAGACTATGTCTAGATGGCATTTTTAACTGTAATAGGAATTGCTGTTTGTTCAGAACTTTTGAATAATTAGGACACTTGTTTAAACAACTACTCCAGCACTTTCTTTGCTACCATTTTAACATTGTTCTTACTCATGACCTTGCATATAAGACACTATTTTACTTGATAGAAGCTTATGCTGAGTTCTACAGAACCACTGTTAAGGTTGTATATGACTTGCGGTGATGTGTTTTAATTGCATGGCCAAGAAGAGCTGTTAAATACAGGATGAAACAGAATTTAGCTAAATTCTCTCACCAAGGTACAGAAGAAGTTTTACTGCACATGACCTCTAAAGAAATAAATGCATTACTACATACTAGACCATGTTATACAGCTGCAAATAAAAAAGGGTCCCACTATCATATAGTGCTACTTAATTTGCAATACAGTGTTCTATTTTTAATATTCTGTTTTCTCCTTTTAAATATAATATTGCTGTATCTTCTCCTAAATGTCAAGGAATGTGAACAACATGTAAAAGGTTCTTTCTTTCAAAATGGTGTAATTCTTCACTTAATTACCTACTCAGTAGAAAAACAAAGCCACTATAAATTTAGTAATCAAAGTAAAGCTTAGTTAGTACCATGTCTAAGGAATAAAGGAAACCTACTGCACTTCTTAAAGTTCTTTTCTCAGTGCATTGAAATATTCACTCGAATCATAATTTCTGGAAAACAGAAAGAACATTACATGCAGAAGCGGAAAGTGTCAAAAAGGTGCTAAATTATAAAAAGAAATACTCTGGGAAGTTTGATTTATTATTTGGGAAGCAGAAAGGAATCAAAAAGCCCAGACAACTTATAAGTGGAAAACGGACCCCTTTTAAAATGATGGAACAACATTTTTGAAGACATCTGTCATTCAGGATACACACATCCTCCACCCAAATTTGATATTATATTGACATTTTACAGTGCCAGATAACAATCTATAGTGAAGAAAAGTAATTAAAAAAAATTAGCTGGACAACCATTAAAAAAAAAACAAAAACAAAACACCTTTCTGTCTATTGGAGTTAGGGACATACCTCCACAAAAGCAAATTTTCAAAGTAAAATTGTAGCAGTATGTATATCCAAAAGAAGTTACGTATAACCAAGAAGCAGTTATAGTTGAATTAAGACAGAAACTACCCCATGTGTTGAGAAGGGAATAGAATTATTTAGCCTGCCACCTCGGCAATGTATTTGGTCTTCAGAAGACAAATCCGGCAGCTATAAACCCAATATATTGTAATGGAAAGGGAGTGCAAAAGTGGCAAAACACAAGAAACCGTATGTAAGCTCCTTGCCATTCTCTCCAAAAGAGGTTCTTGTCTTCTGAAGAAGAAAAACCAACATGAAACAGATCCTTCATCAGCGTAAGACTGTTCTGACTGCTCCTCAGTCAACAGATCACTCATGTAATTGGAACTACAGTTCTCATACGGTCAAGGCAGAGAGATGCAAAAAAATCCAGAAGTATCCACAGCCACGTGTAAACCGGCAGGGAACATGAAGGATAGGGACTTGCTTATTAGAAGGGCCAACTGCATGAAACCATCTACTTGAGCACTACACAATGCTTAGGAAAATGTCATGTTTATGCAGTATATTCATGCCAAGAATGTAATTTAAGGAATCACAACACAGAATTTGGAAGACAGATCTATAGCCATAAGAAAACATAAATTTCTGGGGGCTATTCTCAAATATTTTATTCCCGTAACAGAAACTACACTCTCAATGTGTAAGGATAATGTAAAAATTGCTCACTTAAATGCAATGAACACGTGAAAACTCTGACAGGAACCTGAACATTGTTGAAGCTGAAAAAAGTCTTCAAACCCTTCCTCATGAAATAAGGTAAGGAAAGACTCAGAGGAGTGGATAACTTGACAACTTTCTACCTGATGAATGCAAGCAAATACAGAAAATTCTACCCCACTGTGGCCACTTAAAAGATCACAGAACACAGTAAACAGGGGAAAATGTGATTGTATTCTTATAGCCTATTATTTTGTTATTTCTAGCAGCAAATCTTCAGCACGTTAAACAGCTGCTTCTTGGAACAGCAAAAAAAGGATATCAGGCGATCAGTTTTGACTCAGTTCTCACAAAAAAAACCCAGAAGCTGATTCAAGACACGAATATGATGCAGCTCAGTTATGACAGAAAAGGGGGATGGCAAGGAATACAACAGCTATTACAAATAATAGGTAAAGCTTTTCAAAGGAATTGGGAAGCTGAAAAAAAAAAAAGAAAAAGAAAGGAAATTAAATGGAAGGGGGAAAGCCTGAGAATATAAAATATAAGAATTTCAAATGACATTGTAATCTAATCCAGGAATGTATGAAATACTTCCTCCCCCTGAGAGCAAGAGAACACAGCAGAGGAAGAAAGCAAGTTAAATGGCAATACATGCTTTCAAAAATAAAATCTAGCCTGAGAAAATTATTCAGGAAACCAACAGAATTTTAAAAGCTATTAGGTGAAGGCAATAAATAAGGCATTTAAATGTATCAGTCACAGGAAGGCTACGAAAGAATCAGATGTTCTACTAAAAGATAAGGCATCAATTATGGATACTGCAGATAAAATAAATTATTTCTCTGCATTGATCTTTACCACAGAGTATGATGGAGAAACATCTTCTACAAACTTTATATATTTCCAGTAGGAACTACTTATAGAGAAAATGAAGCACTTACATATAAGAAGCATCAGGAAAAGGTTCTAGAAAATGACTTTCTAAAGCTCATTGCTAATTCCAGGGCACTGGCCAAAAAATAAAATATAATAAAATAAAAAACCAGAACAATTGGATAATCACAAAGAGATATCAAACTACACCTCTAACTCTCATGAACAAAGGTTGGCCAAGATAGTCCAAATATTTTTTACTCCAAAGACTTTCAGAAGATTTTTGTGGACTAGAAAAGACCCATGAGAACAATTCTCAGTTAACCAAGTTTTGAATACAGAAGAGTTATTCTCTGTTTAATGAGAAGCAGGTATCAAGTTTTTGTTTTGTAGTTGTCAGCATCAGTATTTTCGACTCTAATACAGTAAGCGGCAGAGAAATGGAAACTGAGGCAAGACAGAGGGTACAGGGCAAGAAACAAGCCAGACACAATGCTGCCATCAGACTTTCATAGTAATTACACAAAGACACTCTGAATTTAGAAGTCTTCTCTTATTCGGTAGAATCTTAAGACATTTCTGCCTTTCATGATCTGTTATTTGAAAACTAGCATTTTGGATGAAATAACATCAAAAGGAAAAATAAGAATGTTGTGAGCACCACTGCAGTTAATACGATCTTTTGGGACATGACTCTCTGTTCATTGAGACTCATGGCAGCTTTTCAACACGGTTCAGGGTATGTGGAGCATCGTGTGCTCAGGTGATGATGGTTACGATGAAATTCAATTCACAGTGCAGAGGTAGCATGGGCAAAACAACAGGTTCAACTGCCTAGGAAAACCTTCTGTTAGGGAAATTTAAAAGATCTCCCAAAATGGCCCACAATATGTAGAATACTTTCTCCAGCTCATATCACTTCTTTTGCTTCCGTAGTGCCACCCATTCCAGAAGAATCCCTGGGAGAAATACTACAGGGTCCTGCGGGAGGGCACAACAGGAACAGATCCTAGACTGGATCATCTGATTGTAGGCACAGCACATCGTACTGGGACAATTTCCTTCTTAGCTCTTCAATGATTCACCTACTGGCAGGAGTTTTATCATAATAAATTAGGCCTATGAGAAAGCATGCTAAATCTTTACAATGCATACAATTACACCAGCTTTTCTGATCTCCTGAGCTTCTAAATCTGTCTTTCTCATTTTGTCTGAGCACAAGACCTCTGCTGCTAACTCTACTGCCCTGTTCTCTCCGGGTATTTCTGGAAAAGCTTAACTGAACAGCAGCAATGGAAGAAGCAGCACAGAACACAGAAAACAGCATTCACAATTTCACTGCACCAGTAAAGCACAGGTGGCATAGCATATACCAAAAAAATGAAACAAGGGAAGACAGCTTCTGCTAGGTTTATTGTGTACACGTCCTCCAAATAACAAATCACTTGGGAATTACTGTTACATGTCCCTATTTAAGATATTCTACCGAACCCATCAATGAAATTTCTGTAGTTACTACAGTCAATGCTTTGAGAAGCAAATATAGCAGAATACATTAGATTTCATAGCTATTGTAAGATTAAGCCCAAAACTACAGTTATTTTTACAAATGTGCAGTAACAAATTCTCCTCTGATCATATCTTGATTTCGTGTAAGAATTCCAAATATACCATGTGACTGGCTTTATCTTATTTTTTATTATTATTATTCTAGGTGTGTTTACAAAATCACCTAAAAATCACACTTTCTGTGATGCATTTCACAGTGGCTATGCATACTAGTTACACAATCAACTGCTTGTCTCTATGAGAAGTCAGTTATTTGGTAGAGTTTCACATGGTTTACAGAGAAAGTGCCTGGGACTTCGGAGAACTGTGAGGGTTTTTTTTCTTCTAAACTGTTTAATAAAGAGTTTGAGGCTTCTACCATTTTTAATGTAAATCCTTATTAAGCAATAACCTTGAAACCTCCAGAAGTTCAGTTCTTGTAGAACTGTTTCTACCTGAAGCTGCAAAACTGTATGACTTCTCTTCGCAAAGAACAGGCATTTTTCCTGAATGGAGACTTCTCAAGGGAAAGTCTAACCACCCACGCCTCTTACATGAAGCTCACAAAAAAATACTAGATGCAAGCAGGATTGTTCAGGATACCAGAAGCCTACCTAAATTAGCCATTTGTTTCGTACTAGAGTAAATATTGGGTCAAAACAGTCACTGAGGAGATCTTTGATTCTCCAGGATTCTCTAGTTTAGATAATAAATAACAGTCTTAACTTACAAAATATTACCTGACTTTTAACAATTTATCTCACAAACTTTTTTTTATTATTTTCTACATACTCTTCCTTTTTAAGACCTGAAGTTTATAGTGCAGCTTTCTTTACAAATGACAAGCTTTGTTAACAAAGATGCACTTGTGGATCCCCAAGAAAATTCCAAGGTAGGGCAATCACTTCAAACTGAAATCTCCACAAAAAAAATAATTTAGGTTCTCCTATTGCTTATCTGACTACCAACGGAGCACCCTGCCACATGAGCACAGCTGAAATATGTGGAAAGGAAGTGGGCGTACCACTTTGAAAGATTTAACTTACGGTTTTTTAAAAACAAAACCATTTGAAACCACAAACTTCTTTAGTGCTTTGACATTCACATAATGAGATATGATGGAAGTGCTACAAATCAAGATTGGCAGAACCACTGAGAGTCATGCAGAATACAAAAACTCTGTCTAAAACCTTCTACACAGATACTAGCCCACCATTCACTACAATGGGTATTCCAGGCAGGCCCAACTGTGCCAGACCAAGAGAGTTTGAATGTGTCCTGTATCAGCCACACGCAGAGCTTCCACTGACTTCAGGAGTAACAAATGAAGATCCACAGGCTTAATCCACTACTATGAAAATTAACATAGCTTTAGTACTACTTTAGCAAGGGCAGGATCAGTCCCCAGACAGATTACTACCTGTAGCCAACCCCATGACTCTCTGGGGAAAAGATACCTGACCTTAGGTGGTGTACACCAGATAGTCTGGTCATAAACAGGATGCTGAGCCCAAGCTGGTTTTTAATAGTTCCGATCCACACATTTATTACTCCTCCTTGTTTTCAATCCATTTCATTATCCTATTTGCAACAAAAATACTCCCAGCTCTCCATTCCAAACAGCAGATTATGCCACTTAATAGCAATTAAATGTCCTAAAGGCATTAAAAAGGCTATTACCAAAACACATTTTCAAGCACCGGTATAAATCATTTCATATAGGCTTTGAAATCCATAATGAGTGAGCATTCAATGTGAATGCCTTTGCTGGGATCATACGTCTAGGTGTTAACACAATACTAAATATTTATACACAATATTAATTTATTTACACACTATATTAATACTAAACAGCTTTCTCCAAGCTACTAAGACAGTCTGAATGTACGAGAATTTTAAAATTATAAACAGTTTCTTACCCACCTTTAGTAACTTTCTCTGATACAACATTGGTTTTTTAACCTCAAACCTAACAGCAGGCTAAATAAGCAAATAGGACAACACTGACGAAGCTTTACACTTACCTATTTACACTTCAAAGCTAAGCATGTCAGTTCAAGTTATGAAAAACATTTTCAGTTAATTAAAAAAAAAACAAACACTAAAACTTTGTTGATGTTAGAGCCCTACTATTGGAAGGAAGCTGAAAATTGAAAAGGAAATCAGTTACATCACCTCACCAAAGAGACACAGAAAAAGCACTGGCCAATTGTATTAGTTGATCTGCTAGAATACCTCTCCTACAAACCTCATTCTCCATCTGAGATCCCTTCTAATAAATACATTATTGTTAGAACAGATTTTTTTTCCTCTAGAGCATAGCTGCATTTAATATAAGTCAACTATGAGCCAATGCCGAACAACAGACTAGGCTAATCAAGTCACTCCTTTGTAACTGTTTATTTTAAACACTAGCTAGAGCCCACTTATTCTCACTTATCTCATAGGGTTTGGATTTGGCTAAGGATCCCACCTACTCAGAGAGCATTTTGACTATCTATAGAAGACTACACCATACTGAAAGTGTTTCTTCTTTTTGATGTGAGATATGGCAACAATAACACTTTAGTTCTAAAATATAACAAGGCAGCAATATAAAACATAGTAGTTACTAAAATTCCTGGTGACAACTGACTGCAACGTTAAGCTAAAAAGATTTAAATGGGGTTGTCATAATGGCAGTCTTTGGCCTAATGAGTGTCCCAAATTCAAACCTGATTCAAGTCACTGGAGGACAAAATTAAAGAATTACAGACTAGAGTAACCGGCTTGTTAAGACATCTCACAAACAGCCCTGCCCTGCTGTCAGATACACCCCTGTTATTCAGGGCCATATGAGACAGGCTTTTTCAATATCTAGTGGGAAAAGTTACTTTGTCCTGTAATTTAGGATACCATCATACAAAGTAACTAACAAAAACACGAAATAATGTTGATTCTCAGATACCACAATTGGGTTTTGGGTTTGTTGGGTTTTTACATCAACTTATTTTCCGTAACTACTACTGAAAAAGCATATCACATATTTAATCTAATGTCCTCCCAGTTCCTTTATTTATGTTTTGATTATCCCAATCTTCATTTATGCAGAGCCGAACTGAACTTAGAAGCTTTTAATTAACTCTTTGCCAATGCAGAGTTGGACCAAAATCTGGTGATAATTAGAAGAGCTTCGTTATGTTTGGACTCTAAATTCTTTAACAAGCTTTAATTACTAGTTCTCATGTAAAACATTCAGTCTAGTGCCTGTCTGTGGTCTATCCTGCTTCTTCTGTGATTCTTACAGAACTGCAGAGCAGCCTACAGCTCCCACTGAATACTTGGTTACATATGAGAAGAGTTCCTCAGATTCTAATGTTATTTCATTACATCAAGTACAGTAAATTTATTTTTTCCTTAGGAAATACTGCTGAAAAGTCCAAGAGTCTATGCTGTCACATAGACGGCATTCACAAACAGGATTACAAACCTGAAAAAAATATTAAGAGAGTGTAAGAATGTTAGGGAAGGGTTGAAAAATAATCTCTAATTAAATAATTCAAATGTAATATATTTAATTAATTAGATATAATCTTACAGTATCTTCTTAAAAGCATTTTTTCTAAAATGAGCTGCCTGATAAACCCACACTGCTTTTAAACAGACAAAATTCTTACAGTTTGTAAATAAAACATCTCACAAGAATTATTAATCTTTCTGTCACCTAGCATACCTCATCCTCACTGTAGATCTCTACCTACAAAAATCTCCTCACCCTAAGAACTTTTAGCTTAGGCCTGTCCAAAACACTTCATTTTCTACAGGTATATCACTTATCAGCAGGATCATTGTTAAAATCAGGGATAAATATATTTTAATTATTATCAAGCTTGAATAAATACCTGTTCATGTTTCCAAAATATGCACAGTAAACAAACTGGGAATGAGGAGCCATTACTCAGTAGCTCCTCATACTGTGTGTGTTCACATTTCTAGATGCACCTTACAGCAGTGAAGCTGTGGCTGGTTACAAATCCACTACGTCTGCCAATGTAATAAAGAATAGCTTTTCAAATGTATGTAAACACAAGGTGTAATCAAGCCTTGTAGTATACCCAATTACCGAAATTCAGTAGATGGAAGTGATCTTTTCAGTTTCCTATAAAATAACAACTACAGTATTAGACTCTTCTTTCTTTCCCTCTTTAAACACATCACACACTAACATTTCAGCTTCATATATGCAGATTAAATCCAGCCATCCAAGAACTGAAACCTGTAAGAATTCCCTATTGCAGGCAGATATTTCTAAAACCAATTTAAAATATTAAGTTACTATTCTTGCTTTTCATTTAGAACTAAGTAAGCCTCTGTAATGAATGTGCTCCAGATATGAAAAGGTATTAGAAACACTTCTTTCCCTCTGTGCTTTTGTAGAGAACAAGGCAGGCTAGTTAATGCTGACAGAGCCAAGGCAAAGACTGTGTCTTCCTGGATCAGGCCAAAGAGTTCTGAAGAGCTCCTTGTGCAGAAGTGCAGGACGGGTACAGCTCACCCCATCATCTCCACTGCCCATCCGCCACCCTCCTTCGCTAAGACAAAGTGACAGCAGTCACCAAGTGGCAAATGTTCATCATCCCCAGCACAAATGAGCCTTTGGACTGTAAATCCTATGACTCTAGAAGTATCCTATGCACGTTGCATTTTCTGCCTTATTTTTAGTATTATTATGAGCGTCAAGGTCATCATGTTCATGGCTCAGAATGTAATTAGCTGAGACAAAGGTACAACCTCCTAACAGCAGTTTTGGTAGGAAGAGAGCCTATGTGTGCTACAATAAACCTGTTGCAGAAGTACACAGTGTCAGTTTAGTAGCATCATTTCTACATTGCTTTGAGATAATCAGTGAATTTAAGTTTGGATGTTATAAATTCAGAAATGGTATTCAAAGAGTATTTTCACCTGTTAGATACTATAATTTATAAGCTGTTTTAGTTTGCAACCTGTATTGTTCTGACTAACCCTTCTCATCGATGAAAACAAATTACAATCAATTTTATTACACTGAGATACAGTCTTATAAATAAGCAGCTGACCCTGTGAAATGTATAGTATGCTCTATTAATATATGTTATAAATAAAGACTGAAATCTAAAAGAAAAGAAACCCAAACTGCTTAAGGAAAAAGTCATTGGTTTATGTATTTATGCAGGGCATTTTGGCTTTTTAATTAATTAAAAAAAAAAAAGAAAAAAAGAAAAAAGAAAAAAAGAAAAAGAGGATTGAACTTTAACACTATGACCTTTATGTAGCTGGGCCACATCTCAGGCTAAAGACTAATGTGGTTTAGCTACTTATGAAATGATTTTTAAAGTACCTCTACCCTTCTAAATCAGGAGCACGGACACTCATCAGAATAATCCCCTCAGTTAAGTTCTTGAACCCACTGCCCACTAAACCCTGGCAGTACTAAGTCTTCATATTCCATAGTGCTAAATGCCAGGAAAATCACCATACGACCGCAGTGCAGCTTATCTCTAAGTTTCAAACAAGAACCCTGCATCTCTCTTGTAAATTCACTGACAGATTGAACAAGAACATTAAATCAGTCTCCACACAACACTACTCTTAAAAAAACACTAACAAAGCACACCCCTTTGGAAGACAATGAATAGATTGTTTTTAGCGAGTATTATACAACCAATCTCAAGTCAAAACTTCTGAGACAGCTTAGCACTATTTTAATGCAACCTTCTGACCACCTGTACTGTACTTCACCAAGGGGAGAGGAAACAAAGATTCCCTACATATTTTTTTTTAATATTCAACAGTATTACTGAGCCACTGAGAAGGTCTACAACTCTCAGCCACTCTGAGCACATTGCTAGAAATGCTATTTTGTTATGCATTAAACTGGGAGACATAAGTAAATATTAGCTTTGCACAATGCAGCACAATTTTGCAGGTTAGCAACACTTTGATACAAGTCTTTTGTTTTTGTTAAAATCCTGGCTACATTTAGAAGCACCACAGCAACTGCATACTGGTTTCTGCATTTTCCACCCTCCTTACCAACCATCTTAGGAAAAAAAAACCTTGTCATTGCAGCAAAACCAGACCACCAAAGCCCTTCCAAGGGAATAACCCCATCTTATCTCAAATGCTTGCTTTACAAGTTCTGACATCACTGAGAATAATCAGATCTGGAAAACAGGCTATTTGCTGTTAATACTAATTTAATGGTTTGCCGTTACACAGTGCTATAGCCCCTCTATCTGGTAACAACCAGCAATCAATGCTGAGTTCCTACTGAACTAGAATCTTGAATTTTAACAGTAATGATGCTGTGAAGTGGACAATGTGAAGACAGTTTCATAATTTTGGTTTCAGAAAATAACTAAATCTTAAAATACAGCTCGCCATCTCTTATGTTTTAGAAAGCATTTTCTATCAATAAGCTTTAGGAAAAAGTCAGTGTTGGCATATATCTAGCTGAAGAAATAATAAAGAAGGAAAAAAAAAATGTGCAAAACCAGAAGTATTATTTTCCAGAACAATAAAAAAAATTTTAAAAAATCAGGTATGGAAATCATTTAAAAGTGATGCACAAAAAAAATTCATGACCCACATGCCTTGTGACAGTCTACAGCTAAGAAACAACTGCTCCCCAAATCACAAAGATTTTACTACAGAACTCATTTCAGGCAAAGAATAAACAGGATAATGGTGTAATTTTCAAGGTAATGCTAAAGACACACACACACACAAAAAAAAAAGAAAATGTACCAATGGAAACTCATTTCTAATAAGCACATTTAAATAATGCTGACATCTTTTAAAAAGCAGCACTTTAAAGCTGATATATGTGTATATACACAGGCATGCTTTGTAAGCAGTCACACTGTGATCTTAAGACACAGTAACCGATTTAATCACACAGATGTTCACATAAATTGACCCTGATTCTGCCAATGCCTATCTCTACAAAAGTGCAAAGGCATCACCCCCACACCCTGTATTGAGCCTATATGTTTGCAAAATTGGGTCACATACTAATCTCATTATAAATCCCAATGACCCTAAACTACTTAATGCAGCACTTCTACTTGGAATACTATCAGGATATTTTTTCCTCAATTCTTTGCTAACAAAGTTACAAAATGCCTCAGTGAAAGGTCTTTTCATACAGATTAAAATATCAGTTATTTTTTCTACAAAGAGCACCTACCACATTGCCAATGTTTATGCACTGCTGATGTGCATCTTCCCTGTGAGGGTAAAATGGAAGTGGCGGGGAGGGATGGGACACACCTGTAGGGCCCTTAGAATTGCCAAGAGAATAATTCAAATTTTAAAAGGAAAAGAAAGGCCGTAAAACCAAAAAGTAACAAACAAAGAGAGGATGTTAAGGCAAAAAGAGGAGATTTTGCAAGTTTGGGCTTATTTCACAGGGACTAAAGACGAAATTTCTTCAAGTATTTCAGAGCAAAGTTTCCCTTTCTCTTTTTACCCAGTTTTGTTTTTATTGGAGAGTGAGCCTCTCCCATTCCACCTGAGCTTTTCCCAAAGGTTTAATTCTTGCAGAAATAAAAAAATCAAAATACTCTGAGGAAAAAACATAAATCAATTTGGACTTAAAAATCAGCTGCTAAACATGATACAAAGTGAATTAGGTTTGAAGCACAGTAGTTTGTCTCTTGCAGTCAGCAGTTATCAGAACTACACCACAAAAAAAAAAAAAAAAATAATCAGGAGTAACATGTTGTAAAAAGGACCTGAAAGTAATGGAATACCCCTAGTTAACATGCTGCATGAGAAACACAGCTTTGGAAATACAAAAAAACTGCCCTTGGAGGACAGAAAAGATGAAACATTGGAAGAATTTAGTAAGTTTTACTTATTTTATCTATATTTTAGAATATTATTAGAGTAATATTGAGCATATTGATAAAGTTTCAGAAGCAAACATTTAAACAGTAATAAGCATTTAGTAAATATATTTTCCCCTGCTATCACCAAATTTCACCAGGATGGGTTGATCCAATTAGGTATTTCTTCTGTGAAAAGGACACTGAAATTTATAAATTCCGTTGCCATTTTAATTTTTCTCATGGCTGCTTTACTCATCTTTCTCCTCATGAATGCATTTAACCAAAGGGCCCCAGAAACCTGTGCAATAACAAGTAAAAACCCATTCAAAAAGCACTTGTCCATCTATGTGCATCTTGTTTCTCTGTGTGTTATCTAGAAGCCATTTGAATGCTCATCTTCTGCCTTGTCCTGGTCAGAAGTGCTCTCCTCTGGCAAGCCCGTCTGCTCAGCCCTCAGAGGGAGCTACTTTCCTCCACGGAAGATGTACTTTACTCAGCAGAGTGGCTTGGGATTAGGTATGTAGGGGAAGGTAAAGGTATGAAAGCAGGTTTAGGAGCTGTTTGCCCTGGAAATTTAGTTTTGCGCAATGAGAAAACACAGCCTGTTTTGATCTGGAATGCAGCCACCATATTAAAGGGCACTTCTAACCCTCACCCTAAAGATCAAAGAGCCAAGTCCCTTACAGCAGGGGTCCTCAAACTATGGATACAGCCCCCCAGGGTCCTCAATCCGGCCCCCGGTATTTACAGACACCCCCACCGGGGGTTGGGGGGGGAACCAAGCAGCCGCAGATGGCTGCCTGCCACTGCATCCGCGCGCCGGCCCCCTGGTTAAAAAGTTTGAGGACCCCTGACTTAGAGTAAGAAATCATCTCCATAACACAAAGTAACTCGTTGTCTTTTGCCCCTTTTGTCTACTCTTGCAATGAAAAAAAAAAAAAAAAAAAAAAGAAAAGTACCTATGCTTAATAGTAACAGCAACGACAAATCCCTTCCACGCAGCAGAACCTGAAAGGGATTTCCAAATTAAAAAAGCTGCTCTTTACCTTGGCATTCAGTCCAGCTAGCTACAATGAAAACTCTGGGTTTCTCTTCTGAACTGTGCTGCAGAAGGAAGTGCCAGAGGCAAAGTAGCTGCCCTGCCCAGACTGCTGCTGAAGTTACTACAGCCTTTGACGGCCCGATCCTCCTCAAAGACAGGTACTGGGCAAATGCACAAGTGCCTGCTTGTGTTTTGTGTATGCATGCACAAGTGCCCAGTTAAGACTGCAGTATTGCAAACTGGTTCAAACCACAAAGAATCTCAAAAACACATCACCAGGCTTGGAAGCATACAAGTGTTTCTGGTTGTCATTTGCTTATTTATAATTGTGACCAGGTAGTCCCATATGATTTTACGGGCCGCTTCCCTCGTGCAGTTTGTTTCCAAACAAGTCATGGGAGAAATCAGCAAAACCAAACACCAGTATGCTTTAGGTGCCTCCTGAAAGCCACATGAGCTATAGAATTTAAAGATAAAGTCAAAGCCAAATCCATACCAATCCATGTATTTACTGGGCTTTGCAGGAGGTTTCAAAGCAATGAGTCAGATGATAAATGTACTGCAACACTAGACACAATACTGCAGATAGAGACAGGTCTTTTGCTTTAATTTTTAATTTCCATTTTCTGTGGGTTTAGACAAACCACTGACATTACTTTAGCATAATACTTTGCAGTGAATCAATACTTTAATTTAATAATGGTATTCTGCTGTCAACATATAATATATCACATAATGTCCTTGTATAGATGCTAAAAAAATATGCCAAATAAAATGCAAGGCTTTACTTTCACCAGTGATCACAAGTTAAATCAATGTAATGAGAATCCTTACAGCCCCCAAAAGAATTTTCTTCAGGGTTAAAAGGCAGCATGGAGTAGTCTCAGCCATATCCCTTCCTCTCATCATACCAGTGCTACGAAAGCTCTCCTAGGTCATGGGATTCCAACAAGCACTTCAATAAAAGGAACAGAGAGGAAGTACAGCTGAATAGAATCAGCGTACATATCTGTGAGTGAGACTCACTTAAACATTCCACATTCCTTAAGAACTCAGTGATAACTGTGCTAGTCCCTAACTGTAAAGAGGATTATAAATGGAAAATGGAATGAAGTCTAGTGTCATCCAACTTAACTGAAACTGAAGAAGCAAGTTATAGCTGTAAAATATGAAAAATAAAATAAAATTACAGTAACTTCCACTTTAGTGGTGTGACTACAATTCCGTATTTGTTATTTTTATCTTGACAGTAGCCTTTCTGTTGACAAGTATTTAAGATGGGAAACACAAATCTAATCATGTCTGTGGTACACTGACTCATGGTATGTGAATAGAAAGTAAGTGGGAATAAGGAAGAAGCAAATGCTTTTAGAACTCCCCATTGTTTGCTTCAGTATTTTTTTTCCAATTCAACAGCTTTTGATGCTTTACAAATTGATAAATAACTGACATATTAATCTTAGTCAACGCTAAAGGCACGTGCTTTACAGTCATGTGTGCTCCCCTCGATTTCAATGACAGCTCATGATCATAATGCAAAGTGTTCACAGATACATGTCATTTGTTGGCAGAACGTTTTAGAGCTCTGGGAAGAGTAGGTCTGGTTTTACTATGGTTTGGCACCTCCCACAACACCCTCCAGTTGGTGAAAACCCCGCAGTTCCATCTAAGTGCCATCCTTAATGTGAAAAAGATATCTGAGTCAGTGCAAAATAAAACAAACAGGTTTTACCAAAATGTCAGTGTTGGTAACAGTTCATCTGCCAGAAGCTTGTTACTTGAACCCATGTCGTGCATAACAAACAGACAGAGACATGACTAGGATAAACGACTGGATGAGAAAATCTTTAGCAGGAAATCAAAGTAAATGCAGGCTGCAGTCTGGACTCATAAAAAAAGGTCGCAATTGGACTTCACAAGATATACCGATGAAGGGTCCTGTAACATCTCTTTCCTTGGTTACTATGCATTAGTTGAGCCCCACCTGCCTGACCTCGGTTGTCTGCATTAGTCTTTGGTCATATGAACACAAGAGAAACCACAGTGCTATTTCACAGCTGAATTCACACAGGAATTCTTATAAGTACAGTATCTCAATTTAAAGATAATAACATTACTGAAGAACCCAGAATACCATGAAAAATGCATATTGGAAAAATCAGGGCATGACTCTTCAGAAATGAAACCAATGGCTTGATAAAAATAAAACCTCACTGGTGTGTTCCAGTCAGTTGGTTGATTTTTCTGATCTACAGGCTGGACCATCCTTCTAAATCAATGATTGATTTTTATGTTCAGCACTGAATAAAGAGGCTCATGCTGAAAAGCCATAGTCCGTGCATGGTCATGAGAAACACATGCAGGCACAAGGCACAGAGCGAGATTTGATGAGTAAGTGGCTTTTGCTTCGTCAGAACCTGAAGGATCTTCATCAAGAACTTTCAAAACAGCTAACAGATAGCTTGACTTTGAGTGAAACACAACCAAGAATTATTGTCATTATGCACACCCACAAAAAAAGAGAGATTTCACAACATCTCCTCAGATGAATACACACACAGAGAAAAGGCTTTACCAACATTTACTTCAGGTGGGCAATCATCCGGCTTTCTGGAAAAATAACTCCCGATTTACCTTCCATTTTCCTAAGTCATGTTTTGAGCCCATTGTAACATATTAAAACAATTAAATAAACTGCAACACGAACCACTATAGCTAAATACAGCTGCTTCTTTTCTTAAGAGCTGTGAAATGCTGAATAACCTATGACTCCTGCCGACACATGTGTGCCTTGCCAAGCCAGAGGATCACACACGGGTGTGCGCTATTTCGAAAGCTGGGGCATCAGATTTGTCATGTCAGATTTGTATTCACACAATACAACGGGATCCACGACTTTCATTTCAATAGCAGCTGGAGCAACGGGCACAGAAGGAACATGCAGCTCAACCTGGGAAATGAGGATGAATTTGTTTCAAAAAAATCCCCTTCTTCCCAAGAGCTGTTAGTGGCAGATGCAGATACTTGCTTTGGGGTCACACCATGTCAGCAGTTCAAGGCAGCAAGATTGCATTTCTTCTCCCTCTCCCCTCCCCTCCAGTGATTACTGCAGCCCCCAAGAATTTTACATGTATCCTCAGAGATACTTACATGTATCAGGAAAGTAGAGCTGTAGGCTCTGAAAAAAAATTTCCACATGCCCTACAAATTCAAATCCTTTTTTATGTAATCTATTTAATCTTCCATTAATGATAATCTCTGCTATCAATGTGCCCAAACAGGGTCAATTTCTGCTGGATTTGCACTTCTTGCATTTCATCCTATAACTGAGCTGTATTTAATGAGGGGAAACACCCTGCTGTAAAAGGTACTAGCAGTCTCCCTAAAACAAATAATAGTTACGAGACTCTGCAACTGCCAGGAACATTTCAAGACTGTGGGTTTTCTTCTTCCTTTGTGTGTCTTTCATAGAGGAGAGTCCTGCCAGCTGAACATTATTTATTAATCAGGATATTCTTGCCTTCTACACCTTGTAAGGAGACAGCATAGAGGGGCGGAAATTGCTGTGGGTTTCTCTTACATACCCAAAAAGGCAGAAACAGGAGAAAGGAAGAGATTGCAAGGCAGCACTTAGACCCCGACTTGGCAAGCCCAGGCAGCATTTCAGACACACACAGGTCACAGCAGTCTGAAACACCATGTAATAACATATCTGGTTCACACAAGGCTTGGAAACAGAGCCACAGGGTGAAAATCAGGCTGCCTTTGCTGTTTTGTTTTTTAAAGGTGCCCAGTGTAACTCCCTACACCTAAGTCAAACGGGCAGGGTTCAGAAAATTTTCCTTCTGGTAACACCTGCCTTCCTCTGCAGGTTGTACCCCCAGAGCCAGCAGGCTCAGACACACCTGTCAGGGACGGCTCTCTCTCTGTTACTGTAGCAGACACCACAGAACCGAGTTACTGCCTTGTTTGCTCTTCTGATTTAGTGGTAAGTTTTATTCATAATCATTCCCAGCCACCCGCCACCTGCACACCCACCCACCCACGTCCAATTTGCTGTTCTTCTCCCGATTTTGTCAATTCACAAGATCAGTTCACTCTGCATATACTCTCTGCTCCGGGGCTCATCAGCAAATAGATTTAACGGACAAAATAAAGTTCAAATGACTCTCTAACAAAATCCTCTAGCAGAATAGTCGTACATTAGCATGCAAAAGGGGAGTTCTGGGCTGTAAAAGCAATTCAGGTGGTAGCATTCAATCGAATTGACATTCCTAGCAGAAGCAAGTAAGAGTTAATGGAGGACACCCAGCTTCCCATTTCCTCTACTGCATCCAAGAAAACGCAGAAGATGACTATAATACAGCATAATTGAGCATTTCACTAAATAGCACCACGCACATGTTCTTTTGGCACGGATTGCACTTGTCCTAGATAACCTTTATGAGAGGCTGAAAGTTGATGCACCCAGACCAAACGAATTTTCGGATTTAGCCCAAATCCTTAGGTTTGCGCCTGCGAGGGTGGGAAGAGCCAGCCACAGAGCATCAATCGGGGAACTAGCCCCCTCCTCTGCTTAAAAAAAAAAAATAGTTACGGCAAGACGGTGCTGTGGCTACACACAGGAGTCGGGAAAGCGCTTGGCTGCGTCTGCATATTCGCGGGGCGCCCCGGGCTCCTTCCTGCGGGAGCTGGCGACGGCTCTTCGAAAAGCCGGGCGCCGGGACGGGGGGAGCATCCTTCCGCAGCCCGCGCTCTTCTATTTCGAGGGAGAGGCTGTGGGAAAGCCAAACCCCCGCACCGGCAGAGAAGCACCGGCACAAGCCGCCCCGCTCCTCCCGAGGACCACTCTCCCCGCCGCCCGGGGGATCACCTCCTCTCCCCCTCGCCCTGATACCTCCCAAACACCTTCCGCAGACCAGCCTGGAAGGGGAAAGGGGCGCGGGGGGGGTGGGGGTGGTGTCTGCATCTTCCCTAAAGACCACGGCGAGATCCAGTCACCTCGGATGGCTACTCCTGCCTCATCATCCGTCACGCGAGCGGGGAAGTTGCCGGGGGGACACGGACACACACATGCAAGCGGGGGTGGTGGTGGTGGGGGAGAAAAGCAGCGCAAACTTCGCAGCTCTCCGGCCTCCCGCAGGGCAGCAGCCAGCCGGGAACCCCGCGTCTTCCCCGCGACGCGGCGGCATCGCCCCGGCCCCGGCGGCGCTGGGCCCCCTCCCCGGGCCGAGCCGGGCGGCCGCGGGCGGTGCGGCGCCCCGAGGGCGCGGGGCGGCTGGCGGTACTTACGGATTTTGGGGGTCGTGCTGGCCTCCGGCGTGGTGGTGGTCGACTCCTGGAAGGGAGACAAGGTCCAGGACGGCGCCGAGTCGTGGACGTAGATCTTGTAGGAGGAGGTAGCGTGTGCCGCAGTGGGCCAGGCGGGCAGCGGCGGGGTGCTGGGGGCGGCGGGCGGCGGCCGAGCGCCGCGGCCGGCGGTGCCCGGGGGGCCGCTGGCGGGCGGCGCCGTGTGGGGCGCGGCGGGGTGCCGTGCCGCGGTGGGCCGCGGGCCGCCCCGCGCCGGGCCGCGGGTGCCGGGGGGCCGCGGGGGGGCCCGGCTCATCGTGGTGAGGCGGGGGCTGACGCGGCTGGGCGGCCGCGGCGTGGCGGCGGCGGTGGTCTCCGCGCCGCGGGGGGGGGCGGTGGGCTTGGAGAGGAAGAAGGGGTCCTGCCCCACGCCCTTGGCGTCCATCAGCTCGGTGGGGACGTACTCCTTGACAGAGCCCACCACGATCCACTTGAGCAGCATAAGGCTGAGCCCCAGGCCGATGAAACCGATGAAGAGGGGCACCACGCACAGCCACGTCTGCTGCCGGTTCCAGACGATGCAGTCGCTGCAGCGCAGCTCCCGCGGCGGCCCCCCGGCCCCATCCCCGCCCGGGCCCCCCGCCGCTGCCGCCTCCGCCGCCCCGGGCGCCGCGGCGCCGGCAGCCCCCTCGCTCATCCTAGGGGCCGTCCGCAGCGCCGCCGCGGCCCCGGGGCATCAGCGCGCCGCGGCTGCCGGCGGCATGCGGCGGAGGGGGGCGGAGGGGAGCGCGGCGCAGCGGAGCGGGCGGCGGGAGCGTCCCGCTCAGTCACGCCGCCGGCATGGCATGCCCCGCGCAGCCTCCCGCGGCCGCGGAGTCAGCGGGACGGCCACGCCATCCGCTGGGCGCCCTCCTCTTGCGCTGCCCGCTTCAGCCTCTTCGCTCTCCTTCTTCTCCCTCCGCTCTCAGGTTTTTCTTTTCTTTTTCTGGGTTTTTTTTTTTTTTTTTTTCCTCCGCGTTATAAGTCGCAAGAATCAGCCTCCTGGATTTATTTTTTTTTTTTATCCCAAGCGTGCGGCTCCGGCGGCGGGCAGGCACATTCCTTCACATTCGCGCTCCTTCTCGCCTCTCCTCTGGTTTCCTCTCCCCTGGGAGCTGGGGGATCTTTTCTTTCCGTCTTTCTTGCCTGCCTGCCTTCCCTGCGCTCCCTCCCCCGCCCGCTCGGCTCCTGCCTATGCCCGGCCGCGGCGCAGCAGCATCCCTCGGCTGCTCCGCGGGGAGGCGGCGGCGCGGCGCAGCGCACCCGCCACTCCGCGGCCCCGCGGCCAACCCGCGGCCGGCGCCGGGCCAGGGAGGCCGATCCGCGGGCGGGGCCCGGGGGCAAGGGGGTACAGCTCCGCGCAGCTCCTCCGCGCCCGCGCTAAGTCCGGCCCGGCATCAAAACTCCGGCGAGGGTTCACGGAAAAAAAAAAAAAATTAAACAAATCCACACACACCCAAAAAAATTAAGATGAAGCCCTGGAGAGGGGGGTGGGACGGCGGCAGTGACCCAGTCGGCAAAAAAAAAATACGGATCCGGCAAATAAATAGGCACGGGGAAGGCAGCTCCTGCCAAGCTTGCAGCTTCTGTTCAATTGTGTATTCCTATCGCAGAGCAAAGGAGGCAGGCTAGCGCGCAGAAAGTAAGGCGCCTCCCACCAAAGCCTAATGGTGGTTTCTTAATGCGCACAAGATAAATAAATGATCCAGGCAAACCCCTCGGGAGGGTGCATGCTACGGCAAGTGGAGCCTAGGAAAGGAAGGAAAGGAACGAAAAGAAAAAGAAAAAAGAAAGGGGCGGGTGGGTGGGGTGAGGGGGATCGCCTGAACCCATCCTGTGGTAGCAATCCAATAGGCTGCTGCTCTATGTCAAAAAAGACATGTGTGGAGGGAGCGGCGAGGGGTGTGCGTGTGCAGGAGGGAGGTGGAGACACCTTTGGAGAGGATTCCCGGAGAAAAAACGGGGCTCAGGACGAGAAGATGTTTTCCGACGCTAATGCTATCTGGTAACTAACAATAAGCAGCATTTTGTTGCTGTTGTTTCTAGAAGGGATTTCCTAAAGGAGAACAAAAACCACCTGCAACGAAAAGATGGTCCTTTGCAGCAGCCGGGGGAAAGCGATGGCACAGGCACGTATTGAGGCTGCAGCTGTCGGGATGTCGCCAGACCAAGTTTTGATATTGAAACTACTCCAGCTTTCTGATCTGCTCCAGAGTTGAACTCCAAGTTCAATGTGGTCAACAGCATGTGCTTTCCATTCACTTAATGGACAAACATTTCAACAGCTAGGGTGGTCACTGAAGAGTTAACAGCAGCCTACCAAAAGATGGTTTTATCACCATTTTCAAAATTATAGAAAATGGTCTCTAAAATTATAAATCTAGAGATGGATTTCACCCTGCTTCTGAACTGTTATCTCATTGGTGTAATTTCCTGGTATTGACGTATAATTTCCTTAGTCACGTATTTAAAAGTATATTAATATTTATACAGAAAAATTGAGCAGAAAAGTTGGAAACAAACTGTGAAATACATTTGTTCTGTATATACACAGCCAATTATAGAAAATAAAATATTGCAACTGAAACATATCTGCTTGATTTTTTCTTCAGAACGAATGTTAATGGCATTTATAATATAATATCAAAATTACATTATCTAGACTATTGTCACCTGGACCAATGCAACTGGAGTTTGGCAGCTTCTCTAAGATATGTCTATGCTAACAGCTACCAAGAAAATCTGTGGAAGTGGTTTATCAGGTAATCACGTATCATTTAAACACTTCCTCATAAAAAAAAAACAACAAAAAACCAAACACTTTGGCACTGGAAAACATGAATATATGGGTTTCTACTCCTTCAACAAACAGGCAAAAGAATTAGGAGAAAGCATTTAGGAACAATCACATGAGCATTGCCCAGTACACAAATGTATGCCCAGTAAAGCAAGCGAATGAGCAAGACTGGGAAGTCTTGGGAATCCAGGGAGGCTTTGTCACTGATTTTATGGAGTCCAGGATTTCTTATGGAACTCTAGAACCAGGTGCTTTCAGTCATGAGTGCCTGCCCTGCACAGTCCTCACCTTCCTTGCAAACTGTGCATACCTTTGTCTGCTCTGGGCTTTGTCTTGCCCGTACAATGTCGTTTAGCTCTTGCCTCTTCTGCAACTGTATTGCTGTTCACTAAGCTGGGTATGAATCATTTTTTGTATTCATTCTCAAGCAGTTTGTACATGCTTCTTGAAGAAAAGAACACAACAAAAATGGTTTACAACCCTCACAAGACAAGAGAGCTTTTATTTTTCTCATGACCATATCCTATTGTCTTTCAGTGTTTCATCTGTCTCAACAGCAATTCTTCCCCCCAGTAAGATTTTCAAGCTGTCAGCTCCTAAATTTTGTAATGGTTCTAATGGAAGACATCAGGATGTGATACCATTAAGATGACTCTCAAGTGTAGTCATTTAATTGTTTAATATTGAAAGACTTCCTGTATTACAAGTAATGATTTTCAGGCTTCTTTTCTTACAATTTCCCATTCTTATCATTGAGGGCTGACGAACTATTCTTGAAATTGATTGTGGAATGCTTTCAATATGCCTCACTTAAGTGAATTACTTAAAACCAGGTATTACCATGGTAAGTTAATGAAGATCTTACCATTGACTATTATCATCTCTGTAGAATGTTCTTTGGTCTAAAAATATGAAATGGCATAGATCTTGATACAGGAAGCTCAGTGTAGCTTTCCCTTAACCCCACAGTAAATGCAAATGCATTTCAAATAGGTTATACTTCAGTTTAAAAAAAAAACATGCCTTGCACCTAGATACTGAGTGCAGACAATGTATGGAAATCTTTTCCTGTAATAATGAAGTAATGAGTTAAAATGTTATGATGTGTAAAAAAAACACAGTCTCCGAATGCTTCTAGATTATTTCTCTGTCCTAAAAAATTAATATTCAAATCATAATCTGTTTCTCAAATCAGCCCACTCTTGTTAAACTGAATCTGTTCAGTGCATTAATTCTAATTTACGTAGGTATTTGGTAAATTTCACTTGCATTTCTTCCTACTCATTCTGTATCATAGCCCAGCTCTTGCTTTTTCTGGAAATATGTGTTTATCATGATCAGAAAACAACATATAATTCATTTTTTTTAATACTTACTTTTCTTCATAATATGCAAAGAAATCCTTAGTATCTCTTTGAGGACATCTGTGACTGGGACTAAATAAAATTATTTCTCTGTGGTGGAGTCAGAAATGGTATTTTTTTAATGACCGCTGTGACACACACATAACAGATATACTGTTTATGCATATATTACTTTGTTTATCACAGGGCGGTGACATTTTGTCTGTGCAGTAGGTATGCCAAAGCTGATGGTTCTGCTACAAGGGTGCTGTTCCTGACCAGCTTCACACGTGCATCCATACAGCATAACCACATACAGCCACAGAGTCTTCAAATAGGGAAATGTAATAAATGAGTTAAAGAAGTTAGATTTGCTTTAACTGTTATCATGGAATTAATCCTAGAAATCTCAGGATCACTATCCTCAGAATAGCCAACAAAAGAAGCAGAAATTAAAAATTGGAAAATAAGACCCTTTTGGAGCCATGTCCATTTCAGCACCAAAACAATATGCATGTGAGATGCATGTTTTCCAATCCCACATACACACACAGTTCTCAGAAGCCTTTCTTTCCTCCCCAACTTTACAAAATATCTGAAGACATTCATTGTTAATTCAGGTAAATATTGTCTGAAGCTATGAGCAATGAAATCTCTACAGTTACTTTGCTTTATGGTGCAATCAGCCTCTGATAGTTTAAACAATCTCTTAGAATTGTGAGTTCCTCCAGCATCCATCACACTTGCTGTTTTCTGGCAGTTTGGCAATTGGATGTGGCAAACAAAACAGAATTTCACAAAGGATGCTGGAATTTAGGCTGGTTATATCAATAGGTGTTACGCTGCTGGCGTATTTTCCCAAACTATGACATTTGAATAATCTTTACTTCATTCTTCCTCCTAGCTTTTATCCCTAGCTCAGCTACAACATTCATGTCACAAAGCGTTGGTTCAGAGTCAGGGAAAACCTTGCTTTTTGTCTGTTGGCATGTAACTCTCTTCCTTGTCACCTGTGAAACATGTGGGTAGCTTTCCACTGATCCCATTAACCAGTGCTCAGAACTAAAGTATTCTTTCCCACTCTGATTGCTAAAATAGCCATTAGGTAAGACAAACAGACTAAGCTTTATTCAGCTACCATGTTGTCAAGACACTTTGACCATATACCTGTGCATAATGCAGAGCCCTAAGTATTCCTCCTTGTATTTTTACGCAGGGTGTTATGAATACTCGTGGTACCCAGGAGGAATGGCACAAGTCTTAACGAGTGAGAAATCCACCACAGAGTTCAAAAGCACAGCAGCCATTTGAGACGTTAGCAAGCTGCCAGTTAGCATTATGTCAGTCTCAGACGGGTGTGAGATGAGTGACAGTTAATTTCAGGATAGGGAGAAGAGTCTGCTCTCTCTCACTGCAACATAAACTCTGCATAACAATCCCATGGCTAAATTAATTGGATAAAATACACCTATCCTTTCACACAGTGCAAGTATGCTGATTCCTCCTCAACAGTCAGAATGTCCTCAGTTTTTCGGATCATGTGTAGCCTATTTGCAAATGCCAGGGCTGTGATGAAATATTTAGAATTACACTTGAATGTACATCAATGAATATATACAATTCAAATATTTATCTTGGCATGGTTCATAATGAATAACTGAAATATGTCATGACATTAGCAGAAAATCCCACACCCCAAATCCTACAAAATGTGTTTCAATCTGGAAATACTAGTAAACTGAATGCATTCCTTGGAGGGACTTACTACTAAATAACTGAAATCCTAAAGGCCTGACTCATGTTTTTATCAAGCCAAATTCTCAATATTCTCCACATTCAGCTGACAGTAAATTCTAAGGAATTCAGTGGGAGAAATTCTGTTTGACAAGAGTAAAATCAAAGTGATTTTTTAATTCTGATTTTAGTAGTATTGTATCAGTCCCTTATGAACATGCTTAATAATGATTTCAGACTGAGAAATATAGTGACTAGTCTTAACAATGCCCTTGTGACATAGTGAAGCCACTGCAATGCAACAGAAGTGCATATATTACTCTTCAAGCCTTTATAACCCCTGAGATTTTTATCAGGAACATTAATTTAGGATGCCAGAGAAAGAAATGTTTGAAAGCAAATAGGGAAAATGCCATCAAAAGGGTTTGCTCCAAAGCAGAATGACATCAGCAGGAATCTTCTAGAATATTGCACAAGAACTTGGACTAAGCCCTAATCCAAAATTAAAATCTTTCCAAGATTTAGGACAAAATGATGACAACAGCAAGTGAGAAAGCCTGTGAAGCAATCAATCATCAACAGACAAGAAAGTTAAAATTATTTACTGATATGACTCACTCCTAAGTTTTCTTTCCTGAAAATCTACATTTTTTCCATCCCAATTAGTACACTCAGTCCCAATTAATCAGGCAGAAAGGGAATATATACTGTGTTTCAGACTTTGGCATCTTTCCTTTTTCTGTTCAAAATTGTTTGCTGCCCCATGTAACTTCTGCCCAATGTAGAGAACACTGCTGTGAGGTGTTGCTTGGTGAATGATCTGGCTGTGGATATGGGCGTATGATATGATACTAGATACGTTTTGGAAGTGCTTGCACTTTAGCAGTCTATCACAAGGAATAATGAATAAAGATTGAAATACCTTTACTTCTCCTGTCCATTGTAGAAGCGTTAGTCTTTGCAGAGAGGTGGCAAAGAAAGTATTGTTTCTGCAGAGATTTCCGTATGTTACCAAAGGGGCAAAGAGGTAAGTTATAAACCCTTACAATGTACCTGAGGGAAAGGAAGGTGCTTGTCTGGGTCCTCCTCCTCAACAGCTCCAGGGATGGCCAGGGGTGCGTGCCAGCCACCTCTGGGGATAGGTGCTCCAGCAGGAGCTCAGTGCAGAGGCACAGCCCTGGAAACTCCTCCGCTAGCAGGTCTGAAGCATCCGATGTATTCTGAGTTTCCCCTGGAAAGTAACCCAAAGTAACACAGACTGTCAAATTTCAGAAAGTATGAGGCATCCAGACACTGAACTAGTTCCAACTATTTCAGTTTCAGAGGTGAATGCTCTTTAAAATGGTAAATCTACAAGGGTAGCAACACAGGGCAAATAGTGCACCTCCAGATGACTTTGAACAAAGCCTTAAATCGTTGCCTTCTCTAAAACTAAAATTATTTACTAATACTGACAGGTTTTTTTTCCAGTCTCGATTAGTTTTGATGGTAAATAAAATTGCCTTCTGTCACAGTCTTTGGATAAATAGTACATTTATCATAGCTGTTACATTAAAAAGAGAGATTTTATCTTAAAATAAATGTTTTCAATTATTTTGTAAAGTTATTACAGTGATCAAAGGCAAAGCAGGGTATAGAAGCACTGGAAATCCATATTAAAGGGAGGAATAAAATAGCAATGGAAAAAGTAGAACTTAAAATAATTTGACACTCCCGTGAAGTCCAAAGTTGATAGGACAGAGATAGATTAAAACTTCCTCATCAGTCCCAGCAATTAAATTACATCCAAAAGAACTGGCTTCTCTGCCATGAATGACCAAATAAATGACCTATCAAGCCAAATGTTGCTGCTGATTTTAACACAGAAAAACAGTGACATGAGAAACTGCTATGAGCAATTAATGTTGTGTAGATTGTAGAGAAATGAACTTGGAATTATTATTTTCTTCCTAGTATTAGTATTCATCCAGAAATTTGTTTATTCCAGTATAGACTAGGTGCCAAGACTGACTCCATTTCAGCTATGGATTTGCTTTTAAGTCTTGAGTAAGCTCTTATATCACAATTTCCTTACCTTCAGTACAATGTGTCCTTACTACATCGTTGTTGTGAGTTCCTTCATTTCATTTTGGTAAAGCTCTGTAATGGTGCTTTTCGTAGCTTTATTATCAGTGGTTTGTTTGGGCTGTTGTTAGGGGGGGAGTTGGTCATATTAAGGCTGTGTGAGCTCATCCTGAAACAGTGCTTCATCTATTTGAAATTTCAAAATCAACCACTGACATTCAAACTGGTAGGTAAGAAGTTTGGAAATTCATGTTTTTAACCTTGAATTGTTCAGAGGTAGCAATGATGAACAACGCTGACTCATACTTTCCCTGCTGTAATAGGCAGGCTCTCCCATAGCTGACAGGAGCTGGTCCCAGTTGTTCCAGAATCCAACCCATGGAGACCAAATTTCCATACCCTAAAGCATCAGTTAAGCAGCATTTATTCCTGATGTGACCTAACTGATATCAAATGTAAAGCAATTGCCTGGGAGAATTATATCAAAAGTAATGAGTTCTATTAATGTGACTTTGGATGTTAGACTCCTACTACTTGGGAGGTTCAGCAGCTTAGCAGGTACCTCTTTAAATGCTGCCCTGAATGCCCAGAGCAACAACAGGTGGAACAAGCCAAAGGGAGCAGTCTCCTTATCCTTCCACATAATACAAAAGGAATTAATTCTACAAAACTTCATGGAAATAGTTTTGTGGCATCCACCTTTAGAGTTATATCTGAATGACCCTTTGAAGTAGAAAAAGCCCACAGGATCTCATCATTCTCATAGCTTAATCAGGAAGAAAAGCTGGATCTTTCATCTTTAAAGCTTTGAGACATCCATGAAATCATTCAAATTTTCCAAGCACTTCACCTCAAAACACCGTTTTTTTTCATTCTTCAGCACAGAAGTCAGAATGGACTGTTTCTTAGCACCCCTATGAGACTACGAGGAACTTTTCTGTACATAGCCTAAAACAGCATAAAGAGTTGTGAAAAATAAAGCAAATGAGAATCCCGTTTCTATCACTGTTTTGTATTTATGTATGATCTATGTATACACACATAAGTCTATGGGACCTGTCGAGATGCATCCCAGAGCCTTGTGGAAACTGGCTGGTGTAGTTGCCAAGCTACTCTCCACGATATTTGAAAAGTCATGACAGTCAGGTGAAGTTCCTGATGACTGCAGAAAGGGAAACATTGCACCCATTTTTAAAAAGGGTAGAAGGGAGGACCCTGGGAACTATCGACCTGTCAGCCTCACCTCTGTGCCTGGGAAGATCATGGAACAGATCCTCCTAGAAGCTATGCTAAGGCACATGGAGGACAGGGAGATGATATGAGACAGCCAGCATGGCTTCACCAAGGGCAAGTCCAGCCTGACCAGCCTAGTGGCCTTCTATAATGAACTGACTACATAGGTGGACAAGGGAAGAGCTATGAATGTCATCTCTCTGGACTTCTGTAAGGCCTTTGACATGGTCCCCCACATGATCCTTCTCTCTAAATTGAAGAGACATTGACTTGATGGGTGGACTGTTTGGTGGATGAGGTTTGGTGAATGGTTGCATACAGAGGGTGGTGGTCAACAGCTCAATGTCCATGTCCAGGTGGAGATCAGTGACAAGTGGTATCCTTCAGGAGTCTATATTGGCACCAGTACTGTTTAGTACCTTCATCAATGACATAGACAGTGGGATCAAGTTCACCCTCAGCAAGTTTGCAGATGACATCAAGCTGAGTAGTGCAGTTGACATGCCTTGAGGATGGGATGCCATCCAGAGGGACCTGGGCAAGCTCAAGAAGTGGCCCCCTGTGAATATCATGAGGTTCAACAAGGCCAAGTGCAAGGTCCTGTACCTGGGTAGAGGCAACCCCCGGTATCAATACAGGGGGGGGGATGAAGAGATTGAGAGCAGCCCTGCTGAGAAGGACTTGGGGGTACTGGTGGATGAAAAGCTGTACATGACCACACAATGTGCACTCACAGCCCAGAAGGCCAACTGTATTCTGGGCTGCAACAAAAGAAGTGTGGCCAGCATGTTGAGGGAGCAGATTCTGCCTCTGTGCTGCTCTGATGAGACCACACATGGAGTGCTGCATCCAGCTCTGGAGCCCGCAGCACAGGAGAGACATGGATCTGTTGGAGTGAGTCCAGAGGAGTGGCACAAAAACAATCAGAGGGGTGGGATATCTCTCCTGTGAGGAAAGGCTGAGAGAATTGGGGTTGTTCAGCCTGGAGAAGAGAAGGTTCAGGGGAGACCTTATAGCAACCTTTCAGTACTTACAGGGGGCCTACATGAAAGATGGGGACAGACTTTTTAGCAGGGCCTGTTGTGACAGAACAAGGGCTAATGGTTTTAAACTGAAAGAGAGTAGGCTTAGACTAGATATAAGGAAGAAAGGTGTTTTACAATGTGGGTGGTAGAACACTGGAATGGGTTGCCCAGAGAGGCAGTAGTTGGAATAGATGACCTTAAAAGGTCCCTTCCAACCCAAACTGTTCTAGGGTTCTATGATTTCAATTTAACTGTTAATGGAGAGACACTGGGGAGGGACAATAAGAAGTAAAACAATGCCTAGAGCAAGATAGCTTCTGAATAAATTTTTCAAGAGAACAAGAGTTGGAATGTTAACTGGTAAATATATGCATGATATTTTTTACGTACAGAATCTATTGTAATAAAAGCTGTGATTAATAAAAGGAGAGAAAAAACTAATAAATACTCTGAAAATTTTAGGATTTTGAAGGCAATAGAATTGACAACAGTTAGCCCAATTCTCAACCTCAGAGTTTTAAAAACAGTAGACTTTTTTAAAAAAACCCAACAACTAGGATTCAACCTTAAACTAATTAAGTATCAATGTACAAGTCCATGTTTCCACTTACTAATACCGTAGGTGTTAATATGTATTTGTACAATGGAAAACTAGAAATGAATTAGCCAATCTAAAATCCCAGTTAGTAATTCTGAGTCATAATACTGTATTTCTTTGTGTGTACTATGAATCCATTGATGCACAGCCCTCATCATGGTAGTTGTTCTCTACAATTCAATAATCACGGATTTAATATTTAATAAACAATGTTATACCAATAACAATATACCCTGCACATTCTGACATTTTAATAGTAAGCATGATAAACAAAGAGATGTAAGGTTTATTGAGTTTGTTTTCTTTTGTGTTTTGGGTATTTTTACCAGAGTAACTGAGCCAGTTGGCTAAAGAAAACAAACTTTCAGTCCCACAAGGCTTGCTTTGTTTTAAACTCTTTCTTTCCCTACCAACATTACATTTGTAATGTCATTAACAAATCTAAAGGTAGAGTGACAAAGCTTTTATAAATATATATGTATGCATATATATAATGTAGACGTGTATATATATGTGTGTGTATGTGTAAATGTGGATATATATTTGAGAAGAAAGATGTTAAAGCTATGGAGTAAACATAGTACATACTCTGGCTGTGGAACAAACCCCCGTGACTTTGTCCTGTTTAATACCAGAGCAGCCACCAACTAGATGCTAAACAAAGCCATACTGTTCAGTTTTGCTTACAAATAAACATGTGCAAATATTCCTGGTTTTAGAAGCAATACAATACAGAACCATTTTATTGAATCATATTTTAAGGTCAGATTATCATCCATGACCCACCAGGCTATTCTGGCAGTCAGAAATTGAAGCGAGTCTCCCACCATCAGCGGGGATGCATGGAGGAATCCCTAAAAATGACGGCTATAAAATGCTTTTTTCAAGAACAGAATCACGTATGCTCCCAATCACAAAGCAGGATCAGAATTTCTGTATCTCTTTCCAGTGCAAAATGAAGATTTTTGTTTAAAACAGCTGTCAGCAAAGGCTAAGTGGCTAGGATTCATACACTGCTCAACTGTTCATTTGTTCTAGAGCCATCCACATTTCCCTTCACCTCTTTTGGGAAACTGAACCTATTTTAAAGGGAAACCTCTCCAGTCAATATGTCTATAACCAGGGAATCAAGATCAGCAGAATAGTAAATCTATACTTCAGAAGTCAGAGATCAGAATTTGAGATTTCCAAATCTGTTGATCTAGCTCCTTGATCATCCAGACCCGTGGTCAGGGAATCGTGAATGTCCCCAAGGTCCCCATATAAGCTTCTACTGCTGTTTCCTCCCTTCCTCTATTTCTACGCTAGAATGTAGTACAAAATAACAACATCCACAATGCAGAAAAACTCTGTTCAAACCTGAGTGCTTCAAATCTTCATTTTCAGTGTTTATTTGGACAGCTAATATAAAGCACAAGAGTCAAAAGTGCTGCAGGTCATCCGTTTCCATTAAAATCACCAGCCAATTGCATGAATTCTCTATAAACCTCACTTCTGCAAAATTCAGGTGCCTAAAAGTAAAGGTTAACTGAATTTCTGTCATTTTAAAAATCAAGATGCATTGTCATCACTGAGCTATTTTTACCCTACATACCACATTCTTGTACATACTTTGAGTCAAACCCAGATATGTGATCAGGAGGCAGAGGCATGCTTTAGGTGATGAACCCTGATTTAGCTTTTGTCATGAAGAGGATGCAAGCCCCAGTGCATGGTTTAAATTTACCTCGTGTAACTGTGTTCATGCCATGAACAAAGACAAACCTGTACTGCTGCTGCTGTTGTCCTCCCTCTGAAGGCTGGGAAAGACCAGCGTGCAGATTTCATTACTTCTGCGCTCTTGAGGATATGCCCTAGATTCAGTCCCCAAATTCAGGCTCCATTTCTCAGCCCTGCTATGCAACAGGCCAAGCTGTACTGGCACCTACAGGAAATTTTCCTCCAGCAGCTTGCGACAAACAGCTTTTTAAATGAAAACTGACCGTAAAAAATAAATATGCTGTATACAAATTCAAAAGTATACCTAGGTACGTATACAAAGAACAGAAAACCTATTGCATCTGACAAATGTTGGGATATCCTACTTGTAATTCTGTCCTTCAGAGCCACCATCTTCATTCACTGGTTTTGCACAAACTGTCTTTAAATACTGAGCTGCACTTCTATTGTAAAATGAGGAAGGTTTTAACGATTAAGAATAATTTTATAAAGTACTGATATAATTTTTATTACTTCCCCAGTAATGGTTTCACCAGTAGTTCTTAGGAGGTAGCATACAGAAGGGTGTCTTGCCTCTGGTCCTTGCTTCATCTCCTACTTGTTCATCCTAAAAGCTTCTTTTGATTGAGTTAGAAAAAAAAATCAAGTAGGCAAATGTATACATATAGCTAATAGCATGCACACAGTTTGACTTCCTCCACAGCACATTGCTTACATACACAAGCGAGATAGAAATTAATGCTAAGATGAAAAGCACTTTTCATCTCTAAGACCCTATTTCCTATCAGATAAAACTTTCTAAAAATATGTCCCTTTTGAGATATATATTTGCAATTTCAACACTAGCAATGCCAGCCAAAGTGGGAACTTTGAAGGAAATGTTAAGCTCAATCAGTTCAATCATTAAAGTTATGCAAATGGAAAACCACATTTCTTCTTTTTAAACATTGCTACATTTCTGTTGCAATCATAAGATTCACGAAGTGAGGTTGGCATATAAATGTCAAAAACTTGACAGCATCATAGGGTGAAATCCAGTCCCAGCTGTGGTCAATAGCAGAGCTTCTCTGTGTTTCAACAGGAACATGATTTTACTTACGATCTTCACAGAGCAACTGAGAACTGACACAAGTTTAAAAGTGAAACTGTTGATATTACTTGTCTGTAGGAGCAGACAGCAAATTTTCACTGTGTGCTACTAGCTTAGGAAGTTCTGAAGCAAAGGGCACTAAACCAAAAGAGTAATAGTAAGGCACACTTGTACTGCACATCATATGATGTCATTGTTATTACATTTTGACAGTACTCACTGTCATGTGGAAAGGAATCAAGATAAATGTTACGTTCCTTGTCATGAGACCATGGTGGGTGCAGCAGTGTCCTCCAAGAGGCAAGGTTTTTCTCTGAGGCTGGTGCTGCTTTGCAGTTCAGCACCTATCATTACATATCTGTTTCAAATATATGAAGAATAAGTTGTATAAACAGTGAGGAAACCTGCTTTCTCCTACTTTGTTCAGGGTATGTGCTGGAAGATACTCCTCCCGTGAAGCCAGCTGAAGTATTCCCTGCCTAACCAGAGTACTGTGAGTGGTGGAATGGGGGGTTCCTTCCTCACAACATTCCATGCCTTTATTACTGAATCAAATAGATCTTTAATTAGAAAACATTTTCTTCTTAAAAGCAAGTAAGATAAGGAGGATCACCATTTAATGAAATATATTCCTCTTGTTCTGACATCTTTCTTATTGCAATAAGTTTTTTGGGTTGGCAGTCAGCTTTCAAAGTGACTTGTGCAACAGATGCTTGCCTTTGCCACTGGGTCTTCTTTATTTGTAAAACCCAACACAAACAGCAAACAAAAAACCCACCCAAACCAAAGAAAATTAAAGTTTGAACTAATTCTAAGCAGAAAAACTCTGAATAACATGTTTTTGAAATCATTGTTCAAAAATGTCACTTATGGCATTGCAGTAATTCAGTCAGATGTTTCATAGTGAGTATACTGAATTAAAGAGGTATTTCCTATTAATATAGAAAATTCTATATTCTTATTATCAAACTTCTATGAAGTCTGCAATTGAGTCAAGCAAATCAAAGTCAGACTTACTGTAAGAGCCAAATTTTAACATCCCTACACAATCTGAATTGCCTTTTAGCTCACAAAGGACTATGCTCACTATTTTTAGAAAATAACAAGAGACTGAGATTGCTTGGTTTTAAATGTATTGTAAAGTCCTCATGTCTCTGAGAATCTTGAGAAGCATTAAGAAGATACAGCTATGGCCAAGGTAGCAGGAAATCAAAACCAACCAGAAAGATGGAGTGGGTGGGGGGGTGGTGGATGAAACAGGTTCAAACTGAGAGCAGGAGCAAGTACAATCTCTTCTTCTGAAGCTATGAAGGTCAGTTTTTATATTCAAATAATGTCTAATGTACTGGAGTATAAAGAGTTTGCATTTTTATTCTAATTTATTTTTCTTTCAAGTTCAGAATCACCAGCAAAGAAAATTACTCTAATTGCAATGCTCTGCATACAAATAGTGATTACGGCTTAGAGGATAGTTAGGACAGGACACCACAGAACTTATTAGATCAAATTAAGTGATGCCTACACCATACCGATTTTTTAAAAGTAGATAAATCAAGCTAAGCTCTTTTAGAAAACCTAAATATTTATGACCAAAAAATTATGGGTGTCAAACCTGCCAGGCACCAGTTATGTGATCTCTGATTCAGAACTATGAAATAATCATAGGAAAATGCACTCACAGTATAGGATGACATTAAAAACCAACAGCAGAAAAATCAATTTTAATTAGTTCCCAAAGAATGAATATGTAAAGACCAAAAACCTTTCTCCGATATATTAACATAGCTAATTTTTTACTTGGTTAGGTTTATAAAATTCATCAAAGGGATGCTGAGTGACTGAAAAGGTGCACACGAACCACTGAAATAGCAAATTGCATACAGAGAGATTTCTATGATTCCAGAAAGTTTTTGTTTGGTTGGTTGGTTGGTTTTTAAAAAGTATTCTCCTATAGAGTTAAATGCAACTATCTGGAGGACAGTACAATTCTCTAAGGTTGCATGTTCAGAATGAAGTATTTCAACATACTATTTATGGCAAAAATAAAATTGTCCAGAGGGGAAAAAAAAATGGCCACTTCAAATACTAGAAATTGTAATTTTAAAATTTTAATTTGATTCTACTTATAATGGATATATTTTGGATAGTATTTTACAGATATGTGGTATCATAGCAGAAGTTAGCTGAGTTCTGTCCCATTATTTGAATACAAGCACCATTTTCCTCCTAAAGCAAACACAGTCTATGCTTTTTCCTGAGGAGCAGAACACAAGTCTAGCTAGTGGCTGAGATTTTAAGTTATGCGTTTTTATTTTGTTTCCACTAAAGTTTAATTTTCTGGCTTTTAATTGAAAAAAGTTACCCTGTTATTACATGCCAATGATGACAGAATGATGGATTAGGTCAGGCACTGTCTGTGTATGGGTGGTGAGACAATGAAGGACAAGTAATCTCTTCCACCACTTTTGCATTTCTTGTAGCCTGTAAAGCAGTTTCTTTAGTTTTAAATATGTTCTTGTTTGTATACTACAGATATTATATATAGTGCTTTGTTCATATAAGCTTATCTTCATTTATTAATAATCCCTGCCGGTAATAAAAGACTCCAGGGAGTTAACACTTGAATAGCTTTAACTGAGAGGTGGCTGAAAAGCACTTCAGGTACTCTCTAGTAGTCATACGTTTCTTGAAAAGCTCTATTTCATCACATAGCTGATTCCTGGATGCTTATATGGTCCACCCATACTACATGTCCAGCTCAAGGCAAGTAACCCTGCAAAATTAAGGTTTTGATATCTGTACAACTAGTGGAAATCTCAGGTTTCCAATTGCATTGCAGAATGCATAGTGTGTTTTAAGGAAAGGTGGAAGTAAGTGTATGGAACTAGTGCTTTTTGCATGGGTAATGGATTAAAAAAAAATACTGTAACATTCTCTCACCATCTGGTATGTAAAATTGTAATTCTTTCTTATAAAAATGTTGGTGTTGGAACTGTAATATCTAGTCAACCAAATCTCAGCCTTCAACAGGCACTGAGTTAAATCAGTATTTCTGCAGTGTTTGTATGACATACTAACCCTAAAAGCAGTACTGTTGATAAATACATTATGGGTGCTCTAAGCACTGCTACTAAAACAAGACAAATGAAACTGTGGCATGTTGAGGACAAGAATAACTTTCATGATGAATAATTTTTAAAATATTACTTCACTGGTTTATGAATGCAGTTCAACTGGCTTTTTCTTAATAGAAAAAGTAAATGTGTAGATTAATCAGGATTCAAATGATACTCTGTACAGATGATTTTGGAATCCTCCTCCTCAAAGCTCATGGATGTGCTATTAATATGGTCGCAGAATATACTATGAATATGTCCATACAGGTCAACTACAGCTACAGCAGACCAAGAGCCCCCAGGCTGACAGAGGGAGGGTTTAGCTATTGACAGAGAAATAGCAATCAGTAGAAACCAAAAATTAAAGGAAGGAAAACTCATGATAGAATACTCTGAACGGTAGTAGCTGGTATTACAGAGATGGTATACTGTTGAATTGATCTCCTGGCTTCCACAGTAGAATGATACCTTTAAAAAAAGGCATAGGTAAGACAAGTTGTTGATGACGGATTTCATATGAGTTTCCTATTCTTTTATGGCTTGCTTTTAGCACTGTGTTGCTACATTTATGATTAATGACACTTTTAGGGTTTTTTACCTCATACTGAAAAACCTCTGTTAATGGTAGTAAATGAGAGACATGTTTTTGGGAAACACCATAACCAAATAATAGGGCTGCAGAAAGTCTTTTGTCTACAACCCAACAAGAGTTTAGAAAATCTAGATGAGATCCTTTTCCCACTGACCTGCAAAGGTCAGTCTGATAGGTGGTAGCATCGAGTGCCAGGACATGGAAGAGTCTGTACTAGTGCATACTTAAGGAGCTGTGCTGTGCTTCACATCAGAAAACCCTGTCAGACATACACACTACTACTGCAATGCTGTTTGTAGAATACTTGCAGGGCTGGGCAGTGACTAGAATTTAACATGGAAACAGTTTTCTTGATTTCACTGTTATTGGTCCCAGGCTTAAAATTAAACTCGAGCTTATGTACTTAATTTACCTAATTGCTTTTCTGTCTGAGGTCTCTGTACTTAAATTGTTAGCATATCATCCGAACAGGCTGTAAACTATAGTTTTATATATCAATGCATAAATGTAAAAGTATTGATGTACAGTCTGCCACCACGGGACATTGTATAATTTACACATCCATTATGCAGCCACAAACACATAGATCCATATCAACCTGAGCAGCTGTATCCAAGCTGTCTAGATTTTAGCCAACGCTACCCATTTATTCTTAAACCACTAGTGCTAGCATTGTTTTAACACACTAGGCAGACACGTTTGCCAGAGCAATCCTAGAAGTCATCTAACTGCACTAACTGTATAACAAGGCAAAATTCTCTTTCTGCCTGCCACCTTTCATCCCCTCAGACAAGCAGAATTTTGCCTTGTAACTGTAATCACAGTGCCCAAGTTAAATGCTGTTGTAATAATCTGGAAAACACTGCTATCCTATACGTCTAGACAGAGTTTTCAATGCTCCCACAGAATCAGGGGTAAGATCCCCCTTCCCTGAGGAAACAGCTTGTGAACCCTCTACCCAACACCACAGCTCTAACAAGGCAAGCCTAAACAGTGAGCTTAGGGCAGAGTGATACTGCCGTCTGTTCAGCCCATTGACAGTCCCTAAAGATTTAACCATGCATGGACATGGACCAAAATATCGAGGGGGCGTGTAGTGTGTAGGTTCAGGAGTATGTCATTAGGCGTGGTTTCGTCACACATTGTGCTCAGCAGCAGCTACAAAAGTTCCCCTGTCTGGCTCTCCAGTGAGGTGTGTGTTTTGAAGAGCTGACGCCAAGTGAGTTGTGGCAGAATGCTATCAAATGCAAAGATAAGTTTTCTTGCAGGTTTTGCAATATGCCTATCAGATCTGTAATTTTATTTCTCTTACACTGCCAACACATTTTTTTTACAGTGTCGAATACCTACCTGGCAGGTCGCATCTGACACCGAAGGCATTTGTTTGTCAGAGACTCAGATTCTTCAGAAGGCATTTATTGTTTTCCTTCGTCTCCTTCTCTTTTCCCTTCTACTTTTTTTCTGTCTTTCTTTGGTTTTTAAGTGTCTGTTCTGCATTGTGTGCTACAGAACAGGTTAATTTCTCTCTGGAACTCTTGGTGGATTCAGTCCAACCAAGAATCCTTCACAGGGTTTGTTTAACCATTTTGGCATAAACTGTAAATATGTAAAATTATCTGTTGCTATTTGATCTGTAAGCTTTGATGTGATCGTTCTGTGTGTCTGCAATTGCACATCTGTAAGACCCTCCTCTCGGAATTAACTTTTTCCCTCCCCAGTGCAGCTTCTACTCCTATGACAGGCCTTTCACAGAAAGGCTGAGTCAGAAAGTGACCTTCTAACCTCAGACAAGGAACCAACAAAAAGAATAACCTTATTTGTCCTGAAGAGAATGGAATTTTTGTCTACATTCAATTAAAATTGAAAAGTGAATTTGATCCAAAAGGAAGAATTCTATCTTAGTTCCAATACAGTATAATTTCATTCTTTGGTAAGGCTTTTTACTTCCAGGACAGGTAGTAGTTTCCTTGCAGTGGCCCTGCCTCAGTCACTTCCCAGCTTTTACCCTGAGATTCTGTCTCCAGGCAACTTCATTCACGTGTCCAGGACCAACACACAAGCCAGCCCAAGGCTTGGTGTCCATTACAAAGCTTGACCCACTGGCAGAGATACTGCAGGCTTCGGTTCACAGTTCAGTTCTCTGCTAGCTCCCACATGCCCTCTGAGAAAGCTCTTGACATCTCCAAGACCTAGCTGAGTAACAGCAGGAGCAAGTGCCTTCACTGCTCCTTTTCCATTTTGTTAGTACAGGTCATGAAGGCTCCAAGGTGAAACTGTGTTGCACACAAACTTGCCCTGCACAACCAGTTGTCCATCTTGGCTAAACCTTCAGGCTTTCCTCTAACATGAATAATTATTCAGAGTTTATTTACTGCAACAGTATTAGAACCTTTTGTAAGACAAGGACTGTTCTGCAATCACAGTATGAATCAGGATAACATTACTGCAGTTAGTAAGATATATTACTGCATTTGATATACCCATTCCCCACCCCGGCTTTATAGAAAACTAAGACTCATACAGTGTTTGGTTTTTTGTTTGTTTTTTTTTGTTGGTTTTTTTTTCCTTTACACTTGCTATGCTTCTTTTCAGGATTATAATAGGTCTTGGCTCGGGGCTTGGGAAGCTCTTAAATACTGCTCTTGCTTTGTCATAGAAAGCAGAGCACTAGACTAAATCCATGTATAATTTTCTTTTTTTCAGAAGAATGAGGCATAGGACAGTTACCATAACTTCAGTATCATTTCAGAAGGGCATGATCTGTCCTTAAATATTTTTCTAGTCACTAACTTCTGCTTTTATGACATGATTATTGTTTAAATGTAGAAGAAAGCAAGAGAGCTTTTATATGTTGTGGGAATTTTCACCTGCTGTATGTAGAAAAAAAAAAAGCCCACAGCTTGAAGCACATCAGAGTAGCAGTGTTAATTAGGTATTGGTATATCATACAGGGAAAAGAAAAAAAAAAAAGACTGAAAAAGTATACAGCCTAATAAAGTTTTAGTATCCTAAAGATACACAAAAAGTTCTCAAAGGGAAACATAAATTATGAATGGGGAACACTTACGATTCTTAAAAGGGATAATCAATAATAAATACAGGGAAAAAGGACAAATTATTCCATTTTAGTCTGTGTAAAGAACATGGTCATACATCTGTATGCAAACCTTCAGGTAACCAGATAGCTTTTTACAAATGACCCTTGCATATCACACATGGCACCTTCCTGTAGAAATTATAACTGTTAATCTCACGTAATACATACATGCAGTGACAGCATCTATCAGGACATTTGCAACCAACAGAAATGAGAATCCTTAAAGAATATGGATTTTCTGAATCCATTTAAGACCTCAAAACGTTCCAGACCAATTTTTTCATTGGAACAAGTCCTTTACGGTTCTAAAATTTTTACAAGCAGTCTTTCATATGTTTTATGAAGCCAGTGCTTCCAAAACATAATGTAACTATGTTACTAATCATGATGAGAACCCGTAAAGCATTCCAGATAGATAAAATTTAAAGATTTAAAATCTTAGAAGACTGTGGTATCCACAGGCATTTATGTTTGCTTTCTGAAATTAACTGACAAGTCAACTGAAGGAAAAATCAGATTAAACCAAACTGGAATCGACATTCACACAGAAATCTGGAAAGATCAAGAGACATAGAGAATAGTTTGTACTAGCTGAGACTTGGTCTCATGTCTATCAGAGTCAACAATGAACAGTCACACAGTCAGCTGGAGCTGAGCAGAACTTAGATCAGATGTGCCAGCAGGCATCAGGCTTTCACTTGCTCCTATTCTTAGAGCCAGATGCTTGGAGCTACCTCACTTGTAGCCACGTAGGTGTTTTTGGAGCATGGAATTTCCAGCCTTTTAATTTCTACGTTCAAGTACAGCCTCACAGACAGCCTTGCCCTACAATTCTAATTGGGCCCAGTAGAAAATGTGAAGATTTGAGCATTTGTTTCAAATTGGAAGGCAACCAAATTTTTGAAAGCTTCCTTAAAATGGAATTGCTTTTCTCTACTCAGATTGAAATGCTGGATGAAATGTTAAAGAGTAATATTGAATTGGCCCTCCTGAGCCAAAATTTTTATTCATTACCTTTTCCTCCCCCATTTGTTTGGCTTTTTCCCTTGTTCAAAAAAGATGATTTCCAGATTAGGACATTATATAAGAATATTTCATACATGGACAAAATTATTCTCTGCTTCACTCTCCTTGATATTCCTCAGTACAAATATTCGGGGAATCAGTGAAACAAGAGTGTGCATTCTGCAGCTGAATTACGTTACAACAACACAGATGGAACTTTAGATGTAAAGCTGTATTTTTAGCCAAAGCACAGTTGAAGCGGTGTCATCCAATGTAGTCAGAGACATAGAGAAAGACGCTTGCAGTAATACACGTTTATCACTTTTAGTGAATGGCTGATACACACTGCCTTGTGTACCCTGTCTTTGAGAAGTGCAATCATTTAAAATATATATTTTTCCTTTAACAGGAATGAATGGAGTATTCTGTTCCAATATGTGGCCTCATACTGGTGCTTCATTTAGCTAGTACTCAAACTATACCTCCAGTTTTCCCTTTGTGAGTACCTGTGTGTAAGAACTGATATTTTCATGGGCACATGTGTAATTGCTCCAGGGTGAAACATTTGCCATTTCTGTCAGATAAAGCATACATTCATTGTAAGAATTGTGAAATTCCACCTCCAGAGCACAGGTGTGAATTTCCATACATTTGCAAGTGTCAGAGGGACTGTTTAACATTTTCATGGTAAAATAATCATTTCCAACAGCAAAATCCCCTCATTTCATGAAGAATTTGAGGTGGGATCAGAAACATTTAACTTTTTCAAGGTATTGCTGTGATGTTTCTCTGGGACAGAGAGATTTTATTATTTCTGGCATATTGCGTATCTGGGCTTAAAATTTAGAAAAAATATCATACTAAAATAGGAATTTGAGCACTGGAATGATTCAGAATTCAAAAGAACTAAGAAAGGCTGGGGTTTGAGCACAGTTCTCTGCACAGACACATATTCAGAGCTCTCAGTTCCTGGGCTTTGATGTACCATACAGACACATCAGCGAGGTGCTGGACAAAACTTTCTGGAAGGATGAATATACACCCCTCCAACAGTTTGATCAAGGAATAGCTTGCAAGTATACATAAGGGCAGCAGCAGCAGCCCCTCATCGCTCTAGGCTGTCACTAGGTTTAAAAGATTAAAAAAACATTGGAAGCAACACTTCACCAAGCCCTTCCCCATTAAAGAACATTACTGTTACGGCTCTGTGAGGAGTAAAGAAAGATCTAAAAGATCCATTACCTATTGGAGGCTTTGGAGCTTCTTCTGGAAAAATGCTGGATTTTGCATTGCTTTATATACCTGGTAAACAGGATGCAGATCTTGGAACAGGCTAGGGAGAAGTATTCCTGGTAAAAAAAGGTTTAAAGAGAGAATCAGCCAAGGAGGGAACATGGGAAGGAACAGACTGCTTCTGGGAAAGCCTGTTGCTCACAGTAAGGGAAGCACTACTTTTCCAAAGAAAAGATGCCATGGAACACCCAAAGGATTGCTGTTTGTAATCTAACTGACACTAAGCAGTCATCACAAGGTAGTTGGTGTTTTCTCAGGTGTTTAATGTTTAAGAAGGTGAAAACGTGGATTCATACTTCATAGTAAGAAGTCTTCAGTAATTTTTAATAAAGCAAGGAGTCAGAAACAGCTTTTTGAATGCTGTTTTCCGTATTTTCCTTCCCAATGGGAAATAAGAGAGGACAGATAGAAGCCACACAAGGCTGGAGAGTGTGGGTGGTCAGGGTGCTAAATGTTAGGTAACTCAGCAGTTTAGTTGGCTCTGTTATGTATCCATGACTACACCTTGAGTCCTCCCCAGAAACAGCGTTTAATTCATCTCAGAAGAGCAAAAAAGTTAATTATTGAATAAATGATAGAGCCCCACCTACTGTTGTTTTATTGTATCCATTTCTAGATACATATAGACAGTTAATGCAAATATAATTCATTAGCGTTTGGGTGGGCATTTCTTTTATAGGAGCCCTGATTATGGATTATGATCCTACAGTGTGTATGTTTTACATACACACATGACTACTTAACTTGCAGTTAAAATCTAGAAATAGAAGTGACCTTCTTTCCATCACTGTGTGGTTCAGGCTTTCCTGGTTTATATGAGCATACATACATACAAAAAGCTCCCCAGGGAAAGATTAATTTTTTTCAAAAATCCCTGAAAATCTTTTGGTCAGGAGTTAACAGAACAAATACTAATTTCACTAGCAACACTAGGGTTTACAGTCACAGAGGTTCCATCACCTATTACCATCTTTACCAGATTATCCGACGCGTGATGTTTTCCAGCCAGATACTCTCTGCTCATGTGTAGGGGAGAACACAGTATTCCAGCAATGTGAACACCCCTTGAAGTGGCAGGAGTTTTGTAGTCCAAATAGAATAGCCTAAACACAACATGCACGGAAGATAGGATATACATTATTCGCATTCTAAGTAAGCGGAAACAGTACGCAGGAAGATAGTGAAGGTGCCATCCAATTAAATGTCTTGCCCTGGCTGACACCTATCCAATACGTCCCCTGCTCATAAAGAATGCAACACAGAAGTGAACTCCCAGCACACATGAGGCTTTTAAAAAAGCCTTTCACCTCCCTCCTTGTCATTTCCTTTGCTTTTATTTTAGTTTAATGTGAACTGTAATTCCTGTTGCAAAGGGAATTCTTGAAGGAACTTTCCTGATATCCCATGTCCAAAGTGGGAGGTATATTTTGAAAACGCCAAAAATGCATTCCTGTAACCTGTTGCAATAATAAATCAGTATCACATTTTGCTGGGAACATCCTTTCTTTCAAGTGTTACCACTTACTACAAGTTCACAGTTTGGTGCGATTTTAAAATAGCAGCACAACTGTGTCAAAACTACAAGGAAAAAAGACCTTGTGCAAGCAAAGTGAATAGAAATAGCTAATGAAATGTGACAGCTGGAGGAAAGGACCAATTCATGTATCGCACTGAGAATGGCAACAAGCTTCAAAAACCTGTTGTTAGCTGGCAGCAATTGTTCTGTTCTGTCAGTTTAATAGGAGATAAGCCAAAAAGATGGAAGGAAGTGCTCCATATTATAAGTACACTCATTTCCACAATTTCATTGTAGTGTTTTGATAATGCTTTTCAACAAAGCTTTCCAAAATACGGTTGCCAGTGTCTTAATAAAGCTAAATGGATATTAATTCACAAGTTCTATTTGAGTATTAACTTCTTCAAATGAAGTACAAACATCTGTCTAGCCTGATCTCCCCTTTTTTTGCTTAATTGTAATACTGGCTGGCAGCAGCTAATATGGTTTTCCTGCCCCCCCTCAAAAAATATATTAGAACATTTGAGACTAGTCAAGTAAAGGACATGGTCATAAATATTGATTGGTTGTTGTTTAAGTTATGCAAAATATTTGATGACAGAGCGCTGAAAATATTAATATTCTTTTAATTTTGGCAAAACTGTGAGATATAGATTTAGCTGAAAAATCTGACATTTTCTAAACAATATATTTAAACACATTATATGTGATGGTATTTTCAAAACCTGAATGTTTACAAAATTATAGTAAGCACTGATAACTCACGAATGAGAGAGAACATCTTGTTCTTGGTGCTATGAAGCATTCTACACCAACCTCAAAATATATAAGTTTTCACTAATTCAGAAAAAAAAAAAAAGCTGCTTTACTTTAACTGTAAATGATTCTGGTTTGTTTTCTGTTTGACCACTGTATGCAAAAAGGAAATTTTGAACTTTCCAGTTTTCAATACTGAAGAGTTGAATAGATTCATATGATTCTCTTCAAACAAAGAAAAGACTTTTTATAAGTCTGTGCAAGAAACAAAACCTGTCCTTTCTAGCATCCCTGAGGAAAGCAAATCCAGAATGCAGGACAGGGAAGAAGCACCAGAAATGGAAAAAATTAGCAAACCTCATTCATCACTATGTGCCTGATAAATCAAATTCGAAGTGTGTGGGTAGAACATTATTTTGAACTTTCTTCTCTCCTCCTGCTTCCCTTGCCACCATTAAAATCTGAGGTGTAGCTGAGCTCCCACCTGTCTTCAGAAATCATCCGCTGTGCTTGCCCACATATATACATTAGTTGATTAAGCAAGATGCGCAGTATTACATGCAAAAGAACATCCCTGGTAAGAACAGGCTCCTGCTGTCTTGAGAACAACTTTTTAGAACTTAAAAGCATGCACAGGTATTGGATATAGTGTGACAACATTTGAGTTTAAACTATATGTATATATGATAGGTTTATTACATCCATTAAAAGCTTTGGTTTTATTTTTAGTATGATGTTTAGTATGTATGTAACATATATTACTTCCTTATCAAAATCAATAGAGGATTAAGAATGCTGTTTTGAAAACTGTATTTAAGAGCCAAGTTGCTCCCTGAGTATTTCGATCATATCCTTGAACAGCATGACATTATTTTTTTGCGTGGCACAGACTAAAAGTCTAACATTTCTAAGTTCTTCTGCAGAATTATATTTTTAAAGGATGAACTACACAACGCCTTTGATGTTTGCATGATACTAGGACAACAGTGCATTAAACAGTCTATTTTTTACCTCTGGGACATCACTACAAAGCTGTGGCAGAACAAAGTATTAGTTAAATACAAGTGCCAAAATCCAATGGCAAAAGAGACAGGAACCTAAAATGGTGCAAAATACTTCTGGCAATTTTATATCAATACATTTTATTGTTGTCTATAGCACCAGGAAGACAGAACATATAGTCTGTGGCATTTCTTTAGCACTGGCTCAAAGAATTTATGAGATGTAGTTCTTACTATTAAATTACTAAAATAATTTACCCTGAAAAAAGTAAATAACAGTAAATCTAATATTTAATGCAATAATTTGCTAAATATTTGAAAAATTTTCTAGACTGCTGAATAACTCACTATTGAAATCCTTCTCTGATTTCTGGATCTGATTTTAAAACATAAGCCCTCCTCTAAACATACAGGCTGTGGTTGTGTTGGCTGACATCTATACATTTGACAGTCTCAGCTGGGTTCTTACTCTGTCTTGTTCTCTAAAATGACAAGGCTTCCTGAGAGGCAATGTAGCTAGGAGGTAGGAAAGGAAGTGCAATTTTGAGTCAGGATGAATAGGATATAGGCCTGTCATAAACAGTTTCTGACAAACTAAATATGAAATTAAGAAATGCGAGTACACCTACTACTAATTTTCCAGAATGCTCACCATTCTGTCCTTACAAATACACCCAGACTAAATACATTCCAAGCAGATATCAAAGTCTTGTGAAGCATAACTATTTTTTAAACATCCATATTGCAAAAAAAACCCCAACCCACAGAATCCTCATTCCCAGTTAGGACCTGTGTGAATATTAAATTTTGCATCACATGGGAGTGTGAAAAATGGAATTTTCTCTAGGACAGATCAAATGAATGGGATTAAATTTGAAGAGCTGGACACTTGGAATAACTCCATTGACTTTTCAGCATTAGGCAGCTTTAGACCACTTGAGAGTCTGGCCTAAGCTACATATTAATCTGTTTAAAGTATTTCCAGCATTCCAGTAGTGTCTTCTAATAACAGCCTGAAAAGTATGTTGCAGGCCTAAAAGTATTTTAATATTAGGTGTATCTTCCCTTCATAGAACAAATTCAATGGAGAAAAAAAAAAAAGGAATATCTGAATTATTTTAACTGCAAACTCATATTCCAACCCTGATACTACCTTAACGATATCAAGAAGGAGGAGATTTTCCAACGATACTCATGTGAACTTCAACTTAAATTATAGAAAAGTAGTTTTCACTATCACACTTTCAGAACAGGCAAATTAATGATTACAGCAAAGTGTAAAGTGAAACTGGAGGCTGCAAATATAACGCGCACAGGTTTGAGAGGCATATACGCTTATAGTTTAAAACTAAAGAAGCTTTAGAAAGTTAAATATAGCATATCTATACCAACTGGCTCCACCTATTTCTCTTATGTATAAAATGTTCTGAACCACAAAGGTTTTGCTGCCAGCCTCCAGTATAATTGACTCCTAAGAGAAAGGCAACTTTCAATGGCAAGTTCAATGCTATTTAATGGTGGTGATTTTTAAATACAGCAAAGCAAGAGAATATCAGCACAGCTAAATGCTACAGACTGTGGGAACACATTTCTGGTTGCACTTTTTTTTTTTTTTAATCTTTATTTTCCAGGTATATCAGCTACATCAGTGCAAGAGATTTCAGATTGACTTCATAAACCCATGAATTTTCCAAATCCAATAAGGAACATTGCAAACTCCCAGGGAAAGCCCTTTGAACTCCTGGCATGCTCTGCCTTTGTCTTCTCATGCGTTAAAACTTTAATCATGACCTAGCAAGGTTCTATAATAACAACAAGCAAAAAAAACTCCCTCTTTTTCTGTCTGTACTGCCTCTTGTAAAGATACCCATATTCTTTTAACTTAGCTGACTATATAGATCAATATTGCTACAGAGGCATACAGGTCAGCATAGTTGCAAAACTTCCTTGAAAAGCCACGTAAATTCTCAGCCACCACCCATCAGTGAGCTCCTGGAGAAGCTGGGCTGACTAGTTAAGATCTGTCTGCAGTGACTGCTGAGTAGACATGTCCTGTGTCATTAGAGAGAGAATGGAAGTACAGAGAACGTATGAGCAGTAAATGCAATGGTGGAACTTTATAAATAACCTAAAGATGCTATTATTCATTGAACATTATAAAAAGCCAGAAGTTAGGTTTCTAAATTCCAATAAAAACTGAAAGAAGCTGGGTAACTAATACTCCTTCAAAATCCTATTTCTGAGTTATATACAGAATGATTAAGTAGTTCAAAGAAGTGAGAACAGCTTAAATCTTAAGGATAACTAGAGAATTTTCTACCAGGTCTCACCTTTGTCAGCAGGACTGTTGTGTTACAAAAAGAAAAAAAAATATCTGATGGATCTGAGGATGGCTTTATATCAACTGTTGTTACCACTTTATTACAATCTCTCTCCCTTGCTGCCCCCCCACCCCAATACTCTGAACATAATTACATATACTAATGTGCACTGCCACTTCACTAAGCCCTCCTGGCCTTTGTCTAAGTATAGCCCAGTTTAAACACTAACTTCCCATCTAACTCTGAATGATAGAGTTTCCCTGAATTAATGTCATCTGCCTTCACCTGATATTTCATTGCATTTATGCAAAATAAAAGCCTAATAAGTTCACAATGCCGATCCTTCTTTTGTCTTTTATCTCATGTACCAAATAGTCAAGTTATATTGGATCCATATGAACCTGTAATTGTTCTTAGATCTGTTTATCTACGTTTTTTATCAACGAAATCATTAAGTACATTTCTGCAAAGTCTTTATCTGTCAAGTCATTTCTCTACACTGGCACACATTTTAAAATGGCTGACTCAATAGGTTATGGCTGAAATAAAAATAGCCTTCCATGAAGCATTCAGCTACCACACATTTTCAGCCCAAACTGCTTAAGATTTGCAAATCTGTAAGTATTTGAAAACATAGATCTTTATCCTTTAATGAAGCCATTTTTTTTTATAGTAACAGGCATATTAACCTTGATGTTCTACTCTATGATTTAACAAATTATACATGGTTTACCAGAGTTTAGTTTCACTTCCTCTGTGGAACTATCATGTTTTAATTAGGTGAACTCCTACAACATAACTGAGTAGACTATGTGGATTGACCTTACATAGAAAAAAAATGTTTAGATTGCTAAATTTGTTATGAAAATGCTAATATAGGTTCAAGATGATTAATAAATCAACACAATCATGATCAGCTTGGCAGTTCAGTATGCTTTGAAAGCATCAAAAGGTTTACTTTACTTGTGTTATTTTTGAAAATTGTGTCTTTTCCATTATTTTTATTTTTGCTATGAAATCTTCTGCAACTTCCCAACTGTAACATTGCCTTTCCTCTCTTTGTGCTTAGCAATTTATTAGTCTACATTCTCCTTGGTGTCAGATGGGACTACTAATATAGTAGGCACTCATTCCTAACTGTAGCACAATTCTGTGTTTAGAAAATCCAATATAAAAGAGGAAAAAAGGGAATAATATAAGAATTTGGATTTTATTATTTTATGCTGAAAAAGTACAGTTTAGTCTTCTACTATTTCTGCTGAAAACACAGACATTATCTTTGCTTATTTTCCTCAACAAGCTTTTCCATGATAATTTCTCAGCAATCACTGAAGAACAAATCTTTGCAACAACACTACAATTTTAGAAAAAATAAAAACCAAGAAATATAAACCCTTTCCAGCAATCAGTAAAGCTCTAATCGTGAAAAAAAAAAAAAAAAAAAAAAAAAAAAAAAAAAAGCTTTCAATACATCTTATAAAATTATTTTGTGCACAAACACTAATGCCAGGCTTCTGCACAAAGAGATATCCATTTGTCTTCCATTTTCAAAACATTAATATAACACTAATTTTATCTTTCAAGACAGAAATATGAATATTTTGTACAAAAACTGTATGGTTGTCGCAAGTGTCAATAAATATTCTGAAACACTGATTTAGAAATATTCTTATTTCATGAAAGTTCTTCATTGAAAAAGGACATTTATTTTTGTATTTGGAAATCTTCAAAGTAATTTCAACTGACATATGTATGATGTATGAACATTTATGTTTGTGATGTTGCAGCTTTGTAAGAAATAGGAGGTATATGGAGAAGTCCAAGATGTCAGCCTTGGTGTCAAAAGTAATACTACTTTTCCTTTCTTTTCTTTTTCTGCAAAAATGCATAGCACTATTTGTACTACTGAGTTTATAACCTCACTGAATTCTATTAGAAGTAGTACCTTCTTCCACTTATTCATTGCCTTATAATATGTCTTTAGTGTTAAGAAACAACATGTTCAGGGCAGGGTGAAATCAGTGCTCTAATTCTGCATAATGTTATGTAATTTAATCTTACTGGGACACATCTTGAAATAGAAAAAATGGTCCAACTCTATTCAAGCAAACATGAATTTTTAGAGTTAAGATTTAATTTCATTTGTTTTATCAGTTTAACAGCATAATACAGAGTAATTTGTGAGGAATGAGTCCATAACATGCTTCCATGAAATGGAAAATACCTTTAAAACCTTTTGTAGGGCATGAAAATAATTTGAATTTTGTTTATTTGTTTCTATGTTTTAATCCACAAGAGATGCTAAAATATTTCTTCCCATAAGTAGGAAAAGAAACAAGGTATTTTACAATTCCTGATTATTTCTGTCTGTAAATGGGTTGCTCAGTCTAGCTTATTTGCTTATTCCTTAACAGCAATTTCATAAAAGGCATTTAAAGAGCCTAAGAGAAGCCAAGAGCAAAGTAACTTAAGACTAGTTTGTTCAATTTCTGTTTCCTTACTTAGAAATTTTAATCCATGCTCCCTCAGTGTCACTTAAGCAGTGTGATATCAGGGGAGAAATCAACTCAGATTTTGTGCAAAGTGTTTTCATAGTAAGGGAAGGAACAGGAGGGGAAAAACCCTCCCTCTTTTGCTCATTAAAAAAAATTTAGGAGATAGATTATATGAACACCATAAATTGAATTATTTTTTTTAAAAAAATGTTCATAGTTGTTCTCTCCATTACCAGGAAAAAGAGGAAAAAATCAAAAGGAAGGGCATATGAGGCTCATTTAAAAGCTATACAAGTTCTACAGAAAACATGGCCCCACTGACAGTAGCCAAAATGCTTACAGGTGATGTAATTTGCAGTTACTTTTGCACCATTAAAAAAAAAAAAAAAAGTTAAGTGCACAGTTAACTTGCTTGTCAGATTCAGCCATTGCTGGCTGTTTAATTACTGACCAGCAATAGCAATGTTTTTTTTCCTAACCTGTGAGCACAGAGATGTCACTGGTCATGGCGTGGCATTTTGTGACACGGGGCAGCCTGACTTGAAGGGCATGGTTTGTTGTACGTTCCCTACACCTTGCAGAGGCTTGTGGCAGCAGCAGCAGGAAGGCTGCAGCTTGCAATGGAGGAGGCAGGGAATATATGGAGGTTTACAAATGGTTTAACCCCTTTCTTAGTCAAAATACTAAAACACTCATTCCTGTACAGTATTAAGACACAAAGTGAATTTATAGCAAGAAAATTTATCCCTGCTTGTATTCTCTCTAGTCCTCCTAGGAAAGTAACTGAAGTGGAAGCGTCTGTACTGACAAGCTCAGCATTTAACATGCTGCTTGTGGAAAACAGTTCATTATCTTCACAGAAATCCTAGTCAAGGGCCTATTCTAAGAGATATCCTGATTAAGCTACAGACAGCAGGACATGGATTTGCTCCAGAAAAGTAGAAACAAACTTCAGCAACAAGAGGCAGCAAAAAGATGGGGAAAGTGTGTATGGGGGGGAGAAGGAACACAGGGATAGGGGAGAAGGGCTCCCTTCCCTGCCTTGCAGGAGTCCAGAATGGGAATTTAATCATCAGAAAAGAAAGGGATTGGAAAAAGATTATCCCTCTAGCCGGAAAATGTCATGTAATTTCACCAGTGTCAACTTCATTCTACAGTTGTTACCCATTTCTTTACAGCAATACCATTAAAACATGTATGTTTTCTGAGAACAAATATCCTTCTTCCCTTCCAAAAAAATAATGAATTTGCAAAAGAATTTTAATGCAAATCAAGACTGATTTTTTTCCTGTTTCAGGAACAATTTTTTCTTTCTCAAAATAAACTCTACTGAAGACAGTAGAAAACAATAAATTGAATATGCCAGTTTTCTTGTAAGCACAGTATTTTTCAGAGTGCTTTTAAAGGTGGAAAATCCAGAACACGGGATATAAAAGTATTTTAGTCCACAATCAATCCGTCATGCTGGCCTACTTTTAGGCAAACATGTTAAGGAAAAAGAAAAGAAAATGAAAGCAAGCTAAAAGTGACAGAGTGTAATTGCTTGTAGTGTGTGAATAGTCCAACCAATGAACTTTCTAGACCTATGCAGAAAAAGGAAAAGGTGAGCTTGTAGGAAAATGTTTCATTTGTATTCCTGATAATGCATCACACTGGTTTACCATACACAGCTGCAGACTGCCCTTCCACTTTGAGCAACAAAATAAAATTATCTTAGGAAAGGTGAATGGAAAATTCCTCTTCTGTAAATAGATTTCACAGGTGAGATAATACAAAAAGAGATAGAATTCCCATAAAAAGCAAGCATACTTCAGCTTTAACTAAGACTGTCTAGTCTCTGCAGGATCCCAGCAGTAGCACACTGAGAAAATCCCTATCAGCAATTTTTATTTGCCTTCCACCCCCTACCAGTTCTAATAACACCTGCTAAATTTATTTGCACGCTCTGCCATAGGAAATAAAAAATGCTGCTTTGAATGATACTTTTTAAATGTCATCTGGAATGCAGTATCCTTTGTGACAGAACAAAGTAAAATACCCTTTCAAGGAAGCCATGATGTTAAAGATTATCAGTGGTCCCATTCTTTGTGACAAGTGATGTAAGAGCATGTCCCCACATCACCCTGCATTTGTGTTGTTCACAGTCATATAATTGTTTTATGGATCCTCTCTAGATCGCTATGAGCCTCAGGGTCCCACCCTTTTCTGCACTCCCCTTCCACTTGGCTTCCATCATCATGTGTTTATTCTTTAACAGTAGTGCCTCTTGCTTGCTCATTTCCTCAGTTTATCAAAACTGTTCATGTTCAAAGGTACAGGAAAAAAGGAGAAAAACCCAATCCCTCCAAATCCTGAGATACTATAGCTACAAAAGAGTGCTGGAAAAGCAAAGAGACGAGTAGCTTAGAGATAGAGGTTCACGAATGTGAAGGGCATTCTCAATGGATTGACTCCTTGTCATGAATTAATTGTCCTTTGCCCTTACTCCTTGTTGGACCACATCCTACCTGGACTACTCTGTATCAGAAGCTTTCCAGTGGGATTACTTAGATCTGTGACAAAAACCACATATCAATGGAATTAACTGCCAGAGACAGATTTTTGGCAAGAGGTAAAGTTGGGTGACTATTACTCATCACAATTAAAGAATCTAAAATTACCATATTAGTAATCAGCCAACAGCTTATTTGTCACTCCATCCCTGAAATTACACATCTTACACACATGGTGTCATTTCAGGAAATGACATCAAAACCTTGTAGGCCTTCTTATATAATGAGGATTTTCTTAGTAGAGTGCAACATTTGCCCAGTAATTACTTGTGTCTTATATTCATTAAGTACCTGATTGGATTTATAACAATTTATAACAGCATTTTGAATGTTACATATACACAGTGATTTTTCAATGCAACACAGCAGTTAAAGGAGATTGCCTGAGATTTGAAGTGTCGTTAAGTTTTATTTACATTTACTTGCAAATTAATTTTGCTTTCTTACATGCCTGATATGTTAGATAAGAGTAGGAAAGTAGGACCAATCCTCAAGACAAGACAAATTCTAAGCTTGAGGGGAGAAATACTAGCTTAAAGACAACACTACAGGCCTTTAAATCTGCATCCTTCCACTACTGCTGCCACAACACTGCCACAAATTAAAGGTTGGGACAATTGCTTGGAAGGTAGCCTCATTTCACTGCAGCTTTTTCAAGCATGATCAACTAAGGTACTATAAACAGAACTTTTCCATGAGGATTTTAAAGATCCACACTCTTAAACACATATTATGGGGTGGGTGTGTTTGTTCTGCAATAGACTGGTTTCTGTGAGGCATTTTCAGGTGGTTACATATTCTAAGATATTGAAAATCTGTTTGGGGCTGATGGATTTGTGGTTCCTTCTGGTATGTGCAGAGATACATCCCCCCCCAAAAAATCTTCTGTTTCAGCATGTCTGGATATTGTGGGTCCAAGGCCACCAATAAATCCCTCTGTTTATAAGGCAATTAAAATTATTATGTCTGTCTTTTGTATCTACCAAGAAATGTTTGTCTTGTACACTGCAGAACAATCCTGTGCATGCCTATACAGACACTCTAAAAATTGGATTAGCTTTTAGTAAATGTGAAAAAAACATTAGTAATCATACAGCAGTCAATTCACCCCACACAGAAACATTTAATGGAATTGTCTCCACTATTTATATAATATTTTTCCCCCCAAAAATTCAGAGTGACCTTAATATCTTTAAGACTTTAAATAATGTAAGGATGTCTTTTTTGGTGAAACAAAACAAAAGGAATAGGTTGTTTGACTACACACAGTTTGCATAGAATTGGCAACAAGGGCTCTAAAAGATCAGTTGAGCCAATAATTGATAAACAAAGAATATGTAACTGACTGGAAATGCCTTACAGAAAACAAAGTCCATTGCAGAACAAATAAACACACCACACCCTCATCTGGCATCTTACTGAGAAAATTATCTCCAAATTCTTAATGTTTCAAGACAGTGCTGATTCATTATTTCCTTTGTCTGTTAAACTGAATCCCAGTCTAACAAGTTGCTAAAAAAATTACCACACCGCACCACCACCACACCCCCCCAACATTAGAAATGATGCAATTTAACCTTGTAGCGTTTCTGAACCTGGTAAGTATCTGTCAGTTACAGGCACCAAAAATTAAATAAAGTTACCAGAACAATTCTAGGAAATGCATGGACTGCAGCTTTTCTCAATGAATACACCTGGGGCATAAATCCAAACAACTGCTCAAAGTTTGGTGGATTGTATCATCTTTGTGTATTTGGAGTCGCCGGGAGCAATTAATTGATGAAGTTTAATGCAGATCACCCAAATAAGCTTTTTCAAACTTCAGCAGGGAAGGTCTTGGTGCAGGGAAACCAATACAGTCATACACACACACAAAAGCACAGCAGAAGAGTAAAGTGACATAAATAAAACTAATTTGTAATGAAAGAAAACTCTATGTATCTTAGAAAGTGGCATGACACTGAAGCCTGCACTGAAATTAACGAAAATGAGGAAGAAGTAAAAGCATCATCAGTAGGAGAGAAGATGGTAGTAGCACAGAGCAGTGACTTCTTGGACAGACTGAGCCATTATTGAAAATAGTCAAGGTTATTGCTAAATAAAAGATGTTGGAAGGAAGACATACAGCTATTGTGTTTGCCTAACATAAAAGGGCAGAACATATGCCTCTACCATCTGCTCTGCCCCTATTTGAAGCTGAGGTCAGCTCCTTACCCGTTATCAATGTTGTAATCAATCACTTATCTCTAATTTCAAGCTCTTCTCAGGCAGAAAAGACAGATTGCTGTACTACACTTTTACTAGAGATTACATGCAACTATTGCAGACTTTAAAAATGTATATTATTGTGATACAGCTCCCAGAGAGGATTTTGTAAAACCACTGGTATCTCAGAGCTAGGCAAACAGAGGAGAAACTTGAACTCAGTGTAAGCAGCAATTCTTGAAATGTCAGCACTCAGGATATTATGTGAAGTTGTTGTGTGATGCACAGGGAGGCACAGTTCTGCATCTACTATGAACTGTGCATTTATTAATTTTTGTGATATTATGCATAGCATTTTACCGAGAGTTTTCAAAAGTCCAGGGGTCTTTTATCAAGCATTTTAGCAACCTACAACCAGGAAAGCCACTTGAATATGTAACAGGAGCATATGGAGAAAGGAAAAACAAGTAATGCGCACAGTGTTGTCCAAAAGTACTCTGTGCTAGTCACAAGAAACTAGAAAAATGAGGCTAAAACATTCCAGTCTAGACTAAACAGAAAAAAAGAGCATAGATGTAACATACCTGTGATCCCATCTTTTCCATAACAGGAAGAAAGGTGGTGCGCAGGCAGGAACAGGAGGAACCAGTAACATCTTAGATAAAAGGCATGAAAGGCACTGGAGACAAAACTGACTGAAAGAGAAAATTTGACTTACTATAAGACATTCTTAAAGATAGTGTTAAGTATAACTATTGAATATGTTGTAATACATGTTGTTGTTTTCTCTTTTCATAACATTACTCTCTTATTGCAATGGGACATTGTTTTATCCTTTAACCTTGTCTAGTGACAGTGCTGTCTCTGTATGACCTGGCACATAAAAAGGCATGCTCTGCTTTTGCTGACCATGTGCACTGGTGTACTTGTGCAGACTTCCATTAGAGGCGGTATCATGGACTAAGGAAATAAAGTGTCATCTGGTCACTAGTACCAGCCATGACATCTTTCTGGCGTGTTGCAAAATAGTGTGGATTATACCGGAATACTGAGGATCTCCAGACAAGTCCTGTGTGTGATAACTGCAATTCAGCCTCCATATTCATCACCAGAAAATAGGTAGAAATAAAGATCTGCAAAAGTTTTCTCATTCAGCAATTGATATGACATAGACTGACTAAAAAGCTTCAGAAACTCAAATTGAAATCTCATGATTATGTATGTATAGTATTTAAGCTACTTAGTATTTCAATGTTAGAATTATTTATCATGTCAACATCTCCTTGTCAACACCTTTGAGCTGAATCAATACTGCCGTACTTACACTGTTATATTAAATTAAATACTAAATATTTTTTTTAAAGCCTACGAATGAAAATAATGTGTATGTAGGTATAACTACAAAATGAAAATTGTATTATGCTGGAAACAATATAATATTTATACATAAAACATCATACTGATCAAAAATGTATCAAAACGTTACTTTGTGAATCAAGCATCAGATGCCCTATTTCAATGTATAATTTGTTTCCAATAAACTTTCTGAAAATGTTCATTAAACATGCCAACTATTTGCAATATAGTAATTCTGTAATTTGGACAAAGACAAATTCCATACTACCTGCAGGGTGTTAGTCTTGATTTATGCAATACATAGAAATGGACAGAAATTATTCAAATGTATTTATGACTCAGTTGTCAGTGTTTCTGCAAAAGAATGGAAGTATTGAATTCCTGCAAACAACACTTAGAAGGCAAAAAGATTTATCTGAGATATATTGATTTTCTTTGCATGTGAGATGAGAATTACCATACCTTGTAAATCTGTGCATGCTAATAATCATTTGCCATTCTAACTCACTCTTCATGTTAATATTCTTCTTGGTGTTATTTTTCTTGTGTATATATTTATGGAAATAAGATAGTAGCTGCATTTCTTTTTGACTCAAGAATCAATTAAAATTTAAACACATTCAGCATACCACATGTTGATATTTCATTAATCTATCATCATTGCTTTAGTATAACATTCAAAATTATGACTGTCAAGTTGCCTTTTTTAATAAGGGCGACAGACACCAGAAACCAAACTAAACCCAGACTTCAGAATAAATAAACCTGAGGGATAGAAACAGAGAAAAAAAAAAAGAGAGACCATTATGAGATCCAAGGCATACACAATGAATAAGAAATAAAGGTGAGGTAAATTAGCATAGAAATAAAAAATAAAATAAAAGCCCCCCATATATCCAAATTGACTACTTATTGTTAGGAGTTAGGGAATTTGGCTTGTGATTTTTTTTTTCAACAGTTTCTGCACTGAAGGATCATAATTTTTCCTCAGATTAAAAAGAGGAAAATCTACATTCAAATAAAAAGGATGGAAGACTTTATTTTCCAGTTTATTCATCTGCCAAGGAGAAAAGACTCATATGACAAAATGCTAAGTTGCCACTTAAATGAACAAACATGCAAGCACCACAGAGCTGATGTAAGTTCTACTGTAACCACATGGCAGGACTTCAACGGTATGAAGATTGTGAGTGCAACTTCAAATCAAAGAAAGATGAAACATTGTTGCCTTATACTCTGTTGAAATTCGTCTACCCGTATTTGCAACCACCTGAACTTGCAAAATTGTTCATGATTTTTTTTTGTTTGTTTTTCTCTTCCCTTATTCTCATGAAAAATCTCAAAGATTGGACTTTTTTCCAGTATTACAGTTCATGGAAACCTCATTGCTATCTCCTCTGGGATTCAGTTTTAGGGGGGTGGGGGGATGGGGGGAGATGTACAAGCATCCAGAACATCCTGAAGAATCCTGGGGCCAATTATCCTTCTGAAATTTATCAGAGCACTCATGAGCAAAAAGTCTCAAGCCTGGACATAGGCAAAATTTTGAGTCTAAGAATATTTTTAAATAGAATGATTTTGTACTTTGGCATTGGGAATTAAGGGTCTCCTACTTTGCCTAAAACCCATACATCTGTATATCCTCACAGTACAGATAGCAGTTAGCATCTAGGGGCCTCAGATAAGGCCGGACCTCTACTGGTTTAGAGCTCACATACTCACAAAGAAATAAACATTATCCTGTTAGGAATATGAACAGAGGAGACAGGGGCTGCTTATTTTCCAGCTGAATACAGAAAAACTAGATGCATTTTGCCCACTTCTGAGTCAGTTTAAAACCTTAATTGATAAATGATTCTGTCACTTGTATCAATTAACAGATCGTACCCCACCAATATGACCAAAATGCAGCATTAAGCCAGTGTTGAAGGAAACGGAAAAGGAGCGTGTGTTAGTGAATTCTCCTTTTTGTACTTCACAGTGTCTCTTTGTTACCTGGAGGGGCTCTATACAAATTCTGACCTAGTCAGACTCTGCTTGGCTAATAAAAATCAAGCAAGACAATAGCCTTGGGTGATATCGCTATAGGCAATTCAGATGCTTTACTAAAACCTGGTACTGAAAATTTTATAGCCAATATTATTGGAGTAACCACAGTGAAGAATCTGAACAAAACACTGAATCAAATAAAGAAAAGCATCAAATACAGAAGCATTTCAGAAAAACTGAAGGCCAAAGAAAGGGAAAGTGTGGGCTGATGGAATGGAAAAAAGATGTGCAAGTAGAGAAAAGGTGCTAACAAGAGAGTGCCTCTTCCATCTTCACCCATTAAGGAAGAACAAGTATCATGTAAAGACATTACTATTTATACAATACATCAGACTTTATAAAATACATCAGATTTGAGAAACTATTTTGTAAAATATCAGACTAAAATTATATATGTGTGAGTACATATGTATATAATCAAGACACTAATACAAGGAATATTTTGATATTTTGAATATCCGTCGTGATATCTTATATCATGATGCTTTTGATACTTTCTAATATTTCCTTTTTAGTTCTGCTATAACCGTAACATACTTTTCAACCTATATATAAGTTTAAAGAAAAATGTGAAATTATAAATGTTGTGAAGTTTAAAAATATGAAGTATTTCAGAAGTATGAAATAAATAATAAAAAAAAAACTTTCTTACATATAAATGCATGCCTCTCCAACAGAATAGATGGCAGGTCTTATTCCAAGGTATTTTGTTCCAGATCTAAGACCAAAACCATGAAAGCTAATGTCATACAAAGTGAATTTCTTCACTAAAGCTGGTCAACAAATTCCCTTTGCCCCCCAATAAATCACCCCATACAGTTATTTACCTGGCTTTATATCTATTGCCATTGCATTTACTTTAAATCTGACAGTGAAAATAATGCAATTAAATCCATTTCCCTATGTGCCAGTTGGGCAAAATAATTATAACTGTTTTCTTTAATATTGTGATTTTAGTTTAGACATCTGACAGCTGAAGGGAGATGCAAGATCTGTGGAAGCTTTAAGAAAAGAGCAGTGGGCTTTGTTTTGGTCTATGCAAACAGTTCACTTTTTTTCCACTTAAAAGAAGAGAGAAGAGGAATAATTTTCCCCTGGTAAGTTCACAAAGTTCCCATACCGCCAATCAATAGCAAACATCATGAATGAGAGTCAAATGGCATTATATGCGATAAAGTGTGGGGAGGTAGGTTCTAAGGAAAAGTGATGTTCTATAAACTGATAGCTGGTAAAGATGATTTCCTTAGATACTAGGATTTAGATGAAAAAATGTACAATTTATGAAGTTTTCAAAGGTATGATTCAAGGACAAAGTAAGAAAAAGGCAAGTCATGTATACAGCTGAAAGGAATCATGTCTGTATCTTAAAGCTTTACTATTCAAAGTTATCCAGTTGTTTTTTAAATTAAAAACCTCTGACTAGTCCTGACTTTATTGTAACTTTCTATTTTCACACTTTTAAGTCCTGTATATTTTTTTTGCCTCTTGCTGTTATCTCCAAAGGACTTTCATCAGATGATTAGAGCACCACTTGAACTACAGGTCTTCAAACACTAACCATGGTATAGCTGTGATATGGGCACCATCACTAAGTTACACATATATGCAGCTTAGGGACCCATGACTGTGTCTGCAAAAAGGCATAATAATATGCAATTATGCTCAAAATAGCGGTATGTTTTCCTACACAGTCTAGTAAAATTTTAATAGAAAAGTGTATATAATTAAATGAGGCCATTTAATAGTGTGCAAGGTTATTTGGTTTGATGATTCAAGGAACAGCAAGGCTGTAAACAATGATATGAATTTATTTTCCATTAAATGAAAATGTTCTTTTTGCTTTCTCTACATTGCTTTTTTATATTTTTTATTATCTTACAGGGTGCTATTTTACTTTAACCAGGGGTTAATTGTTGAAAGCTCCTTTTAAGCCAAGATAGCATACCCCCTACCTCCTGTGTGTCAAAATGATAAAAATGTATATGTAGATTCATGCTTTTTTGATTCCTGTAATTTGCTTGTGCAAACATATTTTATTTATTGCTGTGTTTTCCCTTCCAGTTATTACTGCAATTGTCTTTTTATGCCCTTTACTCAAGGCCAGGTCAGAAAGAAAAAGAAATTACACTAGAACAGCTTTTTAAAGAAACGACTTACAGCCTACAAGATTTACAAGGCAGCAGCTAGTTACAAAATAGACATTTTTCTGTCATATTTAGAGAGCAGCAAGCAGAGAAATCTGATGGGGTAGACTTTTATTATGTTCTACCGGTATCTGTGGTATAGCTTCAAACCTGACAGAAGCTCTTTTTCTAGATACTGGATACTGAAAGCTCCTTTTGAAGGCTGAGAATAGAAACATCTAGGTGGCGGAGGGAGAAGAAAAGCAGAACTAGTAATTTCAGAAGATTTTTCTTAAACTACACACTCATTTGGACTGAATCACAGGCATCCAACACCTGGACAGCAGCTAAACTATGCAATAGTTCCCTGTAAATACTTTTAAGACACGGGGACTATGTGAGATAAGCAGGGAATCGGGTTAGAGCTCAAGGGTTAGAGTCTTAATATTTGAATTGAGATGTGAAAGATGTGAAAAGAGTAAGAAATTCTAGGTGATCAGAACTGGCCTGACTGTCCTTATTACTTGGTTACAAAAACAACTGTTCTCTCATTGACTAAATACAGGCAAGTATATCATTTGGCTTGCCATAACATGTGAGGATATCTCTCCGGTTTATTGATAGAACAGATATTTGAATGCAAGGCAATAGCTTGCCACTGAATCTTTAAGAGAAGAGTAACTTACACTTGTTATTCTGGTGATGCATGATGGTGTTCCTAGTTATTCTGAGAACACATCCTTGTCCAGGCATGACCTTTCAGTTACAAGAGCAAGAGGAATTAGAGAAGTCTTTAAGTGAATACTAATTCTATTTTACGTGAAAACTAACTTTTAACAAGAACTTTTATTAAAGTTTAGTAAATTCTATGTTAAAGAACCCAATCATATTCATGCTAATAGACTAAGAGAATAAAATGCCATAGATTTTTTAAAGCTCATTTAGGATGATAAAGCTTGTATGTGTGTTTGTGAATCTGTATTTTTAACCTTATTAATTCCAGAACATCATCTCAAAATCAGGTTACAGTATTAACCCCATGTATTGGATGTTTTAAATAAATACTTTAGTGTTCCTTTTTTATCCTTATTTCTGTGTGTGACAGAAAATAAGAGGGAAATTACTAAGAATTGAAGACATCCTGCTTTTAAAAATACTGAAAAATGTTTTTCTTCTGTGTCTTTTAATGACCTTCAGTTCTTCTAATGATCTTATGTACTACTTCTAACAACAGCAAAATTGTGATAAAATAACAAAGGAGAATTATGGTTTTCACTTCCAGTCCTAGCAGAGTAAAGTTTTTCAATATTACTAGTTTAGAATACAAATTGGCTTCCTCAGTGGTTTTCTTTTACTTGATTTTCTATTTGAAATCTTTGATTATATTTCTCATAGAAAAAGCCCAAGAAATTTCTGTCACTATTGAAAAATTTTTGTGGAAAGAGCATATGGAACTCTGCTTTTTAATTTATTTCTGACAACGTCTCTTGTTTTCTTTTCATAACTTTGGGCTAGGCTCATATTATATTTTTTTTCTGCACCACTGAAATATCCATTAAGATGTATACATTTTCTGGGTTTTGCTAGAAAGTCCAACACACATGGACATGTTTCTAAAGACTTAGAAGGACATAGAAGGAGGAGCACTATTCTTTTCCTGAGGCTCAGAGGAAAAAAAAATCCAGGAGCATGTCCTCTCTGAGAGAAAATGTGACAAAACAGAACTGGTAAACTTTAAAAGTAATCAAAATGTTCCTGTCTCATCTTTCAAAATAGTTGCCTTGACTCAAATTTTTAAAAAAATTATTTTTTCCTTCTGGAAATAGAAGAGAAATAAGGTATTCATATTTACCATGAAAGGTAAGAATGATCTTTAATTCTAAAGGTTCAGATACTAAAAAATTAAAAGTTGATAAAAAATGGCAGTCTTTGCTCAAAAAAATTTTCTTTCCCCAAAAAAAGAAAAAAACCCCTTTTTCATCCCCACTTCTCCATTTTCAGCTTTCTGCGTAAGTATTGGTTGAATCAGAAACAGAAACCACATAGTCAATGTACTACATAAAAGCCCATTCTTTTGATATTTCCAGTCCGACCAAAGGTGGAAGATGCTAATAACTTGGAAAAATGAAATTCTGTGGGATTTATGGTCTGTCTTTAGATCTATAGAAGAGCAACATCCAGGAAAAAGATGGAGAGGGATTAGCAAATTTACATGTTATTGATTTCTAGAATGAACTTATGAGATGGGTAAATTATCCTAGAAACATAGAATCATTTAGGTGTACTTCAATGTCCTTTTCAGTAAGAGGGGGACTATAAAAAGACTGATTACAATTGTACATCCAGGGCCTTAATCTGATTAGTGATTTCAGAATGCAGGTTAGCAAAGTATTTTATTCTTTAAAAGTATTTTCTTAGAAAGAGAATATTCCCAACACTTTTCTCCCCCCACCCCAAGGAATCCAATGTTCTTGTTTCCTTAGAAAAGCATATTATAGGCAAATCAGTGTGGAACGTTGCTGCTGTTCAGTACTTTTTGTACAATAACTAGTCATTGCTTAAGTTCTGCAGCTGTGTTTGAATGCTTAAGCAGCTTAAAATTTGTTTAGCAATCCATTCAACTCTTTCTGTCTCTCTCATACTTTCCAAATAGCATGCCATAAACAACATGTCTTACCAACAGTATCACCACAGGATAAAAATGGTCAAACATTTTATATTACTTGCATAAATTTCAAGCGAATTCTCAGGTTTCCATGGCAAAACACATTCATCTGGCGTTTTTCACAATATTTATTAATTTATTCAAAATCCCTGTCTGAAATTCTATGCACATGCACACAGAAAATTCTAACAGATCTAAATGTACTAAACTCCCATAAATACAATCTTATATCACCACCATCTTGACACATTCCTATGCAAATCTCATGAATAATTATCTCAGCAGAAGAGCTTAAAAAAATGAATGACCCACCCTGCTTGCTGAGTAGTACAATGAACAGATTTGAATAATATGGGTATAACAGATACCAAGCAAGCTCATTATTCAATATTTTCCTGATAAAGCCTCTCATTTATTTTCCCAGAGTGGCTTTAGATTTTGGTCTACAAAGTTGTTTAGGGAGGGAAATTTCAGATACTATAAAGTTCTATATTGTATTTAACATGGGGATGCAGCCAGTAGGACAGTAAACCCTACTGCTAGATACATGTGCCTATAAACTATGGAATTAAACTGTTCCATACTAAGGAGCAGTTGCAATTACAGCTAACCATTGATCACCCTGTCCAGGTCTGTTACAAGAAAGAATGAACTGCATTTCTTTGGAACAGATTATGCTGTTTTGTTGAAATCATCTTCAAGGTGGGAGAAGAAGGAATAAGGCCCCCTGTTCTTTGAGCGCAGCATGCTTAAGCAGATGGGATTATACATATGGATGAAATAATTAAGATTCAATATATAAAACGCACTACACATTCTGCCCTCCCTTCAATTAAGAGATTTTACTTTAGGCTACGGAAGCATACTCCTACAAAAGCTAACCCAAAATAACTACAAAGAACTTTCTATATGGTAAGCTAGCTAAAAAAAAACACTTGAAAGGGGAAAGTAAGGCATGATATGCCATAACTGTTTTTCAGCACAGTAATAGCAGAAACATAAAGGTGTTACTCCAAAACAGGATTTATGAATTAATTTCACTCATGTTTATATTTTGATCTATATATTTTGTAACACTCTACCTTCAATTAAAACACTCATTTTAAATTTTCTTTTTAAAGAAACTATCTTTTAAGACTAGATAGTTATTATTCAGGGAAACCAAAGTAAGAGAAATTAGAACACCAGCTGGGCTGCACTACATTTTCTGGAGGAAAAGCAAAATGGTGATCTTTAATATTTTCAACTATGCTAATGACACTGAAGGGCTTGCTGACAAATGTTAAAGAGCAAATTTCACCTTTAACCCAAGTGTAGTCATTAAAATCATATTCTGAAAGCTTCAAAATACATCTTTTTCCCATAACAACACTCTGCACCTCAATTATGCAGCAGCTATTGTAGTTGATCCTCCATTTGCCTCACCTTATAATAAAGACTAATCACGTTTTAATTGCTACTTCACCTTAACTGAGATTTCCAATCACTTATGTTAGTTTGCCAGTAAATGCAGAATTTTGTCTGAACTACAGATTTTGTATTGGCACATTTAATTATGGCTCTAAATTATGGCTACTTTTGAACACAGATTCCCCTGAAACCTTCCAAAACCAGGATGAAAGCATCAGATTCATCATCTGTGATAGTGTTAAATGACTGACACATATTGTTGAAGTTCTCCACTCATGCTAGAGCCTCATTCAAAATCTAGGTTTTCTGCAGCCATAAAAACCCCCAAACAAACAAACAAAAAAACCCACCCCCCCCAAAAAAAAAAAAACAAAAAACCAACCAACCAACCAAAAAAACACAATCCAAAAACCCCAAAATAGACAGATGACATAGTCTTGAAAAGTCAAGAGCATTTTTGTAGAGATTTTAAAATCCATTATTGGAACTTTTTAACTGACTGTGGAGTTCAAGAAATAGATAATTGAATATGCAATTTTATAAGCTTAAATTGTATTTTATTACATGACAGTAGCTAATGATGGTAAATATCAGTACTTGTTTTGACAATAACAGGAAAACATTTTGTTTTACATACCACCAAGTGAACAAGTAACACTTAAGAACTCCTGATGCAGCACTAGCTATGATTCTGCTGAGAAAGAGGGATTCAATGTATGTGTTAAATGCAACTCAGATGTAGGTTTCTGAAATTCAGCCTTATTCTAAAAGTTTTCCTTCTGCTCCTAGTCAGTCAGCATTTACAACTCTACTTATGGTAAATTGCATCCATCATTTCAAGTTAATATACATTAAATGAATGATAGAGATTCAATCCAAACAAGGTATCTGAGGTTCTGTTCCTGTTTCTTCTTCTGGAAAATTTGTATTTGATTTGACTATGCATTTAAGAGTTGATCTCTCGTCTGTCACTCATCTTGGCATCCCTTCACTGATATTCTCTGTTCTTAGAATAATAAAAACTCTGCAGGGTCCTTATCCCCAGAATGGAGAAAGAGATATGGAAATAGGCTTATCTGGATGTCATCAGAAAATTCCTTGGGTGTCCTTGCTAAAATGGAAACCAAAGATTTTCAAATGAACAGCTCAAAGAAAAGCACTGTTGTACTCCAGAAAAGGTAACAAATTTAGAGTAATTTTCAAAATCATATCAACAATTTCCACTTTTATCTTCTGTTAAAAAATTATTAGCAATTATATTCTGTATATCATGGTATATGATGAACTGTCACACTTCTAAGAAAGCACCTTGATATAATCAGACATGTTAAACACTAACTGAATGGGAATATAGAGAATATGTTTAGAATGATAATGATTTTGAAATCTGATCTGTCTCTTCAATAACACTCAAAAGACAATAAGCTGCTGGTGTTACATCTTTTTTCTCTCTCTCTAGTAGTCCAACAGTTTTATCTGCTGAGGGATGGAGAAGGTGTTGCAATTATGGCTAGAATGTTTTATAGTCTGGTGATCTATGCAAATGTTTGGGTTGTGGGTGGAGCCAGTTCATACATAGCTAGCTGTTTCACTGGGAAATCTTGGAAATGTCTTGCCTGGGTTACTGTATATCATGGAAATTTGGACACGATTTTAGAATTCGACAGAACAAGAAAGCTCTATTAAGCAGATGGAATAGCTTAGCCTCATAACACATGAAAATATTCTAGCTAGTAACATAATGAATAAAGTTTAGGTAAAACTTAATCTGAGATATGTTTTGAAGGAAAGACTTTCTTCCTCTGAGTATCTAGTTCCATGAGAGGGTTCAGGGCTTTGAGTCAAGTCAGATGAGTGCATGAATTCCTTGGGAAAATGAGCACAACAATAAATGTATGGTTTATGCACCACCTTGCATAAATGTTATTCATAAGGGTCGGTCTAACATTTCTCTGTGTATTTTGTAAAAAGCAAACCCACATAGTTTTACTAGGGACAGTTATGGTCTTTTAAATCTCCATTTTGAATCTAGTCTACCATTAGGATTAGTTTGGGACCTTGCTTTGGAGGACAACCCTTTTCTTCACATACTGTATAAAGGCTAATAAAAATTACTTACTAAAATAGATGGTAAAGTGATTACCTTTAAGAGCTGGTCAAAGTGGTTTCATCTAAGATTTTAAAATTGAATAATGTTTTTTCAGCTAACCAGAGATGTGCCATAAAGCAATATCAATTTAACTGGTCCAGGGTACACTCTTTATTTCAATCGATATACAGAATAGACCTAAGTTGAATATCTAAATTTTACAATCAATTAGATTTCAGGTACATGGAAACATTCAGAATGTTTTTATCATTTTATCATGGAAGAAAAATAACCCAGAAACCTAAACACTGTCACTAAAGTAATTGTTGCTCCCTGATCAGCTTCTTCAGTTACTAGCCCATGCAGTGCCATAGCTTTGCAAGATTACTTGTGAAGAGGACGCCAAAACAGGTGCTGACTGGGCCAGATTGTAATGATGATGACATTATATTTGAAGCTGTACCATATTTTCAACTGTTTGGTGTGCTGACAGCTCCAAGGAAGCAGGGCAAGAACGTATGGTTTAAGAATTTTTAAAATGGTTAAAGGTAGAAGGAGGATTTATCAAAGTCTCAAATGGGAGTTGAATACTTAAAATTCCTTTCAAACTCTTGCCATAAGACTTCTGTAAATTGTATATATTTGAAGAAAATTCTTAAGGGCACTCTATTTAGCTGTATTTCTTTTTGCTTGTATACATAGCTTTCGAAGAGAGTTAAGTACACACTAACCTCAATGGCATGAATGCACTTATTCAAACTGGAAGTTTTAAACACAGATGCCAATAATATCAAGAGTGCTCATTAAGAACATGCACAGGGATCAGACTGGTAGGCCTGAGGAAGGTTCTGAAGTGTATTTATATCCTATGGAGGTGTGCATCAGTCATACGCGTGGACCTATGTGAGACTACATAAAAAGGAATGATAAATAGATGACAGCTGACTCAGAGGGACTGTAGAGTGCCATCATAATGTGTCACTGGGGAATGGGAGGGAGCAATAAGGACAATTCCTACTAGAATGGTGATGATCATGATGAACAATTTCTGCACAGATAATGGTGCTCAGATGACCTCATATTGCATGAATGAAACAGGAACCTATTGCAGACCATCTGACAATGCTACACTGGACAGAAGCTGTATCAAACCAGGTACCTGTAAATGAAAGCTGCAGTTTAAGAGATGCTTCATGTACACAAGGAGGAAGACACATAAACCAAAAAAAACCCAAGAGATAAAGCAAATAGGAAAAAAAAAAAACCTGATGTCACATAAATGGTTGCTAATCTCCCATAAGATCTCATTTACTCATAAGATTCAAACATTTAATGTAATTGAATGTAGAGACTTTTATGCTTTGGTTGAACTTCTCCCTACAAAACCAGAAATGCAGCAGGCCTGACATAGCAGCAACAAGGTTCAGTTACTCAGAAAAATGAAGTATTAGAACTAATGTAAAGTCACCTGCTTGATAGGAACAGTTTATATAAAAACATTACCAATGCGTGGTAGTCCATGGATGTGTAAATAAAAAAACAATCAGATGTTGAAGGTTAATGTGTCCTTTAAATAAATAGCAGAATTTGGATGATCTCTTCTCTTCTGGTTTGCACCCATGGTGTTATCTCACACTTATGATGATAGATAAGCATGCTAAGGAAGCAATCATCCGTGTAAATTTGTCTGACATCAACAAGAATCAAGAAGAGGGAGGAAAAGCAAGCTTCTACTTTCAATAAAAAATAAATAAGGTGTTAGAGATATGCATTTGTCAATACTCAGGCACAGAGGGTGTAAGATTTAAAAACTCAAAGCACTATATGCAGCAGTCCTCCATCACACAGAAATCCTGTTGAGGACAATGTAAGTCTGGCTTGATGAAATGCTGACAGATTTGTCCCAGAGACATGATAAAACAAATAGTGGTTATTTCTGCTTGTTTCATATTGTCATACTTAAACATAAATGGGTGAATTTCAAGCACAGCAGGAGAGCAATAGAAAAACAATGGCTTCAGCAAATTGCAAAGCAACATTGCAGTACCTGCAGGTCTCACTTACAAGCCTCTGCCAGACCAACAAATACAGGAATACTGGAGAAGAGTTCTTAAAAGCCAGCAAAAAATGGAGAAGTTCATAAATATATCAATCAGAATACTAAGATAACAAGTTTAGGGGTACCCCTGATTCAGAGACTTCTTTAAATAGTTTTCTCCAGTCTGAGCCACTAAGAGACCTGTATATAGGTATTAACCATACAAGCAATACCATAAATATTTCTTATATTAATAATGCAGGTAACAGGCTAACTATTGTGTCTTTACTTTACAATGCAAACATTACATGAGACCCTTCAGTTGAGAGTTAAGGTAATGACAAGTGATTTTCATTGATTTTTGAGCTGTAAACCAACAGTATCAAGATTTGTTTCCTGAAATTTACCTGCTATTAGACTTAACATGAACTTACCAGGTGGATTTAACACTAAATTTTTCCTGATTTAGTCTTCTGCTTCCAAATAAAAAAAAAAATATTTTTAGGCTTAGAATGAAGAATTTTTGATTGGATTCCTTTTTAATAGAAGCTTCCTAAAGGAGTTACTGAGTTAAGCCATCTACATATAAAACTCAACCTTCAATAAGAATGTGCTCAGGTACTACTTTACAGTCACCTATCATCATTACACCTTAATATCTCAAACATGGTTAATACACATTTTCCTAAACTACTATATGAACTAGAAAAGCAACATTTCCAGTTTCAGATGGAAAACTGCAATGGTGGGAATTAAATGGCTTGCCCAGGGCCACACAGAAATTCTGTGGCACAGGCAGGAAAGTAATGACTTCCAGCCTAATGTTTTCATGACAGGATCCTACTTCCATCAAAAGAAGAAAACAAACCTTTAGATCCACTTCTGAGAACACAAGTGCACTGATGCAGTTGCGTGCAAAGCTGGAAGTTTTGGTAACATTTTTAAACCCAGAAGCACAACATACACATCACTGATGCACTTTATTACATTCAGATTTAACAGCTGCTACATATCCCAGTAATTTCCATGGCACGCTTTGAAACAATCACGCATGGGTATCGAGATAATTCCAAATTCTGGTCAAAGAAAGTTTCTTTGTCAGCAGAAGAACATTTAATACAGTGCAAATCCTACTACTACTGTCTTTCATTATAGCACATGCCTTGTTCAAAAGTAGGGGCCAAGACCAAGTCAGGATGCCTGTGCTCCAATTTCTGTTTCATACTTTCCCAGCTAGAAAATAGATATTCCTTTTGACTAGATTACATAACATTTCATTACAAATCCTCATAAACACTTCAGTCACCTTTTCTTCAAATGGCTTTGTTCCAATGGCTCAAAAATTACTACTTTTGCTCTTTTGCACAGTAAGAACAAACCACAAGGTCAAAGCTGTCTCCCATATAACTACATATATTACTTTCTACAGGCAAAAACTGTTTCTCTGGATGATCTCAAAAGCTTCTACAACACACAAACCCACCTTCTTAGGACACTTAAGGATATAAAGCTACACCCCAGAACCTCTTTCCTTCACTTCTAACTAGATACCAAAAAGATCAGAGGAAAATTCAGGTTGGACATGACCTCAGCAGGTCATCTAGCGCTGCTTCCTGCTGAAAGCAGGGTCAGCTGTGAGGAGCTTATCAGTGACAAGGTGCCAAAGCCTTCTCTCACTTTCAAAGCTGGCACGAGCAAACAAAACAGTTGGAGACCTCATAGATGGACTGAACTCCTTTTTTGTAATCTGCAACTACAATTTTTGCAAACATCTAAAAAAATCTTGCACATGCATCATGTATCTTTCAGTCTAAAACTCTGAATATAGACTGAATAAACTAAGAATAAGTATAGATACAACAAAAAGGCTTTATTGTTAGTTTCTTCAGACTTTCCAATTAAAAATTTAGTTCATCTTTAATAGCAGATTATGTTTTTTATTCCATAGCAGAAATGCAAAGATATAGTGAAGTGCAGACAAGGTTCCAACTTGCCAGTATGCCAGTTACATTACAAAAACCTTGATATTGTCTAAAAGGGTGGTTGTGAGTGTGGACACTTTAAACAAATTGAAAAAAAAATCACAATTACTTTGAAAATAATTTTGAATATTATTTTAAACACTAGTTCAATGCTATTTTGATGAAAACTACTTCCTTTTAGATTAATGCAATTTGCAGCATTTGTATATCTGGAATTAATGAATCATATATAATAACAGGAAAGGATTATTTGACTTCTCTGATATGTATTTCTCTTTAGTCAGCAAGAAATGATTCAGATGTTAAATGATGAATGATTGTTCTATCTGCAGTTCCATGTTCTGTTACAGACTCCTTCTGCAGCTAATATTTCTGAAATTCCTAGAACACTTATAAGACAGTTTTTATTGCTGGTAACTGTTGGAGCTGTATTTTCCATCTGGGATCATCTTTCATTTGATAACCTTTTCTCTTTTTAAACCCAGTTTTGAATTGAAGTAAGAAGCATACTTTCCACACAACACTAACCACACTTCATCTTCGTGGTCAGTAAGACAACCATCCTTACCATATTTAAAGTTCTCTGTAAAACTGTCATGTAGCTTTACATACCTTAATATAGACTAAGCAGAGTGGGAAGATCATCTAATTCTGACCTCCAGGGACTAGTTAACTGTTACAATAAGCAAAATGATATTTTAAACTCTCCAAGAAAGGCTAGCACCTTTGGCAGTGACTTGTTTAAGACGCCAAACACGGAAGTTAAATTAATCTCATGCTAGGCTTCCCTACATCAGACTGGTAACTTTAATGTTAAGTTCAATTTAATCCTTAGGTTTTATCAATATTTATGAAATGTGATACTTAGCCAAAGTGACTAAGTCAAACCTGACATACTTTTGAAGATTATTCTGTTTTGAAAGTAAATACTGTCTGATAACTACTGTGAAGCATTGTTTCTAATTTGGTAGCATAACATGCTGAAAAATGGTGACTTGCACTTACAAAAAGTTTGGAATTTTTTAAATATATTTTAAGAGATTTTCAAGCAAGGAAAAGTTAAAAAAAATCCCTGAATAAGTTAGAGACTGTGCCCAAGGTGGAAAGACAGCAGAGGTGAGAACAAATACAGAGGACAGGAAAATCTATAACAATAAAGACTGTCAGAAAGCTTAAGCTGGCCTTAGAATGCTGTTGGCACATTTAAAATACCTATGCTTTAGAAGTGATGTGATCGTGTCACCCCATACATATTTTTGCTCTGTTGAGCGTAATATCCTGCCAAGTTGACTTGCACTGGTCTAACAAAGAAAAAGCCTGGTGGCAGGCTGGCCACCATTTTGTCCTCTCTGAAAGCCATTGGTATCAATTAGAGCATTACTCTAAAAGGAATGAATGCTTAATTCACCTTAATTAAGCTCAGAGCTTAATTCAGAAGAAGTAGCCAGCCCTGGACAGTCTGTTGGTGAGTGACCACGGGAGGGGTACAGTAACAGCTAGGTGTCTCTTCATGTGTTACTCTGTACCTTGAAGCTGACTTCAAGGTAGCTAGCTGCTAGACGGGAATTGGTTCATGTGGCGTCTGAAGCGCTAATCTTAAGTATGTGAAAAATATACTTATCTCTCAAAAGTTAAATTATTTTTTTCCATTTTACTTTGATGAATACTTATGCTATTACAATTTCATTTTTTTTTTTTAATTTTAAAGGCATTAAAATTTGATGATTTCAGACCAGCACTTGTAAATCAACAAAGCTCCACAAAAGTTAGTAAAAGTGTGCCAATTTCCATAGATTATGGTCATAACCTCAGAAAGCAGTCAATAACTTGCAACCTGCTACTACTCCCATAGAAGCTAATAGGAACTGTGTCACTAATTTCAATGGGAATTGAAATTCAACACTTGTGGTAAGCAAGGTCAGTAAGTTGCTTAGCTCCTAGGAAAAGGAAAAAAAGGAAGGAAGGACGGAATGAAGGGTGAAATGAAAGAAGTATGGAAGGAAGGAATAAGGATGACAAGCAGACAAATATTCTTGTGTTCTAAGTCAGGGACAGCCTAGACTTTCTTCTGTAGTATGGGCAGGTGAGACTGCGAACATGCACCCACTGCATTGTGTGGTGCAGGAAGGGCAGCTTTGGAAGCTTCAAGGAAAGTTCCAAGGTGCTAAGAAAGTTCTGTATCAATTCCTTGTACAAAATGGGAATCTGTGGAGATCCACATCTCTATACAGGACTGCACAAAACATGTCATTATTCACTCTCCTAAGAGAACTACAGAGCATGAGCAAGTGACTAATTGCCTGAGAACATTGGCCTTCCCATGAGAACACTGATTTTCCTATTAGAAGCTCTGTGCTATTTGTGGCTAAATCTTTTTAGTTTGTGAAAACCTAACCACCACCTGTTGCCTTTGACCACCTCTTAGATGTGTCTTCCCACATTTATTGCCCTCTGGTTGAAATTAGGTAACAAATTCAAGTGCCTCCATAAGAAAACAGAGATACACAAAAAGCACAATCACATAAGGTTTGTTTTCAGAAGTAAGAAGGACTCAAACCCTCTTTTTATTAATAAAATGACACTGAGAGTGATTAAACTGCTACAGCACTAAAATCTCTATGACTCTAAGCTGGGTGGTCACTGGGAAAGCCCTTAACAGATGTCAGAGAAGAGACTTGTAAGCTGGTGCCAGCTGAACTGATATATCCACACAAGACAGCAAAAGGATAGCTGCAAACATCCTGGAAGCACTATAGCCAAATTTATTAGTACACTTGCTCTTGGCAAAAACTAATTACCTCCGGTTAGCCAACGTGGCTGTACTACCTTTTACTCCTTGAGTATGTTCAGGACATCTGTTTTGAATTTCATCATGTGACATGACCACAGCAACAATTCCTTTAAATTGCCTGTTTTAACCGGAGACAGTAAGCTACTTTGTCTTTTCAGATTTTCAAGTAATAAACTGGTGAAAAAGATTTTAATCACACTAAAATCCAGATGATAAGCACGGGTATACAAAAAAACTTGAAAAGGACTCATCTATAACTGAAATGGATTAAAACCCCACCGTGCTGTTCTTTTATATGATACGTCATCTTTTAATTTCTCTGCCTTTTGATTGGTGGCACCTAAGTTTCTTTGTTTGGCTGTTGGAGAATTTTAGTTTAAACCCATTTGTAGTACCACATTAATGGTAATAAGGTGTTATTTCAAAGTTTGTGACATATAGGTAAGACTGGATGATTTCTTCATACTTCCAAAAGGTACAGAGCAGTGAAATAAATATTAGACTGGATACACAAGAGTGTTTTCCCTTTAAATCCTCAGTATTTTTTTACATTTTATCATGTAATGCTGAGCAGAAAGTATTAAGCCAACATTATTTATTTCCCAGTAGACATTTAATATTATTCTTATAACCTAATTCAAAATGATGGTCAGGGAAGGATAATTGAAATGCAGCCTCATGTTTAAGTTTTACTTATAGTTGCCTCTATCATTTTGTTTTGCTTTTGGGTGTTTTGCCTCCATTCTTTGACCATAAATCTGGTCATTAATCTATTCTTAACTCAATTTACCTTGTTTTACAAGACAGTATTCTGTTTGTCGTCTTGGCCATGTGAGCTACTGTTTTCCAGAAATTAGTATCCTAATTTAGCTGTTTATGTGTCATTATATTTCCCAGAAGGTGCTTCATTTCTCCTTTTTAGTAAGAATTTGTGGGACAAGATAAACCACCCTAGCAACAGAGGTCTATTTTCTTTTTCATAGGAAGGACTGTTCCAGAAGTTTGCATTATTAAGGGGAGCAAAAATATCGTTGCATGTAAAATCCCTTCAGATATAAAGAAAACATTTTTCAAAGCATAAAGTTCACCAGTATAATTGCATGGCAATACAGCTGAATGGCCTTTAGATTGTTTCTGAATCAATTATTTAAAGGGAATTCTCATACAGAAAGACAACAGAAAAAGGGTTGTGCATACCCTAAGACTGACTTAACACTTCTTTTATGGTCTGTTTCCTTGTTGTAACTAAAAATACACAGTTCAATTCATCAACTGTATCCTGAGCTAAGCATCCTCAGGCCCTTCATCACTTCACGGAATCCTAATTTCAGAGATGAGTTTCTGCATAGTTTCTCTCCAGTGAGACAAACATTTCCAGATCCAGTTAAGAACTGGACTATCCAGATCCAGTTAAGAACTGGACTATAAGCTTAACAAATTCAAGTTCTGAATTCATTTTAGACAAGTGGAAATCCACCTTTATGTATTACAAAATAAAGACCTAATTGGAAACAAAGCATTAAATATAAACTGATTACAGAATAAATGAAAAGTGTTGAGATTTAGATTTCAGAAGGTTGACTTCTCTGGAAAATTCCTAAAACCTGATGGTTTAAACTTAACTGTACTAGATTTTGCAAATATAGGTTACAAAAACATTCACTTTCTCTGTGTATCTGCTTCCTTCTTCAGAATGAATCAATGAACACAGTTGGCTTTCAGGTTTTAAATAAAGTTTGGCTTGTGTTGAGATCTTGTAAGCATGTGGGAAAGAAAGCTTTGTCTTGGCTAATTAGTCTTTAATTTTTATTATTTTGAATTAAAATAAGCAAGAAAGCTGCTACAGAAAGAGAAAGGGAAGTCTGGGAAAGCACCTGAAGAAACCATTTTTAGCCACTTGTGCTAGCAATTATTTTTTAGTACAAAGTCCAAGAATATTTCTGTTAGAGAAGACTTGCCAGAAAAGACAGAAGGAGAATCTGAACTGCTGAGGCAGAATAACCCTGAAGGTTTGCCCTCTGTGACTGCCTTTAATGCTCTCATACTGCAAAATACCATACAAATAAATGAAGTACTAGGTTAAAAAGTATTTTATGACATTACCCAGCCTAAACAACTCAGGCACCATCCATGACAGCAAACCCATCCTTACTCTTTTACTTTTTAAAAGAATTTGCAAAAGTCTGCTACGTATCCTCCGACTGATGTCTTGAACGTACAAATTTTTGCTGTTTCAGGGCCATATATACCAACATACCTGTTGAAACAGTGCTTGCCTTTTTCTGCAAAAGTCTTAATATTTCCTTTGCCTGTCACAGTTTATTCTATAACTTACAGAACCTTCACTTGCAAAACAACACCACCACCACCACCCCCCAAAACCCCCAAAACCAAAACAACCCAACCCAACCCCCCAAAACCAAATCCAATAGCACAACGTAATACATTGCAAAGATTAATATTAAACAGCATTGGGTTTTCATCTCCTCCTTATGCTGTACATTTTCAATAAGTGACTCAATTTCCCACATTGCTTTATCATGAATACCACAAAAAGCACATGCCTGTTATTAAGATGGTATTTGGTTATACATTATAATATAATATATTATAATATAAATAGAATATAATCTTTAATTCTTTATATATTTTTCACACTGTCAATAGGCCAATGGAGATTATGTCAGATGGTTTACTAGCTCTTTCTATTTCAGGTTCACAATATGCTTAAAATACAGTAAACTAGATATTTTCTATTTGCAATATTATTTTCTTAGGTTTTGATCTTTGAAAACTAATAAACATAGACTCATAAAAATGCTGACTTTGCTATAGGAAATTTCAATTTAAATAAGATTTAAATGAAGTCATATGGATACTATCTTGAATGATGCCCTTCAAATAGCAAAAATTTTTAAATGAGACACAGGAAGTCACTATCGCAGTGCAAAATCAACCATAAACTATAACAAATAGCTATTAAAACCCATCACTAATTATTCAAATGTAGGTGTTAAGCTAGGTACCAACATGTTTTGTTCCAGCTGATCCATGACAGGACTTGAGTTATACTAGACCTTCCCTAAAATTAATTTTCTAGAACTTTCTTAGTATAAACATCCCCCTCTTACTTGAGGAAGCCTTGACTCAAGATTCAAAATTCATAGGTTTGGTATGAGACAGTTACAGGCTTCTTATGTACACTGACAGAGCCAGATGTTGATGCCAGAAAAAGTCAGAGGTGCCAGATGTGTTAGCAGAGAAGAACTAGGCATGATAGCAGTAAAATTAAGAACTTGTGAGAAATTCCAAAATAACCCCTCAATTCTCCTCTCAAGGGAAATCACATAATGTCAAGATTCTCTCTCAACCTTTTCTTATATTGGCTGATAATGTTCATTGTAAGTATTATTGTTTTGCTAGGTAAAGAAATAACATTGTGAATTCCAAATCACAAAATGTTGTACAGAACTGTTTCTGCTAGCTAATCAGTTAGTGTTGGAGAACAGGCATAGCTCTTAGCTTTTAATTCACCGCTACTATACCTAAGATGATGTATGACATCTATACTACTGACAGGATTTGAACTATGAGAAACTTCAGTCAGTTATGTTGGCGTTAATCAGTGAAATCTGGCTTTGAACACTAACTAAAGCAGCAAAGTAGGAGCAGGATGTGGGCTGCAGTGGATTGGACACCTGGGTAGGGTATCTGTCACTGTCACTGTCCTGTGATGGAGCTTGCTGTGATTTGCTTTAGAGCAGTCATTTTCCTCTTTGGAAAAAGATGCCCCAAACGTAAATAATCCCAATTTACTTGTAAACACCAAATTGAACCTCTTGTTCACACTCCTTTGCAGAGCAGCTCCTCTGAAATTTGCTTGCACATATTACTGCTTGTAGGTGCCACAGCTCCGCAAGACAGTGAGAGGATACATACACATATAGGACAGTCTATGTTCTGTTTATATTCCAACATACAAGGAATTAAAGTGGGATGGGGAAGAAAAATAATAATCAGTTGACAGGTTTTTAATACATGGATGCCATGGTTACCTCCAAAGAGTGATGTGATATGTCTAGTAGCCATTATGTAAGAGTAGAGATTTGATAGAGATTTGGAGATTTGAATTTATAGGGAGATTTGGATTTAAACTTTGGGGTGGGAGTGAGGGGATGGGGAAGACAAAAAAACCCAGCAACCCAGACCTTATCCAAATTAAACCAATTTCATATAGTACAATCACTTAACAAAATATTCAATATACCAATCATCTAGTCTTTAGGAATAAAGCACAAAGAATTAGACAATTAAAACACAGCATAGAGCAAAATGATAATTGGAAAAAAGTAAAACCAGAAAAAAAAAAAAGTAGTAGTAGAACAACAAAAATAGTTAGCTATTCACTGCATAGCAAAACTGTCATTTGTCTGCTGAGTACATTTTACTTTGTAGCTCCTGACAGAACAAAATCATAATGCTTACAGCATTCGTTTCACAATCGTACTTCTAATTTGGCACACAAGCAGCTGAAATATATCTGAAAATTATTCAATCTTTTTAAACTGCAGAAAAAAACAACATTCCATTATTCTAAGAACTAGCAAACTACAAAAGAAAAAGATGCACATTAATGAGAGAAAGTGACCACATTATTCTCTGTGATAATATTTCATGCTGAGTGTTCATTTGAATGGACTTAAGCCAAATTGGAAGAAAATGCACATGACAATGCCACATCTTTATATACATATATTTGCAAATCCCAGAGCACGTTTAGCTCACTTTGTATTGTTTTTAAGATATTTGATTTAAAATCAAATAATTTTTATTATAACATGCTGAATTTAAATGTCCTGAAAATATTTTTTTCTTCAGAACTTTCTAACTTTCCTTTGATGTATCTGCTAGGTACAAAACATGAAAGAAGTTTGAATGAATCAGCCACCAATTTTCTAATCGTGAATGTTCAAAACTGCCAATTTTCATTACACTTACACACTCATCCTGCTGTTGGACCCTAGAGATTCTGTGTTCCCATCATGTTAGACCTGGTGTAAGGCTGGGATGTTATACACTAAAAATACATCTGAACAAAAATAACTTTGCTTTTGTGAATAATGCCATCATAGCAGCTTGAAGGCATAGCCTGGGCTAAATAGTAATTTATATTATTGGGAACAGAAGAATCTTTTCCTTTGTGGGTCCATTGATAGATGAGGTCAACACAGCAGATACACAAGGAACCACTACTTAGCCATTATGGAGACTAATGGGGTAGATATAATCTGATAAATGTACAACAGGTTACATTAATTTCTGCATTCATATATGCATAGGCTATAGTGCATGATGCAAGCTGAAGAAGGCATGCTTGGAAATTAAAAATACATTTTGCTAAGAAGAACCTGAAGGCATATTAGGAAGAATATGACAACAGAAAAAGGAAAATTAATGAGAGGTAAATAACCTGCTGACTACTGTACTTGTAGTCATATTCTGCTGGATTTATTCAAAGGCAGGTTTGGTTGCATTATACTTATTTTGGATGCATGATGTGAGAGCTAGAATAATTTGCTTTTACATTATGAATATTTGACTCAGTAAAATATTTATTAGGCCGTAGGCTCTTTTGATTTTCAATATTTTTATCTGGCACAGCCTATATACTAATTCAAAGAGAATGACCAGTACCAGTAAGCCCAGCTCTAAGGTCTCTTACATTAGTTACGTACTGCTGCATGCTGTGTGCTGCTGAAGCTGTCTTAGTTTTTGTGGGTTTACTCTTAAATCTGATGCCTCAATTAGGCATACTTAAGCTTTAGGCTTCCAAGGGCATGAAAATGACTCCCAAACTTTTCAAGGCATATATTGTTTTTAGCAGGAAAATATAAAGGAAAGAACTCCAAACAATTGCTTATTCAATGTAAAATTTTGCCTTTACAGAATTAGGCTCTGGTAGGTTTTCCTTTCTGAAGTATTTAATCTTTATAGCAATAAACCCAGAAACAAAATAAGAAAGTTAAAAATGTTGTCAACATCCAAATGAATATGAAATTTCATCAATATTATGGCTTGTGCTATAGCACTTCAAAAATAATTTAAACAGATGGGCCAGTGAGACTGCCATTCACGTTTTACCAGTCAAGAGGCATTTTTAAACTGCTGGCTGAAACACACAATATGAAGTACATTCCACATATAGTGTGGGAAGAAATGCCTTGTTTGCTAAGAAACTACACAGAAAAAAGCAAACTGAATGAATGGCATAATGTTTTATACATTCGTAATTTCTTGGGAAGAGATCAGCAGTCCGAGGAAAAGATCATTGTTATACTATAGAGGCAGAAGTACTAAAAAAAGAAAAACCTTGGTTTCTCTGCACAGAAGTATCACAGTGTTTTCTGAACAACTATCTGGATGAATAGTTGAATGCTGAACACCTTCTTTACACTAGGTCTTACATTTGTCTTAAGTGACAGTGGTTTAATGACGATAAAGGAGGAGGATAAGAATCTTAATCCATATTTTAATGAAGATAAAGATGACAGATAAAGGGGGAGAAGGAAGAATGTGTTCTGTATCTTTCATTATAAGTTGAGGTAGTCTTTTACAGAAAAGGCATTAGTTAATATGAATGTTCACCTGTATACAAATTCCAGTGAGCTCTCCCCAGTGTAACCCATTCTATGATTTCATCTTTTAAGTGCCTGAAAATTAATAATGTAAAAATATCTTACAGGACAATTTTCTTTCCTGGTGAAAATTTCTGTTCATTCATAGGCTCTGCAATGACTGCATGTATGATAGTAACAAAATATTATAGGCAAAAGCTTTAATTTTTACCTTATATGATTACCCAGAATTCATTATTTCTTTAAACTCTTACATACAAAAGAATTCTTTTGCATGGAGCACAGAAGTATGCCTGTACGGGATAAAGAAGGAAATGGAGGAGGTAGAGCTGCCTCAGGGAAGGAAAAACTACTGTTGGGAACTATTTTCTGCTTTTATAAACACTAGACATATTGTCACTTCTTAAATTTCAGTGTGTAAACCAGAAAAAGTCAAGCTCACATGTTGCTACTTGAAGCCCCTAAGAGATAAGGAGTCATGAAGTTATAGCCTTATACTCCACCTGTCTAGAGAATAGTATAAACTGAACTCAGATAATATCTCCCACACTACTTTGTAATCATTCCTGTTTGGGTCCATTACCTGAGAGGGAAAACACATCTCTTCAGTCTCAATATCATGAACAATATTTTGAAGTCAGATTCTTATCTTATGGATTGGAATTAATGAGTTAACTGAGGATTCTTGGACACAAGTATAATCATTGACTATGCAACTCACCTTTTTCTGTTGAGTCAAAACCAGTTGAAGTCAATGCATCTCTGCCAGCTGCATCTGGAAACAGTGTGAGGAGCTTGGAGCATTTGAATTCCTTTCCCTTCTCCTTTCCACATCTGATCTTTATTCTGTAATAGAATGATAAAAGGAATAAAATTTTCCATCAATAATTATAAAGTGACCTTTGCTCAACTTACTTAATAAATTTAATTAAGACAGTCAATACCAATTATTCTAGAAACAAACTAATGCATAGAGAATGCAAGTGACTCGCCAGCATGTTACTAGGAGAGACCACACCGTGTTAGTTACTTCCCACATTAGTAGAAAATTATTTTATCAAATCTTTCTAGGATTTATTGCTTGCTTTTATGTGATTTCAGTAAATTAATCTTTGGTATTATTCTTTTCCCAGTTCTCACTGTTGAAAAGTTTTTGATGAGAAAATGAAGCTCCTTTTCACATAGCTGCCAACAGCAGTCGCAGCCACACAAACCGGCCCCTGGTGCCACAAGAGGGGCCACCGACAGCCCCTTCAGACAATGTCTCTGTCACCTTTACTGTTACCCCAAGGTAACAAGATTAAAACTGCATCCGTATGCCTGCAGTGGCATCCAGCTAGATAACTGAGCTGCAATGCTGACACTACGTATGTTTGAAAGCTCCGAGGTTCTACTGTATTTTGTGTACGTGTCCTCACCAGCACTCAGTAAACTACTATCAGTCATATTTTTCTGTCAATGAAGTCTGACACACAAATGCACAGACGCTGCTGAATATCTGCAGGGATGCAGGCCAGCCCAACTAATTTAAACTAATAATAGACTTTCTCTTGATGTTGGCAGACTTTGAATCAAGGTAATAGGCAAGAATCTAACCAATAAAGGATTTTTTTCTTGAATGAGAGCTGTGAAAAGTAGCAAACTTCTGGATATAAAAGTAAAGCCAGCCTTATGAAAGGTTTTATTATATACCCTTCAGGGAATAAAATAGTGCATCTCTCTACAGTATAGAGACATATTAGGGTCTTTCCTTCAAGTATTAACCTGAATGTGCTCCCTGGTGGATTTTGGTCAATTTGTATAATAAAGATGATTTGTAACACCAGAAGTCTTATGGACATTTTTAGAAATTAAGCACCCCTCCTTAGTAATACTGAAGGATTGATGAACACTGATAGTAATTCTTTCTCTCTTTCTTTTCATAATTGTAAAAATGATTTATATTTGTTTTACTTAATATATTTTATGACTTTATAAAAATTGAATACTTATTTTAAATCAATTTAATTACTTTTAAAATAATTAAATTACTTTAATTACTTCACAGAATATGGAGTTTCCCTATTGTTGGGAATAAATGAAAAATAATATATTTCAAAAAAATAGTCAGTTTAAACAGAAAAAAAATCTTTTTTTTTTTTTTTTTTGTTATGAAGCTTTAATCAGAAAAAATATTCCACAGCCATGAAGCCTGATATTTTTATATAAGTCTGAGACTGAGTGTGACACAGGCCGTCTACAGAGATATAATAATTTTAACTGTAATCACAAAAATAAAAATAGATCTAATCAGAAGCACCAGCACACAAATCTAAACTACTATTAAAACCTACTGAGTACTTGGACAGAGCAGCATTAAATATATAAGCAAATATAACTGGCTAAGATGCCCTAACTGCCAATAAAATACATTTTATCTGAAGTCTAAGGACTGATAGCAGCAGCCCAACCAGTCTCAATCATTGCGTGACTTGGCATGAGCTCAGATGACCAAGACCATGTTTCAAGAGTTCACAGAATGGAAGAGGAGGCTTATTTAATCGCCCTTATATGGCTTCATTTCTGGAGGACAGCCTGCAGTACTTCCTGACACTCGGGACTCTGAAGGAGCTGGAAACCCCAAATCTCTTGTTACCACCCTCATGCCCCCTCAAAAGAAAAACTGATAGATTATCAGATGCTCTGCTTGGCTAGACTGTCAAGCATATTGGCTGTGGAGAAAAAGAAAATACTACCCCAGAAAGATCAATCTAGCAACAATTTGAAAATACATAAATTAAAGCTTTTGGTGATTGAAATATGTTTTTGTTCTTACAAACAGTAAAAATAAGACCCCTTGTGAAATTCAAACATTCAGTGTTCAACAGTAAGGAATTAAATTTTAAAATATTTATTATTCTCACGGTACAGACACAACTGATATATTTTGGTATTTTACAATAAGTTTCAAACACGTAGCCAGGAACTATCAGAGATACCTGGCATCCATCATGGGTGCAAACTAATGCTTTAATTTTTCAAAATCACAAGTGATCTGCAAGCCATTCTTCTCACACACTATCCACGGCACTACTTGGAAGTTGCCTACAGTTTTAGGCAACAGCTAGGTAAGCAGCAGTACTTTACTTGAACTCCAAACCAGAAATGAGGTATTGAATACCTTGTCATTTATTGCAGAGAGATTGAAGAAATTACACTTCAGACCTGCTGCCTGTACTATACTATGCTGCCCATATGAACAAGATCAAATGGGGATATGAGATAAAAATCTCTGAAAATACCTGTGAAATAGATGGAGCAGAAGTAGGTTTAGGCTTATTTTTCATTTTAAACCACAATTTTGTTGCTGCAGATTCACATACATGGAGTTCTTCCCCTTTCCCCCAAGCCGAATATGCTGGGTTCTCTATAGTAATCACTGAAGTGCAGCTGCTATTTCCCCACTAATGACTACCCTGAAATATCGTAAGGAGAAGAATTTTGTGATGCACTAGTTCAGGAACGACATTTTTAAAAGAATACTGCCTTCCAAAAACTATGACTGACACAGAACAAAGATGGACCATGTAGGCAGGGGGAATAGTAACCGCCATAACTTTAAACTTTGCTGCCATTAATGTTTATGCTGTATATGAAGTGGTTTACCAGCATGCTGATGGACTGGCAAAATGTGCAAGCATACAATTTATTCCTCCTAGCAGCAGCTACGGGCGATCACAACCACAAATGCATGTTTCAGCAGAGACTGTTTTAAAATAGAGTGCATTATTTTGACAAGCAGAGAACTGCAACAAAAGATTTATTATTCAGTGGAATAATTGGTGAATGCATTATCCTGTCAACATTTAGCTGCTATAATCAACTTAAATAATCAAAGCTGCCCTGGAATTTTTATCATTTTACATTAATTTGAAAATAATTTATTCTATTATACTCATATTTGCATTAAGGTAAACAGAACTAATAAGTTAAAATTCAAAGTTATGTAAAATGAGAAACATAACACATTTTAACCTTCATATACCTATTCTGCAGGCCATACAGCCTCATACATGCTCCACTTTAAACCAGCAGATGACACCAAGATGCTTTGGCATGCTACCTATGCTGCATGCACAATCTATACCCACAATGACGCTATGATAATGGTTTTGCTAATTAGATTATGCTTCCAGCAATTCTTGGTCTTTCTCACCTGAAGTCGCTCTAGAAAGCGGCTCACTGTGACTGGCTTGCTCACTTCTTTGCAGACCTGTTATTAACATCGTATTGAGACCTATCAAACACTGCGTGCTTCATGAGTCTGTTTGCTCCGATCAGGCATAAACTGCTGGGTTTTGGATTAGCTGCTTTTGTCTGTTAATCTGCCCTTTTGACTCACAGGTCGAAATGTTTCAGCAGTAGAATTTTGAAGCATTTCAACAATGACTTTGGAGAAGAATGAATGTTTTGCCAGGACTTGGGGGTAATTTTAGACTCTGTATATGAACCAAGTATCTAGTATGTATAAATGTAAGCTTAGTTACATGAAAAATTGCCTAACGTGGTGGTATCAGGTAATCATGTAGATCTCAAACTGAAAGCAATACCATGAAATCTGTTGACTCTTCACAGAACTGAGTGAAGGTCTATCTGCAGATCATCAGAACTCGCTGCATGAAGATGTATTTAAAAAGCCATACCCAAGCACTGACATGTTGTTATAAGCTCTTACACTGTTTATAACAAGTTCTAGCTTTAGCTTGTAGGGGATTCTGTCTTGCTTCTCCTTTGACTAATGAAGCTATACAACAGCCTGAAAAAAACCCTAGAAAAATAAGGTTTAGCTACATATTTAATTGCAGAAAGATGGGGAAATTAGCATGTAAGATGGTGAAGACAAGATGCTGCTTACACTTAAAATTTTGGTGCCAGTCAAGCCAGTGGCATCTGCATCATTATTGAGAGAGAGAGAGAGAACAAGAATCTGTGTAAGTAGGGCTCCCTAGAAGTATATACAGCCAACCATATATTTAATGTGTGTGGGGCACAGCTACTGGGACCACAACGTGTGGCTCAACAAACGCAGTCACATACATAACGTGGCACATCCTTGATGACACATCATACAAATTAAGAAAAACACCAAAGGTTTGACTGGATACTGTCAATGGTTTTATTAATTCTTTGCTTTGTGTCAGGATATACAAGTTGGAAAGAAAAATATGCATTTAAATATACTGCTGATGGTTTAATTGCTGAAACTTGCTACTCCATCACTCTTCAGTTGTAATAATGATCTGGGCATGGAGCATTACTTGAAGAATTAATGACCACCTGAGGTTAACAGCCCACAGCTAAGCCTTGAGCCTTCAGCTTTCTCAGAGAATCATTAATCCCCAGGAATTGTCCTGCGCCTCCATCATTACTTCTAATTTAAAAAGTGAATTTTCTCCTTTTAATTTTCTTTTCACAAAATGAAAGTACTCAATTAGACTTTGTCATTAAATCACATCTGCATTGATTACCTAGGAAAAAATAATGACAGAAAATTAAATTTGCCTATTTAATCACTGAATACTGATTAAATATTTGTTATAAACATTTCATTGCAATTAAGATTGCATAAACCCCCCCATTAGGCAAAGAAGGGTATACAATTCAAAGATAAATTTAAAGTCCTGACATACTGCTTCTATTTTCTTCCCTCTTTACTCCTTGCTGAACGACATGTTATGTTTGTGAGAAACTTCACAATTTAGATTCAGTATCACAGGACTTTTAACATGTAACAGTAGCTAGGAAAATACACAAACGTTTCAGTGATCTGACAGTGGAAGCAATTTAAATCACACTGATGAAGACATTCTTAAAAGAACCAAGTTATCAGAGAGTTACTTCATTTTTAAAGGTAAAACAAAGAATAAAAGGAAAATATCTTGATAAGAGTTCAGACAGTGATCCAATTTCTCTTTCTCTAGAAGCTTTCCTTCATCACCAAACAAAAAGGTACATTTTTGTCCATGACACTGTTCTCTAGTGTAATCCTATAGGATTCCATACACATCAATAAATGCACAGTGCTATGATTAAATTAGTCTATGGCTCAGTCCCTTAGCAGTCACAGAGAGGGCATTACACCTTAGACCGATGTTCATTGACACACCAGGTTCTGAATTAAAGTGAAACTGATTGATTGAAACCATGATTTGTAATGAACTTAAGCAACAAGGTCCAAAGCTTGTTTACACTGATACTTGTCAACTTAGCACTCTCTGCTACCTACTATGCTGACACACAGACATATTAACAGAGGCTAATCTTTTTTAATATTTTGAATAATCACAGTATACACATTTATTCCCAGCCATCTTTCTTGTTTGCATACAAGTTTGTGCTTGTGGTACCACATACAGGCATGGAAAACTAGCTGTTCTACCAATAGAGTTGGAGAATTGAGCCTGAAAATAAAACTGACTGACAAGCAAAATGCTTTAAGTCAATGTTGCTATAATTCATGTATAAGTAATCTAATTTCCTGTGAGAGAGAGTTTCATTTCTCCCTCACACTATAACCCCTCTTCATCCCCTGTCACAATACCCTGAATTTCCCCCAAGTCCCACATCCTTAACTACTGGACTAACTGAACAGGTCTGTGTACTGAACCTGAAGCAAAGAAGAAAAAAAAAAAGAAAAAGAAAAAAATATATAAGTTTCCTCACCTTTATATAGAAAATTATTTATGTTGGGTTTCTCTTTTTTTTTATTCTTTTTCGAAGTTTCATAGGTTCATGAATCCTTTTGAAATATTTGCCTGTAAACTCATGGCTTGGTCTAATATGAGTACACAGAAGTCCATAGAAATTAGTCAGTATACAAACATACTTGAACACATCAATTGAAAATATCAATAAACATTTAAAGTGTTTTTTTTTTCTCCCTGACTCATTTTAGCTTCTCTAATATGGAAGCAGATGGAGCAGCATAAAACCAACAACATCTGATCCTAAAATATACCTAAAAATTTTCAGGTTTTCTGAATGCTTCATTGCTCCTTCCAAGTCTTTCCAAAAGCTTGCTGCTTGCTTTCTCAGCGTCTGTATTCAGACACTATAAACCATACCAAAGGCCTCATCTTTTTAGCACGTTTTTTTTAATCACAACAATAATATGAATGGCTTCAGCGGGAAGGCTGATATATTTGCTCACTTTCACAATTCTGCTACCAAATCAAGGATCTCAGAATTATTTCAACACTAACATTCTGAAAGAAATTGCATGCATTCTGCATGTTGTCAACAAATCAACCATGAAAAATTTCAGCCATGACATGGTGAAGTAACAGGAAAGTTATAGCTGGCTATTTTTTTATTTCCTTGCAGCTGCCAGATGGTTTGAACAGAACAAACTGCTATGCAGAGTAGCTGAATTTTTACCAGGTAAGTGTGCCATTACACACAGCTTTTTTATCTATTCAGATGCCTTAGGGGAATGATATATGCATATCTGATCCAATAAACCCCCCCAAAATATTGAATAATTAGCATGTTCTTTGTGTTGCCTTTCACACATTAAATTATAAATTATACAGAAACATCTTCCTATTAAAGTTTTGCCATCTGATCAAAGCAGCAATCACTACTGGAAAAAACAAAACAAAAATACCTTTACATAGCTTGTCATAATTTAAAGTATAACAAAGGCTATCACATGGCCTACATTTAGTAAGAATAATAAAAGACAACACCTCTTGCTATTCTTAAAGAAATAAGATGATTTTGTAGACTGAATTATGAATTCCAGTTTCACTTTACAGTACTGCAAAAATATTAAGGATAGAATTCAATGGACCTCACATGACAAAACAAGAATTCAGTTTTGTTCATTTTTTTAAATAAAGGAATGGCTACTGTAATTAAAATTACAGGAGTCATTTTTAGATGCAGTAGGCGGAATAAAATGAACTAAGGCAAAACAAAAATCCAAACCTCCAAATCTTACTCTTGAGGAGAGAATGGGGGAAACTTTCATGGCCACATATGGTCTCATCTGAAAGAGCACTTCCCACACTAACTTCCCACTAGTACTTTATGAAACATTGGTTCAAAACTGATTCAAAAGAAGGATGACCTAGTGAGTCACCAGTATCATTTAAGGAAACATAAGAAATACCTTCAAGACCTCTTGCCTTACTATTTGATCTTACCCTATTTATAACAGCACTGTCTAAGATTGCATACATGTATTCAAATATTTGAATAGATGTAAAAAAAAAAATTCTGTATGGAAAGCACTCTTTCCACATTTATTATGGAAGCAGATGAGAACTCTTATTCTCCAGTACTTTGCAAGTAAAACCATAGTAATAATTTCTAGGCCTATCACTGCCACCTTCTGAAATACTGAAATGCTAGTCCTATAAATGCATTAAAAATACTATATCTTATTTATACATTACTAATACAGCAAATGTTTACTCCAGAGTTCCTCCTTGTTAAAACCAAGTTTACTAACCTGTGCATGTTTTTAGCTTTTACTACAGAGCCAGGATAGAGTGAAGGTCTTGTAATTTAGCATGATTCGCCATTTGTGAGGGATACATATTTTTTGAATTTCACCATTAATACGTTATGCTGTAAATAGATGAGGACTTATGTGTGTTTAAAATGAAATTTACACATTAAACAACTCAAGACAATCTTTCATATCTTTAAGAAATTAATCCACTGCTAATGAAAGGTAAAAGACTGACTGAATCAGTCGTTAATTTAACCTTTCCCTCTTGATAAGATCAGATGAGCTACTACTTCTCATTTACAAGGATGTGTCAGGGGAACAAATCATTTTATAACTCAGTGAAATGTATAATCATGGTAATATTTATAAAACACATTAGCTAGAAATTTACTGAGCTACCTTCACAGTATTAGAATAACTGATTAATAAGCCTTTCTAATACCATATGAGCACAATCAACAAACATTTTAGAGATTCAAATTTAAAACTATTTTAAAAATTATAACTTCTAAAAATGACCAAATGTAGATTCTGCTTTTCAAAAGGAAATGCGAGAGCTCCAATCAGGCCTAACCTATCTAAATAAAGCAGTATGTATACGAGTTCCTTGTACAAGGTTTTGGAAAAAAAAGAAAAAGAAAAAAAGTCAGAGTAGTGTGATAATCAATATAATAGCATCCTGAAAAAAAAAAGAAAGGAAAAAAAAAAGAAAAAAAGAATTAAAAAAAAGAAGCAGTAGCAGGACAAGTCCTGCTAGAGATGTCTTCACTCGTATTATATATTCAGATATAATTCCAGTAACAAACTGGACTGGTTTTGGTTTTTTGGTTGGTTGGTTGGTTTTTAATTTTCTTATGTTATAGACTGGTTTCTACTAGCAGTGGGTAAAAGGCCTTTTAAAAGAAAAATAAATAAAAGATTTAGCTGTATTTTCCAGGACAGGCTGGTTTACTGAATGTTTGTGTGTCAAAAGACATTGAAGACTAGATTTTTGTCTTCTGTGGAACTTTGCAAACCACACTGGAAGGCAGCTTTACTGAGTGCTTTACTAGCAGCTGAGTTCCCAGTAGCACAGTACTGTCAGGAACACTATTATTTGTTCAGATAATTTAGTGTGCACAACTACAAGAAGGAAAAAAAACTCCTTACCAATCAATATAAACTCAGGCTAAAGCAAAAACAACCCGAACCCAAACCAAGGAATCAAGTAATAGTCATAACCCTCCTGCTGAATGGCGTTCCAGTGCTGCAGGTAATTTTTCATCATTCTACATACAAACCCAAAACTCCAAACAGCTGTTCCAAAATATTCAAATTATTTAACAGGATGGTAGTTAAAAAGTGAGCACCCAAAATTGGGGAATACAAGGAAAGGAGTTCCATGGAAGAGAGCATGCTTGAAAATGTTTATGCTTTTCAGTCCTACTGTGCAAACCTGAATGAACAAAAATTGGACAAAATTTTCTTTCAGCTTTGGCTTATTATTCTTACTGAATTCAGGAGTTCCAAAATAGACAAACCTTCACTTTTACTAATCCACTAATCTAAGTTTTAAACATAAAAGTAGACAACAGTCTACATTTTATATTCAAATCTAGGAATGTTCATCAAATACCAGACAAGTATATAGTCTTTTTTGTAAACGTAACATATAAATTCATAAAATATAGCAATACTCCACAAATAAGTATTTGTATAAAGATAAATACTCGTGTACCAATAACACTCTATAGCAATCTGTGTATATTACTGTAAAATTGAATATAATTCAAAGTTTTCCTCATACCTGTGGAATTTTACAATCATTTTGCTTTTGTGGTAATGACCTACATATTTGCCCAAATGCAAGTAACACACCTGAAATATATTTTTTTCAAGGAGATTCTATATGTTTGTTTTTCAGTATTGAAAGATATGTGTGATTTGATTTTTTTGTATTTTTTTTTCCTTAACTAGTGTTTTGCCTTCAGGCAAGAAATGCAAACACAAACATCTATTAGAAAAACTACACAGGAAGCAACAGCATATACTGTTCACCAGCAAGTACTGACTGTTCTTTGTAATCACTGGAAATAAAGTCTTGTCATGTTTTTTAAATAAAATATCTGGCTTTTATCTAATAGTAACATTACATCAAATCAGGGACAGAAAGACATAGTTATCTATAGCAACATATAGAAATGTTTTCCAGTTGTTATAAGCAGCCCTGGAACACTCATTTCGCTAATATTGGTCCCAAAAAGAAGATAATTGGAAAAAATGGCACCCCAGCTTATTCTTACGACAGAGCCAAAAGTTTACTGGACATGTTTATCAGAAATCCAAATGCACTCAGATTTATGTAGACACTCATGCCGCCGGTTGCGGTTTATTCTAAATAGAAATACATCTGTAGTATACAGCTAAGATCAAACAGCCATTTGGAAGAACTGCCAAATACAAATATGAGATATTACAGCCATTTGGTCAGAGTGACCTTCTTAACTCTCACTGTAGAACTAGGAAAGAAATATAAAGGAAACAATAATCATAAAAGACAGAGAGATTCTAAAAGACAGATTCTCCAAGAAGATCTAAGTTAAGGTTTTGTTAATATTAGATTAAGAATTTTTTAAGTTTTATTATTAAGAACCAAAATTCAATGCCAGTTTTAAAACATTTAATTAGAATACTATGGATTGCCACCTGAAAAAACTATACAAAATTGTAAGTTAGGTTCTTGATACTTCTCATGCATGCAGAAAAAAGAAAAACACTTTAATTTAAACTATCTAGTTAAATCATCAATAAACTTATGATTACTTGTGTAGATCATTTATAACAGCTACACATTAGTTGACAAACATATGAAATCTACTTCTGGTGTAAGATAGGACAAAATAACACACTGTTAGTTACTGCCAAAGAGCTCATTTCAATCCTTAGATGGGTTCTGGATCTCTGTTCCTTCATTAGCAGCTTTATGAATGTTGGGGTGAGGGGGTGTTTGTCTTTTCTTAAAAGGAAAAATTAGCTCTATTAATCTCAATACTTTAAGATCAGCAATTGTTCAAATGCTTCACTCCTAGAATTTAAGTGAAGGCAAAGCAATCTCAGTTTACTTCCTGCTGGTGTGTACATAAACAACATTTATCACAATGAGCACTAACTTGCCCACATACTTAGCTGGCTATCTCAGCTCATCTTCTTCAGATTCTTAGCGAAAAATCCTTTTGTACTCTGATTTCATTGAAGTAACATTTATTCTTTCAGTTTTTTTCTAGCATATTTACATGTCTTGCTTGCTTTTTCTCTGGTGTGTTTTTGCAAATTTTTGTGTAAGACTTAATTGCACCAGTCCAGCCTGTTAAGTGAGGAAAATGAAAACGAAATATATGCAAGCAATTATAGATGAACAAAACAGTGAGGGTTATTGGTTTTACCTGATTCTGGCTTGACTGAACTATGCCAGCTCCATGCTGACGAGGGACCTGAGCTTGCACTGAGCAAAGGGCCAATGGGGCCCTGGTGACTTTGCACAGCTTTAAGTGAAGTTAATGGAAATTGCTGGTATTCAGCACTTCAGGGGGAAAGAGTCACGTTGTTGGCTGCCTAAAATGGATTTAAGAGCCCAGCTTTGGTCATTTTTTTCATAGTGTGTCTGTCCATAGCGTTCAGTACTATGTATACTGAAAAAGCACCTATGGTCAAGATGGAACAGTGACCACAATTGATAAACCACAGGAGATCATTGATCATTCTTGGCAGGACAGTCTCTGTACTGTGAACAAACACTAAGGCAGGTTAGAGCTGATTCAAAAAACTGCCACCCTGGAAAATAAAGAGCCTCTGGCTTCTCAGCAACATCCTGTGTGAACAAACATGAGCTATTAACTGCTGTTGACACGAATGATGGGACCATGAATGGGGGGTCCTTCCCAAAGCCAGATTGAGCACTGACGATACAGGGAAAACCTCAATTTTCCCCTTGCCAAAAGAGGCTCTCCCCAGTAGGCTGAGGCAGTCAGTGCCCCTGTGGCTTGCATGGCCCTTGTTGTGCCTGACTCACTCTGCGGCTTGCCTGCTTCCAAAGCTGGTGGTAGTCATTGCAAAGGCAGGCAAAATTAGGCTTTAAAACTGATAACCAGCACAGGCAACTGTAAAACCATGAGACTGTGTATTAGCTGGCAGTCTTGACAGGAGAGATTAAACTTGTTCATGAAAATAACCAATGAATTAATTTTGCCGGTGACATTTTAGCTTTACCTTGGCTTTAACCATTCCTGCAGCTGCTTATAGTGGTTCAGCTGTATGAAAGATAACAATATTGGAACTAGTGCTGAAGACAGGCTGCCTACTTCATTAAACTTTTTTAAAGCAGAGATCTACTACCCTATTCCAAACTAACTTGCATGATGGAGTTATATAACTTTGGTTAAAATGTGGAAGATAGCCTATTTCCTAATATTTCTTTTTTTACAAACTTAAAAATTATGTCTTCCCTCAGTCACCTTCACACTAATTTCTGCAACCTTTCCTTACAATCCAGTTTTCTGTAACTGTACTTGTTTTCATTGGCTTGCCCAGTACTTCGGCAATTGGTTCACTTTGTGATGAATGTAGACTCACCACAATTTTCCACCTGAGAATTTACAAGGGATAAACAGCTGTATTACTTAACTTTTTACCAATTGCACTTTTTGTTTATGCATCTCAGAATTATTTTGGTTGTCTTTTTCTCAGTAAGAAATCATAGCTGACATGTAATCACACCTTTGTCTTTAGAAAAATTACCCAGTCAGTCATTTCCAATTTTATATTTGTGCGGTTGACTATTGCTAAGGTTGTAACTTCATATTCACGATCACAGAATTGCCTTTTTTTAAAAATAATTTCTTTACTTTCTCAAGCTTTGGACATTGTATGTAAAGGGAAATTTTGGACCCTAGTCAGATTCCTGCTGAATCTCTCTCAATATGCTCTTGAAGTTTGATAGAGAGTACTGATAGCAATTCTGATTTGTCAGTATTCTAAACTTTCCCATCATAGCAATATATCCCATATCCTGAATTCATACATATATATATATTCAGTTGCAACATCTGGGTTTTTTAGCTTAGGAAATCCTACTTAGTTTTCCCTCACACAGATGCCATTACATATAATTGACAGACCTTGTCATCCTTCTTTACTTCTCTGTCCAAGCTTTTATATATATATATATATACACATATATATATATATGGAGTTGAAAACAACAACTCTATAAAGCATACAAGGTGGGCGTCATAGTCATACCATGAATTTACTAATTAAAACAATAATGAGATCTATTTTATTCTACGTAGGAAATCCTAAAATAAATTGGGAATTCCTAACATCTACTTTGGTTATACTTTAACCATTGTTAAGATATGAGTTAATATTTTCACAGAACTATCTGCGAAAAATGTAATGTCTCTAATCTAATGAAAACAGTTATCTCAGAACCTATTTTTTTATATGTGAGGGTTAGTATTCACTTTTCCCCATGTGTGTTGTTCAAAGTGAACGTCAGCTTGAATGCTCCCAGACTTCTTGAAAGATTTTCTCTTGACTTTTATGGTGTTGGCCATCTGAAGTTCCCCTTATTCAGGCTATGCCAGCAAAATAAATAAATAAAATTTGTAGTGCCTGATAAGTGCCTAATATAGATGCTGACGAATCTTTAGGAGCCACAGTCCAAATACAGGCAAATTGTACTCCACCTCCATCTCATCCATTTCTAGGCTTCTTAGCCAAAAGGGCAAGATGCAGAAGAAAATACTTCAAAGAGAAGATGAATTTTTAAGTAGGTACCTAAACATACAGATTGATAAAAACAGGTGTCATATAGAAATTATGAGAGTGATTTTGAAAATTCTGTTAGATATCTTCAAGCATGTTAAAATCTGATCCTAAATACCTATTTGAGGCCACAGTGAAAATGTAACATTACCTAATCTTTCCTCCAGATTAGCCTTATACTCTGGATAATGCTTCTTTCAGAGTGTATGACTAGCAGAAACTATTCTGCCCTTAAGGAAAACAGAATGTATTTCTGTACGTTATTTTACATATTTAGATGGGAAGTAAAAAATTGTGGCCAAATTAGGTTGGGAAAGCCAGAATATCATGCAGAAAACTGTTCATCTTAACTTTAGCATCTGTCAGCATGAAAAATCATACATGATTAATTTATTTTTAGGAGTCTATGTTCCCCTGTAAAACTGCACAGGTTGCCTGCTTCAGCATATTAAGGCCTCAGGGAGGTAAAATGCAATAGTCATCCTTTACAATCAAAGTGAGTTTAGCAAGATTGTTAAGGGAATTTTCTCAACATCCCCTCGATAGCTGCATGGCCAACTGGTCAACTAGTGACCCATGTTCATGTTTTTACAGTTCCTGCCCCAATTGTCACTGTTCCACCCAGCCTATGCACTTAATACTTGACATGCTTTCCCTTTGGCAGCTCATGAACAGATTTCATAGTATCATCCTGGCCTTGTAAACCACTGCTGCATCGGCCCTGTATTATCTGATTTTGCTGAGGTGAAGTGAGATCAAAGCTGCTATGTTTTTCCTTATGGAAGCAGCAGAAAGAATTGAGAGAAAAAGAAGTAAAATGAAGTGCTTTAAAATACTCGTTCAATATTTCAACTAATTGGCTAGTGTTGCAAAAATGTGTTACAAGATCAACAACAACCAAAAAAACCCACCAAAACCAAAACCCACCAAAAAACCACACAAAACAAACAAAAACCTAGCAAGAGACAATATTCTCCTCGGAGCAGAATCCAGTCTGCAATTTTTAAGTCAAGGAAGAGTGCAAAATGTGAAGAGGAAAGAATATGGCAGGTTTGTTTTCTGAGCTGACAACCCTCCCTGGCGTATCCTCATTGTCCTTTTGAAGAGAATTTCTTTCCCCTCTTTCCCTGCATGGAATCTGATATTCTCAAGAAGGAAGTTCAGAAGTGATGTGTTAAAAGAAAAAGGCATTATGTGAGTACAATAGAAGAGCCAAATTTAATCATAAAATAGGAGTGTTACATAAAAGAGACAGAAAAGGGAATGAGACAGTTACCTTAGAGTAAAAATAATGCAGCTGTGCAAATGTCTACTACTGCATCAAGCAGTTATCACCATCACTACTTCCAGAACATTTTTAATTGGCGTTCTGTAGGTGTTAAAGACTCTGGTTGGACAGACACAGGTCAGTGCTTGCCTACCTGAAATTTGCACCGTCTGCCATATGCCGCTGCAGTGAAATTGCAGCGCTGTACCAACTTCTTACTCGCGGTGAATCAGAGGCGTTTGCTGTATCTGCTAGTGCCACCTAGAGCGAGCTCATGGCAGCGATCGTGTTTCTGGTTCTCCCTTACCTCAGTACAGCAGTGATTTGAACAGGCAAGAATAGCTACCTGAAATGCGTCAAAAACCTATTTAAAAACAGCAAACAAAACTCTTTCATTATAAAGACAAATTTTCATAAAAAATGAAAACAATACCATTCAGAAAAAGAAGCAGGTGGGCAAGCAAACAGGTAAAAACAGAGGAAAAGATCAATAAGTAGTCAGATAGAGATTAGCCTGGTAAGCAAAATACAAGCGAGATCATCTTACTTTTCCTAGCAGATATGCAACAAAAAAATAGATTATTCAGCTTGTACAGAGAGACAGAACACAGACGGATAAGATGGAAATATATTTGTGACTTTGAAATGACACTTTTTTTTTTATCTCACCAGATCTTCTTTATTCCATTGCCAATACAAGAGCGTGGCTTTTATTATTCTGTGTTAGCCCATTCTGCATGTGTTTGATAGATGGCAAATAGTATGATCAACAGAAAAATACAAAAGGGAAATTCAGCAGCAATAGTATAAAACAAATGTGTTTGGCAATGAAGATGACACTGGGGGATCTGGGGACAACTCATATCTTTGTCATAGACTTATTTATACAGCCTCTGAGCAAGTCTAAACAGCTCGCCAGAGAGTAGTGCAGAGTCTTAAACTAGAATGACCAAATCAAATATGCAGCAAATTCTAGTGCCTGTGTCCAATACAGAAAATCTGTACTACAGCATCTCTTCCAGCAGAACTAACAAGCTAACCCATGCCAGTGTTACAGGGCTCCGTCAGTGGCAATTTAAGGCTGTTCAAACTACTCTCAGTGGTAAGGCAAAGCATTGTCTACATCATTACCTTAGATCTGTTTATGTTTCTCTTCCCACTCACAAAGCAAGATAACATTTCTTGTTTCCCCTTGTTGCTTACGTTTTCTATTCAGCCTGCTTCAGCTCTGGGGCACAAATGATACCTTTTTGGAAGGATGTTTTGTCCAGTACCTATGAAGCAGTGTCTTTATCATAACTGATTTCAGCTAGGGCTTTTAAAACATAGATTAAAAAAAAAAAATCAACAGAAAAGAACAGCATAGATTTCTAAACAATGTTTTAGCAAATAAAGATTTTAAAGGCAGGTGAAGGTGGCTCCCCTTGCTTAGGTTTGCTAGCAAGCTGCCCTCACTTAAAGTTATGATTTTCACATATATATTACTTGGCTATTAGGTAATAAAACTTAGGTTTTGTTGCACCACAGATGATTACACAGAATTTGGAAATCCAGGATGTAAAGGTAAATTTCATCCTGGTAGTGTAATCCTACCACTGGCTACTCACGGTCCTTTAATCTCACGCTGCAATACTGATACTGTCATTCCAAGAATCCATCCTCTGTTTCAGAAACTGAACAGTAAAGACAGTTGGCACACATGAACAATGCAAAGTATTATCATTCTAACTCCTCTTAAGGTTCTTTTGCTCTTCTAAAAGTGAAAGACTACTCTGTTCTGAATTAAGGTCAAAAACCTTTCCCATGTACATGGTATTGTTGCTAAATGATGCTAATCATTGTGAAAGATAGCAGTTTCTGATACAAAGAGCAATTCCTATTCAGTCATAACATTTACATTGGAAAGGTAACAGGGCACCTACTGTGAAGCTCACTGTTAGAATGATGCTAACTTAAAATTAAAGATAATCAACACCCACAAATGTCAAGAAATTGAAAGGTAAGGCTAAGATCCTAAACACCCATGAGGATTGGTTTTATGCTGTGTGTTTTTTTGTATCATTTATAACCAAGTTACACAATTTGTCTCTAAAAATCCTAATTTTATTTTCAGTAAACATTGTGGAATTGGTGAAGAACAAGGACTGCATGAAGCAAGGTTGGAAGTTGTACTTCACTTAATGAAAAATCCCTGATGAAAATGCATAAATCGGATACTGCTGAAACAGAAGCGGGATCTGAACCCACTATTTCACTACTTATACATGGAGAGGCCCCAGCTGAAAAGTACCTCGTATTACTTGGAAAACAAAAAGAAGGCAAGACCTCAAAGAGTTTACAATCTGAGTAAACTGAGAAAGCATGTAACATTCAAAAGATTATCATCCTCATTGCAATGAAATGTGAAATGAAGGACATTATTTGTTATATCAAAATAAAACAAAAATTGCCAACTCAGGGTTCAGAAGATATAACAGTTCCCAGGCTTGGGGAAGCTGGATTGATATTGTTGCTATTGAGTAGGACGTGTTAGAGCATACACTAGCAACTATGTATACTGAACAACTTGAGACACTGACAGGCAACTAAAGACCAAATGATCTGATGGATAGTAAGTGATAATACCAATATTTATGTGGTCACAGAATCATTTAGAATTGTTTCCATCCAAGTATGAAGACTCTATTTTTACCAATCTCTGCAGTATGTTTATTAAAGCTTTTTATGCAAGTCAACACGTAATCCAAAAATCCTCAGTGTTTCCTAAATGAGTTCACTCACACTGAAGTCAGAAAATGTATCAGAATGGAATGTTCTGTGATCATATCTCATACTTATAGCTCTTAATATGCTGGAAATCCCTCAGGCAAAACTGAACCAGCAGACATCATTAAATTACCATCAGTTTTAGGCACTAAGCAGCTTTTGTTTTCACTATTAGGAGTTGAACAATACACTTTCTAAGATAGAAATATCAGACCTGGTAAAGGAACTTTACTGTTTCTTTCCTCTTATAGAATTACTTCTTGGTCTCAACTGCAATTTATAAATGTTATTGAAATGCTATTAGCTATTATCTAACAATTAAACAGAAATTCTTAAAACAGATCCAAATTAAGGATAATTCAAATTCTTCATAAAACAGAAGTATGCCTTAAAGAGGGAATTACTAGATGTGCACAACTGTTCTTTTCTAATTTGGTACAGTGACCTCATGGTAAGTTATTTTTTAAAGTGTCTTTAAAAAAACATGTGCCACTTGCAGTTGAAGAAGATCCTTCAACAAGATCCTACATTAGCAATTTCCCTCTTAAAGCTTCCCTCTCTTGCCTGCATTCAACAAATTGAATTAGGAGAGAAGGTGAAATGCTGCTCCTTCTAGAAAAAGGCCTAGTGCATCACTTTGGATAGAGAAAGAAAAAATGGAAATATCTATACTAAAAGCTGAACAAAATAGAATTTTGATCATACTGATCTGCGCAAAGCAGATACACGCTATACATCAGTTACTGAACAACAGCCAGTATATCAAAGCCACACACTGTGACAATCAATACACATTCCTGTAGGAGTATTTTTGTGAAGCATTGTGGCTGTTTGTGGAAAAAACTATGACGCCTGAAAAACCACAAGAAAAAAGGGGTTTGGTTTGATAATTTTTTAAACTTTGAGGATGGAATAGGATGTAAACACAGTGATAACGGGTAAGAGTAAACAAGTAAGAACTTTACCAATAAACCCCACATCTGGTCTAAGAGGTTGGAGTAGCTGAGTGACAAAGGATGGTGGAGAATAATCACAGTGGCAGATGCAAGTGTGCAATTTGGCTGTGAAGTCAAAGCAATAATAAATCAATAGTAAGCTAGGTTTGAAAGGATCTTGTGTTGAATTTATTTATGTTTTTATATAATACTTTCTACTGGTCAATAAAACTTACATGATGCATGTGGGAATACATACATTATTTCCTTTTATATTTATTAACGTGATGACTGTCTATAGAAGCTCATGTTAGAGCAACTGTCCTTCAAGAGCAAGACTGTAGTTTTTGACTACATAATATAAACAGACAAATGAGCTACTTTATCTTTTATGCTGAATAGGTGCATACTCTGCAACTGTTGCACACCATGCAACTGTCTTGTCAATAGAATTGACGTTTTTTTCAGAATGGTAAGCTACTGCCTTCATTTCTCCCCACCTATGTACGTGCATTTTGTATCTATACAAATTGTCTGTGTATATTGTACGGTGGTCCAGAAATACGTGTGTTTGCTCGAGTAAAAGGTTACAGCCACCTTAGCATGTCAGCTCTGCCTATCAGCTATCTTGGGGAGTATGTGTACAGCATATATTCTGCAGCACAGCATAAAAGGGATGATTTACTTCTTGAAAATTCCATTTACTTTCTATCTCTGGTTGCATCAATTTCAAAACTACCTCCCTGATGCATAAAGTTTTGTGTATAAGCCTTTTCCATCACGCAAATACTTTTGCTTCCAGTTCCACCTCAGCTTTCTGCAATTTTTCCACATTAATTCTTCAGACTCTTCTAAACCTTTTATTTTCTTTAAATATTTTGCCTAAAATGTGTCAGATTAGCTGCCCACACTTGGAATGCCTTCATCTGCCAAGAATTCTTTGCCTGTCCCAAGCCATTTGTGCCAGGACTCTTCTTCCCTTCAGTGCTTCTTAAACTATCCTAACACACTCTTCACATTTCCCAAATACTTCTCCTGAGCCTCAGCATTTGTTTTGCTTAATACAGATACCAGGTGTTCTGAGGCAGAGGACATGTTCTACTCATCTAAAAAGCCCTGCAGGTTTACATCTTATAAAAATGCTTGTTCATAATAATAGCTGTAATATCCACCATGTAACATGCAGATGCATTAAAGATCAGCTAGCCAAACAAAACCACATGCTTAACTGCACACCTTTGCTTCTGCAAAACAGAAGGTAGTCAACAAAACATTAAATAGCTTAGGACTTGGAGAAACAGACAGATTTCCGTGGAGGACAGAAAGGGGGGGGGTGGGGGGGGTGGGGCGGGGCTTGGAAAGTGCAAAGCCAGGCTTGAAGGCAGCTAAACTGAGGTGAGGCAAACTTTATACAAATGCTTTATGAGAGGACATATTTCTGCACTTGGAGCTCGATACATTACATTAGTCAAAACACTAATACAGAGTTTAGAACACTTTAAATTGCTCAAATGACACCTATGCTAAGCGTTTCAGGAACAGCAAGATAGACAAGAGAAGCTTATAGTGGGTGGGCAGAACAGCATACAAAAGAGCAGAGGGCATATCTATAACAACTCCAATGCATCTGTGGGTGTGTGAGAAATGGATGTTCCCGAATTCATTAATGGCTTCTCCCTAGCCCCTAAGATCTGACTTGCTCAGTGTTAGCAACCAGTTCTGAGAGCTCAGAAGCAGCTGCCAGAAGCAAGGTGTTCACTTTGAATTTATTTCTATATGCTAAACCATACCTATCATTTACACTTTTGTGTATAATCCTGCAAACATATCCATGATGTAAGACACTGAATTAATTATCAAGGACTTCTCCTCTTTCCTTTATAACATACTCATACTACACTGAATTCCCACTGCTGCAGGTAAGTAAATGACTATTTGCTGCTCTCCTAAAATGATATTTAATCCTAAAGAACAGCTTGATGTGCATATTCCCATATATTTTAATTTCTACTGTCTCCCAATAAGAGAAATTACTAAATAGGTATACAATACCATATGATAACAAACTTATTTTTTAATCCAAGTGTTTTTTTCTTTTAAAAGGAATGCAGTTAGCAGTATTAAAGAAATTGGGTTTTGTTTGAAAAAAAGTAATGAAAGAAATTATTCCAGAATTTCTCCAGAAAGATATTTTCCCTGATCAAAAATTTTATATGAAGTTAAGCAACTTCTCTGTTAAAAAATGTCTGGTTTTCCAAGCAAAGAAGATTTATTTTATAATTGAAACTAGAGTTAGTACCAATGAAACTTAATGTTACAATACCAGAAAATACTTCCCAATACTGGACTGCAAGGTTATCTAGAAGTATTTAAAGTTACAACAACTATGTCTTTGAGTCTTTCACCCTTACCCATGATTTCCCACATCAGCTTCTCTACCACTTTACAGACAAAATTCATTTCCTAAAAGATGTAGCTTGGGCTTCAACCACATCAGTGTGGAGAAGGGAAAGAACCAAATGTACCAGTATTTTAGAAGTATTTTAGCATTCTCTACTAAAATTCACAGAACTGTTAACAAAGAAGATCTAGGAAGTTCTTTGCAGAGATTTATATCTGTGTATTGCAGTATGGTCTCATCACTTTGATAAAATTGCTACTATTATTCATATGGTATTTGCTAAATTAGGTGTGCATTTCTATAAGCGCTATTTTTTTTCCACTGATGCTCCATATACATCCCTGACTGCCAGTTACAGTGCCTCTAGAGAGAGATGAAACTATGAGTAATAGAGAAGATCAGAGTGGTAAGTGGCATAAAATGAAAATAAACATTAATAGTCTTTAACCCCACACTGATTCATTGACTCACACAAAGAAGGACTCTGGGATTTGGTCCCTACTACAGAGAAGGAAATCACAGTGTTAAGCCTTTAATCATCAAGGCACTTAAGCATTACCTTTAGCACTAACATTAGAGTAAGACCACAGAAGTGTTATGGCAACTCGTGCATCAAACCATTATTATACATCTGAGGTGGGGCATTTGTGGTGGGTGTATTGTGTGGTGCTGCCATGTTACTGTTGCTCATTTCCATTTCTTATGTTTAAAGACTTCAGAAAGTACAAGAAAGAAATCTCCAGTACACAAAGCAACCTTCCATGTAGCCAAGAAGGGGAACAGTGCTGGATTGGAAGCTTAGGAAAAGGCAGGAAAGGCACTACTTTGTTAGTGTCGTCCAGATGAGAAGGCACAGAGAGCTGAAAGCAGGGGATTTAGTGCAGAGCTGAAGTCTGTATCAGTCACCTGAACAAAAATTATGAGAAGACAATATACCACTTAATCCATTCCTAACAGAAAAGTTTGCAATTACTTAACACTGGGTAATGGATCCAGTTATTTTCATATCCTGCAGCTCACCCACTGTTTGAAAGAGCTCTGCCTCGGATTCCAGATCTATGAGACAGTAAGGGGTTATTACTGCTTTGGTCTTTCTATTGCTGTAGAATTTCAATATTTGTCATAATATTTTATACTCCCCAGTTGTCTGCCTTAGTTTCTGTGAATTTAGTCATGCCATGTTTTTTGATTGGTTTTAAAAACACAAACATGGATTTTTTTGTTCTGTGTAGTTGCTATCAAAATTTGAATTGCAGTTAAAAAAGAAGTAACATTTCTTTCCAAAGTGCCAATGTCTTTACCTGCGAGTTTTAAAAGAAATGTCAGACTGCTATTGTTTACTCCCACTGGCTTGAATCATGGGATTCAGCATTGTAGGAAAATATTTTTCTCAGCATTATCTTTTAGAGGCCACCCATTCTTCATAGCAGATTTTCTACAGTGCGGTTGATTCAAATCAATTTTCCCCTGGAAAATCTCGGTTTCCAAAATTCAACACTTCAGTGATCAAACATTTAGAAATACTCAAGCCTTTAGACAGTATGATACCAATGAAGAGAGCAGTAACAGCTGTTCAGAGTCTTCAGTACACTGCTAAGTAGAAATAATAAGATGACTGTATTTTCAATTGCAACATCTAGCTAGCAATACTTTACAAAGATTTTTGGGTAAAATTCAGTGAAAGAAGTGCATGGCTAGAAAATAATTACTTACATTTCTTGCAAATTTTTTTTTAGATATAATATTTTAAATTTTGAAGTCACATGATTCTTGGACTATTACAGCAATCTCCATTTTATAAGATTGTTAATATATCAGATTAGATACATAGTTATGCTTTAGACTGAATATAGTGTAAAAATCTGGCATTGGAGAGCAGAAGGGGTTTAGTTTTTTGTTAGAAAGTATCTGGAAAATAGTTCAAGTATTCTGGATTCAACTCCAGCCTCTGAATCCAAAATGGACTGTGACAACTTTTTGGAAGAATGGGAAATTCCCATTTGGGAACTCTAGGATTTCCACTCCCCTCCCTCCCTCCCAAATGACCAACATAATTTAAAATCATTTGGTTCTATATTTTCATTTAGAATTAGTTAATTAAGAACAGAGATGAGGCACTTTCAGTCTCTTTCCAAAGTTAAGTCCTTCCAGTTCAGTGTTTAATATCCAGTTCAGTGTTCAGTAACTGCTATGTATTTCACATGCAGGCAGTTCATCTATTTACTGTTGTCTGCAGTAATAAACTGTAGTACAGACTATAGCCTATACAATATATACTGCATAGCATAGACTGATGTCTATATTATCCTAAGACAATTTATCTGGAATACAACATCAACACACCAATCTTTGTAATATTTGCCTAAAGACATTCCTTCTGCCCCTGCAGCACTAGGAAGCTTCTTTAGGAGACCAGCATGCACAGTGAGGCAGCAACATGTGCAGCAGTCTGCAGTTGCTGCCTCTGGTGATAATGTATTAAATTGATTACTGCTTAAGAAAAAGCCTTTGTCTTTAATTAGGGATCACTTAACTTGGACAGTGAGCTCGGGGAGCTCAAGAATAACTTTAATGAGCAGGTGGTGTTTGTCTTGAGCCCCCCTCCCCCTCCCCCAGACAAGCAAGATATGAGCAGGAACATCCAGGCAATCAATGTTGTGCACAGCTGTGGCATGACAGTAACTCCACAATGCTCGGGCATCTGGCCAATGTCCCTGGCATGTGTGAACCTTACAAATCATGAGATAGTGCAGCCTGCACGTCACCTAAACTTAAAAAGATTTGCATACATTATGTGTGTAAATTATTTTTGTTTTTTTCACTGAGTATAAAGGTGGGCAAGCTCTGGGATTGGGCCAGAAGCCTCACCTATGGGTGGACACACCACATAGGAATTTTCCCAGTTACAAGAGACTCCTGGGGCTGGCTGCAATGGGGCTTCCCAGACAAAGGGTGTGCATGGGTGATGTTAAGGTGGGAATTGGTGAGGTCTCCTTTTCTTAGCCTCTGTAATGCTTTGCAGTAATGATTTGATGCTTCGCTGCTATTGCTCTTTTATTGTATTGTGCATAATAACCAGTACAGTTTCCTTTTTTCCTATAGCATACCATTTTCCCTTTATTATTGTGCAGTATAATAAACTGCATTTATTTTTACATTTGATTTGGAATTATTTTTTGCTTGGTATCCAGTCAATCAGGAAAACATTACTACCTTTCAAGCCACCAGATCCTGTCAGAGATGCTGCTGTCATTTTAGGCCAGGAGGACATAGAATTTGGCTGAGAAACTGGCTGAGGCAATAGAGGAAAATACCCTGGATGAAAGGTGGTGTGGTTTTTTTTTTTTTTTTTTCCCACAATTGATGTTCCCTATATTCTAGATATTTTAGAAGACACTTGATCTCACTATGTATTAAATTAGATGGCAGATTTGATGTACAACATGTTTTCTAAACATTATAGAATTATGAAATGAAAAAGTTGTATATTGTTAATAACAAGAGTTAAGCCCTTCTACCCATGATTAATTTCAAGGTTGATGTTTTATTTAACTGTTTATTATTATATTTCAAATGATTTAAACTTAATTACTTTCTGAAATTTCTTATGAAAATATTATTTACTAATAGATACATCTCTTTTTAGTGCATTAATTTCATATATAGACATTTATTATTTAGACATCCCAATCCCTCCAACACCAGAGTAGCACTTTAAGGCTTATGTTCTTAAACATAAGCTGGGGAGGGGAGGCAGCTGAGGGAAAGTGTGAGAAAAAGCCTCAAAGATACTGTTTTCTGCCATTTTGTCATAAATTTCAACTGAAACCTTTCTCCAGTTTTACAAAGCTGTCTCTCTATATAGTATGAATCATATAAAAATATTTAAATAATATATGTAATAATGCATATTTAGTAAATACTCACTGCAGAAACAGTAACCTATAATGTGATTCTAACAATTTATAATAAGTTTAGGAGTTAGTTCTTATCTACATCCACTATACAGTTAATCTGTAACCACAGAGATATATACACTGGTCATTGTAGTAAAAGTCAATTTTTAATATATATATATATATATATATATATATACAGAGAGAGAGAGAGAGCGGAAGGGTTTTTTACCACCATTCTACACATCATTGAAATGCACATACTAAGAAGGGTAAGGTAACAGGTGATATGTAGCTATGATAAATTATATTTCATCCTAAATAACTGGAAATGTGGCTTGAAACAAACAGGAAGGTCTGAAGGGAGAAAAAATTGCAGCTGTTGCATAAAAAACATCACTGAAGCCATATTTTTAAATCTACAATTTCTCTGCTTTTGTAAGGGAGATATGACAGGCAAAGATTCATTAGAACTGTAGCCACTGATCCAGGTGGGGTTCACTCACGAATAGCCACACTCGCCCTGACATAGCGCATGATCTTCTTCCCGCCTAAGATAGTAGAAAACCAAAATGGGAAAGGACCTTGCTCTCCTTTTCATCGCATTTATATAAATAAAGAGGAACTTTACACAGCGCAACAAATTACATCCATTTAAGTAAGCAAAGGCCACAGGCTCCCATAAAGTTTTAATTGCAGAGCTTATTTTACTTGTACATCCATTAATATTCTAAATATATCCCAGCTTTTGGCTTCAATATAGACTGTAAAAATAGGAAAAGCCAAGAAGACAAGACAGCTTAGCATCAGTATTGCTAGGGAAAAAATAAGGGAGGAGGAAAAAAAGTCAACTCAGACTATACCGAATACCCTTAAAAAGTTATTCCTTTCAAGTAGATTTTTTCCAGACAAAATGTACTGGAGATTGTGACCAAGAAATCCTAAAAGTCCCAGGGAACAAAAGTAAGTTAAATGTTGTTTGATGTCATGCTAAAAGCCCACAAAACATTCTTTTCATCCGAAAACCACAAATCCCTAGAATAGCATTATATATTTTGTGCAAAGTGCAAAGCAATCGAGAGGACAGGGTCTGGGTTTTTTTATTTCATTTTTATTGCTCTTCTCAGCAAATCTACTTCACAGACCACAAGACAACAGCCATGGGTCATAATTACTTTGGGCTGGATTTGACAATAACGGCCTCACGATGAAAGGTTTCCTACTCCATAGCTGCTAAATTATCTTAATGCTTGGCTAATTGTTTATTAAAAATAACAAAACTCTACCAATACTATTACTTAGAAGCATTCCTTGAACAGAGTTTCTAATGAAAATGGAATAAGTTATGATTCAGAGAGAAATCTGGGCAATTTTTACCAAACCTCTGGGTAAATTTATGAATTTGAGTTAAGTCTGAAAGTTTTAATATCAAAAATGAAAAAAGGAGGGGGATGATAGAGTGTTTTTTTGAAACTTCCATTTAACTGGCAGCACACACACCCCCACACAGACATACACAAATCCCTAGGCAAAGCAAGTTTGGCATCAGTGCCACCTTCCCCTGAGGCATTTTAAGCCTCTCTCTTCCTTTTGCTTTGACACCCTCCAGTCAGAAACTGAGCAAGAAACAAAGAGTTATTTCCTAAGTCATTCGCTTGCAGCATAGGACACAATTTCCTGATCTTCTGGGAAATGGCTATTGCTTTCAAAAGCAGGCAGAGAATCCACAGAAGACTGACCAAGAGCAGCTGAAACGATAGCAAAGGAACACTACATTCTTTTGAGAAGTGAGATCTGAAACCAGCATGCTACAGCTTGTACTGTGTAAACAATTTTACCTTGAATATTTAAAATGTGAACACTCTTCCTAGTCTTCCGCTTCTAGCAGGTTTTTGAATATTTCATATATCATTTATGTCCTTTTGAGTATAAGACAAAATGTCCACCTTACTTTGTTTTGGTTTTTTGGGGTTTTTTTTTGTTTGTTTGTTTGTTTTTTTCCCCTCTCTCTTTTAAAGTAGATGATCCGTCATTCCATTCCCAAATTACTGTTTTGGCATGGGCTTTTTCCCTAGTTGGAAATGATATTTATATCATTATAGGTATTATTAGTACCAAACTGACTGTCAATTATTTGCATAGCCTTACTTCCAGGTTTGTCAACAGGCCTGAAGTGAGTTTGTATTTGTTGTTCCAGAAATAACCTGTATAATTGCTAAGAATGCAAAGAAGGCTGTCTACTGAAGCATACTTGATGACTGCAAAACAGTTAACACTGAACTGAAGTTATGGCAAAAATATCCTGTAACTGCAATGCCTTTCCAGTGTACCACTCCTGGTTCAGAGGTGTTTAAGCCATTTGCTTCATAAGAAGATCTCTCATCAGCATCTCCTGGTTTCATACATAAGCATTCTTTTACCTTTAAATTAATACAGCCTATTCTGAGCCTCAGTCGTGAGAAAATATTACCTTTTAAAGATGGAATTTTAAAGAGGTAAATAAAATAAAGGGGAAAACAACTGAAACAAAATAGGCATGTTGCTGTGTTTTATAATTCAGTTGCTGAAATCAGACTCACTGTTAATTAATGACTTAGGCCTTAATGAACATATTTTGAGGGGGAAAACAGAGTCCAATAACAATAGTAATATTGAATCCTTGTGATAATTATGAACAAGCAATGCTAATGTTATGCCCATTCCATGACAGCTAGTAATTAAAAATCTTTTGAATTCATTAATTCCTTGATCCAGATTAATACAATTGATTTTTTGGATACCCTTAATCAGTTCAGCATTACACTGATTCACAGACCAGTAAATTCCTTTTCACTGTTATTTTCCCTCAATCACTTTTGCACTGAGAACACAAGATTGATTTTTGTGTAAGTTCCATTCCCATAAAAGGATCTTGAACAAAGCCTAGGACAAATAAGAAGAAAGCTTTTACCCTTTTCTTAAAAGACTGATTTTAGTATATTAGAAAAATCAGAATTACCATCTGAATAATGACAATAAACTATCTGCGTTTTCAACTTTTAACTAGAAATTCATTGTTGCAAAGGATATTCTAAAGAATGGGAAAGGACAATAATGGATTAGAGTATGATTGCCTACTCATTCCCTCTGCTACACTAGTATCTCAAGCTTTTTCACTATTAGAGTAACAAGAAGAATGCAGAGCTCATAAGGCTGACATATTAGGAGTGGCTGATGTGCTGCAACACTAATGACAAGATTTGCTAAACATCACTAGTTAGAATAGATACGCAAATAGTCTATTTGGGAAGCACATAGATTTAGGGCAATACGGAAGGTATTAATATTACACCATGGTCAGGGCTGGAAGGGACCTCTGGAGATCATCCAGCCCACCCCCCTGCCAAAGCAGGCTCACCTGGAGCAGGCTGCACAGGGTGGTGTCCAGGCGGGTTTGAGTGTCTCCAGAGAAGGAGACCCCACAGCCTCTCTGGGCAGCCTGTTCCAGGGCTCCGTCACCCTCAGGGGAAAGAAGTTCTTCCCCATATTCAGAAGGAACCGCCTGTGGTGCAGCCTGTGCCCGTCGCCCTCGTCCCGTCGCTGGGCACCGCTGAAAAGAGCCTGGCCCGTCCTCCTGACACTGGCCCTTCAGGTATTTGTCGGCATCGAGAAGATCCCCCCTCAGCCTTCTCCTCTCCAGGCTAAACAGGCCCAGCTCCCTCAGCCTTTCCTCCCCAGGGAGATGCTCCAGCCCCCTCAGCATCTTCGCAGCCTCCGCTGGACCCTCCCCAGCAGTTCCCAGTCTCTCCTGAACTGGGGAGCCCAGCACCGGAGCCAGCGCTCCAGCTGTGGCCTCACCGGGGCAGAGCAGAGGGTGAGGATCACCTCCCTGGGCCTGCTGGCCCCGCTGCCCCTAATGCCCCCAGGGCACCACTGGCCTCCTCGGCCACCAGAGCACACTGCTGGCTCGGGGGCAACTGGCTGCCCAGCAGCACTGCCAGGTCCCTCTCCGCAGAGCTGCCCCCCAGCAGCTCAGCCCCAGCCCGTACTGGTGGTGGGGCTGTTCCCCCCAGGTGCAGGACCCTACACTTGCCTTGGTTGAAGTTCATTATGTTCCTCCTTTCTATATATCTGGAGATGCCACTCAAAAAGTAGAAAAAAATATGCATCAGAAGTAAGGTCAAGCATGAATTTTCTTCTCAGAGTCTGATTCTCAACTAAGATAGCACAGGATACTCTCATTCACTTTCATGGTTTCATTCCACAATGTGGTATTTAATTTTGCAAGCAGATAAACTGACCTATTTTGTCTCCTATAGGCATGAAGCAACTGATAAATTTGATATTGTGTCACATAAAACTAAATAAGATTGATTTACTTGCATATGTTGTTGACTGTACCACTGCATTTACTAACTCTAGTGACTTACCAGTTGCAGGCTGGTTTGCTCAGTCCATGACTGAAACTGCTGGATTCCAGACTTTTCTATACTATGGTCCTATTTGCTTATGTAAGTTTCCAGAAATTTGCCTGCGGTAGTTCAAAAAGCTACAATGTTACTCCTACGATATGTATTATGCATAATTTTAGTTTTATAGTTTGATAAAACAGAAAGCAAGATAGCAAAAAAGCAGTCATAGCCAAACCCTTTTCCATTAGATCTAGTCCACATCTAGTTAGATAATCCTTTTGGAACAGCTGTATGAGCTGGATGTTCAACATTTTAGTTACCTGCTTGACTTCTGACTAAATTCAGTTTTATGTCATCTAGGTTTTTCACAGGCAGTTTATCTTTTTGCCTGTCAATGTCTGCCTGCTACAGGTTCTTTATCAGAGCATAAGCTGTTAAGCACAAAAGCATCACCATGACACATAGCTTCATAAAACTAAAAATATTTGGCTAAGGAGGAATTCATTTAGTTTCTTTTAAGTAACAGAATCTGCTGTAGCAAAACCACTATCCTGGTCCTTTAAAAAAGCTTAAATAGTTTTCCATCAGGCTTAATGTATAGTTAATTGGAAAATAATTGTTTCCTTGCACAAATGTCATCTCAAAACTGAATATGAGTTATCTGCAGACAAATAAAGAGAAAATCCCACGGGAAAAGTTCTAGAGCATGCAAAGAAAACCCCTCAGCTAAGCATATGGGTCCTGACATGGGTGCAGAGGGAAAACATATGGCTATATTCACAAGAGATATTGACTGGATCCTGATATTTTTAGAGTATAATAAGAAAAGCAGTTTGAAAACAAGCTGTATATTTTGTTGAACATGTTCATACATCCTTCTCTATAGTAATTAATAGTAAATGATATTACTGAAAATTAAGTGTCAGTCACAGGGGACATATTAGAAATATAACATTATGAACTTCTGTCATCTTTGTACGGAGCACAGTAGACTAGATGTCCACTGGCATGGAGAAGCCAACTCCAGGGAAAGCAGCAGATAAATTTCTGGATGGAGAACAGTAGTCACTTCTCCTCTGAATTTGACAGAAGCCCCTGTGATGGGAGGGAGCACTGTTTGAACACTGCCAGAATCTCTAGCATGCTCTGTGGACAGTCACACTGATTGGAAACACCAATATACATGGAAGGTATTCAGAGAATTTTTTTAACTTTTAATGAGACTTATAGTATGTTCTGCTGTTTAAATGGTTATCCTTTTCTGTATAAACAATTAAATCTCTTCAGAACTACATTTGTACAAATCTTACATCCTCTAGGGACTCTATTATCCAAGGTGTTTTTGCAGTACCTAACACAAATGAAATATCATCAATAAATAAAACATATTTTAACTAATATTTCAACATGGATTTCTTTGATGTCTGTTAAAACTAATTTATATTCTAGACAGAATTCACAGGTACTTCTATAATTTCTTATTGCTGTAATTCCAAACATTTCATACACATTAATTAATGTGAATTCCACAATAGTCTCTCCCAGATATATTATTTTCATTTTTCAGGGCACCAAGATTAAGAAATATGACCAAAACCTAATGAAATCCATTGAAGAGGAAAGTTCATAATCCACACCTCCCAAATTCCAGGCTAAACATTCAACTCAGTAGTGAGGTTTTTATTTGGATTTGTATCTTTTTGAATGTAGGGTAGAAGATCCCTAAGTAAATGCTTAAATCTCAAACCATTTGGGTGTCAGTTTGTTTCTTTTCCAGCATACGTTACTTGGAAAAAGTACTAGAAAAAGACAAAATCTGTTTTTACAAATAATTATCAGGATATTTCACACAGAAATTCAGCAATTAGTAAAATTCCAAGCTGTTCTATTTAAATATTTTAACATCATAATAATTAATTAAAATAATATTTAAAAAAATCTGAACATGTTACATTAGTGTTACTGTCACTGCTTCCACTACTTCAGTGAATGAATCACACCCATAATTTTGCTGCTGTTATGAACCTGTCGGAAGACAAATAAAATTTCTACTTTTAATAGTAAAAATGTCTTAGTCTCTAAAGTTCCAACAGTAATTGCAGTTGTATAACTGAGGTAAATATTACTTTTCTGGATTTGTATTTCACCATTGGCCATAACTTTTCAGAGTATGTTGATCTGGATGGTCAGTACCTCACAACAGAGCAGGGAAGGGAGAGCCTGCCCCCACAGACACAAGCCCAACACACTTCTGGACAGATGAGCTACAGAGCTGCCTTCAGGGTACTATGTCAGAGAAAGAATGCTGACACACTTTCTCTTCCTGCATCTTCTAGGAGAGGTTTAAAAATAAATTGTACATTTGAGACACTGATGTGAAGCTAAGTCACTTCCAAGTGTGGACATCCCCATTAAGAGGAGACATTGCGACCATTCTCCATGCTTACAGAACTCAAGGCAGAAAACTGTGGGGTTCATAGGACTGCCTCTGCTGACCCATTTGATAGAAAACAAAATCCTGACAGCATTTCCTGAAAGTACCTGTTGAAAAGGCACTGATATTTGAGTTTCTTCCTTCAGGAGAAAATGATCTAGTCCAAAGTAATTATGTAGTCTTACGGGCTACTGTGGTTTAGTTCAAAAATAATTTTCTTCTAATCTGCTCTTTAATTTAGGGCACACAAAAAACCATGCACTTGTGTGCAGTGCTAGGGTAATTAATGCATATCTTAATTAAACAGACATTTGCCATATAAGAGAAACTTTTACATGATATGTACACTGCAAATGAGTGTGCTTGGAAAAATTCCGTAACATTTGTTAGACTTGATCTCTCATTTAAAGACTCCAGCTCACTCACTGTAATTAAATCACAGCTCTCCTGACAATTTCCTACTATTTGTCTGGTTACTGTTTCTCCTGTATGTTACTACATCTGGTGCAAAACTCAGTCTATAGATTCTACAGTTTTTCCTAATGCCATCATATTTAGTTCTCATCATCTTCCTTCCAGTTTACCCTTAGATTTTACTTTGTCCAGCAGAAAAAGTGGTAACTGTTAAACTTTGAAGAACTGTCTGTATTTACAGTTTAAGGAATATGAGATTATAACAGACTATGAAGCCATTTTGTGCCCTCCAGAAAGGTACTGAGCCACTACCCTGTCCCCTCTGGCCACTTCCTTCAAAAGTTAGACAGTTATCACTCTGAACCTTGGCACTTGGCCAACTGATTCCTTAACTCTTTGTTTTGCCATGAACTAGGTATTCTCTGAATGTTATCCTTTCTCATGGGAAATTTGTTTCTTGCTGGCATTAGTTGCCATCTCAGAGAGCAGCTGGAGAAATAATTAATCAGCATTTCTTCAATATTCACCTCCAAGTCCAAACAAACAAAGATCCATTTCAACTTTTCAGCTACCATTATAATCAATTTCCACTCCACAGATATGCTCTTACAATTTCTATTAAATCACACTTTTCCTTTTTGTTCCATTTTTTCTTTAGGCAATTTCACTGCAAATTTACCAAGCTTCCTTGCCTATGACTTTGTACAGGTCTTTTGTACCACTGAAAAATTTTGTCCTAGTTCCCAGTATTTTTCCACTGCTAGATTTGGTGCAGTTGTTACCAGCTTTTTGAATAATCTATATATTTTGTGACCACATTTCCAGAATTTGTCTCAAATATATACTGCTAAACAAAGATTTAATCTTGCTCTTTCACTTTTGGCTCCAGTTTACGTTTTGATTTCATGTAAGCCACGATTGTCTAAATTAATTAAATTATTGTTTCTTTTACTTAAAATCCTTGGAAGCATTCAGTGTAGAATTCATTGCAGTTTTCAAAGCAAAATTCCTACTGTGTTATAAGGAAAACCTAATTATGTGACCCCAGTGCAGCTTACTTACGTGAGATGTATTACTGCATTTATAGTGTCTTCAGCCTGAACAGGCTGGCATTTTGCATTGTTTAGAGTAACCTTTGTTTGTAAAGCACATATCCTTCAAGAAAAAATGTACTGTAATCTGTTCTTCCCCATCTGCGGCCTGCTATTCTGGAACCAAATGTTCAGATCAAAGGCACCTCTTTACTAGAAACCTGCTCCTACAATGGCTATGTAGCAACTGGTTTAGCACGGATCTTTATTGTGAGCCTTGTGACTAGCTCTTACAGTCTAATCTGATGGGTGGCCAATGCCATGCTGTAAGCATCACTGCCAGTAAAACATGGCTTTAAATCTTTCTCAAAGTTGTTTGCCCTGAGGTATTGTAAGCATTTTATAATTGTCAGTTGTTTTTAAACTAGTAGTTCCAGTTAAAATCAGTTTAAAAGTTTTTTAAAGGTAAACATTTTTTTCAGTTTTAAAGCCATTTTTTAAACTTTAAAAGTTTGGGGGTGTGGCTTTTTTCTTTTAAAGTAATTAAAATAAATCTTAAACTAGTAGTGGTTCTGAGATATATGATTTTCTTTGGAATTTTACCTACTTCCAACAAAAGAACTTGGCCTCTTATATGGGTGAAATTCTGTTTGAGATTGCTGTATTCTGTTTATACTCCAGGGAAGAATTTAACTGTGTGGATTAAAAGGGATAGGAAGCAAATTTCATTTTTAAATTCAAATCACTGAGACTTCAGATCCAAACTTAGTTTGCAAAGAAGCTGGACACCATTTATGTTTTAAGATTCTGCCTTGGTGTTATTCATTAGACTTTTTTTCATTAGGATAGTATAAATGTAGAGTTGTTGGACTTTGCTCAGATTCATAAGAATGTTACAGAGCTCAGCTTTTTCCAATTAACATTCCCATTCCCTTTCTAGAAGTATGTTAGAAAGGCCATTTAGAAATGCTTTGACACAAATTTGATGCACAGCAAATCACACTTGGAAAGAGAGTCTGGAATTCTACCTGCTTTGAATCTTGCATACTGACTGCATACCTTCCAGAAAATGCAAGCACAAATTGCCAGTGTATGTTGCACCAGTTTTTTTTCTCTCAGATTGGAAAATACAGCTCAGCAGAAGAAAGTGGCACCTATAAAATTGTACTCACATGCACTTCAACTATACAGCAATCTCCACCGGTATACTCTCCTTACACAGCTCATTTGCAGCCTTGATTGAAAAGAATGAACAACTAACATACGTGAAATGCTTTAGAATATTCTATACATTATCCTTTATGCTGGGCACTTAAATTTGATCTACTGATTACTATACCTAACTATGTCTTTAGTTCAAGAGGCAGTGACACACACCGAACCACATCACTCAATTACTTTGAGCTATATGCCTTTAGCTCAGTGCTGGTGCCAGGCCACAAGACTTGGGGCCCTAGCTCCAGCTGGAGAAAGTGGCCTCATAATTGGAGGCCATGATGGAGATAGCGCTGTGGAGGCTTGGTGGAACCTGTGCTGGGTGGAAGGGATGGCTTTTTGCCTTGGGCTGGGGGCTGGCAGTGGCCTCACCTGAGAGCGGTGTGCTTCAGTTGAGTTCACAGGCAAAAGAGTTACAGGAGAAAGTGAGCAGATTGTAGCATTAGGAAGGATGAACACGAGAGCAGCATGGGTTTAGACTTTGCAAAAAAACGGTGATGCAAGGAAGGAGGAACAGCTGGAAGCTACACTTGACTGACAAGTGGTGACAGCTTCCAAGATAGGGGAGGCCAGAAGCTTGTGACTTCTAGTAGCAGGAGAAATTCTCCCACTCTGCCCTCACATCTGAATGTACAGGATCAATGCAGAGCTTGGCAGTTAATAACCAAGGGAAAGGAACAAATTTCATGAAGGGAGGTTTCAGAGACATCTCATCCTGAACTAAGCAACATGAAACCCCTCTTCTCAACCATCACTTGAATCTCCAGCTCCAGCATTCAGCATTTTGCCATCTGCCCCCTTTACTGACCTATCACCATATATTTACTTTTTCAGTTAGGAACTAAATTTCAAAACCCCTGCATAATTTTACACAGTCTAATAGAATTATGCTGTTGTTCATAGAACACCTAGGAAATCCTTATATCTAGATCCTTCCAGATCTGAGTGTTTCCAGGCTTTCCCAGCTGCTCAGCCATGACTGCTGCACCTCCCTTCTGAGTACTGATGGTAGCTGTAACCTGCCAAATGCAGTGTATTTGCTGCCTGTTTGAGACTTCCCACATGTGCCTCTGATAATCACCTTTGCTGCAGCTCTGGATTTGTTTCTCTCTCATTTTTCAGCTAAGTGTGTTTTTAACAAAACCTTATAATTCATGTCAAAGGATTTAAGCAAGTCTCCACAGCTTATCTTAAAGCCAACACTTAACTGGAGCCATACAAAACTACATGAGACCTTACATGTAAACATATACCTGACATGCCTGAATCATTTCATCCTGTTTGAGCTCATTCTTGGCTGGCATAAGTGAATTAGTATCACTGAAGGTAACAGCATTATGCCAGTTTCTCAAAACCATCCAGTCCTTCAATGGTGCTTAAGTTAATAACAATAGTGATCTACTTATGGCAACACAAACTAATGTATGAATGTCCAGACTAAGTATATTTTATCTTCTTCCACTGTAAGTTGGAATTTATGGACACTATATGGGTCAGGTTCTTAAATTTTAAGTGACTTATCTCCCTTTACCTCATCACATTATATACATGGATCCAAGGAAGGATCTATTTGCATGCATTAATGGAAAGTCTGAATGGATGTAAGTATTACATGATACAGACATAACTCATGTTGAAAGCAGGATGTATTTGAGGTGACATGTCATTCAGAAATTGCCATTTCTAATTGCCTTAGAGAGTTAAAAGATTACTCTGTGGATCTCCCCACTATAAACATTTGAGTATTTCTAATGATGAGCTATTTCATATCCACTTATTCATGGCAAAACTTAAGAATACGTAAGAAAGATCAGTATCAAAATTAGTTTTAAAATAGACAATAACAGAACAAGACAGAGTTGCCCACTGTATTTAACCTCAACCTATTATGTTTATTGCATGGTCAAGAAAAGGCATCTCCATGATGTTGAAAGTGACCGTGCTCCTTAAAGCATTGCATTGTGTCCTCTACCTTTTGCACCACACAGGGATGGAAACTGCATCTTTTCCACTACGTTTGTGCATCTTCATCTTTATAATGACATAATAGAGAATGAAGCTCTGTTTCCAGCCACTACTGACATATTGTAAAGTAACACCTTAGGCATGATATCCCCCACTATTCTCTTGCGGCCTTGCTTCCACTAGCTATTCAGTGACTGCCACAGCCACTGCAGGTCCTGCACGCTGGGTCTGCTGTGGTTCTCAAGAGGCCCCACTGAAATCAATGGCAGAATTATTCCTTCATCTGAAGCTCCATACGGCAATATCTAACTGATTACCAAAATCGTAAGTTATTATCAACCATTAACAACTTTTTTCTTTCACCATTTTTTTTGAGTTGAAATACCTTGCATTATATTTTTGAACTTCTTATCAAACCATAACGTACCTAAAGTTAAACTCAAAATCCATAAAGATATAACATGGCATAGGTAATTATACTTTCCTAAGAAACTAAAATTCACAAATAAACATAATTTGAATGAAGTAGTGAGAATGCAAGGTATCTTTGATTAATCTATTTATTTTAAGAAGTCCGTGACTGATGTGCTATTTTTTGAATGTCAAAACTTTTTTTATATTAAGGTGGAAATACATGCATATACAAGCAGCATTCATTATCTCTAGATAATCAGCACAAGAGGAGACCCTGAATGTCAAATTCAGCTGTGAAATTAAGAAAGAAAGTCCCAAAGAGTGAGCAAAACAAATCAGATATGACAGAGCATGACTGACACCTGATCATGCACTGATGGGTATATTTCTGAGTAGGAAAAAAAAACAAAAAAAAAACCCAACCAAAAAAACAAGCAGCACGGTGTGGAAAGAAACTTTGTGTCTTGTGCTAATGACAGCAAATAATCTTTCTAATACAGAGCCTGGAGAGAAATGGGTTGAGTCATCCATTATTCAAACAACAGCCAGTCTAGTCTTCTTAGGAATGGCTTTATGAATACACCAACAATTTCTGTATTGCTCCTGGTTTTCTTAAAGTACAACTTGCCACAAGTTCTAATACTTGCTGTGAATGTTATGACCACAATTTGAATTAAACTCTGTTTCTACTGGTAATGATATAGGAGATTTAGTGAAAATGCTTAGAAAAAATCTCACAGAAACAAAAGTTCTTTGGACTGTCAGTATGAAAAAGACATCAGGAAGTTACCTTAATAACAGTTGCAGATGCACTAAAGAAATAAAAATCTTAGCTTAAGCCATGCAGTTTTATAGGTTTGTATTTTAACCTCAGAAGTCAAACAAAACTCACAGCAATATTAATTTTTGTACACTATTTCTAAAAGAATGCACTCTTGTAATACTTAAAGTTCTATTTTATTTATTCTGAATTTAATAAT